>NC_052050.1:125284665-126657790 GCF_903992535.2 Arvicola amphibius | reverse complement strand
AGAATTCTGAATCCTCTCCTGAAGTGACTCTTGTACCCACGATCATTCTGTGTTCATCTGGCCACTAGAGAGCACTTTGAGACTAACAAAGTCTGGGCTGTGTGCCCAGGCCTCCTTTGGACTCTGCTGTCCTTGTGATGGGGGTGGGAGGGTGCATTTCCTCCCTGCACTGCGCCATCTAGCTTCCAGCAGTGGCTCGCAAATGGCCATCAAGGCTGATGGATGCACTCTGTGAAGCTTAGTGACCTGTGGTAGTGATAATGAAGTATTCTGATGCACAGATACATTTTATTCTGTCACTATGGTTTTCTGCCTCTGGTGACATCACCTAATTTGTACTGCTTTACGGCATCTTTGGAAGGCAAGCATTTTCACCAGGGTCCCCGTTTCCTTATTGCTCCTATTCTTTTCTGTCAGACTGAATTTCTCTCAAAGAGAAAATATTGCTCGATATTGATTCCAGCGCACAAGATAATTTCAGGTTCTCACTCGGCAGTTCAGCCAAAGCCCTGTTTAAAATCTCGAAGAGGTTTTTCAAGGCTAAGAGGCACAGTTCAAAAGAACAGTTCTTAAATGTGTTTAAAAGACCCTTGGCTACATTTTTCTGATGGTCTCATCAGCAGTTTGCACTGATACAGTTTCCATTGTTACCACAACTGAACCGTATCATAGGGAGTTGTACCAGCAAGACCATCAAACTCTCTCAAAAAAGCTATAAAGCTTTGATGTTTTCTGGCCTATTTCTTACTGTGCTCTTAAAATATTTAGCTTCTGCTGAGCCAAATGTGTACTTGCAAAGGCAAACGCAGTGAAAAACTCTTCAAGCATCCTGGGTACCGCTGTAATATCCAGACGTACAGCAGGAAGATGAGTCTTTACTAGGATTGAGTGGGGGAGGGAGCTCTCGGCGCTATGCTTTGGGAATGACTAATGCCGACCTTCAGCTGGGCTTTCGTCCATCAGTGCTGGGGTCTAGCTGCAGACACAGTGACGAATTCGCTTTGCTGATCAGTGCTTATGAACATATCCCAAGGTCATTCCATCATGGCCTTAGTGTTTGCATCAAAGAGAAATCAAAGACATCAGCTCTAGCCACGACTCCTCCACAGATGGAGGCGTTTTGAAGGATAAGCTTTCAGGAGGTTTCTTTGATGTTTTTTTCTTTTTTAAAAAAAAATCCTAAATAATTTTTCCCTCTTTTGAATGACACTTGACTCTCAAGTAGAGAATATTCCTGCATGTGAAATGTCAGCTCCATCTAATAATAACCCACTTAAAATATGCCACAAAAATCACTAATAGAATTTCCCACCATTTTATAAAATGAAATTCTTTTCCTCTGTACTGGTACCCAGTTCCTAGAAGCTTCTAGAATGGCAGCTATAACAAACACAATGGATTTCTGCTCTGAGATGTGAACTCGCTTTCTCGCCCGTTACCAACATGTGCATTGAAAATAGCAAGGGGCAAACTGGCAAACAGGTGATTAACGAAGACTCTTGAGGAAAACACACCTCTGGGTTTCTCTGGGAGCCATGACTATGAAAACATCCAGGGAGTGAGAGCTGAGATAAGAACTGTAAAGCTTATCCTTGGTTTTCAGTAGGCAGGCGTAGTTTTTAGTTATCGGTCTCTAAGCCAAGTACAGCCATTTTCTTCCTCCAGTCCTGAAGGCTGAAGGGTGGGCTACCTCATGCTCTTATTTCTTTATTTCATGGGGTAGTTTTGGTGTGGGTGACAAAATAGTAGTCATCTATTTAAAGGTAATATTAGACAAGGCTGGAATGAGGCAGTGTGTGTGTGTGTGTGTGTTGTGCGTGCGTGTGTGCGTACTTGCCGGCCGGGCTCTCCATGGCTCTCAGGAGCTATGTCTGTGTGAACACTTACGGAGATTTCCTCTTTGAAGGATGCAGAGATAGCATGTGCATCCCTTCATCCAGGTTTCATTTCCAGAAGCAAATACGGATCCCTGCCAGTGGAGATCTTTTTTCCGAATTGTCCAGGGATCGAGTAGGACAACTTTTGTCTTCCAGTTATTTTTATGTGTCCTTTCTCTTTGAGACAGTCTTTCTATGTAACCTAGGCTGCCTTTAAATGAATTAAATAGCCCAGGGTGGCTTTAAACTCATGATCCTTCTGCCTCCAGCCTCTTGAGATTACAGGCATGTACCACATAAATCACAGTTAAAACATAAATGATCTATATGTCTGCCCAGATGCCTATTCTTTGTGTCTTGTTTATTTTATACATACTCACCCCCTCCAATGAAGGTGGCCTATGAACTGGTTAGGATGCTGAGGAGAAGCAATACCGAGTGGAGGAGGGATAGCCCTGTGCTGTTTAGATAGGAGTAGGGGCTTTGTTTTTAAGGCAGAAGGCAACCAGAACCTCCAAGTAATCCTGGTCTGTTTGGGGCCAGTTCTCTCGTTGTTGTCTTACATTGCCACTTAATCATTAATATTGCAAACACATTACATAGTTTTCTCTTAGACAAACACAGAGAGAGAAAGGTTGATTTGACCTTGCGTTCCTCAAAGTCTTCACGTGGCTCCTTCCACAGGGGTGTTTTCAGGAGAGGGCTGTGGTTTGATTCATAGATTCGACGAGAGTGTGGTGGGAGAAAAAAAAATCTCCCCAGATCAGTTGTGTGGATTGTAGCAAGCCAAGCAATCTTCCAGGGCCGGTATTTCCTCATCTGTAAAAAGCAGGGGCCGGACTCAATGATTGCTAAGGTCACTTCCAGCTCTGTAAATTCTATGCTTTTAAAAAACTGCTCAGCTCCTGCAAGGAGAACATCTTCAGTTTCTGGACAATGGCGCCCAGGGTGTATTTATGCTGACCTCCGACCACATTCTGACTTTCTACTCTAATGAATCTGGGCTTATTCTTCCCTGAAATGGCTCAGCTCCAGGAGCCCTTGGTGTGAGTCTAACACTGTGTAGATATTGATTTTTCTTGCAGGCTAGTGGTTACTGTAACCACCAAACTATTAAATTCCACTCGTTTCTGGAGGGAGGATTCCACAGGTGCCTTGCCGCTGCTTCCAGCTGATATTTAACGCTCAAACCCGGCGCTGATCTGATGGCAGCATTTTACAAGTATCTTAAAAAGCTTCGTGGCAGACAGCTTTTCCCCTCCCATCATCTTAGAGTTAGCCACCAGACACTGCAGCCATCAGAGGCGACCACAGATAGGACCTGTTGGCTATGTTTTCCAACCCCTTCTGTGCCGGAGCGTAGCGTCTCTCATTGTAAATAGGATCAATGGTTATTCAAACAGGACAGGCTCCCTTCACCATTTTATTTGGTCTTTCCCCCTCCCCACCCAATGGCATTAGTTCCCTATTGTTGTCAGGGCACATTGTCCCTCTCAATATACACCTCTCTGGGGAGCTATGACATGAAAACATTAACGGACTCCTGCCTTTTTATTTGAGATGTTTACCCCCAGTGAAGAAGTCTCCAGTGACTGAAGAAAAGGCCCAATGGGGTATACTAGCCGCTAACTTCTACACAAATTTAACAGGGCTTTCATTTCAATAATTCTTAGGCGTTCGCCTTGCTAGTCCAGCTAAAACACACACCACACCGGGAGTGGTGAGGGCAGTGTCAATGAAGAACTCTACACACAGAACTGTAATACCTCGTCTGTTTCCCTTCAGAAGACTCCGCGGTGACCCCAGAGCAGAGCAGGTGTGTAATGAGGTCGTTAATATTTCTACAAAACCAGCAGTCTGATCAACTCTCTCCAGGTAGGCACTTCCACAGCCGCAGCCTAAGTGACGGTTCCACACGAATGCCATCGTTCCCGGTATAACACAGAAAGCTTACGTGCCCGCCTGACAGATCTGAATTTTAAGAAGTGGAGTGATTGGCACTCGGTAACTTACACAGAAGTAAAAAGTGGTACAAGAAAATTGCCCGTTTCTTTTAGATCTACATTTTATGTATTCTTTTCCCCTTTAAAGAAGTGATAAGACATGTAATTTCCATCAGCTTCAGTCAGTTATGTATGAAAGAGGCTACAAGTTCAGGTCTGTAGAGGAAAAGCAAGCCACCAGGAGAACTGGCACAGTATAAGGAGGCAGACAGCCTTCATGGCTGCCTTCACTTCTGGGGCTACAAATGGCTAGTCTGGGGCCAAGAACAAAACCTCAGAGTTGGATTCTTTCGTCTTAAAAAATAATTCTGTTTGCTCTTTGTTGCGTGACCCAGCAGTCCCAAAGTCTCACCTGCCAAACACCCTCCATGCGCCAAATGTCCCTCCATGTGCCAAATGTCCCTCCATGAGCCCAATGCCCCTCCATATGCCAAATGCCCCTCCATGCACCAAATGCCCCTCTATTAAAGGTAGAAAAGGAGGCAGATAGAGGGATTAACTAAAGCTTGCAGTTTTGTTTTATGTGTTGGGGACTACATATGGTTTTGCAGAAAGCAATTCTTTTCTACTGATTTATTTAGTCAGCCAATATTTATTGATCAGTATATTTACTGATACACAAACAGAACACGGTGAATGGTGTAGATGAAAACCTGTTATATTTTATTTAGAAGTTAAGGGCTAGTGTAGCCTCTTGTCACACTGTACCTTCCCTTAACTCACTGGCAAGATCTGGGGTCTATGTCCCATATATAATATATACTTATTTATAGATATGCTTTTATACATACATATATATGCACACACTGAGAGCAAAGCATCTTCACTTTGCATATGCCTAGTCAACCTTTCTCCACTGGCCTTCATTATAATTATAAAATAATGAAGGTTAATTGGCAATCTTGAACTCAGAACAAAAAGTCTATTTCTAATAGGAATATCCTGTCATGTCAGCCACTACTTTTTCTACCTCTCATTGAACACATACATACAACAGACCTCATGCTTGAAAACACATATTATGTATGTGTGGGGAGAGAGAGAGAGAGAGAGAGAGAGAGAGAGAGAGAGAGAGAGAGAGAGAGAGAGAATATTCTGAGTTTCTATGTTATCACCATGTTGTTGGTTGTTTTGTTGTTGTTGTTGTTGTTGTTTAACTCTGGGGACCTTGCCACCCAGCTCCCAAGTAAATACATGGAAACTTATTCTTACTTATGGATGTCCAAAGCTGGGTGGTGGTGGTGGTGGTGGTGGTGGTGGTGGTGTACTCCTTTAATCCCAGCACTTTGGAGACTGAGGCAAGCAGATCTCAGTGAGTTTGCGGCCAGCCTGGTCACAAAACAAGTTTCCAGGACAGCCAGGCCTGTTACACAGAGAAACCCTGTCTTAAAAAACAAAACCAAAACAAACTTAGGAATGTCCGGTCATAGGTTGGCTTGTTTCTAGCCAGTTTTTCTAACTTAAATTTTCCCATTCCATTTTAAGTATGTTTTCCCTCTGGGCCTTTTACCTTTCTTTATTCCATATATAAATTTCTTTCTTTCTTACTCCCTGGCTGGCTGTGTGGCATCCTCCTTTCCTTTTCCTTTTCTTGCTCCTTGTTCTCCTCCCTAGAAACGCCTTCTATTTATTCTTTCTGTATGCCAGCCCCCCCTATTCTCTCTCCTGCCTAGCTATTGACCATTCAGCTCTTCATTAGACCAATCAGGTATTTTAGGCAAGCAAAGTAACGCAGCTTCACAGAGTTAAACAAACGCAACATAAAAGAATGCAACACCTCTTTGCATCATTAAACAGCATAAAAGAATGTGATGCATCTTAAACTAATATTCCACAGCATCATCAACCTTTTTGTCATGTAGGAGATAATATAATCATCCCTTATAATCCATTCTAGTTTGGACGGCAGCATGGAAACATAAAATAACCAATCCTTCAAAAATCAGGCACACTGGTACTTATATAACATCTGTTGGGTCATCAAATAAAACACAACTAGGGAATTGGGATTGTTGCAGTTCAGCTGGTGAAGTGCTCATGTGATTACACACCTGTACTCCCAGCACTGAGAAGACAGAGGTAGAAGGATCAGGAGTTCAAAGTCATCTCATCTACATAGTATATTATAGGCCAGCCTGGATACCCAAGACCCTTTCTCAAAATAAATAGATAGAGATAGATGTTTGGATAGAGAGGTTAGGTAGGTAGGTTGATAGATAGATAGATAGATAGATAGATACATACATACATACATACATACACACACACAGATACACAGACAGATGCATAGATAGACAGACAGATAAGTAGATACATGCATACATACATACACAGATAGATACATAGATAGGTACATGCATACATACATACATAAACAGATAGATACATACGCACATACAAACACACAGATAGATGATAGATAGATAGATAGATAGATAGATAGATAGATAGATAGACAGACAGACCAATAAACTCAAGTAAAAACAAGGATATTCTAATAGGCTGCTTAAAAACAGCATTTAAACATTAAGTGGGTCAGCAATAAGGCAAGAAGTGGTTTGTTTATTGTGATTTTTGCAGCAAAAATATGTAGTAGAAATTAATATTTAAAGAATGATTAAATGCATATTGTTAATTCAACAGAAGCCCCAAGTCAGTACATTTTGAAGGTCACTAGGGTACTATGAAGTAATTCATAGTCTGGCCTGACTAAAGCCCTATTACCTCCCTCTCATAACAAACTTCATGCGTGTATTGACTACATCCCATACTCAGGCCTCTGTTTCTTTAATTAAAAAGAATTTTCCTTCTCGGCAAACATAAGAGGCAGAATTATTAGGTGATATCTGGGTAGGGCAAATTATCTATGGATGCCATCAAAGTCCCGTCCAGGGGAGCCTCAGAAGAATTTTACTATGACTGGCCTTTTCAGTCTGGGTCGCCCACACTCATGAGCTACTGAAATAATTCTAAGTAACGTAATACACATAGATAACCTGACGTTCCACAAGACGTAGAGTGGGCCAAAGTCTGACAAGAGCCTTTACGACCGTATTGATGCTGCCTATCCCTTGTGACATCCCCTCACCTTGCCTAGGGAGGTAAAACCTAGATATGGCTGAAAGAGTAGCAAACTCCTGTACCTGTGGTATTAAAGCAAGAGCCTCAATTATAAGCCAAAACGAAAGGTATTAGCGAGAGATTTAACACTTACAGCCACACTTGGAGTTACAAGGTGTTAATGAGCAAGACGAAGAAAGGCACGCATTTTTCTCACTTGGCTGTCTGGTTTTACTGTTGGCACAGAGAATTCGAAACCTCCAGTTGTGAAAGCAGGAATCGGGGAGTGTTTCCTGTGTTATGAATGATAAGATGAGGGGCTTGCAGGGGAATGCAGGGACAGCGAGGGTCACTGTTTGCAGCAAGCAGGATCCGGAATTTATTGCAGAGGCAGATGTGTGAACTGACCAAAATGGAGAACGATGAGAAGTAACTAAATTATGTATGACAGCCTTTACACGGCCGAGGACGGAGGAAAGCTTAGTGATACCGTGGTTGAAGGACCAGCAGCATCTGGTGATGTATTAGCTGTACGTCGGCAAGAAGAGGAACGAACGCACCAAGACCCAAGGACTATAGATGACGGTGACAAAGACCAAGCCGTGGGTGGGGGAGAGAAACCACTTCCTCAGGACATAATGAATTTTAGTGGCAACGTGAGAGTCAACTAAAGTTAACTTGACATGAAAAATCATCGCTTTAATCTATGTGGCTCTTTCAAGCCTGTGTTTTATCAAGGCAAAAAAAAAATCTATAGTTAACAATGAAATATTTTCCCCTCTTTGCTTTCCTGGCTTCCACCAAGAGCAGTACATAATTTAATTATGGAATCTACAGGCTGGACCATGGAAATGAAGAATGATGTGTCTGGGCTAGTGAGAAATTAGGTAGCCCCAACTGTTTATTCTCATCATTCTTCCCTCTGTGAGGCTAAATTAATAGTTAACAAGCTTTTGTTTGGATTAGCAGTTGAGATGTGCAGATCAGAATTCATGATTACTACAGTAGCTTTTATTTATGGAGAGATTAGGGATGGAGTGTGTAGTAGCCGGTAAGATCCGTGGGTAAGACAATCACGGAGGCTTGTCATTGTGTGTTGGAACAAAAGTTCCTCCAGACTTAGGGAGTCCAGTAAAGGACGTGCAAGGAAATCAGATGTAGTTCCTTGGGGCATATGATCTCCACAGACTTTACCAGGGGACTGTCAAGCCAGCATGTGTGCACCCTGACTAACTGGAGAAGGGTCCTTAAGCAGGACTGGAGTAGAAACTCTAACCCAGGTCAACCAAAAAGCGGATGCAAATTAACTTTCGAAGTATGAGGCCCCGGGGCACAGCTGCACGCCCTACACACCCTCCTTGTATGAAACTTACAAACCACCGTTTAGCTAGAAGGACTCAACCTTAGGGCTTACTGTAGAGACCCAAACCAAGTCCCTTCATTCCTCGTCCCTTTCAGGTCCGGGACATCTAGAATCTTTAGGTCTTTTATTCACCTTTCTGTATTTATAGTAACTGCTTAAGGAGGGGGTTATGGATTCAGAGGACTGGGAGGCGCACTCACCATCGATAACTAAAAAGCGAGCTCTTAGGCCCGTGGGTGTGGTCAGGTCTCTTCCTGAGCCTACTCCTGCACCACCAGGGCAAAAAAGCCCAGGGCAAACCACAAAGGTAAACGCAAAGGTGACCGCAACGCTGGGGTCCCGCTGCCGGTGCCGCGGGACAGACGCTGGTTCCACGCGTGCAGGACAGACTGCAGACCCACTGTGCATCAGAACCCATGGTCGCGGCTGCCCGGGTCGCCGGGGGTCGCGACCGCGCGGAGGTGCACGCCGCGCTCGTCCCCGCCTCCCCTTCCGCTGCGCGCGGGCTCCGCCTCCCTCCCGACTTCCTTCCACGCGGTGGCGGCGGCTGGGGTCGGATGGTGCGAGCGTGGCTTGTAGCACCCTCCGGAGCGGACGGACTGCTCTCGCTGCGCTCAGCCTGCACGTGGGCGGCCACTCGCGGGCGTGCTCGCCGCGGAGGAGGGAAGGTGCCCTCCCCCCGAGTCTCTGCTGGCGCGCTCGTGGTGGAGAGGGTGGAGACTTGAAAACCTGGCGCAGAGTTGGGAGAAGTGGCCAAGACTCTGCGACCTTTTCCGGCTGAGGTGTAGCACTTTCTCCCCGGACTGGTGACGTCTCAGCCTCAGTTTCCTCGTTTCTAAAGCTGCTCGTGGGTGGGTACAGAGCCCCCTGGGAGTTTTAAAGCAAGCCCAGGGCAGCCCGGGGTGGAGAAACGTGTCCTCTCTCGCTGCTTTCCCTCCCCCCTCCAACCCTTAAAACAGGCGGGAAGCCAGCCCAACCGTGTTGAGCAGGGTTGCAAGGGCGATCGAGCCTTGGCTATTTGTGCTTCCCCATACCTACCTATCCACTGCTAGATATTGCCCTGAAGTCTGAAGGGGAAGTTTGGGAAATGTCCACCTTAAGATCTCAGTGAATGGGATGACCCTATATTGCCGTCCTTCCCTAATTTATTTTTCAAAGGATTCTCTTAGCTGAAGTTCTGTGCTTCTGCCCACCCATTATAGAGACCTCTCAACCTCTTCCCCCATTGTAAAGACCGTCTAGGCCAGGTCCTAAAGCCTATGTTCGAGAAACTGGCTTTAGTATTAGCATTTTCTTATTTTTTTTCCCATTTAGTTCACTTCTCATAGTTGATTAATCGATTTATTTGAAGAAACATTAGTTCCCAAACTGACCCCATTTTAAATTTTATTTATTTATTTATGGACTTAGAGGGCAACTGACCCCATTTTAAATTTTATTTATTTATTTACTCATTTATTTATTTAGTTATGGACTTAGAGGGCAACCGACCCCATTTTAAATTTTATTTATTTATTTATTATTTATTTATCTATTTATTTATGGACTTAGAGGGCAAATTTCCCGAACTGGCTTCATTTCAAATCTTTCTTTCTTTCTTTCTTTCTTTCTTTCTTTCTTTCTTTCTTTCTCTCTCTCTCTCTCTCTCTCTCTCTCTCTCTCTCTTTCTTTTCTTTTCTTTTCTTTTCTTTCTTTTCTTTTTTCTTCGTTTGCTCTGGGCTTAGAGGGCAAATTTCCTGAGTTCTGGGTCTGTAAGATGTGTTGCTAATGCATGTTTTAGCTAGACGTGAGGGTCTTAGGTGGATAGGACCCATGTTTTGTGGTTTCTGATTAGTACGTACAGCTGCAGTTGCCCAGAGCTCAGGATTGATGCATTTACTTGGAAAGCAGATTGACAGTTCTTCTCCGTGTTTAGGGGCGTGTGACTTCAAGACCCAACATGAGTGACATCGCCTGCAAAAAGCGGGATGACTATCTGGAGTGGCCTGAGTATTTCATGGCGGTGGCTTTCTTATCAGCCCAGAGAAGCAAGGACCCGAGTTCCCAGGTAAATTGGTTCTGCGGGCGGGTGTTCAGATTCTTGCAGAGATGTACACAGAGAGCAGGTGAGGAAATGGGTGTCTGGCAACGTAACCTCAGAGCCCATCATCTGCTGCCTTTAGTGCCGAGCTCCCCCATGCTTCTGCGCCACTTCCCCAGGGCACACAAGCCATTCGGAGTTACCAAACCCTTGGGTGATGTTTCTCTGTAGGTTGGAGCCTGCATTGTGAATACGGAAAACAAGATTGTTGGGATTGGGTACAATGGGATGCCAAATGGGTGCAGTGATGACCTGTTGCCCTGGAGGAGAAGGGCAGAAAACAAGCTGGACACTAAATATCCATACGGTAAGGCATCCTCAGGCTTCATCCTGTTTCCTGTCATAGTAATGAACTACCCTATCTTCCTGTTTCCCCTCTTTTAGGCAGTGTTTTAATTAATTCTTTGATAATTTTATCTTCTTTTAAGATTTACATATTTATTTTTACTTAAGTGCCTGTATGTCTACATGAGTTTTTATGTACTACATAGGTATAGTGAGTCTTTCTGTTTCACTAGCCAGCTCCCAAATCACTACAGGGAGACTTATTAATTATGAAAGCTTGGCTGATAGCTTAGGCTGATATCTAAATAGTTCTTACAACTTAAATTAACCCATATTTTTTAATTTTTGTTCCCGTATGTGGTTTGGTTACCTTTACTTTGTAAAGCCCACACTGCTTGCTCTGTAACTCTGGCATCTCTTCATAAGTCTACCCTTCTTCCCATCATCCTCTTTGCCCTGAAAATCCTGCCTAGCTATTGGCTGTTTAGCTTCTTATTAAACCAATCACAGTGACATATCCTTGCACAGTGTAATCAGATATCTCACAGTATAGGTACAAGTGACAGCAGAGGCCAGAAGAGGGTGTCAGGTTCCTTGTAACTGGAGTTACAGGCATCTATCTCTCCAGCGCCTCCTGTCCCCATCTCTTAAGTTGTAAAGAGCCACTGATGGAAGCATGGTACTTGTTACACAGGCTGGCCCTGAGGTCCTGTGCTTGCTGCCTTTGTGGGTCTGGTGTGCTTCTTCACAGTCTCTGAGAGTCCAGAGACACCAAAGCATGCAATGAAGGCCTCAGCCTTTTGCAGAGAGAGCAGGGTCACATGTGGGGTGGCTCTGTGAGTCGTTTCTTTACTTTGGGAACGCCAAATCAGCTTGCCGAGTGGTGTTTATGCCAACCAAGCAGTACTTCTCTTGATGTGCTGAGAAGCAAGATGCATTCGGCCTCATAAGGACATGAGTGAAGTTCATCTCTGAGAAGCTGGTACCAGACTGAGCTGGGCATCAGGAAGTGGATGGCGTGGCTCCATCTCTGTTGCCTGGCTCTTTAGTCCCACTGTGGGCTGTGTCCAAAACCAAAGGCAGTGGTATATAGAAATGAAGCCCTTTACCTTGGCTCTTTTGCTGTATTAGTTACTGTTGTTGTGCCCAAACTGACAGAAATGACTTATGGGAGGAAAGGTTTATGGGGGCTCTCGGTTTCAGAGGGACTTTAGTTCATATGGTGGGGTTGCTTTGGCACTGGGGATAGCTCTGTCCTTGGTGCAGGAAGTGTAAGGTAGTGCCTGTTCACATCCCATGGACCAGAAGCCAACTGCAGAACTGTGTGTGTGTGTGTGTGTGTGCGTGTGTGTATGTGTGGGGGGTGATAGCCTTTAAAGGCTCATCCTCAGTGACCCATTTTGCTAGGTAAACCCCATTTCTTAAAACCTGTACACTTGAAAATAGCTTCACAAGCTGTGGAGTTCAGTGCTCAAAACATAAGCCTGTAGGGGACCTTTTATATGGGAAACTGTAGACAGAAGTTTCTGTCCCACCCAGTCCCACAGCATTCAGTCCCACGGCATTCAGTCCCAAAGAAACACACAGAAGCTGATATTAATTATAAACTGTTTGTTCTATTCGCTCAGGATTATTATTAAGTAGCTCTTACAACTTAAATTAACCCATAATTCTTGTCTATGTTTAGCCGTGTGGCTTGGTACCTTTTGTCAGTGAGGCATTCTCATCTTACTTCCTCTGCATCTGGCTGGTGACAGAATCTCTCTGCCTTTTCTCTTCCCAGAATTCTTAGTCTGGTTGCTCCACTTATACTTCCTGCCTGGCTACTGGGGTGTCAGCATTTTAGTGACAAATCTTTATAGTGTACAAGAGCTTTCTCCCACAGCAGACACTGTAGCAGTCCTCGCCTATCTCAACCCCAGTGGGAATCCCTCCAGAGATGATGGGGAAGAGGAAAATTCGCTTCGCTTTTCCTCCTGTTTTTCTGTCCAGGTGTGTAATCCCAGAAGACAGTCACATTGCGTTGCTCCTGTCCGTTTCTGGCTTTTCGTCACGTTACACCTGGTATTTCTGTCTCAGAATGAACAGATCGACTCTGTAGGAAGCCAAGTAGATTAAGGTTAAGGTCATCTAAATGGGAAGGATTGTGCCTTCCAGAAGTCGGGTTCAAGGTGTCAGTATAAGACCTGTCTCGTTTGTTGGCTCTTTTAGTAGGCTTTTTCTCTATTCCTCGCGAGGAAGTCCATGTCTACCTTTAGTATAATTGATGTATTTTTCACTAATGTTCTTGGACCTTAATCTTCTTAAGTAAGCCCCAGAAGTTTCTTTTTAAACTGCTTAAGGGCAAATCCTGCATGTTTGAGTGGAAAGGGAGCAAGGTGCCTGGAAGAAGAGAGGGAATTGAGGAGTGAAAGGGTAGAGACCACTGCAAAGCATCCAGGGTTTTCAAGGGCATAAAAAATAGTTCCATGATTAAGGGGATTGATAGTCAACTTGATTTCACCCCTGGTAGGAGTAGCAAGAGTACAGACAAATTGGGGAGAGTGTGAAACTCTCTCTTCCGAGGCCCAGCGACGGCTTGTGGTAATGAGTCATGTGAACAGTATGCTGGCATATTTTAGAAACTTTGTCACCCTGGTTTCTGTAAGCCTCTGATGGGAAGAAAGAGAGGGAAATGATCAATTGTTTTGAGGTCTATGCAAAATGATTTTTCACAGTCCAGTTTGATGTCCCATATAAGCAAAAAGGTCGATACGTTGAAGATCTGCATTGAAACATGACACTCCAGTCAATATTTCTCTGCGTCAGGACAGTGACGTATGGGTCCTTCCTCCTTGGAATTCTTATACAGAATATCGGTCTGTGGTACTCTGGGCTGGTTGCTAAAGATATCAGTGAGTAGAGGGTACAGTGTTGAAGGTCGCTAGTGGTCACTGGGCACTTCTCAACGTGGGCCGTGTGCCTTCAGTCACTGAGAGGCCTGGGAGTGTTTGTAACAGTGTTATAGAAACCAAACCAATGATTGAATTACATTCTCACACACCTCTCCCTGCTGCTTGGTGCTCTGTACCCTCAGAGTGGCTGGCTTTATTCTGAAGCTGCTGTCTTTTGTCAAGGGTGGGGAGAGTACCTCTGGAGCAGCTTCCTGGGCGGAACTCAGCCTACAAGACATTTGTCCAACCTCTCCTTTACCGAAGAGCTGCTGAGTTTCTGAGCACCGGTTGTCTGTCTCCTGGATTTTTTATCATCTATGATACCTCTAGGTTTTCTGAGCTCTTTGCCCTCACTTATCAATTATTCATTTTATGTGTAGCTGGGTGAGAACGTAGACAATTTTCGCTCACGAGCATAACCTTGTAATTTGATGTACCATAAAAATTGTAGACGGTACTAAATGGTTTTTAAAAGGCATTTAGTATTACTACCGTCATAATATATACGTAACGATGGGCTTTACATCTAAATAATGACGGCTGTGTGTGCGCTGTGCACTCATTCCCGCCTTTCCAGGGCTGTTCGGGCCACTGAGAAGGGAATGTTCCGATTGCCTGGGATTTAGGAGGATGTTAGGAGGCATTTTTTAAAACTTCTGTTATAAGCTTACAAACTTTAATTTAAAAAAAAATGAGGTCATAACTGGATGCTCTAACTCTTCTCTTCCCTCGCCTATGTTAATGTTGGCCAAGCTTCTTCATAAGAAAGGATGGATGCATGAATCCCTTACAGATTTTTCAAGAGCTCAATCCAGTGGTTCTGAGCTGCTAAGTCAGCAAGTCCTGAGGACAAATTTCTGTTGTCATCTTGTTGGGGTAAGAGAGACCAGAAGCAGTAGTGAGGCACACCTTTGGGTGTGCCTTTGAGGGGGGCTCTGGAGAGAACTGAGAGGACTAGGGCTGGCCTGGAATGTGGGTGGCTCCTTCTCATATGCTGAGGCCCTGGCCTGAGGAAAGGGGTGAGGGTGGGAGTGGGACAGGGGCCGGATGGACAGGAGGACGGACAGTGGACAGCGACAGACTGAGCTCCAGCATTTCCCTTTCTCTACATCTGATCTGCTATGATGTTAACAAGAGGGTTCCAGCCTTCACCAGCAGGAGCTGGTTCTGCCCCCATGCCTTTCCCAGGGTGACAAGATGATTCTGCTGGGTGTGTTCTTACAGGAATGGGGAAAGAGCTAACACAAAGACCTTCCTGTCAGTGGAGAAAAGCTTCAGATCTTTAATGCCATCGGGGTTGACAGTAATATCTTATTTATCAGATGGCATTTGTATGGGCTTGGGGACAGTTCTTGGGTCACACTAGGTTCTTTGTAGTGTATTCCACAGAACCCCAGGCTTCTAAATCTACTGCATCTGCTTCTATACCCCTTTCAAAGTACCTTCTGTGATGTTGCAGTGTAGGGTGGCATCTGCTCCCTCAGAGCAGCGTCTGTGTGTGCATGTGTGTTGTGTGTATTTAATGGTATCTCTTTTTATTTGTTCTTGGACAATTTCATACTTGTAAACAATGTATCTTGATCATATGCACTATGGTCCCTACTCCCTCTAGATACCCTAAAGTGTCTGTCTTCCTCTGTCTTATTTCTGGTAACCCACTGAGTACAGTTGGCGTGCTGACTAATCTCACAGGATTGGTCCTGCACAGATACCCACAGCAGCAGTGAGTGCCCGACCATCGCAGTCATGCGTGTCCCGAGGACCCGCTTTACAGCACACATCCCCATCGTCTGACATGCTTTCTGTCTCCTCTTCTGAGATAGCTCCTGGCCTTGGAGAGGGCACATGTTGATATAGGTGTCCCGTTTAGGGCTGAGGACCCAATAGTCACATATTCTCAGTACTCTGATCACTTATGAGTCTCTGCATTAGTGCTGATGGATGCAGGGAGAAGTTTCTGTGGCCAAGGTTAAGGGCAACGTTCATCTACGTGTATAAACCAAATATTTGGAGTATAGTTTGACAACACGCCCATTTGGCAAGACAGTAGTAGTAGGATCCCCTCTCTAGGGTCATCGCTTCTCTAACCACGAACTTTGTCCAGGCTTACAGTATCAGGCACGAATTCCAATGGTTGGTTATCTCCATAACCCCATGCCACTGTTTGGCCAGTGGTTCATCTGGCCTGGAGGGTTGGTGTTCTAGCATGAGGGCTTCACTGTTAGCTGATATCATTGATGACCTTTCTCCCTCAGTGGCCTGCATAGAACCTGGCACGGTGAAATCTAGCTAGTAGGGAGGTCGGTTCCAGCGTGATTTCTCTCTTTGTAACCAAAGCATGTGGTCTCTTCAGCAGCAGGATTCTTGCCATCTCGTTCTGGTGGACAGTTGAAAGCTGTGAAGGTAGCCTGTGTTGATTTGGGAGCCTTTGACCAGGCTGTTTCTGCTGCGGCACTCTGATGCCTGCTGTGGAATTCAGCTTCTTTAAGATGCTGATGATTTTTCTTTTTTTCACTTGAGCGTATTATAGCTTAGGTACAGTTACATCTCAGAGGTCAAATCCCTGGGGAGTGGTGGCCTGGCCTAGTGTAAAACGGACAGCCACTCGGCATATGACATGTATTAATATGTCTTCAGAGGCGTGCCGGGGGCTGTCTGTCTCTTCCACAATCCACATGTTGGCAGCCTAATTCCAAAGTGAAGGTATTTGGAGGTGATTAGCCCTTGAAGGTTGAGCTCTCGTGTGTTGTCATCAAGGGCGAGTGTACCCTTAAAGGGACCTCAGAGAGGGCTTGCTTTCCATCCCTTAAGAAGATGGTAGCTTATGCACCTGGGCCAGGGCCCTCCCCGGCAGGCATCATCTTGTTGGTCTTTGGCTTCCAGTCATCATCAGAACAATAAGAATTAAATGTGGTATTTTGTCATAGCAACCCAAAGTGACTAAGCCAGGGAGCCTGAAAATCATGGAAATCCTGAGTTTACCAATAGTAATGCAGCTCAACTCCCCGGTATTCATTCTGTGATCTTGGAGTCATCAGCCTTGATTGACACTTGGTGGGGAGAAGGGAAACGCAGAATGCTTGTAGCAGAATAGAAAGGCAGCCTTCTCTGGGCTGTCTCTCTAGAGAGGCATTATGAAAGGGTGTTTTTGTTCTTCCAGCCTTAGGATCAAAACTTCATGAAGCTGTTTGATTATGATTAAATTTTAATATGGAAAATGAAAATCCCCCAGCTAAAGAAACTACTCTTCCATTCATTCCCTTTCCCCACCCCTGAACAATCCAAAAGTTAGTTTGATGTCTGTGCCAGTCAGTGGCGGGAAGAAGGCAGCCTTGTTCAAGTGAGCGCTTCCCGGGTGAGCAACAATTAGAACACCAGGAAGCAGCAAATTTATCTAATTTGCCACATAAAAAACTCGGGAAGATTTTGATTTTTAAGAGGAGGAGGTAGGTTGCTAAACTCACGATGAAGTGTTCAGCTGACATTTTTGTGAAAGTCATTACAGTGCAGCACATTTCCTCAAAAATACCAGTTTCATAACACGGAGGAAAAATACTCTTGGTAATTCAGATATTGCTCGTTTCTTGGGGTTTGTACCACGTTTGGAGGATACAGTTTATAGACGTCATGGCTGTCGTAAAGTCAAGTTCTTTGCCTGGTTAAGCGTTAAATTTTTACACAGTGGTTGTTACACTCTCATGATGCCCTGCCTTGCTGTTTACCATTGGTGAAGGATTTGGTGTGTGAGTATGTGTCTTCCTCCGCCAGGAAGCGGGATTGCTATGCTGGTCCTATCACATATTGTCCTGTTAGGGACCCCAATCCTGATGTCCCTAGGAGTGGGTGGCACCTTTATTCTGAATGCATTGGGCAGAAATGGAGTTGTGGACTTCTGCAAGAATCGGTTCCCGTTTCCACAAGAATACTCTGAAAAGAAATCAGTACTGCGGAGGCCGGGGAGATGGATGGCACAGTGGGTAAGGGCACTTGCTGCACAAGCTTGCGGCTCAGAATCCAAATGCCAGGTACCCACAGAAAAAAAGGCAGGCGTAGCTCCATACCCCTGCAATCCTAGTGCCGAGAGAAATGCAGACAAGAGGTTACGGGGTTTGCTAGCCACCAGCCTAGCTCCAGGTGTAATGAGATGCCTTATTTCAAGGGAATTAAAGCAGAGAGTGACATAGCAAGACACCCAGTCCTCCTCTGGCCCCCGTGTATGCACAGGCACGCGTACCCATGCAGACACGAGCATAGGCGTGCGCTCGCACAGAGAGAAAACGGTGCAGGGAATGAAATGTTGAAAAACCAGGAATTAATTAAGGTGACAGATCCACATGGCAACTTTCACCACTTTTGTCGGCGTGCGGCAAAGCTTCTTTAAATTCTGCATTTAAATTTAATCTTTATTTTTTGTGTTTAGCATATTGTTAAGCATGCAGAGATGTCACTTTAGTGATTACGTAGCCGTTCGCCTCACCCCCCCACACACTGACATTTTCCTGACTGCCATGCGGGTGATATATTTCTTTGGCATCTAAAAGGTTAGTCTTGAGACACTAATTTATCAAGAAGTTAGGAGACCGATCTTCCTTAAGCCGCGACTTCCTTGCCGCTTGTGGGAGCTCCGTAGTAATTAAGATCAAATTTGTCCTTCCGGTTGAAATCGGATGCCCACTGGTTTTGTTAGGCAGGTCCGTGGATTTGATGACTCGCTGTCTCTTTCTGCAGAATTTCATTTTATGTGTAGTGTCCTGCCATTCCTCCCCTACCTGGTCAGCCGGGAGCTGAAGCCTGAGAGCAGGTCTGACTGGGGACTTTTGCGCAAGTAACCTATTGGCTCTAGGCAGGTAACCTATTGGCTGTAAGAGAACCTTTAAGCCATTTATATTACCCAGCTTGAGATAAGACTAATTAATTATACCGTAAGGTACAGTTCTTCCTAAGAGGCCTTGGGAAAGGAACAAATAACTTTTACTGGTGTTTTCGATTTCTGTCAAATAAAGTACATATTTCTATTGGCACAGGCTTAGTTGTATTTAAAGCATCAGTGATCATTTCATATGAAAATCTAGAAAGGATGGACAGTAACATAATCCCTGTTCTGAGGAGCAGATGTTGGAAAAGCTAAAATGTCTATGGCACTTAGACCTTGCCATAAAAGCACTCATATATCCCCATATTACAAAGAGCGATGCTTGAAGCCTGCTCCCCTCAGAGAAGCTGGAGACAGTTGTGGCTCCCACGCTGATGACCAGGAGTGTTTTAAGGGGGAGTCTTGTCCTCTACCTTGAAATAAAAGGTTTCCCGAAAAGTTAGTATTTTCAAGGGAGTTGGTTCAGCAGCTCTTGAGCCAATGGCCTCGTCTTTCCAGGTTGCTTGTTATTGTCGTTCATGAGGTTCCAAGCTGGTGAGCCTGTTGATGACACCACCCCTCCCCCCCCCCCCCCCCCCCCCCCCCCCCGCAGCCTGCAGAGCACCTTCTGGGTGCTGGGAGGAAGGCTGGTCAATACCAGTTTGGTTTCTCCATGTCCTATGCCCTTAGCAGTAGTCTTCCCATTAAGTTCAAGTGGGCAGCCAAGAACAGTAGCAGTGACCTGTTATTTGGGGAGTGTGTGAGACTCCTGACCGTGGTTGGAAGGGAGGTGCCCTATACCTGACACTGGGCTTTTTGTTTTGTAAACAGTGGTGTCTAGGGGAAGCATTATCGAAATCCCACTCCCTCTCTCCTGAATTCAGCACCCCCTCTCCCCGCCGTGTGTGTGTGTGTGTGTGTGTGTGTGTGTGTGTGTGTGTGTGTGTGTGTGTGTCTGTATGAAGCTTATAAAGTCGTAGGTTTCCATATGGCCCTTTCAAAACATTTTCTAGTGTTACCCTTCCCCTACTATTGCCTCTGCCCTGCCTTTCCATCTCCCTCCCCACTATCCCCCCATTCTTCTCTTGCTCCCCTTCATATCCCCTGTGTTCTATCCCTTCTTTAGCTCCACCCACCCCAGGTGTCCCCCTTTTTAGTGTCCCCGCTTCTATAGATATTTCCAATATGAGAAGGGACATGTGGTGTTTGTCTCTCTGGTTCTGGGTTACCTCACTCAGTATAATTTTTTCTAGTTCCATCATAAATGGGTGTTTCTGATGATAATTCACCCTCCTCTTTACCCCCAATAGACAAGGTTTTGCTATATAGCCAGTGTTAGCCTCTAGGCAATTTATGGATACTCCCTGCTCATCTTCCTGAGTGTTGGGATTAAGACCACCAGGCCAGGGATGGCCCCACCCACAATGGGCTGGGCCCTTCCATAGCAATCACTTAATTAAGAAAATGCCCTGCAGCCTTGCCTACAGCCTGATCTGTGGGAGACTTTTCCTCAACTGAGGCTCCCTCCTCTCAGATGAGTCTAGCTTGTGTCAAGTTGACATAAAACTAGCCAGCACACATGCATTGATCATTCCCAGAAATAGACAGGAAAACCTGGTTCTCCGAGGGGTTTGTGTTTGTATTGCCCTTTACTTTTACATCTTAGGACATCTCTGGATGGGGTTGTGCGTGACTGTAATATCAGCTCAGTAAACCCCAGTTTACTGAGAATAGCAGTGACCACAGTCTAGTGGAAAGACCCTGGACCAGCCATCAGGAACCCTGGGTTTCTCATATGATGTTTATTCCTGGTGATCATGTGTTGTGGACCAGCCTCAACAAATATACCTCTTGCCAGAGTAGGGGCATTGGGATTTAGAAATATAGTAAAGAATACGAAGACTCAAAAATAATAAGGCAGAAAAACATAGAATAGTGTCGGGAGGGAGTTCCAGAGAATACTGAAATTGTCTGAGTTTAATTTCCAGTTGTTTAAAATACCCTGACCCCAAGAGGTAGGAGTAAGACAAAAAACTGCATTAACATGATACAAGGAAATAAACATACCAATTGAAGGTCGTGGGCTATATCCATAGTTAAATATTCTGTTGCTAAAACAAAACAAGTCACATTCACACCCTAGACCAAAACGGGCAAACCACTCCCTGGATAGAGTCCAATGTTATCTCCATAAAGGAACCCTTAGTCAGATCCTTTTGTTTGAGTAGAAACATATCTACTTCTCTGTTCCTGAAATACAAGGTCTGGCTATTAGCCACACCTGTTGACAATGTCCTTGAGAGCAGAACTGGTGGAACCTTTGCTTGAGGTGGAAACACAATACCCTTGAAGGACTAGAGGTCAGTTCCAACTCTGACCTTTGGTCAACAGGCTCACATTTTTGGGCCTCCACAGTCATGGAGTTTTTAGAAATACTTGTGTTGCCTCTGTGTGCACGTCTCTGTGTGCACATCTCTGTGTGTGCACGTCTCTGTGTGCATGCCTTTGTGTGTGCACATCTCTGTGAATGCACTTGCATGTTTTTGGGAGCTGCTGGATGATTCTCCCATCTCCACCGCCAGTAAAGCACTTGCCATACGAATGGTGGGATTACAGATGTCCATAAAGCCACATCTGACTTTTCCCATCTTTTTGGCGGTTTTCGGTGGGTTCTGGGGTTAAACTCAGGTTGACAGGCTTGCGTGGCAGGTGCTTTCCCCTGAGATATGTCACCTTCCGGACCTCTCCATTTTCTGTATGGAATAAATAGTTCATTGCGGAAGACTGCCAGTTCTGTAATTACAAGGAAAGGTACTAACAATGCAGCCAGTGGCGTGTGGTTGGTGTGGCTCTGTCTGCCGAATTCTGAAGGCATTCTCAGCCCAGGCTGCAGACCGTGAACGTTGTTTGTGAGGGGCAAGGGGAATGTCATGATGTACGGAAGGATAGACTCAGGCTTCCGACCTGTTGGCATTCAGGCATGTATACCACCTTGCCCTTGGGGCCTAGCGGGACGTGTCACCAGCAGCAGCCAAGGTGTGACACTGTGACTCCTGCAGCCACTGACTGGAGTACTCGCCCTGTGCACAACGCTATAGCCTCTTATAAAAACCAAGCCCCTCTCCCCTCTCTAGTCCTTCCGCTCTTGCTGAGGCCACCTCTGCAGGCCCCCAATAAACTTTCTAACTGAGGCTGTTGCATGGTCAGACTTTGTGGTATCCCTTGGCTCCAACACATCAAGGTTACCTTTTGCTGTTAAACCAGTAAGTACACAACCTCCCTTCCCTTTTGCTTTAGTTTTGATCCCATTTGGGGATGCTGGGGATCGAACCTGGGGCCTCGGGCATGCTGGGCAAATTGTCATTGAGCTGCATCTCCAGCTCTGCAGTTCTAAGGTAAATATAAATCAGTTAGAGACAGTGTTCCCTAGTAGAGGGGAGTAGCTAAGGAACATGGGCTACCCCCTAAATGTGGAGATTAAAAAGCATTAAGAAAAGGTTGGGGGCAGGAGGCTGGAGATATGGCTCAGTGGTTAAGAGCTCTGGCTGCTCTTTCAGAGGACCTGAGTTCTATTCCTAGTAACCACCTGGTGGCTCACAACCATCTGTAATGAGATCTGATGTGCTCTTCTTAAACATGCAGGCAGAACACTGTGTACATAATAAATAAATCTTAAAAAAGGAAAAAGGTTGGGAAATGGACGTAGAGGAGAGGATCTGTATGTGAGCCAGAGAGAATGGGTCTGATTGCTTAGAACTGTAGAGAAAAGAGGCGCACTAAGACCAGGCAGGTGGAGCTTGGGAATCCTCCTGTGACTCAATGCCCAGTGATCCTCATTTGAACAGAGATGCTCGCTGGGCACTGGCAATCACTCGTGATGAACCCTGACTGTTGGTGAGCCCAAAGGCTAGCTAGCATACTGCCACCCCGCCACCCAAAGGGCCGGCACCGGCTCCTTAGTAGAAGTGCAGATTTTATCTCTTTGCTTCTTTCAAATGATAGATTCCATAGTAAATTTAAAATATTGAATATGATAACTGAGTATGAATTTTTAAATTCTGCAATTAAAAGCCTTTGTTGAAATGCTATTAATTTTGAGTTTAGGTGAATAAAGGGAGCCAGAACTCTTTGGCAGATTTTTTTTTCCCCTCTGCAAATGAGCTATCCCTTTTCAGGGGTTAAAATAAATGGTAGTGGATCATCTATTTTTTTTTTTACCAGCCTGAGTTTGTCAGCTAATGAAGAGGTCGTCCTCTCCGGTCGTGTTGCTTCAGGTTTAGAACTATGTGTTACCAGTTCCTGGTTGTGGCAGAATGCTGTCCCATGTATCTGTTTGCTTACTCACTCCGGGGCTTCTTATATTATAACACACACACACACACACACACACACACACACAAACACACACACACGTGTATTACATTCCCAGAACTGTGCCAGTGGTGAACAGGATGCATGTGCTCTGATCTGTTTTCACAGCATTTGCAAGTTAATTGTGGAAGTGGTAGATGTTAGTGTTAATGAAATGGACTACTCCTTTCAGAGATCTGAGGGGTCAGGTGAGTCTGGGAAAACAGGCAGGTTGGTGTTGGGGGATGGGAGAGGCATCCCGGGAGGGACTGCCTGGCTGAGGCTCCCTGATGGGGTGTGCTAAGAAAAGAAGCAGCCCAGGCTTCAAGAGCAAAGGGTGGGCTAAGGAGTTTGGATTTAAGAGATTGTTGTTTTGTGCTTTGGAGTGACTATGTGCCTCTCTCGACTCTTAGGTCGAAGGCTGTCCCTAAAGTGGGGGTATTAAGGGGTTGTTTGATCATGACGGCAGTCTTGAGATTAGTACCCTTAATAAAGGATGCTCAGTGAGGAACTGGGGTGAAGTGTTTGCCACACAACATGAACCCCTGACTTTGGAACCCTGGAACCCACATCAAGCCAGGTGTGGGGGTGCACATCTGTCACCCCGGTGCCGAGGGACAGAGATAAGAGAGCTTGTAGCATCCCGGTGCCGAGGGACAGAGATAAGAGAGCTTGTAGCATCCTGGGGCTTCATAGCCAGCTTTCCAGCCAGATCCACAAATTCCAGGTTGAATGGGAGGCTGTGTCTCAAAAACTAGGTTACATGAGTGATTATGGACGACATCCCAGTGTCAGCTTCTGGTTTCCACACATGTGAACACATGTGTAGACACACACACTGACACAAAGGCCTAGTAGAGTTAGCCATTTGAGAACTCAGGGAGAAGATTCTGTCTGCAGTCCAAGAAGGGGACCCTTTCCAGACACCACATCGGCTGGTGCCTTGATCTTCGATTTCCCAGCGTCCACATCTGTCAGATGTTAAGTGTCTGTTGTTTAGAATTTAGCACTTTGTTAGAGCAGCGTAAGTAGACTACCGTGGGTTTTGTGTGTGTGTGTGTGTGTGTGTGTGTGTGTGTGTGTGTGAAATGGGTGTTTGGCATAAGAGTGGCAACGGGAGCCCAGCTGTGAGGCAGTTGCAGAAGAGGGAGGGAGCTTGGAGGCTTGAGGGTGCTGGAGCAGAGAGGCGCAGGTGAATCCACAGTGTGGGTCATTTGGAGAGAGCATCAAGCAGATGTGGACGCCAAGATGGGGAGGAAGAATCGGTCCTCTCGAGCAGTTCTAAGCTGTAGCGTGTAGCAGGGAAGCTGGCAGTAGAAGGAGCAAGGTGTAGGGGACACAAAGAGAGTGTGTGGCTGTGCAAGCCCCTGACACAACTGCATGTGCCCTAGGGAGGGGAAAGAGGTCCAGGTTGGTGCCGCCCTCCCCGCTGGGTTTGACTTTTTGAGTGTCTCCATCAGTGGGGTGAGAGGGGAGTGTGTACCAAGACATGGGTCAGGGGGTTCTGACTCATGAGAACTCCAGCACTTGGAGGTTGGGTGCAGGAGGAAGGACCTGCTTAAGAGCGGTGTGGCTGCAGGGAGGGCCGTAGAGCTTTGTGGAAAAGGGGCAGGGTGCAGGGAGTGGTCCCCTCTGCCCAGGTCCACCAAGAGCTCTATAGAGTGTGTCTGTGTTTATCAAGGTGTTGGTGTTGCCAGTAGCACTTTGAACAGTAGGCTTTATTGCGAAATTGGAATGAGTTGAAGGAAGGATGGACGGTGAGGACGTGGGCTGTTATTTAGACAGGGTTTTGAAGTGTGCGGTTCTAACAGAGCCCAGCAATATAGGACAGTGTTGGACTGAGCCAGGGTTATATAGTCTGTGAGACAGCAGATCTTAAGTTTAGTTTCTTGATGTCTGTGTAGTGGCAGGCACTTGTTGGTTGATAAAAATCATCCAATAGAGTGAGAAAAACCAAGAAAAGGGAAAAAAAGAGGTAAGGCGCCTCAGGACGGGGTCAGGTAAGGCTCCTAAGGGCCCTGTTTAGTGAGAAGAAGAGGGCACACCTAGGGCAGAAGGGGCCAGGCGACAGCAGCCCCAGAAGTTCTGCAGTGTGAGATGCAGTGGTTCTAATGAGCCCAAGGGGCGGAGCCGAAAGAGCTGGAGCAAGGTGGGAGAAGGATGCTGGGGCCTGAAGGCTGGCCTAGGAATGCAGGGGTTCCAGGACCTGCATGGCTTGGAGAATCCCGAGTTGGTAAGCTCCTCCCACCCATCTCCCAGGCTGAGCTGAGACGGAATCATAGTTGCCAGAGCATGGGTCCCGACTCTTGTTCCAGTGCCCGGTGCACTCCCAGTTTAGCCTTTAAAAGCTGGGGACCCAGCAGGCCGGTTTTGAAGCCCGGCTGTGTGTGTTTACATGACATACTGTCAGGGTGGTTGGCGCTCTGTTGCTGCCGGTACCTCTTTAGTGCCTTCCAGCCACTGCACGTGTGTTTCATGTGAGCAGTAGGTAGGGAGTTGGCCCGGCGTAGCCATGGATGAAATGTAGTTATTTCTACATCCTCCCCCTCCTGACCTGATTGTGTGCCCTTAGCACATAGGGAAGCAACGTAATTAGAGTTCTGGGGGCTTTATTATCAATAATGGAAACACCACCGTCAGAAATGTCTTTAGCCCTAAGCACTACCATTGGGGCTAAGTGGCTCCCCTGGGTGCCTTGAGTTGTTGCCAGCAGCTCTATCGAGAGGCAGAGGAAGGGGGTAGAGGATGGGATGGGAACAGAACTGCGGAGGAGAGGAGAGAAACGTGTGCTCCTGGGGTCCAGCTGCAGCGTGCCTCCAGGGCCACCTGCTTACTCCGGGTCCACCCTATGGGGGAGGAGAGACACAAGCTTCCATTACAGGAGGATCTTGTGCACTGTGCTGGATTCTGAGAGCTCTGTAGGGTTTCTGAGGGTGGGGGATTTTTTTCTCTCCCTGGTCAGGAGGCTGAAGCTCAGACATACTGAAGTCCATCAGAGTCCTGAACCGAGGAGTCGGTGGGTGATGGACAGCCATGTGGGCACCGTAAGGGGGAGATAGAGGGGAAAGGCAGAGCCAGCAGCAGCTCTGAGAACTGGGGTATGCTGTTTCACGAGTGGCCCCAGGAAGTTGCTGCAGCAGCCAGCAGGGCTTGGCTGGTTCATGGATGCTATACCAGTTCGAGCCTTGCTCGAAACTTGGGGGACTTGGCAGCTTTTGAGCAAGTAGCTTGTGTCTTTTTTATTTTATTTAAATAACTTATTTATTTTTACATACCAACCAGTTTCCCCCTCCCCTCTCCTCACATCACCTCCCCTTTCCCATCTATCCCCATCCCTTTTACTCCTCCTCCATCTCCATTCAGAAAGGGACAGGCCTCCCATGGACTTGCCCAAAACCTGGCACATCAAGTCCAGGCAGAACCAAGCTCCTCCCCTTACTTGGAGGCTAGGTAATGCAACGTGGTGAACAAGTTACCAAAAGCCAGCTAAGAGCCAGGGAGAGGTCCTGTTCTCGCTGTTAGAAGCCTAACTAAGAGACTAAGCTGCCCAGTTGTGCCTTCATTTTTAAATCTGGTTAACTTTCCACCATCATTTCCTAGCAGAGACTTCTCTGGGTACAGGGCGGAAATAGAAAATTAATAGACGTTTGTCCAGCCGGACGCGGGTTTCTCTGAATTATCTCAGTTTCCTGTTTTTTGTTTCCACATACAAACTATACTATCATGTCTCATGCGAAATTGTGTGTGTCCATGATGCTGAAGGCTGTGAGGTTCTATTCCATGATCTTCTGAGGAGAAAGGTCGCTGGCTAAATGTGGGGCTGGGAGAAGGGAATGGCAGTAGCGTGGATACATAGTCCTTTGGTTGGCCAAGCAGAAATGCTATCCTCGGTCATCAGGGGAGCCCCCGATGACCATCTTCCAAAAGTCCTCATGGTTGCAGGGATCTCCTAGGGTTGAAGCCAGCCTTTCTCTGACTTCTGACTAGCGGTAACAAAGGCGCCATTAGCAAAAATTCTTTCTTTTCTATTGTAAGGCTTTCTCCTCTAGGTTCCCCAGGTGCTCTTCATGTATGTGTGCACAGAGAAAGGCAGAATGGTATTACTCAGAGAGACTGGGGCTTCAGATATTCGGAAAACTGATAATTAATCAGCCTACTACTTCACAGTTATTAACCTTGCTATAGGAGAAGACCGGGTACAGGTGTGTGTGTGTGTGTGGTGGGGGGGAGATTCCTTCAAATGTCACAGCCGGGGACTGGAGAGATGGCTCAGTGGTTAAAAGCATTGCATGCTCTTCCAAAGGTCCTGAGTTCAATTCCCAGCAACCACATGGTGGCTCACAACCATCTGTAAGGAGGTCTGGTGCCCTCTTCTGGTCTGCAGACATGCACACAGACAGAATATTGTATACATAATAAATAAATAAATATTTAAAAAAAAAAAGTCACAGCCGGCAGGGAAGTGATCCAGGCGAGGTAAAACTGAAACTCAGGTTAGCAGGACTCAGCTGGTCCTGGGTCAGAAACTTATAGAGCAGTGGATCGCATCCTGTGGGTCCCGACCCCTTTCACAGGGGTCAACCAAGACCTTCGGAAAACACAGATATCTACATTAGGATTCATAAGAGTAGGAAAATTGGATTTATGAGGTAGCAGTGAAAATAATTTTATGGTTTGGGGTCCCCATCATATCAGGAACCGCATTAGAGGGTCATAGCACTAGGAAGGTTGAGAGCCACCAGTGAGCGGCCCCAGGCGTTTTCTTGTTAGCATATTTAAACAGTACAACGTGGGGAAGAAGTTTCCCGATGTAATGCAACTCCCAGTGCACCAGGAGGATTAAGGCACGACTTCATCCAAACTCCTTTGCAAAATATGTGTGACGTGTTGGGCGGTGGTGGCACACGCCTTCAATCCCTGCCCTTGGAGCCAGAAGCAGGAGGATCTCTAGAGTTCGAGGCCAGCCTGGGCTACAGAGTGAGTTCTAGGACAGGCTCCAAAACTACACAGAGAAACCCTGTCTCCAAAAAACAAAACAAAACAAGGCGTGTGACCATAGAGATGGGTTCTGTGGCTTAGGAGCCTAAGATCTGGTGTGGTTTCTGACTGAGATAGCATGGAGGTCAGCAGGCTGAGAAGTACTTGTGACACCTCCCTCAAGGATGGGTTCTTCTGACTGGGAGACAAAGCTAAAGATAAAAGTTTGGGGAAGAAGAATCTGGTATAAACATTCTTAATGGTGGTGGGGTGTTGGATGAGGCCCCGCTTTACAGATAGCAAAGGTCACCTGGTCATTAACGGCATCCACTCCCAGCCTTCTGGGTGGAAACAGATCCTCATTTCCTTTTGAGGAAACAGCCCATGTGGTTAACATTCCTGGTGTCCCTGGTGGTCCGTGAGCACTCATACCTGCTACGACACAGGTGTGACGTTGTTTGGGAGCACGTTCTGGAAATGTCGGTTTCAGATTAGGGGGTAGCCATAAAAAGTGAGCCTCTGGGGTCGGGCAGAGTCTTGGGTAGCAGAGGCTGTGGTTTGCCTTCAGAGGCTCGGCTGTTGTTAATTATTGACTGGAAGGAGAGGTTTCTGAAAGGCTGGCGGTGACATATGAGGCCTTGTCGGGGCGTCTTTCAATAATTAAGAAATAAGGAGTCGAAAGTCCATTTTAGTTCTAGATGCTGAAGCAGCTCCTTAAATGGATCACCGAGAAGCGTGTGCCCTTCCTCTTGGTGGCCGTTTTCTTTGGGCATTGCGCATTAGTGAGGACAGAGGTGGACATAGCTGTGCTCCTGGAGATGTGCCCAGACTCAGTGACTCTGACCCTCGGGTACCCCAGGAGTGAACTCACTTAGATTCTAATTTGGAGAATAATGACAAAGAGTTTGGTTATCAGCCCAGAGGTAGGGCAGCCTGTTAATGTGTATAAATCAGCCTTGAAGTGGGGTACCCCGTTTATATGTCAGCCCCTAATTGCAGGGTGAAGTCCAAGAAAAGAGAAATGGGGCTCCCGTGTTTCTCATTGTGTCTCGGGAGGAGACTAAGATCATGTGGTGTGTGTGTGTGTGTGTGTGTGTGTGTGTGTGAGAGAGAGAGAGAGAGAGAGAGAGAGAGAGAGAGAGAGAGAGAGAGAGACTGTGACTGCCAGGTTATGTGTGTAGCACTTAGAATTTGTTTAGCATCATCTAAATGTTTTCTTTTTCCTATTTCCTTTTCTCCTGGAGTAGCTGCAACAGTCCCAGTGTCTAAAATAGATATTCTATTAGCCTTACATGGAATGCGATGGATGTCACATCTATAAAATGTTGAATCTCTTAAATCTAACAAGGATGGAGTACATCCTGTTAATTTGTCAAACTTCCAGAGAACCGCCTTCATGAGACAGTGAGGATTAATCAAGCCCCAGTGAGAGCGAATTTGAAAAATATAGTTTTCTAATTATACAGTCTCTTCTCAGTGGGCCAAGGTTAATGCAGTTCTGACAGTAATAGAAAAAAGAAAGAAAGACCAAAGTGAATGAATTGTCTCATAATCACCTGAAACGGGCTCGATTCTGATCGCCGCGCTTTCTGTGCTTTAATCTGGTGTTTCCAGCATTTGTTCTTGTTATATGATGTTGGGGGGTAATTAAAGGGTTCCTGCCACTCTTTGTGTGTTTCAGATATCTGCGTTATTTGGGGACTTAAGTTTTTGCTTAGCTGTAGATATTGATTTCTAGTTAATAATGGGAAAATTCACCCTTTTTTTGACACTGTGGACTGCCTTATGAATACTTGTTAAGCATTGTGCATCTTAAGTTCTTTGTCCTGGCCTTGTGTGAGTATAAAAATCTCATACGAGAACTGCCAGACAGAACCAGTCATGGTTGGTTTTGAGATGCAAGCATGCTGTGGGCTTTGCTTCAGGTTTTAAGGAGTTCTGTACCACCAAGCAAGCAAACAAGCAAGAAGCACCTGATAATAAATTTATTTAACTGATTTTGTGGCTTCCTGGGTTTGGTTGTATGTTCCTGTAATCCCAGGACTCAGGCTGGAGAAAGGATTGCCTTGAGTTCAAGACCAGCTCAAGCTGCACGGTGAGTGCCAGTCCAGTTCGGACTAAAGAAGACAGTGCCTCAAGAAAAAAAATACCACACACACACACACACACACACACACACACACACACAGAGAGAGAGAGAGAGAGAGAGAGAAAGAGAGAGAGAGAGAGAGAGAGAGAGAGCGCAGGGGCATAAGAGAGAAGGAAGGGTGTTAGAGGCCAAGACTCAGATCAGGGAAAGGAAAAGAGAGAGGAGGGAGAGGCCGTGTGTGGAGGGCGGGGTGTTAATGCAGGGAGTGGTTATGACTAACGAATGTTCTATGCATGTATGACAAGGGCACAGTGAAACCTATTGTTCTGTATAATTAATATGCCCTAACCCACCCCACCCCCCAATTGGATAGAAGAAAACTCGAGGTTCTATCTGCATTACAATGAGACAGTTATTTTTAAAATTAGACTAGCAGTTGTTGAAATGATTTCTTCTTGAGAAGGAAGTGAAAAGCCGAGCATCTGACCTCTGCTGAATGAATGAGGACTATGTACGTGTTGAAGGAGAAGGAAGCAGAGAAAGGAAAGCCACCACATAGCTCCAGGAGTGAGGGCTGCAGCCTTGTGCTTGGCCGATAAAGAAGCCCCTGTGTTGTTAGTAAGAGCCTGTCTCGGAGGATGGTGGAACGAACCAGGATATTAGCAAAAAGCCAGAAGGCGCTGTACTTGATATTTTAAAAATTGCTTTTATTTACTATGATTATGATGATTATTATCATTTCTGGGGGGTGTCTGTATGTGGGGTGTGTCTGGGTGTGTGTATGCGCACAGGTGTGGATTATGGCTTAGGTGTGACGGTCCCGGGGACAGCCTTGGGTATCCTTCTGAAGATACTTTCCACCTCATTGGCCTGGACTTCAGCTCCATTGACTTGGACCTCAGCCCCGTAGGCCAGACTAGCTGGCCAGAGGGCTTCTAGAGATCGCTCGCCTCCCCGTCGCTGTCCTTGGGATTTCAGGAGTGCACCACTGTGCCCAACCTTGTATATATCTTGGGTAGCTGAGCCCACAACCTCACTTTATCAGCTGAACTGTTTCCCAGCCTGCTTTTACCTTATTATTTTATTTTATTATTTTTAGTTCAAAATATACTTTCCCAGGGCTGGTATTAATCGTGCAAACAGCACTTACCTTATTGAAAGCTCACAGGCCTCCTAACGCAGGGCAAGCTGTGCCTTGAGCCCTGGAGCTGTTCCTGTTGGAAGCCGATCTCCATTCTGTCTCTTAGAAACATTTCCAAGCTGTGGGAAGAGATACCTGGACTTGTGGCCTTCCTATCCAGGACTAGGACAAGACGGTATGAAGTGAGCTTTCTGACTTGAAGCACCCTCAGGGGTCACCAGCTTTCAATGTATGTAGATAGCTGAGAAATAGGCCCCAAGCATTCCGCTCCGGTGCACACTAAGCAGATTGAGTGGACGGTTATCAAGTTGGTCTGTTATCCCTCCTTAAGGACAGTGTGGGGCTCTAGGCCTGAGACCCAACCGAGTGGCTCTTCACAGATGAATGAAGCCGTGATGCAGAGGCTGTGGAGACCCCCGCCTGAGAGGCAGGGTCAAGTGTTAGGCTGGAAAGACACAAGGCCTGAATGAGGCCCTGAATAGAGGGAGTGTGGGAAATTCCAAGGTGGGAGTGAGATGGGCAGGTCCAGGGTGAGGGTGTTCTCCCAGATTAGGGAGTCTCTAGACCCCGTTAGTATTAGTCAGATAGGCCTCGGTAGGATGGGGTTCTGGGGAATAGTGTGTCGTGGTTTCTAAAGTTAAAAGGGGTGCAGGACTAACAAGAGCAGTTAGAGTAGGGTCTGTCATCCCTCTCCTCAGAGCCCACGGTTTCACTTTTGGTTGTCACCTAGTCAGTGGACTTTGAAGGTGTAAGCTTGTGGGTTGGGAGCTGGCCTGTGTTCCGACAGTCGTTCACGTTACCCAGACGACCTCATCTTCTCTTAATAAGCAACTTCGCACTTTTCATCCTGTGAGTTTCGAGAAGATAAAGGATGTCTCCTTAGAATCCTGTGTCTTATTTCTGCAAGCTGCCTGTTTCCTGCCATGGCAGAGGGCACCCAAGGTGCCCTGTTTTTTCAGGTGATTTTCACGAATGAGCTTCAACTTCTAATGATAAACTTTGTTCCAGACGGCCCCAGGAGAGTTAGACAAAAGGTAGTTGTCGCCACTTGACAATTCTTACAGAGGAGGACGCCATAATACTGTGTAGTAGCAGATCAGAGTCTTGGAAGTTCTGAATGCCAACTCCGGCACCATTCCCAGAATACTTCCTAGATGGGAAAGTCCACTTTTGATATTTGAATAGAAGAGATTTTTTTTTTTTTTTTTTTTTTTTGCTGTTTCCCAACGTCACCATCAATAATTGGAATCTGCATTTCCTCCTTTATTTATCCAATAAATACTTAGCACCATTATGTTCCTGGCGTGGCATTAGACTCTGGGGGAAGCTACAAAGAACTTAGAGGGCTGAGCTCTGCCCCCAAGGGGGGCATAAAGGAAACAATTATATCTAATTGTTTTTAACACTGAGCAGTGTTAATGCATCTCTCCTGTCATCTTGGTCACCAGGGGAGAAGGGGCCTCTTGAAGTCCACTGGCCATGTGGCCACTCCCACCCTTTCTGAGCTCTCTGCTTTTCTGTCTTCCCACGGCCCTGGAGTTTATCAGGCAGTGATACTTGGACAGGACTCAAGCCCCTCTGACCAGCCATTGCTCTCTGGTGGTCTGTGATTTGGTGAATCATTGTTTCTTTAGTTGCCAGAGAACATTCCTTTTTTCACTCACGGCTGAGAACTCCTCCTCCATGGAATCAGTTCCTAGTTTGAGGATGTTAGTGTGCACAGACATTTCCTGAGAGAGCTCTCCCTTAGCTTCCCCGTAAAATACTGCCAGGAGACTGGTCCTTCATCCTTCTGACCCTGAATAGATTCTCAATAAATGTGCCTGACTATATAGGCAACTGGTGATTGAAATGCCCAGGGTCGTGAGCCCAGGCCACTGTTCCCTGACAGCCTCAGTGGTTGGAAGTTGCATGGGGAAGCTGGTGGCTGCGGGGGCGGGTAACGGAGATCTTTGAAGGGATCCACATTTGTTTTCTAGGAGTTACATGTGGTTTGGACTCTGCGCTCTGCGGGTGCTTGTTTTAGTATTGTGTGCACAGTATATGTTAGGGATCTCAGAGAATCCCGTAGAGCGGGGCTTCCCAAAGTTGTTTGCACATTTGAGTCACCCGGGGGACTCTCTTAAAAGTTCCCAAGGCTAGACCATCTCTCTCCAGTATGGAACACATACTAATATGGACGCTCCTCCTGGGGTAAATGTTTGAGTAATTGTGATAAGGAGCATGCAAAGTCTCTATACAGAAGACACCCCAAAACCTTCAGTGATGCTACCCAGTGGCCAGGTGGAAAACCTGATGGGTAGTGGAGGGATTCAGAACTATTTCTTTGCTGGAGTTTTCTTTATTTCACCCCTGTAATAAGGGGGGTAACAAACAGCTAACCTAACAGGACAGGGAACTGTATCAGCTTTGGGAACGTTGAGAGAAAGGAAGATGCTTCTTTGGACCTTGAACTCGGGCAAGGACACCTGCGTGATCCTTTGGAATCATTTGGTGTGTGGATCTGTATGTACAGGGCTTGACTGCTCATTGCCCTTAGATGGGTGAGGGAGTTGTTTTTTTTTTTTAAATAGATAAATAACTGGTTATCCACTGGCTTTCTTTATCTTTTCTTTTTCTTTTTTTCCCCTGTGGGCTGAGCATGACGAGGGGATTCAGAATAAAAATCCTCAGCTTCACTTCTTGCTCTTGTGCCCCCCTGCCCTCTTAACAGCCGTGCTGAATACCCCGTGTGTGTGCAGATCAACACACAAATGAGCCGTTTTATGCGGGCAATTCAATACCCCAGGGTCTCGTGGAGCAGTGAGGCATTGCTCCGCTTAGGGTGGGTGGAGGTACTTGACCTCAGCCCCTCCTGGTGCTCTAGGTGCTCACAAGCCAAGGCCAGCTGCCGGAACAGCTTCCTCCCCTGCTAATCACCACCCAGACAGACCAAGGGGCCCTTCTCTGGTAGTCCCGGTATTGCTGTTTCTAATCAATTTATTCTTACTCTGTGCGATTTCTGAAGTGGAGACAGAATGACCTTTCATGAGCTGCAGCCTAAGCCCTTCTCCTTCCCTTTCACAGTGTGCCACGCTGAGCTGAACGCCATCATGAACAAGAACTCGGCTGACGTGAAGGGCTGTAGTATGTACGTTGCCTTGTTCCCATGTAATGAATGCGCCAAGCTCATCATCCAGGCAGGTAGGAGCCAGGCCTTTCCCGTTTGTCACATTTGCATTGGAGCCTGCTCCTCAGCAGCTCCGTGCAGGTGTGTTTGATCTTACGTTGTTATTGTTTAGATCTAAATTAATTGCACTATCAACTTTGCAGGCTGTTTCCCGTGTTTTGTTTTTGAGTGCTGCCAGGTATCCTAAGACTAATTGCATCCTCTGTGATTCTTAGCATGTTTTTAATTTAGTTTGCAACTTCTTAAACTGCAAGCTGCCAAAAAAAAAAAAAAAAAAAAAAAACACAGGCATTGCATATAATTACTGTCGGTTTACCATTCTCTGACATATTGTGCATAGATTAGGGGGGAGGGAGGGAAATGAACTTCTGTCAGGAACAAGGTCAGCTGGGAGTCTCTATATCAAATTTTAATTTGTACCTAATACATGGTAGGTATTTGTGGATCTAAGTATACCTTTGCATATGAATGTGATGAGATTTAAATGTTACTCTGAGCTTTTCTCTTGTATAACATCTGCCATAAATCTACCACGTTGTGTTCTGTATATTGGACCTGTATTTGAACCATCACATCTAAGAGTGAGCTACCCTTTATCTCCATAAAACTTTCAGTTGGAGATTTAAAGACTTGGCATGTTTAGCCAGACGTGTGGGTTAAAGGGACTGTTCATCCTAAGCCCCCGGGGTGTCAGAAAGGAAGCCGGCTGAAAGTGGACCATAGCCCCCATTAAGGGGCAGCGTGGGTGCCCGTGAAGCGGCTGCCGTGAACCTGTCTTTTTGGGGTGCTTCCTTAGCTGGTCACAGGCGAAGGGATTGGCAGCCGATGCGTGCACAGAGCGCTGTGTGGACTCGTCCCTTCTAAAGGGAGTGCAGAGCTGCCCTTAGGAGAAGATGCTTCGGAGTCCTGGCTGAGGCTTATGGTACCAGGGACATGGTAAAGCAGATCTGCCCTCCACAGTGATGGCAGAGCCTTTCTTGGAGGCCTAATGCCGCTGACCTCTGGATTGTCCAGCAGCCTCCATCTCCCCACATCAGCCTCCTGAGTTGAGTAGATGCTTGGTGAACAAAGAATAGCTGCTTACCTGTCGTGAAGAAGATTTGTTAATTGGATCAAGGCTTGACACGTTTTCACTTTGCATTTGTATACTTAAAAAAAAGTCCGTAAAGACTGGAAGGCAGATTAAATGCAGTCCCCTCTGTGGCCCTGGGAGGCCGCAGATGAGCGGTTCAGTAACTGGACGTTGTTCTGCAAGCTCCCGTGGAAAAGGTAATTAATCATAGGCACGGGTCTGTCTCTTTTGCCTGTCTTTTGCATTTTGTGTCCGGGCTTATCTTCCACTGTTACCTTTTCAGGTATAAAGGAAGTTATTTTCATGTCGGATAAATACCACGACAGCGAAGAGGCAACGGCCGCGAGGCTCATGTTTGAACTGGCTGGGGTTACGTTCAGGTAGGTTGGGGACTGGCGCAGAAATGCATGTGGCCCGCCCTGAAGTCTCCACACATGGCAGTGCCTTTGGAAATGTGACGGCATGCGCCTCTAAAGATTATTTTAGGTATGGGGTAATGACAAAACTATCTGGAGACGGCCTGTTTAATGGTTATATTTTAATATTAGTGACTTGCTAAGGCTTAGACTAATTACGTGAGTGGCAAGAAATTTAAAAATTCACAACTTTTGTGCTAGTCCTGCCAAGCCTTAATAAATTTTGCATACGTAAGAGCTCTAGTGGAGATCGTTTAGGATGAAAGCAGCCCGCCAGGGTGAGACACTAGGAATTCTTCTCTGAGCAGCACTTTGCATTAAGAGCAGAAGCCCTTCCGATTGCTATGATCATCTTTGCAGAGGGAAGATTATGTTTTACTTGTACGTTTTGCCGTCTCTTATGAGCAGCAGGAAATGGTTTCTAGAATGGGGAGCTGTACGAAGCGTCACTGTGTCTCTGGCCAGCAGGGATAAGACCTCATTCATGGCATTCTTAGAGATGTGCAATATTTTATTTGTTTTCTGAGACCAGGCCTCTTTATGAGTAGACTGCCCCTGGGCTTGCCTCCTGCCTCAGTTTCCCCAAGTGACACCGCCCACCATGCCCAGTTGGAAATACGATTTTTTTTTTGCATGATGCATGTCTTGAATTATTGTGCCTTATGTACCCCCTAGTTTGCTTTCTGTTGCTTTGATTAACCATTGACTGAAGCCAACGTGGGGAGTAAAGGCTTTGTTTGGTTTATGGGTTATAGTTTAGCATCCTGGAAGCCAGGGCAGGAAGTAAAGTCAACCTGGAGGCAAGAACTGAAGCGGAGACCATGGAGGACCACTGCGTACATGCGCTCTTGTTTCTTTTGAAAGCCCCTAAGTATCTTCAGTTATGGTAGACGTGTTGAATATGAACATGTAGAAGACTTCTTATTTGCTTCTGTAGAGCTTGATTGAGAAAATCTCCCCCTACTTCAGTGAGCCGTCTTTCTATATATATATCAGATGCAAAAGAAAGTGAACTGTGTTTGCTTTGGAGCGACTCTAGTTGGCTGCAGAGATTTCCTAGAAAATGAGATAAATGTGAGGGGGAAACTGTAATCGGATATCATGTTGTGCTGCTAACTTGTTAGAAATCCTTTGACTCCCGGATAATTCATGAACTCAGATAGTTGAAGAAGACACAAGCCGAGCCGCCCCATGCCTCGTTCTTGTCTTAGTCTTGCCTGCCCCGTGTTCTTCTCAGTATGGGGCACTATAATTGGCTCCTCTAGAGATAAACTAGCAAGCGGATCCCAGGGTATTTCTTCTCTCTGCACTGGAAATACCGTTGAAGCTGAAATCAACAAATTACTTTAACTACTCATTGGATAACTCCTTTACATATTTTGTTTTTCACGTTTAGGAAATTCACACCGAAGTACAGCAAGATTGTCATTGACTTTGATTCAATTAATAGCCGACCGAGCCAGTAGCCTAAGTCAGTTCCGCCTCGTTAAATCCCCGGAAGAAGGCTCGTCTTCTCTAAGAAGCCGCCGGTGCCTTTCATCTCGAAGTTGCACATAACTTTTTAATAGCTGGCGTAGCACACGTAGATGTCTAAAGAATATCAAACCTTGAATCTCCTTTACTGTCCCTGTTTCACATGGATCAACATCTGTTTAAGCTGTGGATTTAGTTTGAATTAGAAACTAAGGGCCTACCCCTGGGACTGGAGCGAAGTCCTTCCCCATTCACTGCCGGTGTGGCTGGGATGAGGGTTAAGGCAGAGTGTCTGCTCGCTCCGTCATCCACCAGATTCCAGCAGCCACTCCTCGATGCTACATGGGCCAGGCCATACGAATGACTGCTTGTGTTCTAGCAGGAGTGAGCAGACTCACAGTGATGTCAGCATCCGGCCCAGAGGAAGCATACCTTACCACGCCCTTGGAGAAACAAGCAGGACCCAGTGTGACGGTAGCAGGAAAATTTCTGCTGCGGAGTTGAGGGGAGCTGTCACCCACCCACCCAGGGAAGGGTGAGGACGGCACGTGTCCTGGCAAATGATCAGTTCTTGCTTTCCCACCACACGCACAACGGTGGCATGCCGTCCCTCTGGAGGGTAGTGACCCCCTTTGGCTCCAGCTTCTCATCCTTGGTTTGTTGGTCACATAGCACTGTTAAATCAATCCGAGTGACGAGTGGCTCCTCGAGGAGGCAGCCTGTCACTCCCCCTAGACCAGGCCCTGTTGGTGACAGCTGGAGTTGTATGGCTGGGTGGTGTGGGGCTTCCCCTTTCCCCATTCCTTTTCCCCTGCTGTGTGGAAACATCTCCATGTGCCAACATGGTTCATTTCCAAGGGTACCCTACAACCAGAGGGTACATTAATTCCTGTCCTGTAAGAGAAGTGTGTGTTTACCTGGTGGTCGTCCATTCCAACCCACTGGGGATTGTACCCTGTTTGTGTCTTCAGCCAAGCAGGAGGCGTCTCTTTCATCCGTGTGGTTGGAGAATGTTCTGCTGTGTGCTTTGTTTTCAATTTCATCTAACTTCTTTTAAACATGCTCAGTGCCCTTGACTAAAATGGTTTCTTTTAGGGTACTCTTATTTTTTCTTGGGTCTTTATTTTGTCCCGGAGATTTTTGTTTTGTTTTGTTTTGGTTTTTTTACTCTGTGTTATGGGGTCTTTTGTAATTTGGCTCTTTACTAATATTATTAAAATTTTATTAAAATCTACCAACACTAAAACATGATCGCTTTATGTTATATATGCTCAGCTCTGCTTGTATTTTTCTTTACTGTCTGCAAAGCACATTACACAGGTTTGTGCTCAGAGAATATCTGAACTATTAATGCCATGTTCTTTCAGGGATGGGGATGCTTTTTCTTCTTTTTTTTTTTGACAGTATATAGTCTTCTAAAATTGTTGGGGAGGGGTCAGTGTGTACCAGTGCACGCGTAGGGTTAGAAGAGAACTTCTTGGCCATCGGTTCTTTCCATCCACCTTGCTCTGAGGCAGACATTCTCTTGTCCTTGTCACGGCTCTGAATACCTCAGGAGCTTCACATACGGGCATGCTGTCACCTTCAGCTTTTTGCATGAATTCAAGAGCTTGAACTCGGGCTCGAGCAGAGTGTGTTTTTACCAACCAAGCCGTCTCCCTGGTCTCTGGTTCTCTTCTTATGACTGGATTTCAGTGGTAGGAAAGGCTCTATTGCTACCTGGCTTCCATGCCTGTCTCTGGGTGGCCCATCTGACGGTCACAGATCTTCCTTTTGGTCATACTTCAGGCCCAAGCCCTTCCACTCTCTCTTTCCTCCATTACCCTTTTTTTTTTTCCTCAGTGGATTTCTCTTCAGACCCCTTGCCCTTGGTTTGCGCTTATGTATCTAAGACCAAAGGAAAGTAGAAGAAATCAGAAAAGAGACAAAGATGGAATACACGTCTAGTTTTCTGTTGCTACAAGTTAAAAGTCCCGTTTGCAGATAGGTAACTAGTACATTTACTTAATTTTGATGCTGTGCTATGTTTTTATCTCAGTTACATTGAATCGTAGTGAAAAACCACATTTTTCTTTTCCTCTCGGAAGGAAGGTAGTGACAGGCAGTGGCTGGGTTGCTCGTGGGGTGATAATGCTGTAGATGTAAGTCTCTGCCCCTGGACCCTTGCTGAGCCTGGATTCCTGGTGACTGGATTGTAGGTAATTATGTCTTGGTGTCCGCCGTCACTCCAGGAGGAGTGGAATTGTCCCGTCCAGAGGATTCTGCAGATGTCAGGGCTCCGGCTAATAGAGGGGCGCTTTGAACTGTTGCCTTTGGGGAGAGCATTCCAGAAGGAGGGTGTTCTGAGACTCTTTTGCCTCGCAGGCATTGCCGGATAATTGTGGCGAAGGGAGACTGTACCTGAGAGCTGTGGTGGCTGCTGTCATGGCTAATAAATGACACTGAAAGGCAAAAGTTAGAGCCAAATGATAGGAACTGTTCTCGTGACATTTTTATCCTTCCCCTCCCCCCTTTTGCACTTATTCCTTAAAGACTTCCAAAGTCCAGCAAGACCTGACAACGAAAATGATCTAACTTATTAGCCATGTTTCCTAATTACGTACAAAGCAAAATAAGACAAGCAAAGACACAGAAAAGTCTTATTAATTAAAAACAGATTCCTGTGTGTCCAGTAATCTGAAATTCTGATGTGTTAGGGATAACGCGTCATCTTCCAATGTCTATATCTTCCAGAAGATTAAAACTATTTAGGATCAAGCCAAATACAGAGGGAGACCTATAATCCCAGCACTCGGGAGGTAGAGGCAGGAATATGACAGGTTCAGGTCCACCCTGTGCTACACAGACTAAAACGTTTTTTTTTGGTGGCGCATGCCTTTAATCTCAGCACTTGGGTGGCAGAGACAGGCAGATCTCTTGAGTTCGAGACCAGCCTGGTCTACAGAGCGAGTTCCAGGCCAACCAAGGCTACACAGGGAAACCCTATGTGGGGCAGGGTGGGTGATAAATTCTTGCAAAGGTGTCCAAGGAATTCAGTGAAGAAGGACGCTTAAATGAAATCCCACAGTAACTCAGAATTGAGTATACTAGAGGGTTATTTATATAGGGGTAAACTCACAGATCACAATCCTCTGCTGGGAAGGGGAACAGCAACAGAATCCCACAGCCGGAAAGAGGCCTGATGGGCGCTTTACACCAGCATATATAGTATCAGAGGCCACGCCCAATAAAGGCTGCTGGTGGTAGGAATTCAGGGAGAAGATTGTCTTGCTTTTGGCACTAGACACGTTTTATTATTTGTAGTTGATGTTTTTAAAACAGGCCACTCTAAAAAGGGGAGCTCTGTAAGTCATCAGCAGGACAGCCTGCTTCGGGCTCAGCAGGACCGGAACTCAGGTGAAGATAGCTCTGCAAGCCCCTGTCATCCAGAATATGGTGATGAGCTGTGCTGAGCTGCAGAAGTGCAGGTGTCATGTCCCCAGGCTCAGTTCTCGGGCCTGATGACATTCACAGGGAAAGACATCACACTGACCTACATGAGACCTGCTCCGCCGTGCTGGCCAGTGCTCTCGCCCAGACCTGCTGATAGAGTACAGCACCATCTCCTGTCTCCTCTAAGAGTGGAGAATGAACCTCCAGATTTTTACTGAATGCTGATCTTGCATTGACTTGGGCTTCTTGCATGCTGACACTCAGATCCCTGAGCATGAACCTGAGGAAGCGCTCCTCTTTATCAGACCGAATCGGGCTTCAGACTCCTGAACCGTGTACTTGACAGTGTCTGCTGTTGGTGTTGCCATCCCTCAAAGCCAGTCGCTCTGGGGAGGCCTGACTCTCAGGAAGGTCAAAGACTTGGAGAAATTCCCATCTTTAATTAAATTGAGCTAAATATTGGGAAAGGCATTATCCACCCATGACAAAGGAAGGGAATTACTCTGTGGAGCCCGAGAGGCTCGAGGCAGGATCCCTTTACCAAACCATCGCCCTTTTGGGTTCTTCTTCATTCGAGCACTCTTCTCTCCTAAGCCAGGTCCGCATCCTGCTTGCTGTCATTCCTTTTCATCGAAAAACTAACAAAAGACCCTCTTGAATGTGTGTAGCGTGAGTTTGTCCTCTTCGCTATCCTTAACCCCAGGGGTTCTGACCTCAGATCTGTGGTGCAGCCATTGCTCCGTCCACCTCCAGAATGGAATGAATGGTTTCCAGGTTGGAGCTCTGCACATCCCATAGTAACTCTCCCCTCCCTGGTCCCCGGTAACCATCACTATAACCTTTGTATGACTTTGGCTACACCAGATAACTCCATTCTGTGAGTGGAATCCCAGAATTCTCCTGTGGTGGGTTGTGTTACTTAGCATAGTGCCTTCAGGATTCCTCTGTTGTTACCTGTGTTGCAGTGTTCTCTCTTCTGCAGGCTGAAGAGCATCCTCTTGTGAACGTGACACATCTTGTCATCTATTGACCCACCAAAAGATGCTTAGGTTGTTGCTCTTTTGGCTGCCATTCTCTTGCGGTCCCCGTTTACCTGTGCTGTCATCTTCAGCCCTGAGCACCTGTGCTCCCCGCCCCACCCCACCCCTGCCCCATATCTCTGCTAAAGACTCTTTAAGCCAGCCTTTACCCCTTATATTTTGTTACTGTTTTGAGACAGAGTTTCATGTGGAAATTGCTACGTAACCCCAGCTGTCCTCCAGCTCTAAACCCTGCTGCCATGGCTTCCTGAGTGCTAGGATTCTAGGGATGTACCACCACACCTTGGTCTTTCTGTGTATGTATATGTGGTGAGTACACGTCTGTGCACATGTGTGCAGTCATGGTTGCCTGTGCCTGTGTGTGCAAGGGACAATAGTCAGTGTTAGATGTCTTCCTTTACTATTCTCCACTTTATTCTTTGTGTCAGGGGTTCTTGCTGAGCCTGGAGCGCAGCCGTTTCTGCTAGACTGGCTAGCCAGCAAGTCTAGATCCCCCGTTTCCACTCCCCTGCTTCTGCCAGGGGGAATACAGGCATGTCCCCACCATACCTAGATTTTGGGGGTCGGTTGCAGACTAGTCCTCATGCTCACACTGCCGGTACTCTCCCTCCCCACTGGTGATCTCCCGAACCCAACATCTGGCTTTTAAACCAGCATCCTGTCGACTCTCAATGCATGTCCTTTGACAATTCACACCCTTCTGTACAATTTTCAGGACTGAGCTGATGGAGAAGGGGTCCTGCCTTCTCTATATATCCCTCAGACTTTCCGTTGTAGCTGACTTTTTCCTCTTTGAAGCCTTGCCACAGAGAGTGCGACCAACAGCCTTCCTGGTAAAGAACCTTGCTCTGTTTTATGACATCTCTTCCACTGTCTGGAAATGTTATTGAAACATTTCATTTCGTGTTTGTCTCTTCCTGCTCTAAGTAGATGGTAAAGGCCACAAGAAGACACACATTGCCTTGCTGTGCCCAAACCCCTTCTCCTTGCCATGGCGTGCACAGTTTAATCCATGTTTTTAACATTTCTACTTAAAAGTCATGAGCCCGATCACACTTCCGCTAAGCAAAGCAGCTGTTCAGGAGCCAGCCACCCTTCTGATTTCAGCTGACTTCCTTAAAAACAATTGTCATTTAGAATATAAGAGATAGAAATCTCCCTGTTAGCATCTGGGGTTAATGGGCACATTTATCTTTGGGAGAGAAGGGAGATTACTATTTAAATGTCTTATTTTTAACTTGTGTGTTTGAGTTAAAGCGTTCTTATATATGGTTTTGAATTAGGAACCTGGCAATGATGGATGCTTTTGGCAGAGTACCCGGAATGATGTTTGTACTGAAACCCATCTGATTGAAAGCCGCCTTAACCTCCCAGCCCTAAATCACTGCAGAACACTTACTGTCGTGTGGCTCTTTATTTTAACTTTTGTTAGTGAAAATGATTGCATCTTGGCATTGTTTAAGAATTTAAGAGTGTCATTTGGTCCTGGTTTTAAGGAGGCATTTTGTTTGGTTGGGAGTCACTTCATCTGCGCAGTGCCGTGTGGCCCAATTCTTGCTTTATTTCTCCTGCCTTTTCCTCAATGAGGAGGCATCGGTGATGGGTGCAGCTGTACATAGCAGGCACCCGACTCAGTGGCTTGAGCGGTAGGACATGCTTCCTGCACATAATATGAAGTGCAGCTTTGTGTGTTGACTAGATGGAAGTGGGTCAGGGGCCCAGTATGACAATAGCGATCTAGGCTGTTCCCCTTAATTTTGTCTTCACTGACAGTTACTGGATGTCAAGCTTGTTTTGTAGAGTCCAGGTATCTCATTCACTTTAAATGCAAGAATCTGATGTGTGTGTGTGTGTGTGTGTGTGAGAGAGAGAGAGAGAGAGAGGGAGGGAGGGAGGGAGGGAGGGAGGGAGGGAGAGAGAGAGAGAGAGAGAGAGAGAGAGAGAGAGAGAGAGAGAGAGATCATGGTAGTACGTGATAGTTAAGATTCTCATCTCTTGTGTGTCTCTTTGGTCAGAAAAGTAAGACTTCCCCAAGACCCCTCAGCAAATACTCTCTTTCATCTCATTGGTCATAGCTGGTTTACAAGACTACTCCTAGCTGCAAGGGAAGCTACAAGAGCACTCAGCATTCAAAGCTCTTATCATGGAGGCTACATGGAGAAGGAGGTGAATAACAGCTGTAAGTCATGGTAGTAGCTGCTGCATATCATCTCATGGAAAACTGGGTAGCAGTGTGATTATATAACTTGTATTCAGCTTCTCTTCACAGCCTCATACTTAAAGTATTTGTTGAGATGAAAAAAATGATACAATTTTATAAGTTTTTTGTGTACTTTGCATTAACTTTCAAACTCCTTTGTGGAAAACTCTATCTATCTATCTATCTATCTATCTATCTATCTATCTATCTATCTATCTAACTATTTAGATTATCATAGGAATTTGACACAGAGAGATACAACACTTTTTTGGGAATTGGAGTTACATCATAGCCTTTGTTCCCCAGATATTTAGAGTCTGTTTCCTAAGAACAGAACTGGGGCTGTTGGGCTGGAAAGATGGATCAACAGTTAAGAGCACTGGCTGCTCTTCCAGAAAATCCAGGTTCAATTCCCAGCACCTACATGGCAGCTCAAAATTGCCACTCCAGTTCCAGGGGATCCCATACCCTCACACAGACATTCATGCAGGCAAAAACACCAATGCACATTAAAAAAAAAATACATAAATTTAAAAAAAGAAGAATATTTCATGCATCATCACAGTGTGTTTATTGAGTTTATAAATTCGAGCAAATAATTTTCTTTGTAGCACTTCCAAAGGAAAGTCTCATCTAGGGCTTAGTGTTGCCCTTCTTGTCATGTCTCTGTAGCCTCTTTAATATAGGACATTCCCACGGGGGATGTTGATTCTTCAGAAAACTGCTTTCTCCTGTTCCCTGTATGCTCAAATCCCTTGGAATCAGCAGTTTTCAAACTTTTAGTCTCACGGTCCTTTTACACTCTTAAAAATTATTGAAAATACCAGTGGACTTTTGTTTACATAGATTAGAGTTATTGGTATGTAGTGCATTAAAAATTTAAGTTTTAAGTGTTTTAATTCATTTAAAACAACAGTGACAACAACCCCTTTTTCATTCTAATACAAATAGTATGTTTTTATGAAAAAGGGCTATTGAATTCTCCAGAACCAAAGATATTTAATAAAAAGAGTAGCATTGCCTTACATTTTAGTAACTTTTTAAAATGTTGATGTGGTGTGGCTATTTCCTCATGGTTGAAATATTCCCTCTTGGAGGGAGCTGAAGGAGGAGAAAAGCTCATACATCTCACAAGGTGGGGGAAGTTCAGGAAAGTACAAGATTCACAAGGCCCCATCCTGGTGCCACATAAGCAATAGCAACTGTTGGTCATCATTGTGATGCTGTTCAAGCGGTAGACCGCCACGGAGTGGGGTCTGGTGGGAAATGACAAGACTTGGGCATCCCCATCCTTGCAAGTGATGAGTAATGGACTCATAGGAGTCAGTTCTCTTCTGTAGTGTGGACCCTGCGGATTGGACTTGGGTTATCAGGCCTGGCAGTAAGACCATCTTGCCAGCCCTATATTTTTTTTCCTGTGAATGGTATTATAATATGTTTTGATGATTTGGAAAATACTGGTTCAAGTTATATGGATTATTCAAATGCTAACACATTTTATTATTTGATATAAAAAAAAGCACTTTGGCAAGTATCACCAATGAGCTCATCAGAACAGACTGGCTAGTTTAGCTCGTAGCTCAAACAACCGCACAACGCTTTTCTTGAAGACAGCCTTTGTATTTGGCATCTAGCAGAGGGGCTTTATGCATACTTCCCGTTTCATCCCGGGAGTGTCCAAAAGCTAATGACTCCACAGCCAAGATTTAGCACTGTTGGGAGATCCCTTTTTTAATAATTCATTTAGATTTATTTTATGTGCATTGGTGTGAAGGTGTCAGATCCCCAGGAGGAGACAGTTGTGAACTACAATGTGGGTGCTGGGAATTGAACCCAGGTCCTCTGGGAGAACGGTCAAGTGCTCTTAACTACCCAGCTGTCTCTCCAGTCCCCATTTGAGAGATTCTTAAAGGCAGTTTCCTTCCTTCCTTCCTTCCTTCCTTCCTTCCTTCCTTCCTTCCTTCCTTCCCTCCTTCCTTCCTTCCTTCCTTCCTTCCTTCCTTCCTTCCTTCCATCATTTCTTCCCTTTCTTCCTTCCTTCCTTCCTTTCCTTTCCTTTCCTTTCCTTTCCTTTCCTTTCCTTTCCTTTCCTTTCCTTTCCTTTCCTTTCCTTTCCTTTCCTTCCTTCCTTTCCTTCCTTCCTTCCTTCCTTCCTTTCCTTCTTTCCCTGACAGGTAAGAGTCCATGCTGCTGCTTTTGATTTCGTGTGTTGATGCACTTCCGTCACTCAGCATTCCCTTCACCCCTAGTTTTGTTGCATCAGTACCAGTGACAGCATAGGGCAAAAGGCAGACATGTGATACTGGAAATAGTTCTGCTAATGTGGTTGCCCTGGAGCATCTGTGAGCCGTGCTGCTTCCAGCCCGAAAGGCATGTTAGAAAGACCCATTCATTGTGAACTTTACCCCTTTCTATTTGGGCATATCCACAGTTTGGATCTTAAATTTCTTCACCCTCAATGCCATTATGTCGGGAGCCACCTTTTTGGGGTGAGTGACATCTGCAATCCTAGCCATAGCAAGTTTACACTCACATTTTTGGGCCTCGTGGGAGGAAGTTAGGAATTTAGCCCTTTCCTCCTCTCCTTGCTTCCTGGTTACCATAAGGTAAGCTGCTTCCTCTTCCACGAGGAAGTACTACTAGCTCCCACCAGGAAGTACCACTGTGTTCCTACCAGGAAGTACTGCTTTGTCTTGGGACCTGCTAACCATGGACTAAACTTGGAAGTGAGCAAAAAGAAATCATTCCTCATTAAAAACCACTGTGTATCTGGGTCTCTGTGTGTCTATGTCTATATCTCTGTGTGTGTGTCTGTATACCAGCGTGCTGGTGTACATGTATCATGGCCGGCACGTGGAGGTCAGAGGACAACCTGGGCTTGTCCTGGCCTTCTGCGGAATTGCTTTTTATTAACCCCTGTGAACTCTAGGCTAGCTGCTCCATAGGCTTCTGGGATTGTGTCTCCCCCTCCCACCTCACTGCAGAAGCACTGGATCGCAGAGGGCGGCCACTGTGTCCTGCCTCCAACGGGCTTTGGGATCCGAACTCGGGTCCTTGCACCTATGTGGCAAAGCCCTTTGTCTGCCGAGCCATCTCCCCAGCCCACCTTTTCTTTTAGGTTGGCTCTTACAGGTATTGCACACGGTAACGGAAATCCGACTAGCGTTTTATCGTCACCTGTGGTTCTGTTTCCTACACGACGGTGACCACACAAAGTGTGATTAATATTGTCACTTCAGCAGAAGGAAAAAAGGTAGACCAGCTTGATTTATGCGGAGCCCTCGCAGTTTGCTGCTGCTGAATAAATGCAACAGTCACAAATATAGAATACGACGCTCTTCTTGTTAATGCTCCTGCGTGCACGTGTTCATAAGAGGCTGCACACCGAGTCAAGTTACAGTTCAGGTGGATGAACTGTTCGGCAGCCTGGGCAAACTGCTACAATGCCGGGCTCTGAGTCCGAATTAAAACTGTGTCCACCTAGGGAAACCTCATGCTTCCTGCCGCCTTTTCCCCTGAAAGGAGACGTTGACGGTTCTTCCTAAACCCAGCCGAGGCTGCCTGGCCTTTGCGGTGAAGCTTTTAATTGCCCGCGGCCATCCTGGCAGAGACTGTAAGGAAGGGGCCGTTAACACTTGAGCAGCCCGTGTCTGTGCTGATTAGCTCGGATGGTTAGAGCGAGGACTAATGAGGCTGAGGGCATATCCAGACCCTGCAGCCCAGGCATCCCCACCGTCCTCCATTCTGTAGCCCCTGCCCGTCGGCTGCCCCACAGATGCTCACTGCCGCCTGGAAAGGGGCCAGGGAGGCGCCAGCCAGGAGTCAGCACGGGCTCTTTGTGTTTAAAGCCAAACAAAATAAAAACAGGTTCTCTGATGTGCCACCCCCTGTGATCCCTCTCTAGGAATAGCAGACTTAATGATTTAAATTTAATTTGTTAGCCGTTTGGTGGTTAGTTTAAAAAAAAAAAAAATCAAAAACAAAACCAGCCACAAAAAGTAATGATGTATTAGCATTTTTATAATAAGCAACACTTAATATCTATTAATGTGAGTTCAAATGGATCAGCGATTTAATTTCTTAATAAAACGAATCGGGGAAAATATTACTTAGAAGGAACTCCATACTGTGAGCACGTTCCCTGCGTGTTTTGTGACCTTGGTTCTTGTGCGTTGTTAGAAGGGACAGAAATGGAGGCGGAACCGGTGACTTCAGAGTTCAGTCCTTCCTTGAGGACTACCTTCCAAGACCGAGGGGTTGGGGGAAGGGTGCCCCTAAGTTTTCATTTACCCCTGCAAACAGCACACTAATAACTGTGAGGTCCCTTTCTTCTTGCTGTCTCCCCCATGGTTGTGACTGAAGTAGGCTCCCTCGCACATGCAGGACAAGCAAGCTGGGAGAAATACAAAGTGGCATTAAAACCTGGGTACCTGTGAGCCCCACACGCCCAGAGCTGAGGGGAGAAGACCATGAGGTTCCAGGCCATCAAGAGAGCCTTTCTCAAAGAAACCAAACCTACCACTCAGCAGCAAGGGCAATCCAGACCTTTGCTCCCATTGGAATATCACTTATTCGATTAAGTAACTACTTAGACTTCAAGCAGTGGAGGGGAGATCAAGAGATAAAGGATTTGGAGTCAGGTGGTGGTGGTTTATGCCTTTAATCCCAGCACTTGGGAGGCAGAGGCAGGAGGATCTCTGTGAGTTCAAGGCCAGCCTGGTCTACAAGAGCTAAAGCTACAGAGAAACCCTATCTCGAAAAACAGAGAGGGGATTTGGAAATGCAGTCCCAACTCTAAGCAGAGAAACAGCCTGTGGTGCGGCTTCCTCCCCTGGAGACACATGGTGAATGGTGTGTGTGCCCAAAGAGTTTCTGTGGAACGAACATTTCTGCAATCAAACCCCTTGGTTAAGCACCAGCTATGAGTGTCTAAGCAAAGAGGAGCAAAACAGACAGTGAGCAGAAAAGCCACCAGGACTTCAGTAGGAGTCCAGCAGGCTCCCAACTACCTGGGGTCCCAGCTTTGAATGTGGGTCTCAAAGCCACTACTGATCACAAGAGTAATAAGCCCTGTGGCTTCAGGGCAGGAAGGGAGGCCACCTTGGCAAGACAGTTTAATTGATTCAAGGATGAGTATTTTAGCCACTGGTGCCGATGTCAGTGGACTCCAGAACACTGGAGGAGCTTTGGCCCAATTAGGAAGTCAGCTGGAGCCCCCCCTGCGCAGGCAGCCATGTTACCTGCTGTCTGATGTTTTGCCAATGCGCCTCAAATGCAATCACTCTGCGGCACTGGGATGATGTTTCAATTTAGCCTGCTGCTCAGTCAGGACTCTTAAGAACCTCATTGTCCCGGAGTGGGCTTCCTGCCTGTTCCCTCGCTCCTCCTGCCTCTCCTCTCTTGGACACAGCTGTGACGTTGCTCGCCGGCCAAGTGAGTTGTCAATGTCCCTGGGCTGTGGGGTTGGCAGGTTTCCACTTCCATAGGAGCACCAGCCAGCATTCAGGGGAGGATCACAGGGCCCGGGAAATGCAAGTCTTGGCATTTAGGTTTCCAGAGTTCTCTGTAGGTCTGTGTTGGGGTGGCCAGTGTTCCACAGTCATTACTGGAGAACGGTGGAGCTTAGCATCCTGTCTTGAGCATATGGGACAGGCAAAGAGGAAATTCAACCAGGGTAAGTGCTGACCCGGCTGTAGGAGGTTAGTGCTGGGGACACAGAGTGCTTGTGAGAGAGATCTCAGGAGGTATTAGATGGAGTGAGAAGATACCAGATTTGAGGAATGTTATAATGCCTGATATTTATAAACTAGCCACTTCACACCCTTGCCCATGGCAGTAGCATTCACAGTAGCGAGGAGGCAGAGGTCATTCTTCCATGGATGGCCCCGGAAGCAAACTGGCATATATGTGCAATGGAATAATATTTGGTCTGAAAGAGGAAGAAGTCCTAGTGTCTACAATAACACGATGAATCTGGAGGCTATGACGCTAAATGAAAGAAGCATAAAGGATAAATTATCCCGAAGGATAAAATTTTCTGATGCCCCTTCTTAAGAGGTATGCAAAGAAGGCAAATTCATAGAAGCCAAAGGAATATGGGCTGGAAAGAGCCGGGAGGGGAGGGTGGATAATGGGCGGAGTCTCAGTTTTACAGGAAAGAGTTTGGCTGTTCCCACACCAACGTGCACGAAGCTAGCGCTGCACATGTAGGGAGGCTCAGTGAATTTCATGTTGTGTTTCCTGCCACAGCTGAACAATCAAACAGCTGACTTGGCCCGGAGAATGGCTCAGGATGAGCAGCCTGGGGTCAGATCTGGATTGCCTCTCCTGATTTTGACCTCATGACTTATTCTTTATCTACCCCATTTTAGACAGCTTTAGCCGTTCGAGCAGGACCCCGCAACTGTAGCAGGCTTTAACAACAGGCGTCTCTTCACTGTTCTGAAGGCATGAAAGTCCGAGATCAGGGTGTCATGGTAGCCATGTCGAGGACTCTGGCCAGCTCAGATGGCCACTTTCTTCCCGTGTGCTCATATGACGGGAAGAGATTGGGAGGAGCTCGCTGGTCTGTTCGAAGGACACTTTCGCATTGCCGTGACTATCTACAGTAGCTGACAAAGGCAACAGAAGAAAGAAAAGACTTAATTTGGGCTCTCGGTTTCAGGGGGCTTCAGGCCATGGCACGAAAGTCTGTGAGGGAGCTGCACAGCCCTCTGAGAGGTGGCAGAAGGTGTCCTGGGAGCTGATCATGTCTCAGTGGGTCAGGGAGCAGAGAGCATAACAGGAGGCAGGGCCCAAACTGTGGCGGTGAATCGTGAATGTTCGCTTAATTGGATCCACTAAAGGACACGCCTCCAGGTGGGTCTGTGAGAGGGGTTCTCAGGAAGGATTGACTGAAGGAGGAAGACGGGTAGATAGGACCTTGATATGGAGAGGCCCTAAGGAGAGAGCTGTGCTGTTCCGCCTGCCTGTCTTCTCTCCTTGCCGGTAAAGCCTACCTAGCCTGTTGTGCCCCAACTGCTATCATCTGCTGACACTGGCACCCAGCTCCTTCATCCTTTCCATATGGACTGAAGACCGCTGCTTTTCTAGGAATCCTGCAGGCCCACAGTGCTAGACTGGGATTGTTGAAGCATCCGACCTCATGAGCGGAGAAGTAGCCACGTTCCTAGTCTCTGCAGCATGCCAGTAGCCCTCGTTGGCATTCCCTGTCTGTTGTGGGATGTTTGTACACTGTGTGAAGATGTATTGCTGTGATTGATATAGTAAAAAAAACTGACCGGCCAGTAGCTAGACAGGAGAGATAGGTGGGACTTCCTGGGAGAGAGAGGAAAAGAACACCATCAAGATGTGGAATGAGTCAGACACACAGAATGGGAGAGAGATGAAAGCCACATGATTGAATGTAGACCGATACAAAGGGGTTAGTTTAAGTTCAGAGAGCTAGCTGAGACAAGCCCAAGCTAAAGGCCGAGCTTTCATAATTAATAATAAGTCTCCGTGTCGTTATTTGTGAGCTGGGGGGTCTAAAGAAAAATCCGACTACACCTGTCTATCACATTAGCTAATCAAAACTTCATTGCAAAGTATATTCATCCTGTGAGTCATGTTCCTTTGCAGAACCATGACTGATAAACACTTCAAAGGCCCAGGCCTGATAACCTATTTCTACCAACCAAGATACCATCTCCTAAAGGTTCCACAGCCTCGCCAAACAGCACCATGTGCTGAGGCATAGGTACTCAAAGCATGAATTTATGAGGGCTGATTCAGATTCCAACATAATTGTCACTAATCTCATCATAATGACAATTCTCCTAAGCTGTCATTTAACCCCAACAACTCCCCACAGGCTTTATCTCCAAATACCATCACATTGGGGCTCCAACCAAACTGGGGGGGGATGCAATTCAGTTCATGGTATGTCCTGCCAGCCACAGATATATACCGAGCCTCCTGTCCTTCCTCTCTCTGTGTCTCTGTCTCTGTCTCTGTCTCTGTCTCTGTCTCTCTCTCTCTCTCTCTCTCTCTCTCTCTCTCTCTCTCTCTCTCTCTCTGCGGGCGAGTTTCTACCAGCTCCCTAGGACCCTGTTTTGCAGACATGCTGTGAAGACACTCCCTTGCTCCCCTGGCCCCATGGCTATGCGTAGGACCCAACCCATTTGGACCCTGTGTTCCTGAGAATCCATGGCCGAGCAGTCTTTCTATTATCACTTAGTGATTGGAGTTTTCAGGCTTGGGATTACTGCTAATGGGAAGCAAATGGGCTAAGAAGCAAGAAATAAGCACTTGAGCAGCCAGCAGCACTCCGTAAGCGAAGAGGCTATTATACCATTTTATGTGGATAGAGATCATCATTTGTAGAAAGACGTGTAGCAATCTCACCAGCCTCTGGGAACACCACCACTCCAGCACATTGTCCTGTCTGTCCTGCCCAGGACAGCTAAGCAGCCACCCAGGTGGGAAGCCTTCCTGCAGGACGGTTGTCACCTGGGACTAGCCTTGCGCCCCGGGTGGGAGGGGTAGGAGAGAGCGTCCCTTTGGCCCTAGCTGTCTGCTTCCTCTCTGCTATGCAAAGCTCATAGGAGCTTTCAGAACTCAAAGCACAATTCCTGACCCCTCCTCACACCTCCTCGGATTTCTCACCCACCAGAGCCCAAGCAGTGACAGATCTGGGATGGAATAGCTGCAGGTGAAGAGCCCAGAACGGTGGCAATGGCTCTTGACTCAGGGAGAGGGAAGTGGCTTTGCGGAGTGGTGTTTCCTGGGGTTTACTGACCCCTGGTCTCTCGGTTCATCTTGCCCTTTCTTCTCAGTGGGGTCGCGTCAGCCATCATCCATTTACATAAGGGGCCCTTCCTCCACGCATCACGCCACCCTCTTCCCGGGTGCTAAAAGGCGACTTAATATGCAGACACTCTGCTAGACAGCATCGGGGTTATGACACGAGAAGCTGGGAAAAAAATCCAAGCCCCAACTCTGCCCTTCAGTTGTCCGAGAGAGAGAGAGAGAGAGAGAGAGAGAGAGAGAGAGAGAGAGAGAGAGAGAGAGAGAGCGCCATTGTTGGCCAAGGGCAGAGCAGGCAGGTTAAGAAGATTCTGGGTTGCAGAAGGCACCTGGGAAACTGGGGCCTCTTCAGCCGATCTCAAAGGGTTGTCAATACTCGTGGGAGTTCTCGTGTTCAAGTAGGGTCCAAGGACTCAAGGATTCCTTCCTTCTCTCTGCAGCAGGCACAGGGGACCTTTCCAGACAGGAAGCGCAAGAAGGGGACATGAACTCTCTTCAGCTTAGCCCGGTGGAAAGATGTCTCCACTCACCGGTGACTACCTCACTTAGCCATTAAATGTCACTGCCGCCCGTTCACACAGGGGAGAGAATCTCCATCTCCCAGTGGAAAAAAAAAGGTGATGAAAGGAGAGAAGTTATGAAATGACATTTTTTTTCCAGTAGGTTTGTCATATCTCCTGCATGGAGGAAAATTGCATTCTGTAAATCTTGGTCCAACAGAACAAAACACTATTTCTTTCCAGTTGGGGAGACAGCCATTCTCATCGGCATAATGAAGGTATTGTAAGCTGTGACTTTTACAAAGTCGGAGGGAAAGCAATCTGCAATCTTGACAGATATGATCTTTCCGGAATGCACCGTTCGTTTACAGCAGCGAGAGACCTCAATTAATTTATGAGCGAGGACAGCAGGATGTGACCCCACGTGCGTCGTCTAGGTGGAGCTGTCCCTGTCTGAATTTATGTTCTGGTAATTTAAAAAGATTTATATTAAGCTTTTCTTTCATTTGGAGAGTAGATTAAAATTCTAATGGAAACCATTTGTATGCATTTGTTGAATTGAATAGTATTTATGGCTGTGTAAAAAAAATGCAGCAAAATTCTGCCGATAATAAAGTCAGTGAAGCAAGAATAAGTGTAAAAACAGGAAGGAAACACTCAATAGAAACCATACTGTATTATACAAGCATAATGAAGGGGAGAAGCCGAGCAGAACCGGGCAGGGATTAGGCCCCCCGGATGGGATCCTTTTCCTTATTTAGAGTAAGGTTTTTATTGTCCTTTTATGACTTAAAACCAAATTTAAATTTCAAAATAAGCAGGACTGGTCCTTACAGACTCCGTGGCCACTTTGTCCTTTCCTATCATCCCTGAACTCTTTACCAGTATCCAGGACAAACAAGCAAGAAAGAAAACTAAAGCTGCATCTCAAGAGAATGAGCTGATGGGGGAGAAAGATGTGTTTAGCAGGAGGCCGGAAGTCAGAGAGGAAAGCCAAAGTCAGCTGCAGGCCAGAGCCAGTAGGAGGCCAGTAGCCTGTGCACCTGGGCAAGACCCGGGAAGTCAAAGTACCTGGCCCCCACATTCGTTGCCATGACTACCCGACTGGTGCCTCTACCGGAGCTGCTTCTGTTGCCTCCACAGCAAAGGGCAAGGTGTATGGCCACAGCCCTGCGAATGACCTCTCACCAGGCCAGGGAGGAGTGATGAGGGCGAGCCAGACACTGCTGCCGTACATGACTACAGTGTGCCATAGCAACCAGCGCAGGCTCTCGGTGTTGAGGTGGACAGGCAGGAATCCACACTGAGGGCCTAGCCTTGTAGAATGAGCAGGCAAATTTGACATGACGTCAACATACCTCCCAGATGTGGTTTCAATGAGACGTATCCCTGTGAGGCGTGTGAGCGATTTTTGAGTGCATGGCCTTCAGCTGGTGGAGCTGTTGGGAAGGCTGTGGAATCTTTAGGAAGCAGAGTCACACTGGAGGAAGGGGGGTAGGGATAGGCTTTGAGGTTTTGTAGCACAGCCCCACTTCTGTTTACATTCTGCTTCCTGAGTGGCTACAGAGCGGCCAGTCAGCTTCCTGCCCCACCACCACACCTTTGCTGCCTGTCATGTCTTCCCTACAATGACGGACGATAACCCTCTGAAACCATTAGCTGAAATAAATCCTTTCTCCCTTCAGTTATGTCCGGGAGAGTATTTTAACACAGTGACAGTAAAGTAAATAAGCCACCGGGGTTGCGAGTTTTACTGGGAATCTCACATTTTCTCAGAAGCATCAGACATGGTGACATCTCCCAGTCTGGAGACACCAAACATGATGGCTGAACAGCAATAAAAAAAAAACTTCCAGAGAGATGATTTCTGTTCCCAGGCTGTTGCCTGCCTCTCTACACGCGTGTGCACGCATGTTCCTGACAAGAGCTGCACAGATGTCACAGGACATCTTGCAGTGTGTGAGAGCGGAATGGTGTATCAGTTCATCTCGCAGACCTGAATTGATTCAATAGGTCTGAAATCGCAGACCTTATTGCTGGCTGCCCAGAGCCTGCATGGAAAATAGGGGGCATCTTATGAAAACTCTGTGTTTTCGTCAAAGCCTGAGATGCAGTCAAACAGGCCAGGAAGTTTTGTGAAGCAAAGATCATCTTCGTGTTACCCAGTCTACGCGTACCCTCCCAGCTTTGAGTCAGAATCTTTATTTCCTGTCGATCTGTCGTAATGAGCCTGTCTGGTGATCTGTGAACCCTGGGTACCTGGCGAGTTCTTGGGGTACAGTGAACACTTTATACATCTGTGTTGCACAAGACAAGTATGCTGTGGGCCCCAGAAGGATACAGCGTGCGTGAGACTAAGAACTCTGCCAACAGAGGCCCAAGGCCTACGCCAGGATGGTGGCGCCTGTGTTGAGTACGCTCTCAGCTCTAGAGCCTCAGTTTGATTTGAGGTGACTGGGGACAAATTTTCAGCAGCTTTTCTTCTGTGAACTGCTCTTCACCCCCAATATTATAAAACACAGCTTTATGTGATTTGATGAAATTCCCACCATAAGCCAAGGCATTTTACATATTCTTACCATGATTAGATTCCCAAATTAATCCTAGCAGGCGCGCGACATCCCTGTCATCCCGTTCCAAGATGAGAGGAGAGGCTGTAGAGGAGTTTGGAACTCTGCCAGTTACTCTAACTGCTGTTCAAGTGAGGGGCTTGAATTCATGTTTGGTCCTAAGGCCAGGTCTCGTTCATAGAATCAAGTGATTATCAACCACTCACTGGCCACTTACTATGCCTGGCAGAGGGCAGGGTCGGGGTCGGGGGGATAATTCATTGCCTTCGTCCTGTGGAAATTCACAAGCTATAGGGAGAATCCATACACGGACCAAAACTTATAGAGATTGAGAGTGGACTATAAAGTCACGGTCTTGGCCATAACAGCTCACCACAGCATAGAGTAGCGATAGCAGGGTTTTCCAGAGAAGAGAAACTCGCACTAACTGTTGTGAATCCTTTTGCCAAGACAACTTCATGAACACCAAGGGTATCGAGGGTGGTAAGACTGCACTTGAATGTCACACCATCACTGTGGCCTCTTCTGACTCCCTCAGGTTTTTCACCTCCAGATTTCTATGTTTCAGTTCCCAGAACCTTGTGTGTGTGTGTGTGTGTGTGTGTGTGTGTATAAAATATATGTATTATATAATATATTATAATATTATAATAATGCATGCTATATTACACACATATACATACATATGTACATACTCAGGCACACATAGCTACTCTGGGAACTGAGGCAGGGGAGCGATGCAGAGTTTCAGATACAGGAGGAATAGGTATATATATATATATATATATATATATATATATATATATATATATGAATATCACCTTTTTCGACAAAATGAACATTGCCGATATGAAAAATGAAGGAAGTCATCATTCTGGGCTTATCCAGTTGACCCTAACGTAATCATCCTTTTCAGAAGGGTGCAGTGTGCCAAATAAAAGAGATGAAGTTAAACGACCGGCTTTGGAAATGGATGAAGGAGCCACAAGGAGTCACCAGAAGATGACAAAGGCCAGGGAACCCCAAGAAGAGACCAGTTCTACTGGCATCCGAGTTCAGCCCTGCAGAACTCATTTTGGATGTCTGACCTCCGGAGCTGTGTGAGAATAAACTTGTGATCTTTAAAGCCTCTAGGTCTCTGGTAATTTGTTGAAGAAGAAATAAGAAAGCAATGCTTCCCACGCTCACTTGTGCGTGCTCCAGACCTGCGTTCCTCTTCTCAAGTATAACGTCCATGAGACCAGACATTGTGTGTTTTGTTGACGGTTGACGCCTTAGGGCCTGGCTCAGGAATGGCTCATCATGAGTATCTGCTGAGTGAGTGAAGACAGACAAGAGCCATTGTAGGCAGTCAGACCAGGACATGGAAAAGGCTTTTGAGACATGAAAGATCTGGAACTCAGGCACGCAGAGCTACTCTGGAAACTGAGGCAGGGGAGTAATGCAGAGATGGGGATGCAGGAGGATCAGGAGGTGGGAGGTTATTTTCCTCTGGTCTCTAGGTGAGGAGCAGTTGATGGGTTGGTCATAGTGTGGAGACGTGATAGTACTTCCTTATCGCTTTTAAGGCTTTTAAAAACTAACTGACCAAGCCAGACCTGGTGATACCTGGCTTTAAAGATCACAAGTTCATTCTCATACAGCCTCCCAACTCTAGAGGCAGAGTCAGGCAGAGCTCTATGAGTTCCAGGTCAGCCTGCTCTACATAGTAAGTTCCAGGACAAGCAGGGCTACAGAGAAGGACCTTAGTCTCAAAACAAAAACAAACAAACAAAAAAACCTAACTTGTGTAAAGTCCTAGTAAAGTGGCAAATAAAACTGAGTTTGGTGTTGGCAAAAATATTTAATTTTCTTTTTCATTATTAATGGGAAAGAGGCAAAGGTTTTCTTTTAAAATGTCAATCCCACTGATAGAGTTGGCCTTTTTTTAATGTTTTGTTGTGTGTGTAAGATTTCTTTTAAACCTTTTGAATTGGGTTTATATCTTATATACTTACTGAACTGATTCCCTCCACCCCTTAAAGTAAATTACCCAGGACCATTAAACATTCCCCTAAAATGCCGCATTTAATAATGACAGAGACCCGTGCCATACCACCATAACTGTTGATTCAATCGGCTCTTTCTAACTACACATATATTTTTGTGCCTTCGATAATTTTATTTCGAGTAGCAATCATAGCGCCAGCATAGAGCAGGCATTCAATACTTACTGAGTGGATGAATAGATGAATATTTCAGAGAACATGTTCAGATATAAATCTGTGCATGTGAGTCTTTCTTCAGTGGGGGAAAAAAATTCTTGCAAGCAAATGTGTTGAGAATGGTGGTATTATGTTTGCAATGGTTCTTTGGTGCGGGTGGTCAAACTGACTTTGAAAACGGTTGGAACAGGCACGGTCCTCCAGCAGATATATGAGCACGTAGTTCCACTGCACCGATGCTGCCATTATAATGCCGAAAGCCTGCATTTGTGCTTTAGAAAAGTTTCTATGGGAACAGAGGAATAATGGTGACGGGATCTCTTGAAGTTCAGGTAGATAATGACGAACACCCGAACTCCAGCAATGGAGTCCTCCCAGAAAGGAGACAGATCTGAAAGCGGCACCGGTTATAGAGTCTATAGGACTTGAAGGCAAACAGATCAAAAGAGGTGTTGGAAGGATCCTCAGGTTCCTGCCTTGGGTAGAGTGTTAGTTAGGATTCTTTGTTGCAAGGGACAAGAGACCAACTCTGACTTAATTAAGCAGCGCTTTTGTGTAAGGATCTGGGGCAACTCCGAGAGTCAGAGCTAAGGCACCGGGCCCCAGAAAACTGGGCCAGCAGCATTTTAAGATGTCAGAGGCTGAAAGGACTGGACAATATCTCTTCAGGACCCTGACCTCTGGGAGGGTCTATATTTGTGTCACCTTACTCTGGGTTCACATTCCAGGGAGAAGGGTCAATCCCATCTACTATGGGACAAATGTCCATCTGGTGGCTAGAGGCAGGAGAGTACTTTGATTCACAGTCCTCCTGAGAAGAGCAAGGGGTCTATACTGTTACTAGAGAACCAATTAGGTAACTTCCCAGATGCCAAGATCCGTGGCTGGCCTCTCCAAAGGGGCAGTAGTTATGGCATCGGGGAAGATACAGATGTGTGTTTTGTATAAAAGGAGTGATCCCAAGCTCACAGATGCATCCCACTTAATGGTTCCTATTTGTATCTCAGTGTTCAGTTGTACACAGAAGAAAAGAGGAAAGAAACCAATCCCTTTCATACCCTCACTGGGCTTCTGGCATAGATCCCCGTTAGTCAGTCCTGTGCCACAAGTCTCCAGCATACAGCTTTTCCTGCACCTACACGTGACAGTTAGCCAGCTGACCGGTGACATTTTTAAATTGTTTTTTCATGCCATGAAGTTGCTTTTGGGAGCAGCTGCTCATCCTGATGCAGTCTGGGTTTCCAGTCCCACTTGCATTGAGTTGGGGCCAGGAGACTGCATCTCACTTGTGGGAATACCTATGCCTGGGTGTCTTCAGAAGCAGATGTGCTGGTGTCTCAGAATTACCACCTGGGAGGAGTTGTGTGCCAACCAGTGACTTCTCACTGGCAGGCAGAGAAGAAAGAAATGTTGCTCATGTTGACTTGTCGAAATATTGGGACTTACTTGCTGCCACAGCTAAGTGAGGTTTCTAAACATGTGTCGATACTTGCTTAATAAAGATCTAGAAGAAGGGCCGGGCAGTGGTGGCGCACGCCTTTAATCCCAGCACTTGGGAGGCAGAGGCAGGCAGATCTCTGAGTTCGAGGCCAGCCTGGTCTACAAGAGCTAGTTCCAGGACAGGTTCTAGAAACTACAGGGAAACCCTGTCTTGAAAAAACAACAACAAAAAAAAAACTAGAAGAATTTCATGATCAATAGATAAAAATGATTCTGTAAGATTTCAGAGAAGCATGTTTCTCAAAAACAGGAGAGATAACCTAGCAAATCTACTCCTGGGTTTCTACAAAAAGTTGCATGCGGATATGCACATTATATATTACCACCCAGATGGATACCTGTTGGCCAATGAAGAGGAACAAAACCCTAGTGTATACGATGCAATGGAGGAGCTCTGAAAAGATACCAAATAGAAGAAATCAAAGCAAACTCCACGTGTTGTATGCGATTCCACGTCTGTCGGATATTCAAGGCAAGTGAATCTACAGGAGAGATCCGATTGGTTCTGTACTGGTTGGTTCTTGTCAGCTTGACACAAGCTAGGGTCATCTGGGAAGAGAGAACCTTAATTGAGAAAATGCCTCCACCAGACTTGACCTGCAGGCAAGTCATGGGGTATTTTCTTGATTGATGATTGATACAGAAGGGCTCAGCCCACTGTGAGAAGTGCCACCCCTGGTGGGTCATTCTAGGTTGTAAAAGTTGAATATGAGTCAGTAAGGGGCTTTCCTCAGGGTTCCTCCATGGCCTCTGCTGTAGCTCTGACCCCCTTCCAGCCCTGCCAGACTGTTAGCGCCCCCGCCTATGGACCATAAACGCTCTAACAGGTATGAAGCTTTCCTCCCTAAGTTGCTTTTGTTCACAGTGTTTAACAATGGCAATAGAAAGCAGACTGGGACAGGTGGTCTCCCTAGGGTTGTCAGGGAGGAAATTGGAAATAACTCTAATGGGCGTGTAGTTTATTTTTAGAGTAATGGACATTTTCTAAAATTCAAGGTTGTTAACTCTGGGAATATACTAGAAGCATTGGATAGGGTTTTTTTTATTATTAAGCTATACTTAATAAAACTTTTTTCTCTGAAGAGAGAGAAAAGCACAGAAAATATAACAATGATAAGGAGAAGCAGAGCCTGGTGGATCTTCCTAGCAATTCAATCTCTCACAGGTCAAAGAAAATACAAAGCAGCATATTCTAAATGAAAATGGAGTTGTGTTTCAGCTCTGTATCAATATGCCAAACAGCTGTTCCACAGGGAGAGTGAAGACTCTGGATTCCCCAGACAACCAAACTTCGCTCCACATAAAGTAGGAGTATGAAGGTTAAGGGGCAGGTGACTAAGGCCCATACCCAAAACAGAGCAGCCATACATCCTGATTGGGAGATCGCAAATAAAGTTACCAAGCCAAAGATGCCTCAGGAGAAACTAAAATATCAAGAAAAATGACCTTGACAGTCTCAACAGGCCTGAAGGAGATTTGTGTTGGCTTGGTAACCTTTTTAGAAACAGCTGAGCTGACCCCTATTGGAGGCTGAGGGTGAAACGGCCATCTTGAAAAAGCAAAAATGGTCTCTGTGTCTCTGTGGGAGATGGAACTGGGATTTGTGAAAAAAAATTTTCATTTGAATGGAGAAAGAGAGAAAGAGAGAGAGAGAGAGAGAGAGAGAGAGAGAGAGAGAGAGAGAGAGAGAGAAGAGCCTTTCAAATGCCCTAAATGTGATCATACTTTGAAAGTACAGTAAGAACAGTACATTCATAATGGACAGGAGAGACAGCCCAGTGGCTAAGGATGCTTGTCGTTCATCCTGATGACCTGAGTACAATCCCTGGGAATTCATGGTGGAAGGACCCATAAATTACCCTCTGACTTCCTATGTACTATGGTGAGTGCACATCTACACAGATAAGCAAGCAATAAATAAATATTTAATAAATAGATTAAATATAAAGATGTATCATTAGCCTGGCCAAGTGCACTTACTTGAATCTCAGCACTAGGGAAGACCTAGGCAGGAGGATTGTAAACTTGAAGGCAGTCTGGATTACATTGTGCATTCCTGACCGTCAGCTTGGGCTACATCATGAGTTCGTGGCTAGCTTGGACTTTATACAAACAAAATTGCAAACAAACAAAAACACACCTTATTTGGCAATGGAGAAACAGAACGCTGAGAAAATGCTGACACTCTAGTTTTGGAGGGCCTGCTTAGCTTGCATACTTCATTGTAAAGTGTCTAGACATCTGGGCCCTTGACTCCTCTGGACTCGGGTTTCCGCAACCCAGGCCAGAACTCCTGAATTCCAGCTCCTCCAAGACCTTCTGCTGTGGTGTTTGTGAATACCACCAGATTCACCCAAGGGGTGGATTCTGGACACAGCGAGTTTCCATAGAGAAAGAGCAGCAAGGAGCCTCTTTCTGACCTTCACATTTGATGAGAGTCAGAAAGAGACAGAGGTGCCTCTTGCCTAAAAACAAGGGGCTATATGACTTCTGTAGGGGTGGGTTTTCCCCCTTTGGAAGCTATTTCTCTCGGCGTCCCTTGAAGAATCTCTCCATTGTGTCATGAAGGGAAGGAAGAGTCCAGTGCCCAGTGAGCTCTGTTAGCCTCCCGCACTGTGGCAGAACGGAAGTTATTCCATAGGTGAGGACATTGGGATTCAGGAGTTTATTCCTCTCCCTAGGGCTCCTGGAGTGAATAAGTAACAGGGGATCTTCCAAAGTTCACCATCTCTCCATGGCCCCCCCTCATGGTTTCCTGAAGAAAAAAAAAATGGCTTCCTCTCCTCTTCCCCTCCAGAAACAATGTAGTTCCCTTGTCTTCCCAAGCGGGACCGTGGTGGGAACTACATCACCAACTGTCACTGTTTTCGTGGGCAGTCTATGCTGCTTGTCACGCCGGAGTGTTTGGTCTGGGTCAGGCTCTTTGAGTTCCAGTGGCTTTAATCTACAGTTTGTTTTCTGGTGCCAGCTGAGGTAAAGTTCCTATTTGTCTCTGGCGACCTCAGTTGCCAGCCAGGCAAGAGCGGAAGAGAGGTTGTCTGTATGGTGGAACTCAAGCTCATAGGTCTTCAATGGGGTAGTCCTTTAGAGTTTGTGAGGAACTGAGGTGCTGGAATCTGGTTTTTCTAGGACTTGAGTCTGTGTGAGAAGATAGGACCCGCTATGCTGTGTGTAAGAAGATAGGACCAGCCACACTCATGTTTGAGACTGACCTCCTTGCTAGCAGCAGGAAGGGCCACTTAGACCCAGAACATAGCCAGCAGGTGTCTTTGGGGATGTTTTCTGTGCCTTCCTCTCTCATGACATTTCTCAAGTGTGAGCAGTTATTTTTCTCCCCTTAGCCACTGTAGACTGCTGTCCTCATAAACAGAAAGTTCTTTAGATACTGGCTTTAAAGCATGTATTATTAAATCATTTAGCCTTAGGATGAGAGACCCTGTCTCAAAAACATGCACACGTGTGATGAAGACATGATTGAAGAAGGCGTCCCAGTGTTACCTCTTACCAGGTGTGCCCACACACAAGGGGAGTCACCACACATGTGAAGAGGAAAAGGGGTGAGAATAGGGCTAACCTGGGTTACATACAGACTCGGTCTGGAAAAAAGAAAAAAAAAAGAAAAACTAATAGCTAAGGTGAGGTATGGCTCAGTTGGTGAAGTGTTTGTCCAGCATACACAGAACCCTAGGGTCAATCCCAGCATCCCTGTGAACTGTGTATACCCGTTATAGGAGCACTTAGAGATAGAGGCAGGAGCCAGAAGTTCAAAGGCATCCTCAGCTACATAGTGAGTTCTATGTCAGCCTAGAATATATGCCTAGGAAACAGAATCAAGCCACTCAATAACAGATGCACCACATCATCCAGCTCGATAACTTATGCGTACATATGCAAAGGAAATTAAATCAGCACACTAAACAGATATCTCTATGTTCATGTAAATCAGCACACTAAACAGATATCTCTATGTTCATGTAAATCAGCACACTAGACAGATATCTCTATGTTCATGTAAATCAGCACACTAGACAGATATCTCTATGTTCATGTAAATCAGCACACTAAACAGATACCTCTATGTTCATGTGCATTGTGGCCTCATTCAGAGTATCGAAGATATTGAATTGACGTAAGTGCACACAAATAAGTGAATAGATAAAGATAGTCTCTTTGTTAGGGTTTCTATTACTGTGAAGAAACACCATGATCATGGAAATTCTTATAAAGAAAAACATTTCATTGGGTCTGGCTTACAGTTCAGAAGTTTGGCCCATTGTCATCATGGTGGGTAGCATGGTAGCATGCAGGAAGCTATGGTGCTGGAGAAGGAGCTGAGAGTTCTACATCCTGATCCAAAGGCAGCAGAAGGAGACTATGTATCACACTGGGCATCACTTGAGCATATAAGACCTCAAAGCCTGCCTCTACAATGACTCACTTTCTCCAACAAGGCCACACCTCCTAATTGTGTTACTCCCTATGGTCCAAACACTCAGACACATGAGTCTATGGGGGCATTTCCTGTTCCAGCCACCACAGATGGTATGGTACAAATACTTAACAATATTATTCCATCATAAACAAGACTGAAATCCTGTCGTCTGAAGCAAAATTGATGAAACTAAAAGTCAAATGAGAGAAGCCAGACACTGAAAGACATTTGTTCTTGTTTATATATGGAAACTGAAAATGTTAACCTGTACAGTACAACTGTGACTGCCAGAGACTGGGATGGACATGAGTAAAGGTGTACTTAGCAGAGTGGGTACAGGGGGCTGGATTTTATAAGTGCTTGCTCACTGCGTGTATGGGCTGAAGTGCCTCCCTGTGTCCCACAAATATGTGCAAGTTAGACATGCCACTCATAAATAAAATAATTTTTGAAGTTATTTATTTATTTTCCATGTATGTATGTATGTATATAGTATGTAGATACGCATGTGTGTATGTATCTTTGGAAGCCAGAACCCGATGTCAGGTATCTTCTTGGACCACTGTCCTCTACTGAGACAGGATCTCTTACTGAACCCAGTGCTCACCAGTTGGTTACAGTAGTTACTACACAGTTTTCCCTGGGGATCCCTCTTTGTCTCTCATGTGCCGGGATGTACAGGAGGGCTACTACACTTGCCTGAAGATGTTGTAATCCGAAGATACTTTAGGATCATATCCTGATTACATTTTTTGTCAATTTTACATAAGCTAGAGTTGCCAGGGAAGAGGAACCAATTGAGAAAATGCCCCCATCAGATTACCTATCGGCAAATCTGAAGGGCATCTTCTTCATTATTGACTGATATGGGGATGGCAGAATGTGCTGCTACCCCTGAGCTGTTGGTCCTGGGTTGCATGATCACGGAGAACAGTCATTAAGTAGTATTTCTCCGTAGTCTGTTTCTCTGCTTCAGCGTCTGCTTCAAGTTTCTGTTCTCATTCCCCACAGTGATGGGCTGTGATTGAGATAGATGAAGTCAACAAACTCTTTCCTCCTCAAGTTGCTTTTGGTCACGGCGTCTTATTAGAAAGCCAACTACTACAGACGGATAAGACAGAGACCTATCTTTGTTGACTGAAAAGATAGTTGTCCAGAAGTGAGTAGGAAAAACCCTGCCTGCTGAATGTGAGCATATTTGGTAGCCAAGAACCTGGACCATGACTGCTGATGCCTTAAGATAAATGTGTTCCCACTAGAAGGCCTCTATGAGCTTGGGTTTCATCATAGACATTTGGCATGGAGGGAATAACAGAGTCCCTTCTTCACGCCAGTTTTGACTTGAGCATTTTGATCACCATCTCCATCCCCAGGTATTTATTGAAAAGATACTATGTGCCAAACACTGAGCTAGCGGCAGTGGGATGAAAGCAAAGGTCCTGAGGGGAACCTCAGCTCAGGCTGGTGGTAGCATATGTCCAGGATACAGAGAGGGCTCCCCAGGCCACTCTCAGGCTTACAGAAGGGGGACGAGGGAGCAAGGTCGATGCGGAAGGGCTTTGCAGGTAGAGGAACAGTGTGGGCTGAGGTTTAGAGGCTGGATGGTGAACATGTTTATTAGTTATTTTGCTTCGCTGAGACAAAATACATGACAGAAGCCATGGGAGGACAGGTCTATTTTGGCCGGTGATATTGGAGGTTCTTAACCTATCACAGTGCAGAAGACATGGCCAACTTCAGGCTGCTGGGGTTCATTGCAAAAATCCTTCACATCGTGATTGACAGGAAGCAGAATGTAGCCTGAATTAGGCTACTACTCGACTGCTGGAGAACCTGCCCAGGCTAGCCCCTCCACGGTCTTTCAAAATAGCCAGGGAGCAAACGTGCAAAATGTGTGCCCGTGTGCCTTATTTCAGATTCCAGCCACAGCAACACTAAATAAAATAATTGGCAGAGTGCTTGCCCGGCATGCATGAAATTCCATGTTCAATCCCCAGCGTGGTATGAACTGCACTTGATGGTACATACCTGTAGCCCAAGCACTTTGGGAAGTGGAGGCAGGAGTATTGGAAGCTCAAAGCCATCCTCAGCTAGGTGGTGAGTTCAAGGCCAGCTTATAGTTGTCTGTGACCCACCTTTTAAACAATGGTTGTTATGTTTCGTTTGCCCGTCAGTCAGTCTACACAGAAGAAATCAGAAGGCTGTTTAGCTTAGCCAAGAGACATATCCAGTCCACAAACTAACACTAGTGACTGATCCTGAATTGTGACCCAGATTCCGACCCGGAAGGAAGGCTGGGGTGATGATCTGCTTCATGAGAAGTGCTGCTTATTATAGTGTTTCCCTAGTTCAAGCCATTTAACAACCATCAGTTAATTAAGCTTCCGAAGACACCTGAGCGCAAGGTGGGCCGATCTTCAGTTCAGAGAGAAGGTTCGAAGATGCAGCTTGATTCTGCTTGACCTCACCTCCGAGGCCACGAAGCCCAGGATTCTGCCTCTGTGTGAGTTGACTGTGCTTGCTTCACCTCTTCTGCCCCTTTGCAGCTTCTGCCTAACGGGGCTGCCAGGTGCTTAGACATCTGCTTTCTCGGAGAAAGAGAATGCGTCTCGCTGAGGTACTCATGGCCGAGATCTGGTAGCCAGCAGGGGCAGCCATAGCCTGGGCCACTGTTCTTACACTGAATTTCCTTCCCTGGTTTCAGACAGGGCTTGCTTTCCATTCTTTTCTTTTCTTTTTTCTCCCCCCCCCATTTTGTGGAAATTGGCAAGATCCCCATAGGTACGATTAGTTCTTGCCAAATGGACCAGAGTGCCCAGGCTTTGCAGAGGAGGCATGGAGAAAGCTGGTGCACAGCCAGTCACTCAGGGGCCTGTATAATGTGAGCTTCTAGTCAAGGACATAAGTACTCAGGGAAGGCTGGGGTCAGAAGGAAATGGTCGGGGAATACACGGGAAGTTGTCCATGCGAGCCCCCCAAGAAGCTGTAGAACACCGGCAGGAGTGATGGCTTTTGCCATTTTGTCTGATAAAGGCTGTCAGCTGGCGTGAAGTTTAGTTCTGGTTCGCTGGAGCAGCTGTCTCTTATTAGGGTGATAACTGAGAGCCACCCAGCCCATGGTGGCTGTGCTCTCGAGTGTGGCAGGCAGGATCAGGCTATGCCAGAACCCAGCAGAGGGCGTGGTGGTCAGGTGTAGAGGTATCCTTTCAGGAGAAGGATACATTTTTCTCCGTTTGGCTTCCAAGTTGCCAGGGAGCAGGCAGGTCTGCCTTCTCAGGACCGGCCTGGCTGAAGCGGCCCACCTGCCGGGTTCTAATGTGGCTGCAGACAGGCTACAGAAGGCAGCAACTCCGGGGGTGGGGAAGAGAGACAGACAGCAAAGGGACTACCATTGCAGATGGCCGGCGGCTCTCCTACCTCTTGCCAGCCCTTGGCTAATTACCGTGTGCTCGTGCAAATGGTCCTTCACTCCGTACTCTCCCCCCCCCCCCCCCAGGAAACAGGCAGGTACAGAAATGGAGCAGATAACCAAGCTTCCTTCTAGGCGATTCTTTCTGCTAATTTTCTAAGCCTTGACAAGACACCTCCCAGCCCACGATGCAGAGCAGGCAGTAAGTAAGTGCACTTTGAACAAGTTCGTAAATTAAGACAAACGGCATCATGCTGTCAAAACGCTGGCCTTGGACCCAGTGTCCCCTGGCGTAAGTGTCACATCTTCCTGATCTACTTTCGTGAGCCCCTGGTACACTAGAGTAGATATTTTTCTCTTTTCTATGATGATAGCAATCATGAAGCATGTTATCTGTGCTCCCTGATCTAAGGGATAATGGAACATCAGGGCAAGAAGTGTCAGGGTTAAATGAATTCATCAGGAAACCTATGGTAGAAACTTTGAAATCAAAGCACCCTGGAGAGGATCTAGCTACCCCATGAGGAGAGACAGGGATGCTGTGGCACCTAGTTGGCTGATGAAAAAAAAATTCCTCAAGCTGGGGGGAACTGGAACACAGAACACACGAGGTTCTTTCTCAGTTCCAATTTATCCCTTTACAGTAAAAAAGTGGGGAGGATGGATGTTCCTATAAACCCAGAGAAAAGCATATAAATCAGGAGCCCATAGGCTCTAGGGGAGACCTATTGCTGTTGTTCTGATAAATGGTCATGCCAAGCAGCCTCTTAGATGTTTATGGTTTTGCTCCTAGGTTAGTGGTGCTCTCAGATGGTCAGCGAAGCCGACATTTGCAGTGGACAGCAGTTAACATAGAGATTTATGCTGAGCATGCGTGACTTTGAGGGCACAGCTCTAAATAGGACCTGTATATGAAACCCCGCCCTCCTCATGCTCAGGGAACATTGAGGAAAGGGGGGGGGGTGGAAAGAATGCAAGAGCCAGAGCATGGGGAAGGACTGCTGGGAAACACTTCTCTTTGGGACTTGACATGGCTGTCGCATTCAGGAACTTACTGCAGTAATGATTACTCACCCAAGATCCAGCCAGTAAGATTAGGCAACTTTCCAATAGGCAGTGCTAATCGGACACGGTGGGTTATTCAAAAAAAGAGAGAGGGACATGAAGATGGTTGTGGCATATGCCGGGGGATGTAGGGGAAATAGGAGGGAATTGGGAGGCAGATATGATCAAGATACATTTTAAGCTTGTCTGATAATTTCAATGACTAAGTAAAAGATTATCATTAAAAAACTGAATAAAGCATTCATTGCTTTCCTAGACTGACCACTATGACCACTAAGTACCACAAGCAGATGGCTTAAGTAACAACAGGAATATATTGTCTCCTAGCACTGGAGTTGGATAGTCCCAGCTTCCCGTGTCAGTAGGACTGACCCCTCCTGGGAACCACAAGGGGAGACTGTTCCTATGTGTCTCTACTGCAGGTGATATAGAAAATAGTGCAAGACAAATGCAACAGACAGGCAATGATAGACGTGGGGTCTGCTCCCTTGTGAGTTTTTAATTGAACTGAAAAACAATAATCAAAAACACTGAGAGAATTAATTATTTATGTCACACGCAAGGTTGAATGTGTCCTATGGAGTAGGGATTGACCTCAGTGGGAGTTCCTTGGGGTCAACTGTCAGGTCTTACTCAACCTCGTTACTGACTCATTGACTGATATGTGAAGACAACACTGTGTTGACCTGACTTCTTGTCATAGAAGTGGGATGCCATCCAGGTCCAACCCTGTCCAAGCGTTAGCCATCTCTACCAGTTGGCTTCAAGTTATGCTGGGTACCACAGGGACAGATGACAGAGAAACCTTGAATGAGCTACTAGGTTCATGTAGCCAGTTGAACTTCAATGATAACTCTACAGAATCACAAATTCAGTTCCAGTCTTGCCAGATACATTCCAAATGTGACTTGTGGTCATGTGGTCATATAAAGATGCTAGAGAAGGCATCAGCACCATAGAAAGTTCTGTTGGGTAGCATCGGTCCAAAAGACAGTGCACAGTAAGTATGAGGCTAATGGTCTGGGAAGTTTCCATGGTTAGGAATGTTATAGGAGAAGGAAAGTGATGTGTTGGGAGCAAGGGCACCCTAGAGCCACAGTTACCAGAGGACCTCGGAAGGGATGGGTGTTTAAAGGGTCTAGAGTCCACGGAGAAAACCATCATGGCTGGAAAATGCCTGTGGGTGAGGGACAACAGGCTGACAAGTCTGGTGACCTTGGAGTTAACCTTCACCAAATAGACCACTTTGTTTTTGTTTCCTCCTCTTTCTCTTCTTCCTCTTTCTCTTCTTCTCTGTGTTGGTGTTAAGGATCACATCTAGCACTGCATGCATGCTAAGCAAAGCTACAACTCTATCCAAGTAACCTACTTCTGGGCCAACTGCTATCTGATGCTATCTGAATACCATCCAGAGTATCTGGTCTGGGAAACACTGGTCAGGAATGGAGCACTGCAGAAGATTTCTTGACATTCAAGAATCTGGCAATCTGGTCTTCCTGAGACGCTGGAAGACATGAAGAAGGAAGTAAATGTCTCCATATTGGCAGGGTTCAGGTAGCCTTGTTAAGTCTGATGAATATCTGATGAATTAAAAAGCACCTTTCAGTAATAACACAGGTAACATGATTCTAAGGATTGAATACAAGCTATTTAATGCAGACCCAGGTGGGAGACAGCACAGAAGACAAAGCCCTGGGGACTTGGGGGGGTCTCTGAAATGGAATTCCATAGCCAGTGGGGCAGCAGTATTGACAGAGAGTGAGTGTGACCAGAATGAACTGGGCAGGACACAGCAGCACCAGGGAGCGAGCCTTCGGCTGTCCACACACAGCCAGGTCAGGCTCAGTGACAGGATGTCAGGACGTCATGTGGAGCTTTGCTTTCTGAATTTTAAGAGCGAGAAGGTAAAACGGCAGCAAATCAAAAGCAGAAGCGAGCGAAGGTTACAAGGGAGCCGGGATTTGTCTAACTTGTAGAAAGGTAAATGGAGGAGCAGTGGGACTCGATCTCACTCTCAAATACAGAGACGTGTGACAGGGCATGTGAGGAGCCCCTTGGCATCCGCTAAGGGCGCGTGCGTGGAAGGCAGCTCAGATCCCCGACTGGAAGGATGGACTGCAAATGCCACCTCCCCGATGACTGGTAGAGTTCTAATTAATAACATTTCTTACAAAGAGGTTAAGCTGTGGGCTAGCCCCAGGCCAGAGCTGGGGCTGGCTGGCGCTGGGCTTGACAATCAATATTCTGAGTCTGTAAGCCGTCAGCTGTTCTCTTTTTATGACCAGCATCTCACAGGAAACAGGATGCTTCTCCTGATGTTTCTTACTAGGCAGAGCACCCCCGTGTCACTGTCACCCTGGCCTCTCCCAGCCCACTCTCACCTGAAGACTCAGGGTCCCTTTGGCAGACTCTGGGTCTCACAGATAAAAGGATCCCATCTCCATGAATCCTGACTGAATGCTCTCTCTACGAAACCTCAGACTGCATCCTCAGACGGAATCCTCAGACTGCCCTGAGTGCCTGTCTCTTCCTACCTTATATTCCTCTCTCTGCCCAGCCATATCACTCCTGTCTCTTTCTCACTAGTGCTGGGATTAAAGGCGTGTGATCCAAGTGCTGGGATCACCTTTGTGTGTGTTCTGTTTTTCTTTTAGACATATTCAATCTTGTGTAGCTCAGGATGGCCTTGAACTCACAGAGATCTGTCTGCCTCTGTCTCTCCAGTGCTGGGATTAAAGGTGTGTGTCACCACTGCCTGGCCTCTATGACTAACTAGTGGCTTACCTCTGCACTCTGATCTCAGGCAAGCTTTATTTGTTAGACTGCAAACAAAATATCACTACAATTCTTTGTGTATCCTTGAGGCCTCCTATCTTCCCCCCTTCCAGCTAGTATGTCTTTTGGCTCTCTCCTTGTTTAGGCAGCCATGATGGTGCGACTTCACGGATGTAGCTTCTTTGACTTTCCTAGGAGACACGATCTCACTGCAAACTTTCTGTTCCTCTGGATCTTGCAATCCCTCTTTCAAAATGATCTTTGAGCCTTGGGTGTAGGGCTTGTGTTGTAGGTTCATCAACTGGGACTATGTTCCAAGCTCTGCACTTTGATCAGTTATTTTCCATAATGGTCCCCATCTTTTGCAAAGAGAAATATCTTTGATGAGGAGTGAAAACTGCACTATACTGTGGGTCTAAGGATAAATATGCGGAATGTGGTTAGGATTTATGCTAGCATAGTAAAATGGTGGCTGTAGGTTTGCCTCCAAGATCCATGACTTCACTCACCCCTGTAGTTGAATAGGTTTTCAATACAAGAGATGAGCATGATGTCCCTCTTGTTGAGTGGCTCTTGTTGAGTGACTCTTGTTGAGTGGCTCTTGAGAGAGTGATTGGTTACCGCCAAGGTGTGCATGCCACTAGTGCATCCTGGTTATTGTGCCATGCTGGTTGTGGTTATGGTTCAGAGGCATCATAGCTGGGTAGCACTTATTGGTCTCTTCCTTCCTTTGGAAGCTTGCACGGTGCCTTCTGGTATCATGAAGCTAGTCCGCAGGAAGGAAGTTTTGAGGTCAGGCCCAGTTTAAGTACTCTGGGTTCTATGTCTGAGGTACATAGTTATTTAAGCAATATTTTCCACTTCTGGGAGACAACAAAAGGCAGCATTAGTAGCCATTCATGCTTTGGAAGTTTCTGACCAACTCTGACCAACAATTCAAAAGAGAACATTTCACACCTGGTGTTGGAGTTTTTGTTAGGTAGTCTATGGCTCTTGGGGGAAAGAAACATGGTCAGTCCAGATTGGGGAAATTTATATTCTTGATTCCTTTTCCTTCTTAATGTATTTAGGTGAAGAGCTGTCTAATTGTTAGTGTTATGATTTATGGTGGGGTGGGTGACCTGGCAGGTCCCACTGTGGGTGGGAGACAGATACGCCATGTGGAGAGAGCTTGGGTATAGAGTTTATTTAGTGAGTATTGGGAGAATATAGCATAAGGGCAAAGGGCGTTGTGGAGGGGAGAGAGAAAAAGAGAGAGATATAGAGGGACAGAGAAAGAGAGGAAAAAGGAAAGGAGGAGGAGGGGAAAGCAGATTGCTTCTTCAGAAGAACAGACAGAGAGAGAAAAAGAGGAAGAGAGGAGGTATGAGATTGGCTTGCCAGGAGGGAGGGGGAGATTGGGAGTGGGCGGGCTTGCCTCTTAAAGGGACAGGGTACCCAGGTGACTGGGCAGGCCTGCAGAGTTATATCAGTTAGGTCTTCATTAAGAAGCCTTTGACTCTTGTACCTGGTCCATCAACAGAGGATGATATTTTAACTTCCACCTGCCACTCCATTGTTTTTCCTCAAATGTTGCCAAACTCAGCAAGAAAGATGAATGTTCAGCATTTTTTGTTTTCTCTCTTCTCTTTCCTTCCTTCCTTCCTTCTTCCTTCCTTCCTTCTTCCTTCCTTCCTTCCTTCCTTCCTTCCTTCTTTCCTTCCTTCCTTCTTTCCTTTCTTTCTTGGTTGGAAGCATCACCTCAGCTCCTAACATCCTTATCCAAAAAGAGTCTGCAATGTCTGGTTGGAAGTATCACCCCAGTTTCCTGGCACTCCTTTATCCAAAGAGTCTGGAATGTTTGGTTGGGGGTTTCACCCCAGCTCCTGGCATCCATTTTGGAATGTTTGGTGGAAAATTCCATTTCAAGCCCCCTCCAGACTCCACATCTGAGAAAGCCCACCAAACGGTGACCCCTCCCAGGGAGGGTCAAGACCACTCCCACAGGCTATTTAAACTGTCCCCCCCCCCCCCAACGAACACATGGTCATTCTGGTTGTTCTCCCCCCCTCCATGTTTTCCCAGGGGCTACCCAGGAGCTCTAGCCCCCTTAAACCTGGGCTTCTTCTAATTTGGTTGATTTGGTCTGATTTGGATTCTTGCATCAGCGGAGAGGTTTGTTGGTCCAGAAAAAAATTAACTTTCTTTCTTTCTTTCTTTCTTTCTTTCTTTCTTTCTTTCTTGCTTTCTTTCTTTCGTTCTTTCTTTCGTGCTGTGCGTGTGTACTTTCAAGACCCCAGAATTCTGGTTTCAGGAACATCATAACAAAATCTCTTTGCTTTTGCTTTCCATTCTCAGTACCTGGGAGAGTGTTGCAAAATTCAAGTTGGATCAATATGTCACTTTGGGGTTAAAATCCTCTCCTGAAACCAGAATGGAACCAGACTAAACTCTCTAAGATCCTGGATCTAGACTCTAGCTAGAGAGCTGGGACTTAGATTCTCTTTCCTTAGCATTCAGTTTTCCTGACGCTTCAGAGGCCCAGCTTGAAGGAATCCTGGGAATTTGTGGATAGTTTTGCACTGTTTGGACAATATTCTGTTGTCGTTCCTGACTTTGCTTCCCATCTCATGCCTTCCAAATTGGTCTCTACCCTCTCTTTCCCACGATCCTTTTGTTATCTTGATAAGGCTCATCCTCAGCCTTGCAGTTACTCACAAGCAGACTCTGAATTTCCATCACTTAGTGGCAAGCAGCACGGTTTTGCTTTTTTAAATCTAGCCTTGGGAGACCAGCGATAGAAATGAGTTACAAGTGGCTTGGAGATTTTCCATTACTACGGCTTGAAATCTGCCTCCTTAATAAAAATAATCCCCTATCTAGCAGTGTGTTACTGACCACCGAGCATGCCATTTGTCTCACAGAGAGCTGACATATTGATAACGAAATGTTCCAAATGGGAGCAGATGGCTGCAGAGGGCTATTTCATTCCAGTTCTTTCTGCCTAGCATCCGCCATCGAGAGGATCTGGCCCAGTCCGTGCCTTTTGTACCCTCGGTGCCTGGCGTAGTCTCTCAAATGCTACCTGGAAAGAGCAGGGCCGGGATGTGACAGAAATAGCTGTGTCTGGAGCACACCCTGTAGCCCGCAGGTGAGACTGTGGGCCTTGCCCCACTCTTAGAGAAGTGTGCCCCCCCCCCCGCTTATCACGCCCTCCTCCACTTATCACCCCCCTTCCCCCCTCTGCCCCCCCCCCCCCTCACGCAGCCACTGCTGCCTTCTTTCTTCTCAGCAACGGTGAGTTTAAGAAGCCCCTACTCTGTGGTGACTCTGGAGAGCCCTGAGAGGCTTGGGGATCTCCTTGAAGTGTGTGTGTGTGTGTGGGGGGGGGTGGTGTTCCTCACTGCTTCTTGTCCCTCCTTTGCATTTGCTTGTTCTCCGTGGGAAGTCCAGTTTCCTTTCATCCTGGGACTCAGTCCCATCCGCTCCCCTCCCTGCCACACGCACATTTGGTGCTGCCTCTGAATTACTTAACTGGAAGTGTTTAAGGACAGAGTTTGGAGGGCAAATAAGATAACAAATGGAGCTGCACGCCTGGCATCTATTTTTTTTTTTTGCTACTAGGGAAGTCGTGAGCTCTTATTTTTCTTGGGCATCTTGACTGTATCCACATAAAGAGGAAAACAAGCCACATACACAAATCAACCCCCCCAGCCCTGATGGAGTTGCTGCGGCCAAACAGCGGACGTTTGAAATGAGAAGATTGTAGCTGTGGCTAATGGGGCAGGCACAAGAGACACTTGTCCCGGACTAGCAGCACCACGCTCCACTATCACCCTCTGTCGAGTGTATGATTTGAATGTTAAACATAGAAAATAGTGAGCAAGTAAAGGTACATTCGGGCTCCCCTCCCCTCTCCTTGTCCTGTGACAGACACAAGCCTTCAGAAGTTCTTGGATGGCAGGGGTTTGCCACTTCCTACTCAGCAGGCTTTGTCTCCTCCAGTACCTTGCCTTGAACCATGCAAAGAAGTCCCCCTTTTACAGCACAATACATTTTCCCCTTCCCTATTCTTCTGGGGCTTTTATGACTCACAACTGACAAAGGCCTCACTAATGGAAATGCAAATTTCCTACCTGTCAAAGGCTGAGAATGCTTTTTGCAAACACTGGCAGGGCAGGAAGTACATTAGCATGTGCATATCAGGGAGAGAGCCGTTTCCCATAAATTCGTGGGATAAAAATGTTTATTTGATGCTGGAACAGAAATAAAATAAAATAGGAGCGATTAGATCTCCCATGTAGACAGTACCACTCCCTGGGAAAGCCAAGCTGGTGACTTTGACTTTTATACAAGCGTGATTCAGACTCAGAACGCTTGTTACTTTTCATAAGGGCTTTGACTTGGGGACAGGATGGGCCAAAAGCTTAGATGCCCTCTCTTTCTTTATCTTCTGCCTTTCTTTTGTCAACACAAAATATAGCTCTCATCTCCAAGGGCATAAGAGATAGCTTAATTTGAGCCAAGTATGAATGGCCCAGGAACCACATTTCAGTCGCCTTGAAAGACCTGGTCAAACATGGAATCAGTTATATGGACTTTCACGTCACAGAGCAAAGGAAACTCATAAATCAAGGCACTTTCCAACCACATCCGTAGAGACCTGGGGGACAGTGTTAGGGGAACCTGCAATAGGGTTTCGATGTTTCCTGGTTACAGTCTCGTCTTGTGGGCTGGTGGGAGGGTTGTCACAATAGCCCTAGAAGTCTTTGAGGGTAAACTTTATCATAGTGCCCAAAGTCCTTGGTAACACTAAGAAAAGGAAACATTAACCTTTACTCTGCAGACCTCTTGACCAAAAGAATGGAATCACCCTGGCCTTGGGTAGAGATGCAGTATTTTGACCTGCTCCAAAAATTAGAATATTGCATCCTAATGATTCTTTCCTTAAAGGTTAATCCAGCTGGGTCTGTTAATCACCTGGCTAGGAGACCACACTTCAGAAAAATGGAGTCATCTGATGATACGTTAGGAATATGCGAGGAATAATTATCCCCATAATGAGAAAAGGCATTTATCATCCCCCCACCATCAACCCCAACCCCAGTTGCTAGCAGATCTTCATTATGTAGTACTGAGACTTGCCTACTTTCCTGAGCAACTCACGTCTACTTTTTCTTCTTTTCTATCATTTTTCTTTTGGACACTGGCCAAAGTCTAGGCATGCTTTTCTTGGTACTGTTAGGTTTCAAGCCTGGGACAAATGCCTGAAGTGCCTGTAATGATAAAAATAAAACGGTGTTCTTCCCCAAGGGGCAGCATCGGGAGGTGGGCCACAGGGGCAACAGGTCCCAGTCAGGGAGCTGCACAGCAGGTGAGAGACCTCAGAGGGTCAGCCAGTCCCATGAGGAGCCCTGGCAGGTGAGAGAGAGACAGATAGGCACGCCATGCAGAGAGAGAGGGTTTGAGTATTTATTTAGTGGGTTATGGAGGGGACAGGGAAAGGGGGAAAGGGGAAAAGGGGAAAGAACAGAAAGAGGCAGAGAGAGAGAGAGAGAGAGAGAGAAATAGAGAGGGGGAGGGAGAAGAAAGGAGAAGCTACCTCTCTGGAAGAGAGACAGAAAATAGAGAGGGAGTTCAGGCTGAAAGCAGAAGGAAAATCCACTTGCCTGGGCAGACTGGGTGGGGAGAAGGATGGAGTGGACGGGGCTTGTCTCTTAAAGGGACAGGACAGACCTTTATAGTGCCTATTTAACATATCAAAGTTGTCCTGGCCCCCAGGTCCTCCCAGAACCCTTCAGTCCCTACCTGCTACAGGGCTCCCCTGGCTGGTATACTCCATCCCCTATCTAAACTTTCTCCTGCCCAGGAGGGCTGCCCTTCCCTATATAATTAACCATTTTGGTTATCTGGGCTCTTCTACTCTGGCTGCTTCACCCCCCACATCTCCTCACTTGGCTCAAGGTCATGTCCACTCTGGACTCTCCCAGATGTTCCTAACTGACTATGGTCTTTCATATTTCTATAGTAAACTTCATCCTCCACCATACCTAGGAACAGTACCTTTCTTTCTTTCTTTCTTTCTTTCTTTCTTTCTTTCTTTCTTTCTTTCTTTCCTTCCTTCCTTCCTTCCTTCCTTCCTTCCTTCCTTCCTTCCTTCCTTTCTTTCTTTATCATTTAGGTACTCTGGACCTTCTCATTTGTTTTGTGACGCTTCTGCCACCTTCCACCATGTGACTATTTGCTGAACTCTACTACTGAAATTGCCTTCTTTTTTGGACTCTACTGTTGCAGGGGGTGGCCACTTGTTTATCCTGGCCGCTCGGCTAGCTTAGCCCTGAAATAACCACACAGAAATTGTATTAATTAAAACACTGCTTGGCCCATTAGCTCTCACTTTATATTGGGGCTAACTCTTATATTACTTTAACCCATTTCTATTAATCTGTCTATTGCCACGTGGCAGTGGCTTACTGGCAAAGATTCTAACTGGCGTCTGTCTCAGATGGAGGATCTATGACTTCTCTCTGACTTCACCCTTCTTTCTCCCAGCCTACCTAAATTCTGCTCTATCAACAGGCCAAGGCAGTTTTTTTATTCATTAACCAAGAAAAGCAACACACAGACAGATAGACCTCCCACACCACTCTACCACAAAAAGTTATGGCTTTATTTCTTCTTCTTTTCCATCTTCCTCCTCCTAGTGGCTGGGGAGATTATGCTAACCCTCTCTGTTGTTTTCCTCCCAAATGCAAATAGAATTGTCTTTGAGTGTACTTTGATTCGATTTTAAATTATTTCATTAATGAGACAATGAACCTCCAACAAAGACATCTTAAAATTCCCTGATAATAATGTTACCAGACTTAGGGCCACAGCTCAAAAAGCCAGATTTAGCTATCTATCCTTAAGTCAGTTAAAAGAGCCAAATTAACAGTGAAAACCAGAAAAGTAGGATTTATTCAATGTGACCACATTGGGAAAAAAGACAAAGAAAAAGAGACAAGGAAGCAGAGGTGAGGTAACCAGGCAGGAAGTATAGGTGGGGTGACCAGGCAGGACAGGAGAATTCTGGAAAGAGGAAAGACTCAGTTTGCAGTCATCACCCAGATGCAGAGGAAGCAATATGAGAATGCCTCATTGATAAAAGGTACCAAGTCATGTGACTGACACAGACAAGAATTATGGGTTAATGTAGCATGTAAGAGTTAATAAGAAGTCTGAGCTAATAGGCCAACCAGTTTGTGATTAATGTAGACCTCTGTGTATTTCTTTGGGACTGAATGGCTGCAGGAATAGGTGGGACAAAAACCTCAGTCAATACCTAGCAACCCCACAAGTCCATCATCAGTGTTCTAACCAGAGATTACAACTTAATTAGCAGGCCAGGGCTATACATATCTAGCAGCCCTGGTCAAGCAATGGCCCTGACCTTCATCATCTTTAGGTAAAATGGTCTTGTTGTTTATTACAATACAATAGTCCCACACTTGCTCAGAATGGAGTATAATAAAGGTCTCTTTATTTAGGGGTAGACTCACAGATCAGCAGCCCTCTGCATGAGCAGGGAACAGGAACCAAATCCAGCAGCCAAGGGGCTGTGCACATTTTTACATTTGTATATATAGTACATGTGTCCATGCCCAGACTGGGCCAGTATCTTAAAGGCTATTGGTTGAAGGACTTCCCCCTTTTATCTAAATAAAAGAGTTCTAAGCTTAATACCAAACTATATACACTAAGAACAAATATTAAGTATAAAAATTAGAATTGTAATCAGCATAAACAATATCAAGCAAGAAACATATGCTCAATGTTTTAATAGTTATCCTATCCTAAGGAGTCTAAGTTTTGTATTTGAAATGGCTTGTCTAAGTCATAAGAGGAAAATAGCTATGACTATTTAGTCTTCAACCCCATCAAAGACCTGAGAAGGGAAATAATATTACTTGAGTAAACAGGAAGTGCAATCAAGCAACTTCCAAAAGGTGCAGTAAATGACAGAGACAACTGGCTCCCTGGGCAATCACCCAAAGTCTATTTGCAACGTTGGAGCAACCAACTTTGGCTAAAGCCTAGAGTAACTGACAGACCATTTTTAGAGGCAAGAAAAATCTCCAAACTGTCTTACCCTGTCCTGGCCAGATTTGGCAGTCTTTTTTCTTGTATCCTGTCTGGCACTGAGCATTTTGTCAGTGGTCGAAGTGTGGGCAGTTCTCTGCCCAAAGGCCTTTGTAATTGACAACATGGTCTCACAAGTTGTGAATTGTTTTCTAGGAGTAAAGTTTTCTTTCTGGCTAGCCCAGGTTTTATTAGATTTCTTTTCTTTCAGCATGAGATTTCAGGGGAGTTGCCATCTCCCTGTCTTTCTGTTCATCCATCTGGACCTGCCTGTCTATCTGTCCTCTTGTCCCTTTGTCTGGACCAGTTCTGCCCTTTTGTATCTGTAGCTGGCCTCAATTGTAGTTTTACCCCCAAATCTGTGACCTGCAGCCTCATTGCTGGGCTTGTTCTGTTGCCAGTACAGAGACTCTGACATCTCCATCCGAGTGATATTGTGAAATATTTGATTACCCTGTGCAAAAATGTGCCATTGTGATTGGTCTAACAAAAAGTTAAATGGCCAATAGCCAGGCAGGAGGTATATTCAGACAGAGAGAGCTCTGGGAAGAAGAAAGGCGGGGTTCCCAGCCAGACACAGAGGGACCAAGACATGCAGGAGGAGAGGTAAAAACCAAGAGTCATGTGGTAACATGTAGATGGACAGAAATGGGTTAAGTTATAAGAGCTGGTAGGACAAACCTAGACTGAAGACTGAGCATTCATAATCAGTAAGAAGTCTCCGTGTTGTTATTTGGGAATTGGCAGGTAGGACAGAGAAAGACCCAAAGATTTCCTTCTCAGGCTCCTTTCAAGCTCTCTGAAACCCCCTTACTACTTAACACTTTGTAGTCATTCTGTAACACACACACACACACACACACATACACACACACAGACACACAGATACACACATACCCCAATAAACTTCGATATATAGATAGATGATAGATGGATAGAAACCTCAATGCACAGATACATATATACATAGGCAGATACAGATATACTCATTATGTGATGTGTAACGGATGATTTGAGAGTTAATATTAGTAATTAAGATCACAATTACAGAAACTGTATGTGTCTTAGACAGAACTGTCAAGGAAAAGGGAAGTATCTGGAATTTTTTTTGCCACCGAAACTGCTATAAGTCGTGAATCTGCTGCTCGTCAGGGCTCAAGTTCCAAATGGCAGTGCATATGTTAAAGAACGGCAGTCTTGGCTCCTCTCAAGCTGGACTACAGAAGGCTTTCTGATGGTTGCATAAAAGCCTGCTGTCAGCATTCTGCAGCAGCCTGCTTTCTGACTGCCAGAAAGGGCCACTTCCCTTGTGGCCCCGCCATCATATTCAAAGTCCACACTAACCCATCTCCCCTCCTCCACATCTCCTGCACTATGTATGTTAGCTCAGAGGATGCTCTAGGTTACAGATCATTCTTTAAAATGGACGGATTTCCTCCCTGCCCCCACTATTCTCTCTCTCTCTCTCTCTCTCTCTCTCTCTCTCTCTCTCTCTCTCTTTCTGTCTGTCTCTGTCTCTCTCTCTGTCTCTCTCTCTCTGTCTCTCTCTCTCTGTCTCTCTCTCTATCTCTCTCTCTCTGTCTCTGCCTCTCTCTTCTCACTACTCACTTCCCTCCCCACCATTCTCTTCTGAGAGATATCCCTGGCCATGGCTGGTCTGCTTCTTTTTCTCTTTGCTCTTCCAGGATGTCTCTGGATATTCTCTTTCTCTCATCTCTAACAAAAATCTTCCCTCCTACTCACAGAGTAGCCATGCTGGTGGTTCCTGTTTTGCACCCTTGCTTACGCTGCTATGCACTAAATTCCGACAGTGTGGAAGCGCACGAGCATGTTTGTGTTACTGACACAGTGTACTCATAACAGCAGCCAGGGAAGCGTGGTCTTTGCCTGGGATTTTAGACTCTGAATTAAGTCTGGAGAAGTAGGGTGGCTGCCTGCTTCAGTTTGCTGTGGTAGCCCTAGCATTGCAGGGTAGATGGCTCAGGATGTCTGAGGTACAACAGGAGAAATAGCCCAGTGCTTCTGCCAACAGGCTAAGGACTTCTCTTCTTCAGGAACCTCCACTTAAAGCCAGATCCTTGCCTATTCCACAGATCAGAATTTCAGGGCCAGCCATAGAGATAGCAATCAAAGTTAGTGAGTTTATTAAGTATTTAGACAAAACAGCATACAAGAAAAGTATACACAATCCCAAAACATGGGAGGTCGCTTCTCAGAAGGCAGTAGTAATGGGTATATAGGATAACCTATGACTTTATAATTAGAATCCCCAAAGAATACAATCCACATGATTGGCAAGATTAAGTAAAGCTTGAAATGAAGCAGAAACAAAGAAAGTGTTTACTCATTTTTCTTAAGGAATTCTCTTTAGATTTAGATGTAAACTAACATAAAATTCAAGGTTATGAACATTCTGGTGTGAAACAAGCACATTTTCATTTGTGATGTCTTTAGGGAGACACACATTGTCTCTGTATGAAATCCTGTCTGCATCAGTTGTGTTGAAGTTTCTTGACCCTCAGTCATCAGGAAAGGCCAACTTCACCCCAGGCTGTGAGACTCTTTTCTTTTCTTCGCTTAATTTTTCCTGTTCTTTTATCCTGTCTCCACACAAGAGGGATTGTCTCAGTTCTGGGTGTCAGTGCCACTGTGGGAGATGTGGCTCTCTGCCTTCACTCAGGAAAAGTTGGGATCTTGACTTACAAAACAGAAAACAATTGTGAGACAAGATTTCACAGTGGTTCTTAAGAGTTTCTTAAGATGTGCTCAAGAAAAAGATCATCATGTTCTTGCAAGACAGAGGATGAGTCTAGACTTCCGGAGAGAGCATACATGACATTAAGGAGATTTTGTTTATTCATTTTTAATTTTTAAAAAAGATTTATTATATCTATTTGTATATACAATGTTCTCTCAGCATGTTTGCCTGCACGCCAGAAGAGGGTACCAGATCTCGCTATAGATGGTTGTGAGTCATCATGTAGCAGCTGGGAATTGAACTCAGGACCTCTGGAAGAGCAGTCAGCACTCTTAACCTCTGAGTCTTCTCTCCAGCCCTTTGATGAGATTTTAGATAGCTCGTTTAATGAGAAAACTTGAACAGGGTTAGTGATTATTCATGCAGGGAAAAGGTGGGGGTTCTAGAAATAGTTGAGTTTTTTTTTTTCCAGAATAGGGTTTGCTCCCCATTTCTGTTTTCATACGCAGTGTTTGGATGTACGGAAGCAGACAATTTTGCAAGAGCAGTGATAAGATAGCTCCATGGTAATGAAACAAAGGTTAGTTGATGGTCATCAGTCAGCCATGTTGGTTGGTCCTGGCCAGTTCTATGTGTGCGGTCTTACTGTATTTGCTTCACAATGCAATCTGCCCCCTTTTCTCTATGCCAGTCTAGACTACCTTATTTCAAGTAGAAAGTTAAAAAAAAATGGAAATATGATCTCTGCTCATGCTGTCTGAGGGTTGTGAGGCAGGGTCCAGTCGGGCTATCTCCTTGGCTTATAGATGGCTGTCTCTTGACTCCCCATGGTCCATCACACCACCTACTTTCTGTGATTTTTTTTCTGCTTTAATCTCCCTCCCCCATTTTCTGGTAAGGATACCAGCTATAGCGTGCAGCACACAACACCCGTCTGCGCTCTATGTGCTACCATACAGTTCGCGAGCTTCGGGCAAGGGGCTGGAGGTTGAAACATACAAACACATACAGACAGAGAGACAGAGACACAGACCTCTAGTCACTGGTAAGAAGCCCTTTATTCAATAGCACCATGGAGGCTTATATACCCAACAGTCAGGTGGGCCAACAGGTGAAAACCTTATCCTCTGATCCTCAAGGCCAAGGGAACACATGCCTGTGAAGCAGAGCTGGTAAACAACTTTGACACAGCTTTCAGTAACTCAAATCAGAAGGAAAGTAAAGATCTCTAGCAGGGAAGATCAGCTGGAGGCCAGGACTCCAAATGGTCCCAACAATAGCGGTCTGAATGAGAATGGTCCCATAGACCCATGTGTTTGAATGCTTGGTCCCAGTTGATGGAACTCTTTGAGAAGGATTGGGAAGTGTGGCCTTGTTGACAAGGGCGGTCTTTAAAGTTTCAAGGGCCCCATACCACGCTACTGCTCCAGCATCATGCCTATATGTTTCCTGCTATAATGATCATGGGCTTAATCCTCTGAAACTGTAAGCAATTCCCCCAATTAAATGCTTTCTTTCATAAGAATTGCCTTGGTCATAGTTTCTCTTCACAGCAATAGAGCAGAGACTAAGACACCAATTTTATCACATTAAGGCTGGCCTTGATCTGGTTTCACCGTGGTTACTTATGAGAAGTCCCTATCTTCAAACATCAACCCCATCTGAGGTTCAGGGGGTGAGTTTCACAAGAGAACATGGAATGGGATGTAAGCCAATGAACGACACTACACATCGAGGTTGTGCTAAGGGCTTTGATCAGCCAAGCGTTCCTTCATCAAGGAGAGTAGGCAAAGATGAGAGAAAGGTGGCTGTCCCCTGCCCTTGGGTCCCTGTCACTGCCGCTTGCCTCCGAAGAGACGGAAGCTTTCCAAGGATCTAATTAATGGGTTTCTCCTCGGTGGCTCAGCAGAAGTCCTAATGTTCGACACAGCGTTTTAATTACTTTTTAAACACACCCTAATCATGATGACACCGTGGCAGAGAGTCTGATGAAAGTCGCTTTCCTCACAGAGGACAGCCCTCCATGAAAGCTCTGCTCTCAGGAAACAAGGGAGGACCAAGTACGGGCCTTTCAAGGGAAATGAGGGCAGGCCATTGTCACACCCTCACTGGTGGTAAGGACCATCTGGGTTTCTTCTCTCTGGTTAAAAGGGTGTCAGAAATGGGGAACATTGCTCAATGGGATATTGCAAGCAGATGACTTGGCCAAGGCATGTTCTCAATCAGCACCCTGGGCAGCCCCGTGTGATGGACTCGAACCTCTGTCAAACATCCTCTGAAGCAGAACAATTTGTCTGAAATTCAGACCTGATTAAAAAATTTTAACAACCTCTTCTACTCATGCATGACTTCACAAATAAGAAAGGAGATCAACACCCCTTGCTTCCCCCACTAGGTACAGCTCTTTCTCTTGCTTCTTCTTCCTTCTCTTATTTCTCTTATCTATCCTTCATCTCTTTTTCTTCTTGTTTCTTCCCTGCCTCTGTCTGTCTGTCTGTCTGTCTGTCTGTCTGCCTCTTTCATGTCCCCTACTCCCACAAGGCCTTTAATTCTTTCACTGCACCCCTCCTCCCTATCCCCAATAAACCTGCACTAACTCTGTTGCATGTGGTATGTTTACTTAGTGGCAGACCTTGACAGGGCCTGCAGAAAGGTACCCATTTAACCTTTCTATTTTTTATCATTACAGAAGTCCCAGATCAAAACGTCAGCAGGGCCAAATCCCCTCTAAAATCTTCAGGGTGCCCCTCTTTGCCTCTTCCCAGATTTTAGGAGCTTGCTAATGGTTTTCATTCTTTGGTGTGTTAATTACACTTTCCATTCATGTAACAATAAACATGGTAGAAGCAGCGTAAGGGAGGAAAGGTTATTTATTTTGGCTCACTGTTTCAGAGGCTGCATAGAAGTCCATTGTGGTGCGTGGGAGCTCACTAGACTAAACCAGAGGCAGGGAAAACCTTCAAATGCCCACCCTAATCACCTGGTTCCAACAGTTGGGGCCTACAACCTTCTAAAATAGCACCCCGAAGTGGGGAACATGCCTGTAGAGGGCATTTTAGATTCAAGCTCCAGCATGTAGCTTGTGACTGGCTCTGTCACTTTGACCCTTCTCCATATGGTATTTGTCATTGCTTTGTCTTCACCTGACCCACTTTTTATAATGATCCAGGATATTGTTTTCAAATGTCTGAGGCCAGAGACTGCAAATGGATAAGTTACAGGCCAAACTTAGAGAATGCTTCTATTTTCAGAAGTATACTCAAATGCTTCAGATGGACCCACCCACTCCAGTCCCCTCTAGTCCCTTCCCTTATACTTGTAGTTCCTACCTGATCTTAGTTGTTGAGTCTGTGGCTTTTGAAGTTTGGTGGATAAGGATATTTGGCTGGAGAACCAGGCTTAAGGACTCTAACAATGGAAAGGGTTTACTTTCTGCTCCTACCCAAGATAATCAAGCCCTTCCTGAGATTGATCACAACTTCCAAGGGTTAGAATGCCGCTTCTGGAAGACTTGGCAGGGGAGGGGGGCTGGTTCAGGGGCAGACATACTAGAACAGAGGAGCCTTAGTGAGGCTTCTTAGTGAGTTTCTGCATCCCTCAAAGGGCTAAGAATCTTCTCTGAGATTCCTCCTTTGTATAAACTCCAGTGGTGCTTTTACACCCAAATCAGTCTCTGGGCTCTACCAAAGTGACTAAGACACAGAGAGATGGCTTGTCTATATTTTAGTGTTTCTTTTAACCTTACAGTACTTATTTTAAATATAGATTACATGGGATGCAATATGTTTACTGTATAACACAGGATGTTTATATGAGGCACACTCAAACTTAGAACACGATAATGTATTATAATATAAACCTGAGTACCACTAAATAAGTTATTTTGTTACACTCTACAAGAATTTAAAAATTTTTTATTTATCAGTGTATGTGTGTATAAGGCATGGTGTATGTATGGAGGTCAAATGACAGCTTTGTGGAGTCCATTCTCTTCTTCCTTTGCTTGGGTCCTGGGAATCTAACTCAGGTTGCCCTTGGCCCACCAAGCCATCTTTCTGGGCCCTTTCTAGGAGATTTTTACTGCAGAAAAAATTTTGAATAACCAGAAGCAAGGCTGTGCCAGACAGGGTTCTCTAGAGGAACAAGATTGAATGAATATGTATAAAAAAAGAGGATTTATAAGATTGCCTTATACAATAAGTACTGGGTAGGCCCACAGTGGTGGCCTGCATGCTAGGGGAGGCCTAGAACCCCTGTAGCTATTCTGTCTGTGAAGCTGGGTACCTCAGCAGTCCCAGTCTGGCATTGAAGGTCTAGAATTTCCTGGAGAGTCATCTGTTGTCAGTCTGTGTTAGAAGGCTGAGGGGTTGGAGTCTTTATGTCTTATCTACCATGCTACTATACCATTCACTAGTGAGGGTTGACAGCATCCAGAGGCGGGGATAATGAATACACCAGCAAGAAGGAAGCCAGGGAGGGGAGGCAGGAGCACTGATTTCCTCTCAGGCCTCTTTATATCTGAGCCACCCTTTGGAAGATGTCAACCCTTTGAGGGAGGGTCTTCTCCCCTCAGTTAATAATTTCTGGAAACACACACACACACATACACACACACACACACACACACACAGAGAGAGAGAGAGAGAGAGAGAGAGAGAGAGAGAGAGAGAGGCATGTTTCTGTAAACAGACATTCTTTTTTTTGCTGCCAACCTCAAATAATGACATAGAGACTTCTTATTAATTATGAAAGCTCGGCCTTTATCTTAAGCTTATCTTTAAGCTTTATCTCAACTAGCTCTTATAACTTAAATTAACCCATTTATACTAATCTACATTCCGTCAAGTGGCATTACCTCTCTTTCATCTTGTACCTCCTCTTTCCCTCTCCATTTGGCTGGTGACTCCACCCTCCTTCCCAGAGTCCTCTCTGTCCCTAGAAGTCCTGCCTAACCTCTTTCAAGCCATTGTCTAACTTTTTATTACTCTGATCACAGCAATACATTTTGACACAGTGCGCAAATATCCCATGGCATGTTGCCTCAGTAGATTCCAGACCCTGTCACGCTGACATCCAAGATTAACCATCACATGGACAAAGTGGGATATTCTGTTCTCAGCACATCATGGTGACACCATCACCTTTCTCTCCATCTTTACTTTACTGGACCAAGCTAGGCATGTCCAAGGCCTCCCTTACTCATGCCAGTTTCATCTGAGGCATTGATGGAATCCTCACTTTTGACTTGGGATAGTCAGACTTCTGTGGAATAAGCCTTCTGTACACTGTGAAAATGTATTGTTCTCATTGTTAATAAGGAAATGATTGGCAGGTATCTAGGCAGGATTTTCGGGGCAGAGAGAATTCTAGGAAGAAAGGTGGAGTCTAAGGGGTCACAAGGAGAGGCAGAGAGAAGCAAGATGAATATGCCATTTTAAAAGAAAGTACTGCCACATGGCACATGGTAGATAAAAAATGGGTTAGTTTAAACTGTAAGAGTTAACTAGTAACAAGCCCGTGCTATTGATAGAGGATTTACAATAAATAGTTAAGTTTCTGTGTGATTATTTGGGAACTGGCTGGCAGGAAAGCAAAGTCCGCCTACATCAGACCATACTCAGTCCTCAGCTCTGTGCCCACAATGCCTCTTGGGTGTGACTGGGAATAAGAATGAAGGAGCTGTCACATCCAGCTACTGGATCTCCAAGGCCAAGCTAGCACTGCAGTGGACCAGCTCAGAGTTAAGGCAAGGTGTGCTGAGTGGCATGTAGTTCTTGCCTTGGCCAGCCAGGAGATCAAGAGCGTAGAGCTTCAGCAAAAACAAGAGTTTCTTTGAATGATTGTCTCCAGTCCTTCAGAGACAGAAGCATGTGAGTGTGAGCCTGGCAGGGTTTTCTTGTTGCTTGCCTAACCACGTTGTGCTCCGGAGAACTGAGCTGAACTGACTTCCACTCTCCTTGGGAAACACCTCCAGCCTTTGAAAGTTTGGTGAGAGGGTATGGCATCCTCTCTCTTCCTTCCACTCCCCTTCCAGATGGTGTGTCGTGCTGAGAGCAAGTCTCTGCTTGTTGGTAAGTCTGTAGCCATTGGCGGGTCAAATACAAATGTACTCCTTGTGCCTATGGGCATGTCTAGGTTCATGCTCATTGACCTTCCAGAAAAATCTACTGAGAGCTGTGTGAGGGAATTCTGCCTGCAGGATCCAGGACTGTTCAGAATGAAACAAGCAACAGACTCTTTGGGTATCTTGGGAGAAACATCTAGGAAGGCATTTTCCCAGTACTAGGTAGATATCCACTCTCTCCCAAAGATGATGGTGTTGTAACAATCATTCTTATAACCCACTCGAGTAGGTGAAATGATCTGTTTCTAGGCAACTCCATCTCTCCAGCACCATTCATTTCACATGGGAAAAATAAATCATCACATGTAATGCTCATGAATGAAGCCTGTGGTTCAGAATAGCTTGAATGTGGGACCCCTGTCCCTTGACGTGACCCTTGATACAGTCTTGCCACATGCTCCAAGTCTCACTCTTCCTTCTCTGTAGACCTGGTGGCTCTCTGAAAGAAGTTTACTAGATTCACAAAATGGAAACAGACTAGTGGTGTTCAAATGTACATAATTTACATTAAAATAATTCATTAAGGATACAGAGAGAGGAGGAGAAGGAGACCTCTAATCTACTCTCTAGGAGAGGCTGTCTAGCCTTTGCCGAACACAGAACATAAACAGAAAAACAGAAAAAAGATTACTGGATTAGCTTCCACAGCCACAGGCTGAAGAGTCAACAATGGCCATCTGCATGCTGGAGCCAGGGAATGCCATAGCTTCTCACTCCAGGAAGCTGAGAACCTCAGAAGGAAGTCGCCAAAGATGCAGGCCCAGCCTTCAAGAATCACTAGTGTGAGTCACACTAAAAGTCATAGAAGCTGTTTTTCTGTTTATGTTCTGTGTTCGGCTCCTCTAGAGAACCCTAACTAGTCTAATCATTGTTCCCCATGACAGTCCCTCCAGATAAGAGGGGTGCACAGAGTCCCAGGCTTTCCTGTGACTGGTGAGCCAATCGCTCGAGGCTTGATCTGGGTGACCTAATTGGCCTTTGGTATCGCTGATGTCTTTGGTGGTATGGACATTGATTTTAGTTTGCAAATGTCACTTATGACTAATGCAGCTCTGGTGATGAACAGGCTTTGGAGGGGGAAGCACACAGGGCGATTGACTTGTTACTGAAAATTAATTAAAACTACATTCTAGCGGAGAAAAAGGGAAGAGACATGGTGAAGATGTGTCTCTAAGCCACAGAACACTCGACGTTACAGCACACTCGGTCAGCATCATAGAGGAGAATAAATGTGTCCTTGTTGGGAGTATTTAGATTGGAGCTGACTCAGGCGTACAGCCTTGGCCAAATCAGATTCTCCCAAATTCCCATGATTTCTGCAGAAGATCCAACCAGAATCAGACTTTCTACTCTAGCAGGGGTTCAGCTCTCTGTTCTTTTCCAGTGGCTCAGTGGATAAGGAGGTTGCCGTGCAATTACGAAGGCCAGAGTTCACACACAGAGGTGGATGGAAAGTCAAGCACGGTCTCCCATGCCTTTAGTCCCAGCACTTGAGAGGCCGAGGTAGGCAAATCTCTGTGAAGCTGAGGCCAGACAGGGCTGCATAGTGAGACCCTAACTAAAAAAAAATTTAAAAACCAAGCTGGATCTGGTAATACTACATGTGTGTAAACTCACTGTGATTATAGCAAGACATGAAGCAGAGACCAGAGAACGCCCCAAAGCATCCAGGACAGCTACTGTGCACAGTGGTGAACAAGAGATGACACCTCAAAATAAGGTGGAAGGCAGGGCCTGACATCCAAGGTTGTCCTCTGACCTCCACATGTTGGCCACGGCACATGTGTATACTCACACACATACACACCATACATGCATATCATACACACGCATAATATTGTTTGCAAAAATTAACCCAGAGCCCCTTGCTTGTCTGTGGAGCTCAGGCCCCTCCCTGCCTGGGGTGTCAACGCAGGTTAGTTTTGCTCAACTTCTTCCCCCCAAAAAAGTGCTCTCCGGCAAAGCAGAACCAGGAAGTCGTCTGAAACAAGATAAACATTTCTAATTTGGGCCTGTCCTCTTTAGGTGATCTTCTGGAAGTCTCCAAGGCCCTTGATAAATTAGTTCTCTGATAGTAAGGGAGATAGAGACAAACTGTCAAGAGGAAAGGAGTTTGGAAATGCATTGGTTGGCGATGGCCAAAGTTTCCAGCCTTCTCAAACGAGGGGCTGGCTCCTTTCATCCTGCCCTCTGGGGATGTGTCTTCGCTGGCATTTGAACAGGCATGCTCTTCTGTGAAATGCATGGGGTGTCTTGAGTCAGATGGCCCAGGGTTCGATTCCTCGCCTTGGCACTTCTTTGTCACTGAACCCGAGTCCGTTTGTCATAAGGTGAGGATAATAATAGCATCTACTTCACAAGCTTGTTAAGTGGTAATTGATAACAGTCATGTGAGGAACTTTGAATCAGGATCCCCTTGCAGGACGTGCTAAATTAAAGATGTTTCTCTTTGTGTCTCGTGCAAATATAAGCTTCGTTCTCAGGCTTCAGGAAACAGAACTGGACATTTTATTTACTTAAAATGTCCAATTTATATATTTATGTGAAGGGTTGGGGTGCTCATACCACAGTAGGCGTGTCGCGGAGTTGGCTCTCTCTTTCCTTTTTGTGGGACTTGGGGATCAAACTCAGGTTTCAGGCTTGGTGGCCGGCACCTTTACCCGCTGAACTTTATCACCTGTCTTGTTTTATTTATTTTTTATTTACCAGTTAAGCAAAAACCTGAGGTCCAGGACATCTCCGTGGGACCTCCATATATTAGGAATATTTCTTAAGAGGATCCTCTCAATTTTTGCCCGGCGATTGTGTCTACTTCCAATATCCAGGAGGATTACTATATGTTTTTCTTTGGGTTCACCTTCTTATTATCTTCTCAGGGATCCCGAATTATAGGCTCGATGTCCTTTAATTGTGGCTAGAAACCGATTATGAGTGAGTACATCCCATGTTCATCTTTTTGGGTCTGGGTTACCTCACTCAGAATAGTGTTTTCTATTTCCATCCATTTGCATGCAAAATTCAAGATGTCATTGTTTTTTACCGCTGAGTAGTATTCTAACATGTATATATTCCACAGTTTCTTCATCCATTCTTCCACTGAAGGGCATCTAGGTTGTTTCCAGGATCTGGCTATTACAAATAATGCTGCTATGAACATAGTTGAGCAAATGCTTTTGTAGTATGATTGGGCATCTCTTGGGTACATTCCCAAGAGTGGAATTACTGGGTCCTGGGGTAGGTTGATCCCAAATTTCCTGAGAAACCGCCACACTGCTTTCCAAAGTGGTTGCACAAGTGTGCATTCCCACCAGCAATGGATGAGTGTACCCCTTGAGGGTGGGGCGAGATGGGGCCAAGGGAAGATGGGGAGAGAAAAGCGTGAAGGGGAGAATGGGGGGAGCTCGGAGGAATGGGATGCTTGGGATACAGGAAGGGTGGATATGGGAGCAGGGAAGCATATATCTTAATTAAGGGAGCCATCTGAGGGTTGTCAAGAGACTTGACTCTAGAGGGGTTCCCGGGTTTCCAGGGAGATGGCCCCAGCTAGTTCCTTGGGCAGCTGAGAAGAGGGAGCCTGAAAAGGCCAGTTCCTATAGCCATACTGATGAATTTCTTGCATATGCATAGAACCTCCACCTGGCGATAGATGAAGAAAATGACTGAGCCCCACATTGGAGCACTGGACTGAGCGCCCAAGGTCCTGATGAGGAGCAGAAGGAGGGAGAACATGAGAAAGAAAGTCAGGACCGTGAGGGGTGCATTCACCCATGGAGACAGTGGGACAGAACTAACGGGAGATCACCAACTCCTGTTGGAATGGGACTGATGGAACATGCGACCAAACCGGACTCTCTGAATGTGGCCGACGGTGGGGGCTGACTGAGAAGCCAAGGACAATGGCACTGGGCTTTGATTCTTCTGCATGGACGGGCTCTGTGGGAGCCTTCTCAGCTTGGTCGATCACCTTCCTGGACCTGGGGGGAGTTGGGAGGACCTTGGTCTTAACATAGAGTAGGGAACCCTGATGGCTCCTTGGCCTGGAGAGGGAGGGAGGGGGGTATGAGTGGAGGGGAGGGGAGGGAAGGGGGAGGAGGAGAAGAGGAGATGGAAATTTTTAAATATAAAAAAAAACCATAAAAAAAAGAAAAAAAAAGAGGATCCTCTCCGCCGACACAAATTAATCAGACCAAGTTAAACCGAATGAAAGATGCCCATGTTTAATGCAGCGCTCCCAGGTGCAGGTGGCACCGGGAAAGCATGGCAAGGGAGAGAGAGAGAGAGAGAAAGAGAGAGAGAGAGAGAGAGAGAGAGAGAGAGAGAGAGAGAGAGAGAGAGAGAGAGAGAGAGAGAGAGACCATGTGCAACCCAAAGACCACGTGTTCATTCTCTGGGGGACAGCCTAAGTAGCTTGTGGGAGTGGTCTTGACCTTTCCTGGGGAGGGGTCGCCGCTTGGCGGGCTTTCCTGGAGGTGAGGTGGAATCCGGACCAAGGAGAGGGGGTTGAAATGGAGCTTTCTGCCCAGTATTCCAAAGATGGGTGCCAGGGGCTGGGATGAGGCCCCCGAATACAACAGACATGCCTGTTTCACATACTGAATTGTCTGCTGTGGTGCAAAACCAGAGACAGCTCCATACTGTTGCCTGTAGACGTTTTGGGAGTTCTTTTTGGAGACTCCCACACACGTAGAGCTGGGATTCCTGCTTTAGTACAGAAAAGATTTTCAGGACAAATCGGCATGAAGTAGAGAAAGAGTTTATTAAAAGAGATTAAGCAAGGATTTGAGTGCAGACTAATTAAGGAGAGGCACTTCACAAAAGGAGCATGCATAGCCAAAGTGTGGGCAAGCTCTCTGGGAATGTGACCTCAGAGTTCACACACAGGGCAAGAGAATGTCAGCTGTCGGAAGTGCATTCACTTCTTGGGGTGAATTTCACACAGCCGTCTTTTTCCCCCAAACTGTATCTCTGCCCAGATCTGCTTAAAGTAAAATGAGACCCTTAAACACACATACACCTCAGACAATGGAACAATCTCTGGAGGGTGGTACTCTCACATTGGATAATTTTCAGAGCTTCCCAGAGAGAAGCCAGGACGGAGGGCACCAGAGGAACCGTGGTTGCGTGCTGGAACCTCATCTTCTGGACACCTTATCAGGACGATCTTATCTAGCCTCTTAAAGAAAAGCTACAGATACTTACATCACTGGTAATGGTCAGCCTGAGCCCGGGAAGTTTCCCTAGCTGATTCTTCTGTGCTAGTTCAGGTTGCAGACTCCAGAGGTGTTTAGGACGAGGTTTGCAGAATAAGGTAAAAATCCCACGCTGGATTAAGGCACCTGGGAGCCTAGGAGGTTCCGGCCCTCCTCTTTCCTCAGAGAGGAACTGCAGCAAGTGGGGTTCAGAGAATGGGGAGGGTCAGAGAGCTCAAGGGCTCAGAGCAAGGACCCCAATGTTAAACAGCCTGTGTTCAAAACCCAGCATTTTTCGAGTGACATTTTCTGTGAACGTGAGCAAGCAGATTGACATCTCTAGCCTTCTTTGATCGTTTATGGAATGAAGGAAGCAATTACATTTTGTAAAACTAAGATTCAGTTGTTTTCGCCCCGCTTCCCTTCTCTCTCTCCTTCTTATTTTCTCCCATCTCCTCCCTTCTCCTCCTGTGGTTTGAACCCAGGGCCTTCCACATGCTAAGCAATTGCTCGGCTAGTAAAGTTATACTTTATGTTTGTGAAAGCGAGGATTGGGAGCAGATAGCAAACACTATCTAACAGCATGGTAACAGGAAACCGGTGTGTTTAAGTAGTAACACCTTCCCAACACTCTGGCCCTGAAAACTGCAGAACTTTAGCAAGGTCTTAGGTAACCATGGACTAGCTGATGTCAGGCCAGGTTTCAGATCCACTGGGTTTGAAAAATGCTATAGATGGTATTTTATTTTATTTTATTTTATTATTTATTTTTAACCAGTCAAGATAACAAAGTGATGGTCAGTCTTAGAGTTCTTCCTTCTGGAAGGAACATCTTCCTTGATCTTTGGGCTATGTTTGAGCCCAGCTTTGCAGCCCTTCCACCCCTGGGGGAGCAGCTCAGTCAGGACCAATTGGCTTGTGTGGCTATCCATGTGACTAGGTTAGCTTTGGTGTCAAGCCATCTTGTCTTTTGGGCCCAGGTGACAATGGGCTGAGGGAGTTCCTCCTCTAGGCCACAGATGGGTCCCCCACCCCTGGGGAGCGGCAGGGAGGGCTCTTGGCTGAGGGCTCCAGGCTGTGTAGCTGCTGGCTAGCTTGGCTGAGGGGCCAGCCTGCGTCACAGAGCCGGATCCGGGTAATGCTAATAAAGTTGAGCTGTCGTTTCCCACAGCGTGCTGCATCTGTCTTCATTGAAGCATGCTCTCAGTAATTTCACTGTGGGGTTTTCCATTAAAAAGTTTGATTAATTCCATAAATATTAAAATAAGACAGATAATTAGAACCCAGGTACTCATTGTTACACAAAAGTGGTAGAGTCTGCGGCAAATTATTATTAATAATAATAAGAAGCACCCACACAGCGCTGGTAATAACTGTGCAGAAAAAGTGATTCACGGTCATTGTTATTAATACTGTCCTCCTTGGGACAGCCTGGGCCAGTGGCTGCAGCTTGCTTCGTGTTCGGGAATCAAGATGGAAGCCGAGCCAGGTGAATCGATCTGCTAAGACAAGCTGTTCCTGCAGAAAGGGAAGCAAGGCGGTGGTGAGTCTTTGTGTTTAGTTTAAGCTTTGACCCTCAGCAACTTAATCAGCTCTCTCAGTTTCTGGTCCCTGGAGATGATTTCTTCCCTGCTCTCCTGACCAATTTCCTTCTGTGTTCAGGAGATGCCTTCAAGCTTTCTCTACTCCCCCCTACCCCCACCGATGATGAGAAAGATGGGGGGGGGGAAGAGACGAGGGAGGGACACAGTCCCCGGGGTGTTCGCTCGAGAGCGGAGCTGAATAATAGGTGTCTCCGAGCCTGTATATAAATCATGTAGACAAGTTTAAACTAGGGATCATTAAGGTAGAAGAGAAAGCATACAGAATCAATAAACAGCAAAGCAAGGGGAAAACTCTCGTAGCACTTAAGCAGAAGGACCGAATGTTGTTGCGTTAGGTCATGGTTGTAATTGTCTCACTAATCACTTTATGGTGGATTCCCTAAGTGGGCGCCCCGGAGAATGAAAAAAAGCCCTGTTCTTATTTTTAATCAGAGGAACAAGTCAACTATATAGAACACCTTTCTATTTTCATAAAAATGCATTTGCTATTTTTTTTTAAATCCCAAACTAAATAGCCTTCTCAGCAGCCAAGGGAAGAGCTGCAGATCCCTGTGTGGGCATCAGGAACAAATCCCTCCCTTGCTGTGTGCGGCCCTTGGATGGAGCATTGCTAACTTATCATCTGGACAAGTTGCCAAAACCAGAACCCATGAAGACCATGAAGGATTTTGTTCTGGATTTTTAAAACTTCGAATAATCCTCCCTCATGTAACAGTTTGCCTTCCGTGTCTTTGCTTTTGACCAACCATAATGTGAAACTATTACATAGAAAACGCTAGAAAGAGATAATTGAGAAGCTTTATATCATTTTATTGCAGTATTCTAAGTGTTCTATTGCTATGGTTGTTCTCTTATTGGGTCTAATTTAGAAATTAAACTTTATCGTAGGCATATAATATGAAGGGAAACCTGCCGGGTGGTTTTAATCCCAGCACTTGGGAAGCAGAGGCAGGAAGATCTTTGTGAGTTTAAGGCCAGCCTAGTCTACAGAGAGCGTTCCAGGACAGCCAAGTCTACACAGAGAGACCTTGCCTCAAAAAAAAAACGAATATATATGCACACACATACATACATATGCACACACACATATATACATACATGCACATATATGTATAGACACATATATATAAAGGGAAACCCACCAGATTTAAAGGGTTTGGTTGTACTCAGGTTTTCAGGCAGTTAGTGGGAGTCTTAGGACGAGGGAGAATTTCCATATTGAATTAAAACTATTTATTTGCATTACTGGATATCTTGGTATGTCCTTAGACACTGAACCGTAATCTAGGCTAGAGGAATAGGACTAAGTAGAGTCCAGTTGGAGGCCCTTTACTGCCTGATGCAAAGGAGGAGGGAGCAGGAGGGAATTTCACAGAGGATCAATATCCCCGTATGCAGGGATGTGCCCTAATGCAGGAGGTGAGCGTCCACTCAGAGGCCATCACCAATGAGTAGCTGAGCCTGCATGAGCCCTGACAGAAGTTGATGTGTTGAGACGGTTTAAAGGTGTTGAAGAACACATTGGAGACATTGGGAATTTATCAAGAAGGACAGTACCTGTCCAGACCACTGCTCTGGAGGGCTGGTGAGAGAGTGCAGGGGATGTCCGTATCTGCTCTCTATCCACAGAAGAGTCTGCATCCAGAAGAGGTGGGAGCATCTTTCTATCCACAGAAGAGTCTGTAGAAGAGGTGGGAACATCTTTCTATCCATAGGAGTCTGCATCCAGAAGAGGTGGAAGCATCTTTCTATCCACAGAAGACCCTGCATCCAGAAGAGGTGGAAGCATCTTTCTATCCACAGAAGACCCTGCATCCAGAAGAGGTGGAAGCATCTTTCTATCCACAGAAGACCCTGCATCCAGAAGAGGTGGGAGCATCTTTCTATCCATAAGAGTCTGCATCCAGAAGAGGTGGAAGCATCCTTCTATCCACAGAAGACCCTGCATCCAGAAGAGGTGGGAGCATCTTTCTATCCACAGAAGACCCTGCATCCAGAAGAGGTGGGAGCATAATAAAAGGAGGTGGAGTCCTAAGACAGGAAATGGGTTCTTGCTTCCTGTGGACACTGTTACTGGGGACCAGGACACAGCTCAGAGCCACAGCAGAACCCTACAGGGGTTCAGTTCTATTTTGTTCCCTTTTTTCTTTTTCCATTCCTCTGAGACCGATAAAGACGAGAGATTGAGAGTCAAAGGCATGTTTGGAGTCTATTAAAAGAGATGTTTTTCACCATAGGCACGGTCCACCACTGGGTGAGGGGACTGTACGAGACTGAAGCTTCTTGTCTTTGGGGGCATCCAAACAGGGGCTTAGTACAGCGCCTGGTCCAGAGTTAAGTGTGAAATAAATGGTAGGAATTTTCAGACCACCACTAGAGGGAGTGCTGGCCCAGTTTCTGCCTGGGGATAAAGGTACTGGGCTCCAGTTAAAAAAAAAGCAACACACACACACACACACACACACACACACACACACACCACACAATGGTGGTTGTGGTGATAGGAATAAATGTAATGGGACGCCTGGGGAGCCAAATGTTTGCAGAGCCAGCTGCAGTAACCGAGTGAATGATGAAGGCATCTCCAGGAAGAGCCAGGAGCCTAGCAGAGGGAGCCTGGTCTCCACATAGGTGACTTCCTGTCCGGCCCAACCTTTCCCAGAAACGTTGCCCACTCCTGTGTGAGCAGAGTGCTCACAGAGACACCGAGAGCAAGGCTTGGAATGGCTTTGGTGTGTAGACTTGTTCTGAAATACATGGTTCCTATTACAGGCCTTTGTATGATATGAATATTTCAAGCTTACAACAGAAAGGCACTTGGATATCTAGCAGAGTATGCCAAATGTTGGAACTGGGAGCCATTGCCAGCCAAGCGAGCTCTCCAGTCATCTGCCTCTCTCAGCCCCAAACCTATTCTCCCATTCTCGCCTCTCTGCTCCTGGCCCGGGACTCTGGAAATTGCCTCTTTCCTCTGCCAGTTGACTTAGTGAGCCAATAGGGAGCCTCGGAAGACCAGGGAAGGAGAGAAACGGGGAGAAGGGACTTCCTGCTTGTTTACTGTTCCTGTCATTGTCACGGCTCCAACTGCCGTATTTTGTTCTGTCCTGGTGGCAGCAGCAGTTTGTTCCCGCTTCCAGCTTCTCTCGAAGCTAGCCAGCAGCAACTGGCTGCTCCCCAGCTCGGAAGCCTGCGTCCTCAGTCTGAGAAGTCCTTTCATGAAGCTTCTAGCTTTGACTAAAGCTAGCCCTTCCGCTACCTCACTGCTGCCTTGCCTTTGGTATCTTCTTTCCTTGACTGTCTCTCAGCGTCTTCACCTTTCCCTTTCGGCCTTCCGTTGCTTTGTGGCCAATTCCCTATGTTAAATCCCTCTACTGAAATGACCATTTTCCTGACTGGACTTGCAAGGGATGGGTGTGGGAGCGGGGAGGCTTAATGGTGTAGTTGGTGTCGTGTCAGCCTCTTTGCAGGCCTGTAGGAGGTATTTATGCTCTTAGGCTTGTGGAAGGAGAAGGAAGAAGATGGGCAGGTAGACAGAGAGGGTGGTGCACATTCATAGCCACCATTGCCACTGTCCCTCATCAGGACAGTGCATTCGTCATGACTGATGAATACAAACCACCTTGGCATCATCACCCAAAGACAGTGATTGCATTCTCCGTGAGTTCAAGGACAACCAGGACTACATAGTGAGAACCTGTCTTACAAAAAGAATACCATTCAAGGCTATGTCCAATCCTGTCTTATAAATAGACATTCAAGGCTATTCCCAAGTTTGGCCGCGTATGAATGAAGCTACTCTAAACAACCATGAACAGGATTTGAGGGTGATAATAAATTTTCAATTCCTTTTTCAAAGTACCAAATAGGGCAACCACTGGAGAGCTGGGAAGGATGTATTTCGTTTGATAACTGCAGACTGTCTTCCGAAGTGTCTATAAAGAAGGGAGTGCCTGGTGTCCCACTTCCTCATCAGCGTTTGGTGCCGTTGCTACCAGGACCCTTGCAAGCATCCTGTCCTGCTGTGCAGTAGCTCACTGCTGTCCAGATGTGCAGTCCTCTGATCCCTGATGCCAATACCTTTTCTTATGTTTATTTGTAATTTGATATGTCTTTTCTGCTGAGGTATCCATCAAGTCTTGGGCCCAGTTTTAGCTGAATTGTGGATTTTGGGTTTTTGTTTTTGGACAGGGTCTCACTATATAGACCAGGCTGGCCTAAAGCTCAGAGATACCCATCCGCTTCTGCCTCCTGAGTACTGAGATTAAAGAAGTGCCCACCATCACACACGGCCTGGGCTGTATTCTGATCGTTGAGTTTTAACAATCTTCATGTATTCTATATGGCGTGGTTTTTTTTTTTTTTTTTTTTTTTTTTTTTTTTTTTTTTTTTTTTTTTTTCTTTTCAGTTGTATCTTCTGTAAGTACTTCCCCTCGGCTGCTGCTGGCTGTCCATTCTCATAATCCATTCGGTCTTCCTCCCAGAACTTTGGCTTCTCTTCTGCCTTGAAGATCACCAGAAAAAAGGGAACCTCTTGGCTCAGGGTCTCATCCAGGAGAACGACACCCCGAGGAAGGGCAGACAGGAAAAGGTAGTGTTGATCACGTGCTGTGTGGGGAGGCAAAGGCCACCGGAAGCTGGCACGGGTTATAGACAGACAGCAGCACAAAAGCTTTGGACTCCCGAGAGGCAGAAGAAAGAAGATGCCAGAAGCTGGAGGACATCGGAGTGGTGAGCAGAAGGAGAATCTAAGAAGAAATTGACTTTGAATTTTTGCCCTGGGATTAGACTTTTCCCTCCTGGATCTAAGGGGTTTATAAAGATATTAAGTTATTTTTTTAAGACCAAATCTGAGATAATTTCTCTTGTCTGTTTTCCGTGGTTCATAGTCTGGCGTTCTTCTACCCTTATTCCTGGAAATGAGCGCACTGGGGATGCCAGGGGGATCCGTGGTCACTCTTGCTGCTCTTGGCTAGGAGCTAAGTGCTAGGAAAGCAATCTGATTAAGTGTACTTAGTGAGGACAATGGAGGCTTTGGTTCGTGAGCAGATAGCAATAAATTGAATTACATTGTCTGACTTAGTGATCTAGGACACCTCAGAGGAGCAGCATAGCAAAGAGAGTTATTAGTGTTAAGATTCAAAGCCTGCATGCATGTATGTGTGTGTGTGTGTGTGTGTGTGTGTGTGTGTGTGTGTATGTGTGTGATCACTCACACATGCGGAGGTCAGAAGGCCTAGCCTTCCTTCTTATTTGAGACAGGGTCTCTTTGTTGCTTTCATGCTGCCTTTGCTCTTCATGGCACTCCTACCTGCCTGTCTCCACTCCCCTGCCTTCTGCCTTCAGGAGTGCTGAGCTCACAGATGCTAACGCTATACATCTAAATTGTTACATGGGTCCTGGGGACTCAAACTCAGTTCCTCACCCTTGTGCGGTGAGCACTTATACCCACTAAGTCATCTCTTCAGCTCAGGTCTAACTTTAATGATGGAGACTATTCCACCCAGGAAGTGGAAAGGTCTGTGTTTGCTGGGTAGAGCCAGGCACAGCCAAGCTGTCGCTTCCATAGACCCTCACGCATGCGTGGTGGGTTGGTGCACAATACATTCTAATTGTAGTCATCTAGTAGAACTGATTGCCATTTAGGACTAAGTGCCAACAGCACCGTAATGATTCTGCCTATCATTTTATATGCGTCAGAGGAAGTTGACTGTAAGCTTTATTTGATTACAGCAATAAATTCTGTGTCTGAGACCTTGAAATTCAAGTTTCTGACTCCATTTGCTCCTCTGTCTGTCATCTCTGAGTAGGAAGGCCATATGGGAAAGTGGGAGAGTCCCCTGCCTGCATTCCTTCCTGTTCTATATATGGCCAGGACAAAGCTTGTTTTCTAGTTCCTTTCTATGCTCTTGTCCTCAAGAAGTGCCAGGTTCCTTGGTCAAACTATTCTTCCTGGCCTGGGCACAGATAGGGACTGTAGATTATCAACAATCTCTTACTTTCTTTTCTGCAATTCACCTACGTTGCTTCTTCTCAGTGCATGGCTCTCAGTGCTTAGCACTCCCTCTGGGGACACTGAGTTATTATTCCCCATCAGAGGAAGACTTTGCGTGTCTGAACAAAGGGTGCCAACTGAAGATGGGGCCCCGGTGGATGTGTATGAACTGATTACTCAGACATGAGGTACTCATTTTTATATTAGAATATTCCATTAATTATGTCAGGGTCTATCGCGGTCACTCTACAAAAGATGCACCAATTGATACGCAGTAGCCTCTGAGGCCAGAGTCTCTGCAAGGCACTAGAAGGTTCAATGGAACCTGGAAGGATGAGTGCATCTTAAATGCATCAAAGACCCATGCCTTTGAGTCCCTCCATGTAAGCCAGGCCGTTTGCAGCCGGCAGCCACATAATGGAAGACTCAGCTTTTAAATTCCCACGTCTCTGAAAAATGCTACATGTATGGAAGAGTGGACTGTGGCAGGCTGAGGACAGGGAGGAAGGATGTGTTGAGCCTTTGATCTGATTAGGAGGCTATCATAAACACAGAATACCATGGGTTCTGCTGCAGATCCAGCCAATGGGAGAGTATCTCAGTGTGTGTGTGTGTGTGTGTGTGTGTGTGTGTGTGTGTGTGTTGGTTTAATGCATTAAGTTACACACTACTGTCTACTCTGTTACTATGAATTATGGCCACCCAGACAAGCAGCTCCATTACTTAATTATTGCCTATTAGGTAGCTGAAGGCTTCTTTAGTCAGAGAAGCCCCATACAATAAGTGCAGGCGTCTGGCATGTTTGGTGACATGACAGAGCCTTGTAGAATCTCCTAAAGGTCTGAACCTTGAATTCCAGACACAGCCACTGTAGCCACAGAGGTTGCAGCTGGGCACAGACCCGGGGCTCTAGTAGTTAAAAGTGTGCAGAAAGCTCAGCTGGGAACAGCCACTGACCCCTTCCCCATCCCCCTAAGGGAGAGCTAGGGAGGGTATTCAGAAGCCAATGAAGTCGTCACCCCTTTTTGGGACTGTGTGCTCTCGTCAGCTTCTGCACCCCATTGGCCAAGCCCCAGACCCTGCTCAAATGAAGTCTGGGCTGAGGGTGAGCATGAGGATGTGTGGACTCATAGACTCATAGGCCATTGAGGCTCAGGCAATTCCCCCTCCTCAGGTGAAACTCATGGACATGGCTCACAGATTTAGCTGCTGGCCCCAGGTGAGCGTGTGTGTGTGCACGTACAGGCGCACGCACACACACACACAAAAGCATGCGCACACATGCACACCATTTCTAGAGTTTTCTTCTGGTAGCATTGTGATGTCATACTGGCATTTGGAGGCTATCATGATGGGCATCCTTTTCAATAAGGTATTTGAAAGAGGAAGATATAGGTAGCCTCTGTATTGTTGCTCCTATACAAGGCATATTCAGCGTGCTACTCTGGACATTCTTTTGGGAGTTGTGGACATATCAAGTAGGAGAGAGGGAGAGAGAGAGAGAGAGAGAGAGGGAGAGGGAGAGGGAGAGGGAGAGGGAGAGGGAGAAGAGAGAGAGAATGTGTGTGTGTGTGTGTGTGTGTGTGTGTGTGTAAATGTATGTGGAAGCCAGACTGCTGGATATTTCTCCTAAGGCTCTGTCCATCTACAGTTGCTTTGAGACAAATTCTTTCACTGGTCCAAAGCTTAGCTTACCAGGTGGGCTAGGCTGGCCACTGAACCCCAGGGATCTGCCTGCCTCTGCCTCTCCAGACCTGGAAGTCATAGCTTGTTTTATGTGGATCTTAGGGATTGAATTCAGGTCCTCATGCTTGTATAGCAAGCTCTTCACTGAGTGAGCTCCCTCACCAGCTCCCATGGCTTTGCTACTATTGTTGTTGCTTAATAACCCTGTGGATCTAGAAGTTTCCAGAGAGGAGTGTATGAGAGAGTGCAGAGCAAAACCAGCCTTAGTTTCTTTCAATGGGTTAAAGAAAGTCCCTCGCTTTCACATTTAGTAGAAACCCGAGACTGTGACTGAAGTGTGACGAGGTCACACTGAAGTAGGGTGTGTTTGTGTGCACATATGACGGCCACTACCAGAGAAGGCACACCCGGAGACTGCCTGTGTGGTGACTGTGGCAGACCAGAGCAGTTTTAAAAGCCGAGGGTGACCGGCTCCCACAAGAAAAAAGCTCAAGGGGGCAGTGGAAGATCTTCTTCAGAGCCATTGGGATAGAATGCAAGGGACCAGCATCCCCGGGAGTGCAAAGTCAAAACAAGAATAGACAATGTACAAGAGAGGGCAGAAAGATTTCCCACCCACAAAACAGACAAGGCAAGCACAGGCGTTCTTCTCAAAGCAATGCTCTCCCCAAACAAGGGCAGCATGGGAATTTTGCTCCAAGAGATTCTCCATAACCTAGGGCAATGGTTCTCAACCTTCCTAATGCTGCAACCTTTTAATACAGTCCCTCATGTTGTGGTGATCTCCCCAACCATAAAATTGTTTTAGTTGCTACTTCTTAACTGGAATTTTGCTACTGTTATTAATCGTAATGCGAATATCTGTGTTTTCTGACGCTCTGAGGCCACCCCTGTGAAAAGGTTGTTCGACCTCCAGGTTGAAAACCGTTTATCTAGGGGCTGGCCCATTCCTGAACCTGCTCGCGGTGTGGTTCAAGCTTAGTTTAAAGTCATAAAAGGAAAGAGAGTAGACTAGCATTTGGGGGTATGCTTAGCTCGAGGTCATGGTGTACTCGTGTGAAAGGTTAAAGAGGTAAGAGCTCAGGTTTCTTCAAAAAGATCTGGCTTGAATTGTATTAACTTCGGGGTTGGACCGGGAGGGTGCCTGCCTCAGTTAGCAGTGAGCCATCTTCAGAGATAATGGCGTTTGAGTGCACACAGTAATTTCTGTTGTTAGAAGCCCCCCAGTGTGTGGTACCGGTTTCGGGTAACAGGGGGACTTGCCACACCCTTCCTTCCTTCCTGTTTTCCATTTGGCTTCATTGGAAGGCTAATTGTGATGGGAAGAGTCACCTCTGTGTTCCAAAGCCACACCCAGAGTTGCCAGATCTCTCACACACATCCACAAAACTACACGGCACAGGGCAGCCAGGTGAATCTGAGTTTAAGGTAGACAACAAATGCAACATTTATTTTAGCACAAATATGTTCTGAATATTCCCTGGGACATACTCATACGAGCAGTTTATTCGTTGTTGATGTTGAAATTCCTATGGCTTGTGTGTCCTGCCTTTTATCTGGCAGCTACAGCCCCTTTCCCCAACCTCTCCCCTGGCCCTAGTCCTCAGGTCCAGGCCTGACAGAAGGGCTGGTGGAGGTGGCGGCCTGCTGGCTATTCCAGTTAGAGCAGCTCTAGATCGGCTGGCACCCCTCCCTGCTGGCTCTCCGAGCACTGCCAGCAGCCTGCAGTCTGAACATCCCTTCCACCAGCTGGATGAGAATCTGGCAGGATTTGAACATACGGGGAGAGGCGGGGAAGGGGGGGCGCTTCTGTGGTGCCTGTGGGGAGGGGGGTGGCTTCCAGCAGGAGGGATTCGAGCCTACTGCAATCCCTGCTGAGCGGCACTTGGCATCAGCCCCTGCACTTTGATTCGTTCTATTTTAAACTGTCTTCAATTTCCCTCCTGGGGAAAGGGAGGAGGGAGGCTGGGGAGGTGGCAATGGTGTGCGGTGAATCAGGGGACTCAGGAACAGTTGGCAAACCTGATGCCAGTTGGCAGAGTTGTGTTGAATTCTTAGGCATAGGGGCAGGAAATTTAAGGTGAATGCCAGGGAGTTTTCAGGCTGGTAAGGAAGATGAGCGGGTGGCCAGGTCAGAGTGGCCAGAGGCAGGGTGCTGATGTGTAGGAGGATTGACACGTGAGCCCTAGGGGAACTCTGTGGTCCTGGTGTCTCACTTGGACATGAGGATAAGCTCTGAGAATGTAGCCTGGTAATGGAAAAGGTGATGGTCCCTTATCCTCAAAACAAAGCCCAGAAAGATCAACAGGACCACTCAAGATGACTCAACCCAGCATCATGGTGAGAATGTCTGCAGTTGTGTAAGAACTCCCAGCAAGAAGACCTGGTTACCAGGGTCTTTTTCTAGAAACTCCATGGGCAGGGCATCCCCTTGCCTCTGGTGCCATTGGTCACTTCCCTGGCCAGGTGTGGAAGGCTTCTTTTTTTTTTTTTTTTAGGACTGATGGCTGGCATTATTGTTCCTGTCATGAACAGAGCAGGCACCAGCAAGGAAGGTACCCACAAGGATCCTTCAGTGGCTGGCCAGTCGGAGTGGTGTTTCATTGGATCCGGTGGGTCAGACATGAGTTCTAAGACATCAGAGTTAGAGGTTTAGGGAGTATGGATGTCGAGGGGTCTGGGGCCTGGGCCAGTTGGGATAAGGTTTCTGGGAAGCTCTTTGGGATGCTCTTGGACAGAGGGTATTGATTGGTTCATTCGTCCAGTCATTTGCTGCTCATCCACTACTGTAGCTCATCCACTCGCCACCTGCTCCAGTACTATGGAGACTGGAGATACTAACTCAAGAGTGATGTAACCAAGGTAACCAAGGGTGATGCTGTGGGGGCAGAAGACCCCGGATGGGAAAAACCTCTGGCTTTGAAGCCTTACATTGCTGGATTCAAGTTCTGGCCCAGCTTCTCACATGTACCCTTGACCTCAGTTGTCTTCTCTTTAAAACAGGAAAGGGATATAACCTAACTTGCAGTGTTAACGCTGCTCACTAGAGATGCAGTGTCTGAATCCTTCCTGTGGTCCATAGCACACAGCATGCCTTTGATGAATCCTAGGAGAGCATAGTAAGGCTAACAGAATGGCTTGTGCTGAATCTCAGAAATTGGTTGGGTTCTTAAGAATTTTATTGTTACAGCGTGAGAGCAGGTGGGGTATGTTTTAGGTATTTGGGTCTCCGGGCTTTATTTCGTCTTCATGTCAAATGCAGGAAGCAGTTAGATTCTGGAGTCAGGGCTGCATAGTTGCTAATCACCTTTGATGTCTGTGAGCGGTGTGCGCATAGTTCTCTGTGCCTCAGAGTCTGCCATGCTGGGATAGAGCAAATAGCTTATCTGTGCTGTAAGGAGGATGAGGAGGGCCATGGACAGAAGGGGCTTGGAGAACTGGCCAGTACGCAGTGACTTTCTTGGGACAGTTCATGTCCACGTTGCTCAGAGGGACCAGGCACAATATGCCTTGTGTCAAGGCCACAGCCCCCAGCTGTAGTGAGAAGCGGCGGGGCTGCGTCCCGCCACCCGCCGCCGCCGGCTAGCTTTGCCCAAAATAATTACACGGAAACTGTATTCTTTTAAACACTGCCTGGCCCATTATCTGTAGCCTCTTATTAGTTAATTCTCACATCTTCCTTTAACCCATATTTAGTAATTTGGGTAGCACCACGAGTTGTGGCTTACCAGGAGAGATCTTAACCTGCGTCCATCTCGGAGAGGAGCAGCATGGAGACTCACCACGCGACTGCCTGAAGCGTCTCTCCCTAACTCTACTTCCTTGTTCCCACAATTCTGTTCTGTCTACTCCACCTACCTAATTTTCTGTTCTTAAAGGGCCAAGGCAGTTTTCTTTATTAATTAACCAATGAAAGAAACATAGACAGATAACTCTCCTCCATCATTTCCCCTTTTTCTGTTTAAACAAAAAAGAAAGGCTTCAACTTTAACATAGCAAAATTACATATAACAAAACAGTTATCAAGCAAGTATTACAGTTACAATATTTAAATCTATTTTATCTTTTATCATAACTAAGGAAATCTATAACTATCTATTTATTCTTCAACTCCATCAAAGACTCCAGAAGGATATAATATTACGTAAGTAAACAAGTCATTTGTAACTTTCAAACTCTAGAAATGACAGAGACAACTTGCTGCCTAGACAGTCACCCAAAGTTCCTCTGTACCGTTGGGGCATCCATCTTCAGCCTTCAGGCCCATAGTGTCCAGCAGACTTTTTCATGAAGCAGGAAATTCCAAAGACAGTTCAGTCACTTTCTGCTGTGTCCTGCAGAACATCTCGCAGACTCTTTCATGAATCAGGAACCCCAAAAGACCATCTCACCTTTAGGCAAGTTCAGCAGTCCTCTCTCTGCGGGTTCTTTGTGTCCAGTTTATGGAACAGTCCAGCCAAGAGCAGTTTCTTGCCCAAATGGCTAACAAACTCCATAAGTAGCCTCTTCGATGCCCATCTTCCTCTTGAAGTAGATTGGTGCTGCCAGGAGCAGACGTGGCTCATTGTCATGAAAAACCCTAAGTTATTAAAACATTAAATGCCATATTCTGCAGTCTTTGAAAGATATGAAGAATGTCTATCTAACTGAAATATATCTCTACATATCTAGAAAATCTAATAACATTACTACAAGCTTAACTATTATCAATGATTATCCATTAACAATCTATATTTCCTAATTATACATTACAGTTTTTAAAATGAACTACAATCACAATAGCTTAATCAAGATCAGAAATACATATACATATAACAAAATTGACCTTAAAATCTATACCAATGCAAATTCATATCTATATCATCTCCCCCTTTAAATGTAAAAGAACATTTATAAACAATATTTGGGAAAATGGGCGCAGTTTTTTCTCTCCAAACTGCTTCCTGCTGAATGGGGGCGCTGTTATTTAGGTCTTTTATGGTATAACCTGTGTGCTAGGTTCCTCTCAGTTGGCAGTTGAGTGAAGTAATTTTTTGAAGATGTTCACAGCAACCTTTCAGGAGGGCGTGGTCTATCATACCATATTGGGATAGAAGCAATCCACAGAGTCTCGTCCTCTGTGAAAACAAAAGAAGAAACTCTTTTCCAAAGCATCATGTTCTTAGATCCAAATCCTGAAGTCATACCATTAAGATGTCCATTCTGGTCTAGCCTGGCAGCCCATATAATGAAATGTCTCTCTGTACTTAGCTCCTTTACAGTCAAAAACATCAAAGAAAACACAACAAAATACATAATCCAGACTCTCTGTGAATTTTCCATTTTTACGTGGCTTATTTTTACTCTATCACTTTACTTCTTTTAATCTATAACTATCTGTACTCTGTCTCTTTAAAGACTTTAACCTTTTTTTTTAAAGCATTAACTTTATTCTCTATATTTTCTTTTTCTCTCTTTTAAGCCTACGTGAGCCATTTAAAGGCCTTCTATGTCTGAATCTTTTCTATTGTGAATCTGTAATTTTTTACTATCCAGGAGCATTTCTTAAAAGGTTAACCACTTCTTAAAATAATACGGTACTGCCTGTTTATAGCCAAGTCTAAACCTTAACTGCGCTGTTATCATGGTAATTACGATAGTTCCTGCCTGAGGTCAGCACAATTCAGCATGGCGGAGCAGAGCCAAAGCCGCTCCTGCCTCAGTCATTTGGTGCCCCTGGGCCGCACACAGTTCCAGGTACACAGCAGTCCACATTGGAGCCGCACTCAGCAGTTTAATTTTGATACTGAGCGTGCAGCACAGAAACTCTTTTAATCCAAGTCACAGCCGAATCTGACGCGCAGAGCAGTCTGAAAACACCTCTCTCTCTATGGCGGCAGGAATCCGCAAATGCTGTCCCGCTCGCCTAAGCCTGATTCCGCCATCTGCCCAGGTGCAGGAAGGGAGAAGTGAGCCATTGGCATGGTCTCAGAGAACTTTCTTTCCGATCCCAAGCGGGCAAGGTTTTTAAGTGGATTTAGTTACCACGTTGGAGCGCCAATCTGTAGTGAGAAGCGGCGGGGCTGCGTCCCGCCACCCGCCGCCGGCTAGCTTTGCCCAAAATAATTACACGGAAACTGTATTCTTTTAAACACTGCCTGGCCCATTATCTGTAGCCTCTTATTAGTTAATTCTCACATCTTCCTTTAACCCATATTTAGTAATTTGGGTAGCACCACGAGTTGTGGCTTACCAGGAGAGATCTTAACCTGCGTCCATCTCGGAGAGGAGCAGCATGGAGACTCACCACGCGACTGCCTGAAGCGTCTCTCCCTAACTCTACTTCCTTGTTCCCACAATTCTGTTCTGTCTACTCCACCTACCTAATTTTCTGTTCTTAAAGGGCCAAGGCAGTTTTCTTTATTAATTAACCAATGAAAGAAACATAGACAGATAACTCTCCTCCATCACCCAGCAAAGGAGAAGTGAGCTTGGCTTGGCCCCAGTAGAAGTCACAAACCTGCAGTACTCCTTTTGGTCTCACGGGATGCTGCCGACACCCATCCTGGCTGGCAGGATGAAATGTGTGGAAGCCAGATGGAAGAGACCGTGTCCCCACCATGTCACCGGAGGCTACGTATGGAGGGAGACCAAGGCCGGGTCTGGAGATACCTGTAACTGGAGGGAGTGGCCGATGGAGAGGAAAAAGATGGAGGGAGCCAAGGTTCGGGGTGCCAGAGATAAGGTCCCAAATGGGAGGTGTTGTGTAGTGAGAAGCGGCGGGGCTGCGTCCCGCCGCCCAGTTCCCAGCAACCGGCTAACTTTATCCGAAATAATTACACGGAAACTGTATTCTTTTAAACACTGCCTGGCCCATTATCTGTAGCCTCTTATTAGTTAATTCTCACATCTTCCTTTAACCCATATTTAGTAATTTGGGTAGCACCACGAGTTGTGGCTTACCAGGAGAGATCTTAACCTGCGTCCATCTCGGAGAGGAGCAGCATGGAGCCTCACCACGCGACTGCCTGAAGCGTCTCCCCCTCTCTCTACTTCCTTGTTCCCACAATTCTGTTCTGTCTACTCCACCTACCTAATTTTCTGTTCTTAAAGGGCCAAGGCAGTTTTCTTTATTAATTAACCAATGAAAGAAACATAGACAGATAACTCTCCTCCATCAGTGTTGGTGGTGGGAACCAGCCCTTAGGGTCTTCGGGTTGTCATTATGTTCACTATTGTCCATTTTTAGAGAAATACAACATTTTTCTTTGGTGAGTTTAATAAGACGAAAGGGAAGCCCTAGCTATTCAGTTTCTGTGAACTCAGTGTAGTTTCTTTCTGCTCTGGAGTGAGGCCAGCCAGAGGAGAACTATGGGATGAGGAGCTGGTAGGTGGGGTAGAAAGGACTCTGTCACACTGAGAGTGAGCCCAAAGCCATGGGCATGATGGGAGCCGACCACCTGCTATGTCTCTACTTTGAGCTGTTAAATTAGCTCTTCAATAATTTAGTTAAGTTCTACAGTACAAATGGCTGCAGCTTTTAAATTTAAAGTTTATTTTTGAAACAAGGGACAAGTCCCAAGGGGCATTTGGGTATTTTGCAGAACGAAGAAGCTGTTTTTTTATTTTGTACAGTGTCTGGGGCATGGACATAGGTGGTACCTCCTTAACCATGGAGTATGCTTCGGGGACACCTTGCTCAAGGATCTAGGCAGCTGAGAAGCTGGGTTTCCTTGTGATCTGGTCGTGAGTGGGACTGGATTGGCTACGGTGAAAGCAATAGGGGCGAAGTGGAGCCAGAAATACCAGTGTGGTACCCAGTGTGGTATCCAGGCAGTGGGAACAGCATGTGCTAATGAATCTTCAAGGATGTGAGGATGGGAGCGTTTCTTTGAAAGTGGGAGCCATTCCATATAGTGATGGAGGAGTGTCTATGTGTTACTTTCATTATTAATAAAGATACTGCCTTGGCCCTTTAAGAGACAGAAAATTAGGTAGGTGGAGTAGACAGAACAGAATTCTGGGAAAGAGAGGGGAGACGCTTCAGGCAGTCGCCATGCTTCTCTCCAAGATGGACGCAGGTTAAGATCTCTCCTGGTAAGGCACCCCTTGTGGTGCTATATAAATTACTAAATATGGGTTAAAGCAAGATATGAGAATTAGCCAATAAGAGGCTGAAACTATGGGCCAGGCAGTGTTTTAAAAGAATACAGTTTCTGTGTAATTATTTCGGGTGTAAAGCTAGCAGGCGGCCGGGTGGCGGGACGCAGCCCCGCCGCTTCCTTCTACAATATGGTTGGATTGTAGGGTGCATTTAGTACATGGGACTTGGGGATGCCAGAGTAAACAGCTGGAGTGTGGGACTTCATGCTTGGACTTTGTGGGCTAGGAGGCCATGTGCGGTACAGTTTCAACTCTTGTTCCTTTTACAGTAGCTGTGGATCTTGGGTGAATTACTAACCTGCGTGGTGGCAGACGAAGACTCACCAGAAGACTTGGGACACTCCTTTTTCTGGACTGAACCCCAGATAGGATCATTGTCGCCCAGCACCACTGAGAAGAGGACCCAGAATCTGCCATCAGTTACCTCCTCATCCTGCTTGGACTGGAGTCTAAACAAACATGTGGGGTTCTGACCGCCCTGGGCCAGGAACTGCAGGAAGAGGACTTGCCCCTGCCCTACAGAAGTTTGGGTTTGCACAGCATGGATCAGCCTGAGATCCTGACACCTAGGAGCTATACAGGAAGCGTGCAACCTTTCAGAGTGCTGTTTGAAGTCTTCATGTGAACGAACTGACTTAATCTATGGCAACCCCATAGGAACTGCAGGACATTAAGTTGTGCGTAGCTAGCGGCAAGGCCACCGTGGAGTCTGACTCAAGAACACTTCTGCTTACAGTCTAGTCTGTATAGCTTTGCCCTTCTCTTGATCCCTGGCCACTGCTGCGGACCAACCCCTCCTGCCCCCCCCCCCAAGTCAGCCTCACCACCTTGCGGAAGCCTAATTCCCCCTACATTGACTGAGGTTCCTTTGTCTGTGTCTACTGTCCCGGGTGGATTGGAGATTCCAGAGGTCTTTTCCGCCAGCATTTTCCACAGTGCCTCCCATCCGTAGAAGGCACTGCCCACTCCCTGTTCTGTCCTAGCAACTAGGCCTTTGCATGGGTTTTATTTGAGTTGTGATTGGTAGACAAGACCCACAGTTGAAACCATCAATGGCATGCCTCAAAGGCACTAGGACTCCAACCCTCTGTGGGCTTCTCTCTTTCTGGCCAGTGTTACTGAAGTGCAGGGTCACAGGAAAGGTACTATGGAAGCAGGAGATCCAGGGAACATCTCTGCTATGCAACCCCTGCCCTGCCTCTCTCAAGGCAACAGCGATGCCAAGAGGCCTTTGTGGTTAGCAAAGCCCCTTGTGTAAAGCTGGAGGACAGGGACCAGGGATCTCCCAGGGGACTGGTTAATTCAGTACGGCTGCTTTCCTGACCTTATTGGCTGTGCCTTCCCACTCTAAGAAAAGGAAGGGTCCACCAGGGCCAGCTTCTCCAATGACAGCAGTAGGGGTTGTTACCTCTGCCTGTGTCTCAAGCAGTTTCCGGGAGGGGGTGATGGGAAGCAGGGCTCAAGGCAGAAGCCTTGATGTACTTTAAACAAGGAGAGAGCAGAGACTGTGGGAGAGGGGTTGTGTCTGTCCCACCTTAGTATGGGAGAAGTGTGTGTGTGTGTGTGTGTGTGTGGAGAGAGAGAGAGAGAGAGAGAGAGAGAGAGAGAGAGAGAGAGAGAGAGAGGTTCTTTTGTCCTATCTTTCTGTCTAGAATCCAGATCTCAGCTCAGGCCCCAAGCATCCTATTAGAGGTTAACGTTGTTGTCTGGGGTTGCAGCCAGATGTTAACTGAGGGTTGTGTGGGGATGGCTGTCATCAGGGTATCCGGAGGCCCCACTTCAAATGCTCTGTCCTTAGCAAGAGGATCAGTTTCTCAGCATGATTCCAGATGCTAATGAGGGTTAGGGGTGGCAACACTATGTCTGAGGGCACACAGGAGCAAAGCTGTGACACAGGACCGCTCTGCCAGGCCCCTCTCTGATCAGTCTCTCTACAGGCTCCTGTGACGGTCCCTTAAGAAGCCTGGCCTCACTTTCAGTGAGCAAAGGCTTCCTTCTGGGCTCTACTGAGAGCAGCCCTTCTCCAAGTGGCCCCTGGGGAGACAGAGTGGTAGGTCACTGTCCTGGCAACTCTTACTCCCTAGCCTCACGGGAGCTCTGTAGTTTGAAACACGTCACAATCCCGATCCCGTTGCTCCCCTTGACTCTAGATTGCACGGCCTTGGTATTGTGTCATCATCTGGGATGCCCATTAGTAGAGCATCCAGGGTTGTAAGGTGCCAGACATTCTAGAACACCGAGCAGGGCCAGGCAGAGCAGGGACACTTCCTAGACATGACACCTTCTGGCTCAGTATACTCTTGGCCTTCGAGGCTGCCAAGAGAAGGAAACCCTACTGTGCCTCCATTGTGCCTTGTGACCCAAGGATGCTGGGCTACTGTACTTCGCTTCCTCCCCTCAGCCAGTCTTGGATTTCCTTTTCTTGAATGGGGTAGAGCCTGGGAAGCTGGCCGTGGGTAGTGCTCTGAAGCAGAATGTTATTCCATATGACGCTCCTGCGATTCAAAACCCACCGACTGTTCACGCCATCTTGGGAGGATGAAGGTTCAGTGCCAGGGTGGAAGGAGCCAGGGAGAGAACTCCCTTCCTTTGCTAGGGAAAGATCCTAACAGCTCAGCCAGCGCAGCTGTGGGGCTGCCGGGCATGCTCCAGAGATGCGAAAAGGCTTTGGGCTAGAACCACCCTGGGCAATTTTGTTCTAGCTTTTCTGTCCATCCTCATTTCCCTCTGTATGCGCGCGCGCGCGCGCGCGCGCGCACACACACACACACACACACACACACAGCTAATGGGAAGTGCAGAATGGTCCACTTTAAAGATGGAGAAAGCTGCCTGATGCCGCCTTCAACCTGGTGGAGCTGAGACTAAACGGGTCTTTTCTGCTCCGGACGGCTCCCAGTTTCCCCACCTCTCTGGGGACCTTCTAAAGTTTGATTAACTAGAGTGCTAATTGGCAGAGGCTGCAGACAGAGCCGGAGTATGGCAGGGCTAGTCGTGTTTTCTTTGATTTACAAGAGCCAGGCAAGGCCGCGTCCACAGTTTAATGAGTGGGAAGTAATTGGGGACCTGTTGCCTTCAAAGAGCCCCAAGCTGGAGCCTGCCTCCCTTGCCCTGACTACTGGCACAGCACACTGCCTTTAGATGTGACGGTGGGTGAGAGGGGCTGGGAACAAGAGTGGAGAATTCCAGCGGAGTGCAGATTTATGATATGGACCTCAGCAGCTGGAATGCTGCCAGTTCGCACTCAAGAGGCAACAACTCGGGTCTTAGGGCTGGCTCCCCAGCAGCCACCAAAGAGAGTCGCAGCGGTCAGAACAGGAAGGGGCTGTGTGTGAAGGACCCCCATGTATCCTGGCAGAGGCCTGATGAGGGAAGCAACATGGAGAAAGGCAGCCAGCCATTGCTTCAGCTCCAGGTAAAACGGGCCCAAGACGGGGACTGATACTCCTAATCCAGTTGCAAAAACCTGGCTGCCCAGTGTTCTTGGTGTGTGTGTTAGGTGTGACTATGTGTTCTTTGCCTTGGTCTGTCTCTGCCTGGCGTTCCAGCTTCCAGGGGGCACCTGAGGGACCTTCCCAGTGTTCTTGGTGTGTGTGGTAGGTGTGACTATGTGTTCTTTGCCTGGGTCTGTCTCTGCCTGGCGTTCCAGCTTCCAGGGGGCAACCGAGGGACCTTTACTGATGAACTGTGAAGACACAAGCCGGACATACTTGCCCCCCAACCCCCAGCTTGCCTGGCCTGGTGGTACTGTCAGGACAAGATGTTCTGTTAACCTGGAAATCCAGCTAGTGTCCATTTTTATCTTCCCATGAAGCTGTAGGGTTTTCCACCTTATCTTCCATGCTGTTTTGACTTCCACATGCCATCTCTAGTCTCCTTTCTTATCTCAGAGAGACAGTGGGAAAATGGGCCTACATCTTTGGGTCCCCAAGACTCCTCCAGAAATGCCAGTAGGTTCTATCTAGCCAGGGACAGTCTCTAGAGGTAGGTACATACTGTCACTTACTATGCGTGTCTACTGGCTTCTCTGTATGACAACCCAGGAATAAAAGGTTGAAAGCCCCCCTCTTTTTTTTTTTTCTTCTCACCCTGGCAGTGAAGCCAAGCTGAGGGAGGAAGGGAGTGGCTGTCATTCTAGCACTTTCCGTGAGAGCCTAGCTCGGGCAGAAATAAAAATGCCACTCTGAATTTAAATGATCTGTCCTTCTGGGAAGGTCTTCCCAGCGACAGGGCTGTTAACATGGAAAGTAGAAGGTAAACAATGTATTTCAGAAATCACTGTTCTGAGTGGGCTGCGGAGCTCAGATAGCCTGCGGCCAACTCCTGGGAGGAAGGGCCTTCTTTTGATCTGCCAGGCGAGAGGAACATGGCTTGACAGAGTTTCTGCTTGGCGTGAGGGGAAATCTTTCGGGAGTGAGTGTTGCAAGGACCAGGCCTCACTGAGGCGGTGCACGAAGCAGAAGGAATCACTTTATGCAGAGCAGAATGGGACCAGAGAGGGTCATTTGAATGGGCCCATCCGGAGAGTGGGAGAGGGGGAGAGGGAGATCTTAGGCCTTCCATTGTTTTTATGTTTTGTTTGTTTCTGGTTCTGGACATTGCTGCAGCTTTTAACATCGACAGTCGGCACCTAAGGGGCCCATCGCTAGGGGGCGCAAGAGCCCTTCATGAAAGCGCCTCGCGGCCGCCATGACCCAGACACAGGGCTCTGCTGAGTGAGGCTCACTCCTCCAGGGTGCCATTAGAGGTTGGGACAGGCTCTCCCTTCCAAAGAAGCCAGAGTCCCGAAAAACCGAGGGGGAAAGGCAAGAGGGAATGGAGGACCGATTTGTGGAAAGATGGTCTCTCCCTTGTCTACCTCAAGAGAGCTGGGTTGTCTCCCTTCCTGTCTTCCCTCCACCTGTCTGTCCTACACAGGGTCGCCTGTCAGTGGTTGAGAATGACGCGGAAATCTCAGGCCTGACCTTGGAGATAATGTCACCCTTGAAGTGAGACTTTGAAACCTGCTTGCTCATAACCTTTTGTCAGTAAGTTGGGGATGAAAGACTCGCCTTCCCTGTGATATCCGCAGCAGTTAAAATCACATGGTTTATCAATGGACCAGCATGGTTTTCCTCCTAAGGGGAAGAAAAGCAGGCCCAGTCTTTTTGGTCACATGCCAGGCAGCTCTTGCTGGGGTCATTCCAGAAAAAGAGGAGTAAGAGAAGAACGGAGGAGGATGCACATTTTTAAGGAGTATCTTCTGCAATGGATAGAATTCACTTTCCATCCATTTATCTTGGAGGACAGTTTGGGATGGGGTAGGTCATTACTTACACAGTTGCTTAATCACTGTATGACAAGAACCCAAGGTGGGGGAGCCTAGTTGGTGGCTCCCTCGGACTTCTCTGAGCCGTTCTGTTTTCAGCCTTCACTCATGGAGAAGAAGCTGTCATTTTACCTCCTTGGGCATCGATGTGTCCCTCCCCTTGATAAAGTGAACTTGCAAACACTGTAAAGAATTCCTTTCTGCCCAGCGGACCACTTGCAAATCCCGTCAGTTCTATGCAGTGAGCTACGGCGGATGGAAATGGCTAGGGCGGGTGGAATTCAGGAACTCTCCACACCTGTGCAAAAAAAGTGGCCTCCCTTCCTAACGCAGGCCGAATGGCTGTGGCCGCTCACATTTCACCCTAAGCAGGAAGGCTGCAGCCAAAGCCCCTCTCTTCTTGCCCTAGAAGTCACAATTTCTAATTTTAATTTTCCTCTGCATAGATCCCAGAAGGATTTATTAAATTTGCTTTGTGGAGCCCATTAACTCCAAACCGAATAATGATGTTCCTTTAAGCGCAGCATCGGTTTGTAGTAAACTCTCTGTACACAGGGCCCTAGGAATCCTGTATTCCTCCATGGCAGGATTTTAAGTTGGTTCATAAGTGAAAAGGTTTCCTCAATCTACCTAAAAGTTATTAGTAATTAACTGACATCAAGAGACCATCGTAGAGGGGGTAAATTAACAAATGAGAAAACTGGCAACCGAGAATATTCATTATGTGGCTCGAAGCAGAGGGTAGAAAATTCCAGCCGTATCAACCCTTCTTTAGTACTCCTGCTTATTACTGTGGTTCAGGTGAGCAGGAAGGACAGAAACAGCCTGCAGTTTATTTCAGGACCTTGGTAGGGTGACCAAATGGGCGACCTATGGAAAATCTCTAGCCCTTCCTCTGGAAATGATGGGCATTCATTAGCATTGCTTGCAAGACTCACTTCTCTACACCAGAGCTAATAAGCCAGAACTATTGGCAGGTGGAAGAGAGCACACAGCTCATGTCTCATGACCTATGCAGATGGGGTGGTGGTACTTCAAAACCTTCTGGGCAGTGTTAGTGGGAGACTATGCAAGGTAGGAAAGGCTGCTTCCTGATAGAGAATTCTCATTTTGACTTGCCTTCTTTCCACACTACTCGGACAACTTACTCAAATTTCCCTAAGTTCCCTCTCCCTTACCTCCTAGAATTTACTGCATGCCGTGGACTGGAGCGCTTGGCTGAGCTCAGTTTTTTTCAGTACAGGGTGATGGAGTCTGGGTATCTGTGGAAGGGGTAAGATCTTGCTACACTGCCCTTCCAGGCTTTGCAGAGGAGATCTAGCCTCACTCATTCTACTGGAGCTAAATGTCATTCCATCTCGCCTGGGTTGGGTGGTGGCATTTAGTGGGTGGGCTGTGACCTATAAGTACAGCGAGCTCTGCACGCTGCTCAGGTGCTGTCTGTCACCGACAGAGCAGGCCATGAATCAGTGCCTTCAGGCTCCCTCTTCTGGACTCCTTCATTCCAAAAAGCACCTCACTCAGAGAGCCTGTTGGCTGTTTACCAGGTTAGCGGAATGGCTGCAATTTGGGAGCAGCTGAGACCAAAGAAAGGAGAGCCAGGAGTGGGCGTGGTCAGGGGTTCGAAGGCAGGATCCTCTCGTCACCATTCTTTCAAGGGCTTGAGGGTTCCTGTGACCCTTAGGTAACAGGCAATAGTGTAAATACAAATGCACACTTCCCTGCGGGAGCGGCGCGCCCGGTACCCAGTTCTTTATCTGAAATTCACGTCCACTATGGTTCTTTCTGCGTGCTCTGAGAGGGAAAGCAATGCAGAGAGGACGGGTTGGAAGCCACGGTGTTTGTTTGTTTGTTTGTTTTTCTGGGCTCCCGTGCCTCGAGCATATTAAACTTTAATTTGAGAAGAAACTAGACCCTTTAGCCAAGTGGAGTGACCTGATTCCTGTGACATCCACAAGGTATCAAGTGGAGGTTGTTGCTGCAAAGCGAGCAAGGGGAAGTCTGCCTTTTCACACTGAAATCAAAGCCTTGGCGTGTTAACCTGGAATTGCTGAACAAGGCGAACCCTAATCAGTCGGTCTATATGTAGATTTAGTCATCTCCAGGAGGCTGAGAACCTATCAGGCCCAAACTGATTATTCTAATCAAGTGTTTTAATTAAGCACACTCAACGCCAGCATCACAGGAATGAGACCTGCTTTTCAAGTAGTAATGGGCGATTTTGTCCCCCCCCCCCCCCAATTCTTTCCTGCTAGTGTGTCTTTGTGGAGGTGCAGCTAACATTTTTCTACAGTAGGCCAGGGGAGAGTCCTCTGCGAAGGGCGCTCTTCCGAGCTGTCATTTTGATATAAATACAAAAACAAAAGAACCAAAACCAGTAATAAAAGCACGCGTCAGTGGGGTCGCCGCTGAATCAGCACCCCAAGATCTGCCTCCTTCTGCATCCACGTCAAACACAAAAGCAATTCTGGCTAGTCCCAGATTTGAAAAGAAAAATATATAAACGCACACACATTGGGTTGGCTTTTATTGGAATGCCTAGATGCAATCTATAGTCATCAAGTTATGGAAAATTCAGGTCACATATAAAGTTAAGAAGGCAAATGAAAAGAACAATACAAATCAGACAAAAATTTACATCTCAAAATATCATGAAAGCATTTTGACTGGCTTTGCCTAAAATACTTTGAATATCAATTTCTTTTGTTTTCGTAAGCTAATTCTTGTCATTATACAGTCCCCCAACCTCCCCCCCACCAACTCTTAGAAAAAAGATCTCTTGTTTACATATTCCCCAAGGTCACTATTTCTTGTAAAAGCACGTTCAGACCACAAGCCTTTTTAGAAAGAAATAGGCTCATTATACGTACTAACAAGACACTAATTGGGTTGATTTGACTTCTTCTAAGAGAAGCACCAGGAGACTCTCCAAATCTGTCATTTATTGGTGCCCCTGTAAAGACCAGTCCATGTAGAGAAGATGTTAAGAGTATAATTTCACTTCTGTTGTGTGGTACACGCGTTTCATGGTCAATACATCACAGACATTTCTGAGAATTTAGACTTGGAGCCTATTTCACCCAAAAGTACTTACAGCATGCTAAACGCAGCCCTGCCGAAGTCCCATTCAGCAGAACTGTGAACACCTAAGTTAACAGTTAAAAAATGAAATGTCAAACAGAGCCATGTTTACGTGGTTTGAAATCTCATAGTCTTCTAAATTTGGGCTTCCTAGTACTTGCCAAAGGATTTCCAGGATAAAAAATATTAATGCTAATCTGTGCTTTCATTCTAATAAAATATCAGCATTCATTAGAAGATTAATTACTTCGGTATGCCCTACCACATACACACAGCGACAGGAATAGCACTGATACCGTAAATTCAGTAGCTATTTCGAAACTTCCCCCAGCCAATCTGCTTGATAAACACGCCTACTGTGCAGTTTAGAGTATGTGATACACACAGAGCAGATAGAAAATTTTTTTCAATACATCACTTGAACCTTTATATTTACGACATGTTCACTTGCTATATTTATCACCATTATACATAGAGGAAAACAGTGCGAACTATAGCTCAATGAACTGAGAAATATTTTCTAAAAATATTTTTGCGGCTGAATTTAGTGCTCCCGAAAGATTCGTCAGAGCGGCTGGGTTGGCACGAGAGGGGCAGATGGTGTCTATGGTGGAACCCCAAGCTTGCAGTCAGGGGCACTGCTATCAGTTTCCTTCCTACTCCATCCACCACCCAGGCTCCCCCTGGCCAGCACAGGCTGTACTCAAACAAGCCCCTACGAGGGTTGGGCCAGGTGGGCTTACAGGACTTTGCCTTCCTGCTTTGGTCCCACTTGCTGACCTAAGGGTCCAACTCTAAGACTCACAGAGAGTGACCTTGACAGGTCGGCTCCCCTGGCTCACTATTGCTCGGTTGGTTTCTGCTAGCTCTCCTAGATATTAAGATACATGTTCATGGTTACCATGACATCACATCCTTCCCTCCCCACAAAGGTTTCCGAGCATCAGATTGTGGTCTTTTTTCCTCCATCATGAAGTGGAGCATCGAGGGACAACACTACAGTATTAGAAGCTCTGGTCGAGTAAGTCAGCTTGACTTTTAGGGTCCCAAGAGGGTCAGAGAAGCCATTCTCCCCCTTGTGTTGTTTTCTGTTTGTTTCCCCTTTCCCCCTGTATCTTCCATCACATTCTACCAGCCTCAGACATCTACGGTGCCTCTTGATTGATAATGGCTGAGGACACTGGCTTGATGGGAAAGAGAAGGAAGAGAAAGGAGTTCTCTGATTAGCCACCCATTTAGGATTGCACGATCCTATCCACCTACATGATAGAAAGTTGCACATTTTTTTCCCAACCTAATACAAAAATATTAACACTTCTGGACATTATAGGCATAAGTTGTTATATCTCTACAATATAATAAGTTATACTGTACAGTTATAACAGATAACAAAAGGTGCAATCCTTTTAAAAAAATCACACAGTTCACATGTTTTTATCATTTTATTTTTAAGTATAAACTTTTTAAACACTTTACATAAATTAACTCCTCTGAGACTAATATTTGATGTACAGTAAATTGTAATTCATATAAAAATCCATAAACAACTTGTCTCACATAATTTACAAAAAAAATCAGGATTTCCTTTGCTTATCAGTGACAAGGATTCTATTTGTCAGTTTCTCCCTCCCAGGGCAAGCCATGTTAGTAAAATCCGTTATTAAATCCCCGCTGAAGCAGACGCCCCTTGTGCCAAAGTCCTTTTACAAAGCAGCACGGGAAAGCAGCTGGGTTCTAGAAACAGTAACTTTGCCCCACACTTTAAAATGAACAGATCTATGTATAACACATCCTAAGTAGAGATTACTTCCTGTAAGCAAAGGTCGACAATTCGGTAATATCTGGAAACATTGGACGCATTTTTTTTCCTTTTTAAAACCTTTGTTAAATACAGTGCCTCGAAGGTACAGAGGGTCACAGCAAAACGTTGCCCCGTTAATGCTTTTTTTTTCTTTCTCATACTTCCAGTCCAAATGAGTGCAGCGATATGCGTATGTAAACATATTCTTTAAAGCCAATCACCTTTAAGGTCATTCAGAAAAGTTGTCTTTGTTTCTGGTTTGTGTCGCGTGTGTGTCTGCGATGTGTTGTCTGCAGAGCAGTGTCGTTCTGGAAGGCTCTTTGGAGAGTCCGGTTCGGATTGTGCTACAGGAGACTCTGCGCAGGGGTGGCCCGGTGGTTACCTCTTGCCGATCTCGCTTTGTCGCAGGAACTGAATGTTGTTGGCGCTGTCGGCCAGCTCGGGGTACTGCTCCACCGACAGTACGTAGTACCCGTCGTAGCCCTGCACCTTGCCGGCGCTCAGCAGCTGCCGCTTCTCGCCCTCAGTCCAGAGGCGCGCGCCCTCCTCGCCGTCGCGCACGCGCTGCTGCTCGCGCGCCCAGGCCCGGGCGAGAGCGCGTTGGCGAGCCTGCTCCAGGATGCGCGCCTTCTCCTCGTCCAGCGTCATGCCGTAGCGCACGTGCAGCGCCAGCGCGCCGAACTGCATCTCCACGTCGGCGAACCTGCGAGTCCTGCCATTCACCACCGTGGTGGACTGTGACACCGTCACGTTGATGCCGTTCTCCAGCGCCTTGCGGCCACTCGTCAGCCGCAGCGTGCCCAGGTCGCTCTCGGGCGTGGTGGTCTTGATGAAGTAGTGCGTGTCCTTGCCCTCGATGGTGAAGTGCAGGTTCTCCAGGTAGAAGGCGTTGTTGAGCACCGCCGCTACCTTGATGCAGTCCTCGTTGGCGATGTTGAGCACGTTGGTCTGCACGCGCCCTTGGCTCACGGCCAGCATGACGCCCTTGCCGATGAGCGACTTGACGGTGGCGAACCACAGCCACGACTGTTCAGCGCCTGCCTTGCGCCTGCTCACCTGCACCTCGGCCATCTTCCCCAGGGACAGGAAAGCCTTGGCTTGCCTTGCCACTTGCTGCTGAACTCCAAAAATGGGCTGGAGGGCAAAACACAAAAGGAAGGAGGTTAAAAGAACATCAGTATGTGCAGGTCCTGGTTGATGGGAGCCACGCTTGTTGACCAAAAATAAAGCAGCCCCTCTGCTCCCAACACACACACTGAAAGCACTGTACTGGGGAGGAGGAGGAAAGAGGATGGGAGATCAAGGCCATACTTAGCTAAATAGTAAGTTCAGGGTTATCTTGAGCTATGCGAGATCCTACCCCCCAAAACCAAATCTCAAACAAGCACACACACAAAACCAAACCGAACCAACAATCAAACAAAACAGGTCTGAGTGAGGTGCGGAACCTTTACTGAAAATCCCTTGGCTCTACAGGGACTAGAAGGCCAGGATGGAATGGAATTTCCTTCCCTCATGGTGATTCTACTAGTTTTTAAAATGTTCAAAAATGAGTTTATTGGCTGGTGAACGGCTCACTGGCTCGTTGGGTAAAGCTGCAAACGGCCAAGCCTAACCCAACTGTCCTCTGACCTTTACACATGCGCAGTTGAGTGCGGTGTGTGTGCACATACAATAAAAATGCAATAAAAGATAGAAAGGCCATCTCGTCCCATACTTTGGATTGCTTTTTTAGTTCCCGAGGCAGGCAAACTATTCGTGTTATTACCCTGCAATTCCTAGATGCTTTCCTCCCCCCTCAAACCACTGTACGTGAGAAAGCCAGTCTACTTGGCACAGCCATAGCTTTCTCTGGGGGTGGTAGGTGGGTGGGTGGGTGGCTCCCGAGAAGGCCACAGATGGAAGAAAAGGCTAAGGATCACCAGGCTCTCCTACCCTTTAAATGCCCATGCTGCAGGTCCTCAGTGCCTCCTGTCTCGTTGAACAGTTTGTAGCTGAGAGTCACCAGTGTGACTGCAGAGTGGAAACGCCCTGGGATGAGCAGACTAGGGGCCATCCAGGCACGAGAACTTAGATTTTAGAAAACAAGTATTTCAGGCAGATGGAAAGACAATGGACTATCTCCACTGGCAAACTGCTTGCAATTGGGGTATCCTAACCCAGCCACTTATACAAGCAGATATTTGTCTGGCCAAACAGAAACATCGACTTCATTTGCAGCCCCTGCACTAGGGAGGCTGCCTGGCGGCTTTACCCGTGATTCCCAAAGCTGTCCTTAGGAGGCACTTTTCTTGACAGAGAACTTGAGCCACACTGAAAGGCTGCCTGGGAGAAAAGATGGCAGGTCCATTTGTACCGGCAGACTCAAGTGCATTCAGACATGTTATGTCATACAGATAGGACATACATGTGCAAATGCATTAGGAGACTTCAGAGAGTCTTCATGGCACTTGGTCAGGGCAGATATGTTTGCCAGGTGGGGACTGGAGAGAAGGCTCACGGGGTTAAGAGCACATTGCTCTCCCAGAGGACCCAGGTTTGGTTCCCAGCACTGACACCTGGCAGCTCACAACTGCCTGTGGTTCCAGTTCCAGAGGATCCTATGCCCTCATCTGCATTTGAAGGCCAAGGGCGCCTGTGCTCACACACGCAAATCTCTGTACACACAGTTTAAAAAAAACAAATCTAAAAATAGGAAAAAAAAAAAGGAAGCAATGTTAAAATGGCCCCTAGACCTAGATGCTCGATGGATTTTGGTTATTATCTTAGATGCCACCTGAAATGTATTTTTTTATGCTAAGAATGAAACTTTATCAGAAAAGTGTATCTGTGAGCACTGTGTGTGCCATGTGTGTACTTGTGTGTTTTAGTCATGACTGCCTCTTTTGTCTTCACGGAAGTGGTAGGGAACTGCTCAAGGTGGGGATTAACCTTTCTAGCAACTCCGCTCTTCCCTTATCATTAAGCCGTAACTCATTTCTCCATCTCTAATTATTCGGATGCGCATTCTTTTCTGAGCCCTGAATGGCGGGAATTTAAAGAGGCACTTCCTGGCACAGCAGCTCTGACTTGACAATTGCCCCTTCTGTTTCTTAGCTTACTTCTCACCCCAGGACCAGCCTCCTGATCTGCTGCTGGCGTCAGGAAAAGTCTACGAACACCTGGTCACAGGCAGAGCCCTACTAGAAGACGCGTTTTGTTCTACTTTTTTGCAAACGCTGTTCTGGTACTGTTGTTGGGTTGCTAATTGGAAATCTGAATCCCCGCTCTCCTGTTTATTGAATCTGGCCTTCAGCTCCCAGGTGCCAGCAATGCTTTTTCCTGGGGTTCTCTGCAGAAGCCCTCCACGAGAAACACAAGCTTCTGCGTTTTACTACCTTTTGAATAGCGTAGTTCAATGTTTTTATTAGCATCGCCAGAAACAGATTTGTCCTGTTCCACGGGGCCCCTAGCATGCTGAACAGAAATGCAGTGAGACTGTCGGTTTTCCTTACTCAAAAGCGTGAAAAGAAAGAAAAACGGGAAGGGTAGACAGAAAAGCTGCTTTCGGCGCAGTCCTCGCAGGGGCAGCTCTATGAAATGTGGGTAAACAAGACACAAACACTCCATTCATCGCCTTCCCTTCGCTCTTTGGTCTCTTACCGGCACGTCGTCCCATTGTTGACTCTTCACAAGTTCATATGAGGGTTCTGTTAAGTCAAACTTGGGAACGGGGAATCCAGGAATAGCGTTGTGCAGATGGAAGCCGAATGTCACCAGCCAGCTGTTAACATCTAAAGGAGACCATGCAGAGTCAGAGGTGGTAAGAGTTTATGGGGGTGCTTCCACGAATTTACATACTTATCTTGAAAAAAAAAAGAAAACCAGAACCCAATTTCACAAATATTCATCTGAAAAGGAGACCAAGTTTGCCTTCCTCCTACCATCGTAAATCCGCTGTCTATTTTTAGACATGCAGACAGTAACCTCAACAGCAGAGCTGTGGCGAATGCTGCAGAAAATGGAGAGTAATAGATACTCACTTAGACGGGGTAGATAAACTGTCAGAAGCGCAAAATTGCATCCTGTGCCGGTAATAGTGATAAAAGCGGCAACAGGGAAGCAGAGCAGCGTGAGAATTCGAGACGCAGATGCAGAAAACAAATGAAGTTCGTGCTTAGGAAAGGCCCATCTTAAGTAGAAGTTGTGTGACTGGCCCTCAAGCGCCATTGTGCAAAGACCCTGGGACTTCCACGAGCCACTGTCTATTAATGAAAACCCTCTAGATTGAGGAGAGTAAAATAAGTTGATTCTTAATCAAAGATGAATGCCGAGAGCTGGCCAGCCTGGCCAAGGGCACCGATGTTCTGATTTCCCTTAGCTTTGACTTCAAAGCCTCGCTGTGCACAGGTGGAGACTAACTTTTTGGGGGAGAGAACATGGAAACCTTTAACAGTGGTATTTTCAAATATTGTCACATGACTCCGAAAGCCATTAAGCAAAGAATAAGGCTTTTCTTCTCTTCTGGAGGTTATGATTTACAGAGCCACTCAGCGGGCTTGCCGCTTTATGAGTACAGTTGGGTGTAGATTATTTTATATATTAAGCACATTGCTGGAAAATTTGAAATTGCATTTCACCTAATATATTTTATGCCATTCCATCTCTCCTTTGATGTTTTTCAGAAAGTGCTGCCATGGCATTCCCTGCAGTCCGTGTTGCTAGGAGAAGATGAATTCGGGAGCTGTGGGCTTTCCACTCTTTCAGTCAGCCCCTGTCAGCACCTCAAATAACCAGTGGTAAACTGCTTGTCAGAATGATGGAGAGCTGCCTGCTTCCCGCTTCCTTCTCTAGGGCACAAACTCTCACCTCATTGCCAGGCCGGCAGGTCCTTTGTCCAAGTGTCACATGGCTGCAATATCAGCGCTGTTCTCTCTGTTAAATGGGGTGGCAGAGTGTGTGTTCTCATGGGGTGGGGAGAGGTCTCCACAGGGCTCACAGGGGACGGAAGGTGCTACTTTCCTGGGAGAGTGTATACACGGTTACAAGGAGGCCTTAAGTTTTGGGGGGGAATTCTGTCATCCGCGTGCTGATGGATGAAGGGCAACTTCTTGATTTCTGAACAATGTGTGCTCACAAGAAACCTGGAGTCTTTAGTATTGAAAAGTATTGCCTATCAAGATAATGGGATCTGAATGTGTGCTGACTGAGAACACTCCAGGGTGTTGCTGAGATAGTGGTTGGTGAAACTGAAGGAAAGGGCTTACAGGTGGGCTCGTGGAAGGGCCACGGGAAGAGCTCCGTGTCACTTGGAAAGGTGGAAAGCGGATGTGAAGTGAACAGGGCTAAGCATTTTCCACACCGGTCCTAAGAAGCGGAAGGACACCTTGGTGTGCCTCAAATACTCAGCTGGAACAGAGGTGGGGCTGATGGGGCGGCCAAGACAAGCCAAAACACAGCAGAAAAAAACTTCAAACAACTAGAGAAAGCAGGAATAAACCTTCGAGAAGCACGCATTGAAATATGGCGGAATAAACCAGGGACGGGAGGCTGGGAGCAGGGGAATCTAAAATTCTTAGGGAAGAGGATGGAAGACCACACCAGTCCAGTACGGGGACCACAGTGGGGCCTGGAAGCTTCTGTCTGCGTTCTATCACAGGCCCCTGTGGTGGCAGAAGTGCAATTGGATTGTTTAAGCTTCCATTAGCACAAGAGTCACCCGGATTCCGCCTTCGAAAGGCCCCCATTCTATAGCCTGGTCATCACTCCACATTAGCGATGACGTGAGCATGGATGTTAGCGATGTCATCATGGAAGAGGACCAAGCGACTGCTACGAGAAGCTGCTCCATTACTGTCCTGAGGGATGGTGCTGAGGAGGGTGGGAGGCATCTCTCAGGGGTGAGGCAAGGGGTGTTCACGTGGCATCCTCCCATTATAAATGTACATATGGATGGGAAACCCAGCAGGAGATGCTTCTGAGGTAGTCACGATTTGATGCAGAATTCTGCGCACTCTGACATCTGCTGCCCCAGGCAGCCATTGCCATCCCATTTCTGTTGTCACGTGTGCCCTTGCTAAACACTTGGTTCCTGGTGTACTTCTGCTGGGAAGTGGTGGGGTCTTGGAGAGGGGAAGGATGTGGGAGGTCTGTATGTCGTTGTGGTATGCCCTTGAAGGGGATTATGGCTTTCTGACCCCCTCCATCCATCCTTTCCTGGCTGATAATGTGATTGGCTTGCTCCTCCACATACTTGACCTACAGCCTGCACGACTGAAGTGCTGGGGCTGATGGGACTCCCAAGCAGTGAGTCCTAATCAACCTTCCCTCTTTGTAGGTGATGACCTTGGGAATTTTGTCATGATGACAGAAAGCAAACCATTACAGCAACTGGGACTTGGCCAGGGAGGGGGGTCCAGTCGTGGGGGGAGAGACTAGACTATAAAGCCACACCACTATAGCGATTGGTATTCCAATTTCGGGACTCTGAATTTAGCATGTTTTCTTCTCTCGGTATCTCCCCCCTTCCTTAGATGATTGAATTCTGTGTCATTTCAGAAACCATGGCCTTGAGCATAGTCAGGCAGAGTGGGAAGTAACTGTATTTCATTTTCCCTTTGTGGTTTCTCTATGGATCCTTAGAGAAATGAATATATCCAAAAGGTCAATTCTAGTTACTTTGTGTATTAATCTAATGGTAATAGTAATTTAGCACTTGGCAAGGGGAAAAAAAAAAACCTTACCTGTGATGTAGTCTTTCACATCATGGATTTTGCTTGCAGGGTTGTTATTCCGAAACATATAGAGGTTAAAAGGAGCCGGGTCCTTTCCAATTCTTTTCCAGATTTCGATGTCTGGCGTTGTCCATCGTCCTGCCAAAATGTCATAATCTCTTTCTCCAAAGTGGATTAATTTGGTGAGCGGGTCATACAAGCCTCCATGGAATCCAATCACCAGCTGGAAGTCAATATTGGAGTCAAAGTAGATTTCGCCATAGGCAGTGTACTGGATCTGCTTCAGCATCAGCCCATTGCTGCTGAACACAGCCAGAGGGGTCCCCGTGTTATCCGAGGCGATGTAGAACTCATCACCACTGCTGATCTCCATGGCGAAAAGATGCCCTTGGAGATCGTAGTAGAGGGAGGTGATTTCTGAGCTGGAGTGGTTGTAGACGTGAGTGATCCTTGTTGGGTACGTCAGGTCGGCATAGAAAAACTGAAGGTGCTGCCCCAGACTGGTCTTGCTAGAGACGCGCCGTCCGAGGCCGTCGTACCGGTAGATCACCGTCCAGCCACTGCCTTTACTGTAAACTCGAGTCAGAAGGCCCTTGGAGCTGTACTCAAATATCTCCGTGCCTCTCTGACGCAGGAAACCGTCTTCATCCAGCCGGTACTGCACATCCCCCAGGCGGGTGATTCGGTCCCGCAGGTCGTAGCGCAGGGGCGTGAGGCGTGCGCTGCTGCTGGGGTTCAGCAGATGGAGGTTCCCATTCAGGTCATAGTTGTAACGCCACATGATCTTCTCGTTCAAGTAAACCGTTTGGAGCTGTCCATCCACATCGTACTCGTAAGCGTATTTGGTAGTGTTGGCGAAGGGCCCGATTTTAATCTCTCTCTTGGTTACTCGGCCCATATTATCGTATTGAATTGTAATCCAGTACATGAGTGACCTGAATATCTCGTATTGAATCTCCTTGATGCGGCCGTGAGCATCAAAGTGCTTCGTGTAAGTCATTACGGCCGTGGAAATGATCTGGTTGATGTCATAGTATATAACTCCGAATTTTCCAAACTGCTCAACTTTGCCAGAAATGTCATCAAACTGGTACAGATCAATGGGCAGTGGAGTTTCATTGATGACACCCTGCATGCTGGTCACTCGAAAGCTGTTGTCATAGCTATAGTCAAATCTTGCGTTTACCATTCCATCTTCACTAAAGCGGAAAATCTGTCTGTCAATCAGGGGGCCAATTTGCCTGTATCTAATGGTGCAAATAAAGCCATCACTCTGAAGGTTTACTGTTTTCAGGACCCCCGCTGTTTCATCATAGGTAAAACTGACTCTGGTGCTATCGTACAAAATTTCTGATAGCCTGGTCTGCCTTCTATACTTGAATAAGACCCTCCGGCTTGTTCCCAGGAAAGCTGTTTGCAAGAGCAGCCCTTCCTCGTTGTAGTCCGTGATGACAGAGGCATTGCTTTCTGGGGGGTTGTATATATTGCGGTAGTAGCCGATGGACCGGATGGTCTGCATGGTGTGGCGAGCCACACTGGGCATGGTGATGGCAGAGAGGCGGTCCCACATATCGTATTCAAAGATGTACTGCCGCTGGCTATGGAGCAGAAGAACCATGGACTGTGAAGAGAACGCAGGCTGTTATCCAGGGGTGGTGATTTGGGGTGGGGGCTGGCGGGGTACAAAAGCAGATTTAGTGACCACAAACACACAGGGACATTCCGCCTGAAAAACATGGTTTTCATTTTAATTGAGTTATCCTTGACCTTACATGGTGTTAATGATTCCTGCCTAATTTGCTTGGATGCTTAATTGTGAAGGGTTCTGCAATTAGTGGCTTAAGATTCATAATGTGCTACTTGTCATGATTGGGCCATTCTTTTTCCAGGCATTCCCAGCCAACCAGCAGATTGTCAAATGGATTTGGAGAAGTCATAATGCAGGCACGGACTAAGCTGGTTTAAAGACAATATTTCAAGGGGGAAATAGCAGAGGGGAAATGCAATCCTATCTATAATTGGCAATTATTTAGTAAGGTGTCCTTCCCCCTCATTTGGCTGAAGAGCCACTCAAATCAGGTTTTAATTTCCTGCGTATCTGGGGGAGGAACAAAGCCAAAATATTATTTATGAAGAAGAGACACAGAATTAGCCCTAAATGGATAGTGTGTACATAAAGCATCAATGTCAACAAACAGGGCTGAATCAGCTGCACAGTGAACCAGAGTTGTAAATACCCTTCACAGAAATATGGATTTAGACGTGGTGTCTCAATCTTGGATCTGTACAGACAAGCCTAACGTTTTGATAATTCCTTTTGCAGATACAAAATATGAATTTCACTTCAGGAGCTACAATTTCACTTTTGGGCTCTGTAAGTATTGGTATTAAATTATGAAGAAACTAACCATACAAATAAAAATAATCTCTACTACCCACACCCAGGTCCCTACAGAAAGATGGTTGGCATCAACTTATTGAGCCACCAGAGAGAAGGTCAACCCTGAGCTTGCCTGAGTAAGGAAGGCCCAACTGTAATGCAGGCCTGAGGCAGGTCTTCTTGAGATGCAGCTTCCTATGACCCCCCATTAGAAAAGGTCGAGTGATAGTCAAACTTGGAGGACGGGAAGGTCAGAACCCCTGGGACTTATTCTTTTAAGTCTCGCATGGAAATGCAATCTAATCTCTTGTCAAAACCCATTCTTTTCCTTTCTGACTGAATTAAAAAAACAGTCCTTACAACTCAGGTTCCGGAAGAGTCTCTTCTGTGGCCATGAGCAGCGGCAATTTTTACTTGTTATGACTGGGATCTGGAATGTCCCCCCAAAGATCCTATGTTGATGGTTTGGCTACCAGTCTGTGGTCCTACTGGGAGGTAGTGACACTTTTAAATGGCAAGGCCTCATGGAAGGAAGTTAGATGTTTGGGAACATGCTTTGAAGGGGACATTGGAACCCCATTTCTCCCTTTATTTCCTGGCCCCATGAGATGAGCAACTTTGACACATGCTCCCTGATATGTCACTTCACCACAGACCCTGTCACAGTACAGCCAAGTGATGATGGACCGAGTCATCTGAGAGCTAAAATCGTTCTTCCAAACAGGTTATGTCTCCAGCATTTTGTCGCAGTAGCAGAAAGCTGGCTAACGCATGGCTTGTGTTCTTCCCAGGAAGGCATGAACAACCAATCTCCATGGGAGGTAGTTCTGCAGGCCTTTAAAGTCCTATTTGATGGCGATTAGTCAACTGTTACTGGTCTTGCTATAAATAGGTTTGGATTTGGTGTGCCTATCCTAGATAGGAATCAGATGCAGTCTCGGGGGAGATTTTAGGAACTTAGGAGATAATAAGAAGGAAGGTCCCGTTGGGTTTTCTGATCCTCACACATACATGAAAATGACTTTCAGAGTGGCCTTTGTCGCTGTGTGAAAGTAGTTCTAACCAACAATGCTCCCTTTGCTTTCCTTTAAACATTTTTAAGTCAAATTATGACATCCATTATTTTGCGGGGGCTGGGTATTCCTACTGCTATTCTTGTCATTCACTTAGTCTAAATGTTCCTGTCTCTGCCCCTCCCGCTTGCAGAAGTCCTCTTGGGGCTGGTTGGACTAGACGTTGAAATACATGTCAGGTGCAGGATATGTCCCTAGGCAGGCATGTGTACAGGGAGCTTATCTGTGTTCTCTAAACAACTGCCAAGCGGCTAGAGTGTGACGGCGGCAGGGTGTTTGTCACCTGACAGTCCATGGCCCCGAGTCTGGCCAGGAAGATCCTTGCTGGAAGCATTGAGAGGTGGCATGGTGCTGCTATAAGGTGGTAGCAACCTATCTTGATTTCTGAATCTGGTTTGGGGGGGCTGTGAAGTAGACAGGCTCATGTACAAAGGGATAGGTTTAGACCGAGGGGTTCGGTTGAGCACCTCTAGCAGATAACGCCATTGCTGAGGCGAATGCATGAACTCAGCAGTGACCTGCGTGGCTCATGACTGTTCTGGAGGACAGACCTTTCCTTGTTTAACTTTCAGTGTCCACAGGGTTAAAGGCAGTGAACGCCAAGAGCTGAGGCTGGAATTTAGGTGCTGTGTAATCGGGAATACAGCGCGGGGAGACTTGAGGCATATAAGCACTCAAAACCAAACCATTTCCTGTGGCTAGTGTTTGTCCCAAAGGCAGATGAAACACTCGTGGAAATGCTCTTTGGTGGATTCTGTTCTTTACGAAGTGAGTTCCAGGAAACACCCCTCCCCCTTCTCCCTTCCATTCCTCTTGACCCCAGCCCAAACCTCAGGCTGCACAGCCTACGGCTTAGCGCCTTACACATGTGTAAACCTCCAAGTTCTAAATCCCCATCTGTGGCATTGTGCACAGCTCTGAGGAATGGGAACCGGCCCAAGTCATGATGCTTATCTCTCCCATGCAAATGAGAGAGAGACATCACCCGGTATCTGACAGTACGGCTTTCTAGGAAAATAGCCTCTTTCGGTTAATAATGCATAAATAGGCCCTGCATGCTTTTTATGGTTCCGTTGAAGCTCTGCCAGGGACAACACACAACTGACAGCTTTAACTGTACTAATGCGAGCTCTCTCTTAAATGAAAGAGCCCGAGCAGAAATTATTTACAAATGACGCGCAAGCCCTGGGTCTAATTTGTGAATGTTGTCAGTGCAGGAGCTTGGCAGGTGCGCGGTGTTAGCGTGTTTGTTTACAGCACAAATCACTTAAAAGGGTCTCAGATAGTAGAACTTAACTAAGGCGAAACTACTTTGCTAATCCAGAAATTCATCACCCTCACCTCTGTGACTGCCACAGGGATGCTTAGAATAACAAATGGAACTCAGTCATGTGTTGCTGTGTTTTTTTGTTTTTCCTTCTCGTCCTGCTCGGTGTGATTGTTGGAGAATGCGGATCATCCCGTCCCCATCTGAACACTAGCACGCGGGCATACCTTTTCTAAGTATGTGTAACTCCACGTTTTGCCATCAGCAAAGACCCGGGATACAATCCTCCCCTGTGCGTCATAATCCACTTTTTCACTCGTGGTTCCGCGCTGGATGCTGGCAATCTGTCCCGTGGAGGAGTAGGTGACATTGACAGCCATCAGCTTGCTACTAGGCAGCCAGAGCGTTGGGTGCCCAGAGGTATCATAAGCAATCCTCAGAAGAAATTTCCGGTGGTCATCGTAGATCTTTTCTGTCTTGGTGGTCCGATCGAAGTCAACCGAGAGGAGGTTTCGTCCATTGACCTGTTACCAAGTGAGACGGAGAACATCATCCCAGGGCTGACCGCTTTTCACCCATTGGAGTTCTCGGTATTGTGTAAACACTGTTTATGGTGACTGATTCACTTTGCTAGTAAATTAATCTAGCAAATTCTGAGATACAAGGACAAGGTAATAGATGAACCGTTCTTTCACAAGGTTTTATTAAGCAGAAAGACAGCCTGGCATTTCTGGCATTTGTTCAAAACCATTTCAATTAAATTTTATAAACTAGAAGCAACAGATGAGAAAGAGAGAGAGACAGAGACAGCAGAGAAACACGGAGAGAGAGAGAGAGAGAGAGAGAGAGAGAGAGAGAGAGAGAGAGAGAGATAGGGAGAGACAGAGCGTGCAAAATGTGCTTGCTTTAAAGATTTTCCAATGATAAACAACACCCTATGGAAACTACTCTAAGCTCCTCCCCTAAAAGGACAAAGAAAAAATAATTGCTTAGTGAATTAATCATGGCTACATTAAATAAAACAGTGGTAAATGCGACTCTAACCCTTTGAAGTGCAGTTAAGTGGAAGTTGGAGCCCACATTACTGTAAATTATTAATGAGTTGAACTAGCAGGAGGTTACAAATACGATCATTGCTTTGGGCCCAGTCTTAAAAAGTCACAATTTTTTAGAGTGTTGTTTTCTTTTTCTAACATCTGGGGAACTGGTCCAGACTTTGGAGTTCTTTCCTACCACATATCCGCGGGCTGGACATGGACTTAATTTATAAACCTAGCAATCGGTCTCTTTGTGGCTGTATGCCATGTCCAGGATCTCTGATGAGATCTGGCTGTTACTGTCTATAATGCAGGGAAGGCACACTCGAGCCAGCTCTCGCTACTATACTGCAAGTGTGCGGCTGGGTAGGCGTTAGTGTTTGCAGACTGAACTCCGAAGGGCAGAGCCCACGCCTCTATTGGGGCCTTGATCTTTATTGTGGGGCCGGTAGTCTGTACCAAAGCTCTCAATAGATGTTTAGATTGTTAAAAATTAAACAAGTATGACCACACTTTAACTAGAACTTTTAGAATTAACAAATGAATAGTATTAGCTCAAGGTGATTGGTTTGGTGGCTTGGATGTGGTTTGTTTTGCCAGTGTACAGGAAGGTGATGTGGAGCCTTTAAGAGGGACTCGGGTTTCTCCAAAGAGACCGAAATAGTTCTCATAGGAATTGGTTTGTTCTCTCAGATCAGGTTCTGAGAGGCATGCTCTTTGTCCCTTCGTAATTGTGACCATTTGCTCTGCTACTTCCCGTCTTGAGGCTTTTAACAGACCCCGAGGAGGTGCTGGTGTTGTGCTTCTGGACTGCTTGGATGACTGGCTTAAACAAACCTCTTTCCACCATAACCTACACAGCGTCAGGCATTCTGTTATAGCAACCGGACACTAAATAAGATGCACGCAACATTTCTATATGAATACGACATAAATAATGCACACTCACACACATGATGTTCACACCTTTAACACCCGTGTTTACATGGTATCTTAGCTTTTTATTACTGTGGCTTAAATACTGGAAGAATACCTCGATGAAGGAAGGACTGATTTTGGTTCACAGTTCAAGTTCATTCAGTCAATCAAGAGTCAGGGGAAATGTAGTAGAGGGAGTCAGGAAACAGAGAAAGGAAGAGGGCTAGCATTAGGCTGGCTTTCTCTCCTCCCCTCTCTTTATTCAGCCTATGGGGATAAAGGGTAGGTTTTCCCTCTTTAGTGAATTGTCTCTGGAAACACCCAGGGATGTGCTTCAGCCAGTTAGGAGGTTCTGACTGCAGTTAGGATGACTGTGAGGATTTGTCACCAGAAGCTCACCCGCTGTCACCCTGACACCCAAACACACATGTATGTACAGGTAGGTATATATATGATATACATGTATGCTTGTGTAAAACCTGTGATAAAATTCATTTTTGCATCCTATCGCTGATATTAATTGCATTCTACGCAGAAGTATTCCTTAAGTCTAAATCTTTCTAATTGGCCATTCAAGGGGAGAGGTGTGTAGTCCATGGAGAGGTGTGGCATAAGTCTTAAATGAGTTTGGTGGGGGGGGATACTTCAAAGAGGTGATCTGCATATGACGAGACCCAGCCTTTTCAGACAGGGTTCATATGGAGGAAGAAAACTACTACATTATGTCACGGCAGAAATTTGTCTGTTTCAAAGTCTATATGATGTGAGTGTGTGTGTGTGTGTGTGTGAGCATGTGTGCACACACAAAGTTCTAAAGCCTGACCTCCAAGAGTTACAAGGCCTAGGAGCAGCCTGCCATTGGGCTTTGAACGGCCCCGCATCTGTTTCTTCCACATATAAAGACAGACGTTGGGCTGGATGCCCAAGGCTTTGCCGTTTGGTGATTTTACTGGGTCGTGAGCCAGCCAGCTTGAGGCTTCCTGCCCCCTTCCCTTTCCTGATGAAGAGATGCGTCTGCACCAGGTGTTCCCTGCCTAGGTGAATTCTGCGGCGGTTTGCGGGATGCTTTGGAGGGCAGATATAGCTACTATACAAACATCTCTTCTCAGGTCTGTAGAAAGATTTTATATTACATCAGCTCGATAATTGGCAGGGCCAAGGGTTTCAGCTCTGTAGGCATTGTTTTGAATGCAAGAAGCTTTGGTAGGTCAACCACATGTGTGAGTGTATAGGCACCACAAAATACACTCCGTGGGTTACTAAAAAAAAAAAAAAAAAAAAAGGCAAAGTTGGGAGAGGATGGAGGGTGGATTCAGGAGGAGAAGCTTGGGCGGGTGTGGGAGAGGGAAGTCCAGGATGAATTTGTTCAAAATATATTTTACACATGTGTGACATTCTCAGTTAATAAAAACATAGTATTAAAGGGGGGAAAACAGAAAAGGGTTTTGTAGAATTTAAATGATTTAGGGCTTTTGGATTTCTCAGATTTTGTTTTAGTCGTATGCCCCACTTCCCTGCCCCCAAGTTCAGCTTTGCCCTCTTTCTAAAAACAACCCTTAGGTTGTGCCAACCTATGAACAACCACGAAAGCCTGTGTAGTTTTCACAATACTGCCCGTATCATTGCCCCATCTGTTTGTATTTTAGTTTGCACCCATTTCAATTTGTACACCAATTCTTTACTGCCGTCGCTCGCCCTGCTTTATGTCCAGGGTGCCTCTGGCTCCCGCACCTGCGTTCTGGGCCGCATATCTGGTATGATCAGTGAATGACAAGGACCCGTCTGGAAGTCGTCTTTGCTCACCTGCAATCTGCTACTGGCTTCTGACTGGCTTTCCTGGTCTGTGTCTGACTGGCTTCTTTGGTTTGTGAGGATTTCCCCCTCCCCCAGATAAAAATCAAGCATGTCATCAGTGTCAACACTGTGTGGGTCTCTATACCAAATATGCCACCGCCTGAGAACGTCTGGAACCACTAGGAGACCCAACGGGGGATGGATGTTTCAATTTCCTTTTTATCTAGATAAATACTGTATGTAACATCTTTCTTCTATCCTCAAGCTGAAATAACGAGTTTCAGGGAAGGGGATATTTTTATGCACATTTCAACATAAATCAAGGTGTGTGTGTGTGTGTGTGTGTTATAGCTGTATCAAACTCTGAGGTTTGAGCAATTCTTCTGCTTTAGCTTCACAGGTTGCTGGGGTTGCAGGTATGTGCCACTTTGCCTGGCAAGACGTTAAACATTCTTAGTGTTTCCAGATATTAGTAACTGTTATTTAAACTACAAAAGTTCACAAGACACGACCAGACTTCCTGTTCTCTCTGTCTCTTTCAAGCACGCCTTCTTTGGGCACTGTAAATGAATTGCAGTGGCCGAGAGCTGTGTCCACTCTAAACAGGGCATCTTTTCTTTTAAGATTTATTTATTTTATGCCTGAGTGCTTTATCTGCATCTTTAAGCCAGAAGAGAGCATCAGACCCCACTTAAAGATGGTTGTGAGCCACCATGTGGTTGCTTGGAATTGAACTCAGGACCTCTGGAAGAGCAGCCAGTGCTGTTAACCGCTGAGCCATCTCTCCAGCCCCCTAAATCTTTTTCCGATATTGGGCTTATGAAGCACATTGCTTTAGTGGGGATTTTATATTTTAAGTTACAAAAGCATCAGTTTAAGGTATTGGTGAGATGGCTCAGTCAGTATAGGGCTTGCTACATAAGCATGGAGTCCTGGGTTTGGATTTCTAGCACCCATATTAAGAACAAACAACAACAACAACAACATCTGGGACTGTGGTATGTGCCTGTAAATCCTGCATTGGTAGGACAGAGACAGGAGGGTCACTAGGTCCACTGGCCAGCCAGCCTAATATACAATTAGCTGTTGGTCATTGCAACACAATCTGTCTCAGCAAAGCAAGGTGGATGGCTCCCGAGGAACGACACCTAAGGTTCACTTCTGGCCTCCACACGAACGTGCACATACACAAAGACAAAAACGAGGCTTTTTTTTTAGTGAGTCAGTTGTAAAGAGAAACACTCGGAATTTTGAAGTCCGAAGCGTGTTTGAAGGCATACATAAATACGATAGCATATTTAAATATTTAAATTCATTTTTTAAAAAATGAATACCTAATCTCAAGATCCAACCTTTAGCTTCACCATTGGTGCAATCACCATTCCACCTCTCTCAGCCTGGAAGTGAATCCCAGTATTGGGTACAGCGAAGGGGCCACTGCGACTGTCTCTGTGGCGGACTTTATTTCCCTTAAGCAGGCATGGAAAAAAATCTCCATTTCCATAGCGACGTCAAGCATGAATGCAATTAATCACAGCGTCCTTTGACAGTGAGAGGGGAATGGTTACAATCTTCCTTCTGGAGCGCTTGGGAATTAAACTCACAATGACCTTAAACAGTTTGCCAGCACAGTCGGGCCCCTGCGCACTCTTCTGAAGTGTTACGGAGGAGGAGGAAAGGGCTGGCTTGTTACCCAGCACGCTCGGCGACAACATGAAGCCTTCTCCGTGGCCCTGTTGGAGCATCAACTGCCACAGATGGTTCCGTGTCTCCGTAGCCGCTCATCATGAGAGCGAGCTAAATGTGTGATCCCATTCCAGGACAGAACACTGCATGAAAATACCACACAAATGTGATGGGCCGAGTGTGAGAGATTTAAATATGCTATCGTATTTATGTATGCCTTCAAACACGCTTCGGACTTCAAAATTCCGAGTGTTTCTCTTTACAACTGACTCACTAAAATTATCTTTTGAACATAAATTCTGGACAGGTGTAAAAAATGAATTTTGTTCCTGAAGCCCAGCATGGATAAAACTCAGGATTATTTGTCAACTTTGTGTTTTGGACAGTCTTACTACGTAGCCCAGGCTAGCCTCAAACTCATGATTCTCTATCCTTACCTTCCTAAGTGTTGGGATTACTGGACTGTGTCACTTAAGGCTAACTACTTTTTTTTTTTTTTTTTTTTAAAAATCTCTCTCTGTGTGCATGAATACAGGCGTGTTTATGCCAAGCATATGTGTGGAGGCCGGAGGATAACCTTGGGGATTGGTCTTCACCTTCCGCTTGGCTTGAGAGAGGGTCTTTGGACTCAAGGCTAGCTAGCCCACGTACACACATGGGGATTCTCCTGTCTTGGCTTTACGTCTCGCTGGAGAAGTGCTGACATCACAGATACACACAAATTCCCCTGGCTTTACACAGACTTTGCAAATCTGACCTCAGGTCCTCACTCTTGCCTAGAGGCTTTACCTGCTGAGCTAACCCCGGGCCTTAGCTCCACTTCTCTTTACCAAGTATCATCTGACAAACACAAGCACCTACTATGTATGCATCTACTTGTGAGTGTGTTGCTGTGCATGTCTGTGCATGCATGTGTGCACGTGGGTGGAGGCCAAAGGACAGCCCTGGGTGTTGCACCTCAGAAGAAAGTGTCCCCCCCCTCTCTCATTGGCCTGAAGCTTGCTAATTAGGCTATGCTGGATGGCTCGAAAATCTGAGGGATGCACCTGTTTCTGCTTCCCTGGTGCTGGAATTACAAGTGTGCTACCCTGCCTGGCTTTTGAAAGTGGCTTTTAGGGACTGATCTCAGATCCTCACGCTCGCAAGGCAAGTGTTTTACTGACTGAGTTAACTCAGCCCTCATCTATGTGTATTTTTAAGTTTAGCTACTAGCCAGCAGGCCACCGAATGATCTTTTATGCTTTCCTGCATCGCTGCCAGGTTTCATGTGTCTGTTTCCCACTGTATCCATTTTTCCTGTCCCCAGCACTGTCTCATAGAAAATGCATTTGCTGGATCCTAATAGAATTTCCCCTTTTCTACTTCCTGCCTTCTCTTTAACTTTTAAGCCTATTTTATGCCACACACTTTTTATAATAACTGGCCATCCACCTATCAGTCACCATCTGTAATACCTACTAAGTGCAGTGTTAGGCTGGTTTGTAGCAAGGGGACATGAGCAAGCCGCTTTCCCTTGGATGATTTACATGCAACACAACACAGTCGGTCCATATTGCGAGCCCATCTTCCTGCATTCCTTCATTCACTGAATAAATATTTGAGCGCCCACCATGTGTCAGGCACACAGATAAAATTTAAGTCAAAAACTTGAGAATGAAAAGAACCTTCTGCTAGGAAATAGCGAAAAGGACAGAGGAGACACAGGGTCTCAGAAGGATGCAAATGGCCCTCCAGACTGATTCAGGTCACATGTGGCCATGGGCTTCCTGCCCTCACTTCTTTTTCCCATCCTGGTGGGTCCCAGGTTTAGTCCTCCAACAATCTTTCCTGTCATTGCTTTTCTCCTTCTGATTTTCCTCTTGGAATCCACAGAGGAGGAATGAAATCAGCAGTCAGAGCTGGCAATCCCATCCTATCTCGAGGGTAAGAAACCCTCCCTTGTGATCCCGGCATTGTCTCTGGGAGAGCAATCACATGTATAGCCGGAGATCCCCTTTCAGTGTAACCGAACAGGCCCCCTGAAAGTACATTTGCCGAAATGGCTTGCTGAGGCATTGCGGCCCTGCCATTTTGACAGACATCAGTGCTTACTCCCGCGTGTGTGACTCCCTTCCTCTACCTGCAGAGTTGGTGTCTCCATTTAGAGTGGGGTGAAGGACCAGGGACTTCAGATGGATCTTTCTCTGACACATATGCACAGACACACCCAGACATACCCAGACACCCCTTGACACCCCCAAACACACACACACACACACACACACACACACACACACACACACACACACTTGTAGAACAGGATGCGAGCTCTCAGCTACTGCTCTGGCACCCTGTTTGCCTTCCACCATGCTCCCCGCCATGACGGGCATGGGCTCGAACCCTCTGGAACCCTGAACTCCAAATCAAATGCTTTCTTTTGTAAGTTACCTTGGTCATGGTAACCAGAAACTAAGACAGCTAGTGAGGCTGAGCATTTTTTTTTGTGTGTTTTTATTGGTGTGGGTATGATATGTTTGCAGAACTGTCCGCCCGTTTCATTAGCCCACTTACTGCGGCACTGTGCACAATAGATAAGTCATGAAATGACCTTCATGTGTAACACTAAAGAGATGGATGAAAGCAAATGTAAAACACACACAAGCAGATTCTGGTTTCCAGCCATGAAGAAGGAAATTATGTTGTCCACAGGACAAAGGATACATGTGGAGATAATTAGAATATGTGAGTCTAGTCAGTTTCAAAAAGAAATATGTTGTATATTTTCTTTCACTTAGGGTCCCTGGATTTTATCTAAATTCATGTATGTATCAATCCCACCAGACTAGAAGTGTAGCTGTCTGGAGGGACCAAGGGGATTAACAGGGTAGGAGGGAGTGAGGAATGGAAAGAGGGCGGGGCGGGACAGGGATATTATATATCAAAGCACATTATATACTTGCATTAAAACAGATTTATATTGCCCAGTGTAATAAATAACTTAAAAACAGGAGAGCCTGAGGCTAGAACCTCTGATTTTTTTTTTGAATTCTAGGTGTTATATTTTCTTTGGTGTTCATGGCTTGGAAAGCCCAAATTGAAGGGAAGTTTGTGTGTCTTTTGATGAAGGCCTCTATGAGGGGCTTCATGTGATTGTGACTCTTGTGTATGTGTGTGCACCTATGACGTGTGTGTGTCTGTGACTCATGTGCATGTGTGTGTACCTATGATTAGTGTGCGGGCACATGTGTGTGCACCTTTGGTGTGTGTGTGCCTGTGACTCACGTATGTGTGTAACTATGACTAGTGTGTGTGTATGTATCTGTGACTAGTGTGTATGTGTGTACCTATGACCTGTGTGTGTGTGCCTGTGACTCACCTGTATTTGTCCCTGTGACTTATGTATTGTGTGTGTGTGTGTGTACCTATGACCTGTGTGTCTGCCTGCCTGCAACTCACATGTGCATATCATATGTACTCCAGGAACCAATGAGTAAGAAAGGCAAAGCCCGCCAGCTCATTTGCAGTGGTTGGGTGAAGAAAGGCCTGGGCAGAGACAGGAAGTGGCAGCCACTCCTTCCTAGCTTTTGTGGAGAGGCAGGCTAAAACTTGAGTGCGCTTGGAGACAGACCACAGTCCCAGGAGAATCGGCACAAAGAAATGTGGAGTGTTTTCTTGTCCATTGCTTTAGCGTGACACCACCCCTCTCGTCCTCTCTAGTGACCAACCACTGTGTCTTCCTCTCATTGTCCTTGTCCCCCTGCAGCTTCATGTCATGCCAGCCTGCCAAAACCAATCTGGGGCTGACTGGAGCCAGGCCTAGGGATAAGGTAGCTGTATTTTGTCCTGGCTAGAAAGACCACGAATTATAGCCCCAAACACCAGCCTTGTGATTGACTGCAATCAGAATATAACCCACTAGCTGGATATAGTCTGTGTTTGATCCATTGATTCTTTTTAAAATTTCATTTCTATTTCTTGGAAATAGCCGGAAGCAATATTTAGTTGCTGTTTCTCACCCTGAAGAATTGCCAAGGTAAATAATGCTGGCCTCTTAGGATAATAATTTAGCCATTTGGAGTGTAGAAGAAAAAGGAGAGGGAATTACCAGCAAGCTTCATGTGTTGTTCTCGCTTCTTGATTTGAAGTTATTTATTTATTTTTTTAATGGCAATGGAAGTAATGTTGGGGAGAATTGTCTACATCTACCTGATAAACTAAAACTCTGTTTGCTAATATAAAGAATGAATCAGGTTCAGTTTGCTGTGGCTGATTTCTTGCAAGCCGCGCTTTAGAGTTTAATCTACATTGTCTTTACCCAATAGCTACCATAAATCAAGCTTGCCTTCCAGATGCATTTGGCCTGTAGTGTGAGAGTGCTAAAAAAAACCAACAAGTAAATGCAGAGCCCATTTTGCAAAGCTCAATTACACCAGCATAATGAGAAACACCACATTTCTCATAAAAAATAAATCCAAACAATAAAAGGTGGGGCTTCTGTCAGGCGCCAAGAGACAGCACAGAGAGAGGTTCTGAGGTTGGAAATCTTACCACACATCCAAACTGCAGTTCAAACTTATGAGGACTGCAAAGAAAGACATCACCTTTCAATGGCTGGCCTGTGTCCTTCAACACTCATATTGGTGACTTTGAAAGCTGTGAATATTTAAACCAGCTCTAACTTATCCCTAGTGATACAGGACGAAGCCGTCACTGCACACAGAGTGGGAGAGAAAGGCTATGGTCCTAAGAGTCTCAGAGTGACCTCAGCAAGATGAGTCTCAGCTGATATCCAGACTGAGCACCTGGAAGTGTGTTACATGCAAGTTCTAAATTTCCCAGGGAAGAATTTCCTTTTAATGGTTTGAAGGTTTTGACGACTGGCATGATTCATAGCCTACACTCCGTGTAGACAGGCGAGAGTGGCAGGTGGCGAACCCTGCCCATGCAAGTAGGCCGTCTACACAGAGCAGCCCTGAAAGTAGCACTGAGCTGCGCATGCGCCTCTCGCTCTCCAAGCGTTACTCACCCTGAGTTTCCGGCCGAACACGTTGACTTTGCCCTGGGCTTGTTCTTTTCGGAATCTCCACTCTACCAGATTCTGCCCGTTCTCCCCAGGAAGGGTCATGTTTCTTTTGGCCACCGTGGGATTCGCGGTGCCAGCCAGAACGTGGGGCTCTGTCTGGTAGTGTGAATCTAGACCGCTGGCGTAGATGATTCTAAGGGAGCCATCATAGCCAATCTGGTAACTGTTTCTTAATTGGTCTAAAAAGAGAGAGAGAGAGAAACAGAAAATGTGAACCATCTGACAGGAGTGCATTCAGAATGGAGAAATATTTCTAAAACACCGAGACCCACTTTTAAAAACAAAAAGGGTACTTAATGATGTTGCTATGGTCTGGAGAGCTAGTGTCCCCTCAAAAATGACTTAGGTGTTGGGAACCGGGTCTTCAGTTTGTGAGGTTAGTTTTGGAATCTCTGACAATTTTAGGTCATACCTATCTGAAGGAAGTCCATCACTGGGCTGGATAGCTGATACCAATCAATCAACCTACCTCCCTTCTTCTCCCCATCCCTCTTTTCCTCTCTCTTTCCTTCCCCCACCTCCTTCCTGTACATCACGAGGTGAAGAAACTCTTCGATTCTGTGTTTTCATCGTCAGGATGTGTTGGTCAGTTGCATGGGCAAGTGGCCATGGTCTGAAACCTCTGGGTCGGCACGCTAAATAAATCCTTCCTTCCATTGCTTCGGTCACGGTGGTAAAAAAGTAAGGACTACGGATGTCCTTCCAGAGGGTAAGAGGACAGTTGGGGCTTCTGGCATTTCATGCTATCAGGGTTTTGGTTGAAATATCAAAGGCAAACTTCAGGAGAACTGAAAAGAACCAGTGACTTTAGTAGAGGGAATGAAGGTTCACCTTTTTTGGAGGTGTGCAGTGGACTAAGCATGTAGTCTTTCAGTAGGCTGGGTGTTCACCTCCAGGGTCTTAGAGGAGTCCCCTCCCCTATCTGTATCTTGTCATCTTTTCTCAAGGATACTTTGGAAAGATCAGTATCCATAGTTTGCATACTCAAAATATAAAGCGATATTCTCCCCTAAACCAACTTTTAAGTAAAGGGATCCACCTTTTTATAAAAAAAAAAAAACCCTCTCATATTATAGACTATTGCCTCTGTCTCGGTGTAAGACTTTGGAATAGTATAGGATCATTCGGAGACGAAATATGAGCCAGAAATATTAACTGTTAGATGACTGCAGAGGTTTTGCCCAATGGATAAATTTTTAAAGAGAAAAAAAATAATGAAACAAACAAACAAGCCAATCCAAACCAAACCCAAGCAGACTAAGAGAGGTTTAATGCAGGTTTTAGTAATTATTCCAGGCTGAGAAAACGTTCAGATATATAAATGGGTTCTTGGGATGTGGGGTAAAATCGCCATGGTGTATGGCTTCATATACCACACTATAGTGGATCAGAGCACCTCACCTCAAGATACTGCAGGGCACGCTCTCAAAAACTGTTGGTGGACACAAAGCCGGTAGGGGGACATGCATCTAAAGCTGGAACTACGTTGTTATATTAAGTAACAATGGAAAAAGACATTTTACAAGGCTAGCATTGTTCTATACACTTCATGGCGCATGCATGCGCACATATAATACTGCCTGCAGGGCCTTGTTCCACCACCGTCTCTCAACATTCCTGCCTTCCCTTCCCCTCATCTGGTTTATCTTAGAACACGAAGGGCCGTATTCTACTTGGGGTCCTACCGATACCTTGACCGTTCATCATTTCAAACCCTGCCTTCGCCTTTACCTTGAACCATGGTGTAGAAAGAATCGATGGAAGACAGATTGGAAGTGATGCTGACGTCCTCGTCTCGGCTGGATGACTGGATGTCCACCGTGATAGCCTTGTCCATATCCCCGTGTAGGTTTGTAACCACTCCGGTTGGAAACGTGACATTCGTGAGCCGGCCTTCGCTGTCGTAGCTGAACGAGAGAGGCATCGTGTGGCGTTAACAAGGGAATGGCCAGCACTTTTTTACCTGTACATTTAAGGCCCGCCAGTATTAGCAGCACCAATTTGGAGGGGTATTTGTCTTTGTGCATGAGCTTACGCCGAGTGAGGACTTCAAACACGCTTTGAAGTAATCAGAAGCCTGTTTAACATGGAAAAATCTCACTGGTGAGAGCAAGGGTAAACAGACCAGTTCTCCATCTCAGCATTTCAGTCTCTGAAGTGTGACCCAAACCCACCTGCACATCTGATTTGCTGTTTCAAAGGGAAACATGGTTGCTGATATTAAATTCCTTAGTATTCCTTCACATTTTCCGCCAAGTAGATGTAATTCCGTGCTCTGTGCTTTTAAGGTTATTTCAACTAAGCCCTCTGTGAGCGTGCAACATGCGCACACATATATGTACCCCCGTCAAACACATCTAAAGGATTATTTTAGAACCCTGAGGCATTTTCAACACATTAACTAGAAGAAAAACAGCCTTTCAAAGACTCTTTCCGGAGAGTGTTGGGGCTGGTACCCAAACCAAGTGAAAGCTATGCCAAAGCTCTGTGTCAGTCCATCCCTAGTCCTAAGGATGCTAGACATTTCTCAGTGATTGACATGGTCTAGGACTTTAGTGACAGCAATATCCTTCCTTAAAAATGACTTTTTTTTTTTTTTTTTTTTTTTTTTTTAAACAAGACAGGGTTTCTGTGTAATAGGAGCTCTGGCTGCCCTGGAACTCACTTTGTAGACCAGGCTGGTCCTGAACTCGCTGAACTGTTTGTTTTTGTTTGCTTTTTTTTTTTTTTTTTTTTTTTTAGGAAAAAGATTTATTTTCATCATGTGTACATGTCAGGGTATGTGCACATGCATGCAATGCCCATGGGACACAGGTGAAGGTGTGGGATGGCCCTGGAAGGAGTTCCAGGTGCTTGTGAGCCTCCTGACGTAGGTGCTGGGTTCTTTAGAAGAAGGGCAAGTGCTCTAACTTCCGAGCCACCTCTTCAGCCCCCACTCTCTCTGGTCTATACTGCTCTTCTAGGACTGTCTGCTATCGCAAGTGGCTTATTATATTTAGCAAAACGAGATACAGTATTTCCGGACATCTAATAGTTTTTTGATATTATTTGATATTATTACATGCTCATTTTTATTAGCATACAAATATGGGAGACTTATTTAAATGTTAGAGTCCATTTTAAACACGATGCCGTGATGATAAAAATGTACCACAGGAACAACCCTTGACTAAGAATTCAATTATTTTGAATTTTCCACTTGTGACATCAGCAGAGAAGAATTTAAAAAAGATGAGCACATTATCTGAACAGGGAAGACCAAAATTCAGAATTCTGAATGAAAATTTGGAAGCGTCCTTGTAGCAAGCTCAGAAGCAGTGATGGTGGAGAACGGATATTTTTAGCTGAGGGTGAAAACTGCCAGGGATGGGCAAACACACAGCCGTTACGAGAATCACAGAGCAGTGTGGGATGCAGGGCAGAAAAGCACACACACGTTGTTTGCAGCTAGGAGGTCCCAGGCAGTGAAGATGGCGAAGACAGAGCTCTGCCCGTGCTGACCCGTTAACTCGAGAGGGCTCAGGGTCAGTGAGATCTCGGGTTTGACTGACGTGGTCTGACAGCCTGCCACGCGGCTGCCGTGGTGGGAATGGGCACTCAGCGGGAAGTGAGGAGAGAAGGAGGACGAGAGAGACGAATGCGCCATTAAGTGTCATCATTGCTTGGACTCGGAAAAGTCAGCGCCTATGAAACAGAGCAGACATCCTTCCCTCCTCAGCAATCCCAGAGCCCTGAGCAGATTAAGCCACAAATGAAAGAAATCCAAAATAGTTTACAGCTGTCACTGCTTTCCTGAAGACGTTATTGATCTCGAAACAAGCAGGCATTGGTTCGTTCACACGGCAAAGCAGAGACGGAGAATTATGGACGAAAAATCAGTCTCAAGTCAAGGCTTCTTTCTATTCGGTATAATTCTTGTGTCACACTGTACTGTGCACAGCTTCTTTAGAAATGAACATCCTTTTGAATGCCCTTCGGTTGTTCTGGACTGCATTGGCCCTCCCCCATCTTGTGATTGGCAAGATGAAGATGGTGTGGTTAAGTCCCTTGCTCAGGCTCTCACGGCGGAGCTGTCAAAGGAGCTGTTAGGCACCTGACCTCGGGCCCATTGTCCTTTCTGTAAATCACAGGCTCCAATTCAAAGTGGAGACCTGTGCTTTGCACTCACGATCCCACTCGCCAGCAGCGTGCGCATTCATTCCTGCGGCCGCCGCCGACCTGCCCTTTCGCGTGTTCATATTTCCCAGCCCCATTCAATCTCAAGCAGAAACTTCACCTTTCTCCTGTAGAAAACATTTTGCCAACCTTTGACTTGATGCTTTCATTGGCTTACCGCTCATTCCCTTTCCTGCTGGGCAGGCATTTTTCTATCCCAGGAGGTTGAGCACACGGGGATCCAGCCTAGGATGCTGAGCATTCAAACGGCAACCTGTTAGCTTTTGGTTCTTTGGGAAATAAAAATACAAGTAACCTTTGGAGATGGTACAGTTAGAATGATGTAAGGAGAGGCTGACTCCTCAAGGGCTCAGCTTAACAGTCTGGCCCTGGAAGTTCTGACCATGTGCCAGCCAACAAGGGGCTAAATCTAAGTTAAGGCATTAACGGGACTATAGTTTGTAAAGAAGGAAGGCCGGGAATGAGTGAGAGTCCTCAGGGTATCTTCATGTCTAGTTATCCATCAGTTTCTGCACACAAGGGTACTGAGAACCCAAAGAGAATCCAAAATAGTCATATAGGTGAAAGTTTGCCTCCTAACAGTGAGTGCCCCTCGGGTCCCTTGAGGGACCAGAACGTAGGCAGAGATGTCTCCAGCTGGAGAAGCCAGTGGGGACGTCCTTGAGGAGATCTCTGCTCTCAGGCCTGGATAACAGAGATTTTCACAGGACTGGGAGGGGGAGGTGGTGTGGGAGCTGGGGTAACGGAGGTCTGGAATGAAGGGCAGTGAAGCCATTAGGACTGGGAGAGAGGGAAGTTAGCCCACTGAGCCTTTAGGGGCTGGGGTCTTGGCAGCGGAACTCTGCAGGAGAGTCAGACCTTGAGACTGAGCAGGCTTCACGTCACGAGGATGGGGCACTGGGGAATGTTGACGGGAGTCTCTGTGATGCTGTGCTATTCCCCTATGAGGAAGGCTTTAGGAGAGCAGCATTTAGTTAGGCTGACAATGGGTAGCACTGATGGAGCTTACCAAGAGGTGGCAGGCCAGGCTGTGAGAGCTCCCTAGACTTACTCAATACCCAAAACATAGGGCAAACATCGGGACCAACACAGGGCCTTGAAGTGAAGAGCTGCCTACCATCTTTTACCCCTACTACTTCATAAAGGAAGGGTATTTAATCGCACTGAAGACAGAAAGAGCCTCATTTCCGGATGAGAGAGAGCTGGTTAAAAGAAATACACTCTGGGGTTGAAAACATATAGTACTGTCCCTTGTTATCACAAGGGACACGGGGGAAGGGGGCTACTCCTGTGTATAATTTTATGTTTCTGTTGGATGGCATAGGGCAAGCTGGTGATTGGACAACACATGTAAAAGTAGATGGTGATGAACGGGTAGACCAGAAAAACAAGGCCTCTGTTCGGATTCTACCAGGTCTCCCTAGGGAGGGTCTGGAACGAGGGTCTGGTGGCCTACTTTAAGACCAGAAAGGACAGAGAAAGCCCCTTCGGCATGAGAAGAAGAGGGGAACCACAGTTTCTGTGACCCATTTTGGGGAAGAGGACTTCTAGGTTCTATGGTATGCTTCTGCAGTGAAGTAAGGAAGAAGAAAGGGAGGATGGGAAGTGTTCAGGATGTTTCTAGTCTCCTTCCATTTAAAGCACTCAACACAACAAAGCCAGGCCTTTGGGTGCGGTGTCAAGAACCCCCACCAAAGCAACATGAAAAGAATTCTCATCATCCTTGCTCGGTTTTTTTCATTTCAGTGTAGATCAGTGAAGATCTTTTCGTAGACCAGGACCCTTGTCAACAGAAAAGAAAATCAGTCACGGGAGAGACTTTAAAGTGACCAAAGGATTCCGGGTAAGGAGTTGAAACAAAAGAATCCATTATCAAAAGAAGAAAATTTTAGGCAATGTGCCAGCAACAGCCAACCAGAAGGCTCTGACCCTGGGAGATCAGTGACCTTCCCATCTAATCCATATACCGCCGGACATCGCCTCTGTTTATGTGCCGCTCATGATGGCTTGGCCTTAGTGCACCAGACCGCCCCAGTTCGTGTAGTGAAGATGTAGTTTTTCTTTTATGAGCCTTTGGAATTTACAATGCAATAGGCTCTAGGGAATGTGAGCAGAGCACCCACTTCATGTTCGCCTCTCCACTCGTTGGGAAGCCTCGCAGCTCCAGATCCACCGCACAGCACGGTCTTGGCTGCTCCCAGCTGACCCCACTTCACAGAGGACTCGGCTTGGAAAAGACACCCTCCCTCAGGCTCTCCTCGACCTTTGGCTCTTGCAGTGACGGGGTACCCTTTTTTATGGCGATCTATTTATTTGACTTTAATTTTGATTGCTTTTTTTTTTTTTTTTTTTTTTTTTGCCTAGACTTGCTACTTTAGCTTTTGGAGAGCATTTGCAAAACTCCTTTTATGTTTCCAAGGCAGCGAGATTATTAGTAAATGCCTCAGAGTCATAACCTCGATCCGCTCTCTCCTTCTCATCCACAGACACGAAGTGTGCTACTCTTCATTTTCCCTTCATATCATCTTTCACATACTTATACTCCCATTCCCACGGCTGCCCTAGACTTGGACAACTGGTCTACCTGCCTCTCCCCACACTTTTTGGTAACTACCTGGAACATTATAAGACTCCCGTGCTTAAATATCTTCAGTAGATTTTCCTTTGAGAGAAACACTAAGCAGCACGCTTAACAGCTCTGTGTCAATAGACTACTGCTACTGTAAATTTATTCAAGTGCAAACCATTTGCAGTTCTCTAAAGCACTGGAACTTGCTTGACTTCAGTGCTGCTGTTCAGATGGGTCCTTGAGTGGAATGTTTAAGCACAGTCATAGATGGGCTTTCTCATCTTCCCAGAGTTTCTACTATTATCCGACTCTGTTTCTCGGTAGGTATATGGATTTGCTCTTAGACTTGAATCACAGTGAATGATCTCTGAAAGACTCATGGGCCCTGTGTTTCAGTGTGCCTCTTACACATCTGATAGCTTAAACTTCTGTTCACTTGAACCAATAAAAACAAAACCAATAAAATCGACTCATTGTTGTCACCTACTGTGACAATTTTCTCTATAGTGATAATTTAAAACAACCTAGCCATCACTGTGGTAAGGGACACAGTTACCACCCCATCGGAGCTGAACAAGAATGCAGGAGTCATTTCCTTGGTCCTTATTCTTGATGCAGGACAACCAAACCAATAGAAAAAAAAAACAGAACAGGACTAATTTATATTTGAATGGTGGGTTGATTTGGCATTCTGATGTTAATAATAATGTGATTTGTAATATTAACCCCAAGATTTTACATATAAATATTTCTTAACAATTATATCAGAGACAAATCATTTCTTTTGAATTCAATAGCAATGTTCCCAATAGAAAATCCTCCAAAATTGGGAAGACATTAGAAAAAGCAGCTACTATCATGATAATTAGAGGAATCAAGTGACATCAAGGTGACAGGGCCTTTTCATAGGTACTGACATTGAGGTGACAGGGGAAGAGGAAATCAAGAAAGAATAAAGAAGTCACTGTTTTGTTTTTACTTAGGTTTTCTTTCAAGTGCCGAGAGGATCTTGAGACTGGGATATGAACAGACAGGAGAGGGTGGGCTATACCTGCTTACATTTCTTTGCTTGGGTGAGTTTCCTTAGGAGGTCTCGCTCTTAAGGGACAGGCTCTAACCTGTACTTGTTCTATGAAACTGGCAAGGGCAGCAGCCTGCCACTCTCTCTTTGTCCTAGGATATGGATGTGTGTGAATAAGAGGGAAAGACTGCGATCAGGAGAAAACTTTTTGAGGATATTTACAAAGAAGCCTCATTTATCACTGAGTGGCTGTGATTACCACTAGCATAATATTACATAAGATTCTTGTTTCAACAGAGATGCAATGTGTGTCATTGTTTTTGTACGGGAAATCTGGTAACTTTTAGTCAATGTTTCTTATGGGATAAGTGTTAACAGAGGCCAAGAGAAATTGGAAGAATGGTAAGAGTCGCAGATTTGTTACAGTAAGGAGGAATGTTTCATTGCCAAGAAACCTTTCATTTCATAAATAAAGGTAGTTCTCTGGCTTGCCAAGCATCGTAGTTGGGAGTGACAAAATTGGTCCTGGGGTCAAGGTTTTTACTCTAGTCGAGAGTCTCCCATTCAACCAAAGCTTCGTCACATGGAAAAAAAAACAAGGAAAAAGAGAGGAGAAGAAGAAGGGAACAAGTAGAGAATAGAAAAAATGGCACAGGAAACCAAGGACACACATCAATGGCTTAGAAAACCCAGGTAAGTACCAACGAATGCAAAAATACACAGTAGAAGGAGACTACTGTGTAGTCTACTGTTTACTAGATCATTGTTTAGTAAGTGGGCAGGCTTAGAATGCAAAGAATAAGGGAACACTGAGACCAATATGATGTCTGTTCACCATCTATGAGAGGGTAAATGGATGCTGTTCAGTTTCTGAAGGGAAGAGGAATAGTGGGCCTCCAGCAGGCAGGAGTACAAAAGAGTAAACAAAAGGGGATCAGGGCTGGGAGGTGGTTCAATGTGTAGAGTGCTTGCCAGGCAAGCATGAAGACTCCAGTTCAATCACCAGCACAACAAAGCTAGGTGTTGCTATGGCTGCAGCCCCTGAGCTGGTTGTAAGCCCAGCGCTGGAGAAGTAGAGACAGGCCTGGGGCTTGCTGACCTGTCTAATTTGGGTGCAATGGGAAACCCTGTCTCAAAAGATAGGGTGGATGGCGCCTCCTGAGGAATGACTCTGAAGGCTGTCCTTTGACCTCTAAACGTGTATTCACATACATGAACATGTATGCACACACATATAAAAGATAAATACAGCAAGCAATGTCACGTAGAAGGACAGGCACTTTGAATATTACAAAGAATTGGGACTCAAGAAAGTGGATCCTTGAGTGTTTATAGGGCACTACCTTTACTTCCACACGGGGAAGTGCCGACTGTCAAGTCATGATTCCGAACAGTCTCCCCTGCCACTGGTTCCCAGACCTCCTACACCCCTTCCCATCGTGATTTCATTCGCTCCTAATTTAGTTCTCTCAGTAGCTCCAATATCACATATGCATCTCAAGAACTGGTTTTTCCTTAAGAGCTAATCACCATATTTCTTTCTCTTTCTTTTGTTATTATTTTTAAGATCATGTCTAACTAAGTTCCCCAGGCCGGTCTTGAACTCACGGTCTTCCTGTCTTAGTCTTTCAAGAATTAGGATATAGGTGTTCCTAACATACAAGTACTGAGACAGCTATCTGTTTTGATCACATATGTAACACAGTACCATGGGAACTTACATTCATAACTTCAAAGTCTGAATTCCCTGTACATTTCTGGTGTTTTCTTATCTATTTTGCCAACTACGGCGGCAAGACAGGGAGGAGCTCCCAGAGATTGCCCATCTATTCATCTCCTGATGATTAATTCAAGTTGTGATTAGTGCCACGTCTGCATTCCGTTCTCTACTTATCATTCATAACTTTCTTTTTCTCCTTGTACTTTCTACTTTTCCCCTTTAAGTCCATGCTCAAGTGGTCACCAAACTGACCATGTGGCTTCCTAGTTAAATTCTCCTAATTGCACCTTTTCTATCCAGTGTGGAAGATTCCCCAGACGGTCCAAATCCGAAGCACATCATTTAAGCCTTACTTGAGCAGAACCGCACCCTCCCAAAATCTTTCCACGGTCTCTTCTCCCAGTATCCCCGGGCACCATGCTCTAGCCATTCTAAGGTGCGTGTTCGTTCAAATCCTGCCATGCTCAGCCTGCCCAGTCTAAGCTTAGCTCCCGTCTGCCAGCTCCACCTCTTCCTGGCTTAACTGAGATGGATATCTTGCCTACTCTTGTCCCCCATCTGACTCGGATGAGCATCCTGGTCGCCTGGGCTGCCTGCTGAGCAACACTGTTTTAGCGCTCACAACACTTCCGAGTACTTCCTCATCTGTCCGGGGCCCAGCGGATGCTGGACTTGCTATTCTCCAGCACTTACATCAGCACCTGCCATCATCCATATAGAATGAACGCGTACAATGCCAGGAAAGCGGTGGATAGGTGGGGCATGCTCCTTGACCAAAGGGCATGGGCCAAATCCTCACCTTACTGGAGCCTCAGGGGTTTGAAGTATTTAATAGTTTGCTAACCAGTTTGCTGTTGTAATGCAGCATTTAAGAAGCTCGCCTTTTCCTTGAGATGGCTTAACTACTCCTTTAAATGCTGGCCCAGAAGGGCAGTGCCAGGTGGGACACACTCATATGGGACTAACTATGGTTGAGGGGATGGCTTTGTGAGATATGCCTTAAAATTACATTACCACACTCTTTATTAAATCAGTAGGATATAAATGAAGTGATCTCTTATGGAATATGCACATAACAGATATGTAAGTAAGGAGAAACTGCTGGTTGTAACTCATCTCGCTCGCTCTAAGTTAGAACTAATCGCTGCGTATAGCCACTGTGACCTTCCTTTAGGTTTTCAGCTAGTCACCCTAAATGCTTTTTGGTTTCTATAGGAACAGTCTGATCTACTTAGATTCACGTAGATGGAAGTAGTAGAGGGCCATGCTACTGCTCCACATTACAACATTCTTGGAATTTTGGTTTTATTTCTATAGTATGTATCCTCTGGGAGGGAAGTACTGTATATGTCTGCTTTTTTAGGGACCTAGCTCTTTATTTTTCTTTTTGAGTTTGACATAGAATAAGTACTTTCTTTCATCTGATGCTAGACTAACATTCATTACTTGCTTAAATTTAAATTAATCTATTTATTTAAAAACCAACACTTCTTAGTTTTTGATTTCTATATACATTTGAATCAAAGGCCTAATTATGGGGGGAAAAATCTTAATTTTTTTCAGACTTCTTTCCTTACTGTATACTTAAATAGAGGTGAACACTTGAATCCTTTTTAGGTAGAACTAGAAAGTGATATTATTTTTCAGAAGTAAGAAATAAAATCTGATTATTTTTATGGGTATGCACGAGATTCATGGCATGGCACATGTGTGGAGGTCGAGGACAGCATTTTTGGTAGAATCATTTTTCTCCTTCTACCTTTAAATGGGCTCTAGGTATCAGGACATCAGACTTGGTTAGCAAAGACCTTTAGTTGCTGAGCCACCCTGCTGGCTTATATCAGCTCTTCTCCCTCCCCCTCTCTCCTTCCCTCCCCCTCCATGTGTCCCCTGTTCAGATTCACAGGCGATCAAGCTTTGGGATGGACTTGCAGTCTAAGGGATCTGTTTTGAAATGCATGAGTAGGTTTACAAGATGCAGCAATAATGGGATGTCATAAGGAACAAAGGCACGTGGATGATGCCCAGCCATCTAATCTCTTTCTTAACATTGCCCTTTCTTGATCTTAAGTCAGAGTTCAGAAGAGAAGGGTCATGTCCTCACTGGGCCAACATCTATAGGCTCTAGATGTCTGGAAATGACTCCTGGTCTTTCGCTGTCTGCCACACTTCCCCGGGAGAGCTGAAGGAAGGACAAGGGCTGTTTTACCATTTACCGCCTCAGAAATGAGCTGGAGATGATGCACAATTCCAGAAAATTCAATCATCAGTCCGTGACAACGAAAAGGGAAAGCTACCCTGACCTGTCCATGTGAATCTCTTCTCAAGTGACCATGTAGAGTGGTGCACGTGTGTCTTGCTCTTTGGATAAATTATCTGATGAGTGCTTCACAAGGCAAGTTGATGAAGTGCCTGGCGAGGCTATCAGAGCACCTACCCGGTGTAGACACTAGGCTTAGAGAGGGAAGGCCACATTTAGAAGCCGAATTACTCATCTTTGAGCCATTAGGAAGTAATTTAGCACCTGAAAAAAGCATTAATTTGCCAAATGGATCACACTGAAAGAGTTAATGTAGCTTTGCTGCAACAGCCACATCTCCACACTGGAGCAGACGCGCTGGACTCTGAAGACTAGCCGCTGTTCCGGTTTGTTTAATCTGGACTACAGAAAGGAGTTGGAATAAATCAGATACTGATGAAAGTATTGGCTTGATAGTGTACTGTGTTTGGAATGTACCCTAGTGACGATATTCAATGGTCTACATCGTTCTCACTGACTTCCTGCTACAGGCAAGACTATATCAGAGAACTAACCAAAACAGCCGACAGTAGAAAGCAGTGCAAGAATTTCCCCATGATTTCCAGTTCTGCTGATAAAATTGCTCCGAAGTCAGTCCTGAGTCCCTAAATGCTGTCTCTCACAAAGAAAGAGAGACGCGGGAACTATCAAAGGGAGGCTGAGGGCTATTCATTGTAAGTAGCATTATTTGTAAAATGGGGACTTAATTCTTAATGCTGTTTGTGGACAGAAATCACAATGACCTGTGGTTTGTCAGATGGTTTCAAAGGAGTGATCCTCAGTTCTGTCAGGTGGGAGCCTTCTCTAATCAGCCCCTACCTCAGCTGTGATGAGAGGGATGCCTGCCTAGGAACACAGCATGACACCATTGTTGGGTGATTCCAGCCGCTGTCAACAAGCAAGGACGCATCTTTCTTAATTTGACATAATTACCCTTGAGTTTCGCTGCTTTATTTGTGCCTGCTGTAGACTGTTTTGGATTAGAAAGTGTCCTACGGGTACGATAGCTAGCATTTATACCCCTTTCTTCTTTGAGATCCCTTTTCCCGTACTCTCCCAGGGTATCAGAATAGGTGGGGGTGGGTGGGTCGTATGTCTTTGCCATGGGCACGGAGTTAGGTTCATTATGAAGAAATGATTCAGAAGCTCATTCTGAAATTGCAAAGCTTGAATGAGGGACAATAAAGAAGCCAAACGAGGAGCTGGAGACCCATATATACCTTCAGAAACGGGGAAATGTTGAAACTCATTTATTTGCTCTGTAAATCTGAATACAGCTCACCAAAGATCACACGGCTCCACAAACACAGAGCTCCAAATATTCAAACTCCCAAGACGGGAAAATTGCCACTAACCTGCTGCTATGCATGTGCAGATCAGTTAGAATTCATAGCCACCCCCCCACCCCTCCACGTTTTCTTCTTCAGCCAGAAGAAGCGCCTCTAGAAATGCCGAAACCCTTGTATTTCATGTGGGCAAGCAAGCAGAGAGCTGTGAAATGTCATTTCCTAGTAAATAATTTATTCCATCGCCCAATTCCATACCCCGGATTTGCTTCTGTGTGCACTCAAGTGTAAGAGCTGTGGTTTTACTCTGGGTATGAGCTTGTTAAATAATACATTTTTAGCAGGTGAGATCTTTGTTGTCTCTCTGGAATTACTTTAGCTAAGAAGTTATAGCATAGGGCAATTGTTTTTAAAGAGTAGGACGTGCTGCTAGCTGGTGGCGGTGTGCGACTGTAATCCCAGCACTCGGGAGGCAGAGGCAGAGGCGGGCAGATCTCTGTGAATTCCAGGCCGGTATGGATTATGGAGCAATTTTTAGGACAGCCAGGATTGCAGAGAAACACTCTGTCTGAAAACCACCACCACAAAAACAAAATACCCAAAACAAAACCAAAAAAATAAAAACATGCAACTAGGCTTATTAGACAACAGTCACACAGTGGGTCTCCGCAGTCACACAGTGGGTCTCCAGTCACACAGTGGGTCTCCGCAGTCACACGGTGGGTCTCCGCAGTCACACGGTGGGTCTCCGCAGTCACACGGTGGGTCTCCGCAGTCACACGGTGGGTCTCCGCAGTCACACGGTGGGCCTCCACTGTCATACGGTGGGTCTCCGCAGTCACACAGTGGGTCTCCACAGTCACACGGTGGGTCTCCACAGTCACACGGTGGGTCTCCACAGTCACACGGTGGGTCTCCACAGTCACACGGTGGGCCTCCACAGTCACATAGTGGGCCTTCTTTCTACTGTACAGTGAGTCAGAAGTCATAGGCAACCACTTAGAGATAATTATTCAACACCTGAGACATCAAAGCTGAGCGGAAGCCATCAGACGCTGTATTTAGTGGCATGTTCAGAAAGCTTTTTCAAAAAATCACAGTAGGGACAGAACAACCACAAGCACCACAGAAAGAAACCGCTACAAGTCTAGCTTTGGAAACATAGGCTCTTATGCTAAAGAAGCCATCCGTGTACCCTAAATTAGAGTCACTCGCCCATCTTATTAGTGACTGATAAGAACCTCAAATAGGGAATCAGCACCTCCCCCCCTAATCCTCACTGATACCTGGTCCAACACGCTGTGCTTCCACCGGAATGGAGAAATGTTTGCTTTCTTTTTAAGTTTATTTTTTTCTTTTTCGGAGGATAATTCTGCAATTATATTTATGTGCAGAAAACTTAGCGGTGTACACATGACCTAGTTTACTGGCAAGTTCTCTGGCCTTCGCCGAATCAGCTTGGCAATGCTAGCCACAGACTTTGGATTCAGCATTTTTCCTCCCCAGTGGTGGTGGATCTCACGGTAATTGGGCCTGAAAGCTTCCACCAGCTTAGCCAAAGCACCTCTGTCTTCCGAGTTAACCTGTGTGAAGGCCAAAGGGGTGTATGTCTTCCTGTGGACAGGCTGCCCCAGCCTGGCTTTCCTCCTAATGCAATAGAGGACTGCCATCTTAGGGTCTACATCACGGGCTAGTACTACCTGCCGAGCCTTCCTGTTCTCGACCAAGGTATTGACTGTACTGACCCCTGCTCAAAGGAAAAGAGGTTTCTCAATGGGGACGTCCCCTTAGCCAGCAGCCTTCTTCTTAGCCTGGGTCAACGGCCTTGCTTCTTGTCCTGCTCTGTCTGTGGCCTGTAGCTATCTACGGGCAAGCTTAAGAGGCTGGGTAGCCGTTTGCCGGTCCAGGGCCTGGGGGGATCTGTTATTGACAGGAGCTATTCTCAACCACTTCTAGAGGACAGCCCTCTGTGCCAGCAGCCTGATGAACTGGGACATTTGACAACGCATGTAAGATCTCTTCTGGGTTGGATGTCCTGTCCATTGCTGAAGTTCCTAGGCCTTTTCTCAAACAGAGGATTCACAACTGTTGGCCTCCTATTTCTTCACAACGGCAGGGGCGGGGCCACCTTCCTCCCCTTGACCCTCATCCCTTCGGCTGGAGAAGAGCTTTCTTTTTAGCTTTCATTTATTCTCTGCCACACAAGCAAGGATTCTGGAGCCTATCATTGTTTCGCAAGAAATCTTTCAACGAGTTTATCCCTAACCCCTTACTTTTGTGAGACAGGGCCTTACTATGTCGTTCCAGCTGCTCTTGAACTTTTGGGGTACCCTGGACTGGTGTAGTTCAAACTCCTAATTCTCCTACCTTTGCCTCCTGATCGCTGGGGTTATGATGGCACATCAACACAACTGGCTATATGCACAGTTCTTGCTGCCCTTGCTCCTTAAAAGCAATATTTCAGAATAAAATGCTACCAATACAAACTCTTTACTTTTTCATTCAGTTAATTGAACAACAAGATCAACTGGGAAGCTCTTATTTTAGAAAGAAAAAGAAAACGAGTAAACAAGTCCTATTAGGCAAACATCAAAAGATGGAGAAGAAAAATGGGAAATTGTGACATTTTCGGTATTAATGATTGGCGCAGGGGTTTGAACCATCTCAGAGAACAAGAGACCATTTACACAGCATTTTTTTTTTCCAAAGGAGCTTTGGGGTGAGCCAGCTCTAGGTTTCATCAGCCTCTATTCAATAAATGAATATTCGCCCGACTACGTCATTGGCATCTGCCTCCAATTGAGGGGCGCTGTGTGTGCACAGCGACATTCCACGAGCCGTGGGAGCCATGGAGACAACAGCTTGCATTAAAAAAAAAAATGGTTTTCCCCCTTTTCTTTGTTCTCACACCACTACTGTAAAATGCTAACGGCACACTAAAGTTTGTAAGCAACAACAAAAATTGACAAACAGAAAACACGCGAGGTCAGTCCTTTGGACTCGCCCCCCTTTAAAATACCTTTGGCAGGAACGATGGTAACCATATTTTTACAGTAGGCAAATTGATTGATTCCAGGTCTTCCATCTGTTTCTATTTGATAAAAGCTTTCATTTCAACCCTTTTTTTAGACACCAGGCTAACTGAGAATCTGGCCACAAACAAGTGGGGATTTGGACTGAAAACTGCCATTTCTTACCTAAGGTATTTATGCCAAAAGATGATTATAGGCCACCGACCAGCTTAAGGGACTGGTGTGGTGAAAGTCACAGAAAACAGGTGTTTCTCAGTTGGGGATGATTTTTTTTTTTTTTTTTTTTGGTCCTGTTACAATCCCCTTGTGGTTTTGGTAAAACCTTGACCATTGCCAAACCTGTCAAATCCCCTCTTTACAATCCCATTGTGGTTTTGGTAAAACCCCTGACTATTGCCAAACTCGTCAAATCCCTTCCTTGAGGACTTACCAAGTATCTTTCTATGTCTGAATTAGACACACAGGACTACAAATACATAAAGCAGGACGCTACCAGGACATCAGTTCACTAACAACTACAAAACCACAGGAAGGCCGAGGAGCCAGCTCTCTGTAGGCAGTGGGGAAAGGGTGTGGGACAAAAGCTGCCGGGCTGCCCACATGCATTCTAGCTAGAACAGAGGCTGGTGTGGAGATGAAGATGAAGGGTTAACACGGCACGGCCAAGACTGAGACAAGGAACTTGATGTGTAGGAAGCCCTCTAGTTGGGTACCAGATAAGCGAGCTAGAAAGATGAGGAGGGACAAGGCTCTGGGCTAGTAATTGCAGTCTGGCTGGCTCCCCGAGTCCCTTGAGGAACACATGTAGGACTGACATGATTGTTCTTTCATATATCCTTGCTCCCAAGGCGGCTAACTGTGACAGACTAAATGCTAAGTGAGGATGGCTGCTCACAAGAGATCATCCCAGCCTATGCTATAGACAAGCAAACCAAAGGTAACATTAACAGCCAAAGAGTTCAGTTCTGTCTTGGCTGGGATAGAATTAAGCCTGCCATGGAAAAGCCATGAGTTGATCATGTAAACGTGAGAAGAAAGAGAGTTTAGTATGATGAATAGCATGTCAGGCACCTGCGAGGTTGGAGGGTGGTTAACACTGGTTAGGTGACTAAGAGCTAGCAGACAGCCAAGGTCAATGTTGGACTCAGGGACAGACAGGACAGAGCTGGGCTTTAACCACTCTTAACTGGGTGATTCACAAATAGCGCATGCTTGTTTCCCTGGTTGGGTCAGGGGGAGCAAGCACAGATCGTATGGTTGTTCCAGTGATCTGGTCCATGATAGCCCAGAGATGGGCTGAGAAAGGTTCCAGCACTCTAGAAGCAAATTACATCATCTCGTCAGGGACTCAGAGGTCCCATCCTATCTACTAGGGTGTTCACACCAATCGTTTGTGAAGGTCAGGATACAGTAAGCAGAAATTGTGGTCAAGGCTCCTGTGGGCAGAAGCCGGGGTTAGGTTTGTCTGTTTCTCACCTCCAAGGATCAGAGACAAATGCGATGTTCTCTGAGAATGGGTCCTGAGGCCTGCCCAAGAGGACAAGCCCCCCCGCCCCCCCCCCGCTCGAGCCTTGGGAAAGGGGCTTTAGAGGCTCTGACCTGGGAAGAAGTGGTCCCTTTCACAAGCTCGTACAGAATAACCACAATAAAAAAAACCTCATTCGGACATGGCAGTTCTGAATTCCTTAAGCTAGTTGCTCTACTTTTCAAAACCTTTTCAAAAAGCATACATACTTCTTGGCAATCTTTAAAATTACATTTTTGCTGAAAATATGTAGAAGAAAATAAACAATACATTGCTTTTAAAAATTAAAGTTTGAGATGAGGTTTTACTGTTTAACTGCTCTGAACCCACTGTGTCATCCAGGCTGGCCTCCGACTCTCGGTCCACAGCCTGCTTCATCCTCTTGAGTGTTGGGATTATATACATGTGTTACTGTTTTTTAAATGAATATGTCTGTTAATTTTATTAGAAAAGTAATTTGCAAACACTGTTTGGTCTAATACTACTCTTAAAATATACCCACGAGAGTCTGTGTCTGGCTGTAGTTATATATTGTCATAGTAGTTTTCTGAAATAGTGACTTTTGCTGTTGTTTCTGTAACTGTGCCTTCTAATGACCACACAAATGTGCTGTGTGACAAGAGAGGAACACACAAACGAAATTTACCAGACAATACTTTCTTATTACAGTCACAAGACTGATTTGCCTACCAAACCCGATTCCTGACAGTGCTTGAATTTCTCAAAGGCTGCAGATAATTTATATAATATGATTATGTAGTATTACGATATGTACTATACTATATTATATAAATAGATAATATATTACAATACATTATATGTAATAATATAATATAATATAACATATATTATATATATGTTATAGAGGAATATGCTTTCTTTGTGTCACTATCCTTCATTAAAAATAAATCCAAATTTGTTTAAACTGTCCCACATCTACCCCACTGATAGAGTGAGCCTGTTTCTCTGATTTCCCAAGCTTGAGTGAATTTGGGGGCCCTCAGTAAACCATCCTGTTGGCTTCCGGTTAGTCTGCTGGTAGTCTCCACAAGGAGAACTGTACGGTGTCAAGTCTCTGGACCGAACATGTTCAAAAAGGGCCCACAGAGCAAAGCTCGCGGCTTAAGACAGTACTGGGAACTTAGCCTCTCTCTTCTCGCCCTGCTTTCAACTAAAGCGACGCCCTCCCTAAGTCCCACCATGGCTGAAGATCTTCTAATGAGGAGTGCCCTTGCTCTCCTGCCCGGGCCTATCTGATGGCTGCATTTTCTCTCTGTGCCTTTTCCTCTCCGGCAACAGAGCCTGCTATCCCTTTGAAGGCCCTGCAAAGGAAGTGCCTTCCATCGACTTCCAATTTATTCCTTTCCTATTGCGATCCTGCAATGAAGGGAAGCAATGCCGAGAACAGAATTCTAATGTAACACAATTGTAAAGGTTTGTTCCTCTGACAAAACCATGCTGCTGGGGAACATTTGTTTTATTAAAAGGGAACCTGTCAAAAAAGAAAAAGCCAGCCGAACTACAGGGGAACTGAGCTCTCTGTGCAGGTTCCATTCCAGAGAAGTTGTACAGAATATATTTGTGTACTGACGACTTTTTTTTTCCGATGACTTTCATTGTCATCTTAGAGGTGTGCTCTTGGAGAAAACACTTCCGCTTCAGCATGCCACTGTGGGAAATCACACAAGGGACAGTCCGCATTTGCCAGCATGTCATCTCGGTGCAGCTAATTTCCCCTTCTAGCCTGGGCGATGGGAGTCACGTGAGCAAGCAATCGAAAATGATTTTACACAAGCTCTCACTGTAGAGTACACACACCATAAAATATACAGCAGCTAATTTCCATTTCATTCTCACTGACCTGACGAAATGTGACTGGCGAGCATATCACCCAGGCCAAACGCCCTGGCTTCGGAAGCCTCCTAACCTTCTCAAATGCTTTCCAACAGTGGCCAGTGTCCTGATTTGCATTTGGTCCCCAAGTCCCTTAATGTGTGGTTTATCTTCTCCAATAACTGACTGTGCAAAGCTAAGCCCTCTGGGAGATAAGGCTCACGTTTTCAGTCCTGGGGTAACCAGTCACGTTCACTGTAAATGGTGTTCAAAGTTTTTCTTCAGTGAGAGCTCCTGCCACAGTCGGCTTTATCAGCCAGGCAAAGCCAAACCCAGAGGCCCAAAACCAAAGCTGCCCATTGTTCTTTGAAAGGTTTGTCACTAAGCTGCTAAGTGTACTAGGGCAAAACGTCAGCTCCCAAGGAGAGGGAAATTTAGCATGGAGCTAAATGAAATGTAATCGTGGAGGAGTTTCACATGCGCGGGTCTCCTCCAAGGCTCTGTCTCCATCGAATTTTCATGACTCTGTCTTTTTTCTTTAAAAAAGACAGATAAGAAAATTATAGAGACCTTAGGACCTCAATAATATAGTTCCCTTCAGAACTTAAGCATGTATTATCACTACACACTATATTATGATAGCGCTATTTTATGATTAGAATAAAACATTCCTATACTTACTCAAAAAATGTTGTCCATCCAGTTTCGTCACTTTTGGTGGCTAGAAGCCCACTGTTGCCATGGTAAGTGAACAGAACTAGTTCCAGTCCTTGAGCGGTCATGCTTTTCAGACATCCATTGGTGCCTATGGTCAGCCATATCACTTGGTTATCTGGAGACACCACGCGGACAGGCATCCGATTTGGGTCCCTGCGTATTCGGAGGGTATTGCCATTGCTGTCTGTGATGGCCGTGATGTCGTTGTCATTGCTGTAGCTGAAATTATACAGGTAGTCACCCGTGACTAAGCTCACCGTGTACTGGTGGGTGCCATTGATGTCGAAGATGTAGAGTTCTTGATCAGTTGGAGAGGCAACCTCATAAAAGTTCATAGAGTTCAGTAAAGGCTTGTTCTTTGACACTGCCCGAATTCTAATATTTCCCAGATCGGCAATGTACAGCGTACCATCTGGAGAGGCGGCTAGCGAGGACGGGGCATTGAGTTTGGCATCTTTGGCGTAGCCATCCCCACTCTGATAGCAGTCACAATTGGCGTCATTTTTGCAGTCACACTCTGAAGGTATTCCAGCCACTAAGGAGATTTCCCCATCTGTTGTGACCTGCCGTATGCGGTTAATTTTCTTTTCATCGGTTTCGGTGATGTAGAGGACCCCGCTGTAGGACACAGCAATGGCCGTGGCTGATTCCAGGGTGGTCTGAACTGCATGCTTCCCCACGGGATACTCCACGCCAGGGACTTGGCAGTGCATGGGCCGTCCGGCAGCGATGCGAACTTGACGGTTTTCGGTGATCTGTAAAACTACATTATTATCCAGGACATAAATGGAGTTATCCATAGGGTTAATGGCAAGGTCAGTGGGCCACTCCAGACGCACCTTAATAAAGAAAGAAATGACCTGGTTAGTCAATCACTACACTGTAGTTAATTTGCTAGAAGAGTAAATTAGACCATTCAGGGAAATTAGCCTTAATTTGATTAAATGGTTATAAAATTGTCCCCCACCCATTCCTCCCCCCCCCCCGCGGTGAAACAAGCCTACAGTTTTGAAGTGGAAACAAATGCGGGAAATAACATTTTATTTAAGAATGCAGCACACAGAAAGATTTGCTGGTTATAGCCAAACAGAAAATGAACTTCTATGCCGTGAGTCAACAGATATCACTGAGTTATGAACACATATGCTCCTTGCAGTAGTAATAGCAGCCAAATGCCAGGGCTTCCTAGGTTATGAATACATTCTTATTCTATTGTGTTTTCAATCAGGCCAATAGTTAAGTCCCTAATTCTAAATATAAGCCCCTCGGGACTAATCGTAGTGTGTTTTTTCTTATACGCAAGGAGCCTATGCAATCAAAAGATTAGGGATTTAAGCTGTTTTGTTCTTTTTGGAGAGTCTGCATGCCGCCACTCCAGTGGAATTTCATTACCCATGCTTAGCATTTCTTAGCGCTAATTGATCTGCATTTCACCGAATTCATCAAATGCAGAATTACACAAGCAGATAACTTTTAGTGGCTCCTGATGTACATTTAAACAGAACAGCTGCATCGTAACCACGCCCACGCCTGACAGATGCAATTGAACATGGTGCCGTCACTGGCTACCGACAGGGTACACTGAAGCCACTCAAGCAAGACAGGCGGCTTGGCTTAGCATCCACAGTACCTGGCTGATATGCATGCTTGTGTCGCAGGTTAAAGGTCTGGCTGACGTCAGGTCATTGGACCCTAGGAGTGTTGATATGATTCCGTTTTGATCAACCTTTCTGATCATGGTTCCATCAACAAAGTAGATCAGCCCGTTCTTATCGATCGCCATTCCTTTAGCCAAGAAAAGTAAGTGTTACCATTTAAAAAAAAAAGATTAATTTTGATTGAATCCTTAGGCCTAATGATGAATTAAAACTTAGCCTTGTTAATAAAAGGGGTGGTAGATAACAGGTAAGATGGCTGATTTTGTAAGGCTGGGCAGTGGTGGCACATGCCTTTAATCCCAGCACTTGGAGGCAGAGGTGGGTGGATCTCTGAATCTGAGGCCACCCTGGTCTACAGAATAAGTTCCAGGGCAGCCAAGGCTACATAGAGAAACCTTGTCTCAAAAACAAAACAAAACAAAACAAAACAAAACAAAACAAAACAAAACAAAAAACCCCAAAACCTGAAAACCAAAAACCAACCAACCAAACAAACAAAATAAAGATTATAAAATCTTAAGAAAAGGAAAAAAAAGTCACATAGTCATTTACAGTTCAAATACATTTATGTAAAGACACACAACACAGAATCCAAATCTCTAAGAATCTCTATCAAGGATATGAACCTCATAGGCACAGTGCTTGTATGCTCCAAATACAAAATAGCATTTACAGTCCCAACGTAGTCTCTTCATTATAAGGGACAGGCTTGGGTTCTGTTAGCGCCGACACACTTCCAACAAAGCCAGCGCTGAGCTGAGGTTAGTGTTTAGCTGACCTTGTTACAATGAATTTTGCCATTATGAATAATTCAGAACAGCAAATATTTTTTTCTCCAGCCCCTGCTCACATAATCCTCACTGACTATAATGAAAATAAAAGTTTCCAAACACAAGCCATTGTAACGGACGGCAGGATGCTTGAGCAAGGAGTCAATCTTGACTCGTTAAGAGCTTACATCACAGAGGATTCTAGCCCGTTACCCCCGCCCCCCAAATTCCCCATAGCGAGCAGATTTTCCCATGGCCCAGAGACAAAAGTTGAGCGGCCCTGAAGTGGGGGAGAGATAATAGGGTTGCTTAGTGATGCTTTTAGAGAGGCCTGGGACTCATTCACGACAAGGAAATTCCAGGACAATGAAGGGATCTGAAGTTTAATAGGACGTGACCTGAATAATATAGAGTGGTTGCTTCAGTCTTGGAAAAGTTGAAAAAAAAAATAACCATAGTATGATGGCTTTTGTTCTTAAAAAGTCAAGAACCTTCTATTTACTGTTAAAAAAAAAATCAACTTTGTTTTGAACAATTTCATGATAAATGGCTTTGAAGGCACTACATGTGATGCATTTTTTCAGAACATAGTTGGAGATAAAACAATAGACTCGGGAACCAGATGGATTTTTTTTTTTACCTTTATAAAAAAATATAGTTGAAAGAAAAGCCTAGATTGATAATTGCCAGTACCTTTGGGACTCATGAGCGTTGCCTCCACAGCCTTCCCTCCGTCCCCACACCTGGCCTCGTCGAAAGGAAGGCACTGTTCCCCGGTCCCTGCGACCACTTCGGCGTTTTAGTCAAGTCTTTGGCGCCGGTGAGTGACTTCGGACGGTAGATTCTGCGTGTGTTAGTATCGAAACATACAAATCTCCTGTGACCGGATCCGTAGCCAGGTAGTATCTGTGAGCCGGGTTGCTACTGTAAAAAGATTCATGTGTAAATATTAGAAGAGAGCTCACCCTTGTGCACAGAGGGAAATGAAAGCGAAATAAAACATGCCATAAGAAAGTGTTTATCAACTGCGACCCCTTTGTCAGAGGCTGGACAAGAACAGGCTAAGTGATAATGACTTAAGAGAACCGTGATCCGAGGTGGCAAGTCTCCAAGACGAGATGATTTTAAGTCTGTGTTATTTTTCTTTCTGGTTTGGTGGTGAGGACTCAATTACTAGTTAGCCACTATTCTTTATTTTATTTATGTTTTATGCGTATGGATGTTTTTGCCTGCAATTATGTGTGTGTACCATGTGCATTCTGGTGCAATGGAGGCCATGAGAGGGGCATCAGATCCCCTGGAACTGGAGTTAAGACTGGAGCTGCCATGAGGGTGGAGAATAAAACATGGGTCCTCTGGAAGAGCACCGAGTGCTCTTAACTGTGGAGCCATCTCTCCAGCCCCCACCAAGAGGCATTATTAAAACCAATTAACCTTACTCTTGCCTAAAATAAGGAAGCAAGTGCCCTGACAGATAGATGAAGTTTATTCTAAGGAAAGACCCCTCCATCACATTCTCCATGGACTTAACATTGCTTTGCTTTTCTGCAAACCTCACAAACAATATCTTCCCCCACCAAGAATGCAGCCTTATGCCCATGGTAGTTGCTTTCTAAGAGTCCAGAAAAGCAGATGGTGCGGGTATACTGTCCGCCCAGAACTACAGGGATAAAATGAGATAATCCATCCAAATGCAGAAGGCAATCTCCGAACACTACTTTCTTAGCAATGTGACTTTTGGATCACGTGCAAATATGGTCCTCTGGAAAGGACAGAAATAGTCTGAGTGACTTGGTGTTTCAGTGGGGAGAGTGAAGATGGGATCCATTAAATAACATAGCTTTTGAGAACAAGCTTGGTTTCATATTCTCTTCCCCTCTCCCCCTATCTCATCCCCTTTCCTTATTCCTTCCATCTCTTTGCCATCAAATACACAAAAAGCCACACACTTATTTATTTTGTATGCGAACATCTGTGAGATGTGTCTCCTAGAAACGCGGGAGATGCTATGTAGGTGAAGTCTATCCACCGTGGTTGCCTAAATATGACCAGAACAAGCACACACCAACAGACACGCTGACATAGAAGGTGGACTGTTCATGAAGCCCCAGTCCTACACAAAGAACCCCAAGAAACAAGAATCTTGAGATCAGGGAGAAATATGTTTTCCCCAGAGGAGAGTATGTGTGTGTGTGTGTGTGCGCGCGCGTGCACACACAAACACACACACCACCACCACCACCAATAACAACAACAGCAACAACAACAATTAAAGAGAAAGATGCCATGGATTGAAAGAGATAAAGGGGAGACTCATAAATTTGGAGGGTGGGGAAAGGAGGAGGGAAATGATGCATGATATTATAGATTTCAAAAATAAAAAAACATGCAGTATAAAGATTAATATAAACCTTTTAGATTTAATAATGGTAACAATTTTTAATGCTAATTAATGTTATACTTATAATGAAACCATTCTTACTATTTAGTGTTCTTTATGTTCTTATTTAGGTTTTTGTGTGTGTGAGTGTGTGTGGTATATGTGTGTGCAGGCCAGAGGGTTGATGTCTTCCGCTATTTGTCTCGGGCTTAATTTTTGAGATAGGGGGCTCTCACTGAATCCGGAGTTTGTAAAGTCAGCTAAAATAGTGGCACCCTAGGAGTCTGGGGATCCACCCGCCTCTGGCCCCCATGCTAGAGGAACAGGCATGTGCCAGTGGGTCCAGCTTTCACGTGGGTGCTGGAGGTTTGAACCCAGGTCATCTGGTTTTTTAGTGAGCAGGGCCTACAGTTCCATCGCTAATCTTATGTGTTGTGCAAGCAGTGAATATGTGTACTTAATGTGAGGGCCTCTGCTACAGTGTTATAGTTTCTATTCGTGTTTATCATTGGGGAACAGAGCCCATCATGTAGACAGCAGGGACCTCTGGAGCGCCAGGGGTGCTACGGCTGTAGGCCACAGCCCCACCAAGGCCCTAACCTCCTAGGCCTTTAGGTCTCCTTTCTAGCCTTCAGTATCTTTTAGCATGAAGAGTCAGGTTAGACCAAGAGGCCTTAAACACAGGACAATGTTAAGGATAGACAGTTCTCTGAAGGACTCAGAAGGAAGTGAGAGAATACGAGCATTTCAGAAGTCTGATGTGTAGACAAATAGTCTATTGACCATGATAGATGTGATGACACTATTTTTTTCTTTGGGAGCAATGCACAGCTGTGACCACACCTCTACCAACAGCCTGAGAGCTGGCCTTTCAGCTGTGCACAGTCAGTCACAAAGTCTGAGGTTCATCACGTTGGGTTTATTCAAAAGATGTGGCAATGGAGGGACTCTCTAGTTTTTCCTGCCCCCCCCCCCCCCGACTATGTATAATAACTGTGTAGGTGGTTTTTTTTGGCATTCTATGATTAATTTTTTTTTGCTATTTGTAACACGTATAGGAATGAGGTGTGGACCACTCTGACTGGTTTGAATCCTAGGTTCATCACTTAATTAATACAAGCTAACGTGACTCAGAATCTTTAACTATAAGGCGGCAACAACAACAGATTCTTCTCAGGATGCTGGGAGGATAACAAGACTTAATACGTGGAATTTCTGAACATTTTAAAAGATGGATTTTGTTTTTAACTGTGTGTGTATATCTCTGTGTGAGTGTGTGTACATGAGCAAAGCTGTCTGCACAGGCTACAGTTGGGAGTTAAATTCCCTGGAGCTGGAGTTACAGAGCGTTAGAGAGCTGACATGTGGGTGTTTGAGAACCGAGATCGGGTCCTCTGCTGAGCATTTCTCTGGCTGTTTTAGAAAAAATTACATTTATTGGGGCGGGAGAGGACCCCATGTTCAATTCCAGTCCCGGGGGGAGCTGATACCCTCTTCTGCCCTCTATAAGTACTGTAGGCATGTAGTATGCAATGTACCCGTAATCAAAAACACCCCCCACACATAAAATAACAAATACTCAGGAAAAATGACATTTTACTGTGTCATTTGTGCACGTGCCAGGCCACAGAACACATGTGGTGGTCAAAAGACAACATGGAAGAGCGTGGTTGTCCCTCAACATTGAGTTCCAGGCCTTGACCTCACACCATCAGGTTTGGTGCCAGGTACCCTTACCCACTAAGCTGTCTTGCTGTCCATTGGGGTACACTCTTTAGAACAGAGCCTGGTCTGTAAGAACGTACTCAGTAGGAATGAGCTGGCCTTACTCTTTGCTATTTTTCTGTCCACGTGAAATTTCAATATGCCCTTCCTACTACATATTCATATGCTAGGAGGTCTGACTCACTTTCAGAAAATGTTAAGAAGGAAAAAAAAATCTCAGAATGTGAATAAATTCACATTTGATTGTTTCTGCTGTCATATCAGCAATTGTAATCTACTAAGCTATTAGAACAAAGTCCAGGCTCATCTAAGATGTTCACTGAGATGTTTCGAGAGTAATTACAAGAAAGTTACATGAACCAACATACTTCTTCATTATATCCTTCATTCTGAGACATTAGATTTGCTATTAGAGTGTGGGCAGCCCACTCTTTAGACATGGGGCATGAGATTTCTTGGTGCAAAACTAATGCACAGACTAATCCGTAACTGGGCTTTGATTGGCAATGGTGATAGCTAGCTGGGCACTAATTTGATGGGTGGTGTGTGTGTGTGTGTGTGTGTGTGTGTGTGTGTGCATTGTATGTGTGTGTGCACGTTATGTGTGTGCACTCATGTGTATGTGTGTGTTAGATCTGCTGAGTAGAGCACTGTCCTCCTTCCTTGACACACAGGTATTTCCTTTTTTTTCTTTTGAGACAGGGGTCTCTCATATGACCAAGGCTGACCTTGAACTCACAAGGAGCCTGGGTTGAAAGTCATTGACCACCTGCATCTACTTCTGCCGAGCTAGGATTACAGTTTGCACGAGTGACTGAAGACATAGTCACTTTCAAACAAGCAGCACAGTTTAACAACACCGAAGGAGGGAAAGGTCTCACTGTGCATACAACTCTATTGTCCAGAGAACCATGTGAAGTGCGCATGCCCAAGAGAGGTGGCGCAGTCTCAACTGGCAGCCACTCCTTAGGGTCTAGCTTCACACAGGTGGGATGCATCTCTACAGAGCTGAAATGGGACAAAAATGATAGCACCAGGTGACATGCCAACACGGATGGGGGAAATTTTACAAGGTCCTAGATGAAGAGTTACAGGCAGCCAATAGCTGCTGAGACCACACACACACACACACACACACACAGAGAGAGAGAGAGAGAGAGGAGAGAGAGAGAAGGAGAGATGAGAGAGAGAGATACTGGCGAGAGAGAGATGAGGAGAGAGAGCGGAGAGGAGGCGAGAGAGAGACGAGACAGGCAGACAGCCACGTGTAACCACTAACTGAAAGCGTTAACAGTGAAATTGCGGGGACTGGAGCGTGGACGGCGCAGCAAATGGTGGGGATCCACGCATTCATCTGGAAATTCTAAAAATAAAATTAATAAAAGAATTCCCTCACCCCCCAGATAAAACAAAACAAAACACTATGAGCATGGAAGTTTTACTTGACAGACAGGTGACAGAGGAGCTCTGAATCACATTACACAACAGGAGTTTGATCTCAGGATTGTCTGATTTCAAGCTGAGGAGTTCCCTGACAGGGTGCACGAGAACCTGCTTTCTATTGTCCCAACGGTCATCGAGGGGCTGGTGTGTTGCTTCAGAACGGGCAGTGGGCTTCAGATGAGAAGAGCGTCTAGGGTGTAGTCTGTTAATCTATAATCAAAGGTCACAGTGACAGGAACAGGCTGTAGTTGGTCATGGGGCACAGCGGTTTACAAAGGCCATGTTTTGGGGGAAAATCTGTGTTCAACACAGAAACACTGAGCATTTTTGTGCGATTGGCTGTCTGAGATTTTGCTGTTTCAGAAGGGTTCAAAATGACAGCCGTGCCTGACAGCTGCAAAAAGCAAGGAGGGCAAGCTCAAGTCAACAACTTCCGTCTACTGCACCTCGCTTCTGAACTCTGGGAGGAGTGACCTAGATGCCAGTTATCAAGACATCTCCCTACAGGTCTTGTCAATTGGACACAGACCCGGGGGCAAGTGCGGGCTGGTTACACTCATTTATTTTCTCATAATTCAGCCTTCTTAGATGAGAGAGACACTTGCAGAGAACCAGCTCAGAAAATGCACGCTATTAACACTTTTTATCTTTTCCCTTGGAAACTGTGCCGCAGCTCTTCACACACAAAGAGTTAGAAGAAGCAGAACGAATTCCTTTTATGTATAAAAGCAAAACTGCCCTATTTTATGGTAACCAAAAGACTGCTTCAATGATTGCAAACAGAGACCTGGGAGATGGTCTTTCTAACAAATCAATAGGAAATGCTGACTCAAGTCTTGATAGTTTTATATCAAAAATTAATTAATTCAAACACAAGATTTGTGATAGAGATTTGCTTTGATCCTTTAATTGGTAATATAAAATTCACAAGGTTGATTTTTTTTTTTTTTTTAGTCCTATATGCTTAAATGCCCCTTGGCTGCTATTAATGAGTTAACTTAAGTTTTAGTTTGGAATTTAAGGAATTTTGAACAAGGGTGAGCTAAAATTTACTATCTATTAAGGGTTTATTAGCAAAGTAATAAACATCAGAGGGGGAGATTTAGAATATCAAACAGAAACCCATTTTATAATCATGTTAGTGTTGCCAGTTAAAAGAATTAAATGATGACCGAGTATAACTAAATATAACTAAGGGATATTATTTTACAGAATATTTTGGCAGTACTTAATAACTTGCCATAATACTGTCCTATCTGAATCTGTAAAGAATAAGACGACTGTCTCTTAATATTCCTGACCAATATTTTGATTATGGCTTCCATTGGTATAGTTAATGACAGTCTGTGGTATATGCAATACAGGAAGAGGACCAGAAGCAGCTAGTCTATATATATTAAGTTATCTACAACTGACAATGCCATTTCTATATGTAGAATTAGACACGTTTCGTGACTTCCTTTCTGTTGCTTGTCCCCGATTTGCTCACAACTGCTCTGTGACATAGAAAAGTGAGGCTATAATGCAAGCCAGGTTAGCAAACAAACCATCTTTCTGCTTGTCATAACGGCTGAAAGACGGGCCTTGCACAGGCTGGGCCAGCGCTCTTCTGCCGAGCTGCATACACGCCACTTAATCACGGTTATCTGAGAGCCTCACCCTGACCCAGGCTGACCTTGAACTCTGCTGTTCCTGACTTGGTCTCCTGAGCAGCTGTGCCACTAGGTTGGGAAAGCATTTCAGTTTGTCAAAAGCTAAATGGGGACATGCCAATGAATTTTTAAGTATGCTGATTTTTGTTGAGCATGATTTAGACGGTTATTCCAACACACAAAATCATTGATGGCCCTGATGACGTCATCTGTTTGATGACTGGGGCTCAAACACCTTGTGCATTTTCTACATTTTTGCCTTTTGTTTTTCTGCTCACTCTGTACGCCAGGGTGACTGTAAACTTGCAGCAATCCAGGTGCTCCAGCCTCCCAGGTACTGGGATTAAAGGTGTGTGCCTCCAACTTCTAACACCCACAGACTCTGCCCAATGTCTGCCTTCCTCTAGGCTGAGTTCCTCATTGTTAAGCCTTCTCTTCCAGGTATGCTCGCTCTCATGGTCTAGTGCATTAACCGCTCTCATGGTCTAGTGCATTAACTTTCTAAGTGATCTTAGAAAGTATATTATGATCCTAAAAGGCCACATTGAACATGACACTTTTTCATAACCCTAACATAGCTCCTCACTCTTTGAGTCAATTTTTCAGGGAGCTCAAGGTATCCCTAAGCAAGCTGACCATAAAGGGCTTCAACCTGTGTTTCTCATTGTTACCCACACAAATCCCCACTTATTTGGGTGGGTAGGATTACTCTTGGAATATCTTGCTTGCTTCATCTTAGACCCCCATATATTTATTTACTTTCTATTGGTTTTTCATCCTACGAACGTCATCCTTTTATATCCTTAAATAAACAGATTTTATTCTTAGATCTAGCTCAAATATCAACACTTTCTAGAAACTTCCTTACTATTCTGTTATCTCCCAGTTATCTTTTCCTCAAAACACTGTCTTCATGGGACAGGTATGTACACAATGTGCCAAAAAAATAACACTGAAGATGCCAGTCAGCTACACAAATGGCTGGTTTGCCGTTATATGTGAGTTTCCAAGAGCTCAGTCTTCAATTACCATTCATCAAAGTGTCTGGCACAGGGGGGACTAATCATTTAACCACTGTTAGAGTTAACACCCACGGGGTATCAATACACAGCCCAAATAGTATGGCATTCCCGGGTGCCACAGAAAGGAAAGGGAGAGCCTGGCGGTGGTGGCGCATGCCTTTATCCCAGCACTTGGGAGTCAGAGGCAGGTGGATCTCTGAGTTCGAGGCCAGGCCTGTCTACAAGAGCTAGTTCCAGGACAGGCTCTAGAAACTACAGGGAAATACCTGTCTCGAAAAACCAAAAAAAAAAAAAAAAAAAGAAAGGAAAGGGAGAAGCCTCAAATGTAATCAGAAGGACACACAGAGAAAGCTGACAGACAGCTAGGGAAGAGTGGTTATATTAAGTGTCACTGCCAAGTGCCAGGAGTTAGTATATATTGACATCATATTCTATGGCAGAATGTATAACAGCCAAGATCCAAACCCAGACATATTTTACCCAGGGAGGATAATCGTAATAACTTGCAAAATTACTGTGAAATAAGTCTAAACTTTTTAAAGCATTTTTTATTTTATTTTATTTTATTGCATTTCTAGGAAGTCTCCTTATAGAATCCTGGCCATGGGAGAAACACATAAGCACGAGGAGTGTGATACAGAGGAAAGAAACAGGCACACGAGAGGGGTTCAAATCCACTGCTTCACGTTCTTAGTTGTGTATCTTGGGATGTAATATCTTCCAACTTCCATAACCTCATGTGGAACCTGAGGGATTTACTGTGTGGCTCTCTAATAACATACAAGAAGTTTCTGGCACAATGCCTGGCATATAACAGGCCAGCTTGTTAAAAGGTAGGCTTTCTCGGCTTTTCCTGTGTTGCCTGCAGCATTTTCACATGGGGGTTGCTCTGCAGACCTGTCTTTCTTCTTTTTCTCCATGACTACCAAGAAAACAAGCAGAGAAGCGTTGATATTCTTGGGGCTCCTAGCAGTATGTTCAGTGCTCTGGGGGGAGATTTAGTGTCAACCTTTGCACGTGACTGGGCCATTAGTTAAAAGTATCAGGCCCAATACAGAACCCTTAGGGAAGGGTCCTGGGACCATGTCTGGGTACTCTGATCAGCAACAGTTATCTGTCTGCTTGCAGGACTCCACTACTTGCTAGCTGTCAATCTCTACAACAGTTCCAGTGAGCTACATTGACTTTGTCATCTAAGATCTCGGACATAAAATAACACGCTACCTTTTAAATATATCATCGCATTAGATGGCCAAACTAGATCTGGCATGTCTAAGCCGTCTTGCTTTTCACTAGCTCTTTCTTATTTTTTCTTTGTCATTAAAGAAGGGCTGTCAGAAAAGCCTGTTCTCAGAAGGATTTTATTGTATGTAACTTCTTCAGGCAAGTGTACTTATCAACAGGATATGAGCAACCTTCAGGCTGACAGTATTCTATATTCATCTTGAACTTTGAAGAAAGTCTTTCCCCGCATAGTCATGGCAACAAAAATACTACTTTTTGGATCTGACAGCTCTTCCAATGTGGGATAATTAGATATAACAGGCAGAGATAAACCTGTAGGATGCTAGAGAGGGGGGATCCTTTCCTATTTCACAGGGTCTTGAGCAGTATGCTCATATTGATCAGATAGATAATATTAAAAAATTACCATCGTACAATATTTTCAGATTATTTTTCTCAAAGAGTTTCCCAAACCGAATTAGCTTTGTGCCCAATAATACATGATCTGTTCTGGAGAGTGGTCAAACTATGCTACCTCATTAACCTTGACTGTGTTTGAAACTTTGCTCTGTTTCATAAGGCTTAGGTTATATAAGTCAGTAACTGCACATTAGAATTCCTTGTGACAAGATTTTTTTTCCCTATAAACCAACTTGAAAATATTCCTAAAATCCTGTCACACAATATATTTTGCAGTGAGTTATGTAATTGTCTAATTAAGCAGCTTTAATTCCTTAGATGTTCTGTGATTCTGAGTTTCCTCTCAAGATGATGCTATTAAAAAACAATTTCAGAGAGTCACATTGAGACATAAAAAGGACATTGGAAAATATGCAATAACCTTTAAGCAGAATGCTTACCTATGTCTAAAATCTTTATTTCTTGGTGGAAGCAGTTTAAAAGAAGGTAAAAAAAAAAAAGCAGAGTTAGAAAAGGCTTCTGAAACAGAACGAGATCAATATTGGGGTTTTAATTACTTGTATGGAAAATTGCAGCTTAAGCTGAGAGAACACTGGCAATGAACTCTGCTGTCAGAACTGGCTGGTAATCACACTTCAAACAAAGCAAGACAAGGGCATGCTGTTTTTACTACTCAAATTACGGGCTAATGATTGGGCGGACCCAACTCAGCACCCAATATTCTTGCTTATGCACTATCACATCTTGATTCCAGAGAAAACACCTCGTGCCTCCGTTTCAACCACTGTGAAATAAAGATGAATTCCTGGGCTGCATTTTTATTCTAAGGAAAATTAAAGATATTAGAAAAAGTTGTCATTTTCCCCGTTGGTTCCCAGAACAAGAAAATCGCTGGGCTGAGTAAGATATTTTCCACATCAGACAACTTTATACATTAAAAACACTACAGACTGCTGACCGTCTATCTCTAGTTAAGAACTATACCCTTCCTACGGTAAGTTTTAAACTCTGGGTATGTACGTTTAAGTAAATGAGTCAGCATACCACATCCAACTTCATTTTTAAGGATATGTTTGCCTTTGATTGGCACCCCCAATAGAGGAAAGACATACCTTAGCTCTAAAACGCTTGTGACATTCCCAGAAGGGAATATCCGTCGGACATAGTTGAAATCCCCTACATAAAGACTGCCGTCGATCCCCGCAGGCTAGCGCCACTGGTTGCCAGCAGTTTGTTCCCGTCGGCTTGGCCATTGCAACTTGGGCATGAGATGCTGCGCCTCCGACCATTGCCCATGATGCTACTGACCACTGGAGGCTGCTGGGAGATGAACTGATTTTCCCCGTTTCCTTTGTACAGTATACCTGGAAGAAAAAGTGCGTTTTCTTACGGTGTAAGAAATGAAATCTTACGGTGAATGATGAAAGGCGAACACGTCCCCTAGAAATCTCACGACGCTGCAGTGTCTTTCTGATTTAGAACTGGAAACTTGAAGTTATTACATGAAAAACCACATAGGTTCTACTTAGAAAGTACTGTCTGTTATGAGTAGGAAGTAGAGCGAGGAGCAGAGGACCTAAGAGAAGGCATTAAAACTCTAATTCTCAACACCAGCGAGCCTCGATCGTGGCTACACATTGGAGTAGTCTGGAGGACCGGAGACAATTTTCTGATGGCTGGTCCTTGCCCCAAGAGAGTCTGATTTAATGGGTCTGGGTTGCAGCCTTACTGTTTTGATCTTTAAAAATGCTCCAGGTGATCGCAATGTGCAGCCAAGCTTGAGAACCCGTGCTCTATGGAACGTTCCTTAGGAACAGAGAGTTTGCCTCATTGTTAATCAATGTGGAAAATATTACATATTAACCTGATTAATAAAATTGCACCCTGGGAATATGAGTTTCTTATAAACTTGCCATGAGTTTTTTTAAAAAAGCTAAAAATACTTTATGGAAACAAGGTTAGAAAGTATTTATTTATAGGTCTCACGATAGTAAGCATATAATCTATCACTGAGCCATACCCCTGGCCTATGGAGGTCTATTTTTAACTCTGCTGTACTGTCAAGGGGTCTTGCTTCATATTCATCTGATGTAAACACACACACACACAGACACGCACACAGACACGCACACATACATAATGACACACAAACACACACAGGATAATCTTATTTTATTTAACAGTCAGCTGAGGGAAAGAGAGAGACAGCGAGCGAGAGAGCGAGCGAGCGAGCGACGAGCGAGCGAGCAGCGAGCGAGCGAGCAGCGCGGCGCGAGCGAGCAGCGAGCGAGAGAGCTAGCGATCGAGCGACGAGCGGAGCGAGCGAGCGAGCGAGCGACGAGCGAGCGATCGAGCGAGCAGCGAGCAGCGAGCGGGCCAAGCGACCACCTAGTCGGACCTGACCGACCTACCGACCGACCGACCGACCGACCGACCGACCGATCTACGATCTAGAGAGCTAGCTATCTAGCGAATCGATCTATCTATCGATCTATCTATCTATCTATCTATCGATCTATCTGTCCAATCTACCTACCTATCTATCTACCTATCTATCTATCTATCTATCTATCTATCTATCTATCTATCTATCTATCTCTGTCTGTCTGTCTGTCTGTCTGTCTGTCTGTCTGTCTGTCTGTCTATCTATCTAAAATTCAAATCCCAATGAACTGATGCCAAAGGCCAGCTTGTTATTCAGACTGAACTCTACTTTAAGGCATGAAAGTGTCAATAATTTCACAAAGACAAAATGCCAACCAGCTCCTTAATGGCCTTCATTGAAAATGTGACAAAAAATTTCTAAAGGAGTATTTAGTACTTTCCTAGTGAGAACTAAGATTGAGACTTCATCTTGCTTCACCTCGCTGCTACCCCGTGCAGATCAACGGCTGGGGATCTGTTATTGACTGGCTTCTCAGCTGTTCCCCTCCCATGCATATTTTAGAACACCACCCCGACGTGTATTAGCTGTATAAACCACTTGCTACTTTGGCTTTCGAGCTATATAATTGTATTTATTGGGCGTTCTATGCTTCAAAGTGGTTCTCAGAGCTAATGAGTGTACTTCTCAGCAGATAGACTGGTAGAATAATCTTGTGAAAGCGCAGACAGAAAACTCGAAAACGTGATTTTTCCTCCACTTTGGGATAATTTGAAAGTGAAGAAGTGATCAGAATAATTGCACTCCCCTTATAGCAAGGCACATTTTCGGGTTGCGTTTTGTGATTACTTTTTTAAATGCCTCGCTATTTGGGTGATTGTAATAATCACGGCAAATTTACATCAAGAAATCAGGAATGATAAAACGGGTTTATTCAAATTTAAGAGAAAATAATTTAAATAAGTCTGGATCATAACAAGAGATGAAACGCTTTTTGCCTTGAATATTCAAAGACATGGATGATAACCTAAGATTTTTCCCCTTTCTGTGATTACATTATTTGACAATTATGAACATTTAATTTCCTGGGAGAGTTCTGCAGTTTTTATCAGAAGAGCCCTACGAGTCATCCCACTGCTCTACTGCATCTGACTTCTGTGTCGCACAGAATGACTGGCCCTTCATGAGTGTCCACTGTGACAACACAGTAGAACGGTCAGCATCACAGTGTTTATCCCCACGTTCAAGGATGCCTGAACCAAACAGCCGTCACCTCATCCGTCTGTGCCTCTCTTCTTCCACAGTCAATGCTCATCCCACTCGTCCCAGCTGCAAGTCACTTCGTTTACTCCATCCGACACATGTCACTTTGGAAAGCCACTGCTGGTCAAGCTGCTCTTGGATAAAAGTTTACACTGCAAACCGTTCACCATGGGACTCAGGCGACCTCTCATGTTCAAGCACCATTTTGTAACCATCGTTTTGTGAAAACAGAATTCTTGGCAGCTCAGTTTTAAAATCTGATCTGGTATTATAATAAAAACCTCCTATATATTATCCCGGATGAGAATATGTGTTTATTTAGGTTTATATTATGTGACCCTACACAATATCCATATGCTTCCTAATCTTTCTGAGTGCTATACTCAAGTATCCCAACAGTGGTGAAGTACGCGAGTTGGGCTCGATGCTATATTCTCCATATTGATTCTGTGTCCCTTGGAGAAATCCTGTCGTACCTGGCTATGAATTTTATACTGTCTTTTCATCATAAACTACAACCTACCTAGCACAGTGTTCCCTCAGGTTTGTTTGAGAGGGACTCGTGCAGGAATACGGAAATATGTTGGAAAAGTGTGGGGAATATAATTTTAAATAAACTGAATCAGGACCAGCTACAAGCATGGCTGGCACGTGCCTCCGCATCCTGGAAAAATCACGATTCGGCTCGGTATGACTCACATCACAGACTACCACCACTTCAGATAACACCGATGACTCAAGGCAGGGGAAGCTTCGAGATGACATATGGAGTGTTCTTGATGGGTGGGAGTTCCTTCTTCTTCTTTTTCTTCTTCCTCCCTCTCTCTCTCTTTTTAAGTTTTAAAGTTTTCAAGATAGCCCTAAACTGCCTATGTAGCCAAAGATGATCTGCAATCCCTGATTTCCTGCCTTTGCCTCTTCGCAGTAACTAGAGTTGCGGGTGTGTGCTACCTAGCCTGGTTTATCTGGTGATCTGGAAGGAAGCCAGGGCTTTGTGCCTGTTAGGCAAGCGCTGCTCTCCCTGAGCTACACGCCTACATGTATAATGTATGTGCTGTGTGTAGTGTTTGAGATGTATTGTGTTTCCAACCTTCTGCAATGCACACCGATGGCCAGGACATCAGAAGAGAGCTAGACACTGCTGCAAAACCAGGAAAGACGTGAGGAGGATTCTGTTTGTCTTCCAGAGTGATCTACGCCCTACTTTTCACTGTCTCCTCAAGATAAAGCATCAGAAGTTTCAAAGACCTACTTGGAAACTACTTCCCAGTCAGTATACTTAGAGAGCTGATTCCTTCTTCCCAACACTCACAGTTTTAAAGTCAGAGCAACCATCAAAGACTCATCACTCGTCACTCCTGACCTGACGGTCGATTGTGAGCAGTTAATGGTGTGATAGTCTCAATTCAATATTTCGACTCTTCGAAAAAGTCAGAATTACTCAGAAAGCACGGACATCTCCTCTCGCTACTCATTGAAGGAAAGTAGAGACTTCTCAGTATGAGAAGGCTTAAGACAGGTTAGAGTTGGTTTCCTTACAGCCCTGTTCTTTTAGATAAAGCACCTTCGGATGCTCTGACGTGTGGACAAGCATGCAAGCAGAATGTCAGGCACGGAGTAGAGGCAGCAGGATTCCTTCCTGCCAGTGCTTTTATGTATGGGAGGGGACGGTTGACACTCTGCAGGGCATGGATCTTTGGTGTGTGATGTTCAAACTGTCTTTCCCCGGAGTACATTTATTATCATATTATCAGGTCTGCTAGAAGTAGTACTTTAGTTTTTTTCTCTCTCAAATTATTCATTTATATTTCCTCCAATCATCATAGCATCAAGCTACAGTAGTTTTGAGTGATAACTTTTTTGTTTGCTTTTGCCTTTTTCTTCAATAAAGACTAAACAGAACTTGGTGTGGCAGAGGCTCAGCTAGACACTTGGATGCACTGGAAATCTATTGGTAAAGTCAGAAGGATTTTTATCTTTGTTTAAAATAAATCACTTTGCCTCCAGATTTAGCAACCCCTTCCAGAGCCCTCTGGCACACACACTTCTGTGTAGAACCAGGCACTCACTGATGAATCTGCGTAGAAGAAATGCAGACAGACAGCGCGATTTCACCAGCATCAGCAATTTCTACTCCCATGGGAAAGTGACTGTGTCGATGAACATAGGTGCATTTGGAAACTCAGGGAGAGAATTGTAATTCTAAGACTTTCATGAGCCTCAAATGATCTCTTTATCATTTGTTTCCCACTACTTCCACTCCTGCAGTGCTCACGGGATAAGAACCTGTTGCAGGGCAGCGCAGTGCAGTCAGCGCGAGGGTGGGCAGTGTTGACCGCAAGCGAGAGCTTACCGTTCTGAACGTCCAGTACATGATGCTTATCCAGCGTCCAGCCACCCATGTTGGAAGCGTCCAGCTCGTAGCCTTGCAAAACGGCGGTCCTCTTTTCCCACAGAGTCAGGTCCAAACACGACTCATATTCGTACCCAACAGACACTAAAAGCAACAAACCACAGCTCACTCCCTCAGCCACACGGGAAAAGGATGCCCGGTCTTATGATTTGGAGGGAAAGTCACAATTGTGTTCTGAGATCATAACTCCACTCGTTTATCAAGGAATTTGTTTTTATGTAAGGAGATTTTGCCATATGAAAGATAAAAGCAACCGTCTCCAAATGTTATTTTATACTGATTTAATAGAATATAATCCCCCATCTTTCACTCTTACAAGGGGTTCCCAGCACAATATTAGGTCTAAACTAAGGAGCTAATTAAAAATTCTATCAAATAGCTTTTCAGCAATTGCAATTAGATAAAACCAACTGAAAATAATATTTGTTATATAAATAACCAGAACTGTTTAATTCCTAAGAACTTTCATTATGGAAAATATTTATGTATTTATACATAGCAGGCATAAACAGCAAAAATTAATAGTAAGTTAATACCAATTCACAATGAAAAGACTTTTCAGAGTTGACAATGAACCAAGGATTTAAAATTTTAGAACAAAAGAAAAGTAATAACTATCTGATTGATAGGAAACAATTCAAATCCAAATTAGATTAATTTTGGAGAATAAAAATGTATTTTTAAGTAAAATTAAAGGTATAAAACCCATGCTTCCCTGAGGTTGTTGATCTGAGCTTGATGCCGTACTAGACATGTTGAGTTTTGATGGTATTGTCTGGTCATTCACTGAAACAGTGGCTTGATATTTCCAGTTCACCCTGACACTGGCCCTCTGGTCAGAGGAGCTGAGGCAATTCTTGGATCCAAATTTTGTTTGCTACACTGCCAACCATCATCAGGACCCAAACCACCCACTGCTACATTCGGAAAACATTAACGTGATGTTAAAAACTAGCGAGGCCAAGCTGTCAAGGAAGGAAGAAGAAAAACAGGGAAGGGTGCCACAGGGAAAGAAAGAATACAGTAACCTGAAATTCCCCAGATGATTCCAGTCAGAATCGTACGGGATACGTTCTTTTGCCAGAGCTGATCAGGAAACACCCCACCTGTATTTCTATAGATGAACTTGCTGCTACCATAGCTGCTTATCCGTTTGCTTGCCATGGGTTTCTGATGACTTCTTTATTCTTCTGACCTCAAAACCACTTTTTCAATGCACAGGGCATAGCCCCTAAACTTACCGACTGCTTCCGACAGGCCGTAGACTTTCTGATTATACGCGTCAGTCTTATCCCAGATAAAAGTATAGGCCAAGTTTGGTGAGGCAGGAAACCACTTCTGGAACAGTCTCCCAACCACAGCGACCATCAGATGGACCTTCATGAGGTTAAATGGAATGACGGCCTGTGTCATAGTGATCTTAAGAACTGACTTGTACCCCGCGGCTCTGGAACTCAGGTAGGAAAGCTTCAAATCCGTTCCCGGAATTGTGGTTTCTTCATGCAGGACCTAGGTTTGAAAAAAAAAAAAAAAAGAGCACAAGCTTCTTACTGGAATCATGTATGCCCAAATTGAGGAGATACAGTGAGCAGAACCCAGCAGAGCACGGAAAAATAAGACACAGCGGGGTCACTATTCACAGATAACATCTGAGCTGTTATCGCATCCAATGAGTATAAACAGTTCTGCCGCCAACCTAATGTTCTCCTCCAAAAAGCTTTTATTTATCCTGAGTTAATCACACTCTTTGTAAGGCTGTTGGTATGGCAGTCACAGGATATCCTCATTCACTCATCCCCTACTCCAGTCACTCAGAGGTCAGAGCTGATACTTGTACAGTGGTTAGCTCAGAACACGGATGCGTCATTAGTTGGTCCCTTAGCGAGTGATCCTAAGCCTATGGCCTCATTAGCCTACCAAGGTCACTGTTAGAAAGCTGGGAACGCCAAGGAAGGCAGATTCACCTGGATCAAAGTGCAGCTGACCCCATACTCACACTGAGATGTGATGTAATGGCAGTGCCTTCTCGGAATTACATGCTCAACTACAAAACCACTGACGTTTGATAACATAGCAGATGAGATAATGTTTTAAAGCTGTGTGTATGTTTATTCTCAGAGAGTAACGAAAATGCACATATAAGAAAACAATATTTGTTTTGACTGTTAAAAAGTTGATTTTGATTTCTGACTATAAAGAGTTACTTTTGTTCATGTAAGGATACCATATACGGTGGTTCTGTTGATCTTGTCCATATTGGGTTTCATGGTCTAAGTTGATGAGGATGACTGACCGGGTTTCTTCCTCAAGAGGGCACCAGATCTCATTACAGATGGTTGTCAGCCACCATGTGGTTGCTGGGAATTGAACTCAGGATCTTTGGAAGAGCAGGCAATGCTCTTAACTGTGGAGCCATCCCTCCAGCCCTTATACCATGGTATTCCCAGACGTTAGACTACATCACTATGTACACGAATAATTCAGTCAGCAATGACTGCCTTTCCTGAGATAAGAATCTTGGAATAGTGGTTCAGTGTTCATTACATCTCTCATGCAGTACAATTAGGAATGGCGGACACAGATTTGCCACCTCCCAATTTTAATCTCTGAAGTAAAGCTCCAGATATTATGGACATGGCTATCAATCTGTATAACCAAACACAGCTGGAAGTTGGCACAAAGGAATGGACTAGACCAACTTCCACTGTGGTCTGTGAAGCAGCTGGCGGGAAGATGGACATGATGCGGGACAACAGATTACGAAGGCACAACCCTAACATGTTGGTGTCACACGCTGGGGTCTGCATGACCCTAACATGTTGGTGTCATACTCTGGGGTCTGCACAACCCTAATGTGTAGGTGTCACACGCTGGGGTCTTCACTAAGCATGCAATCCATGCACTAACTATCCAGTCAGGATTCAGTTGTAGAGTTGTCTTAAGGAAAACAGCTTATGAACACAGTGAACCTTTCTAGGTTATTTTGTATTTTTATCCTTCCACCCCATCCACTGAGAAACTTCTTAAAGCTCCCCTACGTCCAAGAAAAGCATGAAAGGATGAGGTATGGATGATCTAAAGGGAACTCATTCTACTGTGAGAGGATGAAATATTAATGCATTAGTTTGGAAAACAGATTTTTGTGACTCCCGAGTGGTTCAGAAAATATGATATATTATTTCCTTTTAGTTTATTTTCAGAACAATTTCCCATATTTTGATAGTCTTTCTTACTCTCAAGGGAATTAGTTGATGACCACTTCCTGTGGCCTCCTAGGAGTTGCTCCCCTATTTCCAAATATCATGTTATTCTTAATTTTAATAACCGATTATTGTCTGTCATCATTAGCCTACTTCCATGGAACAAATATCTGTAATTTAGTTCACAAAAGTGTTCATTTCTCCTATGTAATTTAACCTTACCATGTCATATTTTATTCTTAGGAAATATAAATTCTGCCAAAATGGGAAAATAAACCCTAGGTCTGCTTATGCCAGCTGCAACATCTGTTAGCCCCGTTCTTGACCTTGCTAAACACCCGGAAGCCACAATCCTGCACTTGACTCCCTCAACCACTATTCGGCTCCCTTGCCACTATTTCTAAGCTCTTTTTGATAGACAAGCACACTTGCTACCTGAGTTCTGGTCAGACAGACATGCAAATACAGTAGACAAGAGTCTGTTCACTATGTCTGTTTCTGGTCAGTTATGTATTTCGTGACCTGAGGTAGCCTGACCCTCGGTTCCATACTGCCGAAGGATTCAAAGTCTCTCTCTTCTGCCTCTTTCCTCCCCCGTTTAAATCATTTTCCCGTTGGGATTATTTTTGTTTAGACCTTTATTCGTTGATCTTGTGTATGGGTGGGGTGAGTGGGTGGGCATGCAGGTCAGAGGACACTCTGAGGGAGGTGGTTCTTGCTGTCTACCATGTGGGTCTTGGGGAATCAATACACAGGTCACCAGCTCTACCCACTGAACCACACCACCGATTTCTATACATCAGGACTCTTGTTGATCACTATGCCGCTGCTACTCATCTTTTCCATATGAGCTCTATTCTCCTCCCTCTTCTCTCTGGTCTCTCTCTAGGATCAACCCCCTAAGCCATGCAGTTTCTGGTTTCCTCAAGGGACGGCCCTCTCTCTTGACCTTCTTGCTGTATTTCTTACATCTACAGTGACAGGGTTCAAGTCTTAGCCAACTTTCCATCCTCGTTGAATACTCTGTCCATCATAGGCATTCAGTGGATTTATTTTGGGGCATAAGCTAGTCAGGAGGCCTGGAACTGGGCCGCAGGAACGCAACCTGCAGCTCCTCACTACATTACCTACTGTGTGAAGGAGTAGCAAAAGGACGGCATACATCCATGGACACGTTGCCTATTTGGAAACACATCACTGTGGGTTAACGTCACTAGAAATCTGTCAGCCCCTGACAGACATGGCTTCTGATTAGGGCTGCTTTAGAACAAAGAAGTTCCGAGCTATAAGATGGGCCCAGAGAAGGAAGCAGCGAAGTGAATAAGGTCACAGTGAAGTTTTCAGAGTTCATTAGCTCTGAGCTTACTTAAACACCCCTCCCCACCCCTTGCTTTGCCCAGCGTGCCGTTTCCATGTGGTATTTGCCCGAGAGCCTTTTTTTATAATCTATACATTTCTGGCTAACCTCTTGCCATCTCTGTTCGCACTTCCCTGATAGTGCATGTGTATGCTGGACTCTCAGGATACCTGTCCTCAGCTTCAGCCCCTTCCTGGATGGGCTCTCTCTAAGTCTTCACTGGCAGGTCGCTTTGTCAGAGGGACCTTTTCCAACTACACTGCATAAGATTCCCGCCTCTGCCCAATTTTACCCTGCTTTATAATTTTTAATAAGCTTTAGCAGAACTCGAATCATAGTAATTGCTTAGTTTCTTCACTTGTTTTGGTTGGTAAGCTCTCTGAGAGCTGGTACTCTGGTTGGTTTACGACTGGCTCCTATTTTCAATGGCTGCTACAGAACAAGTATTTCATACAATAGAACAAGTATTTCATACAATAGAACAAGTATTTCATAGATGTCTGATGAATGGATGTGACCAACTTGCTGCGTATACCTGCACTTTAAAGATTATGCTATTCTTATTAACGTAGTTATTATTATTATTGATATAGTACTTAGGATTGGACCTAGAATCACACATGCTTGGCAAGTTCTTTACCAGTGAGCAATGTCCCCAGCTGCCTTTTACTACTTTTGGTTGTATTTCAAATTATTTATTTTCAAATTTTTACATATGTGTATATTTAACATATGTGTGAAGGTGCCAGGGGAGGCAGAACGGGGAGAAGGATTCCCTAGAGATGGTGAATAGGTGGCTGGGATCTTCCTGTCATGGGTGCTGGGAATTGAACTCTGGTCCTCGGGGAGAGCAGCAAGTGTTTTTAGTGGCTAAGCCATCGCTCCAGCCCCTTCTAGTTTTTATTTTGAGACAGGGTCTCGCTACGTTGTCCAAGGTGGGTTTTGAATTCATCCTGCAAACCAGGAAAGCCTTGAACCTGAAATGCTCCTAACTTCATCCTCTGAATGGCTGGAATTACAGTCCTGAACCACTGGTCTGGCCTTGAACCACATAGTTTTGCTTTGGACTTTAGCATAGGGTTACTGTTGTACCTTTAAGATTTGAAAGTTATTTCTAAACACAGGGAAGGAAACAATTTGTGGACATTTCAATAGATAAAATGTGTATTAATTATGACTATTTCTTTAAAAGTTAGACATTCTATTCCCATGGGATTGGGGCATTATGAAATACCAATTATTAGACTTTAAAACATGGCAATTAAAAGTTTTAGGTAATACCTTTAGAAGGCTAATGTTTCCTGTCAAAAATCACCTTTTCTAAGACATTTTTCTACCCTAGCACACATACCACACGTTCCAGAAATAGGATAGCACTAGAATCCTGCAACTCTTAAAAAAATATTCTTTGGCATCCCGTGGATAGAAAAGCTTCCACGCCAAGATCCTGCCAGCCGCAAGGCTGTACCTGCGTCTCCGGGATGATGGGGCTGTCTTCAGGAGAAGATCTGAAGAAGGTGGACAGAGGTGAGGACACGATGATGGGACTCGGCCTCACAAAGCCACTGAGGTCACAGCTGGGAATGTCATTCTCTTCTTTCTTCATGACGAGTGTATCCATCACATAAAAGACATTCCATGGAATCCACACAGTGTGGTACTGGGTGAGGAATGGGGAACGTTCAAAGACCAGAGTCAGAGATGCGCCGCCATTTGCCACCAAGTCAAACCTAGGACAGACAAGGTGCACTTAGCGAGTTGTCACCATACCATGGCTGACTTGGTGAGCTGATGCGCTCCTCAAGTTAATATGATGCATAAAATAACCTCCCCCCCCCCCCCGATTTCCAAATCTATGCTCCAAAGGAATTCCATAGCCAGCACTCCCCCAGCCCCTTCCCACTCACCCATTTATCTGTTTGCACCTCCCCAGACTTCCTCTCTACTCTTTGGAACCATCTGAACTTAAGTTACAGACACCAAGAGACATGACCAATAAATATTTCAACACGAATCTTCAAAGACAAATAAACATTCTCCGACAGAAACCACAATACTCTATCACGCCTCAAAAACTGGAATCATCTTTTATAGCATATGGGTACACGACTTGCAATCTCTGCCTGAGAGTCGTTGCTTTCCTATTTTTTTTTTTTAAAAAAAGGACAATAAAGCATGATGGGTGATGGATGAATGCCCAGTCTTCTGTTTAAAGTACTTCAAACAGAGACGGAGAGATGCGGCTGACTCACATTCCATCCTGGCGGGTGATAGTATATCCGTATTCCGAGTAATGTAAAAACGAGACGTTGACGCCAATAAGTGGGGTTCCGTCAGCAGTGAGAACCTGGCCTCTGATGACGGATGCAAGGCTGTGGGAAACGTACAAGAGTCTGCATGAGTCTCTGCCTTCCCAGGACAACATCATCATGATTTACAGAGAATCAGATAAAATACCGCCATCACACACAATCAAAGGCTATTCACCAAAAGCAGACCTGGAACTCACCAAGACAATGTTCTTAACTCCGTGTAATTTACTTCTCTAAATGCCTGGTGCTTACCCTGAGTTTTAATTTGCTGTAATCTTGTTTTGTTTTGTTTTTGGAGCCTTATCAAGACTAATAATTTAAGAGATGAATTTCAGAAATTATAAATGATACTTCTTTTTTCATATATCAGATATATGCCATACCTAAAGAGAAGTATATTTTCCAATCAATTCTGGGGTGATCTGTAAATCTGCTGGGACCAAGGAGTACGAGATTAAGGGGGCAGTAAGGAACATGTGTGCAACATGCTCTAATCTGCGGCTGGGTCTCAGAGCATTAATGCTGTTCGACGACGCAGACCCAGGAGTTCGGTGTAAATCATCGTCTTTTGCTCAGCGAGACAAGAGACACCTGCTTTCAGTTACTGGTTGATTTTCGGGTCGTTTACTGCCCCACGTAGCACCAGTCGGGTAGCTTATGCAATCTCACCGCCATGCCGTTAGCAGCTCCATTACATTAATTCATAATTTATATTATTTAGTGAGCTCAGCCAAAAGGAAAAAAGTGCACTTCTGTTTTGCCTTTTGGGGTCTTTTCCTCGTGCCTTCTGAAATGTTTCCAACTGCGCTCGCAAACTCAACTAGTTAAATGAAGATTTATTGACTCCTTAACGGAATGTCCTGTTACAGCTCAGGTACTGAAACTGACAAAGTATGTGAGCTGTGTCAAAAATGCTTGAAATGGGAAGTTTGATGAAGAATTCTCCGAAAAAGGAAAAACTATATATGCATGTATGTATATATATTTTAAAGCAATTTTCTCAAACACACACTCATCAGCATTTCACAGAAAGTGCACAGGACCGTTCTCAGATCCTTAGGAACTTTATATAAGGAAGGCAAGCATTAACCTCTTGTTGAAAGGACTTTCTCCGGGGAGCACATGGGTGCTATCTGAGCCAATCAGGAAACTGATTCGATCGTAGAAGGACTTGGCAGCTTGCTGAGATGGTGTCTGTAGACTCTGGCTAATGATATCCTGAGGATCAGGCAAACCACGGCAGTAGGGCTGATTTTGGCAGGAACTCTGTAGGCAGCAATCAGGATCCATGCAGTCGATGAGTCCATCTGCAGGGACAGCAACACACCCGTTAGATGGGTCTGCTCCTTGCGCCTCCTCCTTGCGTTGTGGGGCACAGTGGCTCGTGTCCTTTTGTGGGTTCGTTCTGTGCCAAAGGATCTGCCACTCCATATAGGACAGTGACCTCTATGAGACATCCTTTCTGAAGCCAGGGGAAATAGAGATATAATCTTGCGTCTGCGTCTATAGAAAGTAAAGATCTAGATTGAGGATGGTTGAAAGTCATCATATAACATTCATTCTGAGTGAGGAATATGCATTACTGATTAGAGCATCTTATTAGGAGGAAGGAATCAGGACAAGCTGTAAACACAATTATGGAGCCCTCTATATTTTAGGGAAATGCACCAGGGCTTCCCACACTAGGCGCATACAGAAAACAGATAGGGACCCACAAGGCTCTAACAATTATGGAAAGTACTGCAAAGTGAGAGGGGGGAGGTACTACCATAAAATGGGTGGGGTTAACAGAAACAGAAACCATACACCCACACACAAAAAAAACTAAGACAGCAAAAAAATCAGCCATGAAGCATAGATCTATGGTATTCGTGACATAAAGGAGCATGGATAGAGTCACCAATGTCTTCTCCAAGAATATTACAAAGGAGCACTTGGTGGTTCATGGTTATACACCACATGATACATTACTGACATGTATTTCTGTTAACATGTAAGTCAGTGGTCTCGAAAAACCTGGGCTGCTTGCTGCCTGCTGATGCTGCGTGCTTACCCAGCGTGTTGCCAGTCATATAAAACTGGGCTGCACACAATCTGCATCAAGTCCGTAACGTTTAACAGTGACAATAGCTGATTATGCTGCTAGTTTGTGGTTTGCTATATGACGTCATTTGTTATCACTTTAGGACATATCCCTTCCTATATTGATGAGAAAGCTATTTTAAATGATGTCATGATGTCTGATGACAACAGAAATGTCACATGTCTCATGGTCATTGCTACCCTCACCCTAACCCAGGGCAAGTGACAGCCTGACCCGTCTAGGTTTGTGTAAGACATCTAGATGTCTGCGCACTGATCAAATGGTCGGGTGATACAGTTCTCAGAATGAATGTCCGCCATGAGTGAGGTAGGGATATATTCTGGGTGAGGCATCTCACCAACCATGTGACATGTGAGTGGCTGTCAATCAAAGTGATGACACAGTCCTTTAAACCCATTGTTTATTAAACAGTTAAATACATAAAACTGGACTGCTTGGGAACTGTATCTCATAGAAAGGATTAATCAAAAATAGCTTGAAGACACCAAGCACTCCTGGGTAACTGACAAGACAGTTTTAAAATCTTTATGTTTAAGCCGGGCGTGGTGATGCGTGCTTTTAACCCCAGTACTCAGGATGCAGAGGCAGGTGGATCTCAGTGAGTTGGAGGCCAGCCTGGTCTACAAGGGGTAGGTCCAGGACAGGCTCCATGACTACAGTGAAACCTTGTCTTGAAAAAACAAAAACAAACAAACAAACAAAAATTAAAAAAAAAAAAACCTTCACATTTAAGTAGCAAACTGCAATGCGACCTTATGGAAAACTCAGATGAAAATATTTAAATGATGTCTATGTTTTATTTATATAAAATAATAGCTCAGTTTTTGAAAACTATCCCAATGATTTATTTGCTTTATACCATACATAGCTTGCCCTCTCATTACTGGGAGCCGACACACAAAAGGAAGTAATTATATTGATGAACTCAGCGGGTGAAGGTGCCTGCCACCAGGGTTTATGACCTGAGTTTGCCCCCCAACACCCACAAGGTGAGAAGGAGAGAATTAAGTCCTGCATGCTCACCTCTGACCTTCCCAAGTCTGCATACCCTTCTCAGCCACAAAATAAATAAGAATGTTCTAAATACTTTTCACAAAAGAAAGAGACTAAATTGAATTAAGTTTCCAGTCTAGGAGGAGGTCAACAGCAACAGAGAAAAGGTGAGAAGCACAAGATGGAAGCGTTAGGACCCTTCGTCACTCTGTCCACTAAAGACCATAGCAAGCCTCGTGTTACTTCTGTCCCTCCTGCCCCTTCGTCTGAATTCCCATTTTAGTATCTTAGCTCTTCCCACTCTCAGACCATGAGCCTACATACACTTCCTCATGGTGGCCAGAAATGTCAGGGGACCTAAAGTGTCAGGATGACTTCCAGGGGTGTCCACTGGGATGAGGCATGAAACTAGGGTGGCTGCAACTATCTTTCTGCCCACCACAAGACCTCTCTGGAAATCAGTCAGTCCCAGAAAAAGCAGAGTCAAAAGCTTGAGCAAAAACCAACAGGGCATACACAGAGTGGGTCTTTTAAGAAGCTGTACTGTACCTTCTGGGCTTTTCAGTTCTACAAACTGAAAAAGGTATTCCTTTTTACTTCAAGTCTGTTTGGGTTGAACTTTTCTTAATTCCTTGAAACTGGAAGAAACTGAGCATCCACAGAGAGCAACTAAAATTCTCTTCATTATATTTTCTTTGAAGTTGGGGAAAATGTGTTTAACAAGGGGCTGTTGACTTATATTTATGATGTTGGTGTCTTTTTACATATTTTTATATGTTTGTGATAATTCTATTCACATGGAAATGAATGGGTCTGAATTTTTGATGAGATATTAATCTTTTTTCTTTACAGCGGACATTTCTATGTAGAGGTTGCACCTTCCTGAGGTCATGGGCTATAGCGGATGTTTCTATGTAGAGGTTGCACCTTCCTGAGGTCATGGGCTATAGTGGATGTTTCTATGTAGAGGTTGAACATTTCTGAAGTCATGGGTTGCTCTTTATTTGAAGCAGCATGCTTATTTATTTGACAAAAATCTAAAACCCTGTGTTGAGATAACCAAATGATACTCAGCTTTGAAATTTCATATAAATTTATCAAAATATTTCTTTCCTACTGAAAAAGTCATAAAGATGAAAAATGTCTAAATATTTCTTAATATTTCTAGTGGAAGAAAGATGAGGCCACTCGGTGGCCCTATTCTTCACAAGGATATATTATAATAATAATGGAAGAGATAGGTTTTTCCCCTTCACTTCTCTCGAAATAAAAGAATAGTTTTCAAGACCGAGTTCTCTCAAGCAGGAGATGATTGGCCTATGGCTTCAGTACCATTTTTGGCTACAAAAACAAAATAAACCAACCCCTTAGACCCTTAAAACCTATTCTAACCCTTAAGTGCTGACTTATGATCGTACGCAGAGTTTTTATGAGGACTTTTTAATATATGCTTTATGATCTATTTCATGTAGGTACTCTCTCAGTTAGCGGATTTAGAATATGACTTCATCTGCCTGAGAGAGTAATTAAACACAGCTATTTCATATTCCCGTAGGCTCCCCCTTAAAACCACTCCTTCACAAGGGAAAGTACTTACTTTCAAGTATTATATTTTCTCTCCATTAATCTGGCAAATTAAGGGTTAACTGATCCCCGCCCCAGTTCTCCTACAGTGTCTTCCCTTAGGCATATGTGGTCCAGCTGCCAAAGAGGGGCGCTCAGATTCAGTCATTCATCTTTGTTAGTTTATAAAAAGCAAATGTACATCTGGCATGTCGTCTGCAGGTCATAAAACTGCATGAGATTGACACCTTCTGAACTAATCAGTTGGAAATGCATTTTTACAAGCCTCTCTGCTAGCATCCATCAGGGAAAGAATCTCATTTTCAACAGGCGAGATGCAGGGAGACACTGTTTGTTATTTTTTTCTGCAGAGTTTATCAGTAACTTGCCCAAGCAAGTGACGGATGGTTATGAATCTGGCTTCCTATAACTTGAGAAAACATTTTTCATTCTTTGTCTGCACTCATAGCAGCGAGGCCTATCTAGTATAACTAAGTTGATTACCCACTTGCCCAAATGTACGGTGTAGCAAAATTGTCTCCGTGGAATAGCTCCTCCAAATCATTGGGAATTCCACTGCAGTCCCAAGAATGTTAATGTTGGCTTACATTTAGGTTGGGATAGAAGGCACATCGAATACCATTAATCACAAAAAACCTAAAGATCAGAAAATTGCAAAGCTCAATGAATAGCAACCTTGATTATTAGTCAAGGGCCTTTCTTCACTTTAGGTTGCATTATAAGAGGCTCTATGATATAAAACTCTATTATATAAAGAATATATAATTTATGCTCTCCTCCACTCTATTCTTAATATTATTGCTTTCGTTATATTCTGGCCATATTTTAAACACATTCTTGTCTTTCCTGAGGCATTTTCATCTTTAATAATGGTTAGTAAGCTTATTTTATAGATTGCCAAATAGTGGGTATTTGAGGCTTTGTGAGCCATGTAACTATGAAATGTCCCTGGAAAAGAGATTTGACAAGAGATGAATGGATGAACACAACTACAGCGTTTCAATAAAAGTTTATTTACAAATACCAGCCTGTGGCCACAACGGTCCACATCAGGTCTTGCTTCCAGATTTTTGCCCTGTCCTATTTTTAATAACATTTTAAATCACTTATCTATCACTCTTGATATATTTTTCTGTCAGATTTAATTAGCACACCTTTGGTCAAATTGTGAAAACTCAGACAGACTCCAAGCTTTTCCTAGATTACCTTTGATGGTGACTTTGTTCTGTCTGCCCATGCTCTCGTTTTCTTCACTGAAGTATGGACATTTTTATTTGTTTCCAGAATTTTTATTTACTTATTGGAAAAATATTACAGACCTTCTATTTTCCTTAAAAATAATCATCATCTTCATCACCCACGACAAGGTCTGAATCCGGAAGTAGTATGATGGTTGTAAGGTTTTATCAGTGTGTGGTACACTGTTCATGACTCTTTCCAGGAAACATTTGGTAACATGCATGGGGCTCCTTTCTGCAGTATGGAATGGGATATGACTTTTACTACATTCTCGGTCTATGGGAACCAGTGCTATATTGGTGTCTTCAGATTCAATTCATATATTCATGCTATTGAATACAGTGTGATCATTTTTTGACCTACAAATTTTTTTGACCCACTTTCTTGATATTTCTAGCTGCATACTATTCAGGCATCCAAAGCCTAATATGCCTCTTTCACAATATCTCTCCCCTCATCTCCATCTCTGTTTATTTCCATGTTTCCAATGTCAATGAACTTCAATCTACCTACATCATTTTTTCTTTTTAAAGAGTCATATTTATTATTTACTTATGTATGTGAATGTGTGTGTGCATGTGTGTACATGCATGAAAGCGTCCACTGTGGCCAGAATAGTTTATTGGACACTCTGGAGCTAGAGTTCAAGGTGAGCTACCCAGTGTGGGTTCTCGGAAGCAAGCTCTCCTTTGGAAGAGCAGAATGTTCTCTTAACCACTGGGCCATCTCTCCAGTCACAACCTATCTCTTTACATCCAAAGCACAAGTCTGACGTTCATTCATGACTTCTTTTCTCCCTTCCTTTTTCTCTATATCTACTCAAACATGAGTTCCATCCTCTCTTCACCTTAGCCATCACCTAAGAGAGCTGAGTTAATCTCTCTCAAACATCTTGGTCTCTGTGCATGCTTGCGCATGTGTGTGTTATAGGTGAGTGCTCACTGGCTCACTGAGTAGATTAGGTTATCTGATCAATGAACTCCAAGAGTATTTGTCTCTGCCTCCCCAGTGGGACTGCATGCATGTACTACCACAGATGGCTTAAAAAACATTTTTTTTAAAACATGTGCTCTAGAGACCAAACTCAGGTCCTTGGCTTTGCAGGAAAGACCTTTTTGTCCATATGACAAAAGACACCAGAAATTGCAGAGTTGAAAGGCAAGTAAAAATTCTGGGTAAAATATGTGTGACACACACAGCAGGGCAAAAGTAGACTGGAACAAGAGGATCTGGGAACTCAAAGAGAAAGGCTAAGCTACTCAGTAGGAAAAACCAATCAAGAGAAATAGGTAAGCAATTATCAGGACAAATATCAAGAAAGCAATAAAAACACAAAAGGCTGAGAAAAACGTCTAAAGGTCACCATCAATCTAGGCTAGGCATGCATCTTAGTAGTAGAGGGTCCATGTGCAGAAAGCCTCAGGCTTCAACTGTAACAACGTGAAAAAAGATGACCGGTCTAAGTAGCAATCAGATCTAGAAACTAAAACAACAAAATGGGCACATTTCTATTCGTCAGAAAATGGTTCCGGTTTTCATTTTGTTGAACAATTTCATTTACGCACAATGATTATGTCACAACCATGGACGAGTAACAATCTCACACCAATAAAATGAATGGTGGTTGAAACCTACGTGCAAGGCTACAGGACGGTAGCTATAAAACTGAAAACCTAAACTGCCCTGTTACTCCACAATCTCCCTTCTGAAAAATATCAGTTCTAAAGAAAACTGTTTATGACACACACACACACACACACACACACACACACACACACGTACAAATTCACTACACATTTACTATGTACCAAGAGGAAAGCAACAGCAACAAACCCCCAATTACTAACAGTGTACTAACAGTCAAAATAATTAGTACACCCATGTGGGCAGCAAAAGAGCTCACGGTAACTGAATCTCCAATCTGAAGTGGGAACCAATTATCATTTCCGCCATGCCAATATTCTACCGGGAGACCAGAATGCCTAGCAATCTGGAGTGCCATTCTATGTTCTGATAACACTAGGAGTATCTGGGAGGACGTACTTAATAATCTTTGATGACTCCATTTGCTTTTAAACTTTGTTTTCCCCTCTCTCAACAATGCTGTTACCCACCAATGGATTTACTTAGCTTGTATTTCAAACTTGCTTCGGTGGCCTCTCGCTGAAATCTAGAGCTGCCTGCAGGAAGGGAACTGACCCCGATTCCACAGAGCAGAGCTCTTGGCCAGTAACCTTACCATGAGGAAAGACCGCCCTCACCTTCAAAAGGCCACAGCTACCCAGTGCACAGGGAGACTGTTTGCACCTTAAAAGGACATGGCCACTTCCTACGAATGCATAGGTGTTAGGAGCGACTAAGGACACATGGCTCCATCTATTCTAACAGTGGTCCCTTCTTCCTGCTCATTCCTTTGGAAGTGCTTGTCCATTGCTTAAACATCTGAGAGCCACTGTATGTGAAAGAAAACAGGAAAAGGAAGACCCGGGAATGCAGGGACTGGTACCCTCTTGGTTAGCTTGGGATTTCAAGGATCTTAATAATCAGACAGTGGTGATGGAGCCGGTCATCATATTGGGGAAAAGGGAAGTTGTTTGGAGTAGAAGAAAAATGTTGGTTGAGGAAGACATTTAGCTATTTCCCTGTGTGCAGTTGCTTTATTTAAACATAAACATCTATCTATCTATCTATCTATCTATCTATCTATCTATCATCTATCTATCCGTCCATCCGTCTGTCCGTCCGTCCGTCCATCTATCTATCTAATCAGTGTATATCCACTGTACACTGTGATGGCTTTCATAAGGATATTTTTATGTAAGTCTATCACACATTTTAATTTTTTCACTTCTGGGGATGGTAAGCCATTTTCCATTTCTTTTACAAAGAGTGTATTTGATGTAGACAAGAGCATGCATATACACGTACACAAACATATGTATATTATGTGTGTATATAATATATAATTAAATTCTAATGAGGGCCAAATCAACCTCCTGGTGTGCTCCTCTCTTTTGCTACTTAATATATCGCTGAATCAAGTAACTCAGTGGCATGATGGGTAATCCAGCATTCTGACATCAAACTTAGCTCAGACAACGACTCTGCAGTACCCATTCTCCACTGCCCTAGAATTTCTGGTACTGTCCTAATTTTAAGTCTTCTGTTCTTCTGTTCTTCTGCCGCACTACCCTGAATGGCTACATCATGTCTCCTGAGTTGGTTTTTGATGAGGAAGATACTGCTGCTAACATACATGTCCTGTGCATATATCAAAGACCCCTCAACCTTGGGCTCCCAGGCACCCAGGTCACCACCTCAGGATATGATGAGATTCCTTCTTGGAAGAAGAACAAAATTAGGTTAGGGACAGCCATGGAAATTCTGTGAGATAAGTAGAGAATTCACAGGAGGCGCTCATCAGCTCAGATTCCCCCTCAGAGAGAGAAGCCTAGCGATAGCAGGGTTTCATGCTAATAAGAATAAACAAAGGGGAATGAGGCCAATTCACAGTTGATAAATTTTTGAGAAAAAAGGAAAAACCTCCTTGGCTGATAATCATACCAAAGAGTTGATTAGCCCCTAAATTACTCTGCCTTGTCTCCACAGACTTGGTCCTGCGGTTTGCATCCCTCTGAGAGCCAGGAGGACCTCCCCCAAATAATCTCCTTTCAGAAGACAAAAATCTGAAATGCACAATCAAGGAGAAAGAGGCGCTCGCCTCCTCCCCTGGCACCGGAGACAATGGGGTTGGCGCTCTTTGGGGGAAAGCAAGGAGTTAGGTTGCCATCTGGGCTAAGTCTCAGAGAGGATTAACGCTGCCATTTCTGGAAGCACGTGATCTCAAGGAGCTTGGGAAGCAAGGTATTATCAGCCAGGAGAGCTGTGAGGGATAGAGACTGCTGGAATCCATTAGGGATGGGGGGTGGGGGTGGAAAGGTGGGGAGGGAGGGTTGGGCAGAAGAAGGCTTTTATGCAGATTTACTGGCTCATCTTGATCGCCAAGGAAAGGGACACAGGGAAGAGAGAGAAAGTTAAAAGGGAGGCCCTTAGCTCCTTGTCAGGAAGACAAGAAGGCCGCAGTGGACCAGGGTAGATGCTGCAGAGGGATGCTGGCTCTCAGGTCATTGGAGAAGTTTGGCCTACTCTGCCTGTCTTCTCTGACTACCTTTAATGGCCAGTCAAGATAAGCCCTCAGGAAACAAAAGAAGAAAAACCCAAGCAACAGTGGCTGCAACCTGCTGAGCAATCTACATACTTCTTTCTCTTTAAACTTTCAAAACCTCTTTTATTCCTGTTTTGTCGGTGAAGCAACTGAGATGTGAAGAGTTACAGGAGCTGGTTGAGGGCCCTTCAATTAGGACCAGGCAACTTGCCCTAGAGAAGATCTGCCTGCATGTAAAAGCTGCACTCTCTGGCCAACACTACCGTCCAGGATGAAGACCTTCCAGAAGAGCAGGAATGGAGCAGAGGGGGCACAGCTGAAGCCACTGAGTAGGTGATCTCAGACTTAGACAGCAGTGACACCTGCCACCAAATTCACTCCTAATGGTTTGTCAAAATTAAACAGCTGTCAGGGGCAAGTATTTCATCACCAACTCCCACTCTCTATTCTCTGAAATTAAAACACAATAGCATGGGGGATGTGCTCAAAGGGGAGAATAATTATTCCTAGCCGAAGGCTTAAATTGGGTGGAACATCGCAATCCTTTTATAGGGGGAGTAAAGTTAAGGATAAAAAGACAGTGGAATTCAGCTTCAAGGGGGCTGTTCTCTGTGGCCGTCTCCCTCCTCCCCGGGCACCCTCTTCCCCCCCCCCCGCCCGATGGCTTTTAACAGATGAGCTTGAAAAATGTCTGGCATCTTCTGGCTTGTTTAGTTATTAAAATACCATGGTGGCCCTCCCAAGGCACAGCGTCCTGAATACCATTGTTGAGGAGGATAGTCACCCGGGACTGAGAGAAAGGAATGGAGAACAATGGACCTTATACAGTAGCTCCGTTACCTTGCCTTTTCCCTGACCGATAATTAGGCGTGGGTTTCAGGGAAATCAGGGGGTGCCATCAACCCATCAGCTCGCATACACTTCCAATCCATCTACTCTTTGGGGAACTGTTTGTTCTCTCCTCTTTCCAGCAGATAACTACATGGTCACTGTCACTTGCGAGCCCCAGACTCTGGCATGCACTTTTCCCAGGTTTTCAGGTTCAGGTTCCCTTACCTCCTTCATTGTCCTTGCTGTCTGTGCACAGGGTCTCCATGGCTACGTCACAGCCTGCTCCTCTCCAGCCTGGCTGGCAAACACAATGCCAGCCATTTTGGTCCAGCGTACATCTCCCATTGCTGTTGCACAAGCCGGGGCAGCCCTCTGTCAAGACAAGGAAGGAAAGACAAGAGTGATTTGAGTATGGGAAGCATTTGTACCTGAAAGAAACAGATATGGGACACTTAGTGGGAACAGGCCTCTATAAACAGCGCAGAGACTGTAATTGCACATGGATAGAAACAGCAACGTTATCCGAGGACTCTAATTCTTACCCAAGTGGCATCTTTGATTGGCCTGACCCTTGAGACACCACTTACCTGTGTAGGACAGAAATATATACAATGACCCACTAAATAGCTTCAGGCCAGACAAAATTAACTTGACATTTTTCCCCCTTTAACAAAGCAACAAGGTATAGAACACAGTTTGGAAAAGCGCCTTGGGATAATAATTTCGGAACCCTCTGTTCCAATTTTTAATCTGTTGCAAACATTGCTAGAAGCTTCTTAGGACACGACTCCTTAAAGCACCTTGTTGCTTTAAAAAAAAATTCCCTTAAATCCAAGAGCATGAGCGTGGACATGGGTTTATGAATGATGCTAAAAAGAGAGAATTAATTTTATCTGGCCTCAGAGTTGCCGAATATTCATGTGAAATTACAGTGCATTAAATAATCGCACAAAGTATAGGTCAGCATTAATGACTATACTTTATGCCCAGAGTACATTCCTTTTCACAGACTAAGCAAAGCCCAGGAGAGAGTAAAGCAGCTTTAGCGTCTATTCTAACAAACATCGGGATTCAGGCTGCATACGGATGGGACAGGACCAACAGGATTTCCAACTAAATGTAGGAGCTGTGCATATTTGATTACTTAGGACGGACAAAATGAAATACCATAAGGACCACAATAAAACATCGATAGACTGAACAAAAACACAGTAGTGACGTGCTTCAAGACAGAGGGCGAAGGTGATATTTTGTGACAATCTCCCTAAGGCTTTTATGCTGTTACCTTTATATCCTATCTTGTCTGCTTTTATGGGCAAGAAGGGAAAATTTGGGAAATAATTAATTTAATATATCCAAAATCGAGAATTGTTCCAGTCTAACATAATTTTTTTTCCCCCAAAAAACCAAATTTTGTCACTTGCTACTGATGACAACTGGCATGCAGCCAACATGATCTACTTATGGAAGATGACACTCAGGCGGATTCTGACGTCCCTGTTTATGTGTGTGACATGGCACCGACAGAAGCAAGGATCGAATGCTCTAGACTCCTGCAAGGACCTGGCCCATAATCAAGTCTCTCGGGCTAACTAGTAATCATTTGTGCAAAGTACACGTAATAGAATACTTGCTCCAGCAACTGGGGTTTGTTACATAGCTCCTGATCATGAAAATGTCCCCGCTTGTTTCGGATCTAAGATTAAAAGGAGCAAATGGGTGTAAGAGGTTTAAGTCGGTATTCAAATGATTATTCACGTATTGGTGTCCGGTGAGGAACGTGAGAACGAAATTTCTCAGAGACGTGCCATTTCCTAAGCGCTTACAATTAGAGTCAACAGGAAGGCTGTCTGGGCAGCCTAACAAAATTATACTCAGGGACACCATCAGGCCAGGATGAAATTAATTTTGCTGCTTATTTTGTTTCCAGACAGTTACCGTCTGTAGCTATGGATTATCCAATATATAAAAGAGGTAGGTTTTCCTTCCAGGTGTGTTTGCCTGTGGCTTTTATTGGAAGAAAGTATTTAATTGCCCCAATACCCATGTACAGCACCTGCTGCTTGCACACGGAACTAGGATACGAAAGCCTGGATATTGCCATGAATATTTTCATATTCTAATGGAAAGCACAAACAAGGAAAAGAAAATAGGTATTCTGAGGGGAGGGAGGGAGGGATTTCATCTGCGTACAACATTGTTCCACCCATGTCTACGCTAACTGAAGACCCGAGACTCTGCTGTTTTTTGCTGAGCAACGTTGTCAGTTCTGAGGCAACAGTGTTCACAAGATTTTGTAGTTTGATAAAAGATAACAAAACATAAATTATGATATCGTATGTATATTCTGGCATGGTTAGAAAAAGCCAAAGAGGTTTCCGTCTGAGGCCAAATGAGCTCTTTCTCTCTCCACATGCATTAGGCCAGAATGTTCTTGAGAGTGGCAATTCTTATTTCTGTGGTAACAGTATTCATGATTCTTTAATTTATAATTTAAAGCTCATTAGCTGAATTACTCACAATGAAGATTTTGAAGCAAAACAAAATAAAACAAAAAACAGCAAATGTACTGCAATCTTCAGTTTTGGTTTTAGTGAAAACTATTGTTTTAAATAAGAAATGAAACCTGCGAGAACCCCAAAATTGTAAAAAAAAAAATGAGACACAGACAATTTCAGTCTCAGTACTTTAAATACGAAGCATTTCACATAATGTAACCCCAAGTTATAATTTACAAAAATATGCATGAAGAAGTCTACGGTTACACCTAGCGCAATCTGGTACACAGCTATGTAGTTACTTATGCAGACATGTTAACAAAGAGTAGATATACAGTACCTTTAACTATCTTATCCAAATAGTGAGCTTGGGAATTAAAAGAGGGAAAAAAAGAACAGACAGACATTTCAGAAGTGTCACATGGGACAAGGAAAATTTCAGAATTCACATGCAAATTGCGTAGTTGCAGCTGACACAGAATTCACATCACATGACAGAGAGGCCGTTCGAATCGTCTACAAATGCACTATGGTCAATTTTAGTCAATGCCATCATGAGGCCAGGAACTACACTTTAGAGGTCAGCCTGGCGGATGCTGACATGTCCCTGCACCGGCTGGTTGAAAAACAGGCACACTGTCATGGCTTGTTAAGACTCCCGCTAAGTAGAATCAGTAGACTCTGGTCTTTATGACTAAAGGATTTTGGAAACTTACTGCTATGAAATGTACAGCAATCAAAGTTTAATAGTTAATAAATGAATAAGCAACAGAGAAATGAAAGACATGAAGAACACCCTGACAAATATTTCCATTCTACTTGGCAAAGGCATATGAAGCCCTGGAGGAGTCGCCGGTAGCCTTGGCTCCACGCCAGGTGCACAAGCTGGATCACATATGCAGCCCGTTAGGGGACAGGAGTGGTCTCAGATATTGTTTCGTCTCAAGAACCATCTTGAAACAGGCTCTGTTTTTCTCAACAGGTGTACAGGCCCAGCTGGACCAAGACTGTGTTCCTCGCTGTCCTTGTACCGTGTACCTTTCCAGACATAAAGCCTCTCTCCCTTCCCTCATGATAGAGACCTAATATATTCTTAATAAACCTCAAATCTCTTTGCTTTGTCCAAATTCATACATCTTTAATGATCTAAAATTGCTTTTCAAAGATGCTTATGTTGATTATTTTTCATTACTGATACACGCAAGTGGCAGCGGTACTCTTAAAAGAATGATTTCAATCGTAACTCTCACATGAGACGCTCAGCTCTGCTGGCTGTGCCATGTGGGTAGACAAACCCATAAGTGGTTTTGACACATCTCTACTGTATAGATAAAAAGATCCTTTGCTTGCCACAGGGTTCCATTAGAGGCTCCCGAATTGCCTTTAGAAATAAGAGCGTTTATGGCTAATTGACAATACACTACAAGGGAAATTAAGGTGAAAGAAGGAATGGCTCTACCTCCTACTCTGCAATAACTTAGTAAGCATAATTCATCTCTTAAACATTAAACGAGAAAAGTATTACTGCATCATTGACACTGCTACAAAGTTTTAATCATTCCTTCTAAGTGTTATGGAATCTGCAAGACTTCCTTCTGCAATAGCTCATTTGGTGATCTGCACAGAATCATAATGATATTAATAATCGAGTTTTCAAGTCAGACAGGGTAGCATTTCCAAGGGAATTCTTACTTTATAAAAATTAGTTCCACTGATTACAGTTGGTGAGTATATCATGTGTTTTCATAGCAGATCGGCTCCAGTTAATGCAACCAAAAGAAAGCGCGTGGCTAAATTCTGATCTAGATTAGAAGTTTTAAGAGGGCCTGAATTTTTCTCTGAGTGGTCAGTCCTGTTAATTTAGCAAACAAAGTCAACTGTGCAAAGCAGTGGATGGATTTATAGGAAAGGTGGGGTTGTCATGGGGTCAGGTGGATACCAGAAGAGGAGCTGAAACCAGAAAATGCATTTAAAAAGGACACATAAATCATAGTTAGCACAACACTTTAAATATTAGAAATCTTAACACAGCATTCATGAAAAACTAAAAATATTTGTACTGAGGATATGACACCAAGATTTTCATATCACAAGTAGCATATTAAATGTCATAGAGAATCACCGCGATAGCTTAAAACTGAGAAAAACAATGGCTTATATTTTACTTTGAAGAGTGAAGTTTCTGGTACCTCAAAAGCCTGATTCTCAATAATGGAGAATTGAAAGGAAATGTGGATACACGAGGTTAAAATAATTATGAAAATAGCTGCAACAGTAACAACATCACAGAAGCCAGTACAGGAAATAAGCAGAGAACTGCAGGCATATTTGTAAGAAGCCATTAGGATCTATAATCATAAAAACAATACAGAATAGTCAAAAATTAATCTACCTAACAGTTGCTGAGATGCACACTAAGTTACAGAAAAATTACTCTGAAAGTGAATGTTTTAAAAAAATTACCAACTAGATCTACTAAGTTGTAAAGTTTTTTTTTTTAAGTGAATGGAACTTTCATATAGGTGCGTGCTAGTCATTAAAAATTGCGATTATTATATTCTGCTCATGAAACACTTTCCTTGGCCTTTAGAGTATTTGTCTTTTAAGAGGACCCATGCAGAACACAGGAAATGCAGGGAGAGCATCTCCACATTTCTTGTAGGGCGATGACTCTTGAAACTTATTTTGGATTTTGTATCTGAGCGAAGTGGTGCCCAATGGATTCTACACATCTTACAAACGCAAGGGGTCAAGATAATTCCAGATTTTTCTATGAGCTCTGCTTTTGAATGCCTTGCAGATTATGCATACTTGGCAGGTATATGAATTGTTCCCACATAACTACCTTTGACCCAGACCCATGTTTTAGACCAGTTTCAGGGTGACCGTTGAACCTGTATGGGGTGCTCTGGTCCAAGCCTTGCTTCCTGAAGGCTGTGAGAAGGCTTAGTTTTATGCTGTTAGGTTAAGCACTTTGTATTATTCATGTATTTCATCTTCATCACCAGCTTAGGATGCAAGTGTAACTGAGCCAGCAAATATTGGGGCAGGGCAAGAAAGGGGAGCCACCGAGTGCCGGGTACACAGCCAGCAATGTGGGCTGCCTGGCTCTACACATAGCAAAGAATCCCCATTGTCTTGGGGATTCAGAAATAGTTTCTTTTCCCAGTAGGAAGCACTGCTGAAGGGGGCCTGGAAGTAGAGTGCAATCATTCTTTATCTAGCAATATATATGCTTACCAAAGCTGTGGGGGCAGCGCCACCTTCTTTTAGAAACCTTCTATGGGGCTTCTTTGAATGTATGAGTTAGTTTTGCAATCCATGACAAAAATGCCAGTCAGAAACTAAGGGACAGAATGATTCCTTTTAGCTGTTTGTCAGAGGTGCTAGTCCAACAGGGCAGGGAAGGTGTGGAGGTACATCATGACTGACCAGGATACAGAGAAATGGGAATATGGACGCTCAGCTGTTTTTTTCCTTAAAAAGAAAAATCCATTCAAGTCCCCAGTCCACGTCGGTGGCATTTGGGGCAGATATTCCTTCCATGGTCCCCTCTGGAAATCCCCTTACAGTTCTGTGCAGAGGTGGGCCTGTCTCCTAGTGACTCAAAGTCCAGCCAGGTTAACAGACAAGACTAATTGTCAGGGGAGGTCACTTTAAAGGTCTTTTAACAGCTGTGCCTAATTGGAAGCTTTAACTGTCTCTCTTTCCCAGTGTATCCACCCGAGGTACAGTCATCCCTGAGACACAGCAAATGAACTAATGTGCAGGTTTCAAGTCTGCTCTAGAGGTCCCAAGTCTACGTGCTGGTGGGCAAAGACTGGGAAGGGCTGGGTGTCAAAGATTTGGCTTATCAAACTATATTAATCATAGAAGATTATATGATTAAATTATAATCATATAACCAGTCTATAAGCTTTCACTATCAGCAATGCAGAGGACTGACCCAGTGTCCTTTGCACACGCTTCTCTCGGTGTTCTTTTAAAACAGAATTCTTTCTCCCTCTAAGCTTCCTCATTGTGTTTGGAGGGAGACACATGGAGGCGGACGGACCTCAAGAAAAATATTCTCTTATCTTCCCGGTTAGTAGTGCGTTTGGGCTATAAGGCACTATAAGGCACATGAGGGTACCTGCTCACAGGTTACAATTCATTCCTAACAGAGTAAGAAGGTACAACACCCGCTTTGCCAGTTCAGCTAAGGAGTATCACGAAAAGATGCCGCTTTAATGGATTATATAAATGTGTGTATGTGACTTAATGTGCAAATATTTCCCATTAGAATTGGGGGTAGCCAATGTATTCTTGCTACCTGGTCCATATGGTTTTAACATGTATTATAGGAAGTGATTAAATACACTTCTTACGAAGTTTTAGTATGTTCTATGAGGAAGCTACCCACTGGGTATGAAGAGAAAGTGGGAATCACCCTGTTTACAAGTCTTTCCCCTCTCTGTCACCCATATGTGTCTCACTCTCACCCTAAGCCACTTACTCACAGGCAGCAGTGTTAACAGGAACCACCACTTACGACTGCTAATTATACGTAAGCTATGCTAAGCATTTACAATACAGCGGTTGATGCATTTCCATCCTCCTTTGAGTTAAGAGGCAGCGCTGTTATCTTTCCCACTTTAGGGACAAAGAGACTGATGCACGGGACCAGAATGGCTCATCTAGGATCAAATCCCTGGCAACTGGCAAAGGCATCACCCCAGTCAGGTAACGGGACACCAAAGTTCACGTTTTCACTACGTGAATGATGTTTACAGCTCAGAAGACCCAGAACCGTGTACTGATGTGGGGCAGAGAAGATGCATCAGCTGCTTTGGGATTGGTCAAGGGATTTACTTGAGTGAAAAGATGGGACAAGGTGGAAATCATTATTTCAGCATTGCAGATGAAAGGAAGCAAGACTGAACGCAGGCTAACTTCAACGATGAAATGGGCGACACCCGGGTGTACGGACGAGGACCTTATGGCTCTCTGATAAGAACTTCTGTAACCTGCAATCTGAGAAACCAGCAGGCAAGTGAGGAAAAATACACAGACAATAAAAGGGATGAAAACAAATGTTAAACACAGCCAAGACCAGAGGCAGCTCAGCTGACCTATAAACGCTACACCAGGGGACCTGCTCAGCCGCGCATCTCAAGAAGGCTGTTCACTTCAAAACGAGGTCAAAGGAGTGCACACGCCTTCTTAGGGGAGGAATGGGGGTGTCTGGAAGTCTACTTGGAATGATATTAATCCCGAATTTGCTTCCCTTCCACCGTCACATTGATTCTCATAAACACGGAGAAGCAACCAAGGCGGCCACATTGGTTCCATGTGTATTAAGCAGCTCCCGGGGTCGGCGTGGGGCACGGGGACAGAAAGTGTCTGTGTGTGCATAGCTGCTGATGTGTGTGGTTAGGAATGGTTTCCACTGTTTCTGCTGTCGACAGAGAGCTTGGTCGGAACCTATTAAGTAGCACAGCATTTTCATGGGACTGCTGAATTGACTCTCAGGTTTAAGTTAGACATAAGCAAACAAATAGCGGGTCAAGAATGCTGGAAATAATTCTCTCTTAAATCCCAATGATCAAATCTTGGGGTCCTATCTTTGGAAGAGGCTAACTCAGCCAGAGGAGTGCGGGACAAAACAAGGATCTCCTTCGTCACTCTGGCTCTAACTGCAGCGTCCTTGGAACCGAGGGCAGATTTTGTATTTAGCATTGTATGCTTCATCATTTCTGTAACATAGATTTTAAAAAAAATGATTCGCATTAGTATCTCATTAAAGTTGTAAGTAAGTATCATTCGTAGATTATTCATGTACCAGTCCTAGTAGGGTGACAGAGAAGCCACCGTCTGCAAATAAGTACATATTAAATCCATTTATTCCAATCAGCACCCGTTTAAATCAGCATGCAGGCTGCATACCCATTGAGTTGATGTTCCTTAATTGGTACTCACGGCTCTGTTTTATTACTGATTACCACACCATAAAGGATTATGATACCGATATAATTTTAAACACCATAAAACAATTTTATATTCTTAAATAGTTTACTTAGGTCCATTAAAATATGCTTTAAAAAAGGAAAAGAATTCTTATTCTAAGATTATGGGAAAGAATTTGAAATATTTCTACACCATCTAGGAAATTGGAATTTCAGCATCTAGTAGGCGTGAGATGGTGTCAGATAGAGAAGAACAGCATGGATGACCGTGTATCATTGTGCTTTCTTAGAGATCATTTACTCTGCGAAACTGGACCTCTTAGGAAGACCTGCTTCATATGTCTTGGAAAGTTTGGGTATTGTTCCTCCCCCACCTGTGGGTTTTTTTTCTTAAGTTTGGAAATTTGATGCATAAATTTCCAGGATAAATATATTGTTCCTTACATTACCTACCCAGGTAGAAAAGACCATGCTCTGGTTTGGACTGTTACTTCAGACAAGGCATCCCCAAAGAGTGAAATGAAACACTTCCTGATTTAAACCGAGCTAGCGTAATTCAGATCACAATGAGAAGATGCCCTGAGATCAGCCACACTGTAAGGTCAGCACTGTAGGGAAGCCACCATTGTGCATGCTCACTGACTCGAGCTTTGTAATAGTCTTCTGCATATGTCAGGATTTCTTTTGCTGGGCCATATACAGAAACAGGTCACCAAGGCTTTTAGCCCTTGAGTTTACCGAATGACATAGGGAAAACACATTTTAGGATTTTGTAGATTCCAGGGGTGGGGAGAGGAAGGACAGGTATATTTTAGTATTCTGAGATGGGAATGAAACTAGCCAGAGAGCACTGCTAATGTTTATAACAAATTATATAGGCTAAGGGTGTAGCTCAGTATAGAGCACATGTTAAGTATGTATGAAAACCCTTGGTTCAAATCACAGGACACTTTAATTCAGTACAGACGGTTAGGGAGGTGGTTCATTAGTAGAGCCTATGATTACCACAGGGAAGGCACTGAGTTCAAGCCCCAGAACATACAAACACATGCTATCAATCTTTATGCCAATAATTAGATATTTGAGCTGTTGAAATAAGAACCCCAGAGCCTATGCACTGGAAAGAAAGCTAGTCAGAGCAAAGTGTAGTACCCAGCTCCTGATCCACTCAGAAGAGGTCATGTGTCACCTGGAATCACTTCTCTAGTCCTTGTCTATTTGGGGAACTCAATACCTAAGGAAAATCTGGGCTGGAAGTGTAGCTCAGCTGCTAGAGTGCTTCCTAAGGCAGAAGAAGTCCAGGGTGTAATCCCAGCACTGCATAGACTAGGCATGGTGGGGCGTGCCTGCAACCCCAGCGCACATCTCCACCAGAGGTTCAAAGTCACATTCTGTGGCTTAAAGAGTTTGTGGCCACCCTGGGTGACACGAAATCCAGCCTCACTAAGCAAAAAGTAATGTTGAAAAATGAAAACGAAAGAAAAAATTGTAGAATGTTAGTTAGGTGAGTAAACCACAGTGGGTCTTTGTTATGTCTGTTTACTTTCTATCGCGAGACCTCTGATTAAAACAGCAAACTGTCCTCTTCGCTCATCCCAGATAAACTATAACTTACTGATGAAAATGTAGAAGTAATCGCATAATTCCTTTAAAAGATGACTCAGCAAGGATGTCAGTTCCTTGTATCTGAGGTGAGAAGGTACACATAGATAGATACACACCCAGAAACTTTTTTATGCCTCCCCCACTACCCATGAGCAGATACTGGTGACAAATCTAATCTATCAATTTTATACAAGGAAATTGTTCAGTGGCCAATGTAAAGTATTCAACTTAATGATTTCGGGTGACATAAAAATTGGATAGAAAATTAGATTTTGCAAGGAGATACATATGCTTTTCAACAAGTAGTTTCTAGCTTCCTTAAATCCTTCCCAATATAAATTAATGCTCTTTATACTATTTTTCTTTGTTATTTTTATTTGACAAACTCTAAGTCCTGCTAAGAGATATAGTTCAAATCTTCCAAACTTTTCTGAAAGATAATTCCTAAAAGCATGGCATTTTATTACTGAGCCCATTGCCATCACTGTTATTTCACCTGTTCCTATGGCGATTCAGATTTTTAAGACAAATAGCTATTAGTTTATTGCAGGGAAAAATAATCCTGCAAAAAATACAAACATGCAGGAGCAACTGAAAAGGCTTTATCAGGAGGTCTAGGCTGATGCTTCAGCCACGAGCTCGGGAACGGCTCGTGGATTGTGGAATAGGGTATCTTGTATTTTAGCGGTACACACACAAGAGAAGGTCTACAGATGGCATTCTCCGAACTGGGGTTTCCCAGCCCATGGTATATACTCAACAGATGCCAGGCATTATTAATTCATCTTATTCATAGTCTATATTAGAAAACCATAAAGAAGGGGAAAGTTTGACTTGAAGTGGATGAACTCGGGGCCACTAATGATTTGTTTTGCATACTGCATGAAATGTGTTCGAGAAAACAAAGGCTAGGACGGGCTCCTCATACTCCAGCTCAATGTATACTCTTTGGCAGGAACATTCTCTATATGAATGAGTTCCTTCACTGAGAGGGGTCACAATTCCGTGTGTGTGTGTGTGTGTGTGTGTGTGTGTGTGTGCGCGTGTGTGCGTGCGTATGAATAAAAACTTTTCTTCTTCCTCGTCACTCAAACACTTCTGTTGTCTTAGCTATACAATATTAATTAATTTAGGATTCAGCATTTTAGATGAAATCACACCTCTGCTTCACCAGTAATTACACTTCAGGAAGATGCATTAACATTTTTAAAATGAGTTTGAGTGTCCACATAAGTATCCAAACAATCTACTTGGAAGTCTGTTCTTCATCGGCAGGGACTCTATGGAAACCAAGGCCCTTGACTCCCCTCTTTTCCATGTACGGCTCTCTCCATAGATTGTGAGTTCGCTGGGAATTTTCCAATTTATTTTCACTATGAAATGTACTGAGCAGATGGAATATACATTGTTAACTTTTATAGCAGACTGCTGTAAATTTAAATCTCTGTCTCACCACTTTGGAATAAAGGAAGTCCAACCTCAGCCAAGCTTTTCGGCATTGCGGGTGACGCGTGCACACGAACTTGCATGTCTAGATTTTCCCCGTGTAACTTGGGCTTACTCTAGTCACAATACAGAGGACAGCAGGCTGGAGCACCAGAAAGAGTTACAGGACATGAAATTTCTGCATGGATGGCTTCCTTTATACATTTGATGACAGCGATACGGTGCCATTTTCCTTTCCGTGTACCAGTGCATAGGGAGTGGATGGCCCACATGCATGACTTAACCGTTACCGGGGATTCATCTTACCAGTCAAGAGCTGGACCAAACGTGAAATGCGCTATGTTATACCTCACTGTGCATGTGGGGACTAACGAATGAATACCTGCTGTTGTTAATTCAGAATTAGATCACTTGTGTTTAACCACATGCTTTCTATGCACGCATACATAAATATTAATTTTGGAGAGAAAGGGAGTCATTCGGCACCGTAACAATTAAACAGCTGTAACCTGTTTCATGTGCTAACTGATGGAGCTGCAGGCGAGTTGCATAAGCAGATGGTTTTACCCACCCATGCTTAATGTTAAAGACTGTTTTTTTTTTTGTTTTAAAAAAAAGAGATGTTGACAAATCAGAACAAGTAGGCATCGTTTTAATGCAAATCGGTCAATTTGCAATGTAGATTGCCCTAAAAACTAATTTGGTGGATAGGAAAAAAATTAAGCTCGGTTGTTAAAGGAAGACATTATATTACATTTGGAGATAGTAGGTTCCCCACCAACATAATTATTTACTAATTCCATTCAACCAACAGAGTTTAATGGAAAAGCATCTGGCAATGTAGTCATATTTAAGGACCTCCTTTGCTCCTTAATTTACCCAAGGCACATTCCTGGTAAATCCCAGAAACGAGAGCCATGGTTCAGACAGTTGTTGCTCAGCTTCATTAAAGAGCCACTCAAACAGGAGAGGGTCACCGACCCTCTCATGAGAAACCATAGGAAAAAAATGCAGCTTCAGTCACACCATTATCTGTGAACAGAGTAAATATGTAAGGGTCGGGGGAGCCACTGCTTTTGTACGAACTACCAGTCCAGGTCAACTTGTCTTTTGAAATTAGGTATGTCCTCATGATCTGTTTAGGAACCTACGTCCCACGTCTTCTTCAGTCTGCAGTACATAGTGCAAGACAGAGACCCACAGTTGGCCGACGTATAAAGAATCAGAATGAGGAAGGTTTAGTCCTCGACTCCCTCCTCTAGAGGCTCAGAGATCATTGTGGAGAGGGGGCAGAAAGAGCATAGGAGTCAGAGGTGGTGGATGGCTGGACGCAGCAGGGCAGCTGCACTTAAGGGGCCACCATGGTTGTGACAACGAATACAAGGCCAGGGCCAGCTCAAGCCAGACCAAATCCCAGCGTAGAAGTGGGAGTTGAGCACCAAGCCCCACCCCTGCGCTGTTGGCAGTTGTTGGCTGCTGCAAGAGGGAGAGACGGTTCTCTCCAAAGGTGAAGGCCCTGGCAAGCTGACCACACTCTAGCGGAAGAGCACGCCTCTAAGATTATTTGGGCAGGACAAATTGGTCTTGATGGGCTACAAAGATGGATACGAAAAGTGGGTGGTTAGGGAAATGGGGTTGAATGCTATTAAAATGTGTATGAAAGCTCTCAAAGAACTAATAAAGTTATGAAAGTTTATACAGACGAAAGCTAAAAGGAGACAATAAAAGCAGCTGGTGAAAGGCAACCGTGTTAGCTGAGAGGAAACGAGGCTGTTTTCAGCTCGCAGGGCTCACCAGCGCTAAAGAGAAATTGTGACATGGAAAACACTTCTCAGCGCCGTGTGGGGGAGGAAGCAGATGCTTGTAACTGTGGGCTTAATTCTTTCACCCTTACAATAAAGTGAGCGTGGTGAGTGTGCGTGTGATTATCTGTCTGTCTATCTGTCTATCTTACATCTATCTATTTACCATCTCTCTGTCCATCTGCCCACCCACCCACCCATCCACCCACCCACCCACCCACCCACCCATCCATCCATCCATCCACCCACCCATCCACCCACCCACCCATCCATCCATCCATCCACCCACCCATCCATCCATCCATCCACCCACCCATCCATCCATCCATCCATCCATCCTTGAGGTAAGGTATCTCACTAAACCTCGCGGTCATTGACTGGCTAGACCGGCTGGCCAGCAAACCCTAGGAATCCTCCTGTCTCTGCCTCCCAGTACTGGGATTACAGGAGCACTAACCATGTTGAGCTTTTAACATGTGTGCTGGGGATCTGAACCCAGGTCCTCACGCTTGTGCAACAAGCACTTTACTCAGTGACTAATCTTCCCAGCCCCTGGTTTCCAGTCATTTTTACTGACTTAGGATAGTGTTAATCTCAGTCTATATGAGAAAAAAAAATCACTTAAAATTCATCTTACTACCCACTTAGCTGCCTGGCACTTTAAGTTACCTGGGTAGGGTTTTGGGAAGATGCAGCACCTTTAAAGCTTTTCCCTTCCTGGCTCATACCTTGAATTAGTTGAAAACAATATTTTGCACCTGCTTTCACTCCCAAATGTCACATGGACCTTAACTTTTCAACAAACAGGCTTCAGATGAACTTGGCAAAACCCGAAGAGAGTATTTTCGTTTTTATTTCCTGTTCAATTGTATATCCAGCCAATTGAGTTTTAAAACCGCCCAGATGCTAAGTTTGGAGGGGGGGGGGGAATTAAGACCTTAAATGACTCTGAAAAGATGCAAATCAGTGACGTGCTCCAAACTGAAAAAGATATTCCAGGATGCTAGCACGGGACTAAACGGCAAGTGTCAAACAAAACAAAACAAAACAAAACGATACAAAATTCACATAACTCGACAGGTTTCTATTCAGCGTTAGGACGCAAGAAATGTTGTTCCAAAGTATGTGGCTTTGTGTGTTTAGTTCTTTGAATTGAAGGTGAACAGGGTCCCTAGGACCTCCTCCTACCTGCCTCTCCCTTTTGGGTGGGGAGGGGGCTGTCTCTGAAGTCGCTTGCTTGATCTACCTGAGGTGCCTTTCTTCCGGAGGAGTGGCATGGCCTGGACACCACAAGCATCTTATTCAGCCAAGTTTATTTTTAGAAAAAAAAAAAGGGACCACAGGTCTGACACCTGCCCAGAGAGGCTCCGTCATAGAGAGCCATCCTAGGAAGTGTCGGTGCAGATGCCTTATCTGCATTTTTTCTGAGCATGTCACCCTGCCCCCATTCCCAGGGAGGCAGCTCTTGGGAGCCTCCAGGCGCCAAATCGACCTTGTTGCCATTTCCCCCCCAAACTCTAAGTCCCAATGTTTTCCTGCAGCTTTTTACACTTGAGCTGACTCTTGACTGTTCATACTACGTGTGACTACCATGCACTTGCTCAGCAATCAATGTATATCTTATTTTCCTATTAGTCTATTGTTCGTTTGTTTCTATTACAGAATGGAATTATCCTGTTCGTCTGCCTCTTGCCGTCTTATTTCTACTCTAGTCGTGAGTTATTAAGTCTGCAGGGGTGGAAAGTAAGTGTCTCCCTCCCTTCCATCAGATAATGTCTTTCAAAAAACACAACAGAATAAAGTCACTTAAGACAAGAATGTGATTTAAGGAATAGTGCAAAATTTAGACACGGATATGTTTGTATATAATATGTTAATTTAAGTTAATGGATTTTTTTTTTTTAAAGGCAGTCTGTGTAACCACCTTGGCTGTCCTGGAACTTGGCTCTGTAGACCAGGCTGGCCTCGAACTCAGATATCCACCTGCCTCCTGAGTGCTAGGATTAAAGGTGTGTGCCACCACTTCCTGGCTAAAACAATCTTGAGGGCTGGGAGTCGAGCTTAGATAGAGCAGCCGAAGAACCTGTTCGTGTTAAATCTTGAGTTCAAACTCTAGCAGCAGATTATGATTTACAAGTTGTTTTCCCTATCGTATAGATCTAGGTGATCAATACACAGGGAGTACTTGAGTTCCAACGGAAACTAGGAAAGCACGAAGTTTCTGGTGGGGAATAAATAGATGACAGCGAGAGAAGAAGGAATAACATTTTCATATCTAAGAATGAGACGTAGTTCATGAAATCTAAGAGATCATAAAGCGACATGAATCACTGGCATCTTCTGTACAGCTTTCACTTGAGAAAAATCTCAGGGGCTTTACCCCTCTATTTTATCTGAAAGCTGACACTTCTGAAGTCAGGATGCCTTCCAGTAAGTTAGGCAGAAAAGACTTAACTTAGGCACCCATTAGGGATCCGAGTTCTAACAGAGGAGGTAGACTTTAGAGGAATCTGAAATCAACCCCTCAGCCCAAGTTTGAATTTGTTTATCATATCAGGGCCAGGAAAGTAGGCGAGAAAGATTTCTTTGCAAGATCTCGAAGGTTCCGTCCTTACAGGCAATGTGTAAATCATCTGAGATCCGTGTACCCACAAGACAATCACCGATGTTCACGATTGAATTTCAGATGTCCTGAGCATTGTTCCTTTCCTAAAGCATGGGACACATTAACAGACCCCTAAGCAATACATCTGTCACGAAGGCACCACATGAAGCAATACACCTCTCAATGGTACTGTTGCTTTCAGATGGACATTCTCACGTCAAAGACACTCTGTTTCGGAAATCACAGCATCAAGGATGGGACAGAAACCAGTGAGCTTGGGCCAAAGACACGGGGACTCCAGCAGCAAACACTGACTATGCTCACATTTCTCCCTATCCTTAGGAGGTAAGGAAATGGGTACCCTAAGAAATAAGCTCTCCTCATGACTAGAGAAAACCTGCCAAGGCAGCCCAGTGGATGATGATTTTACCAAGTCTACAGCAAGCCAAGTGAGAAAAGGCAAATGAAAACTCTTGTTTGAGGATTTGATGATATGAGATAGAATTTAATCATTTGGTACTCTATATATCCCTAACATCACCATAGATACATCATACATAGGAAGTCTGTGAGGATGCAGAAGGGCAGAAGAGAATACTATGGAGTTAACATTGTAATGCATTTCACATGAACTTCATAGAAGAGTTGAAATTATTACAACACTGTTGTTTTATGGGTATGGATTACAGAAGCAGAAATCTAGTGACTCACAGGCTTTGACAGGCATAGTTTGAGACTAAACCATGTCAGAAACACAGAGTCCAATTTAATCAAGTCTCACCAGAATCATTAAAGCAGTTTGTGTTAGCTGACGACTCTCTGAGCCGTCAGGTTATAGACCAGGAAGTAAAAGACTGGAAGTGGCCCTGTCACTGCTGGCAACCCTGGCTATCCCTGAGTTGAACCAACAACTTCATATCGTTTTGTTATGAAATTAGTACTGTAAGAAAAAAGAAACAATCAAACTGATACCAGGGAAGAAGTCACACGGGAGGGAGAAGAAGCATTCGAAGGTCAAATCAACCACATCAAAACAGACAGTTCCGACCGCAGAGACAACCCAGCCAGCCAGCACTTCTTCCCCTCTTCCCAGAAGTGAAAACGGGCCCAGTGGTTAAGACAAACAGCTCTGATGCATCTTTTAGAGTACGGAGCTGGAGTAGAGACAACGCTGACATCTTAATCAACAAGGGCGTCCGTCTCTCAGAGAGCTCGCAGAAAGCAAGTTTTCACTTGTGGCAGAGACCAAATGACCTCATTCAAGAAAATATCAATTCTGAAGGTATTATGGAGGATACAGCGGTGCATATAAAACTGTTCACTGAATAAATTAGGGCTCCAATGAGAAAGATGATAGTGGAGAGGCCCCAGATGGACACTCGGGTTATCTCAATAGATGAAATCAGACATTAGAAAACCAGACTGGTTTCCAGAAAATGGATGACGCCCAATGCGCTCGGAAGGGGGCTTTCCTCCACTCCCCCGGGAACCAGTATCCCCCAGGCACATCCAACTTTTTATCAACTTAGCACTATTGAGACTGTAGAGTAGCATGCTTCTCTCATGTTGGACACTTCATGGAAGGGTTTTCAGCCTGTCTGACTTTCCACTGCCCAGAAGGCTTAGAAAAATCTCCCCCCAAACAACTCCGTACCCAACAGCCCCATGACAACCCATCCTGCACCATGAACGGAGCCATCACTGGGAAGAGATGGGATTAGTTTTTGTACCCAGTAGGCATTCCTGTTTCCCAGAGGAAATGAGCAGAGGCTAGGAGGTGACTCATGAAGAAAGCATTAGCCTCTGTCACTCTGCCATTAGTGTCAGCCCAAAGGCTCCAGGACCAGCGGTGATGGTTTAGGACCCTTTGTGTGGTCTTTACTCTGTGACCACCATAGTTTTAACCCACCCAAGAGTCTCGGCAACTCCAGGAGGGATGAGTTATTCTCATTTTCACTTTACAGCTGGGGAAACGGAGGCATAGGAGATCTCTGTAAGGTCCTATGATGCCATAGATTGCACAGAATACAGTGGGAGCCAGAGTAGACACAATGTTTTGTTTTGTTTTGTTTTGTTTTTTTGCGGGGGTGGGCAGGGGTTGAAACTCTTTGCTAACTTGGGAGGTGGCCCTCTTTAAGAAGAACAACATGAAGGCAGATGAAGTTCTGGGCACAAGCCAAGAATTATATGGAACAAGAAAAATCACCACGACGGCGAAAGCTTTTCAGTTGATGAATAGCACAAATACCAGAGAAGGCAATGTTTATTAACAGCCACTTTCTCTATTATTATGGGATGACATGCACCTTGCCTCCTTAAGATAACAGCAATTTTGCAACATTTCTATACAGTTGAGGGAGATGATTTCATCTCCACTCAATGTAAGGTATAACATGATTTTCATTATTGATTAGAAAAGTTTCACGTGGCTTCAAAATTGATTATTGTTCAATAACAATAATTCAAAATTGTTATCGGTAGTATCATGTAAATTGTTAGCACTATGTGCAGATTTCTGGACTTCCCATTGTGTAGCAGGTTGGGCTGCTATCATGTGAACTGATGACGTCTGCTTCATGCCTTCCTCGAAGACAGTTTTTAACCTTTTTTGTTATCTTTGCGGATGTCAGTAAGCCATATCACATAAACAGGAAACCGTTTTCAAATGGGCTCATATGATTGCATGACACGCTGGACTTCCTAGCACGTGTGACTTCACCACTGATGGACTCATTGTTGAAAACAAATTTCCTGGAAAACTCCTCAAAAAAGAATGACTTATCTAAAAATGTTATAACACATGTGAAATTATACAAGTTATATTATCCAACATGTCTTTTTTTTTTTTTTTAAAAAGACAGGGTTTCTCTGTGTATCCCTACCTGTCATTATATAGACCAGGCTGGCCTTGAACTTAGAGATCTGCCTGCCTCTGCCTTCTGCGTCCTAGGATTAAAGGTGTGCACCACCACATCCGGGTAGATAGATAATATATTCTAATCAGAGAAAATTACTTAAAGAGATTTCTATCTGTAAGATGATAAGAATTTTATTTGCATATATGCCAAGCCTTATATATATAAATATTATATATTTGTCTGTGGCAGGCTCCTCGGGACACGGCACATCTCCATATACTCTCTGACCATGACAGTATATGGCTCTAAGTAAGTCAGCGGACAAGACGGCAAAGATATTTCTGAACTTTTAGAATATTTTCAGTAATGACCACAGACAGAAATATGATTTCACACTCCATAAACGTACCTCGTCCCATCTAAACTCAATGTATCTCCTAGTTCACTTTTTCCTTAGTGGAACTGTCAAAGTGTCTATTGCTGTTCTAGGGCTGCCATGCACAAAGAGACTTGTGCTGCAAAGGAACCCAAGAGGGACAGAGGTCTTGAGTAATTTGTAAACATTATAGCAACACATGGCTGTGTGAAGTCATGGTGTCTTTGCGGGAACTTATAAGTGGTCAGTATGAGTGATAGACCCTGGAACTTAAGCTCTGGTAGCTTTCCAGTAAAGCTGGCATGGTCCAGGACTCAGTTGGCCTGGCATGGTCCTTCTCTCACCTGCTACTCCCCACCGACAGACAGGAAATTGCTTCCAGGGCAGCGCAATACAGTCATGTACTAGTTGCTCAGCCCACTTGTTTTGGGGGTGGGGACAGGATGATTATAAATAGCGTTTGAAGAAAAGAATACTTTAAAAAATCCCACCCAGTCTTACTAGATTAATTCCAAAGTTGGGAAAACATTACAGACAAGAAATTGGAGCCACAAAACTACTAAATTCGTAAAGTAAACAAAGCGCTAATCAGTTCTTATTTTCCCAAACTGTCACTTAGTCTTTCATTTGACCAAAAATTATTGCTCTTACACTATTGTCAGAGGTAAGAATTGAAACAGCAACCTAGGCTGGCCACTCTGGCAAAGGTTTTGACCCTTTTTTCCCCACACTGTGCAGCAGGTAACTCCCCCAGCTGTTACACTGCAATTTTCTGCTCCTCGTCTTCAGCATCCCAAAGCCAAGTGCAACCTCCCTGTTTAATGGAAGTGTGCAGAGTATAGTGTGTCTGAGTTGTGTCTGGGCAGACAACCAGCATGCCTTTGTGATCATTAACAATCTTGTTTCCCATCATACTGAGGAATTAGAATAAAATCAAATAGCCAGTCTTCTGTAGCTTTAAGGAATTAGTGTTTCCCCTAGGTCAAATTTCCATTTGAATTGCCACAAAGTACATGAAAAATCAATGCAGTTCAATAGACAGCTCTGTATGGAGACATTACTAGAAGAAAAATATCACACTACACACCCTACCTTTGTTTTTATATCACGATTTTCAAAAACAACTATCTCCCAGTCCCCTGACATACAGGCCCTTGTTAAACAATATCTACTCTGACATAAGGTTCTGTCTTATAACAAGATGGGAATTCTATGAACTCTTTAAGAAAATGCCTTTCGCATTCTTTTTTAAGACAGTGTCCTGCTATGTATCTGGGATGGGTTTGAAATTGTAATCCTCCTGTATCTACCTCCTGAGTGCTGGGATTGGAGGCCTGTACCAGACCATACTGATTTCACATTTGGTTTGTTTTTTAAATGTCAACACCTAAACCATGGTCTGGGTTGCAGTTTGGCTCACTCACACTTATTAAGGAAGCTAAAACTCAAAACTACCGAACTCTCGTTTAGAGGCACCTGAGTACGCGCTATAATCCACAGAACAGCATTTCATTTCATTCCAACAATTCTTTGATGCATGGGATATTCACACTCTGTGTAAGAGAAAACATATGTAGAGAGTATAAGTGAACTGTTCAAGGTCACTTAGTTGTTCAGCAAGGACACAAGTCCTCTGGCTCCCAGGAATCTGAAAACTGTACTTCAAAACCTTACAGAAATATCAGTTATTATAATCACCTGCCATTAGAAAGACTCCACCCAATGCTAAGGACAGTTAAGACACAAGCCGTGCTGAACCACAGACATGACTTAGAGGCCTGTATATTATAAAAACGCTAGTGAGCCCTTTAAACGGAACAGTACTCGGTACGTATCACAGAGAAATCACACAGCGATGCTCAGTGGATAAAGAAACAAATTCCCAAGTAAAAAGTGATGGGGGTGTGTAGTACCTACAAAGCAGATCTCAGGACCTCTTAACAAGTGGACATGACTCCTTCCTACAGAAAATGAAAAAGAAGGAAACTGAGGCAGCAAGAGAACCCTATACTTATGTCTCCTACCTTCGCATACTCAGCAGAGACCATTCTAGACTACAAACGACCCCGAGGGTCCTTCAGATAGGGCAAGGATCCAAGAGACTTAATCCTATGGGACGACGGATGGAACAGAACAAAGCCAAGAACCAGCCCCCTTCTAGAATGAATCCCGAAGCTTTTCCACGAAAGTGGAGACAAAAATTCCCCAACCCCCACACCTACAGAATTCTGGGATTGTTGAGGTTTACTGAAACGGAGATTTAACTATTTCAGAGGAGGCTTATTCTAAGATTTAAGTATGTTCTCCAACCTGTGACTTTTCACTGTTACTGATGTAAGTCAATTTTTTCCCTTTCTGGTTCCCTGGAGAAATGGAAACTATCGATCAGCTCGAGAAGACAGCTACCTACAGAGCTTGCTGAGAGCTTTCTTGTCCTCTGTGACAACTCTCCAGGGCCGAGAACAATCAAATGTTATCCAACACCCTCGCGGCCTCTTCAGGACTCAATCTCATCTCTTGTTTCCGTGCACTCAAATAGATAGAAAATGGATAACGCAGGGAAAAATCTTTTCAATAAAAGCTGAAAAAGAAAGGCCCTTGTGGAAGTTATAGATTAATGGATACTCAAAATGAGGCGCTGAGGGGTTCTCACAGCCCGGGACTTTCCACTGGTTGTGCGTTCTGCTTGTAAATAACATCTAGCACATGCAGATGTGGATGCAGGATTTCTGGTTCTGTGACCTGTTAAGTTGAGGTACAGGCCAGCCACATACAGCTGTCTTTTCTTTTGCCAGGAGAGTGAACTGAACCAGCCGAGTTGCCTTCCTGTGTTTATAGGCTCCGAATCCAGTTAAACACTGTGATAGGAACTCACTCAATTTGGTCATAACTCGTCAGTATGTTATTTGAACTATCAGAGAGCAGTTCTGAACCTGATTCGCCCCAATTCTCACAGTACAGAATTGCTTAGCCTTCTTAAATATACTGATAGTCACATGACACTCAAATGATGGCAACCATCATTTGCAAGACATTCAATTACATTCTGCAGATTTTTGACTGGCTTCAGGGGTCCTCTACAATATCCTTGCATGCTTCCTAGCTCATGAAAAACAAACACGGGCACATGTGTAGGATAATCCTTTCATCTAGGGATGAGCCACAGTCCAAAAGGAAGCTATTGCAACCACACAGCTACATTAGTGCTATGTGCCACTACTCTCAAATGACGCTAATGACAAGCACTGCTGCCCACATGAGGTGGCTCTTTCAGTAAAATGCCTCTTGCCTCTTCATTCATAAAAGGACCCAATCATCCCAAGTGCCTTCCGTGGAGGCAGAGAAAGATGTCTCTTTTAATCACCACGTTGCTGCAAACCAGTCTCCCATTGCTTTATTTTCCGTCTGCATGCACCACCAGGCAAAGTGCAACCCAAGAAAGCAGGACTTGGCACAAGTCCTGGAGAGGAACGTGCCTAATTTACCGGACTTGTGATTTGTAACAAGAGGAAACTATGAGCAGGCTAATAAAAGTACCAGGATGGAAGCCTGTGAGGTCAGAGCCAGTGTCCAGTGGGTATGCTGGATCCCTAATGATTTTGCTATCAACATGCCCATGGTTTTATGAAAGCATGAACTGGGTTTATGAAGATAGTAAGATGTCTAATGAATATTCTTTTGTTTTCTATTGAGAACCTGTGTAGGCTTCGAACTGTTTCATTTCTCCCCCACTTCTCTTTCAATTAACCTCCCTGTCTGAAGTCTACGAGCCAATACATACTATGGAGAAAGGAGAAGAAAATCTCGTTGATTTATGAGCAGTCTCTCCGAAGATGACAGTTTCTTTTTAGCCAGATATATGTTTGAATAGAGAGGAACTGCACAGACTAGTAACTGTCCCAAATGAGAAAACGCTACACCGTTTCCTGGTTGCTTCACCAGCAGCTCACGAATGGCCCCTGGGCTACACTGTGGCACAGACACAGGTAGCAAGAAGACAGAAGGGCAACCGCATCTTTGTGCTACAAAACTGAACTCATTCTAATGGCACAAAATAGCAGAGTAGAATTTAAAAGTGTCTCTACACTTTTCTTTTTGGTGGCGCTGATAATCGAACCCAGGGCTTTGTGTATGCTGGCCAGACATTTTACCACTGAGCTACAGCCTCAGCTCTAAAGGGGCTCTACATCTTTTAAAAGATTCACGTCCAAGCAGGTCCTTTATTTCCTGTACTGGAGTAGAAAGCAACACAATTAATAAAAGCAATAGAAAATGGAATTGTCAACCAGCAATGATACAAGAAACATCCATCTGCAATAAAAAGATCCAGGACTAACAAAAAATCTTCCTTGTTTCCAAAAAAGTAGAGCATTGTTTAAGAAGAACTTATTCATAGGAAACTGTTAACTATATAAACCTGCCAACGCCAGTAAAGACAGAGCCACAGAAGAACTTGTTGAGTAGCTATCAGGTGGTAGTCATATGTGCCTATTAGAAGCTTTCTGATATGTTTCTGTTTTTTTAAAGCTATGCATATCCATTTGTTGTCCTTCTGAGGATACATATTAGATATATAGTCCTTTTGCTCCTAGCTAGAATTAATTTGTGTGATGCAAAAAGCATATTTTTGTAGTCCTGCCTTTAGTATATGAGCACTCCGAGATTCAGGGGTGGAGCTGTTTGAACATAGGGGTACTGTATGGTTATCAGAGTGTCCAAAGAGAGATACAGAGATCCTGCTTGTCAACTGTTTTCTGTCTTAATGTGGTAACATGAGCTTCATGTGGTCCCTGTCCTAGAAGCCTCTCAGAGATCAGAAGGGAGAGCCACGTCACAGCTGGGATGAACACTGAGCAAGGGCTGTGAACATGTATGTCTGTGGGTGACTTGGGCATACTGAATCTTTCCCCACATCAGGTCGTGACTTCACCATCAAGAGATCACCCTAAGGGTATTGCACAGATGCTGCTGCTGACTGGACCTTTAGGAACTGGTGGGGCTGGGGACCTGTGTGACATCTGAAAATCTGTACACTCCCTACACTGTTACATGTCCTGTGCCCACAAGGAGCCCTTGGGAGGAATTCTGCACACACATTAATGCATCTTGACCTGGAGAAAGATTAGCACTCCATGTGACTCCAGACCCTGGTGCATCCCTCTTTCTGATCTCTGTAAACTACAGTCACGACTCCAGTCACCTCTGAGTCCTAGAGTCATCACAGAAGGTTACCAAACACCGAGGACTGTGGTGGGACCCTTGAAACAGAGTTCAGGGTGGCCGACAACATTGCAAAGAACCGTCTATAGGGTTGGTAAAGACAAAAACCTGTGCTAACTTAAAAAAAGAGATTGGATTTTAATTGTGGGGTGGGGTGGGGGTAAGTATGTGCACAGGACTGCAGAACTGTGACACTCTTATAACACGTGTGATCTCAAGTTTCCCATGATGAAATTTCTTGCTACCCAATTCCTGTAAGCAGAAAAAAGAAGTACATCATACAGATACACTGGAAGAATACATGGTTTCAATTACTGATAAGCCCCCAAAGAGTTTCATCAAATTTTACCCTATGACGGTAAAGTATTTCAGAAAACATGGTGCCTTACCTTCTGAAATGGTCAGCCTGCCAATTACAATCAATGATGGATACTTCTAATGAGGTGAGGGATTTATGACTTCCTCTACCTTTCTAACGCACTTGGTTAGCTGGACATTTTAATTCTGTAGCTTGAATGGGAAGGGAATACTGAGCATGCAGAAAAGGCAGTATCTTATCTGCTCTAGACACTTTTGAATTCGCATTATATGTTGGTGAGGTACAACCCTAGCCTACCATTTTTTTTTTTTTTAAAAAAACTGTTTTTGGTCTGAAAGATCTGGTTGCTATTTTATTCAGCTTACGGGTATTGGTGAACATCACCGTGTTTGCAGAAGTGTCAGGCCTACAAAGAACAGCTACACCTGGGCTTATTCTAGTTTACTTCCAGCGAAGTCGCAACAGAAATGCAAAAAAAAAAAAAAAAAACCTCTTTAGTAGAAACTCACAGTACTAAAAGACTAAGAAGAGCGATTCTGTAGATCAACAAAGCCCATGTAGTTGGGAAAATTTAAAAACAAAACTGTAAAGTAGAAAGTATGCTTGCTAATAAGAGGTGCAATATCAGTAGAGAACACTAGCAGCCGGCACTTAAGATGAAGCCACGCCACGGTGGTCGGTTGAGAGCTCTGTGGGTGCTGAGCATATGTGGCTCACAGCTGACCTAAGTGGACGGCTTATAAACAGAGCACTGAAATGTCTTTCTGTGACTCCATTTTCTTGGTGGTCATTACACTAAGCAACACGTTCCAATTCTTAACATCTCACAGTCAGGTAGGTTTCTCTAACAGGAAATAAATTATTGTAAAAACAAAGACAGTAATTAAAAACGAAACTCTTCTTCATATGTAAGAAAATTAAAAAAATGAATGTGAAGAGGTGATCTTCTAAGTTAAAAGACAGCTAAGAATTCGATCTCTTTCACAGTAGATGGAGGACAGAGAGAAGCAGGGCAAGGGTTGGGGCAGAGCTCGGTGGTCGACTGCTAGTCTATCAGGTAGATGGGCTTGGTCCCAGCGCAGACAGAACCGCACTAGATAAAGCACTAGAAGTCTGGTGGGCCTACCAATCGTGCAGTGCTCCCCGTTCCATCCTTGGCTGCATTCACACTTGCCGTCCTTGCAGGTCCCGTGCTCGGCACAACGCGGGTGGCAAGCTCTCTGATTGCACGCCGGGCCGGTCCAGCCTTCCTCACACCGACAGGTGCCTCCCATGCAAACACCATGTGGGCCGCAGTCCACGGAACATATTTCTGTATTGCCAGAAAGAGGAATCCAGGCAAGAGAAAAGAATGGGAGGGGGGTGAGAAGGAGGATTATTAAGGCCTCTTGCATTTGTCAAAGTGAAAAGCAAAGTCCCCGTACACCGCAAGTACTGCGCACCAGGTTAATTTCGGCCTTGCCAAGTAGCAACTGTGGGTGGTAGAATTTTACATTCTTTCATATTCTTTAATTTTATATGTGGCTAGGTGGGTACATAAAACACGCACAATAAATGCTTGGGAAAATTTCTTTATATATAAAGAGATGTTATGCATGAAATACTACGTATATGGAATAATCATATATAAATATATAGAGTACTCGTTGGTAACCAAGAAAGAAACATGGACCCCAAAATGAAGAGATATTTGAGTAGCTAAGTGTGTCAAATATTTAACAGAAGTTGCATTATATACAGTTACTGAGAAATGAAATGGGCTGATTGCTAAAGTCATGGCTTAAATTTTTTAAATATTCAGAAACTTTAAAGGCAGCTTTATTATAGAAGTACATTAGCTTGCTCACACACGCAGGCATGCTGGCTAAATAAAGGGAAATGTTGTTTTTCCTATTTAGTAAATTTGCACTCTTGACAGCTACAAATTGCTTAGCCCACATAATAGAAAACCAGTTTAATAATATATATACACATCGACTCTGTCATTTGAAAAACAAAGATTTTCATCTGCTGGGATTTTTGAAAGGCGCACAATGACCAAATGCCTTCAAATTGTGTAACACTGGATTAAGCCTTTAAAAAGAATTCAGACGTCTGAAGTAATTTTTTTTTTTTTATATATAAAGCTTTCTTAAGAGCTTTATTTAACTAGGTCTAACTGGGAAAGAGGGAGGACGAGAGGGAGAGGGAACTTTGAAGGACATTTGAGTTGTTATTTTTTATGTATAAAGTTAACTGTGGATTTTATTCTCAGATTGCCAAGCTACTGTTGCAGTCTGAGTTTTCATTCCAAAACCATTTCTAACAAATAAAAGAGGCGATGGTTGCCTTTCTTCTTTACAATAAAAGAAGTAAGCATTTCTATTGCCACACACTCCGATTTCCACACTCAGTCCCCAAATGATACTTCTTGGGCACCACCCTTATCCAGATCCTTATCTACTTTCGACACCCCAGTAAGGCACTGTAAGAACGGTAACATGGTCACATTTCTTACAAACAACACTCAGGGCATTAACTGGGAGAGAGTTGTGTCTCTGGTTTGTTTTTCCATCCTTGGGTTTTCTATAGCCTTTGAATTAAATTTTTGATTAAGAGGAGAAGATGGTATGATTAATTCCAGAGCAACACAACCTGAAAGCAGCATCCGAACAGGGGTGTCTTTTGGAGGTCCCCCTTTCATTCAATGGAATCAATTTTTCATTAGGGTGAAGCTGTTTATCAGCATTCAACACGCTGGCTTTGAGCAAGGTGCGTCAATCTTTGTAATGAACTTATTAATTAGAGTTAATTTAATTGAAGTGGAATTGAAGGGCTAATTAATGGACACACCGCTGACGGAGATAGAGGGAACCTGCTGCCTCCAAACCTATAAGCTTTCTCACACACAAATAATTCATTTCTCTTTTAATAGCTTTACCCAACGCTCTGCTTATAAATTTGACACTCTTATTGAATCTAGATATTCGAAGGTCATTTTCACAATAGCAAAGGAGGTGGCTGGCAGCGTTTCCCTTTAGGATTCATTTGGTTAAAAACGTTAGCTTTATGGTAAATGTTCAGCCACATATGTAAGTGAACAATAATATTGGGATAAGCTGTCAGTCAGATGAACTGGGTGGACATCAGAGAAGGCGCACTTACAGGCCGAGCATGAACACTTTAAGATCATTGCTATTTATCTCAAGTTTTCGGTCATTTTACAGCTGATAACTGAGTTTCGTATTTTTCTATAATATTTAATCTTATTCTCCAAAAGAAGAACACTTGACTTCTCATTGCACTTCTGCTTTGAATGGAGGGTATATAGATGAACAGAGCATAGATCTCCACCGCCTTTCTATTTGTATTTAGATGATCAAGAGCTTTTTTAAAATGTAGATAGAATCTTTCATTTTGATTATCAACTATTAAGTAATTATGTCAGTGTGGGTAATATCAAATCTAAACACACAAGATGATACAGGAGATGGATAGCCACTTTCATCTTTCAACTAACATTTATTGTTTGCTATTCATGGCAAAATGATTTTATGAGGATGGATGCCATTTTTAGCCATTCAGTGTGTAAGATTCTCATGGAACCAAACCAGTGGGCACTCCATCTGTTCCTCTGCGGCTTGGACCAGACTGTGAAGCAAACTGGAAATGATGTCATTCCAGCGTGGGTTACTTTACAGGAAGTATTATTAGACCTGCCCTCCTGAGAGAGAGACTTACGCATCCCTATACAACTGAACTGGATTTTCTTTGTGAAATGCATTTTTTTTGTTTTTTGTTTTTTTTTTTTTTTGTATACGGGAACTAGAAGTGTAACTAAGTAACAATTCAGAAATACATGAATACTTATTTTGATTCTTATAATTAAAATATGTATTTCTTAAGAAATCTGGCCAAACCAAATGAATATGAACAGTGTTCTGCACTGTCGCTTGGCTTGATAAACATCAGTTGGCAAAGATTTTCTAAAACTCTTTAGGCCCTTATACAATCCAGACTCCATTTTATGATTTGCTTATTTACCTAAACATGTCATTTATTTTGGCAGTCATGAATTTTCTAACCAAAAATTTGGGCTATTATTTCAACAAAACAGGCATACACATACAATAAATTCTGTCTGCTTTGAGAGGTCTGTGCCAATGATGGAGGGTTAATCAGAGGGATGGAGGGAAGAGAGAGGGAAGGAGGGAGGGAGGGAAGTGAGACTGAGAGATAGGAAATGAGAAAATACAGTCTTGGGTTAAAAAGGAACTCTGTGAATCTATTACAAATTAGCTACAGAAAATTTCCTCATTTCCAGGACTCTACTTGAATCAGGGATGAATCTGCCTGGTAGATTTTGAGTCCCAGGGGAGAAGAGATGCGACCCAAGTTTCTCAAAATGCCAGGAAAGCAGAACTGATAGTGTCCTCGTTTTCCCCCAACCCTGTCTTTAAAATTGACAATGATCTGTGGCTGGAGAGAGGACTGAGCAGTGCAGAGCACTGGCCTCTCTGGCAACCGTCCTGGGCCCTGTTCCCAGTATCCACATGTTAGCTCACAACTGTCTGGAAGTCCAGTTCCAGGAGACTCAGTGCCTTTTTCTGGGCTCTGTGGGCACTGGGCAAGCATGTGGTACTCACACATACACGCAGACAAAACACCCACACACATCAAAATAAATGAATAAATCTTTAGGGGAAAAAAATAAACCAACCATGTGAAGGATCTGCAGGGCAATATTTTGCTTCAGTTTATACTACTGGGACAGATTAATGAAGAACATAATTTCATTCCATGGCTCTGAGATTTGGGGAGCATGGAGATTACTTTTCAGTGGACGCTCCTCCGAATAGACAGGAACGGAAACAAGCTATAGTTCCACCTCTACAAACTCCTACTGTTCGCTAACGCCCCGCCCCCAGCACAGCATCAAGGCTACCACTGTGCCTGAGGCTCTAGTCTACGCCATTGCTCTCTTAGGGCGTCTGAACTTAACGACCAATGTTGTAATGGTACTATCATCCCCACTTTGTAAGTCAGCAAATGGAGGCACAGGGAAGCTATACACCTTGCCCTACCTAGAGAAGGCAATTGAGTGACTAGTCTAAAAGCAGAATCCAGTGCTAGGGATCAGACACAGTGGGAGAGCTTTTGCCCAAGAGTGCTTAAGGTTCCCGGGTGTCACACCCAGAGCTGGAATAAAAAAAGAAAACAAAAACAAAAACAAAAATTGATTGAACAGGAGCAGTTGGACTCCCATGTCCTTAAGTTGGTTTGAGAAGCAGGAGACAAGGGTGCAGGAGGAGCAGAGGGCACTGCCACCTCCAGGCTCTGCACAGAACACGCGCACTTACCCAGCGCCGCTGGCAAAAGAGCCTTTCTCCCTTCTCACCCTTCATTTTGCTCTTCCTCTTCTCTTTTTCTTCTCAAACATTTACTTCTGTTTGAGTTCCCTTCATTTTCTCCCCTTCCTACTAATTCCAACCTGCCTCTGCTGTAGCCTGCTTCTCTTTCTCCTGACACCATGGCCTCTTTTAGACAGGGGTGAAGGCCTCCAGCTTCCCCTGCTTTGAACTTTCCACGCTTCTCGCCAAACTTCCGTATCTTAGTTTTTCAGAAACTCTCGCCTATTGTCCATTTACAACATTGCTCCGATTATCTTTCCCATTTCTATTGATTCCAAACGACTTACTCTCCCATCGGGCCACACTTCAGTAAAGTCTTCTTGCTTGTCTTCTAAACTCAACTGGCATTACTTAGTGTCGGGCCTGAGACCACCCACATCTTAGCAAGCACACCATGGCCACCAGCAGATTTTGTTTAACGTAGCATTTCCAAGCTACAACCTTTATAACGGGGGCCCACCTAATGTCTACCTCAGTTATTCTTTCTTCCCATACTGTCTCAATGTTATTGTAATATTCTCACAGTTATAACTTTCTCACAGCTGTAACTTCCAAATCTCAGCTGCAGGAGTGGCAGAAGTAGTATTTGGATTTTATTATTAAAATATCACATTTTATGGTGTTATTTATTTGTATTTATTGCAGCAAGTTCGCTTTGTTTTTGTTTTATTTTTATTTAAATTTTTTTGGGGGGTAGAATCTTGATATAAAGTTCAGATTGGCTTTGAACCTTTGATTCTCCGCCCTCACCCTGTGGAGAGTAGAGGCATGTCCACTATGCTCAGTTTATAGCAACTTCTTTCTATACACCGAGTCATCCCCGCAGCCCCTCAGGGAGGATCATTCCGTGGTTTTACGATGAGCAAACTGAGACACACAGTAATTTTCTAATGACTAAAGATCCATGCAATAGACTTGGCGATGAACAGACGTAGCCGACTTCGCAGTCCAAGTCCATAGACATGTTCCAACAGTTTCCTTAGTCACAAACGGCTCCTTGCCTGCCCCTCCCCTGAGACTGCCATGTTTAAATGAAGGCAAAAAGTATTAATAGAAGTCCCTGAGAAAATTTTCAGGGTTCATCAAGATGGGATCACTCCTCTGAGTTTAGCAAATTATTCTATGTAACACTTGGTATGATATTATATTGGTGTCTAATTATTTCATGTGTGCTCATCTTAGCTCCCAATTAAAACTGCAATTTTCTAAGCTGAATGGCATCTTCTCACACTGTGTGACTAATGACTGGGAATATCATGGAATTAGTTCTGAAGTTGTAACCCACATTACAAAAAAAAAAAAAGAAAAAAGAAAAAAAAAGAAAAAAAGAAAAAAAGAAAAAAAAGAAAAAAAAAAAAAAATTAGATTTGAAAAAAAAATCAGCAAGTTCCATTTTGTACAATGTCCATTTCAGCAATGTCCGAATATGTGCAAATGTCTGTCTACTAGTGGATAATATTACTGTCATTCCCTTATAAGCATAATTTAAAATCCATGAACTAGTGCATATAATAGTTACACACACACTCTTTAGTGTGATCATGTTTAGCCTTCTGTTGCCAGATAAGTTTGATTGTTTGAAGCTGCAGATTATCCACGGCAAATAGCGCCTGCATTTCTGGGCTTGGTGGCACATATTCATAATCCCAGATGGAGACCGGGCCGTGAGCACAAGGTCACTTTCTCCTATGTAGTAAATCTGAGGCCAGCTCGGGCTACATGAGGCCCTGTTTCAACTACGTCAACCACCTACTCCTAAAGGGGCTTCCATCCTCAAGCTGGAGACAGACATACAGATCCTGGTGCAAATCAGTATTTCCACCCAGGGAGACTGAAGAAGATAGGGCTGTCCTATGCAGATAAAAGGCAATCCTCTCCAATACTAGAGAAGAGAGAATTTTTAAATTGTTTTTATTGAGCTGTATATTTTTCTCCGTTCTTCTCCCTTCCTCCCCCCTCCCCTTCTAGCCTCTCCCATGATCCCCATGCTCCCAATTTATTCAGTAAATCTTGTCTTTTTCTATTTCCCATGTAGTTTAGATCCATGTATGTCTCTCTTAGGGTCCTCACTGTTGTCTAGGTTCTCTGGGATTGTGAATTGTAGGCTGGTGTTTTGTTGCTTTATGTCTAAAAGCCACTTATGAGTGAGTACATATGATATTTGTCTTTCTGAGTCTAGGTTACCTCACTCAATATGATGTTTTCTGGATCCATCCATTTGCCCACAAATTCCAAGATGTCATTATTTTTTTCTGATGTGTAGTACCCCATTGTGTAAATGTACCACATTTTTCTTATTCATTGAGAAGAGAGAATTTTTCATAATAAATTACCTGAGCTTATCTCCTTCTATTTATTTATTTATTTATTTATTTATTTATTTATTTATTTATTTATTTATAGTTTTAGCTTATTTTCTTTTTATAAAGAATAACTACTTCAGTGCTTGAATCATTTATATTCTAAAAAACCCCACTTGATTACATAATTAAGTTTACCAAAGTGTGCTTTAAAAAGTCAAATATCCTATCTAATCTACATGGGAAGTAGAAAAAGACAAGATCTTCTGAGTAAATTGGGAGCATGGGGATCATGGTAGAGGAGAGGAGTTGAGGGGGAGGAAGGGAGTACAGCAGATAAAAATATATAGTTCAATAAAAATAAAAACATTGTATTTATCACTATTGATAAAGTTTCTCATTAATGTTAAGAAAGTCAAATATTCCAAATCTTAAGTAAATTACTATAAATATTCACATTAGGTGACCTCACCATTTGAGCAGTCGGGGCCAGTCCAGTTTGGGTCACAAGTGCAGGAGCCGCTCTCTTGAAGGTATGTCCCATGGCCTGAGCACTGGTCTGGACACATGGTCTTCAGTATCTCACAGTTGCTGCCACCCCATCCTGGATTGCAGTGACACTCCCCATGGATACACACCCCATGATTAGAACATCCAGGGTCTAGACAGTCCGCTGGTGTCAAGAGATGAGAACCGTTTTAGTCAAGCTGAACGGTCCATGCAGGCTAAAGAATCAACTCTTAGTCCATGTGAATGTTTGAGACAATCGAACACCCACCCACCATTCTCAAGAGCTCATTTCTGAAAAAGCAGAGAGCTGTAATACAGCCACACATTAAGAACCAACCTGATGTCATTTAGGTAACTGAGACCCTTGCAAGGATTTGTCTTTCATGACTCAGACTTGCTCTTGGGGGTTCAGGCAATTGCTTTTCAAGAGCAGACCCTGTACATCCTGACCTGCTCCATGACCACTGAGCACTGACAGCTGCATGGGGGCCTCAAATTGTTCCAGAAATAAATGAGTTGCACACTCTATCCTTCTTAATTCACTTTAATGTGCTTTAGATGATGAGATTTAATTTAGCAATTTGACTCAATAAAACTTTACACTTGTATGGTCAATGGCCTGAAAATTTAATTCCAGGGACTTAATTGCATTACTTTGTGAGTTCAGATCAATAAAATCAATTTGATTGGAGAAAGGAAATGGGGCTTTTTTTTTGTTTTTTGAAAAAAAACCAAACCCAACAACAACAACAACAAAAACCCAAAACCAAAACCCCAGTGTAACTGCACTTTACAGTATAGTAGCTCGACTTTCAGCATCACATGGCAGAAACCCACAAACCCACAATGTTGTTCTTATTCATTACATTACATTCAATTGTTTTTTCTTTCTAGAGATGCTAAAGAAGTCGGCATCAACGTAAAAAGCTAAAAAGTATCATCAACACGTCAGTCCTTTGTTGGGTTTCAAGACACAAGTCCTTCCTTGCTTTCTCAAAGCAAAAAATAAATAAATAAATAAATAAATAAATAAATAGATAAAAGTAGAATTACTCAAACTACAGAAACAGCAAAAGGATTTTTTGGTATTCATTCTTTTTTATTAGTCAGAACATTAATAAAACAATGCATTCATAACTATGGAGATAAAATTGCTTTCATAAAGAAGCATGTGAAAGAGAGATTCATTTGCCAAACTGAAGATTACAGATTTAATCTCTTTCTTTATGGCAATAACAATAGGATTCGGTAAATATTGACATGTTTACCTTCTTCACAGTTTTCTCCTTTGTATCCCGAGTTGCAAGCGCAAGAGCCCATGATGCAAATCCCACGACCCCCACACTGCGGGTCAATGCACTGGGTAGTCGGGACATCACACTCGGTGCCCTTCCAGCCACTGAAGCACAGGCAGCGGCCCTTGGAGTACTGCCCGTTGCCACTACAGAGCACCGGACAGGCCGCTGTGAAATGACACGCGACAGAAGGATCAGCAGCCACGGTTTCCATTGAGCCTCCCGCAGAACAAGTGATGGGCCGTTCCCACCCCCCTTTCCCCTCCCGTGTTGCTAAGTTTTCTCAACCGCATGGATTTCTACAGCTTATTTACACCGGCTTAAGAAGAGAATCCAGCTTGCGTACCTCTTGAACAATCCGGACCCAGAAACCCTGGGAAACAATGGCAAGTTCCAGAAACACACTCTCCATTTCCATGGCAATTTCGGGGGCATTCCACCACAGACTCTGAAGAAGACAGAGGGAGCATTTGTGAGATGCCTGCCTCTCTCAGAAGTGGTCATTCTTTTCGCATTTGTTAGATGCTGATGCAGCTATGCATAGCACACTCCATGACCCTCAAATCGATGAATAAATAATATATAATATATAAATATAATATAAATAATATATATAAATATAAATATAAGGTAAAGCAGTGATGCTTTCAATGCAGGTTTTTAAAGTATTCTCTCTCCACAGTTTACATCTTACAGAGCTTCAGTGCTTGCCTTGTATTCACAAATGAACAACTCAAAAACAGTGCACTTTACATACGTGTCGTCAGCTAGGAACCACGTAAGTTTGGTAAACATGATTTAATTTCTATTCAGCATGGAGTTCAGGCAGTAGGTGGGAAAGGATGGGGGGACAAGGACTCTTACCTATAACGATGGTATTAAAAGACACTGGCTCTGGATTTTTCCCATCGTTATAAAAAGCCAAATGCCAGATTCCAGAATCCAAGTACTGGATGAAGCCAGCCTCGTGCAGGCTGACGGATCTCGCCTGCCGCCCGGCTCTTTCGGATCTTTCGGAATCCACCAGATTCCGCTGCTCTCTTGCTATTAACCTGCTGCCATCCAGGAGCTCCACAAAGTCGTACTGGAGGTGAGGGTAAGGGAAGCGGTTAGTGGCCAGAAACAACATGTGTATTGCGGCGGCTTTAAGCTTTTATCTTTGGCACATAAATACAGTGTTAGCAAGAAAGTTCTTGATTGGCAAGTCCAGGTGACAGAAGCCTTCCAGGCATGACATCTATGAGGATAAGGACTGCCTGCTGCCTCCCCTTGTATTTAAACTGAAACTATCGTCCTCTTCCTTCTGAGGCTTCCGAATTCAGTTCTCCTGACCGATAACAAGCTTGGTGAATTTTGGCAGTATGGGGATATGAACATGAAATCTCTGTGAGTTTACTCAGACCGCGAATGGCTTAAGATCTACTCCTACTTGATGCTTATGTATAGCAACTACTGAGGTTTAGCCTGCACTGGGATGATTCTTAATCTTGGAAGCCGCTCTTCGGGAAAGTCATTCATCACTACTCTCGGGGATTCTTTAGGAGGTGCAGCAGGACCTCCACCTGGGCAGTGGTGCAGTTGGTCTATGACCTCGGGTGTGCCTTGCTGCAGAGCTGGGGTTATTTCCACCAATGCACTACATTGCTCTCCTGGCTAACGCAAACATCTGAACTTTTGTAGAATTTTTACACCAATATGGTCAGCTTACACATACTTAATGAAGTGCCTTTATATTCTTTATCAAAGTTAATAAACTGATTAACAGATGGGCTTGGGATGGAGAAACAGCATGTAAAGTTAGGGACATGACGGCAGCCATCCTTGAAGCTACCTTTTGTTTCTTCAATTATTAATCCCAGACATTGGAGGTTAAAGGAAATGAGCCGGAGAATTTAAACTACAGAGTATTATTGACAACAATAGAGTAAAATTTTCCTAACAAAGGCCAGTGAATGTGGAAGATACCAAAAAGACTCCGACGTTGTTTTTAATAAGCCGTTTAGCTAATAACTTCTTTAAAAAGTGCATTGATTGTATTGCTGCTATACACTTGTCCAGTTTCATTTTACTTTTGAGACACAGCTACTGGAAAAGCTCATGAATATATGTAGACCTAGACTATGTATAAAGCACCATAATTGTAGCACTACATATGTGTATCGTTAATACTTTATGATTGATTTTTTTAAAATATCATGGTTATTGGAGGAAAAATTTCTTATATGGTTTTCTTAATCCAGTCAAATAAAAATAAAATTAATTGTTGGAATTTCTGGGAATTGTATTTAAATAGACTGCCACTGTGCAGACCATAGACATCTACTATTGCAGTAAGAGAATTTAATATGTGACTCAGTATATGACTTATTGAAATATTTGCATAAAAGCATTTTGGTTCTGTGGTTAGTAATATGAGAAACAGATGCAAAATATATGCTAACTTCATTGGCACTCAAGAATTTTAAATTTCCTTGTATATAATAATATATATAATAATGATTTCTCCAGCTATTTGTAGAAAGTTCACTGGAATTCTATTGCCACATGATTAGAGGAGAACACCGTCAAAATTTTAAGGGGATCTCCACTTCAAATAAGTCATCTCCATTTCCTATCAGATTTAAATATTTATATTATCATGGCAAAAAGCAAGGAAACTTTCCTTTTGTGGCCCAACACAGACACTTTCCTCTTCGAACATTACATACAGTAACTGAAGATGAAAAGGGTAGAACATTTTGAGTTTTAACTGGCCTTTCGAGTCTACAGTTGGTCACCACTGCCAACACAGTGATGGGCACTTGTACCAGACCTGAACGACAATGGAACTCTAGAGTGGCAGGAACCGTGAAGTGGCTGATGGCTTCTAGCCATCTAACAGATCGAGGCTGTTGTCATGACAGGCCGCAGCTGACGTCAGGAGAGTGAGTCAAAACACCTGAAGGGAATTATGTTCTTCATACTGTAACCATCTCCACCCAAACATATGGCTCATTCTTTAGGCGTAACGCGATCATATACGGGCAAGTCTGAGCTTTGCTCTGCTTATGCACTGGAACTGTAGAGGGATTGGCTTTCGTGGGGAGGAGTCTTAAGATCTTATGCCTTTTTCAGTATGAAATGCTTTGGACTAATTCTTCCGTCTCAAACTCTAGAGAGCTATCACGGACAACATCTACACAGCCTGTGGATCTCACTAAATTTTGTTTCTATTCCCTTTAAGGAAAATTTTCTCATAATTTTACCTTCTTACGCTATTACCTAATAAATATTTATTGTGTGTGTGCTATATACACACATGGATACGTGTTATATACTTTAAAGTTCTTTCTCAAGCGGCTTTGAACCTCAGTGCATTAACAAGGTGCTGTGTAAAATCCGTAGAAGAAAAGATTGCTTATGGTTCTTTTCAGTGGTTTACTATTTAATCAGCCATGTAAAAATGCAAATAGACTTTTTTTTTTCCTGGTATCTTGGTAGTTTACTTCTGAAAAGCTAAGACTGTCTATCCAGCTGTTTAATTCTTTCTAATTCTATTATTAAGTTGATGGGAACTCAGAATCTTGGCTATGTTTTCTATCAACTTTTGATTTTTTAGGGGGTGTGGCCAGCCCTGTCATATAGACCTTGTGGCCTTTAACTATCAAACCTCTTGCCTTGTCTCTCAGGTGCTGGCATGATAAGCATATGCCATCATACCCAGGCTTAAAAAAAACTTCACTCCAAGTTTCTGATGGTGGCAGAAACTTCTTGTCTATCACTGAAACACAGCGAAGGAAAAAGTTTTAGAAATCTTCCTATTCAAGTCTCTCATTTTACCAACAGACGCTGAGCCTTGGAGAAGTTAAGTTACTCACACAAGGTCACGAACAGCATAAAACAAAAAAGTGGTAAGGGAGTTTAGACCACAGGTTTCTGTCCCCTTTTTCTGAAACAGCCTTCAGGCAAGCACACTAACACACCACGCATAGTACAGGAGCCGCAGAGCTCAGGACTGCTTCCTTAGGCTTCCAACTGTCCAGGAGAATAATCAGCCACAGGGGAGAAGAAAGTCAATTGGTTCCTTGGCAACGATCAAATGGACAGTTTTATAAAGGGTCACAAAGACTCTGACTTTCAAAACTCAAGTGACTATTCTGAGGGGCTGGCCAATTTTAATTATTTCAGGTTGATTTATTTAATGTTCCCCAGGAACGGAGAAATGTTCAATCCGGGCTGCTTTATAGCATATTTCATGTTTAAACACGGAACTTAGAAACAGCTGTTTGCTCTGCTGATCTTGAATAAGCCAGAGGAAGTAACTCTAATAACTATGGCTTAAGATAAAGCACACCCTACACAAATACATACACTGTGGTAGAAAAGAAGGATGGGTACTATGGACGCTGTACTGAAATAATGGTGCGATTGTAAGAAAAGGTGAAGTTGCATTTCCCATTCTCCTAATTTTACGTGTTAATGCATCTCATGCAAAAAGCCAGCTATATATACATCCTTAAACAAACGTTTATAAGCACACAACACAATACACGCTTTTCAAAACAACCCTGGCTGGCTTGGAACTTGCAACATAGAACAGGCTGGCCTTGAACTTTATCTGACGGCCCCTTAGCTTCTAACTCCCAAGCGCGTGAACCACCACGCCTGGACATGACACGCGTGCTTTATCTGAAATTAGCCTCAGGAAACTTGAAGTTTCACATTCACAGGTGTGCATAACTTAGAGAACTCTTCCTTGAGCTGGAGAAAAAGAATTTCATTTCCCATGTAGTTCCAGTGGAGAGGTGTCTGTATCCTGGACTACTCATGGAAACACTATCTATAGTAACTGGAGTTCAGCTGACTCACTTTCAGCTTCTTCTATGTCTGTGGAAAACGAGATGGGGTATGATTGGGATTGCACCGAATATGCAAATAGCTCTGGATAAACCCCAACATTTTCATAATATTAAATCTCCCAGTCCATGAGTATGGGATAGCTCTCCATATTTTGGTATCTGTCGTTTTTCTTCAGAGGTTTAAAGTCAGTATCATACCAGGGTCGATTTTAAAGCTTTGAATTGGAGACGTGTACGTCACAACAAGTGTTTGTCCCAGAAGGAACCAAGGCCTTTACTTTGACATCACAGATATGAGCCTATATTGTAACGTATTAGTCAAAAATCAGATCTTTTAGAAAGCATTCCTAGAATTACGGTGTTTCTTTCGCGTTGTGGCTTCTTTATTAGTACTTGGATAATAATTCATAATTCATACTCTAAGATTATAGAAAATAATTTCTTATAAGGTCACAGATTATGAAGTTTGTACAAACATCTTGGCCTTTCTGTAAATGAAAAGAGAACCAATATGAAATCCCACGAGGAGATAAACTTATTATAAAATATGCCGAGCTCCTCTAAGTGTGTACGAACTAGTTAGTATTATTTTTAATTCCTCTAATTACTGGCAGAATATATCTTGGATAAGTTTCTCTTCCAATTGTATAGTAGATAATTCAAATATTTTCCTCTTAGACTTTATGGAACATTTTTTTTCTCCTGGGGACAGAGATTGAAACTTGGGGCCTCCTGTATTACATCTCATCCCCTATGAGACCTGCTTTAAATAACAAAAGCCACATTTTCCAAACACATACACCATGACTCAGCATTACCAACTTTATTATTTTGTGGGAGATGGGATTGAATTTAGGATGTCATAGCCTCAAAGATTGCAGGCAAGTGCTCTACGATGGGGGTCATATTCTTAGTCTTTTTTTTTTTAACTTTGTAATTTATCTTGTTAAGTTGCCTAGGCTAGCTTGAACTCATCATTCTCCTGCCTCAGCCTTCAGAGTCCCTGTGACTGCAAGTCTGAGCAACTAGGGTTTGGCTCAACTGTGGACATTTGATAATGGCTCTCCAGCTGTGGATGTTATAGGGGGGGTAATTTCAGGCAAAGAATTGACTTTAAAATGCTTTAGATTCAGTAGTCTGAGGACCACACTGACTCCATCATGCTTGGTTTTCTGTGAACCATCAACTATTCATCTTACTCTTCTTTTATTTCCAAAGACACAAGATGATTAGAATTGGCAAATTTATAACTATCATGTCTGTTATGCTTGTGTTTCCATATTTTTTCACTAAAAATTAATCTGCCATTTCAAAAATTGCTTTAACCAAACATCAACAGATTTAGGATGAATATGTAAGCATCTGTAATATGCAAGGTATAAAAACATCTGAAATGAGAAGAGCATCCTGGAGAATCAATAGTGTGCTAGATATTCAGCTGATGCCCAGTGCTCATCAAGTTCCTCAGACACATTTAGCCATTTTAACCAATCATTAGCAATGCAAACCAGGCCCCCTTTTTTCCTCGTGATTCAGATGTCTCAAACAAGCAGGAGCTTCAGTCAAACTTCTATTTCAAAAGATTCACTTGAAAGTGATGGCTTCACCGTACAGCTGAGTTTCAGGGCTTGAGTAACATCTAGGAAATGCAAAATAGGAGCCCGCATCCTACTGATGCTAACATCCGCTCTCACCTGTATATGGGAAGGTGGTAAGACCGCATCCTACGATGCCAACACCAGCTCTCACCTGTGTATGGGAAGGTGGTAAGCCTTTGCGGCCATATACTCCGATCAACGCATCCTTCTGAAGAGAGATGTTGAACTTAAGAAACTGTGGCTGGTCAATAAAGAGTTGCGATCTCCAGAAGACCCCGGGGGGAACCTCTTGAATTGCTCTCCGGCCAATATCAAGTTCTCCGGAATCTATGGTGTTATTTTCATGGGTAAATCCACCTAATTTTCCTGAATGTGAGAGACCCAGTGATGAAGAACAAAATATTAAAATAACAGGGTTTCCTTTCAAAACGTTATTTCCCCTCACTGGTCAGGAATCCTCCTGATACGTGAGATACTCCCTTGTTTTTACTTTAAGAAATGTTTTTTGTTTATTTGGTAATGTCTTTTTTTTTTAAAAGAAACAATCTCTTATCTAAAATTCTTTAAGGCAGTTACATCAAAATTCTCCGACTTCCCCCAAGGTATGGTGATCACTGAAGCTGTTTCCACACTGATGGTGTTTCTCATTTATTTGAAACATAAATGTCTTATAAATTATACGCCTTGTTATTTCTTGGGAGAGATTTAGTCTGGTGCTTATTGGCTACTCTAACCATGTCATAATTCTGTAGAGTGTGAATTAAGGCAGGATGGATTACAGAGCTTTCCAAACCAATCTTTAAGCAACCAATCAATGTTATCAATTCATGTAGTCCTCAATTCATGTAGTCCTCTTTAAGTCATATGGCAGAAAAAAAAATCACATGTCAGAAGAGGTAAGTCGGGGTAGTGGGCTTCTAGAAATAGAGGACAAGAGGGGCAGGGCTATATTCTCTGAAGTTTTAATGTTGGCTATCACGAGACTTCGTATTGCTTGACCTATCATGAGTACAAGTGGGCACACTGTGCCATCCTTCCCGAGGGACCATCAATCCTCAGGAGAAACAAATAAACAATTAAACAAACCCTCTGCCCCCGAGAATCCCTGCCGTCTTTTAGCACCATGACCAGGTTCAAGTTCCAAGGCTGATTTTCAGAGTTGGTGTTCCCCTTCGCCTCTTCGCCGAGGTCCGTTTTTAGGGACCCTCCTGGCGACAGGAGGGGTTTCACAATTTACTGCAAGGAAAAGCAAAAAGGAAAGGGCCCCGGAAAGCTGAGGAGACAGAAGGCAAATTATCCTCTATCAAATCCAACCCTTTTAACTTGATAAAAAGTTGACTTACCATTCCTTTTCCTTTTATTCATTAAACTGGAAATAGCCTCCAGAGAACTTGTTAATTCAAAAATTTTTGAGATTTAATCTCAAATCTGAGAATTATGTTTTATCCTAAAGAGGGGAGAGAGCCTTCTCTCTGTGATGACATGTTAATATTGCACTCACTTTATTAAGAGTCTGCGAGGGACAGAACGCTGACACAGTAATAAGAAACACAAACCAAAGAGCAGCCGTTTAGGAACTATTTACTCTATCTTAAACAGCTTGGTCTTCACCAAGCTAATGGCCTGGTTGACGAGATGATCTGTCCAAATCGATGAACTAAGTAACAATCTAGAGCTTCTTGTGATGGGTCAGGGGCAGGCGATGCCACTGGAAGCTGGACTTGGAAGGGCAGGTAGATTAAGTGTCAGGACTAGTCTTTCTTGGCACCTTGTCTCGATCTGCAGTCAATTAAAAGGCAAGCTGCAAGGCACACCTGAGAAGAATTTTCTTGACTAGGTTATTCGAAGTGGTAGAAGATCCACTCTAAATGTTGGTGGAACCTTCCTTTTGGCAGCCTGGATAAAAAATGCTTTGCTCTGGCATGTTTGCTTGCTCTCATCCTGGCAAGTTTATGAGCTCTGTTGCTGCTGCCACCACTGCTAGTGTTATATTCCTTCCCTATTATCAGAACCCAGCTTCTTTGGGCATCTAATGTAGACTGACAATTAGGGGCTCTCATGTCTTCAGTGCAAGATTGGGACTGTTGAGGGACCCCAAACTCATGAGTTGAGCAGCTAGCAGGTTTGTTGGCCCCTCCAGTGTGAAGATGGCCATTATTGTTGGGACCAACCAGATTACTTTGTGTGAGTCAGTCTATATAACCTTTCAATATATACTCATTCTATTGGTTCTTTTCCTTTAGAGAACCCAACCAATACAATAAAATATCTGAGTTACGACAAATATCGCAATTTAAAAAAATGCTATGGACAGGGCATGTGTTCAGATGCGTGTGCAAGAGAAGTTTTGAAATCTAACAACAATCTGCGTTTGAATCATGGCTGTGTGAGAGGCTGAGGGACCTGCAGGAAGAAACCAAAACCTCGGATACAAAACCTCCTCTGGAAAAGGGCAATGGCCATATGACATCTGAACTACTGTGAGGTCCAGAAAGTGCTCAGCTTAGTGGTTGTCAGTGTGGATGAATGCAAGACACTCATGGGCTTACCGGGAGAGTAGTGGGAAGTAAGGCTGGAAAGACAAGGGTGTATCTACACCCAGAGGGAGCAAGTGCAGGGTTAAAGAATATGATATTTACATCCACAGAGTTAGTGTTCCTGCTCACATGATATTTGCATCCATAGAGTTGGTGTTTCCGCTCTGTAAATACTTTTCATTTGCATTCTATTCATGGTCATTATTATACCTTTTCTTGAAGATGCATACATTTACTATTATGCCTATTCTGGTGTAGTTTAGAAACAGAGGCTTGAAGAGTTATATAATGGTATAATTATATAGATGGACTCCAATGCAGACATGTTCTTGTGTTTCTTCCCCACCCACCACTCCACTCATCACCTTCCTTCTTCCCTTCTCCGCATCTGAGAAACAGATTGAGGATTGTTAGGAAACGGAAATGTGCCCCACAGTCATAGACGAGTAAGACAGACAGATACCAGCTGATTGCCGGAGGATGTGAAGCAATCCACAACAGATTCACTCTTACGGATACACGTGAAGTTTGAGGAAGAGAATATTCTAGTAAATGTCAGGATTGCTTTTTATCCGGACTATTGTATCCTTCAGTAGCACCTATACCATCAGTTGCAAAGGACAGCTATGGCTAAATGGAGACCCGTCATAGGTTCAAGAAGGCTAAAGGCAAAATGGAGTCATTGTTGGAGGAACATTAAAGTGCCACAGTGCAGGAAGCCTGGAGATGGAGAAGAGAATGGAAATGCGGCCATAGTAGCCCAGGCATGCTGCAGAAAGGTGTTATCCAAGACAGTCTAATACAACAACATTACTTACAACTCTGTGTGGTTCTTTCTTAGTGTTCATACCCTAGTAGTTAATAATGTTTAAGCAATAAGGTCTATTTTTCTCAAACCAGTTTAGTATTATAAAATATGATAAGGAAATATCAAAATCGCACCACAATAATCATTTTGAATTTTCATGTATGACCACTTAGAACATAAACTATGCAACTTCCATATAACGTTATCCTATTATGACAGACTGGAGTGGAATTAGAGCACACAGTTAAATGAAAAGAGAATAAAATTATCTCTACACTGCAGATGTTTTGCTTCTTAGACAGATATATTGCTTTACTCAGTGACTCTTTTATCTATCTATTTATTTATTTATTTATTTTGGTTTTTCGAGACAGGGTTTCCCTGTAGTTTCTAGAGCCTGTCCTGGAACTAGCTCTTGTAGACCAGGCTGGCCTCGAACTCAGAGATCCGCCTGCCTCTGCCTCCCGAGTGCTGGGATTAAAGGCGTGCGCCACCACTGCTCAGCTCAGTGACTCTTTTAATATACTTGAAAGCCTATGCAAACCCCATGTTTGCCTAGAATTAGCATTAGTGAAGAGTTCAGATGCTGGGGGACAATGGCATTAGTCTCTCTGAACACCAATGGCAGGTATGTTGTTTGTATTAAACTTTAAAACAACCCCATGAGGCCAATACTTTGAGAAAAGGAAGCTAAGGTCCAGAAGTAAAGAATGTGCCCAAAGTATGTGATGAAATGATTCAAATTTCCAAACTGCCATGGGAGCCAATAGCCTTTAAGATACCAGCCCACTTGTGTGTGGTCTCTTACACTATAAATGCAGCTGTAAAGCCTGCACTTGCGTTATTGCTTCTGGCTCTCGCTTCCACTGCTAGACTGTGTTCCTGTTCCCCGTTTGTGCGGAGGACTGTGATCTAGGACTGTAATTTGTGAGTCTACCCCTAAATAAATAACCCCTTATCATACATAATTCTGAATTAGTATGGGATTACTTTGTAACTTCCACCATCATCTGGTGCCTGAACATGAGGACCAGTCCACACTTTTTGGGATCAGTCCGCCAGACATGTGGCACATTGGGCACTGACTCTCCTGCCCACCTGCGGTTCTGGCTGGCCCTCAAAGCAAGCTGCTGCTCAGCACTCCCCGGCTAGCAACCCACACACTGCCTCCCTGTGCATTACATACCAGCCCACACACTGCTGCCTGTGATCCCTGTGGTTTACATAATCTGCAACTCGCACTGACAGAAAATTTTGGGTTTTCTTTTTTCCCTGGGCCTCAACTCTTGCAATCATTTGATTGCCTTAATAACTGCTCTTAATTTGTTAAACAAAGCATATTTTTCAGTACCTAAGTAAGCAAGATGTGCTGTTTGCTGCTGCTAGTGCCTCTTGGCTATGTGGCTGCAACTGTGACATCTGCTGGCTGATAACAGTTATTACACCTACTCCAAATCATTGTAATTACTTTACAACATGTAAGATCTGAAAAACTACAAAAAATGACTGATAACATCCAGGAGTTTAATAATTATTTTTGCTTATTATTATGGAAGGCATTGTGCAAGACTTATGCTTATTTCCTTGCCTTTATTTGATTCTAGGAATTAGCTTTGTTTTCAATATTATCTCATTAAAAATGATTCAATACTATGAAGAGGGGCAGCATCAATCTGACAAAATTATCTGAAAGAATTTGTGCTGTTAAATCTAACTATTGAAATCTGTTGAAAAGTTATGAGTTATGATATGTCCAAGGATGAGACATTATCTTTACTGGACAAATTTCATAACTTAGAACAGAACACTGGACAGGAGATTCACTTTTAAAAAGGCAGTAGTAAAAAGTTTTAAAAATATTGAGGAATTTAGTGAAATTGATAAGCAGGGACAGAAGGTACAAGAACAGGATTTAGCCTCATTAGTACGTGCCAGAATCTGGGATGATTTACACAGAGTTTCAACTGTCTATCCGGTAATTTCCTCAGAAAGACAATCTGGCGCAAAGTACCCAAAGGTAGTCAAAGAATATGCATGGAAACCAATATGTATGAGTGATCTAAAAGAAATAAAGCAAACAATAGTTTATTATGGGCTACATTCACCATTTGTCAGGGAAATGGTGAAAAAATGATTGGCTTCAATTAATCTCAGGAGTCCTAGAAAATGCTTTGGAAGTGTTATTGGAGAGAAGAGGCAAAAATTTTAGAACAGGGGAAAGCAAAAGGATTTGAGACTTCCCAAGATCAAATTCTTGGGAGGGTCATTACTCTGATCCTCAGAAACAGGCTCACTATGACGAACACAACTTATCCCTATGCAGCACAGCAGCTTTAAATGCTTGGGACAGAATTCAGGAACCAAGAAAAAAGGACTGAGTCATTTATTAGGGTTAAACAGGGCCAGAGAGAACCCTTTACTGACTTCTTACAAAGATTAACTAAGACTGTACAATTAGGAGTGACAGACCCTGAAGCTAGACATGTACTAATTGCATCCTTGGCTTTTGAAAATGCCAACTTAGAATGTAAGAAGATCCCTGGGCCTTTAAAGGTTATCAGCACCCATAGATGAATGGATCTTGCCTACAATGAGTGTTGAAACATTTGACTATAGTTCTAAAGCTTGGGTAGGGGAAGTGATTTCCAATGGAAAGGAGACACCAAAATGCCAAATGTTTTAATCATGGAAGAATAGGACATCTAAGAAGGGACAGTAGACAAGGAATTTCTAGGAATAATGTCTACTCTAAGAATGGCAAGAATAGGAAGACTCAGCCTTCTGGTATATGTAGGAGGTGAGGCAAAGGCCAACACTGGACTAATGGATGTAGGTTGAGAAGAAACAGACAAGGCAACCCGATACCATTGGAAAACTCCTTGGGAGGCCTCTGTAGGCCCCAATGTCAAACAAGGCCCAGTTATTTTCAATCACTGTGGAGAACATGTCTCATCAGGAAAATTAAAGAATCCAGTGCTTACTGTAAAAAACCATACTGTTTTGGATGATGGACTAGACCTGGAGGATGAGTAAAAAACTCTAGTAGGAAATAGGAAACATATATTTTGGAAGACTTCTATAAATGATCAAAGACAAAAGCTAAGAGTGTGTATGAATGATATTGTAGTTGAGGGATTACTAGACACAGGTGTGGATGTGACTATACTTACTCCAGAATCTTGGCATCCAGATTGGCCTCTTCATGAGGCAGAAGAGGAAGATGTTCAATTCCTAGGAATTAGAATCCTATCTCAAGTAAAACAAAGAATGAGGACCAGAAGGACAGAAAGAAAGGCTGAGGACATATGTCGATAATATTACAGTGATATTATGGGGCCATCACCTATTGCAGCAACCTGGAATACCCAGATTAACATTCCTGCAGTCCCCAAAACTTATGTTTCTGGGAAGGATATTATAAAATATTATAAACAAAGGTCAACATCCATTCAGGCTATACAGAACACAAAGCAACTAGCAAACTTTAAGAGGAACTAACAGCCTTGCCTTTAAAATGGTTAACTGAGAAGCCCAAATGGGTTAAACAATGACCTTTAAGGGAAGACAAACTGCAGGCTTTAGAACAGCTGGTATAGGAGCAATTAGATGCTCACCATATTGAAGAATCAACTAGCTCTTGGAATTCTCCTGTATTTATTGTTAAAAGGAAAGGAAAATGGAGAATGGTGACAGACCTAAGAGTTGTCAACAAGGTTATCCAACCTATGGGCCCTCTATAGTCTAGAATTCCTCTTCCTTCTTTATTACCCAAAAGATAGCCTCTTATAGTTATTGATTTAAAGGACTGTTTCTTCACTATACCTTTACAAGAAAAGGATCTAGAAAAATTTGCTTTCACAATACCTACTTATAATAATTCTCGGCCTACAGATACCAGTGGACCATCCTCCCACAGGGAATGCTCAATAGTTCCACCCTGTGCCAATACTTTGTAAATCAGCCATTGGAAATAACATGCAAGCAATTTCTTAAGTTTATAATTTACCATTGAATGGATGACATTTTGTTATCTGACTCAAATACAGATACTTTAGAAAGAATGTTTGAAGAAGTAAAAAAAGTTTTGCCTCAATGGGGATTACAAATTGTTCCTGAAAAAAAATACAAAGAAGAGATTCTGTCAATTACCTAGATTAAAAAATAGATTTATAGAATTAGAACACAAAAGGCACAAATTAGAAGAGACTTCTTATGGACTCTTAATGACTTTCAGAGATTGTTAGGAAATATTTCTAGTCTACAACCGGCTGTTGGTATAACACCTGACCTAATAGTTCATTTAAACAAAACCTTAGATGGCAACAAAGACTTAAATAGTCCCAGAGAATTAATAACTGAAGCGGAAAAAGAATTGATGGTCGTTGAAGAGAAATTACAGGAGGCACATATAGATAGATTGAATCCAAATCTTAATTGTATTCTAGTCATATTGCCTTCCAGAATTACCCCTATAAAATTTTTAATACAGAGGGATAATATTGTCTTAGAAAGGATATTTTTACCACATAAACCAAGAAAAAAATTAAAAACTTATATGGAAAAAGTCTCTGAATTAATCATAAAAGGAAAATTGAGACTTTGTCAACTAACAGGTATAGAACCAGCAGAGATTATAGCACCTTTTCCTGATGATGAAATTAAAAAATTATGGGAAGACATGAACCTTGGCAAAAAGTTTGTGCTAATTTTTTGGGAGAAATTAATAGCAATTATCTCAAAAGTGATAGAATTAACTTTATAAAGAGAACTACTTGGATTCTTCCCTGAATTGTACATGATGCACCAATAACTGGAGCCCATACATTTTATATAGATGCAAATAAATCAAGAAAGGCAGGTTACAAATCAGAAGAATCAAGTAAGGTGGAACAATTCTGTCCAAAAGGCAGAATTGTATGCTATTCTCATGGTACTAAGGGCTGAGAAAATCAGGTTTGATCTAGGAGAACCCCCCTGAAAAATCTTTAACAGGAGAATTGTTCCACATTATCCAACATTTTAGAGGACCTCTGTTGGAGTTTCCTCTGAGTTCTGCATCCTGAACAGTTTCAAGAGTGCTGGCTGAGATGATCAAGCCTCACAGAATTTTCCAGTCAGGACTTGATCATAATCTTAAATTTTCTTTAGGTCTCCATAAGATTATCAGCACCCCTAATCAGCAGGAAGTATCCTGGGAAACTATGCCCACATTTCCAAAAAATGGATTATGAATGTTTGCCTTTCTTTAGAATGTTGGTTACAAATTGTTATAGATAATGGTCAGAAAAGCTAAACAAAGGAGATTCGATTCAGAGTTCTTGTTTTAACAAGAAAAAGCAGGGGGAAAGTGCTGTGGGACAATGGTCTGTACCCTGTCAACTGTATTTTAATAAAACACTGATTGGCCAGTAGCCAGGCAGAAAGTATAGGCTGGGCGAGAACAGGAGAATTCTGGGAAGAGGAAAGATTCAGTTTGCAGTCTTTACCCAGACACAGAGGAAGCCAGACACAGAGCAAGCAAGATGTGACTGCCTCGCTGAAAAAGGCATCAAGCCTTGTGGCTAACACAGACAAGTATTACAGGCTAATATAAGTTATAAGAGTTAATAAGAAGCCTGAGCTAGTAGGCTAATTAGTTTATAATTAATGTAGACCTCTGTATATTTCTTTGGGACTGAATGACTGTGGGACTGGGTGGGACAGAGAACTCAGTCAACATCAAACTATGTCTTTTAAATCAGCACAAATCAGGCTCTTCATCAAAACAAAAAGTTTTAAGTTACCATTTATATGTATTCACATATTTCAAGTAAGAAACTAACTCATTAATCTATACTATAGAATTCGTGAGGCTTGCAATTATAGGGTAAAAAGTTATAATTAATGTTTTTGGAGACAAAATCTCATTGTTTATCTCTGGCTGATCTGGAATTCACAGAGATCCATCCACCTGTCTCTGTGTCCTGAGCACTGGGATTAAAGGTGTGCTCTACCTATTTTTTTTCCCTTGAATAACCAACCAGCTTTTGAAGTAAAGCCACATTTCATTCTTTTTATACTTCATCATAACTTGCTAATAAGTTTATATTTTGATTGACTTCCACATAAAGCATGTACTATGTATGTTCACATGTATGTATGTACGTATGTAGGTTGGTAGGTCGGTGGGTAGTGCTGGCCTTGTCCATGGTGGGTCCTTAAGAGCTCCACCATTAAGGTATATCCCCCAAGTCTCATTTTCTCTTCCTTTTGAGACTGTCTGTGTAAGTTTCCCAGGCAAGTCTCTGCAGCTTAGGCAAGCCTTGTTCTGGAGGTCCTCTGGGCTCAACTTCCACAGCAGCTGGGGTTGTTGGCATGCAGTATCAGCCTGGGCTGAGAGAACTTTTATGAGACCAAAGACAGCAGCTGCCTTTCCCCTACTAAAATCTGCTATGTCCACACCCCTCCTAAAAACGGGTACAGCCCCCATTTGGCCTCATCTGTCCAGGTGAGACACATCTAACATTCTTACTACACTCTGCTGTTATTAGCAACCACCTCTTCTGTTGCCTCTGAAGCTTATGCGGGCAAGCCTGTCTACTCTTTGGTGACAGTTCCCTCTGATGCTGATGGAAGTAAATGTTAGCAATTTTATGAGGACACCTGTGCTTTGGTGGCCCGGTGAGAATAAACTGGCACCAATCCCCAAATTGTTTTCCTTAATACTTTCATCTTTGCCCAAGGATATTGGCTTCGAGAAGAGCAATTGAGCTCTGGCTTCTGGGGTTTAAGGTTTCACTCGCTCCAAGTAGCTTAACTTGTAGGTATTTTTGCTTTGTTGCTTTTTCTCTTTGTCAACTTTAAGGGGTTAAATTCTTTCTACTAAAACAATATGAGTGCCCGTTGTGATGTAAATTAGCATGTCAATTTGTCCAATTACTCTTATAGCTAATTTACAAGTTGCATCTTTTCAGGAACAGGTTTTTATTTTTTTAATTTATAATCAACACCAAAAACGAAACAAAACAAAACAAACAAAGCCCCTAAGATTGACCATGGGCTTGACAGAGCATCAGTAGGTGCGAGGATGTTTCTGTATACAAAATGAAAAAGGCCAATTGTGTCATAATATTATAGATGGAAGCCGAGAGCCTGTGGAAGTCTTTTAGACCAGGGTCTTCCAATAACATCAGTCATGAACCCAGGTACCATGACATGTGTTCTGGTATTTCTCTTCATTTCTTGGGACATAATTCTTAAGATCCTTAGAGGATCAGAAGTGACAGTGTCTTCAGATGCTACTGGGTTCATTTCAGTTGAGTGGCCATAGGAGGCTTCTAGGATGGAGCTAAACCAACCCAGGGTTGGAGCAGATCTTCCTGTTGACCTGCAGGGTCGAGCTGACGACACATGGCAGTGGTTTAGTCAGCTGTGTCTATGTTTTGAGGCCTCCATAAGAGCCCAACATGAAGGGATCAGAGAGCTTCTAGACAGCTGGTCACCCAGAGTTCTAAGAAGAGGCTGTCCCCATTCCTTTCCCTTGACCTACAAATCCCTGCACTGTGGTCTCTGTGATGCCCTTTCCAACAGACTGGTAAACATGTTTTCCTGAGTCCTGCTAGTCAGGCTGACAAATTAGTCAAAGTAAAGGGGGATGTATTGTGGTAGCCCCAATGTGTAGATGATTGGGCAGGACATATGGGCAAACAACCTTGAGTTTGTGTTTGCCATTACAATTGGGGAGGGACAGTCTGAGAACGAGCTCTGAGGAGATCAGCTTCTCTCTCCTTGAAGACAGAGTCAGAAGTGATTCTGAGTAGAGAACTCTGGGCTGGCTTGTGTCATTTGCACAACTGCTTGCTAGCTTGCTGGGGGGAGGAATCCTTACATCTTGTCGGTCACTGTGCTCTGTGCCAATTGTTCTGCCATAAGAACATCATCAAGACTAACCAGTGACGAAAAGGGTAAGGATAACTTAGGGAATTTATTTCTAGACTTTAAACAGCCTTCCTGTGTATACTGTCTCACAGCAAGATGTCCCAGACATCTAATACCTAGCATACACTGTATCATGGCATAACACTTCCCTATGCTGGACAAAGGCCAACTTCAGGTATTGTGGCTCATGACGCCCCTTTGACTCAAGACACAGTAACACTAAGGCAAGTCTTGTTGGTTTTCTCTGTCTTGTGGTACCTCCATCAGGGTAAAGTGTGGTTTGAAATGGAGTGCTGGTGGCTATTGGCACGTTTTGAAATTAGATATGCCAAAGAAGAGGGGTGCTGATTGGTTTGCTGGCTTTGTCATTTTTCATAGGCACTGTGCAAGAATGCTCTTTAGCTTCAGACTCACACAGAGAAAAGGCAATAAATGTAAAGCAATGTCTAATTTATTCTAATCATTCACCTATGGTAGAGATCTGTCTTGGCATAGAATGGGAGTTCAGAACTGGAGCCTGTGACAAAAGGCAGAGTAGCAATCTGAACTCGAAAACACATAGATTTTTTTTTTCTGACAGAGAGTAACTTTGAGACTAATGAATACTAACTCTGTCAGTTAAATTATAGAGTAGGTATTTCCCATAAATTAAATGAGCTAATGAAATGGATATAGCTAAAGCACGTAACGAGACGAAAGCATTCAAAGATATGGTAATAGCAAAGGTGAATTACAGTGGATAGGCGACTTACAGTTCGCCACTTCACGGCATTGGACGTGTACCAGATTAAGCGATGAGGACTGTTTTGCCGAGCCCTGGCAAAGCCTTTGTTTGTGTGGTATCAGCCAAGAATGGATTCTAAAAACTGTGCGACCAATCTTTTGCCGAGCAGGAAGTTGTCCACTCTTTGCTTTCAGTGAGACAAAGCGAAATGGAATGGCTCTACACGCTTCTAGTAAGCACACCATAATGTGGTTTTTGACATACAACAAAAAACAAACCCCAAAGACCTGAACGGCTTCACCCTACTGGACACCCTCCCATTCTCATCCTTTTATTCTGTAGCAAGATCTCTCTCACGTTTGTATTTCTAGGAAAGAAAACTAGGCGTAGAATCAGCACAGACTTGTGCTTTATTCTTTAATAGTCACGAATGAATATGTAAGTTACTAAAAGGTCTCTACTCATTGCATTCAGTTACTTCTGACACCGATTCCTTCTTATGTTAACCCCCCAAACATTTAACACACTTACACAACAACTAGGTCCCGTTCAGCTGATTGTGTTCACGTAATAACTACAACTTCATACATTGGAAAAGATCAAACACAGACCCCATCACATGATCTCGGGAAACTAAATGTAACGGAAACATGGATAGTCTTGCTAAGGGGGTATAAGTACAATATAGTTCAAACGTCTCTTATCTTTCTAGATTTTTTTTTCATAAAATATGAGTCTTGTCTCTAAGTACCTGTTAACTCCAATTTGCTTCAGTTTCTTTCACTATTTATTTATTTATTTTTTAGGAAAACCTTAAGATGTGGGTTTTCCTAACAGGGAGATGCAGAGCAGGTCTCTTGATAAACATCAGTGGCATGGAGCTAGAAGAACATTACCAATTTCTTGCACGAGACTGGCAGCTTAGCTCAGTGTACTGTTTTTGCCTAAGCTGATCGTTTGACTATCAGGGTGAGCCTAGGTTTGTAAAAGGTCTTTGTACACCTGTCCTATTGCTTGTCAAGTCGTGGCACCTCTTTCCTTGCCTGAGTTAAGCCTCTACTATTTCTGGGAGTGTTTTTCAAATTGCCTTTTTAAATTGTAACCATCCCTGGAAATTGGTGAGTGACGGCCTCTATTGGATAAACTTGTAAATACTTGCATCAAGCCTTCCTCTGAAGCTCTTGGGGCTCTTAGAGAAAAGCCTGGATGCAGAACTCTTTCATCCTGAATTCCAGAGAACCCTGGCTTCAGAGGCTCTAAGGGAAGGGCCAGCTGTTGGGCTCTCTTTTGGTCCCTCACTGAGATCATTACCTCTGGGAACCCCTAAAACATGAACTTGGGAATGATCACAGGAAATACAAGGTCATGTGCATGGGTTTGCAAGAAGGGCAAGAAAAAATATGGAGGACAAACAGAGTCAGGGAACAGAGGGTTAGTGACGCAGACCCAAAGCTTGTGGGTTCCAGAGCAACCCTATCAGATGCCCCAAGTCTTCAAACACACTTTCTTGAAGAATTTTTCAACATGTCCCATTGTGCCTGAACGAGGCAGTTACTGGCTGCCTTTTCTTTTTGCTAACTGTGAGTTCTTTCATTAACAATCTTAATGTCTTAAAATCCAGTTGTCATGTGGGAAAACATAAAGAGACCGTGTACACAAAGCCATTATGCCTTGCTTTACGGGTTTCCCAGCTTACATGATAACACCACTACAGTGGCATTTTAGAGACAGCCTTTAAACAGACTTTGATCTCTGAAGACCATTCCATAGATAATTTGGGACAATTAAGACAAATCAGAGTAATCAAAACCATGCTGGCAATTATGTAGGCAGCTGAAAACTACTTGATGATATCCAAAAACCATCCAAAGTTGCAAGGTACTAAACGTTCCCTCCTACATACCACGAATTTGCCCTCTACTTAGGATGTGGGCAAACTAGATTACAGTGACTAAAATGAAAAGGTGGAAAAGAAAATCCTGGCGTCAAAATGTAACTGTAAACAACAGGAGGACAAACAATAATAACCGTTCTAGGTCCCAGAGAGGCACTAATAATTAAAGGGACAGGAGGCGAAGTAAGGCGTCTATCGACTATCAATAGCCCACAGTCCAATTTTATCTGAATCTTAGAGTCATTCATATCCTGACTTTGAAGATCTCTGGGAGAACGTGTCTGTTTATACAGAGACCAAATGCCATGACTGAGCATGAGGATACAGAGTGTTACATTACAATCCATGTGGAATAAAACATAGCGACTCTGGACTAGCATAATGGACAAAGTCAACAGAGCGTCGAACTGAGGTATATTATACAGCACAATAACACAAATGCTATAACCAGCACTGGATGAAGTTCAATGCTCGTTCAGCTCTGTCAGTCTCAACTATTCAGTGTGTAAGCACTCAGGAGCCTGCTGTAAAATTCAGTTCTCTTAAGCGGCTTCATCGATGAGGAAACCGTCATGCAAATGAGCACTCACATAAATTTCAAGAGCAGCTGTCATTTTATTTAGACAGGAGGATCACATACATGTGTATCTGTGTGCACAGGTTTGCAATTCCTACGAAAGGAGAGGCTTGTGTTGGCATGTTTGTTTTTGGAGGAGTTGCTTGCCATGGTTACGCTGGGATTAATCATTGTCAACCTGCTTGGGTTTAGATCTACCTATGAGAGGGACTCCTGGCATATCTGTGAGGGTCTTTCCAGAGAGGAATAATTTACGGAAGACTCACCAGTGTGGGTGGCACCATTTAAGAGGGGAGATTGGATGGAATAAAAGGAGCCAATGGAAGAAGCTAGAAGAAGAACACAGACAATCCCCGCAAGCAGGAGTCAAATGAATCTGTGCACGCCAATGGTGTTGATGTCAGATATTCTGACGGAAAGTGACTCATACACTAACCAGCATTTATGGCTCTTTACTTTCGTCCTAGATTATCTCCAACTTACTTATGTCAGATTTGAGCATTCACCTCATTGCCTTTTCTTAATACAGCTTTCAGTAAAAAGAGAGGCCCCGCCGTGTAGTACCTATTTTTCCCCATTGGGATTTTCTAATTCAGTGTAATTCTTTGCTTGATTTCCTTCTTGCCTAACAATCCAGATGCTTTAAGAACAAATGTCTGTGACAGTCTTGGGTGTCTCCTCTTTCTCTCAAGCTGTTATTTACCTCAGTGCCTTGGGCAGTGCATAGCATAGAATATATGCTTGAAAAAAATCTGAAATGAATGAGCACTATGCATTCAAAGAAAATATAAGAATAAGATTCCTTTCATAAAATCCAATCCTCCAAGTAACCAAAAATATAATTAGAGGATTTCTATTATAGCCTGAGATGATATGATTAATTATGTTTAAAAGAATTTTGCTGTAAATCACAAATACATAATTGGCTTAAAGAGAAAAATGCAAGCCAGTAACTAGTGGCACATGTCACGGAATGGTTTCCTACACCATTATCAGATTTAAAGGAAACTAGTCTTCCATAAAGAAGCAAGAAGTCAGAAAAGGCAATCTGCTCACAGGTCAACAAGTGACAGAACATTTCTCAATTACTTAACTTCGCCAATATATGCATCACAGATACTTGAGATAAGATATTGTACTGGCCCTTTATATACTTTCTATATTATTTATTTACTCTGTGTGTGTGTGTGTGTGTGTGTGTGTATGTATGTATTCACTCAACAAATACTACTTGTAGAGTGTTTTGGCCAGACACGGGTGAAAGAAATAATCTAGGTGAAAAACTAGGCTAATAGCTTGTAGAAATAGCAGGAAAATAATAATCTTTGCCTTACGTTTTAGCAAAGAAGGCATAGTAACAGCAAACATCTTTATATTTTCCCAACCATGTGCTCTGTATCACACAACATCTACAGTACTACTCAAAACTTGCTTATCAGGAAAATTCCACGAGTTGCTTTCAGCTGAAAGAAAATGTAGACAGTAAGAAACTAGGGGAACTGTCTCAAGTAATTTAGACATGAATCATCAAGGGTTGGCTAGGAAGCCAGGCGGGCTTGGCTGCAGAGTTAGACTTTATCTTGCTGCTGTATCGCTTCTGTAGTAAGGGTATCGTGAGCAGACAGAGTGTGGCAGACTTTTAAGTCATCTAAAGGCATGTAGACAGAACCTAGGTGACTGAAGGGGGTCAGATGAGGTATTATTAACATATTTGTGTCTGAAGAATTGATTAACAAGGGCAGAGATCTCATAAACAGGGGGCTGCTGCAGTCCAGTTGAAGGTGATAAATTAATGAGAGAAGTTAGAATTGTTGGCGCTTGTCAATGGGTCCAACAGATATAAGAAAATAGGATTCATATATAACTCCCACTACACTTCTGCAACTAAATGCTATTTACTGATAGAGAAATCCCTGAAACAAGAGGCAAATTTGGAAAGAAAGATGGCATCACAATGGTGTTTTCCAGAGATGACCACGGTCTCTACTCCACATGCTTTGTACAATGTATTTCCTCATGTACACGATCAAGGAGAGGAACTTTCTGTAACGTCTCTGTTTGTTACAGAGAAGCTCTTCTAATGGGGGATGGTACCTGCACTAATCCATGGGTATAAGATTTAGAATGCAGTTAAGGGATTATGTTGATCTAGTGAAGTAACAGCAATAGCTTTCTTGTTTACAGTGTGTAGCCTACACGAGTCCCGGGTAGTTGGCTAGGTTTCTAGTAGCAGGCATGATTTCCTTCCTGTTGAGTGGGCCTTAAGTCCAGCTAGGAGAGCTGTTGGTTGCTGCCATGGTACAGGTGCCCACTATTCCACCTTTAGGAGATCATGCCATGCTGGTCAGAGTTTTGGTTCATAGGCTCCATAAGGGAACGGGACTGCTGCTTCCCTCTGTCGGCAGTTTGCACGGTTCTCTCTGGTACTATGGAGACTAGACCAGCAGAAAGGAGGCTTTCAGGTCATGTATGGGTCAAGTAATTGGAGACCTTTGTCCTAAGTGACCAGTGACTTCAGCAATAGAGACTCACCTTCAGTCTCTCAGAAGCAACAAAGGGCAGCAGCAACAACCTATATTTTTTTCAGGAATCACTTGGACAACCCTGACCAAAAGCTCAAATTAAAGTTATTCATGCTTGATACTGGGATTCTGTTAGGTAGTCTATGGCTATTTGGGGGAGCATTATCAACCCAAGTGGCATAACTTCACTTAATGTATACATATATGTATATGATGTATATGTATATGTATGCATATTGCATTATACAGGAAAGGAGCAATTGTACACAATGCAGTTGGACTGTGGAGAGATCAGCTTGAATACAACTCCTGTACCCAATGTTCAGGGAACATTTCAGAAGACAGGGTCTAAGTGCCAGGAGACCTCTAGGAGACTGTGCCTCCTAGAAATGGCTGCATACACAAGGCAGCATTAATGACAATATAAACATACATACTAACATGGAAGGAAGAACATGTCAAGGGGTTCTACCCTTAGACAAAGAACTTCAGATAACTAATCATTACTGAGAGAGAGGAAGAATTAGCCTCTCCCAGGAAGAGACCCCTGACTACTTATCTTATACAAAGTGACCAGTCCTAAAATCATATACATATAAAAAACAAAAATAAACTTAGAAGGATATACATACATACACATAAATGTATATATACATGTATATATATATATATATATATATGCAGGAATCATAATAAAAGAAAAAGAGGCCATCAATTTGAGAGGGAGAAGGGAAAAACAGGAAGGATGGGGGGAAGGAACATGGGAGGGGGTTAGAGGAAAAGGGGAGGGAGTAAATGAATTAATTATGTTTTAATTAAAATATATTAAAAACAACACTGATGTCAGACCATGGTGGCACATATTTTTAATTCCAGCACTTGGGAGGCAGAGGCAGGAGGATCTACAGTGCCTGGTGTAAAAAGCCAGGACTACACACAGAGAAACCCTGTCTTGAAAAACCAAACAACAACAACAAAACCAAAATAAACAGACAAACAACCCCAAAACACTGTTAAAGAAAAAGAAACCAAAATTAAAATCGAAGTTGCCTAACTTAACAAAAAAAAAATAGAAGTTTAATTCTGGCTTAACTTAAAACAGAATTTTAAGATTAAAACAAAGTTTAAAGTTTCATTAAAACAAAGGAAGCTTAATCCCCTTTATTGTGAAGCTTGGATGGCCTCAGGTGAAATACTTTTGTAAGGTTGGGGATTGAACTAGGGTCTCATATTTTCTAGGTAAGCACTCTGCCACTTAGCCAGGTTACGTGACTTCCCAATGTGCTAGCATGTCTGATGCTAAGTCAGAAGAAGCCTTGAGCTTCTGTGTAGGTCAATGAGAATGAGCCCTCTTGGGGTACTGTTCCTTAGAAGCAGCTACTACATTCTGAGAAACCTAAACCACATGGAAGACTGTGTTCAAATGCTCTTTCCCGCAGCCACAGCATAGCTGAGCATACGTAAATATATAACATCAGCCGCGAGCCAGTCTTGGACTTCCAGCTTAATGGAGCCTTCAGGCAACCTCAGACATCTGGAGGCAATTGCATGAGAAGTCCCGGCCAAAAATATATGAACTGCCTAGACAACCGACAGGACTGCAAGAGATGAAAAACAGTCTCTGTACACCAGTGAACTCGGCGATGGTTTCTTGTGTAGTACTAGAAAACCAAAGGAGTTGATGCACTCAGTTTTTGACACTTGGAATTTGCTAGGCTAAGAAGACATTCCGGTGCAAATGTTCCAAAGAAGCACCGATTGGTTTTACATAGTTGACGTCTGGGGCTGAGGAATGTAACCTAGGATGTACTTACTGACGGAGTCTCTGTTACACAGACCGTGACTAAAGACAAGTGCCGACACGATCAAGTGTGATTGTGTGACAGACCAGGGTCCTGAGATGGTTAGTGACCAGGTGAAAGAGAAGGTACTAGACAAACAGATGTTGCTCTAGAGCTGGAATAAAGACCTGGTCAGTATGGTACTATGCATTCTATGAGAATGAGTATTCCAAGGAGGAATAGTAAAACATAGGATCTGAGAAAAGAGGCATATTCAGTGGTGTGCTCGGCAGCCATGGATGACCGGCAAAAATCCTGAGTTTCGACGGTGGCGGTGACAGAGGCCAGCCATGGAAAAGGAATACTGCAGAGACAAGACCGTCACAGGTGCACGTGATAGACAAGATGGATGCAGGGAAGTAAGTGACATGTCGTGTCTAAGAAGCTGCCTGTGAGGAAGAAGGGAACGGTAGAGCAGAGGTGAAGGGGGATGAAGAAGTCAAGGCGTTTTACTGTCCATGAAACATAAGAAACAATGGAATGCGCACATGCTGGCTGCCTGGTCTCCGCATACTGGAGAGATTTTTTTAAAATGACTTATTTTGTTATTATTTTAAATTAATGCCTACATGTGTGAGTCTGTGTGCGGATCTGTGCTCGCAAGAGCAGTTGCCCTCAGAGGCCAGAGGCGCTGGATCCCTGGAGCTAGAGTTACAACAGGGTCTGAACTGCCCGACATGGCTGCTAGGGATGGACCGTGGGTCGGCTGCAGGAGGGATGCTGGCTCTTAAGCACCCAGCCACCTCTCCAGCGCCCGCACTGGAGAGACTGCATTGAAAAAACTTGTAAGATACAGAGTAGGATCGAGAGGGCCGGTAAACAAAACCCCCGAGTGTTGGGCAAATGGTGAAAGGGTAGATACACAAGTACGTAGTGTGAAGGTTTATATCGACTAGTATACCAGTCAGATCTAGAATCAGCCAGAGAGCAAATCTCTGGGCGTGTCTGCAACTGAGTGTCTAGATTTGGGCTAATCCAAGTAGGAATGACTACATTAAATATGAGTGACACCACCCCACGGGCTGAGGTCCAGGGCTGAACAAAAAAGGAGAAAGTGAGCTGAGCATCAACATTCCATTCTGTCTGCTTCCTGACTACGGATGCAAAGCGGCCAGCCGCCCCAGGATGCAATGCGGCCAGCCGCCCCAGACACCTCACACCATGACTTCCCGCCATGGTGGACTGTACCGTCAAACCGTGAGTCAAAGAAAACCCTCCCTTCTTTAAGTTGCTTTTGTCTGGTATCTTGTTCCAACATGAGAAGAATAACTAATCTATGTATGAGTGGAGGTTTGCTCATAGGAAACCAAGAGCATGCCCTCTGGAGGACGTGATTTATTAGAAGGCGAGATGGGGTCTGCGGCAGGATAGGGAGATGGGAAATAACCGTGGGGGATTGAACACTGTAGGGAAGCCTAGTGGGGAGCCAGGCTGCTGAGGCTGCTATGCCAAGAGGAAGGTGTTATTAGTCCCTCTTTACGTGTGAAGAAATCAAGGCTCAGAAGGTTAAGTAACTGGTTATAAAGTAAGTAAGCGAGGGAGCCAGCATCCGAGTGTGGTCCTGTGTAATTCTTTCCAGTACATTAGGCTAAATGAATCTGTTGGTCCAGGGAGTAATTTTAGCTTCTAGAGGGAAGCTATTTGAGACCCAAACTTTAATCTTACCTATTTATCCGCTCTGTCCATTTCTATTAGTGTTGCGAGAGACCCTACCCACACTTCTGCTCTGCCACCCTACAGTTCACAGCCATGGAAAGTGTTAGGAACGATGAGCAGAGGGCAGCGCTGTAATATGGAGTCTCCTTTGAGGCAGTAACTGCCTTTGAGGTGCTTTGGTGCAGGACCGAAGGTAAGGAGGAAGATTACGGAGTCATTAACGCAGTCATTGTTTCTTGAGTGACGATTACCAAATACAAATGAAATAGGACCACAGGAGCAAGGGGACTGCATGGCAAACCTGGGGAGTAATTCCTCCTCGTGTTTGGCACAGTTAATTCTTCTAGTGAATTCTGTGGCAGATTCTAAGGCTTTCTCTAAGGCTGGGGCATCAGAATCTTCAAAGCGATCGTACAACCTGCTTGTCTGGGCAGCTAACAAATCTGAAGTGGAGGGTGATGGCTCATGCATATTGTAAATTTCTCATAGAAGTCTTTCTAGAGGAACCAGATTATAGGTTTCCATTCTTGCAAATAGTCCCCTCCCATCTTTCTGAAGAACTAAATACCAAGAGTTTTTACTTAAAAAAACAGAAGGAATTGCTCTTTACAACACAGATGGAACTTTGGACTATTTGAGAAATAATAAAGTAGGCAAGTGACTTTTTAGGTCAAATTTTCAACAAAGTCAGAGCCAAGATGTAGCCTTTTTTAATTTTCTTTTTCCCAATCTGAAATTTCCATCAATACCATGGTTCTGTTGGGCGGCTGGAGGGCCAGTTCTCCAGTGTTCACAAACGAATCGGGAAGGGGAGGACTTTACCAATCCACTTTGGGAAAGATTTCTTTATACAATGAGGGAAAAACTCCTGTGGATAAACTTATGCAATTTCAGTGGCAAGTGTTAGCTATGTGTCTGGTAAGAGAAGTAGTTTTTGAAACTTTAGCTCTCTATAAACTATGGAATTATTAATAATTAGCATTGAATGGGGAAGATACAATGAATAGAAAGCACTGGTGCACATTTATCAAAGTAAAGACCAATATTAATTTAGCAGTTTCATTCATATATATATATATATATATATATATATATATATATATATAACATATGCCTGGGTGTACAGGTTTGAGGGACATGTATTTCTCATTGTTATTAGAGTCAACAGGTTAGTAGCTGTTTTCAGACATCGCTTAGAGACTATATTATATAGAAACTATAATCCTATGGGCTTCTAGTGCTATGGAATTGATATGACTCTGGATAGTCTATTCTAGAGTTACTCTAAATGCCCTTGCAAACCTGAACGACTACTCACTTTGTTGAAGTAACCAGTTGGTGGAGGACTCAGTATTGAACATGTGCTTATGTGCACTGAGGGATGCTGATGTGGTCTAACATTCCTTGGAAGAGAAACGTCAGGAGCCACGGCTGAGCCTGAAGTGAGCATCAGCAACCTGTAGCTTTCTCCGCATCCCACATTTTGAGCTCAGCGACACTAGTTACATTTTCACCTGAATAACGAGTTTGGATGCTTCCGATAAACGAAACATCCACAACAAACATGGAATTCTTAAGAATTATGATTTGTTATTTGTAAAAATAATCTATGCTGTAATTAATAAGTACTATTTCACTAGCTTTGTGGTGATCATTCACTTTAAGAGATAGTCTCAGTTTCAATTAACACAAAGAAGTAGATCTTAATTCCTGTGTTGTTTCTTGATCTACTTACGCACGGTACCAATGTATAAAAATGCATGGCAGCTACGCTAATTAAAGTTTACTGTATGAAACTTGGCATTTGCAGTTTCAATTAGGAAAATTTTCTTCTCTGCCATTAACCCACCCTGCGGTGATGCCCTGTGATGGCATGGCAAATACCGGATTATAGTTCTTTTTATAAAAGGTTCCATATGGAGGGGGTATTTATTAGCATTGTGAGAAGCATAAGGTATAAAGCCCCTTTAGTCCCCTTAAGACGGAAGAGAATGCCACGGAGCAGCGGCTCTCAGCCTTCCTAATGCTGTGTCCCTTTAATACAGCTCCTCACATTGCGGTGACGCCCCAGTCATAAAAATATTTCCATTTCCACTTCCTAACTGAAATTCTGCTACTGATATGAATCACAATGTAAATATCTGATATGCAGAGGGTTTTTGGTGACCCCGGTGAAAGGACTGTCAGATCCTCCCTCAAGGGGTCGAGACCCACAGGTCGAGAACCGCTGTCGTAGAGTATTATTGCTAAGATAAAAGATGAGAGGTTAGCGGGTGAGAACGTGTTCAAATCCCTAGCCCGGCAGTAAAGGAAAGCATGGAAAAGAGAAGCTTTTTTAAAGAGTTCCTGCCTTGGTTCTAGTCTCGCAAAGAAACGAGGCACGTAGATGGACATTGCTGGTGGTAAAATGCAGTGCAAACACCCCAGGGAGGAAACGGAGGAAGAAGAACCAAGGAAAATGCCTTAAAGCAAGCAATTCATGACGTGATAGAAGAGAACGGAATATGGCGGCTTATTCTGAGATATAACCTATCATGACGTTCTTCAAGTGTCAGAGGAGACCAGGACCCAAGGTGTGTATCTGCCCACACATAAATAACATGGAACTATGCACAACACAGATAAACATATGCACGTGCCCATTTTGAGGGGTTTTATATTGGGAAAATGAAATCCAGCATTGTCTAGCCGCTTCGGTTCCATTATTCAGAGTCAAATGATTGAAAAGTCTCTATTACCTCAAAGTGCCAACTCTGAAAGGTCTGGCGAAAGGGCAACTGTGGAAAAGGTCAGTGAGTTATAATCCTTTAATGTAGTTTATATTTAAAAGCTTTTATGGAAAGATTAATAAGGTATCCCAACTCCAGGTACAACTCCAATTAAGAAAACTTAATATACCCAAGGTGCCACGAGAGGTGACGTTCTGAACTGTACTCCAGCTGCCTGCCCAAAACTAAACTCATGCTTGTAAGAATAAAAGGCAGAAGAGCTAAATCGCCAGCCACCCCCGCCCCCCCCCCCCCACACAGGCAGACAATTCCGGTTTTCCTGTAATAAAAGCGTGAATGTCCAACTTTTCAAGTAAATTAACAAAAAAAAATGCTCATGAGGAGATGATGCACAGCAGCGCCAAGCCGTTCTCCTTTCCCACATAAGCAGAAAGCAAGCATGGTCACAACCACGTTTATGGAGAATGACATTCAAACAAAGCACAGGCTCCGTGATTCTTTCTCTTACCGTTGTCGCCAGAAGGTAACGATACGGTGTTGGTTGGCATGAGGTCAGCATTCACTTTCCCGTTCTCAAATGTGTCATTTTCAGTCTGCTGTAAGTGCCAGTTGAGGCCAAATAGATGCATTGCTGAGGGTAAAGCATACGAGTTGTTTAAAGGTCTGTTGCTCCGAGCTCCAAAGGCAAGCGCTTAGCATGCTTATAACAAGACTCATACGTAAAGTTCAAATTTCCATCTTATGAAATAACGGGGGTAATTGTGCGACACAAATTATAAACCAGAATTCCTCAAAAACGCACGCAATCTATGTTGCCGTGCCGTGGACGATGACAGCGCTCCCATGATGATCGAGCATTACTCCGTTAATTGGTACCAGGATGGTCTTAAGAAGGAAACAGTATTTACTCTGTGTTGCACATATTAAGAAAGCTGGAGAATTCTCTGAAGCGGCATTTGCCAAATCTTCTTGACTAGAGGTCATACGAAGACTTATCACACTGTTACTAATACTCCATGTTCTCAGAAACCATGATGTTTCCCATTGGATTGTGGTCAAAGCGAAACCATGTTTCCCGGAGGAACTTGATGGCATATGTGATGACCACAGAAGATTCAAACGTGTAAAACAAAGGCAAAGTCACTGAACCTTGGTCTCTTTATAGTTCCCTGGATGTCCTGGAACTCATTACATAGATCAGGCTATCCTCAAACTCACAGAGACCCACCCGTCTCTGTGTTCTAGTTAGGGCTGGGATCACAGCGTGTGCCACCACGTCTAGGTAAAAGTGCAACACTTTAAGATGATTAAGTTTTGAAGGTAGGGCATACGATACAGCAATATCACTGATCAAGCAACATGCAGCTATCGAGTAATCCATGTGGGTTTTTGAAGTGAGAGTGACAGCTTCAGAAATCTGTGTAATCTGTGTAAGTCATACATGTTTATATATTTCTGTGTGTTTATCAATATTGCTTCTTTATTTAAGATATTTAGAAAATATAACTAAAACTATGTGATATGATTGAGTATATAGATCCAACATAAATTAAATTTTAGTACATTATTTTTATCAATTTAAAATATTTAGAAGACTACGTAACTGGCATATTAACCATTAACAAGGGTTAGACATTTACTTCCACTCCGTAGAGCATACTTTAGAATATTTCTCCAGGAGACTGCATATTCCCAGGGAAACCCTATGATGGCCACAGTAGGGTATTGTGAAAGACAACTGTGTTTTGACAATTCTATCATTATGTATATTGGAATTTACAAGTGATTTGGAAAAAGACAGATGCTCTCAGAAACCTTCTCAGAGGTAGTGTGCTAACTGCCCCAACAGATAACTTCTGTTAACTATACAAATAATAGAGTAAGAAAAATATAATACAACAGGGAAAAAGGCAGTTACTTTGGATATATGTAGATTTTGTTCAATCCTTAGGTTAGTATTCTATCTTTGAAAAATTAATGATAAATATTATGTTTACTTAAAAACGAGGTGTGCCTAGCTTATTTAATTAATGCAAGAACTCTCAAAGAGTATATAAATTATAGTTGGCATTTGGTAGGATTTTTTTCTTTTTTTTTTGCTGTAGAAGAATTTCATTTATGTACTCTAACTCTAGGTTCCAAGTTATGAAAGCATTTGGTGTTGTCTAGCCAGACCACGGCACATTTTAATAAATACTCTCCTTAGCGCCAAGGCTGCCAACTGGCTGGAAAAGCCACCTTTTTGGTCAAGATGGCGGTAGCTAACATCAGGGAGAAGTCTATGTTGACAGTATTGATGTTTTTCTTTATTTTAACATTACATGGATGTGTGTGAATCTCTAAGTGTGTCCGTGCAAGGGGATGCACACACAGACTCCAGAAGAGACCCTGCCTCCTCTGGAGCTGGAGTTGGGTATAAGCCATCTGACATGGGTTTGAGTTACGCTTAGGACTAAGTCTCCCTTGTGCATTTCAATAATTATCTGTTAAATCATGAATTAAAATGTAAGAAAACACTTTTGCAGGTAAGATAGTAATTTATGAAAAGGTAAAAATAAAACAAAAATTAAATAGATAAGAATGAAAAGCATATTAATTAGTAAATGACTCCAGTATAATCATGAAAAGCAGCTAAGATAAAATCTATTAATACTATATATGACAGATGGGGTGTCTTAAAACGTCAATAACTTTAGGATATTGTTATCAGTACCACATGCTGTTAATAATATCTAATACAAATGTACAATATTAGTAAGAGATGCAGCAAACATAGTGATTTCTGTGGTACGTATTTGTTATAAATGCATAACTGCATACTCCTTGGTTAAATTATAGTCTCCCAGTGATTCTGTCTAAACTCTGATTTTCATGGATTCAGATACAGACTTTATAACCCTTGAATTCACAGGTCGTCATCTTTCAAGAGGGTATATCTTCATATGCCATTTTGCATTAAATTACATAGTTTGTGAGCGGTGAAATGTCAGGAGCTTTCTAAACATTTATCGCTTCACACACTCCTCAAGGTTTTACATACTTCAGCAATTTCCAAAGAAAATAACGGGAGCTGGTTCTGCAGACGGCAAGGCGTGACAGGTGTGTTCTAGCTCACAACAATCAATACAGATGTCTCTGGCTTTGAATGGCTTGCCTTCTGTGCTGTCAGTTTTACCAGGGTACAGAAACTACACACATGCAGCAGAAATCACACAACTTTGGAATTTTTTGGTCTTTCCTTGGACTAGCAGTATGGGCTGGGATACTTTTCAATGTTTGGCAAGGGCAGTGGGCTACAGATTGCCTGGACTCATGATCACAATTAGGAATACTCTCCAGTACTCATTGTTGCTGAGCTAGGGCAGGTTTGGTAGACGACACACAGTGAGTGCATTTTGACACCTGACGTTTGAAACCTCCAGTTGGTTTATCAGAGATACAAACCATCACCTGCAATCCATAGGAGCAAAGTTCCGTGAGAAATAATTTACCACCACTGTCATAGTTTAATATCAAAAAGGACATTAGTCTTCTTGAATGACCAATTTGGTCATATTAATGGTTTTAGTAGGCTTTGGAGGACAGAGATAACCTATGGGATTGTACACAGATATCAAACGCGAAAAACTGAAAGGCTGTTTGTGTTAGGAGAGCTATTTTATTGCTTGCCAGATGGGTAACAGCTTTAACACACACACACACACACACACACACACTCATTACACTCCTTACAAAAGTATCAACAAGACGGATTCTGTTTCCACTTAAGATGCTAATTAATGAGCATCACATCCATTGATATCACATGTTACTTAATATCTCCCTGAAAACAGAAGACAATGAGTTGTTTAGCCTTAGGATATTATCAATGTTGAAACAGCCAATGTTTGGTGTTTAGTGAGCTCTGATGCCTACATATACTTTGGGTTACATGTATATCCATATGCGGGATTAATGAGAGGGGAGAGTGGGCAGGCAACAAACTCAAAAAGTCAAAATTGTCCCAGAAATTACTAAGCTGTGGTGCAATAAAATTACAGGGTAGACAAACAGAGGGATAATTAACCTAATAAAATACATCTGCAAATAAAGATGGGCTAGCCCAATTCTTCAATCTGAAGTTGGATAGCAGATTGGACCCCATGGGAAAGTATTTGACACATTCTTCGTCGAGAGCCGTGTGCTTGCTTTTTCTTAAATTTATTTCATTTTTATTAATTATTTTTTCATTTATCTTAATACTGACCACCAATCCCCCTCCCTCCTCGTCTTCCATTTTTCTCCTTCCAGTGTTTGCTTTTTCCAAACCTTCCCCCAAAGTGCTGGTATCTTCTCGACTACCTGCTACGTTCTGTCAGAGCTTAGAGAGAACGGGAATCAAGGTGCACACAGTGTGTGGCTGCAGAACAGAATGGAGTTGATTCCATCACGGGGCAGGACACTAGAAGAGTGGAATGGGTTCTGTTTAGTGCAGATTCCAGGTGTCAGGAAGGAAGGGATGTGATCAAGCGAATTCATGTGCTGCGTTGATGATTGTCAGCCCACGGCCACCCAGACTTCTCTGCAGTCTGAAACTATGATTTGTCTTGCAAGAATGGAGACACCTAATGCCTATATGAACTTTTGATAAGGCTGTAAAATGTTACACCTTACGGAAGAGAGTATTGTAATCCCTCAGAAAAACAAGCAAGCAAGCAAAGGAACAAAACCCCACAATGACTGGGTGATCCAGCTCTTGCTATGCCTTCACGGATGGGAGGTGAAGTCTCAGAACTAAGTGAGCAGCCCTGTCTAAAGCAGCACAATTCATAACAATCATGACGAGGTGATATTCATGGTCTGTATATTGATAGACACATGAGCGAATGAAGTGTGGCACATGTGTGTCACGAACATTATCCAGTGGTCATGAGCATCTCTTGAATAACCTCATCCACTTGCCTCTATTGAGGCTTGTCCTCTTACATGTTAGTGGTATTTGTCAACGTTAGCCACCCATATTCATTGCCTTTAGCCTCCTCTGGGAATTTGCCTGTTTTTTTTTTTTTTTTTTTTGTTTGTCTTTGGTTTTTATTTTCCCCTAATTTCTTAGCTGCCCTCATCAACTCCTGAGTGAATATCGAGTGCTACTCTAGAGTGTCTCTTCTCTGGTCCCTTGCAACTGCTTTCAACCATAAAATGTGGCTACAGTCAAGACACAACGCTGCCTGGACTCAGCTTCCAGAGTATCGATGTCATCTGCGGCCTGTCCATGTAGGGATCATAGAAACATACCAACTAGTGCTCTTAGCATGGGTCCTGGAGTGAGCACAGCCATTCCAGTGCACACATACTTAAGCCAAAATAAGTCAGCATGTAGTGGCGGCATACCTCTGAGACGGTTCAAAATAATCCCTGTCTCTTGGTATTCATACATAATACCCTTATAGATTTCCCTCCCCTTGAGTGCAGGCTTGATTTAGTAACTTGCTTATAATGGGAAGCATAAGGCCGGCATCATGGAATGTCTTTTCTCATCTTAGGTTATAAAAGGCTTGAGCTTCTATTTTGGTTGTTCAGATTTCTCCCTTGTACTGCTTGCCATGGGGAAAAGCAGCTGTCACATCATATATCAGGCAGTCCCATGGAGAAGCCATGTGGTGAGAGAAAGGCCCGTCAGAACCCCACGAGCGAGCTGGGAGCACACGCATCTAGTACCAGTTAAGCTCGTAGAAGACACGTCAACCTCATCCTACTGTCTGACTACAACCTGAAAGAGCGTGGGGTAGAGACACACGTTACACTGAAATCAGACTTTACAACACGTAGAGATGTGAGGGGAATGTATTTTGTTTGAAACTGTTACCCTGGAGGCCACTGGCTCCCTACTGACTTATACAAGTCTTCCCCTGGTGTACCCCAGTGGTGTGAACACTCACCGGGTCTGCCCTTGATCTCTCTTTCATCTTAATTGTGTTTATACCTTCAACTTGTAATTCCATGTGGATGGATGACTTTGGGATTGGTATTCTTAATAAATGTCTTTATAGACTGCTTCACTTCTAATTTCATGTCTTACACCTGACATGCCTAGAAAACCTTATAATTTTGATTCCTGGGTTCCATTTCTGCCCCACCATATCACAGTGTCAATGACAGACGCCGAGGCTGGATCATGGCTCTGTTGTTTATTAACTGGGTTCCCGTGTTACTATCTAACTTCTGAAACTCTCAGTTTTCTTGCCTAGGAAACGGAATTATAAGTATCTACTTTATACATTTGCTGTAAAGACAAATGAAGGTGATAGATAAAAAGGCCTTTGATTTAGGGTAATACTTAATACAGGTTAAGTCATCCAAATGCAAACCCTGGGCCGGGAGATGACCCGGTTGTTAAAATGCTTGCCACACCTGCATGAGGACCCAAGGCGGCCGACCAGTGTGTGTGTGTGTGTGTGTGTGTGTGTGTGTGTGTGTGTGTGTGTGTGTGTGTATAACAACACGGGTGTGGTAGCCTGCTTGGTTTGCAGCCCTGGTGCTGGGGAGGTGGAGACAAATGGTTGCAGGCATTTGCCGACTGCCAGTCAGCCCAACAGGGTCAGTCAGAGGGCTCCATGTACTGCGGGAGGCCCGGTCACCCTTCCACTTCAAAAACACATACTAATACGCAGGACTGGAAAATAAGGTGGGGAGTGACTGAGCCCCCCCTCCCATGTTGACCTGGTAATTCTCAGAAGGAGCATCTACTCCCTCACCCCTTCTTGGGTCAGGAGAACACAGATTTCTTAGGCAATTCCCCTGCAATACATCTTTTAAGCAAGTTGTAACATCTGCTATTTTCTCCTCACGAAATTAGAGCTTTTTAAATATTACTGTTCAAGTGAATGATTACAGACTTATAATATCAACTCTCAGAGTGGCTTATATGACTTCTAAGCCATCGACAGCTACTGAAGCCTATGCTATAGCCAAACAGCCCACTCCAAGCTGTCTCTACAACACTACTGTTTATTGTTATTACTGTGTGCACACATGTACACACACCCATCATGGAACATTGGGAGGGGGTGGGTTTGAGGACAAACTTTGTGAAGTTGGTTCTCTCCTTCTACCTTCACGAGAGGCCCAGGAATGGAATACAGTTTTCCAAGCTTGGGTGGCAAGGGCCTTCACCTGCTGAGCCATCTCGCCAGCCCTAGAATGTCTCTTTTTAGGTTGACTCTGGTATCCTTGGACTGTGACCAATTTTACGATGATGAAAACAAAAATATTCCTTACGTAGTTGAAAAACATTCCCTTAATAAACTCTAAGGTTTTTTTTTTCTCCCCTCTAGGTTTCTCTAGTATAAGTTAAAGGGGGAAAAAAAATCCCTGGCGAGTTGAAATAATTTTGAGACAGCGTGTTAGTAAAAATACACCAGTAAAATTTTATGAAGGGATTTCTTTTAGATTTGAGCACTATTCCAGTGAGAGAAATTACATGTATTCTCTGTTTTTCAAGGTGGATGGAAATGAACAAACCGGTTGGCTTTATAGCTACCTTCTCATTATAAAAGGGGGGAATGGATGTCAGTGTTTTTACCAATATATGCTCGCTTGACACTTAGAAGCCAGCATGTGGAACACTTGAAACCAAAAATGTGTGATTAAATAAAATTATATACCACCAAGTAGCAAATTCGGTGCCGTTTTTAGATTCCCGTTGAGAGAAAAGGTGCCAAATGTGATCTTGTCTCTGGGGACCATGCCACTGAAGTTGTTACCACAGCTACTATTATTTCTCCTGGCTGTCTGAGTCCTCGGATCCTGCCAAGTGTGGAGAGGAAGAGGGGGTGGTGACAGCTGGTGACAGAGTCCAGCCGTCTGCCAGAACCTTGGAGCAAATTACAGGGAATGTTGCGAAGGGAACACAGAGGCAGGCACCCTTGCCATCAGCAACCTGAAGTCTGAGGAGTGCACTCTGAGGTTTTGGCAGCACTGAGCGTGGCTCTTAGCAGGCCTGCCATTATGGCCTAAATGCTGTTTAATATTACAGGAGCCAGGAAGCTAGCTCACAGAGACGAGAAGCACAAGATAACGTGAGGACTGAGGTCGGGAGAGAAAAACTGACTTTAAACGTGCCATCCTGAATATCTGCAGTCTAGTTTTCTTTTTGTTTACCTCACCGAGCAAGGGCCTAGAGTTCCGCTTTCTCACCTCATCTCTCATTCAACACGGCATGTCTTCCCCCAATAATCTGTGAGAGGAAGACGCACGGACCCCTCCACAGAACTTATCAGGGAAATTAACTCCAGAGCTGAGGGGCACAGCCAGGGAACTGCCTGGGTAGAGTACAGATTGCCTGGGATGTCTTCAGGAGCTGTTGTTTGTCAGAAGGCGCCCGAGTCCTAGTCCCAGTTCTGGCTACCAACTCCAGCAGGTTCATGGGCTTTTTAGGAATTTAAGAATATAAATATTTACGTCATCATTGAGCAAAGGAAAAAATACCCACACCTGGGTATCAATAAAATAGCAACATATTAGAAGACAAGATTGTTCTTTTATTTTGATTTTACAAACAACCCTGCATGGGTCAAAGTACAATAGGACATGATGATCCCTGGAGTGTCTTGGACCTTTTATGTTTTTCTTGTAATTTCATGAATATCTAAATAGACATGAGACACATGTGGAATGAGTAGACTTTATAGAAAAAAAATAAGAAAAATACCCTTAAATATAGGGCAATGATTAGACTTGATACATAGTCCCAGAAAGCAGCCATGCTTTCTATGTAAAATGAAGCCTCTCAAGTAAAGACTGAAGTTTATAATGTGGACCCCCACAGTCTACGCCATCATTAGGAGGACATCATTTCCCATAAATTAGCTTTTGTTTTGGATTTCCCGCTGTGTTTATACGCATGTTGACAGAATGTGTGAGGCAATATTTTGGCATTTGAATTCATTACTATTTGTTATTAACTTTTAAGGCTAATATTATTTCAACAGCCTACACTTTGCTGACCCAAATATGCTTCTTTTAAAGTCAGTATTTCTCACACAAGCTTTCATAGCCATATGTTTTCCCGTTGTCATTATGAGAAAGGAAATTATTCTCTTTACCAACTACATGATATTTTTGTATTCCAAAGTACCAATGTTTGATGGGGTGAGTTCCTCTGAGAATTTAAGAGAACACTCTAAAATCACAGGCTTATGAATGAGCAGATTCAGGGAAGAGGAAGAAGGGAGAACAGCTACAGGAACAGCCTATATCTTCTATTTCTAGTGTGTTCTTCTTCTCCCATGTGTTCTTGTCATGTCATAAATGAATGGCCATCCACATGTCTTGATGGGAATAAACAGATTTAATATATATGCTTGTTTCTGCCACAGTTGACTCATGTTATTTTATGCATGGTGAGATTTTAAAAATTCTGCTTCTGAAAGTCAACCTATTCTTACTGCATAGATGTAGTACAAAACACCTATAGACACTACCTAGGAAATGGTCCTTCCCCCTGCGCACCAACACCCAGTGGAGAGGCCGAGGGCAATCAAACTGGGGTTTGGGTCACAGATAGTATGAAGTTAGGATTTCTAAGGTGAACTTGTTTCTCTTGTGTCTCTAGTTTCCTCTAGTTTGGGGACTCACTGAAACAAATCATTCTTTCTCCAGTGTAACGGAAAGACCACCAACGCAATCACCAGGCCAAAGGGAACAGGCTATTACCAGGCCAGGGGATCTTGGAGGAACAATTGTCATTGTTAAGGACTATGTCTATTTCAAGAACACTCAAAATACTGAAATCATTTGTGTGATGTGTAAGCTATTTCCTCACTGCCAAAACAGCGCCTTTGCCTCTATCAGCAAAGGTGGCAGAGGACTCACTAGTGCCGTTATTAGCAGCTTGCCATGAAGCCCCAGGGCTGCGCTCACTACTCAGAGGTGTGCAGTTCTGACTCCCTCTTCATCTGGATTTCTTTATTCCACAGCGGCTTTCAGAACTACGCAACAAACGTTTTTGTATACTAATGACTTAGTTAAGCATACAGATTCCCCCTTTGGCTTCCTCTGAATTTTTATAAGACAGAATGGCTGAGGTGTAGCTCGGTGGCAGAATGCTGGCCCACTTGATCCCCAAAACACATACATAAACACACAAAAATAAAAGTCAGAGAACTTAGGACCCCCAAAAAGGAAATCTTTGGAATGTTAAGATACTTTACCATCAATAAAGGGTCAAACTATTCAAATATGGAGATACTTAGTGGAATGTTGGCATATTAAGTTATGGCAAAAATCTACAAAATCAGCCCCTTTATAACAGTCCAATTTAGCACAAGGTGTTCCTTTCCTGAGAGAATGACTCATGACTGTGGATGTGTGCCTTCCAGCATGTATATGCGTACATGTAGTTTCCAAAGAGACACTGTAAACAACTTCAGTGACCATTCTGGGGCCTAGGCACATCAGCTCACGTGGGTTATTCTTAATTCTCCACACAACAGAAACTTGGAGCGCCTTATTCATTGAGTTCCACTGTCTGCTTCCATACTTCAATATTCCCGCTGCACCCAGACCTAGCAGACGGCGTTAGCCTCCTCTCCCTTGACTGTCACTTCACCGCACACTACGGGGTGAGGAAAAGTCTTGGGAAGCCCGTGACCCCAGGCTCCTCCGGCATTATTCACGGGGAGAGCACCTTTGTAGAATTACTAACGTATTTTAACTATTATTAATAATCACTCGTAGAGCATCTGTGGATGTGTTTCCAAACAAACCAGCGGGAGCTGCAGTGTCCGGCCCCAGGAGATTTGCTCCCAGTGGCCGCGCGCTTCTGCATTTGCCGGCCTCACTCTCCTTGCCTAAAATAAATGGCCCACTTTCCCACTTCAACCACACATCTCTTCTCTATGTGTGACTCCTTTCTGAGACCAGAGAGAACGTCTCTGAAGAAGCTAAAAGCATCTAAAAATATCTTTACTCCGGAAATAGACAATAAAGATGAAAGTGAAGATTATTTGAGATGGCCGAAATAATACGGCTGGGTTCTATTTACAAATTCAGTGCAACTCACGGAGGCCCAACCACTCGGAGCATTTAGCTGGTTACAGCTAGGAATGTACTGTATGATTAGATTAGAGCTCTAGAGCAGCGGTTCTCAGCCTTCCTATTGCTGCAACCCTTCAACAGAGTTCCCCATGTTGTGCTGACTGACCCCAGCCTTAAAATTATTCCATCGCTACTTCATATCTGTAATTTTGCTACTATTATGAATCGTACTGTAAATATCATAGGCAACCCCTGTGAAAGGGTCATCTGTCCCCCAAAACAGGTTGCAACACACAGGTAGAGAACTGCTGATCTAGAATGAGAAGACCTAAAGCAAGGTCTTTTCTGCAGAAAAAACCTGCAGGGGGAAAAAAAAGCGAGGTCACACTGGTATACAGAGCAAGTTCTAGGACAGCCAGAGCTACTACACAGAGAAATCCTGTCTCGAAAAATCAACAACAAGAACAACAACATCAACAATAATAAAAGGACCTATCTCCTCTATGATACGATTGGGAACTTTTTACAATATTATTTTAAAAGTGGTTATTTCATAAATGTATATATATATATATGTATATATACATATGTATATATTTTTTTTACCTGAAATAACAGTATCATGCTAAACCCAGCATCTCCTATGTAAACAGAAAGCATTACTAAGGATGAATGGAATGACCTATAAACAATATTAATAAAACCAAGGTAAAAATGCATGCTTACAAATTAATTTTCATGAAAGAAGTATTAGGCTGCCAGAGAAGTTCTCCCCTGAGATCGTCCTCATAAGATACCACAGGACAAGAATTCAAAATGGAAAAAAAATCTCTTTTTGTCATTCAAATGTTAATTATCCTGTCCATAGACAACCTGCAAATTCTTAGATCTGAGCAGAAAAAATAAGATGATCCAGGTAAACTATAAACTACGTACTGGCTCTAAGCATGAACACAGAACTGATTTCCTGCATCTAGAACCTTCTTGGTTGACAATCTGTGGAAGTTACTATTTGGTGCATCGGGCAGTTAGGAGAAACAGGCATGAGGCCAGGTGTGGGGGCTCACACTATAATTCCAGCAGTCAAAGGAGCATCGCTGTGTGCTTGAAATCTCTCTGGGCTATCCGGTGAGCTCCAGGCCCGCCGGGGTTAGAACACGGAGGAGGGGGACATCAACTAACATTAAGCAAACACTTGCAGACGGTATCGAAGAAAAATTTCAATGTGAAATGCACATTTGACAGTTTCTATTAAAAACTGTGATATCACTGTGGTAAAGACTATGTCTTACTCATATCTGTGAATTCCATCTCTGAAGGAGATATTCAGCACTGGCTATATTTAATGAAATTAATGTCTAAGGGAGGTATCGATAATAGTTAAATATTTAACGGAATTAAACAGACTGAGGCATTTGTATTAACTAAGAGGAGGATATAAGAGGCAAACAAAAATCCAGAAGTTTCTATCAGAACCAAGAGTTTCGTATTTCTGCAGCTGCATGTAGGAGTCCTCTTGTGTGAATGCCATGGGCATGCTTTCGCCATGGTGGAAAAGGAGGGATGTGGTGGAAAAGACCTTTCTTCCTGAAGGTCAGGAAGGATGGTGATAATGGTCAGGGAGAGCGTGGTGTGGAAAAGGAAGACAGAATAGGATGAGCCTGAGGATGAAGAAGTAAGGTGAAGATCCCCCTCGCTGGCCCTCAAGTCAGCCCAGTCAGGCTGGGCGCCTGCGCAGAAAGTCACACAGGACAGGATCACTGGCTTCTTCTTTGGAAACACGGATCCATGCCCAGCATGAGACGGAACTGGGAAAGGCAGGGCCCGCAGTGTCGTGCATTTTGAAATCACTAGATTGTTTCTTAGCACTGTGTGGAGGGAGTCTAGCTGGAAAATACAGTTGTTCTTTGACTCACTGTATGATGTGTGCTTAAAATTGTAGAGTGGGGGATAGGGGTGTTGGGCAAGCTCCAAACCCCAGCACCTGAGAGTAGGAGGAGTAGAAGCTTGAGGTCAGAGCGAACCATATATGGAGTTTCTGCCTTAAAACAGCAAAGCAGGATACCCAACAGCGGGGCCTCAAAGTGAGGTTCTTGCCACTTCTAGCACTGACCCAGTAACAGAAACTGGATATGCTGATTCTTCTGTGATCAAGGAGAAAACACATTTCCTTATGCACCTATCCCCAACACACACCACCCCTCATAACACAGACAGACAGACAGACAGACAGACACACACACACACACACACCACAAAACCCTCACATACCACATCTTCTGCATATCACTACACACACCACATACACACAAACCCCCACATACCATGTTTTCTGCATATCATTACACACATCAGACACACACACAACCCCCCACATACCACATCTTTTGCATATCACCACACACACCACAAACACACACAAAACCCCCATATACCACATCTTCTGCATATCACCACAACCACACAAAACCCACATATCACATATTTTGCATATCACCACACATACCTAGACATCACACTATACACACATATCACACACCATACACAAGCACACACCCCCACACCTACACCATACATATCACACACTACAAACCATACCATATATACACGTCACGTACCACATAGAGGCACACACTAAACCACACACACACCACACACACCTACACCCTACATATCACACGCTAAACACAAGCACACACCACACACACACTTACATCATACACATCTCATACCACACACAAGCACACAACACACCATACACACCTACAGACCATACCATCACACACCACACACACACACACACACACACACACACACACAAGCATACACCACAGGCACACAAACACATACACACACAAGCACACACACACACTCAAAAAGGATTTCTTCATCACAGACTAACAAAGTAGGCAACAAATGTTTTAAAACTCAGAATTGCTTTCCTTTAAGAGTTTTAAAAACTTTTCTCCCATCATGCTTTATAAATAACATTTTAAAGTATGTATGTTATAGAAAGAAACAAAAAAAAGACTATAAATTGTTGTGGCAATTTTAGCTCAGTTACCCAAAATTTCTAAAGTAACATTCCTTTCCACTTAAAGATGCTAACTGTGACAAGAGCCGCAGCTCATTCAACAAAGAATAAAAGATGCATCTCATAACTTTTCTCTAAGTGGCATGTAGACTTCTGTCTTTGACAACTGACTTTCAGAGTTACATTTAGGTCATGTGTTAAAATGTAAAGTTTGTCCCTAAGTCAAAATGCAGGTCTTAGCAGACATATCTTTCTCAAACGCTCAGAGTCAATAAGAGCCGCGTTTCATAAGATCTGCTAGCCTTTTATAATCTCTCCTCCCCTTCCTTTTTTTCTCCTCCCCTCCTCTCCTCTCCTCTCCTCATCTCTCCCTTCTTTCTTTCCCCTTCCTCTCTGTTTTCCCTCCCTTCTGTCTTTCCTAATCATAGCACACGGGAGAGATCTACCATTGAGCCACATGCTCTCACCCCAGCCTTCTTCACCTTTTATATTTAAGTAGCCATGCTAACTGCAACTAGTTGTTAGATGTCTCTCTCCTTCAAAATATTACCATCTGTAAGAGGGCACTGACTATACTATTATCACAGTTGAACCTGTGACAGTGTGTCTTCTGCAGCGGTCACCAATCAACACACCTGCTGAACGACTGAACGGTCACCGGACAGGTAGACGAATGGATGCTTCCTATTCAGATGGCTGCCTGTTACATAACTAAAGGCACCAAAGAAGAACTTGAGAACCCTTACTGTCGAGGAAGAAGGACCGAAGGACAAGGTGAGCAATCTGTAGACATTATAGATGGTGTGGGAACAATAAACATGTAACACACACAAAATGTCTTAGCGTTATTTCGTCTGTTCGGTTCTAAGGTGGAGCCATCGACTATGGAGTCGGGAACGTGAAGATTTTAGAGTGAAGTCCTCTTTCTCCATTCTGCAAGTAGCCACATCTCTTCTCCTTACTCTGCACATGTTGCTCTCCGAATGCACTGTACTCAGGATCACTGATGTAAAAGCAAATGCAGGGGTCACACCAGCTGAGAACTTCTGCACCTGTAGGGTAAATGCTTTATTGTGCTTCTTAGCTGTTGGGGTTTGGAGCTATGGCTACAGTCTACAGAAACGATAGCCTAAGACAAAGATGTCACTGGATGTTACAGACAAGCTACTTAACGTGAGCACACGCTGAAGCTGTGATAACTCTAGCGATTTTTTTTCTAATTGTTACTGACCTAGAATATTTTCCAAGTCAAGAGGTCCCTATAGTCAAATGAAAAACAGTCTGCCTAGAGACTGTATTTTTGATAGTATTTATTTTAGCGGGCCTCATACCAAGTTAAGAGTGAACAGACTGTTTCCGGGGAAAAGAGGAGTATAACCATTTGCAAGAGTTCCTGGCTTGGGAAGTGCTTTTCTTTTTGTGGAAATAATAAGACATAGGATAAACTCAAAACCAAATATGTTATCCTATGCTAATAAAAAAACAACAAAAATTTATACTGTCAACAAATGAGCTAACCAAATAACAGAGGCTTTTCCCATGTGAGTTCATTCAGGAACCACTGTTAGGATATCACAGAGCTGGTAGTAGACCACACTGGGTTTTACGTGACCTGCTGTGCTGTGCTTTTTTCTCTTTCTGGGCTGGACACGGGAAAACAATGTCTTATGAAAATTTACCACCAAGACTTCCCACGGAAAGCCAGGCTAGCACGCAAGTGATATGGCCAAACTTCAGTGAGGGCGAAAAGAGCATGCAGACTCAGAGTACCGTTCTCACTGGAAACAAAACACAACAAAGCACAGTGTAGTAGAGTTTGGTTTTTGCTAGCTTTTTCTCCTTTTTGGGCTCAACGACTCAGTGCTCTTGAGACATGTTTAATCAAATCACTATTTTCCCCCTTCCCCTCTGTAGAAGGAGCTGTGGGCAGGCCTGCTTTTCGTCCTGCCTGGGGCTCCTGGCCACCTGGCTAGCTTATTCCCTGAGATAACAACACACAAATTGTATTCTTTTAAACACTGCTTGGCCCATTATCTCTAGCCTCTTACTAGCTAACTCTTATATCTTGCTTTAACCCATATTTAGTAATCTGTGTAGCATCACGAGGTGGTGCCTTACTGGGAAAGAGCTTAACCTGCGGCCATCTCAGAGAGGAGAGGCATGGCGACTGCCTGAAGTATCTGCCTGACTCTGCTTTCTTTCTCCCACAATTCTGTTCTGTCTACTCCGCCTACCTAATTTTCTGTCCTATTAAAGGGCCAAGGCAGTTTCTTTATTAACCAATGAAAGTAACACATAGACAGATGACCCTCCTCCATCACCCCCCAGAAGCTGTTTTATTCTGGACCTCCATCTACCAATTGAATCATGCTTTATTGTGTCTTAATTTCGCAACACCAAAAACAAAATATTGATTGCGAAATTTAAGATTTACAGTATTCTGCCTCTAAAATACAGGCAACACGGCTTTCTTATAACAGATGAAATCGCAGCAGCTCCCTTTCTCTCAGGGAAAGTGCATTCTTTTTTTCCTGAATGTTAGGTTTCAAAGGGTTAAGGGAACACGCTGTCGTGAAAACTGGGCTGTGATTCATGGCATGGCTGTGTCCTACAACCCACTAACACAGTGCTTTTATTACAAAGACACATCCAGAGAGGAGAAAGGAATGTCAGCCCACGTTTTATTTTTGCCAATATATTTAACTGGTTGATTTTCCAGGATGCATAAAGGGTTGGCGTGCATTTCCTTCTGACCCTCAGTTGCACACAGCTAGCGGGTGCCCTAATCAATTTCGAGGTACACAGAAAGGTAAAGATGTTCACCAAATGCAAATATGCTCAAAAGCAGTGCAGATAACGGTGAAGAAATGCTAACTGCACTGAACCGTGGCTCCACGGGCTGCTTTTTACTGGGTTCAGGGAACGCTCCTGTCGCTAAACAGCCCTTTCAGCAGACAGATGACAACATCTATTTTAGGACTCACTTGGTAGCAGCTGTTCAGTAGAAATAAATAACAAATACATATATATTTTAAAATGGAAAGGAGAATTGGAAATTTGTGTGGTTCTTTGGTTAATAGCATGTGTCAGGAAGGAGATCAAAAGAAAAATAATGCTGAATTATCTATAGTCTTTGGGACACGAATTTATAAATCTCAAAAAAAATTCAGTTATTTTTTTTTCTGCTACAGGAAAAAACCTGACTGTGTTATCACAAAAAAAATGCAAAGTGACTGTCAAAGGACCCAGTTCCTTTTTAGGGGGTGACAGTAACAGTCAGGATGACAGTCGGACAATTCGGTGACTATAACCATCACTGAATTATATACTATAAATGGGAGAACAAACATCTGCTGTCGAATGAATTATTGGTTCAGGGAAAACCTAGTCAAAAGGGCAAGAAGCTAGGAAACCATGCTAGCATAAAATATTTTGATGATATTTTTGTTTTCTCAGTGTTCCTTAGGCTGAAAGATGACTAAGCTGGTGATCAATACTGTCAACTTAACGGTATCTAAAATCATCTTGGTGACAAAGCTCCGACCACTGTGTGACTGCTATAGATTAGGTTAGCTGACGTTGGACAACCATCCCTAAATCTGACATCACAGTCCAGGTCACCAAAGTTGACGATATGAAACCACCAGCTAAGCATGGGCATTCATGTCCCTCTGCTTCCTGTCTGTGAATGCCATGTGACCAGCTGCCTGCGGCCCTTGTTGCCATGGTTTCTCTGGCTGTACCCTGGAACTGTGAAGGAAGATGCGCGCTTCCTCTCTCCAGCTGCTTTCCCCAGCAATGGGAAAACTAACTAACATGATGTGCAGACTCCTTCGAGGCTTCCTGTGAGGGGAAAACAGCAGAGGAGCCTCAGGCTCTGCCTGGTGGTAAGGAGCCTACATAGCGGCTGTCAATCATGCTGCTTTTGAGAAAGCTGATGGGAAAGGCTGGTCACAGCCTTACGCTGTGTAAGTTCAGCGTTGACTTTGATTTGTGCTAAATGATACTACTCATGCTCACATTTCACGATGGACTGGATCTTTTTCTATGAAAACTTTAGGCTATCCTTTACGGGGCAGTGGTGGTGGGGGGCGGGAGTCCTCTGTAAGGAAAGTGTGTGCATCAAGACTCAGAGTCACCGTACAACCGCGAAGGCAAATGGCAGCAACAGCGAGTGAGCAACAGACCGGTTGTCTTCCCGCCCGTGCTGTTCGTTACTGTTCATCTTGAAAACTACCATCTTGGAGAATCAAAAAAATGGGGAAGATGAACATGTTAGGCAAAGTAGGTCAGGTATTTTTTGATAGTTCCACATTAGATTTCACATTTTTGCTTTGGAGTCAGAGGGATCTCCAACGTGTAAGGGGCCATCGCCTTAAAGGCCAGGCATGGGTGAGGATTTTAACTGGGAGCTCAGTAGTAGAAAGGAAAGCATCCCGTGACTGCTGAGAAGAACTCTGCTCTTCCTTAAACTGGGGTATGCAGCATGGCAACCATGGACTCCATTACACACCAGCACGGGTATCTGCTCTGCTCCCCCCTCCACGCCAGGGGGCCTCATGATCTCCCACTCTAAGCCTTGCCTGCCAGCAGCGTTCTCATCTGCAGTCTCCAAATGGTAGCCACTCGCCACCTGTGGCTGCTCAAGTTTCAATTAATTAAGAGGGAAAGGGAAACTTCAGTTCATTAAATTAATGAGGCACACTTCAAGTGCTCAACAGCCAGATGTGACTGGTGGCTAATGAATTGGATAGTGTGCCAACAGGGCGTTTCTATCATCAGGCGGGACGTCTGACAGCGCTACGGGGATCCTCGGTGCCCCAATATGTTCTGTGGACCCAGCAGCAGCACCGGGGGAGGCCTGCTGGAAATCCACACTCTGGGTTCTCACTCCGTATCTGCTGACTCAGACTACAAGCTTCAGCGAGATCCCGAAGTGGTACCTGGGCACACTCAGGTGTGAAAGACACAAATCTACACTTAATGGCCCCCAAAGCCACCTCATAAACACAGCCTGCGTGAATTTCCACTGCGATGTTTACATTCCCCAAATCCCTTTCCTGTGTCCGGTTCTTCAGTCATCTCATGGAACACAGACAAAATACAATGGGGTGCTTGACAGTTTCTGAACCCATCTCCTTCGTGTTTCAGCCATGTGACTTCAGGCAGGAGTCCTTTTAAAGCAACCAATTTACTTTCGTTAAATGGAGATAAAATGTTGGGCTGTGGAAATTAAATGAGGAGATTCACACACAAACTCAAGCAATGTCTAGTGTGTGTTTCCCTAGGCACTGCTGTTGATATGCTAAGCTCCTCTTCATGGGCCTCCCTTCAGAGGTCTCTCATTATCAGGCACCCCCTACCCTCCCCACTCCCCACCCCCACTTCCCACCCCACATGCCATTTCTCAAGCTCCAGTTCAAGAAAACAAGATAGATCAGCTTCTTAGGGAGACGGTTCTGTCAACGAAGTGCCTGCTGTGTAAGCATGAAGCATTGAGTTCCCATCACCAGCATGCATGTGACATGTTGGGAGTGGTGGCACATGCCTGAAACTCCAGTGTTGGGGAGTCAGAGATGGCAGCTATCTGCATCTTTCTGGCCAGTCAGTTTATACAATGAGCTAGTTCCAGGTTCAGCAAGAGGCCCTTTCTCAAAACAGAAAGTGGAGAGTAACAGATGAAGACATCTGGGCTCCACATGCACATAGACACACATGTAATGTGTGGCCACATATATGCTCCCCCCCCACAGGCTGGTAGATAAAGTAAAACCTGGTTACATAAAATTTTTGGCTCAGTATTTTAGCTAAAGCTATGTATTTTCCTTCTTTGCTTTTTTGTTATTTTAGCCATGGAGGGTTAGGGAAGCATGTAATGTTAAAGATAGGGTTTACACACAGCTTGATACCTTGACTCTGAGTTTCTAGAGCGAGAGCCAACTTGGACTCTTAATATCTACCAGAGGATATAGTAAAACACTGACTTCAATGGTTACTGAGGAACTGGAGTGGGGCTCACCAGCAGAGCGCTTGCGGGTCACTGGGAGAGCACTTGCCTCGCGTGCAGGAGGGCCTGGATCTCTGCCTAGCACCAATCAAAAGTAATGCAGTTCCTGAATAAACTTAAGAGTATTTTTAGACTGCTTCTTAGATTAAATATAGACTTTACAAGCATGGTGTGAAAGCTATAAATTGCAAGGAAAATTGATATATCTAATCAACAATTAAATTAATAATGTTATAAAAATATTTAACATAGAAGGCAAAACATTCACATCTTAAATGTTGCTTCAAGGTAAAATAAAATAAAATTAAATTAAAATAAAGCAGAGAAGCCAGATGTGGTGGATCCCTCCTGTAATCTCAATATGGAGAAGAAGGGAGCAGGAGGATTGCTGTATGTTTGAGGCCAGACTACACTACAGAGCCAGTATTACACCAGCATGAACTATATAGCAAGACCGTTTCCTGTCCCTAGCAATTCTCAACACACACAGACATACACACACACACACTTACACATACACACGCATGCACACACGCATGCATTCATGCGTGCACACACATATACACACGCACACATGCGTGCACACACAAAAGGAATAGAAGGCCAATGAGATGACTCAGCGGGTAAAGGTCGTCATTGCCTACCCTGACAATCTGGTTGACAGCTGCACCATACCGAGTCAGAGGACAGAGCTACGCCCTGAAAGTTGTCCTCAGCCCTGCCCACACATTCTGTGCTATGTGCATGCCACACCCCCATGAACTAAAAATACACAATGCAAAAAAAAATACATAGAAGAAAACCTCCAATGGGAAAATGGAGGAAAATTGATCTAATTCCAAAAAAGAACTGCAAATGACCAACAAACATTAAAAGTTATAACTAGTAATATATTAAAACAAAAACTGTTTAATGTAAGAGGTTGGCAATGGTCAAAAATAATGATAGAATATAAAGTCGACTGCAGCATTGGTGCTCATGTAAATGAGGGTGACAGCAAAGTGGGCTACAAAGTTCAAAGTGCACCTGCCTTCCTTTAAAGGGCACCTGCGCAGCAGCTTCCTTCAAGAAATTTCTAGAGATAGAGTTTGATCAACTCACACGAACAGAGACATTGTCACATGCATAGAACAGTTACTGCGTTTTGGAGACCGGTTAACTTAAAAGCAGCCAGTGAGTAAAATGATAGAGACAGCATCTAGCAAATCCCCGAGGAAAGACTGGTGAACATAAGTGTACACCACGGATCTCAAGCTGCACACACGCATGGAGAAACAGCTACAAGGGGCAACTGGAGGGAGCCGGCTTTCTCCTTCCGCTGTGTGCAGGGATCAATCAGACAGCTGGGCTTAGCAGCAAGCACCTTTGCCTCCCTAAAAGCTAAGAGCGGTGTCCTATGATCGCAATTAATTTTCACCTTCTTCGTAGGTCTTTCTGTACTTTTTGAAGGTTTGATAGAAATGGGGAAGAACAAACAACAAAGTCTGTGTGCCTCTCTCTCCTCCCCGTGTTTTAGAAGTTATCCACCCTGACCCTCCTGAGATTTCATCTCAGGAAAGAGGCAGGGGACAGACACAATTCTTAGCCTTTTATTATTAAACTGGAAGGTATAAAGAGTATTCTTGAATATTCTGGAATAATTCCTTCAGCGTTTTTTTTTTTTTTTTTTAAAGCCCTCATTTTTAAGCTTTTGCTTCACATGAATAATCAACCAGAGTAATGAAGAGCAAGGTCTATGGATGGGTCATTTGTATGAATGGGGTGAAGTAGGCCTGAGGAGGACACTCCTCTCTAGTGATGCTTGCCTTTTATTAGATTGATCTGACTGGGCAGGCAGGCATCACCTCTCTCTCTCTCTCTCTCTCTCTCTCTCTCTCTCTCTCTCTCTCTCTCCCTCCCTCCCTCCCTCCCTCTCTCTTCTCCTCTCCTTCTTCCCCCCTCCCTCTTTCTCTGCCTTACAGGTAAACTTACTAGCCAAGGACAACCTTCCCCAAGAAAAACGGCCTGTTCCCTTTTCAAGGGGGAAGGCAGCTTCTTTAACCAAAACAGATGTATCACACGAACCGATGAAGAAACATAACGTGGTATTGGATTGAAGACCAGGCGTGTCAGTTTGATAGTCATTTAAATACTAGAAAGTCAATGACAATTCTAAGCAGAATTTCTCGGGGCCGGAGTAATTTTTGCTAGCTGCCATTGGAATTTCATCTCCTTCCGTTCCACGACATTAATGCCATCAAAACAGATGTCCTGCAAACACCTGTATGTACCCGAAAGGAGGACATGAAGACTTTGCATGTTTCCACGTGGAGAAAACAAGCAGTAAAGGGAAAAGGGCACCAGTGGGACCAGAAGATGTCAAGTACCATGCTGATGGCGCAACAATGTGTCAGGCAATGCAGGAAAGAGCAAGTTCTTGAGGTTTTATTTAGAAGTTGGATATTATATTTATTAAAGGATCCCTTAGAGAGAATGCACGTGGCACCATGTAAAGCACACTTGAGCGATACTTTTCCTGGCAGTCACACTACAAAAAATAAAACAGGCTCATATCCAGCCGACCTTCAAACCATTGCAAGGATAGACACTTGCCAATCACAACAGATACAGATGTGGCCGGCCCAACTCTGGATGCCGGCCCTGCCACAGCATCTATCTGGGGTACATCACGTTAAAAAAAATCCCCTACGAACTCATATGGGTAACTGGTCACGTTCCATATAAGACTTGCATATCACAAATTCATTTAAAATTCTTCAGCGGCACGCTTCTGACAGTTACAAATAATTTATACAGCCAACTAGAGAGGATTCTCTTAATGGCCAGGGTATTTTCTAATTGAGGACTAGAAATTAACCCTGAGTGTTGATGCTGCCGGGAAAATCAGAAGCACAGTGTGGTCTCGCCTGGGTGTGATGCTATGATGTAAGGTGTCTGGGCTGCTGTCTTAGGAGAAGAAAGTCAACTTGGCTAAAAGAAAATATGATAGATGCATTTCATCCTGCTTCCCTCTGATTGACGGCTGGCGACTGTTGCGGGGTTGTCTGAGCATCCTGATGAGGATAATGAGGATGTCTCCATGTTCGGAGTGAAACTGAGCTCTGAATCATTAGTGATGTCATCCACGGTCGAAGAATTCGAAATAACAGTCCATAACACGCCACACGGCTGCCATCCCTGACTCAATTATCTCCCAAGTTCTTTCATGCTCTAGAGTTCGGCATTTCCATTAACCACAGAGACTCAAAAAATGGTTACTTCACATTCCAAAGTATGTAATTGATATCTGAGGAACATTGCAGGGACTGGCGGAGAGAGGCCCACCGCAAGAGCATATAGCGTTCTATTCAGAGCTCTGGGATACTCGTCTGTAGTGATAGAATTTCATGGGGCATCACAAATTGCTTTGTAAACTTGGAGATGCATCGCTGGCTGTTGTTCCTGGTGTATAAACCACACAGCCTGTGATTTATCTTAGTGGATACCATGAGCATTTCAATGTGGAAGGCTTTTCCTTTTCCAAAGAAGCAGATCAGAATACCATGTAGCCTTTCTGACATTTATGAGAGCCATTGCCAGCAGTATAAATGCTCAAATACATTATGAAATAGTAAAACAAAAGGAAGATAGGAGCTCTAGCATCCGGGTTTTGACTAAGTGCAAAACACGAGCAGTGCATTAGAGGAGGTGAAAACCTCACATATATGAACGAGCATGTAACCACTCATTAGTTTAAGAGGCTCAGTTCTCTGGGGTGTTCCTGAATAGAAGATAAGAGTCCCGAGTGATCAGGTTTACATGTAGACAGCCGAGTTCATGGAATCACATGTTATAGCACAGAGATCAGAGAGTCCCATTCACGAGCATGAATTGAAGGAGATTCCTACCTAGTATTGAATCCTAAAAGTCTATGAATGATTTTGAATGTAGGAAACGTCATAGTGACCAATATTTCATGAATGATGGCATCAATAAAAAGAATAATATTTGTATTCAAGAATATACTTAGCACTTAAGGAAATGAACTATACAAGCCAGTTTTTGTACTGATCACATCTACTGAAATTACTGAAACATTTCCTGACTTCCAATATGTCAACAACATTGATGTTAGAAGATAATACCTTATCATATACTCTAGACCAAAGGAAATAAACCAAACTAAAAACACACTACTAGAATGCATCAACTGACGGGCAAACGGGGGCTAAGCCGCGCTCTTACCTATGAAGTAGGACAGGAGTATGGCCAGCAGCACCGAGACCCCTACAGCGCACAGCGCGGTGCATCTCCAGCTGCAGTACTTTGAAGACTTCTTGAATTTAAAAGCACTTCTTGATAGGGTGTTTCTAGGAAGTGGCCGGGTAGGCGGTGAATAAACAGAGCCAGATGCCATCGTGTAACCCGGGGTTGCCGTACTGAACAGTGGCGTCGTCCCTGTCCCTGTTTTGAATAGGAAATGCCTGCGGAAAGGGAGAATACCGTCATGAGACACGGACATGTCAAGATAGGAGTTTCAAAGAGCAGCAAAGTACGGACACAGACTAACTCTCTTCTGTGTCTCCTGCGGAGTCAGTCTCTCTCTCTCTCTTTCCCTCTCTCCCTTCCTCTCATTTCTCTCATCCATTCTGTTTGGAGATAAGATCTCAGGTAACCCAGGCTGGCTTTGTACTCTCTCTGCAACTGAAGATGGTCTTGAACTTCTGATCTTTCTTCCTGAGTGCTGGGATTGCAGGTGGGTGCCACACCACCTCTAGTTTATGAGGTGCGTGGCACCAAACCCAAGGTATCCCACATGCTAGGCAAGCCCTCTACCAGCGGAACCACATCCCAAGCCCTGCCTCATCTGACATTTATTTTTAACATCTATTTATTTATTTGTTTGAGGTGTGTGTGTGTGTGTGTGTGTGTGCGCGCGCGTGTGCGCGTGCGTGCGCACACATGCAGCCATGGCATGGAGCATGTATGGAAGACAGCTTGCCTGTGGGCCCCAAGGATGTCAGGGCATATGCACACAAGTATCCCCTATGGCTTCAGGAGACATCTTGAGAGACTACAGGATTACCCCGGTTGCACTGCCTCCTGAACAGAAGCCTGCTGTAACATCCTTGGAACCCACACAGTGAACGGTGAGAACTGACTTGTACAATGGAGAATGGCCTCGTGATTAGTTCCTCTAAATCATATTATAAAGTTAGTCATGGTTCATAGCTGTGCTTGTATGCATGGTGCAGGAGAATGTGTGCTCATGTAGAAGCACGTGTCCACGTCCTGCCCATGTTCTGCCGCCTCACTGACTTTCAAGGTAGCCATGGAAATGATCTCATTCTTGCCTGTTCCCCTATTGCTGAGGGCCCTTAAGCCTGCAAGGGCAGCTGGTCAGGTCTCGGAGGTGGTCAACTGTTTTATTTTTAGCACGTGTCAAATGTAATCAGCAGGGTAAATCTTGTGGGGCCTGGCAGAGGGAGAGAATCACAGGATACAGTTTAAAGACCAAGTCTAAATAAACGGAGAGATCAGCACGGCGGCCTGTCGGTCACAGAGACAGATTCCCTCACTAAACTGTCCAACAATGGGCAAACGGCCTCAGAACTGCAGCTTGCAAATGGCTAAGCAGCAATTCAATAAACAGATGCCAAGAACCCTGAGTAAAAAGTTCTCTGGAAAAGGTGACCGATCCTAAGACTCTTTTATTTTGATTTTTTAAAAGTCAATCTCGGAGAAGTTCATACATGTGTAAAATACATTTTGACCATATCAATCCCTCATCCCCACTTCAGCTCTGCCCAGATCCACTCCCCACCACATGACCACCTCAGCTTCATGTTCTCTTAACAGTCAAAGTGTTCACACTGAGAAACACTCCACATTTCATGGCTTTTGTTTAGCATGATAACACTGCTCACATCCAAGCCCTAACATGAACTATTATCACATCCTGGTCGAAGGTGTCCAATGCAGTCAGCAGGCTGTAATTTTTCATATTCAAGAGGTTAGAAGAGTCCTTTCATTCTCTGCGTAGTACGGTATAGCCTTTATGTAAGTTGCGCTTATGGGGTTCATAGCTAAGCGTTTTCCATTTTAACACACATATGCTTATGGCGTATTTAAAAAAGGCTAAATATATCAAACGGGTTAAGAAGCTCATAACACAGACCTGGGAAGCTGGACTGCTAACGTTTAAAATCTTTCCTATTCACTAGGCGTGTTTGAGAAAGGTTCCTTAACCTCTCTCTGTACTTTTCTGTCATAGGACTTGTGAGGTTTAAATTGACTGTAGAAGACCATAAAATACTTCAAACATAGTAAGTGCTTCGGGAGTGTTGGACAGAGGGGGGAACAAGCTCATGGGTTTAGGTATATTAGTGCTTAGAAAAGAAAAGATAAAGACAGATTTGAGGGGTTGGCAGTCTCTAGGGAACGGAACAGGATGGCTGGGTTTAGCCGGTGGAACTCACCCAGCATGGTGGTCATGTGATTACTAAACTCATCAGTGTGTCTATCCAATGGAGGAGTCAGAAAGGGAGGTCATTATTGGCAGGTGGTGAAGACTGGGAGGCGAAGCCCACCTGAAGCAAAGAGGTCAACAGGTAATGCCCTAGCATGTTCTCTCTCTCTCTCTCTCTCTCTCTCTCTCTCTCTCTCTCTCTCTCTCTCTCTCTCTCTCTCTCTCTCTCTCTCTCTCTCTCTTTCTCTCTCTGTGTGTGTATGTATGTGTCTACCCCACACTTTCTGTGCCTCTCCTTCCCCGTTCTTAGCTATGATAAGGTAAGGACATTATTGCGCTCTATCCTCCCTAGCAGGCTATTTCTGATGTAACGCACGCCGAAAAGCAACAGAGCAGGCCATGGTAGACTAAAATCCTCCACTCAAGTGAACCATTTGTGACTTTGCTTGCCTCAGCTATTTTGCGACAGCAACGACACACGGATTGACATGACGTGGTCTCAATAACCTCTCAATGACGGATGGGATTTGAACCTGAGCCTTTGAGACTCAAGACCATGACCTCAGCCCTTCCCAGCAGATACTAGATACGGGAATATCTACAAGCACGATAAGATGACGAGTTTATTAGATGCTAACTTCAAATCGGACGTCTCTGTTTCTACCTGTAAACCCGAGATATCAGAGCGTGCTGTGACTGGTGGTTCTGGCAAGGAACTCTTTCAAACACTAGGCTTAGATTGCCATGAAATTATTTCTTTAGATTAAAAACGTGGATATATCACTAAAAACACAAATGAACCAACCATCCAGGGGTAAACTTCAGAGGAACAGCATGTGCCTAAAAAGACACAAAGCTCTGGGTTCATATCCTCAGCAACATTACTGACCTATATTAGTGGAAATTAAAACCCGTTTCCTCCAAAGAGTTTCTAATTTACTAAATGCATACAATTGCTTTTTCTACTACAAGACAAAACATTATTTTGGGGGAGGGGTTACTTTTACTCCCAGGAGTAAGGCATTTTCTCCCTAGCTATCTAAATGGCGATGCAAATTAGAAGAGACTTAGGGCATGGGCTTAATTAATGCCAGAGTTTAGAAAGTATTGAAAAAGGAGCACCTCACTGGTATCTTCCATTTTAAAATAATGGGCATTCAGGATTTTCAGATACTTTTCTAATATGTAAGGAAAGCATTAGTAAGCTGTTTAAGTTGGTTTTCTTCCACATCATCATTTGTATGCTAACTGACCCCTTCAGATCACATGAAGCCTCAAATAGACATGGTAAACACACATGTACAAATTTTTAGGCAGAGAAGGAAAAGTCCATGTCTATGTATTTCCTATAGCAGAAAACATGTGCTTGCATGTCTGGTAGATCTGGGCTAGTGATGAGGTTTGGACAGCCTGCCGTCTTTTGAAAGGCAACAATGCCTTTACCGTTGCAATGTACAAACAAGAAGGCACTGTGAGGTTTATGTTCTCATCAATGTGGGCCTGTCAGCCCTTCTGTGCTTCCCCTAAGACTTAATAGCGCTTCCTTTATGTTCATAAGGCCACAAGTATTCCATGAAGATTGAAATTCACCTAATCAAAGCATGTATATTGACTTGCCATTGGGGAAAACGATCTTGTCACCTAATTCTCCATGAGGCCCATTTCTGCATGCCATTAGCCTATGGTCCCACAGCTCCCGGCCAGGGCATTCAGCTATGGAAATGTGCTTCTCACATATAAAAAAATTCTGCAAAAAATTCTTAAAAAAACATGTTTTGTCTTGGCTTCCATATGAGGTTTGTAGAATAAAGACTGAATTTTTCTTTACTCCTCAAACCATATTTGGGAATGGCTTATGTGAGAATATGACCCCCCCATTGTATTTAGCAATAAAGCAGTGGCGACTGCTTTTTACCATAGAGCACAACGGAGCGGGCTGGTTTCGTTCTGGTGTCTCTAATGATGCTCTGCATGACGCCCGTCTCTAGTTCCTCAGCTATTTGTGCCACCGTTTTCACTCCGGCAGTGGACTAGAGAAGCATACTTGAAGACGGACTATCAGAGACCGAGAGGAGGAAAATCGATTTCAAAGCCCCAAAGACAGCTGGTGCGGAAGGTCACTGAACACTAACGGTTGCTTTGTGGCTTTGGACTCGTGAGGGGAGGGGGATTCTCTTTAGCAACAACAACAACAAGGGGACAGGAACGACCTAGCTCCGTTGCCTCATTAACTTGGAACGCTGTGCAGCCGGCGACTGTACCAATGGAAAGGATTACTCGATGTGGGGCACAATTAAAGCTCGCTCTTTTGTCTTCGGAAATGGAAAGATCTGCCTCTTTGTTGATTTGCCTTTGGACCGACCTTTACAATTCCACCCCCACCCTGGGCTCTAGTTTGTATTTTTAATGGAGTCTGTGATGTATCTGTGTATGGGTCATGTCACAACTACAAAGTTAGTAGGGACAAAGACTGGCTTTCCTCTTCTTTCTTGCTGTCCCCATTTCCTGTCTTCTTGGTCACTGCTTAGTAACTCCAGCCTTTGGGTCTCTCCGAGGATTTTTGATTATTTCCAATTCCTCTTCCTTCCTGCCTGCCCCTTCTTCTACCCTGGGTATTCAAGCAGAGGACCCATTAGCCTTTCCTTCACAGCAGGCTTCTTCCTTTCTCTTTGTCCAAGTGGACAAGTTCATTCTCCCCCCCCCCCCCGCCCCACTGTGTGTGTGTGTGCTGTATACACGTGTGTGTGCTGTATACACGTGTGTCTGTGCTGTATACACGTGTGTGTGTGTGTGTGTGTGTGTGCGCGCGCGCGCGCGCATGCTTGCGCCTGTGGAGGGGCCCTCTCCCTCTGCTCTCCACTTTACTTTGTGAGACAGGATCACTCATTGAACCTAGAGCTTGCCAGCTGGTTAGACAGGGTGGCCAATCCATACCCGCACCCCATGACACACACACCATATCCTCTTTTCTCTGCCTCCCAGGGCTGGGATTAGAGTTGGCCACTGCCACATCCCGTTTTTTAAGTTGCCTACTGGGAATCCAAACTCACTTCTCCAGGGGCAGCCACTGTTTCTTTCTACTCTGATCCCAGGCCCAAACACACGCTTGTTGTTTTGCTTTTTACACCATGTCTGAGCAGGTCTGCACTGCTCCGCGCAACCCTTCACTTTTGATTCTGTCTTTCTAATTAATAATCACACAAAATGCCACCGAGAGATTTTTTAGTGAAGATATTTTGGGTTTGTTAAATGTGCCTTTCTAAACTCTATCACATAAAATATCAATAAATCAACACTTAGCTCCAAAGTACAAAATTATGAAAGTTATTACACACTCACGAGTCACTAAAAAAAGTGGGTTAATAGTTATATTTTGTTCAGTAGATTAAGATAATCATGTTACTCCTCTAATATGAAGTGAATGGCTTAAGAAGTTAGAAATTTCAGGCACCCGAAAGAAAAATACCTCTGGAAAATGTGTGTAGCAGTATTCCAAGTCATTTGAGACACTTCCTCACTGGGGGGATTAGCAGAGAAAATAAAAAGTCAAACAGAAAAGTGTGCAACTACTGAATGAAATTTTAATTAGCTTAAATGCATATGTGGTTATCTGCATAGAAAACAGTTTGTTTTCTTCAACGTTTTATACTGTATTAAAAACCTTTATAGAGATTAACAATGGAAATAAAGAATGTGGTAGTTGGTGTTCGGATGGATCCTGTGCCCTAAGGCACATTGGAAGGCTTTGATAAGGGCAGAAGGACACCTGGAAAATATTTCTATTGTGTTGCACACTACTGTATAATGTAAGTCTATTGCACTCTATTGCACATTACTGTACAGTGTAGTCTATTGAATGCTACTGTATAGTGTACGTCTATTGCACACTACTGAATAGTGTACATCTATTGCACACTACTGAATAGTGTACATCTATTGCACACTACTGTATAGTGTACATCTATTGCACACTACTGTATAGTGTACATCTATTGAACACTACTGTATAGCGTACATCTATTACACACTATAGGGTAGGTGTCACTACTGCAAGGCTCTGTTGATTATTTCTTCCTCTTCTTAGGGTCTCTGTTGGAGAAAGAGGGTGGTTTACACCAAACTGTTTAAATGAAATGTCTGACTGCTCTGCTCTCATTGACCTTTGTAGAATCGAAATGCAGCTCCCAGCATATACATTGATTTCAATTTTGTCACATTTGATGCTCTGACTTCAGCAACATGGCAGCGGGCCTGGCTGCATCTGGCCAGATGTTCCATCTTTCCAATGCCCCAAGTTTTCATTTCAGAGGTAAGAAAAACTCAAGGCATAGATAGGTTCCTTTTCCTTCCGGCAAAATGTAACTCTGGACTTAAGAGGCTTATTAAAGGTCTCACAAGATTTCCTGAACATCAAACACCTCTCCCAAAATGACATTTTCAGATCTAAAGCAAATGAATCCTATACTTGTGGATTAAATTTACCTGGAAATGCATGGAAGCTAAAATTAGCTCCTGAGTTCAAAATAGTTTAATCCACTTGGTGTCAAAACAATGGCTCGGCTTCTCGGGACTCATTTTATGATACTTTAAAAATAAAATTAAAATATAGAACCTCTCACTGTTACTGTGCTATGTTCATTTTCCCTACTGTCACTCATTTAGTTATTTGTGTTCTTCAAGTCTTTATTAAGTACTGAAGAAAGAAAATCGGACACAAACAATTTGACAGCATGCATCTGAAATGAATTCTACCCGAGAGATGATGCGGACTATGACCTAAGCGTTCTGAACACCTGTTTCTTAGTCTTTGAATTTTTCACTACCAAGTTCCAAATTTTACATTACAAATCTAACAGAATTATCCGTCAGGTGTATATTTAACATGTTCACAATTGATTAAAAGCTGAAAAGAGAATGGTGCCAAGAAACATTAAATTCTTACGGATAAATAAACAGAAACTAAAGAAAGTTCACAAGAAGAACGTTCATTTTGTGTGAGAGGTATGTGTGTGTGTGTGTGGGCAGGCATGTGTGAATATGCATTTGTGTGCAGTCATGAGTTGGGAGAGGTCAACCTATGTGCCATGCTTCAGGAGTCAGCCATCTTGTTTTTTGACATGGTCATCTCTCACTGGGACCTAAGGCTACGCCATGCTAGGCTGGCCAAACTTTCTTAGCCTCTCCAACACAAAAACCATAAGCAAACACTGCCCCATCCAGTTTTCCCCAGGGATGCAAAGGACTGAGTTCAGGACCTCAGGCATGCATGGCAAGTCTTTACTCACTGAGTCATCTCATTAGCTCCTGAAAATGATTCATTTTTATTTAAAGCCATTTTTTCACACCTTTAAGCAACTTATTCTCTGTACATACCCAGAGACGCCCGACACTATAAATTACAATGACTTGACAATAGATTGGGAAATAAGTCTATCACCTGAGGATGCTGGCCCTAAAAGTCTGTGAAATTCCTGAACTAAAGGATGGAAGAGTCAGTAGCGCATTCCATTCAGGAGCCTACACCTGCCTGCCACTGTACAGGCACGCCACAGCTGTCTGTCCCTGATATGAAGAAACAAAACAAAAACCAAAAAAACCAAGACAGACTGTTGAGTCACAAGTACAGGCAGAGTTTGTGACCTTCGGCCTTCTGGAGTAGCGATTAGGGCCACCAAGATGAGCAGCATGTACCAACAGACCACTCCATAGCTTAAGACAGTGCCTTTCAAACTTAGCTTGCACAACAATGTCCTCTTGGGCTTGTCAAAGCATAACTGGTGTGGGCGGAATGAACTTCCAGGAGTGGTGTTGAGCCATTAATGTATTGGTTTATTAGCTTAAATTTACCTTTGGCATTCCTATCATGGCTGTATAACATGAGTAAATCAACTTGAAAGACCCTGGCTTAGAAAGTTACTGCCCATGGTGGAGTCTAAGAAGTCAACTTGGAACAAATGAAATTTGTATAATTCAAGACTCAATCCATCAGACTCAGACAAGCTTAAATATCATTTATTGTTTTATGTCATTATATTTTTAAGTTTTTTTTCTTTGTTTCATTTTCTTAACCTTCTACATCTTTTTATTTTTTTCATTTTATTTTATTCTATCTTTGGGCTCCTCTTTTAAGAACTCCACCCTAATTGCTGGTTATTTCTAACATCACTGCTGTTTCTACCATGTTGATGCACCTAACTTTACAACATATTGGGGTACCCCCATGCATTCTGTTTTCTAGTCTAGTTTCTCTAGTATCTGTGTTTCCACACACATCAGGGGCGCTTCCTACATCCCTAGAGCCTTCGTTAGGTACATCTCCATCCTTCTTAAATCTAACACTTAGACATCTAAAGCATGGCTAAGTCCAGGTAACAATTCACTTTAGACGTATAAATTTCCCATGGTGCTTTGCTTCACTGACTAAGAAGTCAATACTATTTCCATTTATCAACCTTTCCATTTGGAATATTCTTGGTGTGTTTTTCCCTTTAAAAGTTTGTTAATTTATAGCTAGTACTAAAATATATTTATTTTTTTTCCTTCCTAGCAGAGACTCTTCTGGCAAGCTCAACAACAAATATTTTAAATTCACCAGGTATGCACCCATACAAATAAACCCAGAGTCCTTGTTTCCTTTATAATCAACTTTCTGAGAAACAAGGAGAGAAATATTTTCTTCTGCAGTCCGGCCTTCTCCTGGTTTTTTTTTTTTTTCCCCTTCTTTGAAACCCTTGTGGACAAAGACCGGGAGACCAAGGCCATCTTCCCAGGGCTGGCCACCAAGGCTGCACTACCACACCCTGGCAAAGGTCACAGCAGGGGTCCCTTCTGATCTACAAAACAACACTCTAAAAAAAAATTCTGTCACTCAAGTTCAGAGGGAACAGAATGCCAACATAATTGAAAAAGGAAAACCCACAGTGAATTCTTACTATTACTGTTCAAGCCTTTACTTTGATCCTTTAGAATTTCTCTTAAAACGAGCTTTCCAGGGTGTGAGCAGGAGACATTGCTGCAGAGTGCTTAACTGCTGAGGGGAGAGTTAAAAGTGAACAGAACACTAGTTTAAGACCGAGTTCCACAGGCAGCCGGGCCGCAGAGGCAGCATTGGATGCAAGCTATAACTAAGAGTACAAATTAGCAAATGGGACCTCCAAACTGGAAGACCAGGCTTCACTGAGAAGACCAAAGAGTTCGGAAACAACCAACAACTCTTAATGTGCTGTTAGTAAAAGAGAACCCCAGAGTGTTGTTTGTATCCTGACTATTTACCATGTTAAATTTTAAAACGGATGATTCTAGAAAAGAAAGGCAGATTCGTACACGAACGGGAACATGTAAATATTCTAAGAACGGGCTTGTTCAAAATGAATTGTTTTGATGTTCATATAAAGGTAATATTGTGATAAATTTATAAAACTTGTATAGTTAGTAATATGCTATAGAACTATAAAATAGAAATATTTACTATCTACACTGTTTCTTAATATTATAGAAAGTTAATTTTGTTACAAGCTTTAGATAAAAATATTTAGACAAGAAAGTTAAACATCTCCCAAGGAAGTAAAACTAGAAGGATGTAAATTCTGTATTTGGACATTAAAACCAAGGAGCAGATATGTAAGGATTCTAGCTGTGACATGGTCTATGAGTGACACAGATAAACGAGCCCTTCATGCTGAGAGCATGTTGGGATCTCAAATCTATTTCACTTCTGAATTGATGTGCTATTATCTTTGAACATTTTTCACACTAGGAGGTGATCCCAGGAAGAAAAACGTCTTAAATGAAAACCTTATAAACAAGATAATTTCATTACTGCTACCTGAATTAATATGAGTTATTAGCAGTTGTACAAAAAATGATGAGATAAATGCTCTTGATATTTTAGGTAAAAATATTAGCAACCCCTTCCATATAATGCGAAGTTATACTTGGGAGGTTGAGGCAGAAGTATAGTTGCAAGCTAGCCTTGGCTACATGATGAAACCTTGTCTCAAAAACAAACAAACAAAAAAAACAAACAAAAATGCCTAAACTAAATAAAACAGAAAGCATAGGGCTATCCTAGGAAGCATGGCATCTCCACTATAATTTATTGTAATAATTTATTGTAGCTAGCTAGGTACACTGTAATCAAGTGTGAGGGTGTTTACAAATTCTGTTTGGGAATGATAAAAAGTTATTTTTTCACACTACTATTAATAGGCTCAAACAGATGAACAGCATTTGTTTCAGATGTTAGTTATTTTAACAGTACAGACATGATATCAAGCATATGAATCTATACTATAGATATACTTAAGATTAAATATATTAGACCTACTCATGGCAATTGCCATGTGTCAAAAGGAAAATAAAAAAGAATATCTTCACATGTATTATGTGCTATTTGGACAGGACTCTACCTACTATTAATTAATTTAATTATTGACAATCATCCATGCTAAAAATTGAGGAGAAAAGTTCTTTCAAGTCAATGCACTTGAAATGGAAGTTCACTGCAGGTGAAGAGAAGGCTTTCAGCTATAGATGTGAGCTTAGAAGAATAAGAATAATTCTGGATGGCAAGATACGTTGACAGCACCTTAGTATGTACCAATTTGATCAGTATAACACACACACACATACACACATACACACACACACACACACACACACACACACACATACTTTGTTTGTTTTGGATGCAGGGTCTTACTATGTAGTCTTGACTGGCCCAGAACTTGCAATATAGAACACCCTGCTCTTGAATTCACAGAGATCCCTCCTCACAAGTGTTGGGATTAAAGGCATGTGCAGCCACAGCTGGCAAGGATATATGTATATGTATACACACAAACACACACACACGGAATGACAGAGCTTCTACCAAGGGACTCTTAGCCAGGACTCCTGGTGCAGGTCTGCAATCCCAGCGACTTCAGAGGCTAACACAGAAAGTCTACTTACTTCCAAGCTTACTTGGGGTATAGAGTGAGTCCAAAGTCGCATAGGGGATTTGGTGAAGCCCTGTTCCAAAATAAGAAGAATAAAGATCTTGTTTGTTTGTTTTTGTTTTTCGAGACAGGGTTTCTCTGTAGCTTTGAAGCTTGTTCTGGAACTCACTCTGTAAACCAGGCTGGTCTCAAACTCATAGAGAGCTGACTGCCTCTGCTTCCCAGAGAGCTGGGATTAAAGGGGTGTGCCACCACCACAGCGCTGCAGAAGAAGAAAGATCACTCGAGATGCAGTTCAGTGGGGGTGGGAGGGCATACCTGTCTGGGCCTTGGGCTTCATACCCTGCACCAAACTACAACTCCCCGACTGCATCCCCCTCTCAAAGCCAAACCCTTCTAACTCAGAGAACTCAGTTAATGGCTTCAATTTGGAAATATTCCTACCAATACATGATCATGTTGCCAAAACATGCATTGGTTGATACATTACTATAATAATTTCCAAATTTTCTCAGGAACTTCCATAACACAGTGGATATCAAGATAAGGAGAAACAAAATCATCTATAAGATGAATTCCGGTTTTGAAATTTGTTCTGGAATACAACTCATCTTTTCAAAAGCAGTCATGGAGCGGGGAGATGGCTCGGTCAGGGAAGCGCTTGCTGGGCAAGCCTGGGGCTCTGAGTCTGATCCTCACCACCCACAGAGAAAGACAGGTGTGCAAGCACGTGCCTGTAATGCCAGCGCTGGGGGAGGCGGGGACAGAAAGACAGGTGTGGAGCACATGCCTGTAATGCCAGCGCTGGGGGGTGGAGACAAGCTGATTTCTAGTTTCACTGAACCAGTTAGTTTTGCCAAGTCAGTGGGCTCCAGATTCACGAGGAGGCCCTGTCTTGCCTAAAACATAAAGAGAATGACAGAGGAAGATACCTACATGACATTAGGCCTTTGTTCACTTGTATCAGATTGCACATGGGCACACAGACTCATACATACACATGCATATACAACATACAAACAAAGCAGCCACACTATCTCTAGGTCTTCCATAATAAAATGATTTTTTCCCACAGTGGTTCACTGTGCAAATCTTAACAACAATAACAACAACAACAATAAAATGCGAAATGAATGAATGAATGAATGAATGCATGAATACTAAAATTCAGGCTTTGTTTTCTGATCTACTAGGGCAACATATCTCAGATAATGTCTTCCTCATATTACTGTCGTCTTTCTGCAAAACAAAACCCCATGCTTGGAAGTTTCTTCATCTAAGAATCAGTGCAGCTGAGGAATTACTGCTTACTATCTAATTGTTCACAAAATTTGTCAGCGTGCGATCTTTTGGGGGAGTGGCTATAACTTTATTGGTTCTTGATGGCCTTGGTAGTGGCTGTTTGCCCTTAAAAAGACTAAGTCAATTGTTCTAAATACATAGGAGAAGAAGGAATTTATGGGAACCAGCAAGGGCTGTGAAGCAGCGTGGTGACATTTCTATGAAACCTTATAAAATCTTTGCGAAGCGTGATCAATCCTATCTGATAAAAAAGAGTTAAAACCACACAACTATCAAGGCAAAGGTCATGTAGTTCATCAGATGTTGAGAGGTTAAGCCAGATCTGTCTCAAAGCCAAAACTTTGCCCCATATGCCATGATCAGAAAGTGGCAATAATACATTATTCTGTAATTGGAACAGGATGGCTTCGACTAGAAGCATTTTAAGTGGTCATATATGACGTGAGATGATATAAAATCATAAAGAGGGTCATGGCAGAATCAGAAGGCTTATCAAATGGAACTTATTAAGCTTAGTTGGTTAATTGCATCTCCAAGAATTTCATCCTATGGGCCAAGAAGAAAGGGTTCTCAGATTGAAGGTAGAGGACAAAGATACAATCAGGCAAAAGTAAACCACGGATATGCCCGAAGGACATGCAGCTATCTGTGGCAGGGTAACAACTGATTGGTAATGAAACCAGAGGATGAAATTCTGGCAAAACCACAGTGGTCAAATTGTAGAAATACTAAATATAGGAAAATAGTTTTTGACAAAAATCACCATGTAGCAAAAGTAAGTAGAGATGAACTACTCAGACACACAAAATACCTAAAGCACACATGCAGAAAACCTTCATGTAGAGAGGACAGAGACGTAATCCCATAGAGTACATGGGAAGGGAAAGCCTGACAGGAAGAAAACCTCACATGGCCGCTGCTAAGGAAGAAGTGTTGGATGACTAGGTCACATCTGGAAGAGCAGAGCAGTGAATTCAGAGTCATTAGCCATGACCAAGGAAAAGGCCTCAGTGACCTTTTCCTTTGATGATGTTCACAGAGAAGCAATTCATTAGAAGTATTTAAAAATTTGTTTCCCCTAGGGAATCACAAAAACTAGTTACCATATATGAATATTTTGTAGAAATTACTGGTTATCCAGAATCAAATATTATCTGAATATGCAGTATTACAACTTATGGAAGTTATGACTTCAAAAACAAATTAATCCTATAGTAAATAACTAGTACACACTTTCTTAGCATCTTAATTTGTTACTAAAAAAAAACCCTGGCTCACTCTAATTTTTCCTGCATGGTGGTGCACATCTTTAATCCCAGCACTTGGGAGGCAGAGGCAGGCAGATCTCTGTGATTTGAAGGCCAGCCTGGTCTACAGAGCTAGTTTCAGGACAGCCAATGCTACATAGAGAAACCCTGTCTTGAAAACCAAATAAATAAATAAATATTAAAAAAATAAAATTATCATATGGTTGTATAGTAGCATCAGGCAAAAACACATAAAAAGCTTTTTATATCACAAATAAAACTCAAAATGAAGTTCTATCTTTTAAATGATGTGGAGACAATTCAGCAAGACTTTTCTCTTTCACTTCAAACATTTAGCATTCTAGTTAATTAAGTGTTCCAAGCATATGAAACATTTCATTATTATTGGGAGATTATTTTCTTAAGAACAAAATTAAGGCACTTGGGGCTCCTGCCTAAAACACATCCACATATTTCTTGCAAAATGACGAGAAGAGGTAAAACCAAGAGATTTTATTCGGCTAAAATTAATCACGGTTTAATTTTATGCTTGGCCTACTTCACACATAAAGTTAGGCATAAATATCCCAGGTATGACAAATGCATTTCTTATCTTCTGGGAAAATAAAACAGCTACTTGGTTACATATTATTTTTTGTTCAATTGTTAACCAATTAGGTGCCCTTATCCTGTCCCTGCTATTGTCATTCGGTCATTACTTAAAAAAAAAAAAATCATGTGCCAGGAGCTCGATTCACATTATTTCCTGAATACAACGTTATTTTGAACAGATTATAATTATGTTAAAAATTGCCCTCCGCTTTCAATAATTTGAAGGTGATTAAACTCATGATCCATGTGTGGTGTACGTCTATAGTCATAGCTACGAGCCGGGGCATGACGAACATTTGAGTCTAGGATTTCGAGATATACCCGGGTAACACAGTAAGACGCTCTTTCAATTAAAAAAAAAAACATACAAGCAAACAATAAAAATTAAAATGTAGGCTAGGAGTGGAGGGAATAGGGATATCCAGGTGGAATTAACCCAAACAGAGAATGTATGAAAAAGCCATCGGAAAGCTTGGTATTTTATAGGTCAATTGAAAAAAAAAAGAGTTAAAAAAAAGAGCCTGAAGAGAGATATTTTGTATGACTGGACAATGACACTCCCAGAAGTCATGGGTAATTAAGCAAAAATCCTAGTGCTGGGTTGGACACTTATGAGCTGTTGGTCAGGAAGGCCTTAGAGACTCCAACGTCAATGCTGCCCTTCACCAATCCTCTTGATGGCCCACACAGAATAGATGGCGAGACCTTACTGCTGCAGACTCCACACACCTTGACTGAAGATACTAGGAAATCAAGCTAGGATTGAGTTGCAAGCTTCCTCCCTGCTCGATAAGGTTCGTAAAGTCAAGAGTGTCATGAAAGCTGCCAGGGAGGAATGGTACCCACGATCTAACCCTGCTGTGACCCGGACGAACCACCACACTAACCTGCCGGCAAGGTGTGTTCACTGGCACAATAGTGTTATGACTGCCATGTGGGTAACCAAGGAGTCGAGTTGGATGTGAGGCCACATGACAGTAATGAATTCATACCCAGTACTGTAAATGATCAAAAAAATAAAAGACCTAGTTTGGCTAACTTGATAGGGCATCAGGTTTTAAACATTTTCGCTTATACTTTTCCTCAGCCTCGATTGGAGAAGCTTCTCTTTGCAATAAATGGTGGCGAAAGCAGAAACTCATGGCTGGCTATTCAAGTTCAGAGAAAAAGGGATAGTTGAGTATTCAGTCCTAAATAGGACATTCATATGACCACCACCCAAGGCTCAGGGAAAACTGTAAAAGGCGGGGGGAACAGAACCTAGGAGCCAAAAGATAGAGAAGGGCTTTGAAAGGCTATCCCTTGCACGTGACACATTCTGTGAATGAACCCACAGCAGCTGTGGATGTCTGATCTGGGTCTGCAGAAAACCCTGTCAAGAGTCAGTGATGGACGGGAGAGGGGCTCATCGGGCTCTCCCCCTCCCTGCTGAACTTCTGACTACCGATCCACTCCGGAAAAGGCAGCATTGGGGTCTTTGGTTACATACTCAGTGGTGGTGAGAGTTTCAAGATCTGGGTCACCCAGACGTCTCTGATCAAGTTCAGTGGGTCACCAAACAAACAAAAAGACATGAACATGAGAACGGGGCTCGTAGGGATGAGGGGTGTGTGTGTGTGTGTGTGTGTGTGTGTGTGTGTGTGACAGGGGTGAGGGAGGTAAAAGATGCTGGGGATGGAGTACCCACAATGCATCACATGGACACATGAAGCTATCAAGCAACAAACTGAACTAATTTAAAAGTTGGGCTAGGATTAAAACTGGGTGTAACTGCATCCAAAGCATTTGTTTGTTCTTCTCAAGATGCTGAACTGTATTTCTATGGCATCTACTGGCTTTCAATGCTGACTCATGGAAGTGACCTTCATTTACAGCAACTGTTGGTAGAGAGTCGATTTTCTCATTTTAATTATTGGCATGAGGTCTGCTATACAACCAAGTCAAGTCTGTAGCACTATAATGGGTTAGTAATAATATTACAGTAAACAAATCATGGCTTCACTTTCGCTAATCTTTGTAAGCACCTGTGAATTTTAGACTTTCTTAGAATGGTTGCTTTAAGTGTGAAAAATGGTTTGGGAGACTCTGTTTATTATACTAGAAATACATAGACTAAATTCAGAATCAAATTTTGGTTTTTGTTTTATGTTTTTATGAGTATAAGTTTGATTTCAATATAATATCTTCACTGAATTTATTCTATTTTATCATCCAATCTATCATCTTTTTTTCCCCTTTTCATAGTGCTAGGTTCAGGTTCCAGGGATTTATATATATGGGGTGAGTCCTCTCTCTACCACTGAGCTACAGCCCCAATCCAATACGCTGTCTTCATTAGATACTGTGAAGACAAGACAGCAAGAAAAATATTTACATATTACTTTGGGATCCCTGTATTTAGAGTTCAGCGGGAACTTTTATTGTTGATGAATTAAGAAATGGTGAATGATTAAGTATTTGCTGCAAATCAAATAGAAACCAGAGAAGTGCAATTTCTTAGTCACATCTGTGTCCAAAGGCTACCCTCACATTTGTCTTTCATAACCATCTGCCTAGGAGCAAGAGACTACAGACTTCACCCTTTGGGATTCAGTTCTGAATGTTGGGGACAACAGGGCTTTTGTGTTAGAGAAGCGTCACTGTTTGGATGAGGTGCGCAGTCAATGCAGAGCTAAGGCACCGAACCAGTTCTGTGTCCCCCCTTTCACAGAGAACAAGGAGTTTAAGGGGCGACTTCAAATATGCCTTAAGTAGCACCCGGACAATCCTCCATTGTATTGCTCTCTTTTCCCTTCTTGGTTTCTTACCCTCACAAACGCCCACACACCACATCTCCTACAGATGCTTTAAAGAACACCCTAAGTTACTGTAAAAGACTGCAGGATTGCTCTAAGATCCAACTGACTTCTATTAATGACTTCACCGTTATTTTAGTAACGCTTATTTTAAAAACCAGGACGATAAAACTTTTAATGGCTGAGAATTTCTTACCCTAGGACCAGGTCTGATTTTGAAATTGGTGTTCGACAACTTTGGCTTCTCTTTTACACCTCTTTTCTAGCGTGTGACATTCTCTTTCCCCACAGGAGTCCCTGGGTATCCCCAAGCTACCTTTGACAAAGGCGAGGCCTTAGCCAGTCAATTTAAGTTAATGGGCTACCTGCCCAGGCCTAATTTACTTACAGCAGTAGCTGTAACTCCAGACGGTCCTACTACTCCCTCACTTGCTAATGACAGGCATTTCCTTCTCACTCAGGAGGTGGATGTACAATTTTTCAGGTGGAAAAGGCTTCTCTTGGTACCATAAGGTCACCACGTGTGAGAGACTGCCCACGGTTTCTGTAGGTGAGACTGACGCAGGCCTGATGCTGTATGACTGCCTTGCTTTTCCTTAGGACCATTTAAAAGCAGAGAAAAGGCAGGGAAAAGGAGAATGCAGTGAGGACGCAACACTTCCACCTAAGGATTCTGTCTTATAAAGCGCATAGCAATTGATCTTACGTTAAAGCAGCCCAGGGCTTTCAATAGTCAAATTAAAAATGCACTAATAAAGAGGTAATTTAATATGCAATTTCATGCATTAATAATTAGCTGAGCAGTACTGAACTTCTAGGTAGAAAGCTATGGGAACATAATTAATGAACTATTAATGCCAAAACAGATGTCATAATAAAATGAGACTTTAATAAATCATTTATTAAGTGGCTACGAACTACTTTGTTAACATCTCAAAGGTAACTACTACGCTACTTAATTCATAGATGGAAACTAGGGGCTTGAAGACAAACAGTCACTGAGGGTCAAGGCTCGTTACTGAGTTCCTGCACGGTGCCTTTAAGTGCTATTGCTGGTCTAGGCCAAGCCTAAGCTTCTCACTGGCTTCTGTGTCCTCTTGTAGCTATTTTTACACACAGAAGAAGCTGAGTATAACAGAAAGGACAGTAGGCTAGCTCTAGGCTCTCAACATCCTAACAGCTAATGCTCCTAATTGTGATAACTGAACTTAAGGAGAAGGAACTGAGAAGGGACACTGTACCGTATTGAGTGTAGGGGCCAATTGCTACAGAGTAAGGTAATTTTGAACATCTAAAGCTGATTCGGACCTCGATGTGAATCTCACATAACTGAATTTCAGTGGAGGATGCAGAAGGACCAATGCAGGTTACCATGTGAAAAATAGAGTGTGTGGGAGTATTGACTGTCTCCAGGAATAGCAAAGAATAAATTTATCAGAGGAAGAAAATATGTATTTTTGTGGAAGCAAGAAATTGCCTGGTGAAAGATAAAAATGCTTCCTAATGAATCAAAATTAAAGCTATGTAGGGCAGGGTAGAAAGGTTTATATCCTTTCTGTGCTTATTAATATAAACTATAAAATTTCCAAATCACCGAGATCTTCAGGGATTATTCCAGATAAATTTTTACCAAATATTGTCTACATCCTCAGAGAAGAAAAGGATAACAAGATAAGAGGAAGGAAAAGCTATACCCACAGTTCCCCAGAACTGAATTTTATACTTTACAGCTTACAACGCTTAAATGATAGAAAAGTAATTAATAAACAAGTGTGTGTAAAAGCGACCTATGTGCCAGGGATCCTAGATCCAAGGACAGTTAAAGGCAGATGCACGTCAGGATGAAGTTGTTAATAAAGCTGAAACTGAGCTAGAGAATCATACTCAATAGGGAACCTTAACTAAAAGAGAGAAAAAAAAATCAATGATAAATAAGACTGCTTCTTCACCTCGAGAGTTCCAACCAAGTGAGACTATTAAAGAAACCACAGCAGCACTGCGTCCGTGCACTGTGAGATTTTCACTTCGCGGCTTAGCGTTATTCACCGAGTGCCTGCAAGTTGAAACATCATTTCTTTTTATTAGCACCACCATAAGAGGTGAACCTTAGCTAACAAGAAGATCAACAAAGCTACACCACAGGTGGTGTTTTTGTTAACACGACCCACAGACGTTCAACACATTACTCTTTCTAATTATTAGTGAGATAATATTAACCCCCCCCCCCCCCATATCCATTCACAAAACTATGTCATCCCATTGATGCCTCATTAGGGGTAAAGCCTTAAAGTGGAAGAAATCCTTGGTAACTGCTTCCCTTGGGAATGATAGTACACACGGAGAGGATGGATTGTTGTCTAACCAGCTACTTTCCTTCTGAAACTCCATTCCCAGAAAACCACACACGGAATAACAAGAAGGTATCTTTCTCAAATGCGTCCTACATTTCTTCAAGGTAACACATGACTTCCCAGAATCCCGACTCTCTTAGGAACAGTTTTTGAGGCTTTTGTGTTATACAACATCACGAAAATTAAACACATTTCTGATAATTTAACGCGACATATTCCATAAATCTTTGTCAAAACAATTATTGTCAACCACAACGCAATTATCCATATTCAATTTGATGACTCAACTGGAAAATTACTTTTTTCCTAATAAAATTCACGAAATGACAATAGCACACCAGTGTTGATTAGATGCTCAGTGGGTACTAATTAATTAAACCAGGTAAATTTAGGTCCCTGCTAATAACCTTGTGAGAAAAAAAATCCATACACATGGTTCTTTGTCTCGGATGAAGGGAGTTCTCCTGTTTGCCTCCTTTTCTTTCTATTTCTTTTCCTAATTTCTCCCAGAAGGGAAATACAAAATAAACAATAAAACTCAACTACTATTGGCTGGCACTACAGATAAAAAGGTGAGAGCTCTTTGTAACCTTGTTTAGTGAAAGAAAAGAAAAAACAGAATGTTTTTTATTGTTGGTAACTGAGAGAGAACCTCCTCAGTGCATCCTTGGGGCAGAGCTAGTATAGGACCAACAACTGATGGCAAGAAATAGCAGCTTATTTATCACGAGAAGGCTTCTTCAGCCAGCAGATCATTGAAATGCTGAAGTTGGCCATGGGCTCCGCAAGGGTGGGTGGGTGGGGGGCAGGAGGCATTCTCTCACGGGTTCAGAGTCCACTATTCTTGAGCTTTTATATGGTGATAATTCATTTCTTCTGAGTCTAACAAACAGTTAGTGAATCACGGAAATAAATACCAGGCGTGGTAGAGGATGCTTGCTGCCAAGCTGCCCAGAAATGACTAAGAAGGTGAATGACCCTTTGTCCATACCACAACACTGAGGAGCAGTGACTGTCCCCGTGAGCCTGAAGGAGCAGGAGTATTATGAACCGGGAGCTGTTTAACAATGAGATGAATTAGTTTAGGATAGGTTGCATCAAGTTAAATTTTCGTGTGAGCAGACAGACACTGGAACCTGGCTCATGCTACAACTCTTAATTTCAGAACCCCACTGAATCACATACCAAATATAATGTGTTGGCAATTGAGCCAGAAGGATGGAAATGAAGACATTAACGAATGTGTCCAAGTGGCTTTTTTTTGTGGGGTTCAGAAACCACTTGTCTGACCGCAACCAGAGAATGGAATTTTTAGGGAGAGTGGTTGTGTTCCCTAGGAGGAGGAGTTTCCTAATAGAACTCAGAATGAGTAGATGGCTTCTTCACCCCGAAGCCCAGTAGTGGGTGCTGTATTTTGATGACAGGGCATTTCTGCAGGGCCCCACAGCTCTCTATTTTGGGTGTCACTGGATATAATGCCAGAACGGAGTGTAAAAGAATGAGTCTGATCCCCTCACATTGCAGAAAACTATTTTTGACATAAGGCCTTCTGACTTATTCGTAAGCTTTGTACTTGGGGGGCAGTCCACCCCATCATGAGCTTACGAAAAATGGTCAACACATAGGCTATGGAAGTGTAAGTCTAGAGCCAATCAGCTGTCAATCACAAAAACCGGGAAAAGAGCTGGGCGGTGGTGGCACACGCCTTTAATCCCAGCACTCAGGAGGCAGAGGCAGGCGGATCTCTGTGAGTTCGAGGCCAGCCTGGTCTACAAGAGCTAGTTCCAGGACAGGCTCTAAAAAAGATGCAGAGAAACCCTGTCTCGAAAATCCAAAAAAAGAAAAAAAAAAAAGAAAAAAAAAAAAAAAACGGGAAAAGCTGCATGGGATTGACCAGCGCTGTTTGTACCTCCTTCCATTCCTCACGTGCCTGAGAAGTACAGACGTGAAAAAAGGATTGCGGTGAGGAGCAGCTTTGCTGAGGTGACGGAGTCTCACCTCTGATCAGGAACAAAACGTGTGAAAAGATGAAAAAGTTCACTGATCCAGCGCCTAGGAAATTTCCAGCAATCTGGAACCTGCCTTAAAAAGACACAACACTGGGGCTATAATTACGATAAATTCCTGTGAGTGAGGAAAGCGCTGGACTAGTTTATTTTTGAATTTAGAAGCTTCAAAATATGCGTGGTCGACAATCGGAGCATGTACCCTTCCCGTGCCCTGAGTGATCTCGAAGAGAAAATGATTTGAAGACTTCAAGCATCGGCGTTACCTGCTTTCCAGTGGAACATTACTGCCAAGGACCCAGCTGTCCTGCAGCTGGACGGACTCGGGTGTGGTTTGCAGCTCGGCGGGCAAAGCAGCCGGCGGGGCCGGACTCTGGTTCCTCCTATTGGTCAGGGAGTTTCTATTGAGAGAAGTGATTGATGGGTGATGTTGGGCCGAGTGCTGCTTATGGGAAGGCGGCAAAGGCTGCAGGGTAGGTTGTCCTTGGTTGTTTGCAGGTTGCTCTGCAGAAAAAAGAGAAACAAAGAAAGACCCGTTATAGGTTTCCGTGTGTACATACGTGCGCGCGCACGCCACCCTTTCCGCCAGAGCTGCTGGAGATAGATAACTTAGAGTTAAAAACTGCGTGGAAAAGCCACAACCTAATGCATTTGCATATTATTCTATTAAGTGTTTGCTCAGTGACATTCTCAAAGACCAAGTTTACCCTTGATACGCAAAGTTCTAATTAATATACAACAGATGGCAAAATTGCTTTTGGTTTTAATTTGTTTCAGACTTTTTTTTTCATCTGGATTTATTAACACCTTCAGAAAACAACATCTGACAGCTCCCCTAACGTGCCTTTAGATTTCAGATTTTTTTTTTTTAACAAACCAAGCCTGAAATTAAATGGGTGATTTTGGTAGAACACAAAGGTTTTTGAAATGCATATAATCCCTATAATTATTTAATGGAGTTTTTTTTTTAAAGCTTTATTTAACTGCAATAAATCATTACGAGCTAGTTGCTAACCAGCAGTAAGCCTGCTCGAGTTTAGCGCATCCCAAACAGGCAGCTCCGTGCTATGATCCACTAATAGACGCTAAGCATTCTGTAGCAGAAGGTCACTCTGCGGAGCAGATGTTGCTTCATGGATACTTAGCAGGCTGAATCACATCTGATTACAACGTCAGAAGCCTCATATACTTAATGACCGTGACATCCATTAGAACACACACAGAACAGATTCTCCAATTTCACAGTGTGTAGGAGAACTACATTTCTGGAGTGAGTCGTAGGTGACCAGAGCGACTCCTAGCAATAGATCAGTGGCACACATATTCTGCTCCAAACCAGAAGCAGAAGATGACCAACAATTTCAAAACACAAACACAATATTGCATTATAACTATGGGGGTAGCACTCTAGAGCTAGTAAATCGTCAGCTAAAACCACAGGCCGTTGCAGCATCTGAGATCTACTTTGCATGTCTTAGCTTTGGATATATATTTTACTAAATTGACATATACTGTATTTTACCAGAAGGATGATGCCTTAATTTAATATCAAAGTTATTATCTTCCTCCACATATAAAATACCTATTTTTTATTAAATATTGTTCAAAATGCAATATAACTGTAAAGTATCTTATTAAATCATGCTATTAATATAAATACCTATATTAAAAGAGAATAGGAAACGTGGTGGCTATCTTTCAGAGACTTTGAAATCCAGCAGTGATTATTAAGGAAAATAATACAATTATGCATTGTAATTCTGGATGCATGAAACGAATGCATGATGGGTAGTAGGGTGGACTATATGATCAAACTTCTGTAGCAGATCAGCAATAAAGATAGCTCCTCCCACAACACATAACATCAGTGATTATTATGTGTTTCTACCAGTGTCTAATAATCTCTATCCTGTAACTTAACAACCAACAGCTTCTCACTCTTGAAGTGAAAAGCAGAGACAAAATATCTAAATCTGTAACAGCAAGCGAATTCCTTGTGGAGCTGCTATTCCTAAAGTTCCCCACACTAGACACCTCAAAAATCTTCCCTGATTCAGTGTCTTGGCGATCAGGACAAATGAAGGTCTAAGTCTCACTAGAAATGCAGCACGCCTTAGAAGGAATCGCAGGGCTAAGACGGTACAGAGTTGAAGTTCTTTCACGACACCAGGCCTCAGTTTAAGCCCCACGGAAGATTCATTATTCAGGTCTCATGTAATTAATTAGAGCTGTCTTCCTCAGCACCAGTACACATGAGATTCTTTACGGAAAGCTGGAAGGCACATTCAGAAAGCTCCTCACAGTCCGCCACAGCAAGCGGCAGCTATGGGGGCGTGGGATGGAAACAAAGGGAGCAAGGCAGAAATAGTTCAAAGGACAAGGTGACAAGACTTTGCCGAGAAGGCAGGAGGGGCCAGGTGACGCCATGTTATTGAGCTTGGTATCATCCAAGAACGGCACGGCACTCTACACGTGTCTGTTACGGCAACTACTAAACGGTCCGAAGCGTCTAGGAATCAGAAAACCAAAGTTAATTCTTTGTGAAGAGTCACGGTAGAGCCCGTTCTATATGATCTCAGGACAACTCGATGGATTCAATCAAATCTACTCCGTTGTCCATTTATGCCTACATTCGGCAAACATGTAACCACATTCTGTGCTACAGAGATGTGCTGAGTCGGGGCCCAAGTGAATTCACTCTATAAATGATGAAATAGCACGCATGGATGTGGAGGTTGGTATTAAACGCTAAATAAATTTAAGATCTCTGTCACATATCTGAATGTGTTAGTTAAGGATTCCTCTTAAAACAAATCAACACACAACCACTGTGGAATTTAAGGCATTAAATTTATGCCATTTAAGGCATCAGAAATCTGCCCCTAGCTTAAGTTGTTCACTTTGTAAGCATTTAGCAAGGACTTGGCAGCCGTGACGCAAAAGACACCAGTACTTCCCATGGCCCATCCAGCTACTTCAGCAGTACATTACTGCTGCTGGGACCACTTTTCATTTGGCTACACATCCAAGAGATCTACCAGGCAAACAGCTCCAGATGCCGAAGGTCCTGATCTCTACAGACTCAGATGGGAGCGTCTGAGCGGAATAGCGGAACGTTTAAATTCTACAGCGTATCATGGAGAGAAGCAATATCCACAGACTCAGAATTCACACCAGTTCTCAAGATTCTGGGCAAATGGGACATGGCTGGGGTGTGCATTTATCTCCAGCATCCACTCAACAGGGAGCAAGCATATAAATCCCAGCAAGATGAGACAGAGAGAAACACAGCCAGACAAGACGACAGAATAAAAGAACAAAAGTAGGAGAGAGAAAGACAGATCTACGGCTATACAGCTCGCTACAGTTTTAAAGTAGGAGAGAGAAAGACAGATCTACGGCTATACAGCTCGCTACAGTTTTAAAGAGGCATAAAAATTTGGCTGTCATCATCGCAGCTTCCAACACAAAGAATAAATATGATCAGTTGCATGACTTGGAAGATTTTTAAAAAACAAAATATTTGCCTAAAACAAATATAACTATGAGTCATACTGAGAACAGAGAGAAGTCATTTTAGAGTCTGTACATAAAGAATTACCGAATATCCAGGGAAGCATTTAGGGACCAAGGTTCAAAATGGGCATAATGTAACATAGAACAGCGTCTAGACGTGGAGATTATTAGAATGCTTGAGAGGCTAAGTCAGGTGAGCGCATAGGAACAACGCGGGCTGCACCTTTGGCCTTTGGGGTTGAGCTAATCCATGCAGGGTAAGCTTTGCTCAGAGTTACCAAAAGGTTTTAGATATATGGATTTGGGACAAACTGACCTCATGCATCGCTGAGACACAGATCTGAGGATGCCACTGTAATTCTGGAAAATTACAACTGGCTTCCTAGTGCCTATCAAACATAAAAATAACCTCAGAGTGAGTGGGGGTATTTGGTCACAGAAAGCCCAACATGGGGAGCTGGAGAGATGGCTTAGCAGGTAAAAGCATGTACTTTTCTCTCAGAGGACGTATGTTCAGCTCCCAGCATACGTGCTAGACAGCTCACATCTGCTGAGCGATTTGATGGCTCGAATTTCACGAGTCCCTAAACTCACATGTATACACCCCACACATACACACACATGCATAATTTTAAGACAATATAAATAAGTCTTTAAGAAAGAAAGTCTGATGGCCCCAGGGCTGGAGAGATGGCTCAAAACACTGGCTGCTCTTCCAGAGGACAGACCCAAGTTTGAGTCTCAGCTCTTCTATGATGGCTCACAATCATCCCTGATTCTAGTTCCATGGGATCTAACGCCCCCTCCTGGCCTCTGTTGACACCAAGCAGGCACGCAAGTGTTACACAGACAGACATACATGCAGGCAAAACAGATAAAATAAAATTAAAATTAAAATGGAAGGAAAAAAAGGAATTTCAGCATACATCTGGCAAATTCCATTTCCCCCAGCATCCTCTTCATCCATCTTTCCTCTGAGTTGTAGTTGCTTTAATCTTTTAAAACATTGTCCTTCCTTTTTCTACATGCAAATCTCCACTTGCTTCAATCTCTAAGAAACATAACACTCCTGACTTTGCTTGGAGGATATCACTTATCTCTTCCCTGATTCTCCTAAAAAAGTTTTGTTGAGAGAAGTCCTTCGGTATATGTGTTACTTTTATTGGTTAATAAAGAAGCTGCTTCCAGCCAATGGCTTAACAGAAATATAGCCGGGCTGGAAGAGATGTATATAGAGAGAGTAGGTGGAGTCAGGGAGAAGCCATGGAGCTTCACTGGAGAAGCCACGCCAGATGCTGAACAGAGGTTTACCTGGTAAGCCACAGCCACGTGGCGATACACAGATTAACGGAGATGGGTTAGTTTAGAATATAAGAGTTAGCCAGAAAGACGCTTAAGTGAATGGCCAAGCAGTGATTTACTTAATATGGTTTCAGAGTGATTATATCACAGTCTGGGCAGCTACGAACGGACAAGCAGCCTCCAACAACAAAGTTTCCTGTTTTTTTTTTTTTCAATAGCTCCTTTTACTTTTCCCTTTGTGCCATGGTTACTTCTGCAGGCTATGACCCCTTTATCTTCTTTAATCCATCTTTGAGTCCATGCTATACCCACAGATAGGTCCCTTGCTCAAGTCCCATCAAAGACACTTCTTTTTGCTGTGGATGGGAACAAATACAGAGACCTATATCTGGATGATGTGCAGAGAGTGGGAGACCTTGGAGCATTCAGTCCTAAAAGGGATGTCTCCATCCAACCATCCACGCAGGGCTCAGGGATTACACAGAAGCGGAGGTAGGCAGGCTGTTAGAGCCAGCGGGGATCCAGACACAACAGGGCCGATGTACACATGAGCTTACAGAGACTGTGGCAGCACACAGAGGGCCTGCACGGGTCTAAATCAGATGGGGTCCCAGCGCTGAGAGAAGAAAGTGGACATAAAATCCCACCTCTAAGATGCGATTTGCAACTGACAAATTGTTTTCTCCAATGGAGTATTACAGGATGTATTAGCCACACCCCAGGGCAGGTCCCAGGCCTAGAAGGAGTTGTCTGACATGAAACAAACCCCACGCACTTTTTGATTCATTTTGCTTTGGTAGTTTTTGTTCTATTGATTTTGTTTTGTGGGATTTTTTTTTGAGAGAGAGAGAGAGAGACAAAATGTAAGAGAGAAAAAATGTCAAGTGGGGGTGGGTAGGGAGGCATTGTTGGGGGAGAATCATGATCAAAATAACGAGTGAAAAAATTAAACAAAAGTATGCACTGGCTGTGTATTTTTGAGGAATTACATTAGAAAGTATTAAACAGGTACAAAGCAGAGCTTACCAATATTATTTTTAGTCAAAAAGCTCTTTGCAAAGATGCCTAGCTTCCCAAAGAAATGCCAAGGTCCTTGGAAGCACACGAGCACCGTGAATTTCTTAGGATTTCATAGCACCTTCACAAAGTATCGTACCTCAAAGACTCTTTACAAGACGCTATTGATTTCATGGTGTTTATGTGTTTGGATATGAGATGGGCCCAATGCTCACACGTGCAAAGCCTGAGCTGTCTTCTCAGGTATCGGACCACAGCAACGAAAAGCGAGTGCAAATCTTTTGCTCTCGCAAATAAAAATAAATGAGCATTTATTATTAAGCTAAATAATTAGCAAATTAAATAAAAATGAACAGTTTTTATTTATCACCTCACTGAGAAGGAGGACAAAGCCACTCATTCCAAATACTGGTTTTCAGGAACACGTTTTGCAACTGCATCTGTGTTTTGATACTTCAAATCTACTCTTGTAAAAAAAAAAAAGATCTGCAAAAAAATGGAAGCTTACATTTTATATGTTCTTATAAACTACAACATAAAATCTGCAAAAAAATGGAAGCTTACATTTTATATGTTCTTATAAACTACAACATAAAAAGAGATATTAAATATTATATTATTAGATGGTCTGGCTTATCAAGTACATAATTTCCTTGTATCGTAAAGCTTATTCTTATATATGCTTCCAAATAAATAAATGTGTGTGTATGTTCTCGCATGGTCACGAGTCCACGTGCATGCATGTGCATGTAATCGTCTTTTGGAAAATAACCTCCTTAAAACTATTCTCTATGTAAAAAAGTAAACTCCCTGGCCTCAGGTATTATGTAATCAATCACTACCACATCTTACTCCTTTCTTCTTCTTCCCTTTCTCATGGTCACATTGTTCTTCAAGCTTCCATGAGAGCCCAACAATTACCTGGTTTTATTTATTAAGTTGCCTGAAATATACATATGGCAGATGCTTTTGAACCTCGGATTTTATTAAACAGACAGGAACGACTCTGTTTACTTTGCAAACCTGGCTATCAAAGCGTGTTCTCTGATGGCGTCCTGTAAGGCCATCTGCTTCTGTGTCATGATAGACAACCAATGGGCGTGTTGATAATTAGAGCTAGAAGCCACAGAAGTTAGTGCAGAACGGGTAGATTCCGGTTAGATCAGGCTATTGACACAGATCCTGTATTACTGGAGCTCTGTCTGGGGCAGAACCAAACCTTTGGACTGATCTTCTTGTTCAACAACCCTACTGTCAGCACCAAGAGACCCCAGATGTCTGACCACACAAAGGATAAGAAACTGGGCCTTTATTTTTCATGGAATATGTCCTTCAGTGTTACTTAACTGTTATGAGCACCATTTAAAGATCTAAAAGACACAGTGCCTGGGTAACTGTGAGTGTTAAAGATAACTGTTATAAAGACCAGGGAGGAAACAAGCCCTTTAGGGGCAATGACACATCCTGAGGGAAAACCAAGAAAGAGAAGACCCTTGTCAACCACGAATACTATAGCCATTACAAGTAAGGTCACTCGGCCAAGAGTTCCTGAAGGGAGCTCTGCTTCAACAGGGAGAACCTCACACACACATGTCACAGGAACAAAGGTAAATCCAAGCTCGTGCCTTTCTACCAAGAAGGACCTTGATCTTGCCATACCAAGGAAATCAAATGATTGAGCACAACCAGGCGTATTTGCTGACTTGACTTGGATAACTCTTTAGACGGAGTCTTGCTATGATGCTCTGACTGGCCTCAAATTCACAGGCTCCAACAATCTCTTTCCTCTGCCTCCCGAGAAACTGGCACTGTGGCAGCACACCTCCACACCCAGCTGAGGTGTACATGGTGTGTGCGTGCGTGCGTGTGTGCGTGCGTTTGTGTGTGTGTGTGTGTGTGTGTGTGTGTGTGTGTGTGTAATGGGAAACCCCGCTGGCTCACCACGGCTCTGCAGCATCTCCTCTGTGATTCACACAGTGGAGGCGGCTGTGCTACTCCCAGGGCAGAGTGGAAATGGACTTTTTTGAGTGTGAAACCTGGAAGAAAAACAACACCTGATGGGAGGTAAAAGAGCTTTGTTCGAGCGGCGTGTGCATCTGTAAGTGAGGGCTCTGGGTGGTGGCAAGAGAAAGGAGAGTGTGAGGTGAGAAGAGAGGAGGAGAAGGGGGCTGGCGCCTGCACTGAGCCAGTGAGCACAGCAGTTGGGACAAGAGTTGCTAAGGTCCCAGAATGCTTTGCCCCAACCGCCTCCTTCAGGATTTCCTTCCCAGGATGTTGGAGGCAGGCTGGCTTGCAGAGGTCCCCAGGGTAGACAAACGCTAATGTGAAGGGAGCTGGAATACTGGGTTGCTTTTGAATAGAGCAAAACTTCAGTTTGATGAAAGTGTGTTAATAGCAAAAGGAAGGTAGACAGAGGGCAAGAGAGGAAGCGGGGAGAGGGAGAGGTCAGGAGATGAAGCAGAGGCTGGGAGCGCAGAGAGGGAGGATGAGAAGAAACATTTTCTCCCCTTTCGTTTTTGATGGATTAAGATGGGTTCTCAGGTAGCCCAGGCTGGCTTCCAACTCTATACAACAGAGGATGATCTTGAACTCTGATGATCTTGCTTTGACTGGGCTCGTGGTCTGTGGGGCCACACTTGGTCTATGCTGTTTTAAGTCTAGGTTGTGAGCAAAGCCAGCTTCCTGTATACTAGGCAAATGTGCTAACCAGCTGAGCTATATCCCAGCCCAAGACACTTGGTTTCATTTGCAGAAGTGCTAAAGAACACCGAGAAGCATGGGTATGGGGTACATACAACCCATTAAGCCCACAAGCTGACACCAGTGTCAGCCAGTGTGAGTTGACACTCCAATGTGTTGGCCATCTCATCGGCTGCTTGCCGGGAAGGGGTGGGTGGAAGCCTGTGTTTCCCTACCTAAAATGGATCCAATCTCACTTCATTTTCCAGTTTCTCTTTACCTTCTTCAACTGTCATGAGACAAACAAGCCTTTTCTCTTAGGATTCATGTCCCTCTTAAAACACATCACCACACCAAAACATAAGAAGCCCTCTGCTTGTCTGTATCTTAAGACCATACTAGTCTTAGCTCCCCTGAGCAGGGCTTCTAGGAGGATTTCCTAGTATATATAACCAAGAGTGGTGGTGGCTTAGCTCTGCTTTGTCTCCCAAGGGCTGCTGTGCTGGGAATCCCAGCACAGCAAGGTTCGGTGTTAGGAACTGATGTCCATGACAGTGGAAATAGCAAGCTTTAAATAAAACAAACGTTTCCTTTGTCCCAACAACCTCACACAGATTATAGATAATTCCCCAGTTCTCTAGGACAGCAAAAACAGTTAGCAACCATCCTTGTAAATGGAGCCAGGGTGTGAGTCAGAGAACACAGGTCAAAAGCCATGCCACAAACTCAACAGAGGCCACATCAAAGCAAGGATCCACAGTCAGGAGTTATCTTTTATCTCTTCTCTCCTTTACACCCTACCCTAAACACTGCATTAATAAGATAATCATCGAAAACGGCACAGCGCAAACCTGCAAAGAAAGATACCACCTCACTCAGGGAATCATTTCCACACAAACCTCTTCCTCTGCTTATTACTTAATCTCAGCTTCTCAGGGAGAATTAAAGGCCTCTCCAGAGCCCTCATTAAGATACAGCACTGCTGGAAATTTTCTCCGCTAGAGGTTCACATCACACGGGTACACAATCAAAATCAAAAGCCATTTAAAAAGTCTGATTTTCATGTAAACACATAATACAGTTTTTGTCTCCATCTATACAACTGATTAAAAAACTATTTATATAAAGATGTTTGACTATGGAAATCTTTAATGACACATTAGCAAGCTGCCCTAAGACGTACCATGACAAGGAATACACTACTTGAGTGTGCAGAGATTGGCCAATTTTCTCAACTTCTAGGATCAGGAGAATATGCTTTGGTTTCTTGGAGTTATACTTCCATGGGAGGATTAAAAATAAAAAGGCAGCTGAGCATGGTGGCACACACCTTTGACCTCAGCATTTGGGAGGCAGAGGCAGGCAGATCTCTGTAAGTTTGAGGCCAACATGGTCTACAAAGCATCAAACAAGTTCCAGGACAGCCAGGGCTACACAGAGAAACCCTGTCTCAGAGGAAAAAGAAACACGCAAAAACAACTTCTTCAGATCTTTACTTTTAGTGGGGGGGGGGGGGTCCACCATACTTCCTACTCACGGTGATGTGACAGTTCTCAAAATGCCACACCCAGGGTCCTGGTGAGAGGCACTGAGTATTTTTATGGACCAGTGCATTTAGCCCATCTGCTGAGAATTTGCCAGGCTGTGTTCTAGGCAAAGAGCAACTGCTTATCTTAGTCCTGCAGTTGATCCGGCCCTGTCCTTTAGGTTAGTATCACTGGACCCAAAAGAACGGATAAACCAGAGCACAGGGGATGGAAGAAGGGCTGAGAGCAATGAAGCTGCCACTGAACCTATCAGAGATTCGCGAATCTACGGCATCTCTTAATGTGCATGGAAGAGAGCAAACTTAATGCCTCAACTGTACCTGAGAACCTAAGTAATACCTTGACCCTTGGCATGTTCTATTTTCAAAGGGTAGACAATAAGGAATTCTGCTGATTGTCTGAAACGCTTAAAGATTTAAAATTTAGAACACTGGAATTAGACGTTATGGGAAAGGAAATGAGAGAGTTTGGCAGGGAGAAACACAACCACTGGAATTAACATCTTGCTGGATGGTTTGCAATGTGTATAATAAACCACTAGAGTAACCATCCATTTGAAAGCTGACCTAGGACAATCACTCATATAACAAGCAGAATGGTAAAGAATTGTTGTGAGGAGGCTAGCAGGCCTGCTTTTCATCCCGCCCGACTCCCACATGGCTAGTATTACACCCGAAATAACAACACACAAACTGTATTCTTTTAAACACTGCCTGGCCCATTAGCTCTAGCCTCTTAATGGCTAACTCTCACATCTTGCTTAACCCATTTCTAATAATCAGTGTAGCACCACAAGGTGGTGGCTTACCAGGAAGATTCTAACCCACGTCCATCTTGGGCTGGAGCTTCATCACATCTGCCTAACTTCCCTTCTTCCCAGCATTCTGTTCTGTCTACTCCATCTATCTAAATCCTGTCCTATCAAAAAGCCAAGGCAGTTTCTTTATTAACCAATGAGAGTCCTCCATCAATGAATGGGTATTCAAAGGCAGGAAGAACGGAAAAACTCAATGTGCATTCACTAAGGCCAGGACAGAACTTTATTTGGTTTTCTACAGCCTTCTCCAAAGTTCCAAACACCATGTTTACATCCGCAACATTCTACAGAATATAGACCCCTCCTCATTTCTTATGACTAGCTATGCTTTTCTTTCTTTCTTTCTTTCTTTCTTTCTTTCTTTCTTTCTTTCTTTCTTTTTTTTTTTTTTTGTTTTTCGAGACAGGGTTTCTCTGCAGTTTCTACAGCCTGTCCTGGAACTAGCTCTTGTATACCAGGCTGGCCTCGAACTCAGAGATCCGCCTGTGAGTGCTGGGATTAAAGGCGTGCGCCACCACCGCCTGGCTTTAGCTATGCTTTTCTTATTTCTCATTAGAGAGTAGCATAGAAAGAAGTATTTTTATTTATTTATCTAGACATTAGATAATGTCTCATGACTAATATTAACTTCTTGTCTTAGTGTTCTTTTGCTGAGAATAAACACCATGACCACAGCAACTCGAGTAAAGGCAAAGATTTAACTGGGGGTGGCAAATAGTTTCAGAGGTTTATTTCATTATCTTCATGGTGGGAAGCATGATAGCACGCAGGCAGACATTGTTCTGGTGAAGAAGCTGAGCGTTCTACATATGACTCTAAAGACAGCAGGAAGAGAGACACTGGTCCTGGACTAGGCTTTCAGTACTCTCCCAGCCACTCGGAGAGGCTTCAGTAACTGTAGGTGTTGGCAAATTGGAAATTCCAGACATCACCTCTGGTACCCAACTCTATATTAGTCAGCAGAAGTTAGTGAATGAGTCTCTCTATGAATGGGAAGGGGATTTGGTAGAAAGAGTTACAGGGTGTGGTCCAGTTAATTCAACAATGACTGCCTATGAGGTCTAAGAAACCACAAGACAGGCTGTCCCAGCTGCTCTTCGTATACCCTAGAATCCTGAAGAAGGAGGCTCTACTGCCGGTGAAGGAATGGATTTGCTAGCAAGGGAGAGAGCAAGCAGGCGAAAAGGGGACAGCTTCCTTCTTCTCTGTTCTTTATTTGTATAGGCTGCCACCAGAAGGTGTGGCCCAGACTAATAGGATCTTCCCACCTCAGAAGAACTAAATTAAAGGTGGATCTTCCTACCTCAAACATCCAGATGAGAAGTAGGTTTTTCCATTTCATTGGATTTAATTAAGAAAAAATCCCTCACAGGTGTGCCCAGATTGTGGAATTTAGTTAATTCCATACGGAGTCAAGTTGACAACCAAAAACAGCCATTACAAATCCACCTCCTGTCAACTTGACACAGCATGATATCTCCGTATGTCATACCTCATTTCCAAATGGAAACAATAACCATGCCATAATTACACCTAACATGATACAAATATCCTATGTATGTAACCCATAACATAACTATCCCATATACAATTGCAAACACATTATATATCTAACCAAGGCATAATTATGCCAAAGGTGATATGGTGTTTGTGCTGGAGAAGAAGCTGAGAGTTCTACAATTCTGACCCATACATAGGTAGAGAGAGACTGGGCCGGGTGTGGGCTTGGGAAACCTCAAAGCCCACCTCCAGTGACATACTTTCTCCAATAAGAGCAGACCCCTGAATCCTTATAACTATTCCAAATAGTGCCAGACCCTGGTGACTAAGCATTCAAATATATGAACCTATAGGGCCTTATTCTTATTCAAACCACCACATTTCTCTTTGATGGACCTTCCTATGTCTCCTATGAATGGAACTCAATGAGAGTTCATCTGCTAGCACCTGAACAGTTCAGTGTGTGGCAATAAGCGTAAGTGGTTGTCTCGCTGGTTACAGTAATTCATCTGGCCATATAATTATCACCAGTAATGCCACAGACGTATTATCCTCCATAGAATTCACAGTTGTGCATAATTATGTAGAAGGAGTGGCGGGGCTGTGTCTAACAAAAGCACACACAGAACATTTCTACCATACATGCACAGAAAATAGTATAAAAAATAACCTTTCAAAGCCTCTGCGCATGCTTTTGGGATAGTCGTGTATTCATCTAAAAAATATTTTGCCTGAGAATAAGCAAAAAAGAAAGAAAGCTGTCTCAATGTTGACAATAAAAAATTGCTGGCAGATAATCGATACACACTGTTCTCTCTCCTTATTACCTAATGAGCATTTGATTTTAGTGCAGTTAACTTTTATTGACTTTAAGTGGAGTATACAATATGATATAAATAAAGCACATTTGCAATGCGGGTCAAGACCGACTGGAAGGCAATGGGAAGCTGTATCATTACATGACGAGGGAGCAATGGGAGCAAATCAGATATTCCCAACAGTGCAGAATGTGCGAGGCTTTTCGGAGAACACACTCTGCATCAAAGACAATGTCCGGTGCAGCGGGAAGATCCGAAAGGATGCAGCAGAAACGGGTGAGTATTTGCTGCAGCTAAATGCAATTCTGTGCAAATAAATGAACCACTAGGTATCCGTTTTTCTCTTCTACTTCAAAGAATTGGGGGAGGGAATCAAAAAGGGGTCTTAAGCTAAATGATATTTTTCAGTTTTTAAACTTCTCCCTATTTTAAGTATTGCACAATACAATCTTGACACATGTTCGTTTATCTTAGGTTAAAACTGAAGAGAATAAAAAGCCCCATACAACTACCTTCGGTCATGAATATGAAATGTTTCAGATATATAATAAAAAAGTCACTTTATTTTCAATGGGAATGTTACAAAATCCCATCATATTATGTCATAAATACATTGTTTTCTATGATAATATTAAAATTATACCTTGGCTGAAAAACAAACTTGGTTAACATCTTCTGCAATCTAATATCTTAATATTTTCACCTGTATTAAAAATCACTGTGTGTTAGAGCTCCATCCTGTTACAGTTCGGGGGAAGTGCCCCTCAGAAAAGGCTGAGTGTTGGTGGTACTGCCAAAGGAAGTGGTATCCTGAGGACCCCAATGATGAGCTCAAGGCCCTATGGCTGGGTCTCCTGGTCTTCGAAGGGCCTATGTTGTTACATGTTGTCTCTGTCCCCTTTCCTTGTCTCTGTCATTCCTGGGTGATATAAGGTGAGCAATGTCCTCCCACCATAAGGCATCTGCCTTGCTCTAGACCCAACAGAAATAGAGCCAGTTGACCCAGGGCCAAGCCCTCAGAGACCGGGAATCAAAACGAATCTTTCCTTGCCTTAGTGGCTTGCTTCTGTACGTTGTCACATCACCAAAACATACCTCATACCAACTGAGGGCAAGTGTGAGCAGTAAAATCACAACGAAAACCATTGCTGAAAAGCCAGGAGGTTCTTCAAGGCGAAGAGAGGAGTAGATTGGGGGCTGAGGGTAGCTCAGGGGTAGAGTCAGCATGTGCAAGCTCCTGGGATCAATCTCGGGTGTGGTGGAGGGAGAGGGGCAATCTAGTCAATGAGTTGTGGGGAAAGGAGAGTCTCCTTTGTCAAAGTCTTTACCTGATTTTCATTTCTTAGATGTTTCTGCAACCACAGAATGAGGTAGTGATCAGGAAACAAACTCCCTAATAGATGCCCTGAAACTGTTTCGTAAAACGTGCTACCTTTGACACTGCTTTTTTTCCCCCTAGAGTTTTGATGTCGTTTGTTCTCGGCAGTTGAGGCCACAGTGTCTGCAACTGCGCTGAAACTGAGCTGAATCTTCCCGTTTAGGACTTCCTTCCAATTATAGTACAGCTTGAGGCAGAAATGCTGCACTATCATTAGCATTAAGTGTTACACAGATGCAAGGCTCTTGCATGCAACTGCTACCTTCTTTCTGTTCGTGGCATACGCACTGTTGGTGAATTACTCCATGGAAACCAAGCAATGATGTTCTTTGATTTAAGAACAGTCATAGGCTTCAACAAAGCCTCTACATGTACCTGCTGCTTCCCCTTCTTTGACGCCATTGTCTTGGGGATACGCATTTTGCATGTGAATGCAACGCTACCCAACCCCCAAGATATACTTTTTCTAACACTTTTCCACAAAAGCCCGGCTGGTACAGAAAGAACACAGATTGAACACAGAAAAGACCAAAGGCAAAAAATTCGAAAACAAATACGGTATTGCTGTATCCACCGTGTGCACGGCTGGGCAGTTGATAAGGTTCTGCTGTACGTTAAAGAAGCAATAGGTGTAATTGGTGTAGCTGGGTTGCTCAGTGCCACTAAGGACCAGTCTGTCAACACAGGGGAACAAAAGCCTGACATTGTGCTTCACAGATTTTTCTGATCTTTTATTTCATCAGCCCACAAGTAGTTTAGTATCAATGTATTTAAAAACTCCCCTAGAAGTAAGTGAACAGTGGATAACAGTTTGGATGACCTGGTGTGTGAGGTCTCAACCACGTGTAACTAAACACCAGGGACCAGGAGGCTCATTTTAGATTTGTTGTTTAAGTTCTAGGAGTCCCCACTAAGGCATGGAAAGGTTGGTTTCTGCTGAAAACTCCCTGACTTGAAAGGATGTCCTTTTCTGTGGCTGGGCTTGGGAATCTGGTGGGCAGTTCTGGAGTCTCTTTTTGGAGTGATGTTAATCCTATAGGTTCAGGGCTCTACCCTTGTGGCTTCTTGAACCTTCCTTACTTCCCCAAAGGCTCAGTCTCTCTATGAAGAGCATCTCAAGAGTGAGAGCTTCCTTCAACTTACTAAATTTGGGCTACACAGACACTCAGTCCGTTACCAGCTGGGTTCAGGCTCCTCATCCAAGCTTCCTAACTGGGTTAATCGATTTCCTCTTTTAAATCCCTTAGCTTCTCATCTGTAAAAATGAGGTAACTCTTACACAGGAGATTAAAATATAACACTTAGAACAACGTATACCTAAAAAAGTGAAGGATTACTTTAATTTAAAGTTTTAATTTTGAGGTATTTTTCATTTAGTTAAATAAGGTAACTGAAATCCTTTATTCTCTTTTTCTAACTAACCAAGTTTGCGGCTTATGTAGTTATGCTCATAAGACAATTACTTTCTCTACCAAGGTGTTCATAAATATACCATTTTACTACTAAATTTACAAAATACATATATGCCCGCTTATACTTTAGAAAATGTCTTTAGTGTTTACTTATGCGTGCCACAACATGAAACATGGGAATAGTGTGAGTTATTACAGGAAAGAGATACATACTATCTTGTATGCAGGTACACGGCCAACACTTGCTCCCTCTCAAAACTCTCACTTTTAAGTATCGACTTGGTAATTATTTTCATCCATCTACTTACATTTCAAATACGAAACATTTGCAAATGTAAAGATGAATGAAGCCACGTTATGTTGTGCGGCATCCACTTTGAAAATCTGATTAAGATAGATGTCTTCGGCTCCTAATTCTTCAATGTCACGCTGTCATAGTTCCCATCAGCAAGATGTTTTAAAGGCTTTCGATTAATATTGCATGCCAGAACTGAAATTACATCCTTTGTCGTTTAGTTCTTAATGGTGCAAGTGATATCTATCAAGTACTGTTTTATGAAGCATGTGTGATTTTTATTGCAAGCTGTTTTCACAAATCTTTTTCAAGTTTTTTTCCCCTTCAGAAAGATGGCTTAGGGTTTAACAATAACGATAGCCCTTCACGGAAAAATCATGAGTTTTAAAATGTAATGAAACTGGTGCTGTACCAATAAAAAATTTCTACTTGAATCTGCCACGCTCCCATTTGCACATCATCACGAGTATCTGCTTTAATCTAGCGATTTAGAAAAAAGTCATACCATCACATGCCTATAGAGCCTTTATTATTAAACATGTATACTATTTCCCTGATACAGAAAAAATGCTATGTCTGAATCTGGTCTATATTAATTCTAAACAATGACTGGATCTGTGCTGCCAAAGTACATGTTTTACTTTGAAAATATAATTTACTATTAGGACGAAGCTGGTATTATCAATAATTCCAGTAATTATGAAACTCAAACACCTCATTTTCATGTGTTAAGGACCCAGATTCTCTGTATCACAATCATAATGATTCACTAATTAGTAGCTATGTGAAAAAAGGAGCTGAATCTATTTGGCTTTTGTCCCTTTATTTTGAATCAATTTATCTGGGTTGTGGCTCTTTCTCTAACATATCTTACTTGTCTAGTTTTGGTTCCTGTTAACTGTAATACTTGTACCAGGGGACAGAATCTAACTGCTAAGGTCTTTTTTAGTTTCTACAGCACTTAAATAAAAGCCGCACTTTAAAGCTTTGGTGGTTAACTCTAGCCCGAAAAGTGTCATACTTTATCAGTTGGCAGTTTATCAAATATAAATCTAGCCAAGGTAAAACAACTGATCAAAAATATTGTAAAGGACGCTGGCAAGGGTCTTTTTCTGGGATGTGTCTCCCTTGGGTCTTGTCTCCACAGCTGATGCAAGATAAATCTGGCCACATCTCTCCCAAGTTAGCCATGGTCCTTGGGGATCACACAGAAATGTCGCTTTTGCCAACTCTGTGTCTATTATAAAGGGGAACATAAAATATGAACATTAAGATTGACATTCTCATGCACCCTTGCCCTGTGCATTCATCTTGTTTGAATAATTGCACATTTAAAATTGGAGGCTACTTATCTGGCTCTAGACATTAGGGAATCATATACATGGAAAAGGCTCTTCAGAGTCTAATTCCCCGTGGAACTCAGGGCCACTCTCAGTCCTTCCGTAGACAAGAACCGTCTCTTTGGCCACCTCAGAATTTACTTGAATTCTTTCGGCTGCATGTGGCTCACTGAAGGAACGGCCACGGTTCGCTTTAAGATCATCCTCTCCATTAGCTAGAATCGATTTTTAAAAGCATTCCAACACGTCCATATCAAGTTTATATCCATTCCTTTAACCCCTGATGCTCAGGAACACACTGTGCTTGAAAGACAATCATCCCGACTAAGAGACAAAGGGATTCATATATTTTTCCTCATGTTCTTTTCATGTTTGGTATTTCTTCTTTATGAGGAAATCATTTGCCTAGTAACAACAAAAAGGGGATCACGAAAGAGCCGGGCTCAAAGTAATGGTGTACAAGTCAGAAGGAGGGAATTTCATAAAGGAAATGAGCAACGCACAAGCCTGAGCGTGAGCATACATGCACAGTCACGTAAGACTGTCGAAATTCATTTCTGTTTCGCATGTGCGGAGGCCCCTCCCCCGCCCCCTCCCCCCCCTCCCTCGCCCCCTCCCCCGCCCCTGAAGCTTGCTATAAGAATCAATGTTGTCACTTTTGTTTCGCACACGTGACTGAGAAAAAGGAAACATGAGTTTTCGATGGGATTGGAGAAACCGAATTTTAAGTTGAAGCACAGCTTTAGTTAGCTCTGAGCTTGGAGGAGTCAGCAAACTTTGGGGGAGTAAAGGACTCAGGAGCCACCAGTGAGGACGCAAATGCCCTTCCAGCACAGGGACGCTGCAGGATGCCCTGCAGGACAGGGTGCTGATGAAACCGTGGACTGGGAATTCTCTCCTAAGTCGATAGAGAGGAACACTTTTCATACCTGAGTAATGTTTTGTCTTTTAAATTTTTTTCTGAAAGTAGTACATCTTTTTCCTAAGAAACAAACAAAAAAATTACTAACCCCCCCAAACTCAAAAACCAAACAAAACTAAAAATACTGGTTAAAAAAAAAAAAAAGAGGAAGGTCCTGGATTTGTCCTCACAGCTACCATGGGAATGGCAGGTTAGTGTCCAGAATCAGAACAATAGGAACGGAAGCACACAGCATTTCCCAACCCTCCTCAGGGGTTGTACTCATGAAGCCAAACAATACTGTGGCCAGGTGGTGGGGGCACACGCCTTTAATCCCAGCACCTGTGAGGCAGAGGCTGGCAGATCTCTGTGAGTTCAAGGCCAGGATGATCTACACAGCTAGTTACAGAATGACCAGAGCTACACAGAGAAACCCTGTCTCAAAAAACCAAACCAAACCAAACAAACAAACCAACAAAAACCAGTACTGTGCTGCATATTCCCATAGGTTCATCTTTGGCCGTCACCACTATTTACTAGCAAATATTCAAGACAGTATTATTAAACATTAATGGCTTGTTTTGTTTATGAACAACTGTTAACGCTTTAAATCCATGAGTGACCAAATGCCGCCCTCTCTATATTTTGGTAATGTGATCAAACTAGCCAAGTGACTTCACATATTATGTTCCAAGTGGTACCCGTTTCCTTCATGATAGCTTGCCTCATTCTGTTAAGATAACCCAGGTAATAGCCTTATGTACACTGTAGAAATAGAGAATTAGTACTGATTAAAAGCATAATTTATATTAACATGTTTAGTCGTGTGCTTCTGAATGTCAAAGCAATTAGAGGAAACACACCTTAAATATACAATTTGACTTTTAAAATATTCACCAAGATGAAGTGACAGACAAATGCAATTAAATGATTATTCCAGCAAGAGAGAAGGTATTCTAAAAGAGAATACTAATTAACTTTCAAACAATGAATTTTGTAAAACCCGTTCCACATGACACATTATTACACATATAAAAAAAAGTGGCTTCAGAAGCATTCTTTACGTTCAAAATGTACTGCAGGAGGCTAGCAATCAAAGCTGATTCATCAGATCTAGCACTAAATCCTCTCCCTCCCCGACCCCAGCACTGATATACATCAGATAAGTTCCTTGGAGTGCTAGGATGTCTGTCATGCCTTCATTCATGCTTGTTGCTCACAGAGATTAGCATCGTGAAAACACTTTCTGATTTCAGGTCTGAAATATGAAGATTTATAACTCGGCAGAGCTAATGGAGCTGTCAAGAAGGAAAGTTACAGTCCCGGTGAAATGGCCACATCGTCATTGGGCTTCCTTCCTCGCGGAGGAAAAGCAAAATCTCTGTAAAGAACAGCGAAAATATTGTTGGTTAAGGGGATCCGTAGGGGAGTGGGGCAGAGCTTTGAACGGGCATCTCTTTGGAGGATGTCAGCCGAGGTCAAAGACAGATGATGCAGGGCACAGAGGAGAGCGGGTGGGGCTGCTACACATCCTCCTCCCAGGGCTTCAGCCCCCTTCCCTTGAAGAGTATTGAAGAGCAGAACAAAAGGAAAGAGCCAAGCTTCTGAAATAGCATTACAGCGGCATCAATAGTGTCAATGTACGAAATGACAGCTCTCAAAAGAGAACTTTTGTCTCCACTTTCTTTAATTAAACTCTCTGGGCTAAGAGGCAGATTCGAACCTCTTTTTTTAGGTGTCAGAAAGAGCCAAGACTGATTAAGATTTAACTTCTGTCCAGGGCACGTCCTGAAGCACAGTTTTGTTCTATTTACGGCTGAGGCAGCAGCCACCACAACAAATGCAGGCATTATGCAATGTCCTCAAAACCACCAGGATAGAGCTGAGTTCCTTCTCACAGGTAAAGTAGTTCATGAATTCTCCCCACCCCCGCCTCAGCTAGTGGGGACCAATCCATTACACTTGAAATGAGAACTAAAACAAAATTATAATGGTTTGAACGTTTCAATTAATTTCACTTTTCCCATACCAGAGGCGCCATAATAGCCTTGCTTCAAGATATGATAGTGTGATTTGAAAAGTTTCCTTGAAAGTATAATTTCTACAGGTTCATCGAGATATCCATACTAGAGGGGAGAAAAGTGAAACTCTCAATCCAGAGACACGACATGAAAAATTCCAACACGGCCAATGCAATGTTATTACTCCTAGTGTTAAAAGTCATCAAGGAAAACATATTTCTTGTCTTCTAAATGTAAATTATCAATCTGTCCCAAACTAAACCCATACACTCCATCCAACACCTCCTTGCTTTCTCAGTTACATCATATTTCCCCTGAGATCACCATATTGGGACGCAGAGCTGGGTGGCAGTTTTGACTTCCTCTCCATGATCCTTCATATTTAATCAAGTTTGATGCTTAGTTTGTTCCAAGTGCTCTGCAATCGCGTTTCCTCTTCTGTATTTCCGCTGCATCTCGGTCTTATCTTCCCCTCACTGCAGGTTTGCTATTGCTGTTGTTTTACTTGTTGGGGCCTGCCACACATCTTCCAAATAAATCAGCAGAAACTTATTTACTTACCCGGCCTTAGCTTAGCCTGTTTCTAGCCAGCTTTTCTAATTTAAATTATCCTATTTCTTTTTAACTATATCTTGCCTCTAGGCTTTTTATCTTTCTTTATTCTATATTCGATCTTTCCTCCATATTTGTGTGAGCTGTGTGAGTGGCCTCTTGCCTCCTCCTCTTCTTCTCCTTTTCTGGCTCATCCTCCTTCCTCCTTCTTCTTTCTAGATTTCTCCTCCTATTTATTCTCTCTGCCTGGCCGCTCCACCTCTCCCCCTCTCCTGCCGAGTTTTTGGCTGTGCAGCTCTTTATTAGACCAATCAAGTGTTTTAGGCAGGCAAAGTAATTCGTTTCACAGAGTCAAACAAATTCAACATAAAAGAATGTAACCCATTTTGCATCATTAAAGAAATACCCCACAGCACAAACAAATGCAACCCATCTTAAACTAATATTCCACAATACCTCACCCTAGTCATTCACCAAATAAAATGACAGTCACTGTCTGTAGAGCAGAGATGAGCTGTGTCTAGAAAGGCTAATGCATCTGCTGCCCACATTCACCCCACTCTGCCGCATGCTCAACCAATCCTTCCTTCCTCTTATTTTCTTCTCTCTTGTCTTAGCCATGGTTTACTTCTGCCAAACCACAGTGCAAACTTCATTGATGAGATAATGTTCCAATGCCGGGGAATACAAAAGAAGGCTGCCTTATTAGCCTAACGGAGCCTATCATCTACCTGAGGAAGCAGACCTCGCATGCCTGAGGCGGTGACAACACAAATCGACATTTCTAGCTATTGCAGAAAAGTCGTCTAAAGAGAGATAATCAAGAAAAGTTGTCTTGTATTTGGAATTAGTTTGTACGGCTAGAAGGGCAGGCAAACATTCATCTAGGCTTTAAAAAGAGAAGCAAAGGGAACTCTTTTTGTGTTTTCAAGACAGGTTTCTCTGTGTAACAGTCGTAACTGTCCTGGAACTCTCTTGCTAGACCAGGTTGGCCTTGAACTAACTGAGATCCTTCTGCTTCTGTCTCCTGAGTGCTGGGATTAAAGGTGTGGGCCACCACCGCTTGGTACAAGTGGTACCCTTAAGGTGGTGACCATCAAACTGCGGTGAGGGTCATTACTGACACTGGTTTAGACAGAAGCTTTAAGTGGGGCATTGTGGATAGTGAGAAATGAGTTCAGTCACCTACACTCCAAGATGAAAAGTTTTCTCTTGAGCTGAGGCTCCTCAGAGAGATTTACTTCGAGCAAAGAAGCCACCCAAGTGCTCTTCCAGGGGACACGAGCCACGTGACAGCATCAAATCAGCTACAAGATGCCAGCCTTCTTTTTGAGCATAGGAGCCAAGAAGGTTCATTGGGCAAGGGTGTATTCATTCATTCTACAACAATTTACAATACCTTCCACAGCATGAGGGGTGCATTAGTTAAAAACAAGCAGATACGTAAAAAAAAAAAAAAAAAAAAAAAAAAATGTGCCCATGCCTGGCTTACACTGTAGCATGCCGCAGAAAAGGGGGGGGGGACACAGTAAATATAATAATAGTGATGTAATAACACAAGAAATAAGCTAGTGACGGGGATCTGATGACAATAAAGTATAAAGCAGATGTGGGGGTGGGATTTAGAACTGCTGTGAAGCACCACGACTGTATGTTGGCCATGGAAATAGGAGGTACTGGGGAGATGGCAGTTTCACAAAGACTTGGGAATAAGAGGTGGAGAGAAAATAAATATATGTTGGACATGTGAATAATGGTTAAGAAATGATTATATGCTCTGACAGCTATGTGAGCAATCTCAGAATTCCATGTGAAGAATATTCACAAATATTGCTGAAACGATAAAATTAGTACTGCTATTTATGTGGGAGAGAGTCATAGCTATTAGTGTTAACGTATTTCTGAAATTGACACATTTTCCTCTGGGTTAAATGAATTTTCAATGTTTTAAATATAGTCGATCTAATGGATTGCTGATGACTCCAACACAATTTCCAAATTAAACTGGGGATCAGCACACAAAAGGAAGGACAAGGAAGGCAAAAACTAGGGGAACCCAGCAAGGGATGGTCAGAATATGGAATATGTTCAGAATTCTTTCCCATCTTTTAAAATTATTTTAAATCACAAAATCTCATCTTGTTATCCCTGTTTGTCACGACCTTATCACTCTGGAGACCCACAGAGGACTGTGACATTTCTGCTAAATTTTCATCACTGAGTTTCCTTCCCCCCCCATCTCTACCTTGAAGTGTCTGCACCGTCTCTTGTCTTAAACAGCAAAGCACATGTTTAATTGTGACATCCCAGGGCGCAGAATGAAGACTTACTGTGTGTGCCTCCCCGTCGCAAATCCTTTGCGTTTTATTCCATATTCAAGATGTTTTCCGTATATGCCATTCACATTCAAAACAGATGAAGAAGCAGAAGGGGAAAAAATCACACCAGAGGAAGAGATTCCTTACCGATAGGGAAAGGAACTTAATTTCTTGAAATTATGCTCATGGCATGGCAGGATGGAGTAAAAACAAGTTAACCTCCAAAAATCTGCAGAATAGCTACCCAAAATATCACACTGTGGATTTTCTTAACATTGTCCAAACATAAGCCTGCATGTCTTCCTATTTAAAGATGGATTTTGTTTAATACAGTGCTCCACCACAGTGATAAATGAGAACAATGGACTAAACCCAAACTCTATCGGTCCAGGTTCAGTGTGGAACAGAAAGAGGGAACGCAGAGAAAGGCTATTCCAACTTAGTTACTTCCTCTTTACTCCTTACTGTTCATGCTCAGCACTGAGATTCACAGAAACCCATTCATTTCTCCTTTTTACATGCAATGCCTTGTCTGACGAAGGATTTCTTCCAAGGAACTCAGAATCAACTGATTTTGATATCCCAGAATATTGAAGTATGGTATCCAAGCAGTGCTTCTGAGACCATTTAAACTAAATGAGCACGTTTCTCTGTATACTCAAACAAGAAAATTAGAGGCTGTAAGTCAAAGCACTGTAAATATACGGTGAGCTTTTGTTCTTTTCCTTGGAGCTTCTAGCAGACGGAACGTTAAAGCTCATTTTTTTTTTTTAATATCACAGGGCTGCAAACTAGTATGGTGGCTACCTGTTTGTGCAGCTGCATTTTCGTAGCAACAGAGATGTGTCCAGTCCTTCAAGAATTGACCCCTTTTGGGTTACAATTAAGAGTCTGAATTCTTGCTGCCCAGGGTCTCTAAATAGCCTGCCATAGTTACGACCTGGCCCTTCAAGAAAAAGTTCACCAATGGTTGCTTTTCCAACTGAAAACTTTATTGAATTATAGGTCCACATGTACTTTTAGGGAAAAATGAATTTCTGTAATCTTGAGCTGGCGTTCCTCAAATAGTTAATGTCTAGGAAAATACCAGGATGGCACCAATAGACCATTGATCTTAATCATTTCCAGCACCCATGCATGCATTAGAGGAAATATGTGTATATTGGTCATTTAAATTTTAAACAAAAATATATTAAAAGCTTATGCCATAACAAGGACTTTCTCTTATTCTTTAAGAAGCAAATATTAGTGATAAGTAAAGTGTTTAAAAGCTCATGTAAGCCTCAAGTTTAACAAAAGTTAGGGAAAGAGATGAAACCGGGGAAAGACATTCAGATCTAGGAATGCTTTGTATTAAACATTATGCATATATATCTATATTTATATATGTGTGTGTATAATACATACATACGCATACACACACACACACCTGCACACGTATGCATACACACATGCACAAACACGGAGCTTTATGGCCACAAGAAGAAAATTTCCCTAAATCTAATAAACCAACTTCAGTCCCATGTAAAGGCTGTTTTTTAAAACAAATTTTGTAAAGGATCTTACCTTCTAACTAGTCAATCTTTTAGAGGGGAGATATGGAAGAAAGTTGTGTGTGGGGGGGTAACAAGCTACAAAAATGTGATCAATTTTAGGTTTGCTGAGTGGTGATCTGCTTTTCTCATCTGAAATCACAACAAAAAGCCAAATAGTACATTTTTTGTGTGTTCGCAACTAAACTTACAACACATAGTATCTATCAAGGGCTCAATGAAATGTCTTAAGACGTTAAATAATTCTTTTTCTAGTGGCTCAGGAGAAATCATTACTTAAAGATGCTTCCTTCATTTCCTAAGCAAGGAACTAAAAAAAGGAGAAGTTTCATAGATACAATTTAGTCGAGATGGTGATAAATAAATGCATGAAGCAATGCATAGCAAATGGCAAGAGTCTGTGAGTAAGCCCTTCCAATGAGTACCCCTTCTGGAATGCAGTGAAGAATAAATTAATGAATAAATAAATAATAAATAATAAAGCCATGGTAAATTGCAATTCTGATAGGAGTAGGAGCCCCTGTGTTAAAAGGACGAATGATATAAGCAGACACTTTGGATGATTGAAAGCAAGACCAATAAAGAACATAAATTCCCACCTTCCTAGAACTAAATTGAATTTTGATGTTCATTTTAGTGAAAGATTATGGGGCTTTGGGTAAAGTAGAAGTTAGCATTTTAAGCTACAAATGAAGAAGGTATCATATTTAGCACCAAATTCTTTTTTTAACCAAAATGTTTCTCTGCAATTGAAATAAAAAGGGAAATTTTTTTAGTGAAGTTCCCTGTAAGAAAGATTTATTTTCATTTTCCTCATTTCATTACCGTTAATCTATTTATTTTCATTCTTGAGTAAAATTGACTTTCTGTCTAAAAACTAAGCAGGAATAAACAATAACAAATGTGAAAAGAATTTCTGTGGAAGTGGAATCATTTCAATAATGTGTGGGATACGAATCTCAAGTGTTTTCGCTAATAAATAAAGCATCAGAGTATGAGGGGATAACTCGAAGTGAACTATAAATAAGTTTCCTTTTTTAATACTAAATTATACAAAACTCACTTGATATGGAACTTAAGGACTCCCCCTTCCCCAATTGTTTCCCAAGTATTTCCCTAGCATAGTACCCATCTTCAAATCCTTGAGAAAACATATTATAGTTTTGGGTGTGCTGCTCCGAAGTCATCAATATTTTTAATATTTGTTCAGTGCAGAGAACCAGCCTAAAACATGAGTATATTAGATTTTCAACATTTCTTCTCTCTCTATTATACCCCTGCTTTTTAATAAACAGCCATGACGGCATCACACAGAATTTTATCAGTATACTCGTTTGACGATCCCCTAAGAACGTGAATGAGGAATTTGACTTTTCTATTAGAAGCTTTTAAAGGTTTATGTTGAGGGATGAACAAGATGTTGTAAAAACCAGTTTGCAGTAATTTATCTTGAATACAGCTAGAGAGGTGGCTCAGTAGGAAAAGCACCTGCCATGCATGCGTGAAGACATGAGTTCGGATCCCGAGAAAGCATGCGGAAGCTGGCTGCAGCGGTGCATACATCTGTGATGTCGGCGTTCTCCTGGAGATGGGGCAGATGGAGAGTCTGCAGAAGCTCCTGGCCAGCTGGCCTGTTACACACAAATACCACGAGACCTGTCTGAGACACGGCAGAAGGCAAGGATGGGTGCTCAAAGTGCCCTCTGATATCTACACACACATGTCTGCCTTCACACACACACACACACACACACACACACACACACACAAGTGCCCTCTGATATCTACACACACATGTCTGCATTCACACACACACACACACACACACACACACACACACACACACACACACACAAGTGCCCTCTGATATCTACACACACACGTGCCCTCTGATATCTACACACACGTCTGCATACACACACACACGTGCCCTCTGATATCTACACACACATGTCTGCATTCACACACACACGTGCCCTCTGATATCTACACACACGTCTGCATACACACACACGTGCCCTCTGATATCTATACACACATGTCTGCATTCACACACACACACACACACAAGTGCCCTCTGATATCTATACACACATATCTGCATTCACACACACACACACAAGTGCCCTCTGATATCTATACACACATGTCTGCATTCACACACACACACACACACACACACACACACACACACAAGTGCCCTCTAATATCTACACACAGATGTCTGCATTCACACACACACACGTGCCCTCTGATATCTACACACACATGTCTGCATACACACACACACGTGCCTTCTGATATCTACACACACACGTCTGCATTCGCACACACACACACACAAATGCAAATGCATCATAAACATGTACACATCAAGATTAAAAATGAAATTTAAGAAAAAGCCATTTAATAAATATGTATTACAAATGTCAAAATGTCTTCTAAGGTTTTTTTTTATATAATTTGTATGAGTGTTTTGCCACCGTGTATGTATACCACGTGTGTGCTTGGTGCCTGCAGGATCAGGAGAGGGCACCAGGTCCTCTAGAATTGGAAGGACAGATAGTTTTGAGACACCATGTGGGTTCTGGGAACTGAACCTATGTCCTCTGCAAGAGCAGCCAGTGCTCTTAACTTCTGAGCCATTTCTCCAGCCTCCTCAAAATATTTTTTCATGGAAGTCCCTGTATATAAGTGCTTGGCTACATTCCTACAGGCTATCATTATTTAAACAAACCACTCTCATATGCTCTAATGGTGCTGAAGTAGGTAAAATAAGCAACGCATTAGGACTCGGATGGATTTGGTTTGACTTCGCGTGTCATTTCCCTATAGTAGAAAATGTGCATTAACAACTGTTTGGGGAGTTTGAGCATTGTAAGGAGTATGAAAACTCTAACTGCAAACAAATGACCAGGACAGAAGACAGTCAGGCTACTTTTTGGTACAAATGGAGTTACCAAAGTCACACCCTGAAAAGAAATAGACGACACGAAGCTTCCACCACGTCACTCCACCTCCCCATACTGTAAGTCTGTCACCTCATCAGACACTACTGTTCTTTACATTATCTATCCATTGCTTATGTATGCTTTTCTGTTCAAGATCGTAGTGCCTGTAGTGCCCACAGAAGCCAGAAGGGGGCACCAGGCACCCTGGACCTGGAGTTATCAGGCAGTTGTGAGACGCTCGGTGTGGGTGCTGGGAACGGAATCCACATCTTCATAAGAGCAGCAAGTACTCTTGACCACTAAGCCATCCCTCCAGCGCCAGGTATTATTAACTTATTGGACACGTCTCATTTTCCCCTCTCCCTCTCCCACCAAATTCCTAAAACGATAGACAAAATTTGGAATCCAATAACTGCCAACTTGAATAGGCACCTGTACACAAGACAGCATAGAGGAAGACTGTGGAACCTTGGGTATGCCAATAACACAAGCATCTGGGACTGCCCAGGATAGGAACAACTGGAGCCCACCCTAGAAGAAGGGCTGTCCATGCATGCTCAAGCTCTAAGCACTGCTGGGGCATAAATGATGAGAATGACATAAGATTCATTATGAAGACAAGGGAAGCATCTCCGCTGCTCTTCAAAGCCAATTAAAGAACTTTCTTAACCTGAATTGCTCTGATTTTTTTCCTACCTAGTTCCAGGTAGAACTGACTAGCGTGTCAGTTTGCTGCAATTCAGGAAGTCACAAGTCACTAACAAGAGGCACATCCATCTGCAAATGCGTAGGTTTCTTAACATTGACTATGTCATTGAGGACAGCTCTATCACGGAACCATACGCGGGTATGTCATTTTTGAGGGCACTACTAGCTCATTTAGACCCGTGCAGAGGTGAAGCTGCTCCAGCAAGAGGCGCAGTGGACTAAAATACAGTGCAGCCAACCTCAGCATTTAAATATGTCTCTCTAGATTGATGGCTATGTTGTACGGCTGAAAAGTCCAACATGACAGACAAGCAACTTGCTTACAACGGTGTTCTCATTCTAAGCCTCGTCTTTGGTTTGGGGCTGTATAGGAAACACACTAGTGCGTGGAAACCTGTCACTCACTCCATCCGGAGGCCTTTTGAAAGGAGTCTTATCACCCCTAATTGCTGGGTTCCAGAATGGCCTTTTGGTTTCACAGCCATTTATAATTACGCTGCATTGTTTCAAAATTCCCAGTCTTACGTGCTAGTTACACACACCAGAAGAGATATACATCCCTTAAATAGTCATTGTAATTTTTTAAATATATAATTACTTTTCAATAGGCGTTTGCATTGTCTGAAGCACTTTCAAAACATATTAGTAGGGAAAATGGAGCCCCACAAAGTAAAATTTTCTTCAGCTGGTATTTTAAAGGAAACTTAAAAGAAGACGATACAAAGAAAACAACCTATAGGTAAAAATGTTTAAATACAAATCTTCGAGTGATAGTGTGACCCTTTTTCTTTCTTTCTATTTCTTTCTCTCTTTCTTTCTCTCTTTCTTTTTTAGTTTTGTTTTTTCAAGACAGGGATTCTCTGTAGCTTTGGAGCCTGTCCTGGAACTAGCTCTTTGTAGACCAGGCTGGCTTCGAACTCTCAGAGATCCACCTGCCTCTGCCTTCCAAGTGCTGAAATTAAAGGCGTGCGCCACCACCACTGGGCTGTTTCTTTCTATTTCTATCACAGTATAGAAAGCAATGGCCACAACACGGTTTCCCATAGGTGCTATCACTTCGTCATGTTTGGAGCTGCGTGTATGAAAAAGGAGTGATTCTGTATCATTGCGCTGAAGACTCATCCTCCCCAAATGAATCTTGCCATTCGTGATTATCGCGTGTGCCCTGCCAGTCAGTTCTCCCGCTGACGTGGGATTATGCCTCATGGCAATCCCACAGTGTGACTGGCAATGAGCACACATATTATGACCAGTACAGCCCAAAGCATCATTTATTCTCCAGCCTTTCCAAGTTTCCGAAACACTCAGAGCCACCACCGTTGTGAGTCTGAACCTCAGCTTGGCTCCTTCCTAGCTGAAACGAAATAACCCAAGTCTTCAAATGTTTCACATTCACAGAAATGAAAATGACAGGAAAGATAAAAACTTGGGACGGTATCACTTGAATTCTGGTGTTTGTCTAATGGAGCGCACAGCATCTCCTCCCAATCAATACCACGGAAGGTAGAAAACTAGAGCAGTCTTTGATTTGTCCTGCTCCATAACCCTTGGCAGACCAAACATAATCAATCACTAGTCTTGACCGGTCAATTTTGCCCTAAGAAATAGCTCTTTTATTGGGCCAGGGCTTCTTGGTCTCTACTATCACTGTCCTAGAGCGGGTATCACCATCACTTGCCTTGCCATGCCAACGGCCATCCCACTGCCCAAAAGACATGCCTGGGAGCCACAGATGCAACTGCAGAACTTCCCGTAGCCAAATTAAAATGAAAAGAGAAGAAAGCAAAGTTTAATAATCCATTTGACTTCACTGTGTATAAACAACGACCCTGGTAGTTTAGAGTTCATTGTCGACCTGACAGAATCTAGAATTACATGCAGTTCAGCCTCTGCACGTGCCTGTGGGGGGATTAGTTTGATTACATTAATTGCCATAGGAAGACCAATCTTAATTGTGTGAAAGCTCATCCCCTGGGCAGAGGATTCCGTACTGCACAAATAAAAAAGGGAACTGGGTATCATTACGTATGCATTCTACTGTTTCCTGATTGTGGGTGCCATGCAGCCAGCTCCCTTAAGATCCGGCCATTGTGACTTCCCTACCATGACAGGCTGCAACCTGGAAGTGGGAGCTTTCCCCAATCAAGACAGCTTCCTCATAGCTACAACAGGGTAACTAAAAGCTCTACTTGTATTTGAGCAAAATTTGGTCTGTCCTTCGAATCTCACCCCTTCTGAGAAGGCTGTCGAGGAAGACACGGACCTCTAGACTCCAGCTACCTCGCTGACCTCGTGACCAGCAGATGCCATATTTATTTACTCAGAATGACAACATCAGGTGGCTTGTCTCCACAGCGCCACGGCCGTCCTGCCTGCCCTCTTCACTTCTCCTCACTACTCCCTTTGGTTGTAAAGCTCTTCTTTGGAACTGTCCTTTATTCTTGAGGATTTCAGACACATCCGAAGAAGGTGATCGCGTAGAACCATCTCTCCAGCACAGTCAGTCTTTCACCCTCAAGATTAGGATACGATCGGAACATCCCACTTCTTAAAAGTTGGAACCGCTGCCTTTTAAGTTAGCCTTTTCTTCCCGTTGACCTCAGAACTTCACTGTATATGCTCCCAGTTTTTCTTATTTTTATTGATGCAAATAAAACTGGAACACAGTGCCTAGACCGTATGGGATTCGTTCGGCAAGTTTCAGAACTGTGAGTGCCTGACGACTATCTAAAACAAGACACTACACAGTCCCTTTACTAGGAACGTGTCCTTTTGTACGTTCCTCTTCCCACACCAGGGAAGACCCTTGCTGAAGGTTTTCAGTATTTTTTTTTTTTTTTTTTTTTTTTTTTGGTTTTTCGAGACAGGGTTTCCCTGTAGTTTCTAGAGCCTGTCCTGGAGCTAGCTCTTGTAGACCAGGCTGGCCTTGAACTCAGAGATCCACCTGCCTCTGCCTCCCGAGTGCTGGGATTAAAGGCGTGCGCCACCACCGCCTGGCCGGTTTTCAGTATTTTATCTATTCTGTGGATTTATGTATACATGCCATAGGAAATATATTACATGCGTCCTTAATACCTGGGGGTTTTTTGTATGATATGTTCTCTGAGATATTCTTATTCTCTTTTACTGCTACATACTATTGCTCTGCATGAATTTCCCGTATCTCTTCTCTTGACAGGCATTTCATCTGTTTGCAATTCAAGATTAAAGACAAGATTCCTGCCTGGTGGTCGTGGCGCACACCTTTAATCCCAGCACTCAGGAGGTAGAGGCAGGTGGATCTCTGAATTCAAGGCCAGCCTGGTCTACAAAGTGAGTTCTTGCACAGCCAGGGCCACACAGAGAAGCCCTGTCTCAAACTCCACCCTCCAAAAAAGGGTTCCTATAAACATTTCTTAATGCATTTTATGTATTTCTAATAAAAGGGTCTATAAACTCTGGATCACAGGTGAATGTTGAACTGTATAGCTTCATACAGTGTATAATAGTTGTATAGTGTATAACTGTTAAGCTTTGAATATAGAAAGAAGCATTTTGCTTTTGTTTCAGTGATTAACCCCCCCCCCCCACATATCCTTATGGTATGGAGACACATAAGTTTCATTTCTTTGTTACATAAATAGGGGGAAAAACTTACATCACACTGAACAGGAATATGGCCTTCATTAAACACGAAAATAAATAAGAGCATATTATTTTGCAGATAAATTTAATTCTGAAAAAAAGAAACTGAAATGCTATTTGACCCACAGCCCAGGTAAACCATGTACCCTGAACTTCCAGTGAAGATACTTCAAATAAACCACATCTATTCTCTGAGGCTGGGTATAGCAGAACATGCCTACAGTCTTAACCAAATTGGAGGCTGAGGCAGGAGGGCATCTGTGAGTTCAGTCCTAGCCTGGTGGGCTCTGGGCTATGTTGTGTGGCCTTTGTGTGACCGAAGTCCTGCCTCCCTCCACCCGGGAAAGCAGCTTTCTACTCGGAGCTTGTAAATGTTGTGGACACAGTGGCAGGTACCACACAGATGCAATGGTTTTAAACACTGAGTGGCAGTTGGCAGACTGCACACGAAGGCAGAGAACCCCTGGGTAGCCAAGTTGGGGAGCTGGCGAGAGAGCTGTGCAGTTTGCCCATTTAACATGCTACATCATAGTCTGGAAGAAGAGACTGTGAGCAGAACGTTGGTACAATAGCTTGGGACTATGATCGACCTGAATGAAACTAATTAATACATGATAGTTAATTCTTGGCCATTCTTTGGGTATCCCTGAGAAAGGAAGGTTTGCGAGCTGGTTTAGCTGTGCTGGTTCCCAGGGCTGAGAGCCTGCCAGGTTAGGGCTTCATTCCGTGGCTTCAGAAACAGTCATGAATCCAGCAAGGATAAGGGAGACCTCAGAGTGAATTAAGCTTTCACTGGGATGTACGACTCATGGCAAATGCTCTTCAGGCCGCATTACCAAACCGAGTTTCAAATGGGTGTCTGCCTATCTTTCTCTATTTGTTTTTGGCACGGGTGCGAAACAAGTGTACAAACACAAATCTCCAGTTCGACAGCGTAAATGATGAAAGCAAACCTGAACTAAGGCCAAAGGCATGGAGACCGGGGACATCTTAGGGCCCTCCCAAGTACCGCGTGAGCAGTGGCAGAGGCTATTCTCAGAAGCATGATGAGATCTGTCTGGCCTTTTAGAGATCACTGCAGGAGCAAAACACCCAAATGAGGAATGCTTTTACTAACAATAGTATATAAAAGTAAACGAGTCCCTTTGATCAGAGTGCTGGAGCTGGGTAACCAAATCCGCAGCACCCTATTGAAATCCGCAGTAATTAAAGACCCCTTCAAGGTTACTTCAACAGCTGGGCTGAAGTGGAAAAAGGAGAAGGCCTGCAATCCTACATGCTAAAGCTTACTTAACAGATGTGGAAATCCCACACGTCTCCCACCCCCTGCTACAACATCTCAAGGAGACTTTTCTCTAAAACAGGGTACTCTAGATGACTAATCCGTTTATGTATGTGGGCCAGAAACATATTTTTCTCGGTGCCTTATCTAATGGAGAGTAATGTGGATGAGTGAAAAGATAGGAAAAACACGGGGTCTGAGATCTGAGTCGGTTTGGAAACGCACCGGTTGCTGATACCTGGTACGGAGGGCGTGGATTTCAAAGGAACACGGCAAATCAAGCTCACTGCAGCTTTCTATATGTAAACATTCAACTTTCTATATGTAAACATTCAACTGTCTTTATTTGTCTTTCAAAGACTCAAATGTTGAACAACTAACAGAGTTCCTAAGAGGACTTGCAAGAGCAACTTCAACTACAGTAATAGTTTAGACAGGGCTAAAATGTGGCCTACAATTTATACACAACTTCATTTGGGGTTTCAAAATCTTCACAGACACCCCGAATACTCCAGACAATTAACTGCTTTCTTATTTTATCAGCTTTTCTTTGGGGATGCTTATTATCTCAGAGGCTAGAAAAACATCTGGACAGTGAAACATCATCAAACCCTGGCGGTAAACAGAACCCCTCATCCTCTCAGCAAGAGCATCTTTCCTGATCCCCTCTGATTCCATTAGAACGGCGCCTTCTACTATGCACAATGGAATGTGATGATGTATTCGGGCAGTGCTGCCTCATTTAGTGATGGCCTAGTTATCTACGAAGACCAACGAACGCTGGACCTTCCCATACACTGGCGGATAAAAACTCAAACCAAACGGGAGATGTCTCCAATTCAGCAGTTAAGTTCGGCTACACATACTCAGTTACGGTCCTTACAACCGAACGCCGTGATGATGTGAGCTTCAAAAACAAACAGAGAGCCAGGCAGAGGGAACAAACTTGCATATTTAAAAATTACCCTGGAATAGAAATATTTGACATTTCTGTGGAGCTAAAAGCAGAGAAGAAAACAGATGTTCGATCGTCGTAGAAGTTCGTCAGATCACCGAGCAGATGGCGGACATGTGCCCATGCCTTCTTTAATAAAACACAGATCAGGAACCAAAGATGCGCGGTAATGCTAGGGCACTTTGGCAATTTCTTAGCTCATGGAGCAAATACATACTAAATATTTACTGTAGGCCACAAATGGGGCGGTCTCAGCAATGTTGGAGCAAATGCAGCCAGAAATGAACTCGGGGAGGGGTGTCCGGCATGAAAATGAGAATAAAAATGTAAAGGTGTGTGTTTGATGTTTGTTGTGAAGAGACATTAGAGAGAGACTGGACGGTCTCGTGTGGAGGCCAATGGGAGGCACTCAGTAGAGCCATGAACGGGAACAGTTAAGTGGGCTGACCTACCAGCTGCCTCATCAAGTAGCTAACCCTTCTCCGTGGTTCAGAGTAACACTGGATTTCAAAAGCTAAGGCTCTTTTAGGAAACCTTTCCGAGCCACCCACTCAAGGGGTGGAGGTGGAGGTCTGGCCCATCTGAATGGGAAATGGTCTGATCCAAGTACGGTCTGAGTGCAGTCGCTCGGTGCGCGGGATGGGCCAGAGCAGAAACAGGGCGGGGGAGGACTCGGTAGTTGTGAAAATATGAAATCATACAGCTCTGAAAGGAGACACCTCTGGGAGTGTGTGTGGGGGGATGGGCACAACTCATCTCAAATGAGAAATCAATTTTAAAACCTATGACAGTGGAAATGTGTCTCACTCAGCTAGGGCTTAAAGAGACAGTAGTCCTTATTAAGTCATTTCAAGCAGTTTTTCTCCCTGCTTAGCATATGCCTCTCACACTAAAGGTACTCATTACATGTTTGACTCCCATTTTTTTTTTTAATTCCTTGTCTCAGATCAAGAGATAATTATAATTTGCGAGTGACTTCATTTCTGCCTTTGTTAAAATCCAGATCACAGTCACCGCACATCACGGGTATTGTTATAAGGATCAACTGACAGAAAATATATGCAAGTGACTTTTTTTTTTCCTTTCAAAGGAAGATTATTTAAAAATATTATGGGATTACATCAAGTCAAAAGTAAAAATTTCACCCGCTCTTTCTGAATCCTAGATTCTGAGCTAGCTGTACGGACGGACAGAGTGCTATTTCGAAATGGTCACAACCAGAAGGATTTGCCATCGTTCACATTTTCAATGCTTAGACCTGTGCGAGAATGGAAGCCGCTGTGAAAAACTGCCAGGTACTCTGAGCTGCCTTCTCTGCATCCAGCCCGCAGGCTTTGACAAGCAGTGCAGGATGGGGAAAGAGTATCCGTTGACCAAGGTGTGGTGTGCCTAGAAGGATTCCTGCTCCAAGCTGCTCTCGCCAAGCAGGATATACCAAGGAAAATAGGGTTCCAGAGCGACAAGATGGTGCCCTCCCCTGCTGGCAAAGTAGTGAACCTGTGCAGACGACTCTGGGGTGTCGAGGCAGGTGGCTTTGAGGGGACAACCCACTTCCACTCTTGACCTCCCCATGCCTGGCGGCACGAGGGACAGCCACACTTTTTCTGAGAAAGGGGGAAAAAAAAAGACTGAGAGGAACAAACACAGTCCAGAAAGTTCTTGGATTAGCATGGGTTCACGAGGCCACCGCAGTTGGTACAGATTTATGAATTTTTTTCTCATAGGCATCAGTGGTAAATATTTAGTTTCTCATTGCACTGCTCACCTAGGACTTCTGGGGAAAAAGTAAGACCCTAAACTCCAGAGACTGCGTGACTTAAAAGAGAGACATTTGTTCTGATAGCACGTGAGACCGGAAGCCCAGGATCCAAAGTGCCAGTCAGTGTCTGCGGTTCCTGCCTCAGTGGTCAAGAGCTACCTTCTCACTTGGTCCTCTCATGGCACGGAGGTCTGCCACCCTCTTATGAGGTCACCATAAGGGCCCCATCCACAAGACTTCACGTAAACGTCACCATCTCCCAAAGGCTCCTTCTTTAAATATTATGTTGGGGCCAATGGATTCCAAATTTAAATTTTTGGAGGGCATGATTTGGTCTTTAGTACTTAACCTATTGTGCTAATGTTATAATCCTACTCCTCATCTGGGACTGGAGATTGATAATAAACATGAGTTGACTATGCCCACCTGTGGGATTTTGACCACATGGTGGCATGGAGGCTCAGAATTAAGACTTAGTTCACTTAAAATAATAAGTAGGCTTAACACTTCTTGTAGTATGAGGCTTTCTTCACACAAATGTTTTGGGGCAGGAGGGGGATGAAAACAATCTTTATACTGAGTTTGGGAAAAATCCTTTATCATTCACTTTGTAATAGAGCATAGATTACGTAAAGTCAGTGTGAATATGCAAATACTTGGTGTATAAGCAATGCTGTCATGGACATATATAATAAGTCTTACATGTACTTTCAAAATCTACTCTTGAGCAGCAGGTGTGGCTTTGTCGTAGAAGGCTTGCCTACTATATGCAAGGCGCCGAGTCTGAGTCCCAGCAATAACCGTTCTTTTAGAATCACTATAAAATATTACTAAACAATATGAATCACCTTCTCATGTCCAGGTGGTACTTATGCTTTCATTATGTAATTATTGTCTTAAGATATATTGAGAGAATTAATATATGGTCTATCCACATAAGCAAATCTCACTAAAATGCTTATGATTCCATCGTCAAAATATCACACAGAAACTCAGAAACACAGAACTGGAGAAAAACAAAATTATAGGTAAAGGCAAACAAAACCTTCCATACTCCTATAGTTTGGTATTCTACTTCCTTTTTAATTTTTTGAAACATTTTCTGTAAAAGTCAGAATCAAAGTCGTTTCGCTTTGCTATTGTGCCAGAGTCACGTTGTTGTGGCAATGCATATTTAAAAGTGTTTTTCAAACTGCAAAGAGCTGTGAAGACAGGAGCGGTTCGCTTTTACTTAGCTATTATTTATACTATGAAACTCTGTAATGTTGCAATTTGAATCAATAAACTTATGGGCCACGTTAAGAAGTTTAGTGTTGCAAATAAAAATTAAAAAGCGTTTTTTAAGCTAACGAGTTTACATAGTTGTGTGAGAAGTCACCGTGAAAACATGTCCACCCAGGCTGCACTCTGCTCCTTCAGCTGCTAAGTCCTCCCATCTCTTAAACTTGCCTTCCAGTTCTGCTCTGTTGGTTGGTGGTGACGCCAGAAGCTAGGGATTGCAAATATTTGGGAAGTGTCCCACAGACCAGACCATGCTCTTTTTGGATAGGACCAGTTCTTTGCCTATCTATGAGAAAGGGGAACGTGGCTTCAGCTACACTACTTTTAAAACACGATCACACAACAGCTCTAGGATTTTAAACCGAAAGTCGCCGTCACCCCACCAGGCACATCTTTGCCCACATCTGTCTCTGCTGCAATGTTAGTGCTGGCTAGAATTTTCTTTATCCCTTCCTTTCTCAGCCAAGTAGGATTTGTTCATTTATGGTGTCCTGCTGCCTGTTCCCTTGTAGCACCACGAGGCCTGCTGCCAGATTCCCCATGCCAGCCCACGGGTACGGAATGAGCAGCGTGATGCAGATGTGGTCACCAGCTTTCTCCCTGCTGCTTTTGAGATAATGCCCTTTTTTGTAGGACTAACTAGGCAAGACCATCCATGAATCGCCAGTAGGGAAGAACCAAAGACACTGGGCTTGGCTCCCTGGAAAACCTCCCTTCCTTACCCACTAAGAGACACAGGCTCTACAGCTGTGTCTGATGGCAAAACTGGGGAGTCTGTCCATCTGCATGAGCCAGAAAGGTGGACGTCAACTCCAGAGAGTAACCCAAGTTTTAGAATATGAAATGGTTCGAGCCCTGCAGAGCAGAACACAATCTCAACTTAACGTTAATGAAGAAACCTGAGAAAGAATGTGTTATTATAGTATTGTTATTCCAATTTCCATCACATTTTTTTCCAGTTGTTAGCTTATTCGTTTTGTTTTACAATGAATGAAGTATGGGTAGGAATATATGTGAATGTTTTACATTAAACTGCTTTAGACATTTTAGTTTAAGTGACTTATTTCTTGAACTTAACACAGTCAGCACTGAGAGCTGTCCCATCCTTAGTGTGTGTGTATGTGTGTGTGTGTGTTTGTGTGTGTGTGTATAACTCGAGAATGCAGAGATTCTTGACTCTCCATTTTTCAAGTTAAATGTTTCAATAAAGATGTATGCTACAAAATAATTCTGAATAAAATAAAACCCAAAGTGAACCATCCTGGAGTGAAAAAATTTGGGAAAGAAGTCACAAGTTTTGAATATTAAGATACAAAAAAATTTTAAAATCTTAAAGTTTATATACGGTAACTTATACAAAGCTGTACATTTTTCTTTCAAATTCTGGCTGCCCAGGAGCTATAATAATCTCAGGAAGGTAGGTAAGTAAGTTCAGGAGAAGAAAATCTGAATTTTAAACAGAACAAAGGAATTTTTGATGAGTGGTTACAATTTCATTGAAATTAAGAAACGAAACAAAGCAAAACCCCAACAACTTTACCTAAGGACCCAAAACCAAGGCGTTTATTTCCATGGAAACAAGGACAATGATTTCTTCAGGGGGTTTTGGGAAAATCTTTGCACTATATCATTTCTCACTAATTTAAATAAGTCTCTCCAGTGTACTCTATTGTTTCCAGAATTAATAACTCGTGTGTATAAATATGTATTAATACAGAAACTGCTTTGAAGACAAGCTCACGTAAACTGACTACAAAGCCATCTCGATGGATAGACACACAGAGCTTGATTTCCTCAAACAAAAGAAAACAAAAACACTGAACAGGGAAACGAAAGCAGGGACTGCCCTGAAAAAAATCTAACTGAAGCTGGAGAGGCAGCCATCACAGCTAACACCTTAAGAATGGTGATGCCAAGGAAATTCTATTAAATTCCACGCCTCATTGATTATGCCTTATACAACCATCAGGGTGGGCCAGCGTAGGTATTTTCGTTATTCCTTTACATCAGAATTTTGGATATGATCCTTTTCCTCCAGCGAAACCATCAGTTTTACCCTCTTTAGAATTATAATATCTCGAATAAGGAGACATTAGGCTTCTAGGCATCAGGGGAAGAGGCATAAGGCTGATTTCTATCTAATGGCAAAGCAGAGCCAGGGGTCTGGGAGCTGAGGCTACCAAAATCGCAGAATTACTGTTTACATCAGGAGAATTACTTTAATGTGGGCCACTTTGTACCGTATTCTAATAGGATTAAAATGGGGATCCCTTGTTGTTTTCCTTGCAAGGAGGAGATTAAAACCAACTGTCTTTACTGAGGAATGGCTGGAGGGTGTTTAGGCATTTACAACCGCAATATACTCCCTCTTACTCTACCGATGTACAGTGTCTTTTAAGACACAGCATCTTTTAGCTTTGCTGTTTTTATCACCTTCATCTAGAGTGCCTGCTGGCATATCAGCAGCCCGTCAGAAACGGGTGAGGACCATGAAGATGTACGAGTGTGAATTTCATGACGCCTGATGCTCCTGCCATGCCATGTATGCTTGGCCACGAAAACACCCTAAGTACTTAGCTTCCACGCCACACGTTGAGCATCTCATCCCCGTAGCAATTACAGCTAGAGTCCAGCTGAAAAGCCCTGATGGAGACGCCGTGCAGAGTCAGAGATCCAGAAGCGCAATTCATTAGGAGCGCTTCACTTGGTTTCTGAAGCGGTTTTGCTGCCGGCATGTACTGACAGGCCAGGGTCATCCCCATTCTTCCCTCCTCTTCACTCCATCGAGGGCAAACTACTGAAAAGTAACCCAGAAACTCAAGATTACCTCGGATGCCATTTAAGCCCTTCTGTAATACATGAAAGGGAAATCAGATTGCAGCCGCAGATGAAAGCCCGAGAAGGCACCAGGCAGAGCGCTCCCAGCCTCTCTCCAGTTCTCTTTCTCATGCTCTGAAGAAACTGAGACAGTCACATCAAGGCCAAAGTGAATGAGGATTGCAGCTCAGCAATGGGCTGAATCATGAATCTTACCAGCAACGCATTCGTACCGAGGGAAGCAAGTGCAAACAGGTTGGATGATGTAGGCACAGAGGCAAAAAGCGTTTGGGATGCAGCCATGCCTCTCCACATCTAAGCCTAACCAAGGGACTACCAGTTCAGCAGGGATAATGACTTTTCAACCCGTGGGTGACAGTGCAGTGGTTGGAGGGTGAGTGGAGAGAGAAGACAGTGGGTGCAGCCACGGGGAAGAGAACTGAGCCCTCATTGTGTGCCCCAGGGTGCCGAATACCATCTGTGGGATGCAGAGGCTGTGAACTCCAGCTTCTACCATTGAGTGCCCCCTGGCTTCTCTCTGAGCATCACTGGATAGAGACAATGTGAGGATTAGACAGAGTAGGGGACCAATTCATCAATAGGGAAGGCTATTAACACAGATTAACAAGGTCCTGTTTAGGTTTCTTTGTGAATGATGGCTCATTTGTTACCTTAAATAAGACACTGGTCCCTCCGTTTAAAGAAGGGTTTGAAAATATTATGAGCTGAGAGCTAGTTCTGTCAACAAATTGTGAAAAAGAGGCAATTTCAGGAAATCAAATACATTATAATTAATTTAGGGATAAAAGTGATGCGCAGTGTTTAGCTTACAAACATTAAGTGATATAAATTGGCGAATAAGCAATAACTAAAATCCCGGTAACAAATACCTTAGATCTTTGTATGGATTTGAGAATATGCCCCGGTGACTTCTTACGTCTACTGCCTGATCTGAGGAGCCATTTCATCCAACATGTCGGATGACTTTAGAAATTCAGGCTCTCATAAAGAATAAAGCTACCAGAGTCTAGGACAGAGCACTGCAGAAAAGAGATGATGTCTTGGAGCCATGTTGGGCAACTCATTCTGAAGACATGTTACGTGCATGATAGAGAAAGCATGCTACTTAGAATAAATAAATCTGCAATACGGATTGCACTTCTTGACTAACCATGAGGACTCAGATGAGATGAAATAATGCAACACGTATGTGCATTTAAACTAGCCCCGTGGGGTCAGGTCACTGTCATGACTTTTCCGTCTATTTCTTTCTGCATGACATGGGGTGGCCTGGGATCTGTCTCACTATGCAGAGTGCTTGCCTAGTATGCTAGAAGCCCTGGATCCCATAGGCCAGGCATGGCTGCACACACCTGTGACCCAGCACTCTGGAAGTAGAAGGAGGAGCAGCAGAAATTCAAAGTCATTTCCCACAAAAGCAGTTTGCACAGGGGCTGATCCTAGAGGCATTGGTCACTGCCACTTCAAGGTTAGGTTAAAGTATAATGCCCCGATTCTCCATATTAACCCAACAACGTCTATCATAAACATATTTGAAGAAAGTATTTAAAGGAGGGCATTCACCTTTGGTAAAAAAATATTTACAATTTAAGTTACCACTCTAAGTATAAAATGGTTTTGGGGACCCTTTAGAAAGGAACATTTTTAGTTTATAAATAGTTCCATTTGCGCTTATGAATTCTAAGGACCAAAGGATTTCACTAATTACTTTGTTGTATTCAATTTTGGACTAGTTTGCAGAGCTGAGTTTGTAAAGCAATAAACTATGCCCGAATGGTCTGTTTACTCCACTGCAAGTTACAAGGAAAACACTTTCTCCTTAAAGGACTTGTCTCTTTGAAATGCACAAAGTGGCAAAAAGCCAAGGGAAGCTGGTGCTTAAGCAACCACGACTGAGCAGCGCCGGCCTGCAGTTCATTCTCAGCCAACCGAAGTAAATGTTATTGGAGGCTTTGTGCTGTAAAACGCAGCTTTCATGCCCACTGCCTCCAACAATGGGAATCCTTGCTTGGCTAGGAAGGAAGGACGCTGCTGTGCCTTCCAGCCAGAGTCTTGCATTCCTTTGAAAAAAAACAGTGAAGTAGGAGGGAAACCTCAGTGGCTCTTAATGGGCCAAGGACAAGAGACACAAGCTCCTGCATCTGGACAGAGAGACGCTAAACCGATGTGTGTGTGTGTGTGTGTGTGTGTGTGTGTGTGTGTGCGCACACACACACACACCCACTTTAAATTATATAATATATCTTATAAATATAATGATAGAGACTCTGGATTGGTAACTGGAAAACTGAATAATTCAATGTCTATAAAGCTGCAAACTTAGAACTTATAAATTATCCAAGATAATCAGTGCACTGTTGCACTCCTTCAACCTGACATGGTAATTGTTCACTTCTTGGTAGCTTGTTGTTTCTGACTTTTGTGTTTTCATAGCTAGGAAATGTGCATTTGTTAAGAACACTATCACTTGCATGCCCACCTTGCACACGTTAGTATGCTAATCCAGGGCTCACTTACTGAACACCTACTATAAATAGAACAAACACTGTGTTCCAAATCTTGCAGCTTTAAATGTATTTAAGACCCAAATCCATGTTTAGGGACCCAAATTCGGGTAAGTATTTTCTTTAAATATACCAAGCTAGTTAATCATTTAAAGCATCCATGACTACTATGCTTCCCAGAATTCTACCAACACAATGTTCACCGTAGAAGTACACTATTTTTAGCCAGACTGAAATAGCTCAGCGATCAACAGAGCAGCGAGAATAAAATAGCATTTCTTGAGTCTTTTTAAAAAATTATTATTTTACTCACGAGTATGGGTGTTTTGCCTGCATGTATGTCTGTGCACCACCTGTGTGCCTGGTACCCATGAGGGCCAGAGTATGGCATCCGATCCCCTGGAACTTTATTTACAGAGGGCCAAGAGCAGCCACATTGGCTCTGAGATTCAAATGTTGGTCCTTTGCAACGTTAGCAGTAAGTGCTCTTACCCACTGAGCCCTCCCCAGCCCCAAGTTTTTATTTTTTAACCATTATGGTGAGTTGTCAGTTCTTCCAACATAGAGTTATACTTATATCTAATATAATGATAAAAAAAGAGTTGAACTGGACAGTAGAGAATGATCCAGAATCAAACTTGCCTGGCTATTCATAAGCTAATTCCACTAAGTTGATTATTATGTTAATTATGCCTGGCTTTCTATTTATCATGCATCTTCAATGTGCACTCACAGGGCCATTAGCATGAGCTAAGGATGTCTTCATGTTCACTGATTTTTGTTTTGGAAGACCAGGGTTATTACTGCATTGTATGCTTAAGGCATAAAAATTAGCGGGAGCATGTTAGCTCCACCACCCCCTAGTCCTCTTTCCACAAGCTTCCATGCTGCTCACTGCTGAAAGTTTCAAACAGTGGAGGAGAAGATGGAGGAGAAGGAGGAGGAGGAGGAGAAAGAGGAGGAGGAGGAGGGGGGGGAGGAAGAAAAGTCACACAAGAGAGAAAAGGAAGCTTCAAAGGAAAAGGAGAGAAGAGGAAACTCAAAATGAAAGCCGCAAAGAAGGCAAATGAAACACTGCCCAGTCCGAGCACGCATACTATGATGGAGTGGATTTTGTTTCATAATTCTTTTGATTATCTTCTATGACTTTTCAACTGAATTGTTTTTGAATACCACTTAATAATCCCATGACCCTGGGCGAGTTGCTTAACCTTTCTGTGCCACAGCGTCTTCAGAGCTAATGATACCGCATCCTCAGGGCTAGGAACATTCAACTACATACAATGTACGTGTCAACATATAACCTCACACATATACATGATACTGCACCCTCAAGACTAGGACAGTAAATTACATACCATGTACATGTCAACACACACACACACACACACACACACACACCTCACACATACATACACATGATACTATACCCTCAGGGCTAGGACAGTAAATTACATATCATGTACATATCAAAACACACACACACAGACACACACAAGAAAGAGAGAAAAGGGAAAGAGAGCTGCTTGAGGACATGACATACTGACTTGTTCATGCCAGGCATGAAACAAATGTTAGCTTCATTTCCCCCACCCCGATGCTCCCACTTTAACACGTGAGGAAAGTCACCCACGCTGAACACACACAAACATTTGTATATGTCTATGTATGCAGACATCATGTAATACAGCAAGACTTAAGAGTTCTCAAAAATAGTTTGAAAAATACCTACTCTGAAAGAGTGTAGAAATGTTAAATTTGATCATCGTACTGAGTTTTCAGATGTTAAGAATCAGTGACGCTGATATTGTTTAATCACTCACATTATTGAGATTTTAAATTCCTGTCTTTTTCTGCCATGTGTGAGTTTTTATTGTGCATTTCAAGGTAGCTCCAATAAAAAAAAATGTACAGGCGGCATGAAGAATACAGGCACACCTCACTTCAGCTGCTGGCTCTGCAGAGCGACTGAGAAGCAGACTTCCAGATCCCAAGCTAGTTTAGATCTCGGGAGGCAATTTGCCTTAGTTCAGGTGTTGCTTTCGAAACTTTCATTTCTGTCCCCTCAGAGCAGTGGTTCTCAACCTGTGGGTGGCAACCCTGGGGGAGGGTCAAACGACCGTTTCACGGGGTCATCTAAGAGTCCCAGAAAAGACAGATACTTACAGTATGATTTATAACAGTAGAAAAATTAGAGTTACAAAGAAGCAACAAAAATAATTTTATGGTTGGGGGGGGGGGTCACCACACGCCAGGAACTGTATTAGAGGGCTGCCGCATTAGGAATATGGATTAGAATCAATCCAGAGCCTCTTGGATCTTACATCCTCTCATTGTGTATTAATGACAGGCACCACGGATACCTCCACATTTGAGAGATGCTACCTCTGAAGTAGGTCAGCCACTTGGGAGACAATGTCCATCTAGAAGGAATCTCTGGTCTTTTCAAAGTCCCGAATTTCTGATTCATATGAAATCTTTCCTAGAGACATAGGCAATTTAATGACTGGTATACAGGACCCTGCCCTCTGAAAGCTGAACAATCCCATATGCAAATGAGATGTCACTGTTCTTGCCTATATGATTAATGAATCAGTGAGGCCGAGGATTCAGTGTGCTAGTTGGAGGTCCCGCACCACGAAGAGAAGGTAAAACCCGGTAACTCTGAGAGATACGAGATGGAAGGATGATGCTGTCACGCTAATGGTTCAAAGACACTATAAAACCTGACTTTAGCAACTCAGTGTTTCCGGTGGAACCAAAAGAGTTAGTTACCTCTCGCCTAACGTTGAAATACTTAAAATGAGCAAATGTTTTTGCATGTTAGAAGAACAGCACAAACACGTATTTCATACAGCAACTAAGGGCTTTAAGCAGGTAGAAAAACTCAATCAAATTAGAGATGATGACATATATACACATAATGTATATCATCATGTATACCAAAATAAACAAAACAAAACAAAACAAAACTACCTTTCTTACTTTCCTAAACCAAGAGAATGAAAATCAGCAACTTCTCACCTAAAAGCCATTCATTTTACCAGTCTTGTTAGTCAGGTAACATTCATACATACATTAGTGTCCAAGACTGGGCACAGGGAAAAGGATACAGATGGTTTTTATGAGGGGAAAAAAAAAACCTGAGACACCTTCCTAAGTGAATTAAGGTGTATTAGCTTGTAGTGGCTATCTGGTAAGGGAGCAGACATAAAATGATTCATTTGGCGAAGTGCAAGCATTGAGTTCAGGGCTCTTCTGCTTTGAGGAAAGTTGGCACCAGAAGCGAATAGGCTTTAAAATGAGAGGCTTAGAAATAAGCTAAATCACAAAGCAGATGGACTCAAAATCTCCATTTTCTTCGGAGGTTTCTAGATCCTGACTCAGGCTACCAAGCTGTGGTGGGCCTAGCCAATTCTTGTCCATCTGCCAGCAACCAGCAAGTATGTTTTCCAACCTCCATCAGTGAAGGATTTAACTCTTAGCATACATGCTTCCATCCATGTGCAACTGAGCAAAGGAATGGGGGTGTGAGTGTTAAAAATCAACTTCAGTTATTTGGAGGGTCAAAATTCTTGCTCCTGTGTCTCATTTTGTTAGTGATTTATTAAGGTTATAAAACCAGGGCTGGTGCTAGAACTCAGTGGTAGAGCAGAAGCCTTGCACGTACAAGGCTCTGAGTTCAATTCCCAGAACAGAGAAAAAGGGAAGTATCAAAAGGCAATTGGAGCACACTCATCACAAGACTGCCCTTGCTAGAGCTGTTTGTGTTGACTGTTTCAGGTACATACGTGTCCTGAAATGTTGGCTCTTGTCCTGGCGAGCTCAAAAATCTTTAGAAAAACTACAGATACATTTTAACATTATTTTTCACTTGATCCCTAAATTCAGTTAAAATTTAACCTAGGTGAACGAAGGTACTTTATATCATTTAAATACAATATACCTGTGAAAATGTCCAGAGTACATCTGTAAATGGGTCCTGTATTAAATCAATTCACATGGTCTTTAATCTCCAATTATAACCTAAATCCGTCATCCTAGACTTTCGTCCACCATTTTCCTACCCAACCCTGGTCAACTAAGACCAGATGGCCATCTTCCAATACATCTTCAAAACGATTTCTATATGTCCCTTTGGCTTTCTTCCCTCTCTACTAAATAATTCAGTTCTTCTTGAGTTTTGTTTTTTTTTTCACATGAGTCTCATGTACTAATCCTTTAACTAGCTTGGTGGCTCTCAGAACACTCTTCAAGTTTCCAAAGAGTACGGCAGAACTGAATTTGATGGAGCGCCAACTGACGCAGAATGCAACGTTTAAACACCACATAACCAGACAGAGATCCTAGGATATGGGACAGAGTCTCGTGTGCCCTTTGAGCCATCACTGGAAACCTACATGGCACCCGCCACCAGAAAGCAAATCGGGACTCACGGGTAATGTGTTATTTGATTCTACTTAAAATTTCAGTTTACGAAGTGGTACACCCTCGGCCCCGTGCTCTATTCTATCCTCCTGTTCCCTTCCCTGAAGCTTTTCTTTGAGACAGGGTCTCACTAGTGTTCGCTGTTAATTTTTAAGTGATGGGGGTGGAGAAAAAGGCTAACGCTGTTGGAATAGCTGCCGAAGCCCAAGCTGATAACAGCCTTGTCTATTCCAAATGTCACATATCATCTAACTTTAAACACAGCAAAAGATACGGCCTTTAAAATACAGCTGCACGCTTACCAGCTTACCAGCATTTATTGCTCTACATAATGAGCAGGGGCTCGCTCACACAAAACCATGTGAACCAGTAATAATTTGGCTCAGTCTCATTCAACCGAATTTATGTTTTAAAATTTTACCTATGCATTATTATTAGGCTCTCAAGGATCCAAATATTTTATAGATATATTATGATTTAACTAAGACTATTTCTAACCATGAGAGTGTAAAAGACATTTCTTAATAGAATTCACTTAACTGAGCATGTATTTATTGGTGTGTGTGTGTTTGTGTGTGTGTGTGTGTGTAGTGTCATCCTGCGCCTCTGATTTACATTGCTATGAAGAGGGTTGTGAGTAGGAACATTACATATAAAACTAAAAACTCACGTCAGGCTGACTGAGAGCACTACGTGACGGGTGCGCTTGTCATCTTTTTTCCCCCTAAAAGAGACAACTTAAATCTTCTTCCTATTGCCTCCCTCCCTGAAGCACCACTTAGCCCCTCCAATAGACAGTGACAGGGACACCTTCCTTTCCTAGTCTCCCGCACCTGAGGACACATTTTCATTCAACAAACACTTGCTCAGAACTGCTCCGCAGCAGGCACCACGCGAACTCCGAGGTTACCAGGATAGATAGCCTTTATTCCAACCTCAAATAGTTCACGTTAAAGAAGGACAGATTCATACCGACAGACGATTTTTCACATATCCCCGGAGTCAGAGATATTAATAACTTGCCTTGAGTGATGAAAATTCAGGAAACCCGAAACACTTTAAGCAAGCGTCAGAGGCTAACAAAGTCAGAATAAGGTTTCCCAGAACAAAATCAAGGATGGCTCTGCCAGATGTTGAAATGAACATCTGTGGAGGCTGCCACCGAAGAGCAGAGACAGAGTGGGGCTATCAGCTGAGATGGAAGTCACAGCTGTGTGAGAGAAAGAGGGCGAATGAGGGAAAAGGAGCAACTCTGGGGACGCGAGCCCCAGGGCTCAGCTTGGGTAAACAGAAGAGGAGGAACAGCAACACATCCCATTACTTTGGGGATGACATTCCAACGCTGGGATCCAAAGGTGCAGCTGCTGCTAGTTTGTGAAATCAAAGCATGCCTGAATTTCTAAGTTCTGCATTTAAATTTCTAAATCATTTGCATACACTCATGCATACGTATGGCCACATACGCTATTTTAGAAAGCACAGCTTTTCATTCTGCATCCCGTATTAACAGTTTGCGCTGACATTTTACAATGTAAAATCCCCAAAGCATCTTAATGGTCACCTGGGCCGTTGTAGATGACCTTATTGGTCATCCTGGCTATCTTTTAAAGTTACTCTGTGTAAAGCAGCAAGAGTTCGATCCATATAGAAATTTTCTGAAATCGTAGACTATTTTTATATGTAAGCACGGTTCCGATACTTAACTGCCATGCCAAAGAAGGATTTCCATTTTGATTTCCCCTTACACATGAAAATACAAATTGCAAATCCTGAATGAAACCACGATCTCTCATTTCCTCTGCCTAGATGTGTTTCTCTGCAGTCAAACCAAATTAAAAAGGCAGATTTATAATTAGACAGCCAAGCTTCTTCAGAACCCTTATTCTGGCTCTCTGTAATACCCTAATGTTTGTAGCCATACTTGACAGATTACAAGTATCCTGTGTGTCTTTGTATTATCTGAAAGACTAATTCTTCTCGAGAAGAATGCATGATATTTTAAAAGAAAACACTTCTGAAAGGATCTCGAAAGGGGAGAAAATCCTTCAAAAGGCGGCTGCGCGGTGGAAAGTGCCGAGTCCTGGAAGCGTGACCGGGACAATGGCAGAGCGCTTCTGTGACTCTCAGATGCTGACAAACCTAGCATTTGCCTTTCCGTCCTTCCAAGAACCCACCCGGCCCACATTCCTAGTCCAAAGACAGGATCAGCTAAGCCCTGAAGGAGTCCTGGAATCCCACAAGATGAGCTGGAAAACCCAAACACACTCCTACCCATCCACGGGGGTTTTTGATGCTGTTACAGACTTCATCTTACAACGGTAACTTCACACACTTTTGATTAGAAAGGAACGCAAAGCAGCAAATGCTTCATTTTCAAATGCCTTTCCAAACCACATACTCGCTTATGAACAGGACTAAGTTTTTGATGTGAAGTTCTCGGTCAATAAACATGGTGTTTATGCTCGTGTGGTTGGAACATCCACCGGCTTGCATGTGTGTTCCCATGATGCATAAGCACACACAGACACACATACACCAAAATAACACATAATTCGGGGGCAATTAGTATTTTCTGCCATATTACTCTATGTACTGCAATCATATTTAGGCTAGACTTTAAAAATCTTCAGGGAAGAGCACACCAATTCATTATCCAATACTGTCAACCCCAAAAGCACAGACACCCAGTGACACTGTACAGACTGAGCAGGTGGTACTTACATATTTAAGAATACCCTCTACACGTACATAATAAAAATGAATGAAAATAGAGGCCATGAATTTAAAAGAGACTTGGAGGGATATATGGTAGGGTTCGGAGGGAGGAAGGGGATAGGAGATATGATGTAATTATATTACAATCCCAAAATCAATTTAAATATTCTATCTTTACTCCCCCTTCCTACTTCTTGCATTCGCAGTGTTTCCATAGTAAAAGCAGGAGAGATATAGCTACCATCTATTCTATAAGAGCAAATCTGTTCTGAAACATCCTAGAGCAATCATGTATTGAGTCTGGGTGGCATCGTAGGGTATGGGTGTGTTGGAAAAAGGAAATAGGAAAAGTTGATGGTTAATGTAGAACGGAGAAATAATAACTGGGAAAAAATTCAGGGAGTGCAGCTCTTTCTTTGTTAAACAAAACCAGCTCTCAGCAGTGAACACTGTGTTGGAGAGTTCAAAGCTGCCCTTGGGCTCCGTAGGCCGAGCTGTCCTATGTTAGATGAGGTCTGCCAGTAAATATGCTACAAATTTGCCATTTCTGGAGCAGAACATCCAAGGCAGATGCGTAACCGGATATCAGAGTCCACAGGCTGCCTGCTACAGAGGCCTGGAAGCGCCTCTGTTCCCTAACAGAGTGGCGAAGGTGTGCCTCGGATGTTTCTTGCTTTTTCGGGCCAAGGTTTCAGCAATTTGTGTTGGCCTTAAGAGCCCGTATCCTAAACACAGTCACTTCAAGGACCTAAGACCTGTACGTCTACCATGAATATGGTATATCTGCAGACACTTCGTATTTTCTTTAACGAAAGGAAAACTGGGTTTGAATTGGAAGAATTTTGAATAACCAGTCATGGCTGCTCTTCTTTTCTGATCCAAGCAGATAAGAGAGGGAAATTCTTATTTACCTTTAGGGAGACATCAGGTGATCGGATTGGAAACAGGAAACTGCTTTCTGCTCTAAGTAAGTACTCACTTTGCAGCCTTAATAAACATCTGTGATTAGAAAATACAACCGGCAAAATTTAAATAAGGAAATTTGAACTTTATTTATCAAATTTATTTTAAATAAAGAAATGTCGATTTTAAAATATGAGCTGGTTTCTTACACAATACGAGAAATAGGATCCAGCCAACCTGGGAGAGCTGCACGCAGTTATTTTCCTTCCCTGGCCTAGATGGCGGGAGGGGGGGTGGGTAAGTGCATCAGAGCACACTACATAGGCGTATCGTGGCAGGGTACTTAGCATTTGGCATCAAAACAGCCTAAATGAAACCAGCACTTAGCAACCACCTCTGGTTGCCATGGAGATCTCATGGGGTGGAGGGAATGTATGTGTTCGATAACCAATGGATCAGATGAAGAGGGCATGGAAGGAACGGAACAAAACCAAAACCACTAAGATATAGGTTAAGATACCAAAGAAGGGAGAATGTACCAGCTCATTCTTTTATTTGGAAGGGATGTTAGTTATTAATATTTAATAGGTCGGTGGTGATATTCATGCAATATAAAAACAATTTGCCAAATTTAAAAAAAAAAAAGCCCATTGAGAAAAAGTGATTGCAAAACAGTTTAGAAAGAAAAAAAAATCTGTAAGAATTGTGTTCTGCTTCCTACTAACAAGCTCAAGAAAATCCAGTTAGGTATTTGCCATGTGTTCTGGATTGAGAAGGGGCAAGCAATTGCTTTGAAAACAAACTGTCTTATGCTGCTCTGCTGGATCATAATCCCCGCCACCCAGAAAACAAACATGCAGATGCAAGGGCCTACTTGTCAACGTTCCTATGTGATCACGAGAATTAGGCACTGAGGTACGTGAAGAAATAGGGAGAAATTTACTCCATTAAAACTGTCAAATTCACAATTTAGGAAACTAAAACCACTGTATCAATTAGGCAGCTGTCGTGGACAGCAGATCCTATTAATAAACACACTACATGCCCATAATTAATTAAATGAATAAAAGACTTCTAAACCTATACATACAGATATACATACACGTGAAGACTCATGGATTCTGATAGGGACATCCCTGAAAGCTGTCTCTGCTAGTTAAGGGAGAGGTTTCAATGGCAGACAAGCATGGAGATTCTCTTTATTACTCATAAGTAACTCACTCAATCACCCTCAGGATAACCTGTGGCTAGATTAACTTTCTAGTAACTAGTTTTTCTTCTCTGCATTTTGTAGACGACTGTTGTTATTCAACTAGTGTGGGTTTTCAGAAAATAAACAATTGTGCTAAATAGTGAAGGTAAAAAGCACAAGGAGGTGAGTGCTGAATTCAAAAACAGACCCAACAAGCATCTACAGAGAACGCATTGCACGCTCAACACCATATTAGGTGTTAGGTGTTGGACCTAACAAGATAAAGAACTACTCTTTTTTTTTTCAATACAGGGTTTCTTTGCATAGCCTTGGTTGTCCTGGTACTCCTTCTATAGACCAGGCTAGCCTCAAGCTCAAAGATCCACCTGCCTCTGCCTCCCAAGTGCTGGGATTAAAGGCGTGCACCACCACAGCCCCAACAAGAGCTCCTCTTAACTAGTTGCTTTCAGTTTTTCAAGAAAGAAAAGTAAGTAACAAAAATGAAAAAATTAATATGATTGCTGTGGACTGAACCAACCAGGACAAAGGAATAGGGAACGGGTGGCACATCCCGTTTTAGAAATTCTAGAGTAAAATTTCTTGGTGGAGCTGACATCTGTATCAGTATTTAACATTACTATTTAAAATTAATGTCAAGCTGAGATATGAAGACACAGAAAGAGCCTGCTATACAGGCAGGATGGACAGAGCCTCGCAGGGGATGTGAGCGGATTCTTTGATGTCATTGAGGAGAGAGACCTTGGTGATTTTTAGATCAAGAGAAGGCCAGAGGGTTAAGAGTAAAAGCAGAACAAGATAATATAGGCTTGGAAAGAAAGTCAGAGGCCAGGATATGCAGGGTCTTGGGAGAACCTAAGCAGGAAAGAAATAAAGAACTGAGTTTTGATTTCAAACACCATAGATTTGTGTTCTCAAGCTTCCTAATGCTATGGCCCTTTAATTCAGTTCATGTTTTGGTGACCCTCAACCATAACACCCACAACGTTATTTCGTTGCTATGTCATAACTGCAAATTTGCTACTGTTGTGAATCATAACATAAATATCTGCTACGTGACGCTAAGGGGTCACAGCCCACAGGTTGTGAACCACCACCTTCAAGAGCTAGGCTCTAAGCCAGGAGAGAGCTGCAGTGTTCCAGGAGAGAGACCATCATGCGTGGCTTGGAACTTGGATGCAGCAGGAGGGCCGGAGCTATGTTCATAGAGATGAGATGTTACCAGCAAAGTGTGGATGCTGATAATTCATCAGTCCAGATTATATGTTTGTCAGTGATGTCTATGTGGTCCTGGGTAAGCAACCCCCTGGGTATGTTCTGCAAGCACGCTGTTAGTCAGTGAGCTATAGCCTGGTTCTCTATCACGGAATTCTTCCAAACCAAAAGAAGCATTGCCACAAATCCCACAGGAACACCAAATGGATATTTTGTCGTTGCTGCTGCTGCCGCTACAATAACTTTGTCTCGGTTTCATTTTAATCATACGACAGAATTCAATCACTGCAATCGTGGAACTGGGTGGCATCTTAGCATGCATCCTGACCAAAAACCATGACTCTTACTGGGAACACCAACTCCCCATGATTGTTTATTTCCTTAGAGATTGCTTACAAAAGTAAATCCTTGAGGGGAGCTCAGTGAAAAGTGATCTGATGGGGAAGTCTTTCAGATCGGTCAAGGATGCTCACGTGCTGGCGACGATCTACCCCCAGCTCTTGCTTAGAAAACTGATCCCGAGTCCTGTTTAGAGATGTGTCCAGGCGCACCCAGATAGGAACTAATGAAACTTCAAGTGAATGACACTGTCCTTGGTAGGTAAGGTTGGGGTGTGTATTTGACACCAAGTCTCTGACTTCCACGAGCTCACACTCTGCAGAGCTCTCCTTAAAGAATATGTTCTCCTGCGTACTAGCCTCCGCATTTCTTATAATGACAAGGAGGGGTGGGGATGGGCGCTGTGGCTTTTCTCTGCTAATGAACTGAAAGGTAAAGAGAAGTTGGGTAAGAGCAGGAGGTCAGAGGGTTGAGAAGACAGAGAGATTGCCTATTCAAACACCCACAATACTGCGCTGGAGGAGGATGCCAAAGTGTGTGGTCAGGAAATTTGAAAGGCAGTAGTCATGGGAGGTGAACCCAGCAGCAAAGTGTGGGTCAGAGCTGCGAATACACACTGGGGTATCACGCTCCTTGCACGATCAATTTATAATTTACATGCATACAACCTTCCTAATGCAGCATATTTGATTAGTTATATAAATGTATTCATTAAGCTGTAAATTCAAATCTCATATCCCTTAATTGACCTTGGTAAAACATCAAGGAATGTCCAGAGCAAAACTGATAGTGTATCACCTCTTCCTTTCGTGTAGTTTATGGCATTCTTCCTGTCTGGAGCAACAGCAGCACATAATACTTTGCATCTTAAACAATCTTAAATATAAGGATATTTTTCCGATCCAGTCCAGAAGGACAATTGAGTATTAAATTATCCAATATTTCTGAGAATAAAGTAGGAGAAGAGGATCATTTTTATAAATATTCTTACCTCACTGTCCATAGTATGCCTGTATGCAAAACACCCACAACACAGTAGCTGATAAAAGTACCCATATTTAACTGTGGTATCAGCCTTCCTATACATAAAGTGCCATTAGGAAGGCATGTATAAGTAACATTATATGAGTTCTACAGACAGCAACTTTGAAAGGGCTTTTGGTGTGGGACGACAATGATGATACAATTACTGTCTTTTGGTCTCAATAAGAGAAAACAGAGACCTGCATGCGGCCTCAGTAACCTGCCTACAGTCAGAAGTTACAAGAATAACAATGTAGATTTCCTCCTGCTTCCCAAATCCCTATTTTCTTATCACTTTACTCCAAATATTAATACACACCAACTACGAGACAGCAAAACTCAATGTGTGAAGACACATATAACTCCCAGACCAAAGCACAGATCCTGCCAGATAGTGCAGAATAGTTCTATAATCCAGACAGAAAATATTTCCTCCCTTGCTCTTCCTTTTGGATTTGTTTAAATAAGCAATGCTATATTAGTTAAGATTTGGTATTGCTAATTAGTCCTTCTCCTGAGCTATGCATTGAGATATTTTCCTTCCATCCATCCATCCATCCATCCATCCATCCATCCATCCATCCATCTGTCCGTCCATCCGTCTGTCCATCCGCCCGTCCTCTTCCATTTGTTCAGTACGACTATGTGCATTCCTTCTTTTAAGAATACAACAGGCCAGCCACAAGTTACAAGCGCTTCAGATGTCTTTGTTACACTGTAGACTCTTGGTATGGTTTCTAAAGTTGGGTTGCTTGGGATTAAACTCTGAAAGAAATTCCTCCCGGTTGCTTGAGGTCGGGTGAGTCAGACAAACATCAAGATCCTGTATCCTTCACACCTACTCTACAGAGCTACTGAGAGGACTGCATAACTCAGCAACAGTCCACAGTTGGTACTTTCATTGACAGTAGTATGTATCGCTTACTAAAACTAAAAGTAGAGAACACAAACTTTAAAATCTCTTTGCACCATTAAGGTGGTAAGGAATATGGAATAGTAAAATTAGGCCAAAACCAAGAGAAACAAGAACAAGGCAACTGTGTTTTCTCACTGAAAGCACATAGACTTCCTGAGTAAAGATGGAGCCTAGGGCCAGTCCTTAGTAAGGAGAGGAGAAGAAACCCTCCCAGAAAACGTGAGAGGCTGCATTCTCAATGTAAGGAAAACAAAACAAAAAATCACTCAACCCCAAATATGGTGATATTGAGAAGCTTACCTGCTTGACCTTGCCCTCATAGGAGAACAAGAAACAGGTCTGTTGAGTATTTACAACTCTGATGCTGGCTTCTAACAGGTTTGCCCTGTTATCTATGTCTGAGAAGCTTGCTGAGGAATTAATGTCCCACACAAGATGTGCCCTAGGCATCTGGCAGAAACAGGGAAAAACCACTGGTGACGAACTCTAGGCTTCTAAGAAATTCCACAGGTCACATTCCAACAAATATGAGATTAAAGTAAAGCGTTAACGTAAAGATCCTTGAAGGCAGGGAGGCACCTGACAAACGCTGCGTTTCTTTTAAGAGGCTGTGGTTTTGCTGTCAACCCTTCAGCTGTGGTGGCCCTCATCAAACTCTCCTATTGAATAGCCAACAAATGATAGGCATTCTCTGTGGGTGTCGATACTATTTTTATTAAGGATGGCTTATCAAATGTCACCAAGCCTGAGATTTCTCTGCAATCCTGTGAACTTTAACAGCTGAGACCAGGTTTCTGACCCTCTCCATCACCTCACACACGGAATTTCGGGCGAAGGGCAGCTTTATCTCATGCCATGGGGCTGGGCCACTGGAACATTCCTGGGAACCGGGATGGGCTCTATGAAAACCGTGGCTCATCTAGGTTTTCTTTCCTTGACGACCTTCCTGACTGAAAATGTCGGACAACTTGTAAAACATTTACTTCGGTATATTGTTACGTGGTTTTGTTTTCTCAAAGATACTGGTATGCAAAAATGACGGACGGCTCTTCATATTGAGATTGAAAGCAACACAAAGGCAAACAATTTAAAACTGATTTACTTTCCATAGCCCTTTTAGTTAAAGTCCAAAATTGCTAGCCCACCATACAGTAACACCTGATATGGCCCAATGATTTCCTCCAGCATTAGCTTTCTATACCATGGGTCACACCTTTCTTGACACATTCTCTTGGCTCCCAACAACACATGTTAAAGCATGTTCACTTTCGATCTAATTAGACATTACTCAGTTGCAAGAACAATGTGTCTGTTACAGACCCAACAGACTGGGGTTTTATCTGTGAAGTTAGGCTTCCTGCAACAGGGATCTAGATACCACTTAGTAACTATTTGAATGTAAACAAATTGTTCCAAAGCCCTTCATGCTGGCGGTTGTAAGATGGGATTCATGACAGAATTCACTTACACAACGAAATTAGTGAATTCACTTGAGTGTTTAAAAGTTGGGCAAGCATGCAGTTGCCCAGGGTTACTGCAATGCAGACACTGAGCCTTCTGTCCTTGGGGATGTTTACTCCAGAGAAACTGTCCTCAAAAGGCCACCTGATAGGTTCACACAGTGAGCCCAGGCACATCTCAAAATTTGCATGGTCAAAACAAATGTTTTGATTTTACCCCAGACTCACTATCATCCACAGCATCTTTGAGCATTTTAACAAAATAAACATGGTATTTTATCAGAACTTAGATTACTGCCAATCACATAGCACTCAGTAAACATTTGCTTAATTAATGAATTTAGTTAAGGACTGAATTTATATGAAAAAAATTTAAACTGTGGAAATTTAAAATCATATGACTAATCTTAAATGGATTACAAACTTGGTTATTAGTATCTAGTACCTTCCCTATTTCTGGCTACACTTGAACATACACTTGAACATTGAATTCTTTGTTCTTTAAGAAAACAAGCTAACGATTCCTTAGACACCTTGCGGGTACCACATGATTCCTCTTTCCCATTCATAGAAAAACATCTTGAAAATGTTACCTTTATCCATCCCATGCTTAGCTTTCATGCCCATTCCTCTAGACAAGTAACTACTCAAGATCCTAAATTGTCTCCATGTAAATAGATCAAGCACTTTAGAAGTTCCCCATGGCTAACATCCTGATGGGTTTCTATGCCACCCACTGTGTCCTTGGGAGAGTCCTGTTTTTCCTTTATGCATTGGCACAGTGTTTTGATAGCTAATCACTTCCTCCTTGATACCCTGGCTAGACTTCCTCTGCCTCTTTGCTAGGCTGTTGTCCTTTATTGAGCGACTAAGACACGGAAGTTTCCAGGGCTCTCCTCTGTTCTTTCGTTTTCTTAAGCAATCTCATCTATACAGCGTCCATTATCATCTACATAATCATCACTTTAAAATTTCTACCTAGAGCCCTGATACTCCCTTAGTTGATGTATCCACTCACATACTACAAAAGTAACTCAAAATCAGTATATCTAAAATATAATGCAAGAGTCAGGCATGGCAGTACACACCTTTGATCCTATAACTTGGGGAGTAGAGGCAGCTTGACCTCTGTGAGGTCAAGGCCAGCCTGGTCTACATAGCATGTTCCCACACAGCCATGTCTATATAATAGACACACTTTGTCACAAAAACACCAAAACAAAATGGGAAAATGCAATGCATGATCTACCTGCGGTACTAAGGCCCTCTGCTCGTTCAGCACGCTCATTTCAGAATACAGCCACTGTCTACCCCTCCACGTAACTTCCATGTAAGTTACAACTGTGGCTCCGACTGGAAATCTCCTTTCCCGACACTCTCACACCCAGTGCCTATTAATATCTGTGTTCAAATGTCTTCCAACATCCCAGCTACTTCTCGTTAACACCATGCCTATTCCTTGAAGTCTCCAATTTGCTGTGGAATGTAATCAAAGCAAGAATTTCAAATATCAATACAGTCACAACCTCTAAGGCCTCAGGTTCATTACTGCTTTTGGACAAAGACTCGAGTCTTCAGCACAGTTCACCTTTGTATTGTGCTTCATTGTTACCTGGGTCCCAGAAACGATGATTTCGAAATGCCTTCAATATGCCACCTTCTCTTGCTACCTATGCATACATATATACTCTGCTTTCTCTTCCCTGTCATCTGCTTCTTTCTCCCTTCCTCTGTTCATTCCCTTTGTCTCATTTCTCAAATCTCAGCCTCCATTAAGAGCTCCTTGCACAAACGCTATCTCAACAGTGAATTCACATTTATTCGGGTGATCATATCATCAGTGTACCTTGATAGTGCATGACCCCTTCAAGGTATGGGCCCTGATATGGATTGCTGACTCTTGGTATTCCTCAGCACTTAGCAAAATGCCCTGTGCCTCGGACATTTCATAAATAATTGCTAATGAAATTGTTTCATCAAACTCTTCTTGGGTCTACCTTTAGCAAACTCGCTATATTTCTTTCCACTAGACTGAAGTCTACGGCTCTCATTTGCTAAATAAGGGAGAGACACAAGCTTATGAAATGTGAAGGAAAACAAACACTACACAGGAGTTTATTCTAGGCCAATTAATTTCTATATTTAAACATCTAAATGTCAGTACGACTAGCATTTTTATTCACGCTCAAAAAGAACAGACAAAAGCAAATAGAAAGTGCTTAAGAAGTCTTGCTTAATACAATACAAGTCCTGGAGAGACGACAAACAATGTGGTCACCCTAGCATGGTCAGGAAGCAGCAGGAGGATGGGCTCATGGCTCCCTTAAACAAACGCAAGCCTTTCAGGTTGCACTTGTGGGCAATCTGAGAACCCCTCATCTGCGGAGCAGCAACTTTGGGCACAACAGCTTCCAGGTTAGCAATAAAGGAAGTAAATCTCAAGGATGGCGAGCATGACTCTACTAGGCAAAAGGTTTCATTAGAAAGGAAGGGTAAGAGGGAAAAGACATTGCACTGAAAACAAGATTCAGGCTGCCTCCCAACAGGAATAAGATCCCAATGAACTTGTGTTTTATCTATATGATCTAAGAGAACAGCACTTTCAAAAGGAATGTCCTCCTCACACTTAGAGAGTTTCTTCTGTAGGTCGGAAAGAAATCAGTGGCCATTTCATCTTTGGCAATATCATTGTAAATTAGTCTGCTCTGGGTAGATTTTTGTTCCTTTCAGAAGAGTAGAAGGAAGCGGAAAAGGAGGCAATAGCAGGGCATGTTCCATTCACTGCTGGCAAAAAAAGGATAGGGATTAGATGTTTATTCTTTGTGGGTAATAGTGAGTCCAGGTGGCTCATTAGCCCAGGAATCTATCTGTGTCTTGTTCCGACACAAAATAATAGAGACACCACACAGATGTACCTATAGACGTCCAATATAAAACCAACAATTACAGTTAAACACTATACTAATACTAACCACAATTACAGTTAAACATGGGTGGAAAATGTCCATTGTCTAGACATGAGATTATAAAAAGACACACTCATAGAGAAGTCTTGAACAAAGGAAGAAATCAAACAAAACTTGGAGCACACACTGAAACAAAATCCCATGTTTCCAATGATCGGAGAGCGCACGCTACACAGAGGTGGATGAGGTACTGTGTACACATGCCAGGAAATCAAAGAAATCACAATGCCAGTACCAGGGATGGCAAATAAAAGCTTAACTGTTGGGTTAGGAGACTGGACCGTGATCAGAAGCGTAAAGGAACCAGTGCAAACAACTGGCGTATAAGAACTCAAAAATCACTAGAAGGCTGAACTAGGTAAGAAAGCATCAAAGATATGTAAAAGGTAAGGACTTCCACACGGTGACTGTCAATGAGAGTTGGTGACGCAGACTAGAAGTGCCAGTATTCTGAAAGCTAATGTAAGAAACCACTACTAATTTATACACTTTGATTAATGTGACAAGTTCCTAGGATGCTGAGATAAGCCAGGAGAATCCCTAGAAACCAGACAAGTTATTCTTATGAAGAGGAAATAGTAGATATGCATCAGAGTTTCCTCAGAATTTCTCTACACTGTGACTTTATACTCCTCCCTCACTGAAACACACACTTAACTGTACAATGTCTTGCCCTTCCTCTTACTCACCCCACCTCTACAAAAGCTAGGTCTTATGTAGAACAGGCTGGCCTGAATCTCTCTATGTAGCTCAGGCTGGCCTCATACTCCTGATTTCTCTTCACTCCAACCCCCCCCCCCCAACTACTGAGATTATAGGTATGTGCCAACACATCTGGTTGTACTTAATTCTATCTTTTCCCCATCTGGATACTCCTCTAAGCACCTATCCGTCTATCTGTCTGTCAGACTTTAAGTGAATGATTACAGTATTCCTGAAAAGCAAACAAGCCCAGGAAAAACGGATGGCTTGGTAAACAATGGGAAGACATTGAAGAGTTTGCTTTTGACAAGTAGGACCTCTAAAGCTTGCGGGTTGAATCTGTGCTTTCTGATTATGGGAGAAGCAAGGGAGAAGAAGTAGCAATTACATGGACATTTTCATCATGAGTCAATAGAGATGGGTTCCCTGCTAAGGAAAGAAGCCTAAACTAACAGGAATTGTTTATGCATGGGCAGAACTCTTCAGAGCCATCAAAGCAGGAATGCACAGGAGCCTGGCCCAAGACGAGCAGAAGTCATTTCTGTTTTCTTTTCTTCCCCGAAGCCACTGCTTCTTCTTGGTGGGTAGAGAGAGAAAGGGAGGAAAAAGTGTCCTTTTTCTTGGCAGCCAGGGCTTGATCCTCTGACCCTCTTGTGAGCTGTCATCCGTCACCAAGAAACCCTACAAGATTTCTAACTGGAATTTCATTGAGGCTTAAAAAGCATGGCACGCATATTGGCAGCTCCTTTGCTGGGACGCCCGGTAGAGGCATTAGCTGTGACATTGCTATTCAATGGTCTTGAAGCCTTCCTGTTAGGACAAGGCCACACTGATGGAGGAGAGGCTTGAGAAGCCATTTGGATGTTAATTTCTGAAGAATAACTTACAAGCCCCAGCGCTTTTCCAGGGACAGTGGCAGGTGACTCCGGTTGCCACAGCATAATTACGATGTACGATGTACAGACTTGTCTGCCCTGAGGACAGGGCCACTCCGAACAGAAAACAAAAATACCACCAGAAATAATAGTTACCAGGAACAGAAAAGGCGACCTTGTTGGGCTGTGCAATGCAATTCTAATGCACATTAAAACACATCGAGGAAGGTGGGGCTCCCATAAATGATCCCTGGGACTGGAGGCTGAGGCAGGAGAGTTGGAGGCCAGCTTGGTTTACAGAATGGGACCTTGTCTTAGCACCCTGCACCCTCAAGAAGAGAAGAAAAAGAAATATATCTGCTTGCTGCATTAGCTCCTATTAGATTTCTACACCTTGTACACAAGTCTTCATTGTGAGGGTGACATATTATTTTGGAAATACTTATGATAACAAATACATGTATAGGGATATTGAGTATTGCCCACTATTTTAAGTGTTTCACACACACAGATCTTTTTAAATTTAATTTAATTTACACACTGGTCTGAAGAGGCAAACATAACTAGTATTACTAGCATATAACAATGTATACAGTACAAATTATGAATTAAATGCCATTATTGTAATAATATTGTAAGAATGTAAAGATCTGTAAACAAATATATGTGTTCTATGCATTTGAGAAAAATTATTTCTTAAAATAAAATAGCAACAAGAAATAACAATCACTTGGTGGAGAGATGAAATAAGACTCTCCTGTCCAATTCTGGGTTTAAGAAGTGTCATTGCGTGTGCTATGGAGGCGAGGAGATGACAAAAGCTCCTTTGCAGAAAAAAAAAATAGGACAAATATCAAACTTCTCCAAAATACATCTATGAGGGGCAGTCTGTAAAGGAACAAGGAGAATTTATTTTCCATTGGGAAAGTTAATATGTTTTTATTTGAAACACTGCAGGACTTCCAAGGCAGAACCACAACAATAACAACAAAAAACAAAAATTAAAAAAAACAAGGTAAATGTAGAGCTTGGTTACTAGTTGTCGCTTTGCAATTATCCCCCTTACCCCGACACATATGCATACACAAGAGAAGAATTTCTGCACTGAGCCAACCGAGGGGAAGGCAGTAAGTTACCATACCAGAGCAACCCCAAATCTACTCATAAATCAAGTAACCTTGCTATAAAATAAAAGTCCACCAAATTATGGCCTGCTTAGACAAGTAGATAAATAAGATAGGCATCAGTGGCTACAAAGTACACGAGGAAAAGATTCCTTTGTGATCGGGTCCATCTCTAAGATTGGACCCATTATCTTAAGGTATCTAAGTGGGTCCTCCAATGATACCCTCTGTGCTAATTAGTACAAAATGTGACTTTTATAGAACCCTTTCGTTGCCTATGGTAAGCATGCAATTTATTGTCAAACTAGAAAACTTTAAGAGAAAGATGGTGTTTTCAATCATTCGTGCACCAGCCAGGAGTGGTCGGCATACACGCTTCCCCTGTCTTCAAGACGTGTGCATTCCACAGGCCTTTCCCAGAGTTCCATGCTTCTCTGAGCATTTACAGTCCTCTCCAGCCTTCCACTTAGACAAAACTCATTTTCAGTCCTGCTCTTATGCAAGAAAATGAGATCGGAAGTGGATTGGCCCATTTACTAAGTACTCCTAAGCAGATTGCTCAATCTCTTGGTTGAGAGAAAGGATGAGGTGTTGAGAACTAATGATGTTATGTTGGTAGTTGCTGATGTTACATATGAACCCTAAAGCAAAGCTGGGTAAGGAAAAGTCACCATCATCTATTAAGTGGGGAAAATAATAGGAGCACCCTCACGGGTTTGGGGAAAAACACAGAAAGTAAAAACCTGTAGCTAAGCACCTCCCTCCTGTCTCCATTGTACCATGACCTGCTTTTCTTTTATTAGGTTTAAAAACACCAGCAAAATTTAAACCGCAGCATTTCCCTACTTACTTCTCTAACTTCGATTTCTGCTTTGCACACAGCATCAAGAACCAACATTTTCTCAGTGAGCCTTCGCATAGGGGTTTTCCCTTAGAAAAGCCCAGTTTCCTCGGGGATGTCTTCTTTGCTCTCTAAGATTCAGCTCAGTTTTATCTCCCGGAGGTAAATTTCTCAGACTCCTGAACTGGTATAGCATATTTATCCCTGAGCTCTCGACATAGTCATTCCTCTCACTGAGCTCAGGGCAGCGTCCTTTTCTCTACTGCGCTTTTACAGATGCGATCGTTCCTTGCTATGATGCCCTCATAAATCATCTTTCCTTACCAGGCTTCATGGTTTTTTTTTGATAGGTTTTTATTCATTGTTTTATTTTTGACCTACAAAGCTCACAACTGTCTTTGGCAAGCATCTTTTGAGTAAGTGACTGAGGGAGGTTCAATCATTAGTTTTATATCACTCAAAACGCTTAATCTAACATTTCACACAACACAGTGGCAACTCAGCGTTCAGTTAGTCTTTACTTTATGAGACTGTATCACCAAAAGACAAGGTTTCCCGTTCCAAAATTAGTGCTGGAGGAATGTTACAGTGTCAATAGAGAATATCGTCAACAAGCCTATGTCAACAAATGTTTGTTCCCTGATGAAGAAGCTACTTTTGGGGATCCTAGAATCTTGTATAGTGGGCTCTAGCTGGAAGAAGGAGATCATTGGGGTTTGGCATCGCGTTCCATTTCTACCTTTGTCCCCTCTCCCCCATCCAGCCATGATGAACAGCCTCCCCTGCCTCACGTTCTCAGCCCTGTGATGCTCTGTGGAAGTGCATGGGATCAAGAACTATGGGCCAAACTCTCCGAAACTGTGAGCTAAGTCAGCCCATCGTTCCAGCTGTTCTCCCTGGTATTCGGTCAAAGCTGCACAAAGGTGACTAAGTGTCCTTCCCAAGAATGTTGCAGTGACATTCTCAGGTTACTTGAGGGGGGGAGCTGTGTTAGAGATGTAGTTTTAACAATAGATGGAAAGCTTTGTTCCTAAGAAGGTAAGGGTCATTCACAAAGAGGTTAACATTGGATTTGAGTTTTTTCCTCCTCCTCCTCCTCCTCCTCCTTCTCCTCCTCCTCCTCCTCCTCCTCCTCCCTCCCTCTCTCTGTCTCTGTCTCTCTCTGTCTCTCTGTCTCTCTCTCTGTCTCTCTCTCTGTCTCTCTCTCTGTCTCTGTCTCTCTCTCTCTCTCTCTCTCTCTCTCTGTGTGTGTGTGTGTGTGTATGTGTTGAGTCAGTGTTTCTCTGTGTAACAGCCCTGGCTATCCTGTACACCAGGCTGGCTTCAAACTCAGAGATCCGCCTGCCTCTGCCTCCCGGGTGATGGGATTAAAGCCTATGCCACCACAGCCTAGCTTTGAGTTATGAAAAGACAGGATTCTTACTCCAATAAACTCTGACCTGTTGTATTCAGCAGGAGATATACTTCTGTCTAGCACACAAGCACTTAGAGAGGCATGGTAATAAGACCTGATAGTTCTCAGACATTAACTTCTTGAGGATGTGCCCGTCCTCACCACGGGACGCAGCGGCTACTCTATGAGTAAGTACCAATACCTGAAGTCCCTCTATAAAGCTGCGGCAGCGAGCCAAACTCAACGTACATTTCATCGAGCTCATACAAGCTACAAGAATAAATAACTGTGCTCAATATTTCATTTTTAAAGAAAACGACAATTAAAAAGGGGGAAAACATTTAGTATAATGAGACTAATCTGACAGTAAGAAGGTAGCAAATGGCTCAGCCTGTTGGTATATTATTAACTATTTCTGGTCACTTGGGGAACATTTCGAGTACTGTACTAAAAGAGGTAATTTACGAAATGGTACCCTAATGGCCAGAAAGAGTTAATGTAGTAATCAAAAATGAGCAATTTACTGCTCATCAACTAATCGAGCTCAGTCAATTTTTTTTTTTATTAAAATGCCTCTGATACTGTTCAAGTGGAATTTTAATTGAAAAACTGAAAGCCATTTAGCTGAAAATACGGCAGGGTGGATATTACAACCAATTAATCCAAGAAAAGTAACAGCATGTCTAATTTAAGACACACAGGCCACGGTAACTGTTCTGCGGTTGAGCATGGAGGCCAACACCACCAGCGTTTCTGAATGCATAGTACATGGCAGCCGGTATTCCAGAAGATAAGTGTGTTCAATGTCCAAAATGATGCTTTCATGATCGGAAATGGAACTACAGAAAGGTGACGATGTAAAAGCGCTGAGACTAGACGCCAAGCTGTCACAGGCTATGGTTCCTGACGGCTGACTCCATACCACGCTGCCTCTCAATGCATTCGGGGGACATTAGCTTACTTGCTCTCTAAATGATGTGGAGTTCGGTGTATTAATCCAATGTCCATTCCAGAGAAATTCCAATTTAGTCTTCGTGCCAACAATGCTTCTATTTTCCTAGGCTTTGGACTCCTTTAAAAGAGTGGCGGGGGCCGGAGGGCTAACATCTCAGGGTTAAGAGGGCTTAAAAGGTTTGTGTAGAGGGCCAGCCCTTGGCTGGCAGCTGTTAACACAGACTTCAGGAAGGTTCCCACTTGCAGGCTAATAAGCACAGCAGTTTACCGCCTTTAATTTTTGTTTTTTTCCCAGTGTGGTTTGTGCAGACCCGGTTTCACTCCCGTGAGTCTGGAATTTTGGTAGGCACGAGGCAGAGTGTGTCCACACGAGCAGACCCTCACCAAACCCTGGGTAGAGAGTCTCCAGTGAGCCTCCCTGGCAGACAGCTTGCCACATGTGCTGTCGTAACTCACTGGGAGAGTGATTAAGCGTGTCGTATGTCCCCCCCATGAGGAGAGGCCTCTTGGAAGCAGGTGGGTGCCCCAACTGCCTCATGCCTTTGCTCAACGGGCATTGGATCCCCCCACTGGAGCAAATTCTAGCTGTGAGGATGCCCCGAGCCTGAGCCCCGGGAAACCTCCTGGAGATCATCTCACGGACCCCTGGCCTGGTCTGTTTTCACTTTACAGCCATTCTGAACATTGTAAATGACTCATGTTGCCATTTCTAAAAGGCTTTGCGAAAACAGAATGTGCGGGTCTTTGGGATTTACAAATCCAAGCATCCAGGTTTCATGGCATAGCTCACATTAGGTCTCTCTCTCTCTAAAAGTTTGTGTTTGGACCTTATTGTTTTTTAAAGCTAGCCATTACTTATTTACAATGAAATAATTGCCAACTTTTCTTAGTTAATGTCTAAAGAGCCCACTCCCCACCATTCTTGCTTCCCACAACAGCACAGCCCCTCTTTGTACTCTCGTGTTCTGTGCCCACGTCATTCTGCTCTTCACGAAGGTGCTTCCCTCGGCACTAATTTCTCTCCTGACAACATTCTCTCCACGGATGTGCGAGTCTACTCAAACCACTTGGAAACATTCTCCCTCGAGCGGCAGGCCCAGGCCCATGCTGCATTTAAACAGAGTTACGTCCAAACGGAGCACAGTTGCTTTGCTCCGTCCTTTTCAGTCTCCGTTTCGCTTTCTGCTCCTCCACTCTTCCCCTTCTCAGTAAATGGCATCAGTCTCCGCGATGGAAGCCATTGCTGGCTCCTTCACCTTCCCCAGCCTGCAAAGGGAATCTAGAAGCAAACCTTACCTATTTTACACCTGAAACACGTCTTCCCCACCTCCACACTGTAGATGGGTACTTCTCAACTGGGTCCAGTGTTGCCCTCTCTCCCAACCCTCTACAACACCAGCCAGCACTCAAAAGAAACACATTTTCTTTTTGATATTACTAAGACTGAGGGATCCTGCTCAAAACCAACCGTGCAGACTGCCACACTGCATCCCTACATTTGACGATTTCCCTCTTTTACATATTTTATGAAATACTTCAATCCTTTTATCCAACAGAGTACTAATCAGAAATACCATAATACGGGAAAAGAAAAGTTCTCCTAAAATTTGCAGTGTGTGTGAAAACCAGTGAGATGTACCTGGAATGTGGATGTGGTTTCATTGACAAAAGGAAAGCACCAGGCTGCTCTCTTAGTCTCACTGAATGAGGCCTCCGCAAGGTCAGAGAAGGGGAGGCACGGGAGACAGAAAGAGGAAAGGGGCGGGAGAATATGGTATCATGAATGAGTGTTTCTGAACAGATTAAAATGCTGGCCAAATCTATAAAATAATTCTAATATGGAAGTTTTTTTTTTTCACTGACCAGTCCAACTCACAAACATTCCCAGTTATCTCAAAAGTAATTTCCCCTCGCTGATGAAAATCAGAATATTTTGCTTACATCTATACTCAGACCAACCAAGCACATAGAACTCTGCTAGTCTACAGGTTAGATCAAAGGCTTAAAACCATGTTTCCCCTCCATGCTTAGCATAATCCTAGCTCACTGGGCACCCGTACACGTGCCTACTTACTATTCTTATCATACCGTGTGGTAACCACTAACTTACTTTCCTTAGTAACTGTACTATACACACATGAGCGTGGGGTCAGTGCCTAACTGCGGTTCATATTCAGGGTGCACTGGCCCAGACACAGAGGCTGACCACACACCTCCTCAATGAGGGTGTAAAGAAACAAATGAATGATGAACGAATGAATAGACAGATAGGAAAAGGGACTTCTCATTGGTCATGGTGGGAGGCGTCTGGTTTTCTTCAGTTTATCTCAGTGCTGAGTGAATGGGATGGAGTGAGAGAAAATATTTTTATAAATTTAGTACGCAGAAGAAGGAAATGGCTCCTAATAATTAATAATTAACCTTAGATAAGCTTTGAAAGTTGATAGAGCAGAGAGAGGAGACTCATTCTTTTTTAAATTATTGCCTTTATTACAACCTCACTCTTCCTAAGAAAATTGAAAGTTAAATTTTTTTTTTAAAAGTCAAGGTTGGGTCATTTTTATATAGCTGGAAATCCATCACCATTTATTCCTAAAATACATAAAAATGTCAAGATACAATCGCAGGCCATCGTCAACTCATTCTAGGGTTCATCTTCAGAGCCTCAGCCTTCTGTGGGCACCTCCACCCCTCCCAACTCTGTCCAAATTCCATTACCGCACTGACCCCAATATGTCATGTTTTGGTTTTATTCTTCTTTTACGTTTACTCAATGGAAGGACTAGAAACAAGACCCACAAACCTCTTCAAAGTTCCAGGAATAGAAATGAGCAGACTTGAGCCAGGGTGAGGTCTAGTTGCAAGCAGAGCAATCATGGAGCCATTTGAAGCTCAAGATCCACACAGCTGCAGCTCACCATAAAGTCCCCGCACCCTGGGTACAGGGGGAAGCTGAACACGGGCCCTCCATCTCCGAAGTGCAACCCTTGAAATGATCTACATTCCCAGCCGAGTGGAAGCTTTACAAACGGGCTCATTTTCAAGGTAGGCTACAATGTACCACAATCCTTCTTTGACATAAATGAAACTTTTGGTATGAATAAGTGGGATGCTTCTTTGCTCTCAGCTTCTGCATTGAGACCTTTGCTAACAAATAGGAAATTATTGTCCTAACACATGCACAGATAAAAGAAAAAGTCCAGTTTTCCACTTCAATTTTTTTTAATTCAACAAAATATCTTAGAATATTTCTGTAATTTCTTCATAGGAACAATTCTAAGCACAGACACCAGAGGAAACTTCGGGTTACCAAGAGTGGATTATTAGGTGGTAAGTCAATATTTTTAAACCTTGATAAATTTTAAAATTAATTTTTAACATAAGCACAGAATAATAATATAGATGAAAGAAGTCCTCCTAGGTTCTTATCTAATTTTATACACACGTGGGGGGAAAAAAAATCAATGTTCAAAGAGGGTAAAAATCACACAACCACTATCTTAGTCTGTGTGTAACATTATGGATTACAGCATCAACGATCTATTTAATTAATTGTTAAATGGAGTAAAATGCTACACTACCATTACAGTTTTTTAATAAACCAAGTAATAACTCCCTTAGTTAATATAAGCAAATGCCACTTTTTTATTTTAATAACAGGCATGGATTATCTTTCATTTTAAGCCCAGTAAGTCTTCTGAACCATTCCCTCTCGTCTGTAATTGGGCACAAAATCATAAGGACAACAATGTCAGAGTTATTCTTCTGACTTGACAGCAAACAAGCTTCTTATGACATCTGTTTTAAAACATATTCTGATTTCATTAAGCTAAGACAAATCAATAGAAAAGCATGTTCAAAAAGGTAAGAAAAGAAAAACGAGGTAGATAATGAATCTCCAAAACATGAAGAGGGCCCATTTCCAGGCTTTCTATTCTACTGTGTTATCTCCTATGACTGTTAACTATTATTAGTTTCTTTAATTGAAATAGCTTCATTCAAATCCAATACTACAGATAACATTGGGTGTCTAAAGAAAGTCAATGTAATTATCCAAATATCATTCCTACATAAGCAAGAGTTCATATATTATTAGAAATTCAAAAAAGCAGTGATTACTTAAATAACATTACACACAGTAGTGATTACATGGGAAAGAGGCTAGGTTTTTGTAAGGATAAAGAAGAGAAAATGTACTGTGTTGGAGAGCATGGGTCTTTGGCATCAGATAAACCACGAGTTCTGCTTGGCAGGCATTATCGTATTGCCCCGCATCAAACACCTCAACTCCTAAACCACCACATCCTAATCTGCAAAACTGTAGATAATAAGGCAAATCCCACAACATGGTTTGAGGATTAAAGTGACATCAGGAGCCAGCCACCATGAGAACCTACTTAAAACTTAGGTCTCTAATATGCTGTAATACTCAGCTTTGCAAAATGTCCACAAAATCATTTTTCCTTTGTAAATTTTATGACTGCCAACTTGTCATTTACTCAAGGTGGTGGGAAGAAGAGGGGCAGAAAGGAAAGGTCAGGATAGATGGGAAGGCACGATCACTATCACCTAGCTACGGGGAACATGGGCGTCAATGTACCCTCAAGTCTTTGCTGTTTTGTGCATGTTATATACATATGCCATATCTAACCTTTAAGAGCTCCAACTCTTAAGTCAAGACTGAACAAAAATAGGATTTAGAAAGGTTCTTCAGTATGGAAGAATATTATGATATCATTCTGAATCTATGGAAAGATGCTATTATGGTTTTCAATGCCAGATTTTGACAAATCATTATTTGATATAATAACATTTGCAAGAATTTTTCAAAATAGTAAATTCCTTAACTTGAGTTTTGTTCCCCCTGCCTTTGTCCTGGGCAGTTCCTTTTGCCCAGGTAAGCCTCCGCCTTTCCCAACTCCTATTATAAGGACTGTGTTTCAGTAAAATTAAATGTAAGGTGGCTTGGCTAAAGTTCTTCCTTTCCAACTCAAGGATATTGTAAGCTCCCAACCAAAGGTGGGGGAAGCCTTAAAGACATCGGAATCTACACAGATAGCCAGAGTTTCAGGCTGCCCGTTTTCAATACTTGAAGCGATAGACGGTAGCTCCCTGGGTTGCAGCGTTTCGGTAGGGCATGGTCAAGATCTAACTGGAGGCTGCCCCTCCCTACGGCATTGTGCATAAAGGACCTTGCCTATGCTCAAAGGGTATGACGGACTCAGATAACTGGAGACAAAGCAGAAATAATATGTCAAATGGAAGGGTGAAAGCAGGAGCAACGGTGAATTTAGATCTGGACCAGATTCTGGGGGAGAGCACACTCCTTTTGTTCTGCGGATTGAGTCTGAATTGGGGTAGGAAGATTTAACTAAGCCTCATGTAAAAATCACACCTAAAATGCCACAATATCTATACCACAGATGAATAGTAGTTATTTAAACTCCTTTCCCCCCCATAGGAGAGCAGTCATCGTCACTGTTTCTGTATCAGTATCTGAGTTACAGCTCCTAGGGTTTGCTTTGCTCTGTGATTATCTGGGTGAGGAAACTGACTCTTTTCTTCGACCCACGTTGCTTCATAAGTTAAACGATTTTGTGAACATGGATTCTGACCCTTATACATTGAATCATCGTGGACTGCAACTTTGCAAGTTCAAAGTTATTCTTATTATGCACGTTAAAAATAAAACCCGAGTGCTGAAATTGAAAGGACTCCTGAAGATGTAGCATATCAGAATGTAGAATGTATTTATTTATTTGGTCAGGACATTTTTTAAGGTGTTATAAGGAATAGGGAATTTAAGAGCCAAAGGAGCATACTGAAATAATTAATAGTTGCTTATAAGTAGTACATTGGATGGAAAATATATATTGGATTAGAAAAAAAAGTGGCAATTAATTTTCTAAATTTCAAGTGCATCTTATTTTCCCGAACCCCCCATTTTGCTCCGCAACCTGTAGGAGTTGGTGCTGAGTGTTTCTCTCTCAGTTGGAGACTGCAAGCCTTTGCAGCCAGCCTGTGGTGACAGCTATATCTTAATTACAGTTCCCCACATAAATACAGCAGTATGGAAGAGCATTACTGCAAAAGCCCAAACAAAGTATGATAATTAATAACTGTATAATCCCTCTCCTCTAATGCTGTAATATCAAGGTTAACTACTGACGTTGGCGTGAAACCTCCCGCTAGGCAAATCAGCATAGCCAATTCCGTACACATACATTAAGGGAAAGGGAGATGTTTCCGTCCTCAGCTCGCTGTCCTGAAGAAGGCTGGGTTGGTTTTCTCCTGCAAGAGAACACTTTGAAAAGTGTAAATCTTTTCTGTGGCGTGCCTGATACTCCCTTCCAGAACTGATGGATCATGACCCATTGAAGCTCCGGGAAGTTTCACATATGAGTGCTAACGGACTGCCCTAACCTTCTGACGCAAATGTGAGGTAACCACCTCCAATCGGCCCTGAACCAAGTTATGACTTATGTACAAAAGGAGCAAGTCACTCTGACACAGATTCGAACTTGAAGATTTTTTTACTATTCCCAAGGAAGCTAAGAGGAAAAAAAAAATCTATAAGGCTGCAGCAACTAGGGAATTCACCTGGTTATCAATTACCATTAGAAAAAAATAATTAGAACTATGGCCCATGAGAGAAGAGAAGAGCTGATGTATGAATTTCCTGGTACGATAATTATTTTTCTTTTGAACCATTTTGTTATAAAAATAACAAGTCACACACCGTCTAGAAGGCACAAGCCTACGCTAGCTTGTCCAAACTGATGCATAGAGAAGAAAATTCTCTTCGAGGGGAAAAGTTTGTGTTTGTTTTGAAATGCCGACATCTGCTGCGTAATAAGAAGCAGCAGCAGCCTGTCGTGACTGCTCCAACATGTCGCAGGAGTATTTTAATGCGAACCTTTTCTCTATTCGCTTTCTTGAAAGACACAAGGACATGAAAGAGCCTGCTCTCCGCTAAACCCAGGAATGCGTCCTCCAAGGCAGCCACACTCATTCTAGGACCCAAGCGATAGAAAATATTTTAACTTGAGGCTGCACCAGACTGAACAACACCACTGTAATCCCGTCTGTAAATGACACTTTACAATGGAAACAGACGTGATTGCCACAGACGAGGCTCAAAGTGATCGTTGCTGGGACCCAGAACTAGAGTGCGCTTTTACATGCGTGTATTTTTTATGTGCACTGCAGCTTGACCTGCTCACGCTTGCTCATTCCAGAGAATATCTGTAAAGCCTCCACGGGACTTCCTACATCAGAACATGGAGTATGGGAAAAAAAGATTTAGTCCCAGTTCTTTGTGCATATACATGTTCAGTTTCTCTTCCTAGCGAATTTCATTTTAAAATTTTCTCGAATGTAGATATTCTCTTAATTCCATACAAGTGACATAAGAACTCTGGATATTAACAACTTTTGCTGGCTATATCTTCTGTCCATCTATACTTCTCTAATATATCCTAGAAAAAATTATAACCTTAGAAATTCTAAACTATATTTTTATTTCCTAGGTAAAACTGTTGATAAATGTGTGAAACTACAGGATCTGTTCAATTTTTTTTCTGGGTAATACTACCCTTTCTTTCTCTGGTCCCTACTTCACATATTGAAATAAAGAGTTGGAGAAAATAAATCTTTTAACTTAAAAACAACAGGAAGGGAGTAAGATTAGTAAGAGTCATTTCTGGATCATCAGGGGAATTTTGTTTTCTTGTGTTTTCACATTCTGCTTTGTCCTGCTAGAGACAGGTGGAAGTCACACATAGACTTTTAATTTTCAGTAATATTTACAAGCTAAATGAAATTAATTAAAACATACCCAAATATAATTTCCGAATAAATTCAATGCATAGTGTGTGCACAACTACAACCATAAAAATCCTGGTTTTAGAAAAATGTAGAGCTCAATAAAAATCAATAAAATTAAAAAAAAAATCCCGGTTTTGTATGTACAACCTGTATTTGACTTAGTCATCTCAACCCAGCCGAGCTACATTTCAACTATTCCATTGTGCCATGTAGCTAGAGGCTACCACCTGGGCAGTGCCGTGAGTAACACAATGGGGCACATTTCCAAACTTTGCTGTCTTTTTCGAGCCCATGGAATCCACAGTGAGAGTCAGAGGAAACTCCCAGCAAAATGCCCTATGTATAACAGGTACTACAAATTCCTGTCTGAGTCATCTCCCCGCCCACAACCATAAACTTTATTAAATAATCTGCAGAGCCATATAAAAATATTCCTATCACTAATATATAAAGAGAAAGAATTGCCACTTTTCAAAAAGGTTCATAACTTTTAAAAGGTCCATGTATGAAGTCTACTTGGGTGTGAGGTAGGGAACTAACAAATAGGGTTGTCATGGTGACCTGGGGATTAAAGCAGAGGAGGGGCCAAAAGCAAACTTAATACGCAGCAAGTGCTTTAAATAGACTTAGTGCAATAAAGAAGAGTAACACCGACTTACCGACTTAGTTGCTTATTAAAGCATTTCCACACTCATTAGCTCATTGAATGATAACCATAAGCCCTTGTTGGGAGAGACAGCTTATTCGTTTCCTGGTTGCCCAGACTCCCGAAATAATCACACAGAAATCTGTATTAATTGCAATACTCTTTGGCCAGCAGCTTAAGGGTATTTCTAGCTAGCTCTTATAATGGAGATGGGTTCATCTCCATTAATCTGTGCATCGCCACAAGGTCATGGCCAGCCAGCAACGTTTTGGCGGGCTCCAGCGGAGGCACCTGTCTCCTGCAGCAGCTACATGGCTTCTCCCTGACTCCACCTATTCTTTCTCTCTCTCCATCTCTGTTTGGATTTCCTGCCTGATTTTACTCTGTTAATCCATTGGCCAAAAGCAGCTTTATTCATTAACCAATAAAAGCAACACATATACAGAAGGACTTCCCACATCAAGCCCTTATGGTAGGAAGTGGCTAGTTTTAGTACTACTTAAAGAGAGACTGACCTGCATGGAGCTGTAACAGAATCAATAGCTCCTGATGCAGAGCCCAGCACACTGCGTTGCTCCACGATTTCACTTCCACACAATAATGCAGGTTGGAACTTTTAGTCAACTGTAGCATGGGATCGTTGCTGATCTTTTGCACTGGTGTACACCTTTTCTCCTTCAGTCAACCATACAGCTTTGGCTCTGGCGTGGCCACAGCGAGCCTGTCAACTGGATAGGAGTACCATCCTCTAGTGCACACACCACCACACTGCTTCTAAAGCAACGGGTGGAAGTGCAACTTTGTATTTGGATGTTTCAGACGTGATGAGGTGATGTTACAAGATCGTTTGACTCTTTTAAGGCAGTAATGGATTCGCCTTTTACTGTAACACATGTCAGAATGTCAAAAAAAAAAAACCCACAGAATTTGAGGCAAACTTGCAGTGTTAAGTTATTCCATTTTCCTTCTGAGGCAATGCAAAATATGTATTTTTAAAAAAGATGTTTTTCAGAAAGTCTACTCTATTAATTTCATTCCTAAGTTCAAGAAATGTTATACTAAGTCTTTTTTATCAACTAACATACCTACAGAACTGTATAAATACATCAATTACCCATAAAAATAAATACAAGGATATATGTATCTAACTGTATATTCACATACATTAGCTTAGACTACTTTTTTGTCTCTATTAATCTAATGTGATATTCGTTATTAGTTTCTAGCTTGTCAGTTTTGAGGCTGGGCAATTTTGTTTCGATTGTTATTAGTTTTCTGCTGACTGGGAATTCTCATTATCCTTTCTCAATTCTCTTTAGACTTTAGTCTCACCTCAAAAATGTCCAACAACATTTATTTAGTCTCTACAATGCACTTCCAAGAAACAAAACAGCCCTTTTCAAATATTTCAATGGGATCCTTTCTCTGCCCCCTTCATTACTATCACTGGCTCTGAGAGTTTTCTTTGGGGGTAAACCCTGAACTGTAAGTCTGCCTTCCGCACTTCCTTTTCTGTTTGTTTGGTTTCATGTTTGCTTGGTTGAGATAAGGTCTCACTACGTAGCCCAGGTGACCTTCAAACGTTTGATCCTCCTGTTCAAGCTCTAAGGGTTGGCATGAGAGCTCACCTGTCTCCCATTTATTGCTCTGCACCACTGTAATCTATATTCCCCAGAACACAGCTGAAATTGTCTTCATACCACTCCTGTGGCTAGAAATGACAAATCCATCTAGCATCTCATCACCCTTCATAATACTTTGTATCTCTGCCATCTGCCACTGTTCATTATTCTCTCTCTGAAATGGTCTTTCTCCATCTCTCAACATAACAGACCATTCTTTGGTCTTGTGACAGTCAATTTGGCGGTCCCAGGAGAATTTCCTTAATTCCTTCCATGTGTAATACCCCAAAGGCCTAAGGAAGTACCTTCTAGGTCCCATTTAACAGCACCATCCACAAATGGATCATTAGTGCCCCACCCCTTCTCCCAATGCTCAGGGATCACTACGGAAGAGGGGCTCTAAGGAGCATATGAGCCAGAGGTGGGATGCCATGACAGAGAAAGAGAATCTTCTGCACACAGCAGGATGCATGAGCTGAAAGAGCTGTGCCAGAAGGCACTGGACCTAGAAAACCCCAAGCCAGATAAATCTCAGCATGGAGATGGGAGTTGGGCTTAATCTCATCCTTAACCATGGGACTACTGGAGCTCTGGAGAGGACCAGGCTGTTTTCTCTAAGAGGGTAAACCCTGAAAAGCTGACTGCACTCCAGGGGCAGGTCATACACCCAAAAGATTAAGTAGTACAAATTAGTGTTAGAGGGTTTGGACACAAAACTTGAGAATAGCGTGGGCGGATCTGGCAAATAAGAGTCCAGAAGGAGATGTGAATATGATCCAAACAAATAAAAAAAAATTCCCAAAGAACTAATACAGATATTAGCAATAGGAAGCGACTCCAGACATTCTAGCATAGCAGGGAGGAGCCTCCAATACATGACGTCAGAGGACAAACCACAGCAGAACTGGAAAAGCACTGAGTGGAAAGAGTATTCATATCTGTCTGTGTCATGGTTGTAGGTTTTAATCCCATTTCTCAGGACACACCTTCACAGCCTAGTAGACACGCCTGTACAGATGTCTTTCGGGCTCCCGATTCTACAAGCGCCAAGGCAAAATTATTACCTTTTCCCCTCAGAATTTTGTCTACTTAGACCATTATTACCTCAGTAAACTATTCAAAAGTAGAATCCTACCACCCATGCCGAAAGGGGAAATCAGCTAGCATGTCTCCCCATTTCTTTATCCTTTACACCCCTCCCCACGACATCCACACGTCTTGGTCTTTCCCTTCCTCCCCTTCTCTTCCTCCTCTCACTTCTGCCACTAACATCCAGTCTTAAAACACAGTGCACTGGTCAAAACCAGTAAGGCAAGAGATTAGAAGATGATCACCAGTGAAAAGGTGGTTTGTTACCCCTGGAGCCCAGGAACTGGGACAATGCCACATGCCTCTCTAAGGGACACACAGAAGTGCTGGGGTTGGTCAGGAAGCAGAGAAAAGGGGTAACTGGGAGCCAAAGGCTTTATTGTGGTTCCCTGGGAAGGCTTGAGCAAGGCAGGGTCAGCAAGGTCAGCCCACGGCTAGTGTGCATACCTTCAGTGGGCTCTGAGGCACTGAGTGTTTTATCTAAGCCTTGAGGTAGTCCGGCAGATTAAGAACACTGACTAGACTAACTGCACATAAGGAAGATGGGCAAATGTGAGTTCTGGATTTGATTGACTGATAGCTAAAAATTGCACTAACTGGAAAGATTATTATCTTTCAGAACTACCTAATCCTCTAATGCTGGCAGTGGTTGTTGTGCGGGGAGACAGAAAGGACCCTGATGTCACAGTGGCAGAATATATAGAAAAAAACGTGCTGCCACATATCTCTATCAGCTTAACTACTACAGTGCTATAAATAATTATCCAATTTAGCTCTTGATTCCGCTAGTTCACATTATTTTCTAAGAGCCAGACTTATTTACTTGTCTGTAAAACTGCGAGTCCCTTGGTACTTAGAAAATAAAATCCGAAGGCTTTGTTTATCCATACATGACATTATAAGCTTGGCCTGTGCTTTTTTCCATCCTCATCTCCTATCCAACCCTACAAATCAAACTGATAAAAAAAGATTAATTCTATTATTTCCATTACGAATGTACCAAAGTATTTTAATTTTCTATGTAAGCTGTCTTCTAATTTTTTTACTGGGGTAAAAAGTATGCAAGTGTGTTAAAAATATATAAGCGCATACAGCTATAGCTGTATCGTGTATTTCGGTACATTTTCTAGAACAAACTTTCGGGATACAAATACAGCCTTTGCTACTTGACGTTTAATTGCAAGAAAACTGTGGAGCGAGCGACTCTGCCAAATGCTGCCAGGCCCCTCTGTTCCAGTGAATTATGGGAACTGTTCGCTGGGGCTAAAATGAGGCTTCTGTGATCCTATCTCATCTCATGGCTTTCTCCACTTGAATTATTCATAAATAATCCTAAATGTTAATATGGGGCCAAGCGGAATACATACACGCTTGGGTATTGACCCCAAATGCCAGCATGTGTCCTAAAAGGGTACCACGTTCTCCATCAGACACCAGGGAGGAAGTCTCTATCAGCTGATACTTCTCTCGTACTAAAACAGAACCGCACAGAAGCACAGAGAAACCGGGCAGTGTCTCTAACTTTACAAAGGACAAACACTACATTTCTGTACAAAGTAAGTTTAGCGACTTCACTTCATTCTTAAAAGAAGTCAGATGGCTTCATATAAGATATTAGAGAACTGAAGGCGACAGGGGCTAAATCCCTTGGTCCAGATTAAACCGCGGCACCCGCGGCAGCTCAAGGACCAGGTTACGGTTTTATTGATACCATTTTCAATATGCTTGTATTTTCAGAGTGTTTTAATGTAGAAAGGCAATGACTCTTTTATATACTGAAGAAAACATCTCATTTTAGAAATCCTGGAAATAACTGACGGCATTGCGATTTTACCAAATATGTAAAACTTCCCAGTTCCAAGTACTCTATTTGCTCATTTATGTCTCTATTAGTGAGGTGACCAGAGCTGCTATGATGGACAGGCCACCATAGGTCAGTCGGGCAAAACAAAACAAAACAAAAACGACTTTTACATCTTCAACCTCACATGGGTCCAGAGTTTGGACTTCAGACAGGAGGGCTTCCAGGTGGTGAATTCAATGTGGACTCTGCCTCGTCTATGACTCTGTCACCTTCCCTGACAATGGAGGCCATGTGTTTGTAGTGAGCAAATGGAAAAAGAGACAAGAGGAAGGCACACTTCCGGGGTGGTGAGCTTCTGTACCGGCATATGACTTTTGCCTGCAGTTCCCTAACAATGTGCAGATTCAGATGCAAAAGGGTGGATGAAGGCTGCAGAGTATCGTGCCCGGGAAGTGAGAAGGGCAGATCTCGGAGAGCACATGGCCACATTCTTCTTTATGATAACTATCACAGATATAAGAATTAATGGTCATATGCCCTGAACGTAATGGCTGATCTTCCTGGGATGAAATATGTTCTGCCATTTGAAAATCCGAGTGAGGTCTATTCCAACTTGAATCTGCAGTGTCCCCAAGGCTCATTATTTGAACACTCAACCCTCAGTTTCTGTCACTGTTTAGAAGGTCCTTCCAGGAGGTAGAAGTAGACAACCAGAGATTTCCTGAAGGGTGTACTCGCTCCTTTATGTTTCAGGGTCTTCTCTATGATAGGAGCCTCTACCATAGCACCATAAGCTCTGATATGTTTCCCCCACTATCATGGACTAACATGCTTGTTGGGTTTTTTCTTATTTATTTGAGGCAAGGTCTCACTATGTAATCCAACTGGCCTGAAACTTGCTGTATAAACCAGGCTGGCCTTGAATTCAGACTGCCTGTGCCTCTTGAGTGCTGGGATTAAAGGAGAATACTCACATGCCGGGTTCTAGACTGAACCTTTTGAAACCATGAGCCAAAACAAGTCTTTCTTCCCTTCCGATGCTACTGTGGTCGTGCATTTTGGTTATGGTAATGTGATTGCACAGCTTAGTTAATAAATGTAGTTGTTTTTTTTTCCCTACTTGTTTAGTTTGCTCTTCTAATAGTATTTTCCTGTTAGGATGGGGGGGGTTAATGAGATGCAGAGCCTTTTCAAAGAATGCAGCACTTAGTAGGTTATCATTGGACATTAACTTTCCCCACCAGGCCCTCGGAGGCCACTCTCACAGTTTCCATTTCTTTATTTCTTTACTTATTTATTGGAGGCGGGGTTTTACTATGCAGCCCTGGATAGCCTCGAACTTGCTATGAGAAGTAGGTTGCCCTCGAACTCGGAGAGATCTGTCTGCCCTGGCCTACTGGATGCTGGAATTAAAGGCACGTGCGACCACGGTTGTCTCTTCTCTAACTCGAAAGGATGGCATTTAAAAGAATACAAACTGCTTCTTATCTTCAATTAGTTGTGCTACCCTCTCAAAACTGCAACAGGAAGAAGCACAATTAAAGCTTCAAAACTATGCAATGATGGCACACACCTGTAATTCCATGTTCGAGAGGCCAAAGCAGAAGCATTGCCACGAGTTTGGTGACAGGTGGACAATACAGTGAATGAGTTTCGGGACAGCCTGAGCAACAAAATGAGAACTTACCTTTAAAAGAGTTAAAAATATTTAGGAGATAGCTCAAATTAAAAAATGCTTGTCCAGCATGCACCAGGTCCCACGTTCAATCACCAGCACTGTATAAACATGGCATGGTGGCACACACCTGTAATCACCAGCACTGTATAAACATGGCATGGTGGCACACACCTGTAATCACAGCACTGTATAAACGTGGCATGGTGGCACACACCTGTAATCACAGCACTGTATAAACGTGGCTTGGTGGTACACACCTGTAATCACCAGCTCTTTATAAATGTGGCATGGCGGCACACACCTGTAATCCCCAGCTCTTTATAAATGTGGCATGGCGGCACACACCTGTAATCACCAGCACTGTATAAACGTGGCATGGTGGCACACACCTGTGATCACCAGCACCATATAAACGTGGCATGGTGACCTGAGCTCAGTTCCCAGCACCCACACTGGATGGCTTACAACCTCCAGGGACCTGACACCATGGGCCTCTTCCAATGCCTGTACCCACACACACAACTTCCCATACATACACATAATTAAAACTGAATCTTTTAAAAATTAAAAAGGATAAAAGGATAAATTGCACAAAACAAACACAGCAGGGCTTTATGTAATGCTATCTTTCCGTAGAGATTGTTGGCTATAATATTTGATTTTTATTTTAATTTATTCTGCTTGTTTGTAGCGTCTATATGTGTGTGTGTGTGTGTGTGAGAGAGAGAGAGAGAGAGAGAGAGAGAGAGAGAGAGAGAGAGAGAGAGAGAGAGAGAGAGCATGTGGGTGCACACGTAACATGATGTGCTTATCAAGGTCAGAGAACAACCTCAGATGTTATTTCTCACCTTCAGTCTTGTTGGCAACAGAGTCTTCTTGGGTTTTTTATTTGCTTGTTTGTTTGATTTCTGTGTTTGCCAGGCTAGTGGGGGATTTTCTTCCTGCTTCTCATCTTCCTGTAGCAAGGCTGAGAGCACCCATAGTCACACCATGCATCCGGCTTCCCCATGGGATCTGGGGTCCCCACACTTGAGTACAGTAAGCACTTTTATCTCCTGACCCATCTCCCTACCCTGATCCTAACCACATCCTATAAAGTTAGGCTTCCGCTGTCTGCGGTGCTGATATAACACACGGCTGGACCAAAGGCAAGCCTAATGGTTCAGCCAGCAGAGCAACCATTAGTTGTGTGCCGCTTCCCTTGGCCCCGAGGCCCGTGGTCTCCAATGGGCGCTACTCACACAATGAGCTTGAAATAGCTCAGGACCACAGAGCTGGGAAAACCACAGCTTTATGGTAAGCGGTAACAAGCTTGTTCTTGGCTAAGACCTCAGCTCTCAAGGTTTCTTGTGAAGGGCGCTGAGGACCTTACATTTCGGACAAGCTGGCGAGGATGTGTAATGCACAATCTTGTTACAATCTCCGGATCCTGGGAAGAAAGGCCGAGCATCAGTGAGGAAGAAAGGAGGGCACATGCAAGTTTTTAAACACAGGGATAGCTAAAGCCATACAGAACATGGAACACTGACCCTTTACTGCTAAGAAAATATACTCTTGTGATGCCAATAACGGAGAGATTCAAAGAAGGTCAAGAGAGATATTTTTAAACTAAGTTTCACGGGATTTAGTAACAATACAGTTGAGATCTTAGTTGGTGCATCTGTGTTTGTTTATGCCTTCTCATTTGGGCTGCAGACTTCTGGTCTGGAGTGCAGAATTAGCCCGGTCTAAAGCATAAACAACATACCTGTATTTCCTAAGTATTTTCCATATACTCACTGTTTAATTCCATCTTTTTCTTTTTTTTTCTTTTGGTTTGGGGCATAGTGTTTGTTCACATGAGGTTATTTATTTCTCCTGACAATTATTGAAATGAATTATGTATCAGATAATAAGATTCTATGTAATATTTTCCCTGAAATACCTTAGGAAACAGAAAAATAATTGATTTTCATATTATCATAAGATCAAATAAACGTGCATGAAATATAATCAATAATGAGCAAGTACCAACGGAGCAAAGCGAGCCCTCCACAATGCTTAGCGGATTATTTCTATTAAGTAGGGCGAAAACAGTTTAAAACAGATCTGGAGACTCCCTCAAGAATTCATACTAAAAACTATTAGCAAAAAAAAAAATCTGTCATTGCTAAAATGGGGTTATAAACACAGTGAGAGGATACAGGGGCCATCTGAGTCCCAAGCTTTTTGTCAGCAGAGGCAATTTCCATTAAAGTCAGAGAAAGATGCGCACACTGTGGACTGAGGAGTGGGTACCTCCAGGCTCACTAGCACTCAAAGGAGCCCCACTGGATGATCACAGCCACTGCCAGCCACGTGCATTGGGGTGAGTGTGTTAAATAACTGATAATTCGGTCCAATTCAGTCACATCCCAATTTACATGTGCATCAGAAGCCAACATTAGGGAATCAGCAGTAAATAATTATTGACACTAACATCAGACTGTCACAGTTTTACCAGCAGAGGAGAATTTACTGGACGTTGATGTCTTATTTTAGCTGGCATGCAATTTATTTCTCTGTTGGAGCTGGGTTTACCAACGGTTTCTGTCCACACATAGAAAATGGTCCCACCTAAGACAGCAATAGAAGAACGCAGGTAGGAAGCGGGAAAGAGTAATTGAGAGTCTGAGTCGGGTCGTCACTTTGATTCAAAGACAAGGAGACCTTACTGCCTTGTCTTATTTAACAGCACAAACTCTGACAGCTAATTACATGCTGATTAGTAGAAAGCATATCGGTGTAGATCAGACCATATTAAGTTGCAATATGCTGAATAAAAGATCCTATCATTTACTATTCAACTATGTGATCTATGGAAGCATATGGAACTGAGCACCAGTGAAGAATGAAAAATATTGCTTGTGCATCTGAAGGCGACAGGAAGAGTTGACAATGACTACTGACTCTTCACACTCCACAGTCGTGAAGCTAAAATTGTAACAGCGATGATAATTATAAGGTCAACTTTTCGGTCATTTTTGATAGTAAGTCAATTTGGGCAGGGAAACCCAATCCATACTATCTAGATACCTGCATTTCACAAACTGCCCAGTGGAATATGCATCACAATAATTACAACAGAGCCAAGTCCCAGAAGCTGCTTTAGGGAAAGGTATAGACTGTTTTGGAAATTTCCAAACGAGAACAAAATTCCTCCCGAGTATTTCAAATGAAGATACAGAGGCTATTCCCCAAAATATTCGCAACCGAGGCAATAACAATGAAGAATACTGATAATAATGGTGGCAAGGACCTACTGTGAGCTTGGCACTCTTTGGGCATCTCATCACCATGACAGCTTATTTAGGTAAATTGTATTCCATGCCCATTTTATATATAAAAAAAAAAAACCCTGAGGCTTATCAAGGTTGAATTAACAATGCCAGATGATCCCATCAGACAGCAATAGAACCAAGCTTCCAAGCCAGGAAACCCAATATGAGAGCTTGAACATTAACAAGAGGATACGGAAGCAGCTGATGTACCCTAGGACACCAGAAAGTATAGTTCTCTATGATCAAGATGGTGGCTTAAACTACAGAAGCACTCACCATTCAATCTGGGAAGTGACCAATTATATATAAGACTATAACACGGAGATAACGTTAAAGCACTATCCTTCAAGATACGTTTTTCTCTATCTGCCATAATTCGCCGAAGGAATGACAATAATTACACATTAGGCATTTGAAGAGATGGATCCGGATGCACTGGAGCTGGCCAGTGGCTGTCTGCCAGACACTTGATTAAATATTTTGCGGACTCTCCTTCTTGAAGCTGAAAATGTAAAAACCGCTGCTTCCCAAAGTTCTCCCATTAAAAAGAACATTTACTAGCTACTTGCTGTGTGCTCCCTTCTATGGAAATGTCTCTTTGAATGTCATGCTTTAAGAGAATCCTGGGCAAGACTGAACTAAGGGAGCCTAACGCATACATACTGACTTTACAGAGAGAGTCGATGCAATTGCCTATGAAACCATGACCTCTGGGGCGGGGGGTGGAATAGGGGATCAAACCAAGGGGTTAATACCATTCTCAAATATTTAAGTCCCTGCTATATGATTTTTAAAGATACCTGGCAGTGGGGTTTTAGCAGCAGAGAAAGGCACCAGCGCTATGAAAATAAGGAAACATGGTGTCTTCAGTTTTTAGCCATATTAATAGGATAAAATGATGAATAGAAATGTTCAGCATTCATTCCAAAGTCTTTCCATTTTCAATAACCCGGACTTCCTTTATTTTGCCTAATTTTTCTGTGCTTTTTTTCTTCGTGATAACCTAAAAACTTAATACGTATGGAGAATAGCTTTTCAATTTCGGATGTTGATGCCAGCGTGTCTCTCTTAGGACTGTGACCTACTTTTGAGCTCTACTTTCTGCAATATGCAACCTGACTTCAAAAGAGGCGTCGTGGCTCGTGAGCATGACAGGCAGAGATGCTCCAGTGTCCTCCAGAAAGATGAAACACAGACAACCTTAGCCAACCTGGGCTCACTCACCAGATAACGCAGGCAATGAATTGTTAAGATAGGAAGAACTATGCTAAGGTGCAATTACGTACTGTTCGACACAGTCGGGGGAGGTCACGGCGTGTCTTCGAACTCTTTCATAGAAGCATGTGGTATCCATCTCTGAGCTTGCCCCTTCCACACTCCTTCAGACCCAATTACTCTTTTCCCTTAATCTCTTATATGCAGTCTCTATGGGTTTCTATGACAAAATTCACTTCATCAACATACTCAGAGGATATGCACTTATGTTATAACCCAACTAAAATTTAAATATTGAAGACCAAGAGGCCGGACATTCAGCTTTGGATTTGTGTTCACTGAAACACAGCATGCAACCCTAACACACATGGACACACACATACACACCAGATAAATCTTCATTAGAGAAGGCAGAGAGAACTGGGGTGTTTGCAAGCACTCACCACGTGCCAGGCCAAGCCTTGACTCTTTAAATCTCCACACGCATAATTTCTATTTATCAGAATTGAACTCCATCATATAGCAGTTAGAACACCCACTTTCAGATGGGGCTACTGAGCCCAATTTATGAGACTAAACTTCAGGTCTTCTGATACCTTATCATGCACTTTTGATCTTATCAGATTATCCCCAAATATTTTTTTAAAATGCATCTTAAAAATAAAAAGAAAGAGAACGATCTACCGGGCTGACTGCTCTTTGAGTGGCATGTGCACAGGACAGGGGTGCCAGGGCAGGTATGATGCCTCTAGCTGTCAAGCCTGTATCTGTTATGCTCGGGTAGAATTTGTCCTTGACTGTCTTCATGGGGCTTTCCTAATTTCTTTCCCATTCTGGGTCAGAGCTGCTGTACATACCTGAGTTAGCAGTCACCATAGGTCCCCACTATCTATAACTAGTTATGGAATTGCACTATCTTTTAAGTGCATACACAGTATCTACTTTTCCTTAGAAAGAAAAAAATAAATGCTTTGATTTAATGAGAAGTCCCAACCTGTCTCCTTCCACCTTACCTTGTTATAGAAGGCTTGTTTCAGAGAGCACTTGATGGCAATGTCAACGAAGGAATGATTTATAGTCAGTGACAATGTCACAAGGGAAGTAAGATTGGGGTATGAACGTAAGAGCAAAGGAACCATGAGGGGTCTAACGAAAAGGTAGAGTGGGTTTCTCAAAGACTGTTTATTTATATATCTAAATAAGTATCTTCCTCTCAAATAATGCTTCCCTTCCTTTGGGATGCTATCTGGCAGGTGTGAGATCTTTAACACGCAGTTAGGGTGTGATACTGATTTCCATATTTGCAGAGTGGATATTGAAATATCCACACATTACTGGTAATGAAAAGAATGGCAGTGTATTTAGACATTGTTGCACTAACGTTGTCTAATTAGAAATGAGAGCTGGATCCACAGTAAGGCTTTCAAGGCAGCTTGTAAGCTGGCTCTAAAGGTAATTCCACGGGAGAAATTTCAGAAGGCTTTAGTCGATACGGATGATATTGATTTCGTTTTATGGCTCCCTGAGCATCCTGACGTGTTTGTCAACAAATAACCATCATGGTATTGTAAACATTTAACAAGTTTCCAGTCTATCATATTAGTAACAGGAAGAAGATCACCCTAGCAACATCACCATGGAGAGAGAGAGAGAGAGAGAAAGAGAAAGAGAGGGAGGTGCATGGGAGTAGGCACAGACCTGGGCTGGGAAGATCCTGAGTGGTAAGGAGGACAGAGGGCAATGCATGGACGATTCATCGAAAAACACAGTCTCAGGCATTGATGAACAATTGACGGGAAAGAATTACACTAAGGGAACAGTTTGGCCCGCAGTCACAAGGAACAGGGTTGCATTTTGCATTCATAAGGTTAGAAGTCATGCTAAAAATAGCAGATAGTGCCTTTAAATATGGATTACGGATGCCATATATACTCAGTACCGAAAATGCTTTTGATGCCACAGAGGCTCTTTCATTCACATCTGCACAAAAACTGATACACTTTTGAGGAAGTGGCTTGCTAGGCTGGGCAAACAAAGGACAAACAAGAAGCTTACTCAGACAGCAGCAAACCAACCACAACCCATCTCGGGACGATTCCTAGGCTAGGCAAGTCGACATAATGCTGTGTAAATTAACTTCTAAAACAAATCTCAATTAAATCTGTATTTGAGAATTTGTACAAAAGCCAATATACTAAAACAAGATTCTTTATTCCCAAGCATTGAAGGAGTCAGATTTCTATTTTGGAACAGTTGGTTGGTAGAAGGTATTTTCTCCTCTCTCTCTCTCTCTCTCTCTCTCTCTCTCTCTCTCTCTCTCTCTCTCTCTCTCTCTCTCTCTCTCTCTCTGTCTCTCTCTCTCTCCAGACCATCTGAAAGGACAGCCAGGGTGTAAGCCATAAGGTCAAGGGGAACAGAGTGGGGATTTTCAACAAAGCATCCAACAGAGGACCAGTCTGAGTGTGGCTAGAGAGCTAAAGGAAGGAGGGGACTTGGAGGCCCAGGGAGGATCTTCAGATGGTCTTAATACCTTCAGTGCCCCGCTCACTGTTCTGGACACCAAGAAAACGGCAACGCACAAAACCAACTTTCTGTCCTCCCGGAGCTCACAAATGTTTTAGCTGAGGAAGACAGAAAGTTGGTAAAATAAGCATATAAGATGGTTGATTCTGTTTCAACCTGACTGGACTGAGGTAATGCATCAGACAGTATACACTGTGATAAAAATTGAAAAAAAAATAGGAGGAGAACAGGGAGTGAGGGTATAATAAAATCTAGGATGCAGCTAAGGGAGCCCAGAGGTGGTGATATTTGCACACACACTGGAAGTAGGAGTGAGGAGCAGGAGAAGATTAAAGCACGGAAGGGTTAGCTCTTTTCTCCTGACCTAATCACAACTGATGGTGAATTTGGCCAGTGATGTGGTTTGGGCCAATAGAATACCGGATTATGTAGGGAATGTCACACCTAACCAAAAACTTTGAATGTACTGTTTGGCTGCATCCTTCTTGGAGTTCTGGCCTTTTACCATGAACCCGCCCCCTCCTCAAGACAAAGCACCTGAAGTTGAAATGACACGGAGTCCAGAGACTTCCAGAAACACCCCTGCCAAACTGTGACCTTCAAACACTCCGCCGTCTTGAGATGCTGGATGATTTGTTGGAGGGATCCAGGAAGGGAGTTGGTGTAAGCACAGCTACTAACTGCAAAGGATCTGGGGCAGAAGCCTGATCTGTACACAAAAGCAGAAAGGGACCAGCCAGGTGCAGGGGAAAGCATGAGCGAGTCAGCAGCTAAAGGCGCTGAAGCAGCGAGAGGAACGATGACCTGGCCCATAGCAACCTGGAGAAGCTGAAGACTGGACGCCACAGGCAAGACAAACGGCAAAGAAGCCTGGGAGTAGGCTGAAAGTGAAAGTTAGGGCCACTCCTGTCCAACTGAAAATTCCCAGAAAGACAACTATCACATGGACTCACTCATAAGTGGTTTTTAAACATAAAGCAAAGAAAACCAGGCTACAAGTCACAATCCCAGAGAATCTAGACAACAATGAGGACCCTAAGAGAGACATACATGGATCTAATCTACATGGGAAGTAGAAAAAGACAAGATCTCCTGAGTAAACATGGAGCATGGGGACCATGGGAGAGGGTTGAAGGGGAGGGAGAGACAGGGAGGGGAGCAGAGAAAAATGTAGAGCTCAATAAAATCAATTAAAAAAATTCCCAGAATCTACAACATTCTCCCTCCAACTCCTTCTAAAGAATGAAGTGTATGATATACCTGAAGAAACAGGGTGAAGACATTGGAACTTCAAGGCACTAGGTATGATTGAGACAGAAGTAACATGAAGAGTTCAAACACAATTGAACTGTAGCAAGGTGTAGTGACACACACTTGTCAACTCCAGCCTTTGGGAGGCTGGGAAGGATGAGCTGGATGCCAGTCTGCTGCAGAGTGAGTTCCAGGCATCTGAGGGCTGCCTAAGAGTGTCTTGTCTCCCCGAAAGAAAGATGTAACTCCAAAGAAAGAGTACGTGGCCAGTAGTCAACTCCTTCAGTTTGTATACAGAAATTAGCAGTTGAGTCGCTTAACCTTGGGACAAAAGTATAAGATCCTCTTAGGGAGAAAGAAACCAGCTTCAGATACAAGATAGTCACCCCTAAACATTCAGAGGAAAGGGGCATTTTAATACACAAAGATTTCGAAAACACTTCCCTTGTAATGGGTCTTTGAAACTCAAGGATTTATTCTAGCAAAAGAAGTCAAGAACAAAGGTCTGACCAGGACATCCCTGTCGGCAATACATGCTTAGCTATTAAATTAAAAAGTCATATACTATATGAAGAAAGCAAGCTGGACAACTGCACAAGGTAACTAAATTATCCCCATCTCACAAATAATATCCAAGATGGCTCAAACTAGGAAATGGTAAGGTGTTACCTATTGATGCGTATGTGATGGTCAAATTAAAAACAAACAAACGAACAGATAAAAACGTAAGGGTCTGGACGAGGAAACACAGGGAAGTGAAGAACCATAGCCATTCCTGATGGGCCTTCCAGGACGGTCCCGTTTACTACCTAACTAAATCAGTTGAACTAAAATTAGTTTATGAAAGGTCAAACACTACAAAATACGACCCAACTCACTGTGACCTAAGCCTTACTAATTCTGTTTCCTGCTTGATAGTCATAAAACTTGGGGAAAGGCCTGCTAATGAATGCCAAGATGGAAGGCAGCAAGACCAATGCTAAGGGATAATTATGTGAAACCCAGTGGTGCACAAACCCCCTCTACATCTCTTTAAGTTATTTTTAAATTTCAACACCCCTTTCAAACTTTGGGCTTTTCTATCCCCATTTTACACTTTTCATTCTCTCTTTATTGGTCAATTTTAGGCTGCCTATAAGGATAACGGTGAAGTTAGTGGTTCACCGTTCCTCTTGACCTAAAGACTCCTGCATGGCTTAGCTTTTAGGACTGCCACTGCTTGCCCGACAGAACTTATACAAATGGTATTCATCAAATCACCACATAGTCCTATATGTATATGTTTTCTCTTTACTTTTTATATACATAAGTGATACATGTTCATCTCTGTAGCAAAGTTAAAGTCCATTAAATCAAAATGAAATAAACAGTCCAAGTATCTCTAGCCCCACGCACTTGGAAACACATATGTTATCACTTAGGTTTTTATTCTTTCATTAGCTTCCCACCCCAAATATACACACACATTAAACAGGAAGGTGTCATATGTGTGCTCCTACTGCTTTCTCCTTAATAGATCTTCAATTCTTTTGATGATTGCTGGAGGCCATTTAGGGCTAAATCAGCAATTTTAAGAAATAAGTTAAACCACCTTCTTTATTTATGGATCCCCTATTATACTGGCTACTTAGGATTGGAACTTTTGGTTTTGCTTTGCTTTGCTATTTTAAGATTATCAAGTGAAGCTCACAACTGGGTACGGCTAGGGTATTGACTAAGTCCAGCTCATGACTGGGTATGACTGGGGTATTGATTAGGCCAACTCACGACTGGGTATGGCTGGGGTATTGATTAGGACAGCTCACGACTGGATGTGACTGAGATAATGACTTAGGCCAGCTCACGATTGGGTAGGGCTGGGGTATTGACTTAGGCCAGCTGCTGGGCCTAACTACAGACGTAGGACGATTAGTCCAGCACAATCGCTCTTCTGTCTTTCCACTCATTCTCTTTCTACTCGAGAAACTCACAGTGCAGGGTTTCCAGCTAAGCCATACTTCACACACCAGAAGAGACAAAAGGAGGACAAAGTAGCCAACAGGCATAATAAAAATTATTTACACTCTGGCTTCTAGTTTAAAAAAATACAATGAAGTGGTTGGGATTGGGGAATATGTAAAACCAACACCAGACGGCACAAGAAAGACTCACAGTATAGGTGAGTCAAAAGTAAGCTATGATTGTGTGGCTCTCGAGTCTTAACACAGCTGGCAATATGCCCTTTGAAGACGATCCTTGAAACATGGTCCAATTTTCATGTTATCTTTCAGTATTGACTTAATTAGTAATTCAGTGGACAACCCCTAAATTGATTCCATTTTATTTTATTATGTCTTGGTTACTTGGTTTAACTCTTGAATCCTGCTCTTCTTGCATCAGCTTTAGAAAAGACCACAACATCTTCTGACACTTCAGGACACCATTTCAGTGGCTGTGCAAATTGATGTCACAGAAGGGCCCCTTGCAAGCACTATTTTCCCTTCCTTGGAGTTCCAGCCGTGTCAGTCACTGTTGGAGAAACACATTATTGTGACAGTTCCATTAACTTTCTTTTGCAAACACACATCTGCTTTATGAGGAAACCTGTGACCCCATGTTTATGTATCCAACATGACTCTGATGGCCTGTAAAAAGTTTTAAAGAAATTTATACACACACACACACACAGAGAGAGAGAGAGAGAGAGAGAGAGAGAGAGAGAGAGAGAGAGAGAGAGAGAGAGAGAGAGAGGTGACACTACCACCTTGGCTTGGCCTAGGTGCATCGAGTAGAACAATTTCTTAATAGGAGATATTTAAGGTGCCATCATGAGGACGAAGTTGACGGCATGCACACATTTTAGTTTTTGCTATTTACTCATTATGACTTGCCAAAGGGAATCAAAGAAGAGAGAACAGGGAAGGTAGTTTTTCCTAATACAGATGTCTTTCCAGAGTCAGTCAAGCCATGGGCCACACCAGTGTGAGAGTGGGCAGCATTTCCCTAAAAAACTTTGCAATAACAAACAATAACAAATCTGAGTCCCAATATCATACGGTCCCCTTCTTAGGCCAGTAATGTTGGAGAAATCATTTGTTGAAACTCCCCTGAGTGTGGGGCCAATACTTCCCATACTTGTGGGAGTTAAATGTCCTTAGATATTTCGCAATAGTGCTTTAATATAAGATCTTATTTCTTTGAACATAAGGAGCGAGCTCTTTAACCTCCAATTGTAAGGACATTATTCAGATCACTATAGTTTGAATGACCCGGTCCTCCTTTTGCTCTTTATTGCCACAGGAATAATTTTTATTAATAAGTCAGTTTGTCTCAGTCTTATCATTGTTTAAGTACCTTGAGGACCAGAGACCATGTCAAGTTACAACTGCATCCACGCCACTGTGAGGCTTCGGCCAGATTTACATTACTGAACGCCTACAAATTCAGGCCAGCACTTAATGTTAGTGACTACAAGACTCTGTAAGGGCTTTGAGAAAACGTGCCTAATTGGCCACATTTGTAGAGACGAACCGCACCAAGACCCAGTATAATAAGAACATCGTTTAATAAGATATTTTCATGAAATTTCAGAGTGCACAGGAAGCCACTGAAAAAGCTAATGAGAGAAGAGTTTGAACAAGATGTTGCCCATTCTGTAGCTTCTCTGTGAGAGACGATGAGCGTAGTGAGAAGAGATCATGGCATTGGGCACAGGGAGAGGCACAACTAATCCACAGCGCACACCTAATTCTCAAGAAGGGAGGAAAAGCAAAAGCAATTTTCTTATTGGATCTTCAGTTCTGGGCCAAATTTAACGTGCGTCAACGATCACCAACAAAAACACCTGATGTTTGGGTGCCCTACTTGATGGCGCAGAACCACATCTCATGAGTCAGCAGCTGAATTCTGAGCTGAGAACCACAACTCTGAGACTAGGAGGTGTCACACTCACATACAGTAACATTCGTACAATAACATTTGTATCACCTCCAACACTAAACCCCCTACCTTTGCTGACTCCCCAAGGGAGGCCTTACCCCTCTGAGGAGTGGAGGGGGGTTGGGATAGAGGAGAGGTTGTGGTGGTGGGAGAAGGGGAGGAAGGGGGAACTGGGGCTCGCATGCAAAATAAAAAATTAAGTAATAAAAATAAATAGATAGATAAATAACCCCCCTGCCGAACTTTCAAAGAAAAGGCATTGCGCACATGGTTGCCACACTTTCCTTTCTCTTCCCTTCCAGAACTTCCGTTCTGATTTTCAGTTCTTCGTTACTGGTAAGCAGTATCCTTAAAGATTCCCCTTCTAGAGGAGTTAAGTGTGGGGCTCCTTAGAGTCACCATCTAATCTACACACGTCTACCGTCTACCTTTAAACGTCTGCCTGGGATTGCCTATTGCGATAATGAGGGATAAAGCTAGTCCACTAAGAAACCCGGAATGGAGTCGAACTTGAACAGAGGCTCAAAACCGCTGCCTGGCTTTTAGGTTCCGCTGCCTATGGGTCATTCTCTAAGACAAGAAACACAATCCCAGCGCTCAGGGTCTGTGGATTCAGAAACCCGCCACTGGCACGAATGTGCCATTTCCTCCTTCTAACCACGAGAATGTTGTGTGGGGTGCCAAGTTTTCAAAAGCTTGTATAAACTCAATTTCAAATTTTCTGCAATTTTTAAAATTTATGTTGCTATGTAGCACACCAAAAGAAAATCCCTAGGATTGAGGGTCATTTATGATTTTAAAATAGCCACGCATGTATGCTTTGACTGTAGCCTGAAACTGATTAGGACAATGAAGAGCCCCCAAATATTTCCCAATTGCTCATGCTCTAGTACACAGTTTGTTTGTCATTATTATTATTTTTATTATTATTATTAATCATCATCATCATTATTATTGTTGTTGTTGTTGTTACTATTATTATTCTGGTCCACAAACACCTTAAATTAGAAAAATACAAAAATGATGAAGGATGTGTTTTGATCTATGTCTCAAAATGGGCCAGTGCTTACTAATGATTTTAGCTACTTATTTTACAGGATAAAAATCTCTCGCAATGATCTCAAGAACTATGTGACAACGCTAGGACATGCAGCTTCAGTCTGCTCTATCCTGTGGTTTTTTTTTTTATTATAAATGACAAACACACATAGAGAAAGAGCAGTTCTGTGGAAAGAAGCTGTCGTGTTTATATTGTAAGAGTTTCGATCATGAGTACACAGACAGGTTTTAATGAAACGACAGTCGAGAAAGAAAACAAAGTAAATAAAAACAAGTAGCTATGAATGGTCTTAAGACTGACAATGACTTCACAAGCAGAAATCAATCAAATCTCTCACTGCAACTATCTCCATTTTCTCACAATGCACAAAGTCACCTCGGCTGAGCAGACAAGGCTCACCAACTCAGGACACAGACATCAACTAATTACACAATAGGCACACACACACACATACATGGACAGACAGACAGACACATACACACACACACAGACACGGACAGACAGACAGACAGACAGACACACACACACACACACAGACACGGACAGACAGACAGACAGACACACACACACACACGGACAGACGGACAGACAGACAGACAGACAGACACACACACACACACACACAATTTCCTGGTTTTTAGGACTCTAAAGTTCTTTTCCTCCCTTTAGAAAAATGTACTCTGTGAGTGGCTTGAATAAATTTCTGTGTATCATTTATGTAGAAGTGAGGGGGTGGGGGGGGGGGTGGAAAGAGGAAAGCAGCATTCCAAGGCCCTAAATAAATTAGCTCTATTTAAAAGGGCAAGACTAATCCACTGCTTTAATGGTGGTTTCCATTAAGCTGGAACCGTAATATTAAACCGCTTCAAACTACTGGCAGACAGGAGTAAACCGAGCAGCCTGTGAGTGGCCCCTTTTTAAAAAAGGGGTCTGGACACACACAGACTTTCATTCTGCCATGTCGTAAGGAAATGCTGAATAAATTAACTTTTTCCAAGGGCCATTATACCTTAGCTCCTCATTACAGATCTCATTACGGTCTGTCTTTATGATGCTCACCTGACAATACCATGCAAAATGCTTCGCTCCTAAGGTCAGTCTAAATAAGAGAACAATTCTCCTATTTATAGCAAAGGATGAACTCTTCTCATTTAGATGTTTAAGCAGCTAACCCCTGAGTTTAATGTAATTAGGGAAGGGATATTCAATTTACAGTATCCACAAGTAATGATAATTAAATTGATCCAAAAAAGCTGTTGGTAAGCATAAGATACCTTTGTAATTACATCCCGTTTTCAGAACGACTTTAGTACTGTGAACTTGAAGCATTTCAGCAAATGAAGGCCAATACACATAAAACGGAAACTACAGTAGCTTAGAAGCCAGGCTGTTTAGCATAACGAGCAACGCCACCAGAGGGAAATCTCAAAGCACGTTCCATAACTCACCACGACGGCCTATGCTTTCGCCTCTCCTCCCACAAATATCCATTACAAATATGTAAGACCGTCTTCATTTCTCAACCACATCAACTCTTCGTTAATAAAATCATTTTGGGGTTCGTCCTTTAAAGGCAACTCTAGAATCAGCTCCCCCGTTTCTCTATGGCTTTGCTTCACTTTTGTGTTTATCTGAAAGAACCCACCAGAGCTATGAATATGAAACCGTTTTCCCCGGGAGCCCTGAAGATGAGCTGGGTCAGCATTCCACCAGGACTAAGGTGAGGAATAAACAAATAACCATGCTTGCTGCAGCTGCAGCGATCAGTCTCTGGAAAATTATTCAGGCATTATGAGAAAGACGATATTAAATGCTGCCACTTGCAGCTTCACGGCTCTCTGAATATTCGCATCAGAAAGGGATGAGCACTTAAGGGGTATCATCAGAGAGCTCGCCCATCTGAGCATCTTCCATTAAGTTTTTGCCTTAAAGGACGAAGGCGGGAACCTCTGTCTGACAGGCAAAGGGCTTGTCATCATTCATTAAGATCAGAGCTTTGCTCAGGTTTCCTTCAATGAGGGCCACGGGAGAGTATGGGAAAGTGCTGAGCACACAGCTTCAGGGATGCTGCTGAAAGGAACTTGCTACTTTGGTCCTCTGCCGCCAGAGTTTCCGAATTGTGTCCCTACCCAATCACCACCATCTCATTCTTACATAGACCACTGTCTGCCCAAATTCTGTAAGGATGGGCTAAGAGAAATAATCTAAATCGCAGCCACAGTAAAAAGGCTGACAAATTCCTTGTAGTGTTAAAGCACACCTTCCCATCAAACACCAAAGTCTTTGTCGTGTTGCATCTCCTGACACGGGTTCTTTTAAGGGATGATGTAGACACATCTGTTCTGTGTCATTTCAAGAAGCCACTTAATATAAAACAGGTCACATAACAAAAACTCTTCAGCCACTAATAATATTTTTGCTGTTGCAAGAGAGCATCATATCAGGATGTCTGTGTTTTCCTCCCCAATTTGGAAAATTTAAAAATGGAAGAGTAATATACCCATGTACCAAGCAGAGAGAAGTGTAAGTAGTTATAATAAAAAATGCCACAGCGGGGAGTATTAGATGGACATGCACCCCAGTTTTATCAGTTTTACGTTCTCGATGTACGCTGAATATGAACAGTAATATGTCTTCACATGCTAGGAGTTTTATAATTCTAGATCAAGACAATTTTGTGCTAATGACCCAACTATAGAATTTTTCACGACTGGCTTTGATAATTTGGTTCTAACCGCCACAATATTTCTTTATCTTAGACTCTAAATGTGATGATATTTATTGTTTAAAGTGCACAAAATCAAGACAGCATTAACGTATATAATGATCACAAAGTAAAGGTACAACCTGACCGACTGAACAGAAATCGATAATGGTATTTAATGACTTCAGGAGGAAAATAATGACCCTCGCACCCTTAATGGATTAGTGTCGGTTATGAGCAACACAACATCCCATAATGCTGACACAGTCCCACTCAAAGTGGTATCACTTTTCATAGGAGTGCCTTAAAGCCTTATCAAGGGAAGTGGTGTTTTAATGCTAGTTCATTTGAAGACGTGGTTTTGAGAGGATTTTTACAATCCAGGTTTATTCGGCACAGGGCAGGTTCTAAATTCTTACCAGGAGCTGCTGTCATTGGCTCATGTTCTGGGTCACCTCTAGTAAAGCTCCCAACAAGACAAAATCCAAAATACACAAAATTAAATACACACACACACACACACACACACACAAACACACACACACACACACACATATTTACACACACACACACTTTATGACATTACTCAAACAATCTGTTTGCTGCCTCCTGGCTATGAATACCTATTCTCTTATTCTCTAATGCTACTCCAAATGATCGTTTTATTTTACCCAAGAAGCCCACACTGCTCACATGCACTGTGGCTAGTTCTCAGCACAGGGACCCCAGGGACCCCAAGGGTGTCTTACAAACCGCTAGATGATCAAAGCAGACATAAGAGAAGGCTCAGCAGTTCGTGGATCTGCAGCTACTAATTTGGAAAGTCATGAAGTTGTCTAGGATGTTTACATAAGGAAGAAATTTTATTGCTTCTAAAAACCCCTCTTTAGAAGGAAAACATGTCATGTTACCTCCATAGCACAACAAATGTTAGAAAATACGAGGCTCTCAGCCTTTTCTTTTCTTGGGAAGATAAAATGTCTAGCCTTGTAGTATCATGTGCAGATAATTTGGTGTCTGATCCTAAAAGAAAATCATGATCACAAATGATAAATAAGGGGGGAAAGTAAATATGCAATACTTGGGATTTTTAATTCTTATTGAGAATCGGCAAGCAGTACCAGAGGGATAACGACGGTGCCATGCCTTATAACTCAGTTGACTGTTATTATTTTCTCCAGGATGCTTTAGAATTCATTTCTGACTGATTCAGCAGTCAGGGAGCCACAAAGTTCCAGTAATCTCTCTGAAGATTTGGCACAGATACGGAGTTCAGAACAGGAACGAGTGTGCGGTGATAGAGAGGAGCTACTCCGGTTCTTTCTAAAAATAGCGCGGTTTCAGGCTTTCAGTGGCTTAGGATTCTCACAAACCGAAACTGACAAAGTCTTAAGATAGAACCAGGAAACTGTAGCTAAAGATTCCTGACTGACATGAATATTACTTCCTTTATCCCAAAGGATATAGTAACTTCTCAAGCACAGGCAGCATTATAATTAGTCGTAATTGACTTTGTCTTTTAATTTTTTCAGGCAATCTATAGATTATGGGTTGTTGTGTCAACGGGAAGACAGTTTTTGACATCATACCATATACCTCATTATTGTCATCAAAACCAAGTCCCTCGTCAGGGTGTCTGCTACATCTGAAAACCACCTCAGGAAATCTTAGCTTAAAATACTGACGCACAGCGCATAAATTTAGCATATGCTGGCATAATTCTAGCATGACTTCAAATACTACAGAAACATGGAATGCCACTAGGAATTCGAAGAGACATAATGCAAGCGTCTCTGGAGAAATGCTAAACTTGATGGCGCTCGTTTCGAGAACACAGGATCTGGGCTACTCTTCTCAGCTCAGTCCCCCACCGGCAGTCCATCTTTCCCTTCAGCTCAGGACACCCACTGGGCAGATGCAACCCACTGCCATTCCTCTGAAATTAATGGACTGCTAGCCTGTACCTGTTCTCCTCAGCTCCTCAGCAGGTGCACTTTACCTGGGACATTGGGAACCGGTGAAGCAGCCGAAAGGGAAGGATTTATTTCCCTCTTTCCAATTACTGGTCTACATCCCAGGCCCTTCCTCTTACTTTACACCAGCATCCACGGAAACACCTGCTGACAGCGTAATGCAACTCTAAGGTAACGTCCCCCTGTCAGAGGGGGATCCCGTCTCACATTAAAATTGGTGGCAACGTTTTAGGCTCCTGAAAAGCACACCTTGGAGACTTCTTATAATCAACAATATAACCCATGCCTAAGAGAAGAGATGGGAAGGAAAGGAACACACATTTTGCTAACATATTTCAGAAAATTTAATGAAACCTTTGAGCAAGTCTGAAGAGATTTCCTACTGATATAATTTCAATAGTAACATAATGCATTGATAAAAATATAGATGTAGATATTTCAGCATATCTAAACCTGACAGTGCCATGGTGATATAAGGTAAGGATGGGATAGCCAGTTTAGTGTGTTTGCTAATGCCAGGCCACTGGTTGATTTTCAGCACTATGGAAACGGTGTGGATTTGCATACATGTATGTTAACTTTTTTGGCTAATGAATTTGGTTACAAGTTATAAGAATTTTTCTACAGAAATTAAGGTATATTGTAACAGATTTTGCTGCAAATTCTTAAGGTAATGAAATTAAGCAGGTACCATATTGTTTAACAATATTTCTTGATAGCATACATGTAAAATTCATTCTTCTACCTACTAAAAGATCCCACATATCTCAAACTAAACCATGACAAATTTCATCCAAAACTGACGAGGAATGGTATCCAAATAATATCTGAAGGCCTACGTAGGGTGGGTTCAAAGTTAACGTGGTTAGGTAAAACCATCGTGACTACACTGCATCCTGAGAAAATCCTCATTTCAAATCTCTATCAGTTTGTAGAGAGCAGAAACAGGATTCCTAAGCCTCAGAACTGAGGTCAGTAAGTAATAGGTTTCTTGTTGATTGACTGAAGGGCTCTCGCTTTGTCTCAACATTTTATGGGCACTTTCCTGAAAGGTTAACAGCAAAGATGCACACACCAAAGCAGGCATGCTCAGAAATTAATGCCTGTTGTTTTGAGTCTTTGTATTCCAAGGTTGACAGCTAGCAAGCCAAGGTCCACATGATGCCCAAATCCACCAGACTTGCCAAGGAGTTCCTGGATTCTCTATTCATGCACCCAGGAATGATTTCTGAAACTATCCTTCAAAAAACTGTTCAAAAACAGACATTATAAACAATTCTTTAGCATAGTAAAAATAAATGAGGGAAACTCTTCCTCTTAAGTCATAATTTGACCAGTGCCTGTCCCCCATAGTATTCCAAAAAATTTAGAATCACAATCACCCAGAATACGCCACTGCTTCCCCTGCAGCCTGGTGTTTTTCCACACCCACTACCATGTGACAAAAGCCCTGGTGAACAGTTGACTCGGGAGGCACTACAGAGGGGCGCACCGGAGCATGTCCTCCAGACTCTCCAAGGTCAAGAAGGAAAATAATGGAGGTTAAGACAAAAGAAGCTACCTCTTGTGACTGAAGATGCAAAGCCTAAAAACGATGGCGCATCCTAAGCAACACCTTTCCACAGTGGGTGGCTGTCATGGCGGTCGAAACACAGAACAACAAAGGCCACCTCTGAAGGAGGCTTGTTTATTAACACAGCATTGGAAGAGTTATATTTATTCAAAAGGTCAAAATATGACTACAAAACGGCAGCAGAGATGAACGGTTTGAACCATACTGTTGGCCTAGCAGTTGGGGAACATCTGTCGGGATCGAGTGAGGGTGAGGGGACCATACTTGTGCCAGGCAGTGGCTTCTTCACGCTCGCCATCAGCTCCCTGTGGCTGGGAATACAAGCGTGGCACTGGTGAGAGGCCACATGAGACTGTGAGAAGCCATGGAAAACTAGAGCCTCCCAAGATTATGCTCTGACATGAGTACTTGGGTTCATTCCAATCTAATCTACCCCCTATAGGTTATGTAAACAGCAAAGAAAGAAATGTCAGTATAAAAGAATCAAGGCGATTTTATCTATGGGAAGGCCATTATTATTGTGCTTACTATATTGTACAGTGGGAATATGTATGCATGCATGCATGCATGTATGTATGTATGTATGTAAAGTAGACCCAGCTAGCACAGTATGTATGTATGTATGTATGTAAAGTAGACCCAGCTAGCACAGTATGTATGTATGTATGTATGTATGTAAAGTAGACCCAGCTAGCACAGTATGTATGTATGTATGTATGCATGCATGTATGTATGTATGTATGTAATGTAGACACAGCTAGCACAGTATGTATGTATGTATGTATGCATGCATGCATGTATGTATGTATGTATGTAATGTAGACACAGCTAGCACAGTAGATTTGTTCTTTTAGAAGGAGACAAGCAAATAAAAACATACATGGCTGGAAAAGGTAGCAGTAAAGACACCCTAAAAGGGTTTTTCTAATAAGGCTGCAAACAATTCTATACAAATCAATGTGTGACAATGATGAACAATGATATACACTTAAAATATCAGTGGCAAGCAGAGCCTACGAGAGCACCAAGTCTAACTTCATTTCACAGATGGAGACAAAGCAAACCTCACCCCAGGCTTGCACAGCTAACTTGTGGCGAAGGCAACACCCGCCCCAAGCACATTCCACAGGGAGTCCAGAGTCACTACTGTGCCATAATGTATATAAGCTTATAGATAAGCTTATATGCTCAATTTTGAATTTGGGGGTCATCCATGCTCTGATGTCAAACTTACTTTCTACAAAGTTCAAAGCAAACATCTGGATATTTCTGTGAAGGGCTCCCTCAATCCTACCGCTTCTTTTCTATTCTAAATCATTCACCATTTGTAGAACGGCTCAGCTTGACTCTCCTGCTCTCCCTAGCTGAGCAACTACTTCTCTCAAATACCATTTGGTCACGTTCCTCTCGCGCACCTTCATCATGTTCTGCCTTGTTCAGCACTAGCTAGAGAAACCTGTCTGGTTCTAACTTCTACCAAGGAGACAGCCATTCCTGTTCTGTACCCGAGATCTTTCAGGAAGATCCAGCAGGCCACGCTCCTCCATTTAAAACAAAAGTACTTGCCAAGGTCTTCAGCATCCTCCAATACCTACCCCTTCCCACTTCCCCCGCTTCGCTCCATCCACTCTCTGCCTGACTCACTGGCCACTTCCTAGCCTGCAGCAGGACCAGTTGGATTCTTCATTATAGGCTGGAATACACACCACTCCTCCTACTCCGACACTCCGCTCCTGGATCTGTGCCGGATCGCCCGTTCTCATTTTGCAGATCGAATGTGACATCCCTGACCAAAGACGGCAGCCCATCTTCACACTGCTCTCTATTACGTCATCAGCTCCTCTCCACTGCTCTGACGCCCTCCCGCCACTGTGGCTGGTTACTTCTCTAAGTACCAGTTTATCATCTGCACCCGGCGTTAGAGTTAACAAGAAGTTACCTGCCTTTTCCACTGATAGATTGCTAATTTGCTAATGAAGTCAAGCACCAAACGCTGTTGAATAAGTGCTAAACTTTTCTCACTGTCTCTGCCTTGGCATTGTCTCAGGGCTTAAAGGAAGGAAGAAGGGAAGGAAGAGGAAGGCAGAAATCAGTCGACTGGACTTGGTTCCTACTGTCAGGGCACTTTCCTTTAAAACAGGCACTGACTAAAAATGTTTGTCAAACTGTATTCTTACAATTACGATTATGAAACCCTCATATAATCATTAAGAATAAAAGCCCCCAAAATGGGAAAGAAGGAAGAGGGAGGGAGGGAGAGAGAGAGAGAGAGAGAGAGAGAGAGAGAGAGAGAGAGAGAGAGAGAGAGAGAGAGAGAAAGAGAGAGAGATTATGTGTGGTGGGGGTTTGTCAAAGCCTGCCTGGCTGAGGGAGCATGTACTGCTATCTTTGTTGCAAGAGAATTTTGGATATTTGTAAGCAGTAAGCTGTGGTTTTGTAAAAATTGTGTCAGTGGGTCACTCGTCACGAGAGCACCGCCAACCATCTCAACGGTATGGTGCTCTTCCTCAGTGAACTCAGTCATGGTTAGTTTGTCTTTCTGCTACATTCTACATTTTATACGTGCCCACCATGTGATGGCGATTTTTCCTCCATTGTGTAAATCCAGACAAACCCTCGCTTTTAAACTTATGACTGAAGTAGTCAGATTTTTTTTTCAGTTCTTAGAAAGATACGATTCTGGTCTGTGGTTTTCTATACCAAGCCATTGAAAGCCATGGTAATATTTTTCGGATAAAAAGCCTCTATGACAATGTACCTTTGAAAAAAATCTAATATGCATTAAAACCAGAATGATATTTTATACAGAATGTTGTTCCTCTATTGATTATAACAAATTATAAAGTCTATCTCCTTTCATAACCTTCAGTCATTCCAAACATTTGCTTTATGACTTCCAAAGTCAATTTAACAATCATGTTTTAAAAAGTAACAATCCAGCGTATGGAGAGAGGCTCATAGGAAACACCGGCCGCTCCTCCAGAGGTCCTGGGTTTGGCTCTCAGCACCCACGCAACAACTCACAATCATCCCCAACTCCAGCTCCAGGAATCTAAAGCCCTGTTCCTGCCTTCATAGGCACCAGGCAAACATATGGTACATGCAAAACATTCATACACATCAAATATAAAATATATAAATCTTTTAAAAAGAACTAGAAAAATGAAACAAAAAACAAAGTGACCTTTTAAAAACTGTTTGATAACATGTATAAAATTAGAGTCAATTAAAACGGGGGGGGGGGGAGGCTGAGATTGTAGTTCCGTGGTAGAGTATGCATCTAGCATGTCTGTGGCTTCAAATATTCAGTAAAGTGTGCACACGTGCATGCATACACACACGCATGTGCACACGCACAAGGAGAGAAAAAAGAGAAGGAAGCAAGAGAAAGACTGACACCGAAAGAGACAGAGAGAAAAGAAAGAGGAATGGAGAGACAGAGAGAGAGATCTCCCAGTACCAGAGACACTGATTCCCTTCTCATTTTTTTCTTTGCTCTCTCTCTTTCCTCCCTACCTCCTGACACAAGCTTCTGTCCCAGCATTCTTCTGGAGCACATAAATTATTAACCCTTTCTGGATTTACATACAAATTCCACAGATCAGTCTAACAAGGGTCCCCTAGAGAGCGGCAGATACTCTAAACTGCCATCTCCCCAGCCTCTGGCTCAGACTCCTCAAGCATCGTCAACTGGCACCCAAGGGTGCCATTAATCATCCCACCTTTGTGGCTCCACCTCCCTGGGGCTGGGATTATGGGTATGTACAGATCACCAGTTCACAGCTAATCTCAGGGAACAAATGTTAGGGACCGACCTAGTACCTCATGCACGAAGGACAGGCACTCTCTCGACTGACCTACACCCCAGTCCTGATGGCTCTTATACTGTCTAGAGCCTTCCCTGTAAGTTTGACACCACCAGTCCAGTGGCTTCAAGCCTAAACTTCACTTCTTTGTACCTAACACTGGCCTCTAAAAACAAACCGTCTCAACAATGACACCTAAAAATTGCTGGAAATCTCATTTCCTTGTGCCTGTCAACATAGTCTCTGTCAGAATTAGCCATTTCTTTCATATCAGTTTCTCATCAACTGGAAGCAATTAATCACTATTGCTCTCTCTGTGGATCTGCCAGATTATCCAAAGTCCACTCACTGTACAAATTTCTCTCCACCCCCAAATCTTCTCCGTGCAAAGCCTAGTTTAAAAACTTATTGCTTCCATCTACAATTTTTTTCAATTCAGTACATTCTTGAATTCCTGCAGTATTTTGTTCAGTCTCTGAAAGGCTGTTCATAGTGAGGGAAATGGCTTCATTGCATTAGGTGATGCTCACAAGCCCCCGACTACGTATCCCCTTGGCACCTGAGGAGGAAAAATGTATGAAAACAAAAATAAAACCATCCAGCCTCAGTGTTGGGGAGACGGCTCGGCAAGTAAGAGCACTTGCTGCACAAATATGAAGACCTGGGTTCGAATCCTCATCACTCATATAATAAGCTGGGCAGGGCTGTGGATGTGCCTGTGACCCCGGCACTATTGGGAGGTGGAGACAGGAAGACTTCTGGGACTTGCTGGGCACCAGTCTGGCTTTAGGCTTGGGAAGAAACCCCATCTCAAGGAATAAGGTGGAGAATGCTGGAACTCGCCCCAGGCTTACACACACACACACACACACACACACACACACACACACTGCTCAACCCTTTATCGTTTACATATTACTTAGGCACAGCCTTTTTTTTAAAAAATAGAGGAAACATTTCATTTTATATTTTATAAACCACGAATATCCAATCCACATTGTTGGCAAACATTGAGCACAATGGCATTGTGCCAATCAAACTTCACTGGTCAATCAAAAATATTTCAGAGTACGCACAGAAAGAGAAGAATATCTGCTCATTGTACTAAGTACACCAAAGGCACAGTCTTACACATTATGAAAATAAAATCACCGATATCTTTTCCTTCAAAAACTATAGTTTTTAAATGATACCAACCCTGGTACCTGATGACTGAGTACAGTTAATCCATTATCTACGTTAATTCAAAGGAAAGGGAAGAAGCCTGGGAAGGTGAGGCATGAAACAATTGCACCAATAACCACCACTTAGAATTAAAAGGCACTTTACGTTGTTATCGGAGGCTTTCAGCCAGACTCCCTGGCACTGGATGACAGAAGCAGGAGCCTACACAGCAGCAAAGGCTGGCAGTGGTCGTAAACAGGGCTTCCTATGGTGGCTGATTCTCTCCTCCACTCTATTCCACACTCCGGGGGACTCTCCAAATCCCAGAGCTCATGTTCTGGAGTAGCAGAGTATCAGGAAATGTCCACGGTGCACGCAACACCGCCGACATTCAGAACAGAGTGAGCCCCCAGGGTGAGGCCAGGGAAGAGAGAGCCTGAGCCTGACCGCGGACTACAGAGGTTGGACGTTGAGCTGGATCCCTTCTTGCCTGAGGTAAGTACATCATCCAGAAGACAAAGGACTAGCATCATCAGGAAACCATTTTCAGTTATTTCAGCTCCCTGCGCAATAAAGCAGTGCACCCCAAGGACCCAGGAGGGGCCGGATCCTCAGCTGAACCCCTCTCAGGCACTTGGCTGATGAGGGAAAACATGTCTGGGCTGAAACCCGGGCCTCTCCTGAGATAGATGTGCAGCATCTGGGAGTTCTAATGCTGCAATATGGTATTTATGACCTGGACACTGTGTGTGATGACTTTTAGTACTATACTTTTTGCCAATCTCATTCAATCACTCCATCTTTAAATAACCATGGCATGTGAAGAAAAGGAAACCTAATTCTACGGCATTAGAATAGACCAGGATCACTAGCTGCGGCAAGTTGATGGTTGCGGACCAAAGCTTCCTGGCTACTCTAAAATGGAGGCTTCTCTGGGAAGTAAACCAGCCGGTTAACATACAGTCCCTGAGCTATGATGGTGGCTTGATTTGCAGTTTTCCAAGTCTACAGTGCACTTTCAGTTTTGATATTCCCCAGGCTTATGGCAGACAGAGCGATCCTGTCCACTGAAGCCTACTTCAGCAGGAAGTGCAGTGCCCCAACAAACACATGATCACAGAAGTGAAGAACCGACACCCTAAGTCAACCTGCATCACCAGTCTATGACGTCTGGGCGGTATGGAGGACCAAGTGTGTTTTCCACTGACATGATTGTCTCCTTACAGTCGGTGAGGACCGGGACTGGGACCTAACCACACACTGAGAAGAACTACATCAGTGCCAGCTCCCCATTCTGGCACGTAACACTCCCAATAGGGATGTCACACAAAAATAAATGTCATACAAAAAATAAATAAAAATAAAATAATTATGAAGAACAGAATGCAACAAAGACCATTTCTTTCTTTATTAAAAAAAGGAAGTTCTTAAAATGCTTTTGTTTTTTCCCCTGGGTTTTTGTTTTGTTTCGGTGGACGTCTGCTCACGTTTTGAAATGGAGTGTTGCACTGTAACCCATGCTGACCTGCAATTCACTATGCAGCCATCCTTAAACTCAGGGTGACCTTCCTGCCAAAGGCACTAGGATTCACAGGCCTGAGTCACCAGACTCTGATTTAAAAAATGGTCTTTAAAAGGCTGACGGGGTTGACAAGAATCTTTCAGTGGCTGTTCTTAGCCCCAGAATAAAGTCCAGTGTCTGGATTCGGCCTCTTAAGGGCCTTTATGCTTCTCCCTTCCTGCCCCGTGCTGACGCCAGTCTCCACACAGCTCACTGCACCCTCTCTGAGATCCATTCCTGCACCTGCTGACTTCTCTCACGCACCTCGTCTGCTTCTCCTTGTTGCCGAGGCCCCAGCTCAAATACAACTGTACATGAAGACTACGGAGGCCATCAGGGCAGGCCACCTCTGTGTCCCCCGCTGTCACTCTACAGTCTCCCCACTATCTGCCTCCGTCCACAGATGGACTACAAACACCCTGAGAACAGAGACCTCAACAGTGTATCCAAGGGGCTCACACACCACATCTGACACTAGAATTGCTCCATAAAAAGCTAGTTACCATTAAGCAAAGGGCCCCTTACTACTCCTATGTTTTAAATTAGCCAGCTTATATTGTTTAGAATATGAACAAACAATATGAAATGAATGACTCCTGTCCATTATCAATCTTTACTAATATATTTATAGATAAATAAAAGAATATATTTTGTTTAACCTAAAGAAAAACACCTAAAAATTCAAGTAGTATTGCCAAAGCAATTTGCTCACCCACTTCCAGAAGACAGATCCATATACAAATCCTAAATTTCTTTGCTGTCTGCAAGGAACACACTATATCTTTGTCTGCAACACGTATAAAATAAGACATGTTTTTGAACATATTGCTAATATAGAAAAGGTGGAAAAATACTATTTAAATAAAAGTGTTATGTGCTATTTTCAGTTCAAGTGATACAATTACAGCTTAAGTGAGGATTCGTGAGTTAATTTACTACATTCTATTAAATGATAATTTTTATTGTCAACTATAATTATTTTAAAGTTAATTTTACCTTGTAACTTCATAAATAATTTCCAACTCCAACTCAAGTAGGCTTTGAGATCACTAACAGTAAATCACTCAATTATCAGCGTCTACTACGGACTCATTTGCATGATCTGAATACATTTTGCAGGGCTACCAAATCCAGAAATGATAGGTTTTCTTTAATGTCATCCTTCTTGGTATTTCCTGAATGTTTTGTGAGTTAATTAATACCGTTCAGAGGGCAATTTATATCAACTAACTTTAAAAACCTTCCTCCGTTCTCCCTATGCATTTTAATAACTATATGGCATACAAAGTAAAAATATTACTACTGTTTCAAAGGTTATGAAGAAGAAATCAAGAAAGCAAAGTCAATGGAATTTTGAGAGCCTCATTGCCTAACCAGGACTGGCCGGACAATGTGGGAAGAGTAAATCCTTTAAACCACTCTGATTGGGTTCAAATTCCCCCTTCACAAGTGGCTGTGTGCCCTTCAGCAGGCTAGTTAATATCTTCTTTAGCCTAAGTTTCCTTTTAAGCAGAAGATGAACACAGTACCTATTTGTATAATTATATTAAAATTAAAGGCATTAATCTGTGTAGAGTGCTTAGAACAGTGCCTAGCAATGTTTCCAGTGTGTGACAGACATTGAGATCTATGCTGGGAATAAACCAAGAGGAGAAAAGCACCATCCTCCATTCATGAGCTCAGTGGCATCCTAGCGGCTATAGTGATGACATCTTTACATTTCTGTGCCTTTTTAGATAGGATCCCTTGTTGAGTTATATACGATGGCACACTGCTCCGTCTGTTACTGATAGTTTCAGCTTTAGCTACCTAGAAATAAAGGTCAGTTCTCTTCCAGAATTAGTGCTGAAATGGCCCTAATATCTGAGACATTCAATGGCTGTGATCATTTAGGCCATTTTATTATCTGTGCAATGACAACAGAGAATTAAACTGCTAGTTTGTGGATGGCCTGCAATATTTTATTGCCACAGGGATATTAAATAAGAGTTTGGAAAACCAAACATGTGTGCACGCACACACACACACACACACACACACACACACACAGAGCTTATTTCTACCTTCTATTGCCAGTGGAAAATCATTTCCTGTTTTGAGGCAGTCTTCTTCACAGCCCACACTAGCCTCAAACTCACCATGTAGTCCAGTCTGGCCTCAGACTCTCCATTTTTCTGGCCTCCCCAGTACTGGGACTAAACACGTGCACTACTATACCCAATCCTGATATATTTACAATGCAGCCACGGAGACAACCACAATGCTATCTTTTTCCCATCAAAATGTCACTACTGTGGGTATGCCAGGTAAACAACGTTTGGTAACACACATAGAAGATGCACCGGTGAGAAGCACATTCGACTGTGGCAATGTCTTCATTCACAAAGAAAAATAATACATAAAGATTAAGCATGTACTTTTTCTTACAAGAATCTGGGTAATGTTCATAGGTTCCATGAAAAGCTTACACTATAAGGCATGTAAGAAGCTACATTGATTCTCGAAAGAATGGCATTGAAGATGAATCTGAAATCCTAAATAAACCCATGCACTGGAGACCTACACTAGCAACCGCTCCCTAGGATTGCTGCTATTCTAATACGTCTTCTTTTCAATACAATACACTAGGTTACAAAAAAGATATCTGATGGGAGAAGATCAAAACAATAGGTGCATTCCTAGGTAATATCCGCTTATTCCTAGACAAAACTGACACGGGAGTGTATTCTCAAATAATGCAGATGTCACAGAGGCAACGCTCTCCTATTGTGACAAGATGATATTGTACGTAGACATTTTCTAAGGTGAGCAACAAGAATCATATTAAAACTTTAAAAGGTTATGGAAGAAATATCCGTTATTCTCTCTTTCTGACTTAAAAGTACAGTGAAGATTCTATTTGCAATGCCAAAATCTAATCACAAAGACCCACTCGACAGTAACATTTGCTGGATTCTACTGCAGTGAGCTTTCTGTCAGTGTCTATACTCTATTGCGTTGATGCTATGTAACTGGAAGAAAACTGGTCTATGTATTTGTACGTACTAATACATACAGAACAGATAATAAAATTCTCATATGAATAAGATTTTTCATTTGCATTAATGTCAAAGAATATATTATAAATTATTATTATAATTACCACATGTATATACAGTAAATAAATAATTATCCTTTACATTTCCAATACATGCTTCTAGTTCATTATATCCAAATAAAAGCTAATTTAGATTATTTTTAAAATTATCTTTGTATTTTCTGCTAATTTAAGTACATTGCTTAATAAATTCGGTGTATTCTTTAATGTACAGTTTGTAGATTGAAAGGAAAATACTAAAGTAAAAGTTTAATTGATGCTTGATGAATGGTGTTTAAATACAATCAACTGCCAGGTGGTGGTGGTACATGCCATTAATTCCAGCACTTAGGAGGCATAGGCAGGCAGATCTCTAAGAGCTCAAGGCCAGTCTCGTCTACAGAGTGGGTTCCAGGACAGCTAAGGCTACATAGAGAAGCCCTGTGTCAATAAAATAAATGAATAAATAAATAAAACAAAGAAACAAAAACAAATTAAAATAAAACACATATAATCAGTTAAAATACAGCACCAACATTTATACAATGTCTTTCATTGTACTGGAGAAATTTGATTCTATATGGTATCATATTCTCTCTCACATTAATACAAAATATAGATATATAGATAGTATAATATATAACATATAAATTATATATTATATAATAAATATAAAAAGGGGAAGATAGAAAATGAAAGATAACAAATATCACCCCTGCCACACTGATGCAATTTAATAATAACTGATTTAGAGTTAGACGTTATCATAATTCTGTATTTCATTTTTATACTCATATATTTTAAATTAGAACAACTATGAATTCATAACACCTTCACATGAAACTGTATTTTTTATATTTTAAAGCTTCAGATAATAAACATATAGAATTTCAGAATAATCAGGGTAAATTAAAACAGAAACTAAGGTACTGCTTCCTGTTAAAAAGTGTCCAATAAAAAACACATTTTAATGTTTTTAGGTTTGCATTTGGATTTTTTGGTCTCATTTACAGCTCTACTTAAAGCTTTATTCAGAAGGTATGATTTTCTATTATTTACTTAAATATATATTTAAATTTTGTCTTAAAATTATACTTGAAATATTATTGGGGATTTTAGTATAAGTTGTCATTTTGACAAGATAAAATTTCTTAATTAAAATCCTGAGAAAATGATTTGATGATTACATTTTTGAAAACAGAAATAACTCTTCAAACAGTTTGAGATTTACTGGCAAGAAATGAAAATTCTCTAAACTTTTCAAAAAACTAATGAAATGAATCAGTATGAGCCTCAAAAATCACCTTCCAAGTGCCCAATTCTCTGTTCCCTGAAACAATGGCTTCAAGCGCATCACCTGAGATTTGGCTCTTGAACCACGCTTCAGTCATGATCACCGGGGAACCCACCACACAAATCTGCAGATAAAACCGGGAGCTGAAGAAAATTTCACACAACACCTATGTACTTTTTTCTAAAATGCAGAGAGATATTACAACATAATGGCTCATTAAAGAGCCTCTTCTGTCTTCATATAAAATTTCCAAAATACAATAAGAAGGCAAATTTTAAGTTTTCATTTATACTAATACTAATTTTTTGACTCATCATTCAAATACATGTAGCTGGGTATACCTTTGGAAAACAGCTTAATATCACATCGGTTACTGAAAGGGCCTAGAAAACTAAGTTCCAAAAATTATTTTTCAAAAATGCTTCTTTCTCACTTTGGCACAGAGTAATGACAATTCTGAAGAGTCTCGTTAGGACCCAGGCCTTCTGTTTCTCTAGGAGACCTCTGCACACGGCGAACGCTGCCAAGGGCCCCTGTGACTCCGCTCTGGCCTGAAACCTTTATTAGGAGAGGCTGTGATAGAGAAACATCAGGATCGATCTGACTCCACAGAAAATCGCAAAATTTCATCTGAACAATGTCATTATTGAGGACGGCTTTATTTCTAGTGCCAATTACACTAAGAAAGCAGAGCAGATCCAAAATAACTGATTTTTTTTACCCTACTCCGAGAGAACAAAAGTGGGCTATCTTCAAAACTGCCTTAAGAGTCCACCACGAGTCAATTCTTAAAACAAACTAATTGCTGAGACAATTTCTGAAGACATATTCAAACATTTCTTGCTATTATCAGCCATATGCAGGAATTGCAATACAGACTCCATTTTAAAATGTCACCATTGCTTGCTTTTGTCCCCCGTACTTCCTGAATGCCCATTGGCATTTCTAGAGAGAAGGTTTCTCACCAGCTCATTCATTGTCTTATTTGTCAAGAATGAACTGCATTATAAAAATTACTTATGTATTGGAAATCTTAAATCCGTTAATCAGTATCTCCACCACAAGAGAATGACTGCATGTAGAGATCAACGAAATTTACTTCTAATGGTTTTGTGTTTCTTTTGCTATCTACAATTCCCCATAGAGTGAAAGATCAGACACAAAACACCAAAAATCAAAACCAAAACAAAACATCAAAACAACAACAAAAAAACCCACAAGAATTTATCAGTGGACACAGAAAGCAAATACATCCCTTGCAAACATGGACTCCTGTGTTTATTTATAAAGAATGGCTTACTGTAAAAGTATTATTTTCAACACTACAAATGTGGATTATTACTTCAATTTCTAAAGAAATGCCTCCCTCAATGCTTTTCTCAAACATTCAAATCCCAGCTTAATAAAAACAAATGGCATTCCTCATTTCTTCAAAATTGCACATTCAATATTATAAGCCTTGCATTTTTAACAAGACACCAAACACTTTCAAATCTAGTAATTAAGTATTCATAAGCCTGAGTTGAGGGGATAGTGTTTGGGGATAGTGGGCTGACGATGATAAATATATTTATACTTTTCAAATCAATGAATTTAAATGCACAAAATAAATAAAAGGTAGATTAAAATAGGAGAACAGAGCCTAACTAGTTCCTAAAAGTATTTTGTGCTAATTCATTAGAACCTTAATTAATTATAAATACACGTAGTGTTAATAGAGAATTATAACACTTTTAGCCATCAATAACTATATCCTCTTTTGAAACTTAAAGACTTTCAAGTTGGCAAGCTAAAAGAGTACATTTTTATATTTCACAGAAAACTACCTGAAAAATTACTATATTAAGTAAACCAAAAATATGTGCAAGTATTAGCCTCCAAATTATTTTACTTGTTAAGTCTTACAGTCTTCAAACTCTTATTTTTAATAAAATTGGGAAACAGATTAAAATATAAGAGACCTTTTGAGTAAAATGTGTTATCTCTTATAACGTGCCAAATAAGAATATATCCAATGAAATTTAGCCAAGAACCATCAACTCCAAAGGTCCCCCTTTCCCAAAATAATCCACAACTTAATAAGACAAAGTGTTTCAAAAATTGTGACTTTCTCGGCCTACTGACTGGCTAACGTTTTGTCTAGCACAGCAGGTTTAGTCCTGAGCACAAAATAAAGGAAATATTCAAATTACAACCTATAACGACATGACAACAATCTAGGAGTGTGTACTTCCTTGACAGATGAAGGAGGGCAACTAGATCTGCTAGTCAGTGTGACACCTAGAACTGTGTGCATGTGTGTGCGCGCGCGTATGTGTGTGTGTGTGTGTGTGTGTGACATTATGCTTATTAACAAAATCAATTTTTATACTGCCCTCTGGTGGCAAAGAATGAAGCCAGTGTATGAAGATGAAAAGTCTATGATTATGAAAACACGTGATGGGGGTTATAAAAAGATCTTAAAAAATAGAACAGCGAAATTTTGTGCCATATGTCACACTTCTTCTTTACAGGATATTAATCATTAACTAAAATAAAATTCCAAATTTTACTTGCTAAAATCTTGTAAGAATGACATGAGCAGAATGAATAACACCAAAGCTGGAAACAGTGTCTAAAGGACACAGAAAGAGCCAACTGAACACTGGAAAACTAAACAAGCTTTGCTTAGACAACACAGCATTAGACTACATTTCACCGGACTTGTTATTTTTAGCGTGTATTTATAAAAAAAACAAGACAGCTAGAACACTTTCAGTACTTCAAAACTGGATTAACGCAATTATAAAAGTAACTCTGTGTTCTCTAAAATTCAAATTTCTAAGCAAGTAAAATGTGACGGTCCTTAAATTTCACAGAAACAGTTGATGATCAGAAAGACAGTAGTCAACGCAAAAAAAAAAAAAAAAATCATGTATGTTTGAGAGATATAACGTGAAAAGTCACCACCATGCAGAAAATTTATAGGTTGCATGATACCAAAGTATATGTAATTTCTAACTAAACTAAGTTTTGTTTTGCTTTGTGCCAAACTAGTCACTTTTCATTCTCAGTATTTTCTAGCACATGCTCACTGACTTTGTTCGTGACATTTTAGTTTATTTTCAACATTCAAGTTTCATAATCATAAATAATGGTCTCAGGATTTAAAGCTATCTCTCTTTATGACCACTGAAAAACAGTACTGACAGTAAACTGTTGTTAAATCTGTGTATGTTGGATGTGATGCTGCATCTCTTACAAAATTTATTAAACCACTTGGACTGTGAGCTTATGGAATTTATTTACATTGCTTGTCTTAGAGAAAAATTCTGGAACACAATAGAGAGATGATCCAGATACAGCATCAGGCTGGCAGAGATCCCTGGAGGGGTTTCAAAGGCAAACGGGAAAGGTTCGCAGTACATCTGTATTTTTACCAGTTTCGGTCCTGTATTGACCGAAAGAAAGAAACCATGCTTGATATTTCTGTTTACTTGTTTATTTTTACTGGGCATGCCCATGACATTCAGGCTCCTCTTTCCAGAAGTATCAATCAGTGTTGAAGATTCAGCACATCAAAGCCAGAAGGGGGGGTGGCATGTCTTACACATACATGTCTCTAGAAGGGCCTCAACATGTAACACTTGGCTAGGACACAGACCAGTGCTCTTTCTACACACGGTGGTATGGCACCTCCACAACTGTCTGGACATTTCTAAGGTTCTTGTGTGTAAAGGCATTCGGGAAATCAAATGATCTGGAGAAAACAGGAACTGAGATGCAGTCTTAAACAGAGGTAAGACATCATCAATTTGAGGGCAACTTGAACTACAAGGTCTGTCTCAAAACAAAATAACTAATAGAAGGCGAACAGTACTAATAAAACAGAGCAGTAACAAAAGACTTCTAAATCAGTTTTAGAAGAATAATCTCTATGCTATCATCCTTGAAATTACAATTTGAACGTAGCATCATCTCATAAATATTTCTTTTTCATCTTGATTTTGCCCTAAGATACAGGGTGTTCGTCAGATGGAGACCCTGTGGTGTCTGGATGGAGACCCTGTAGAAACTGAGCACAGAGTCATGAGAAACAAGCCTGGATGCGTGTGAGAAGACAAGGAAAACCTGTTTTTAAACACTGTCTTCTGGCTGTAAACTCTCCATGATATTTGTCAGAATTAAAAATTATGAAGACACTTAAAATTCCACAGCAACTGATTTACAATTCCTCCTTAAGAAGCAGCGCTCTGAAGCAGATGTCAAACGCAGGTAGCAAAGCCAGACTTGCGAGAAGGAAAACAAGACTGAATTGCTGATAGAGCAAAGACATGAGGAAGAAGTAATTTCAAGCATAAGTTCTATTTCTAAGGTGATTATGCGTTGTGATGGTTTGAATGGGAAGGGTGGCTCCCTTGGCTCCCTTGAATGCACGGTGCCCAGTTTGCAGACTGCTTAAGAAGGATTAAGGAGGAGGTGTGTGTCTGACTGCAAGGGGCCTTTCAGGTTTTCAAAGCCCTGCACCAGACCCAATCTTCTTCCCTCTGCCTGTAACCTGTGGATCATATTTAAAATCTCAGCAATGGCTCTAGTGCCGTCTGTCTGCGTCTGCTGCCATGCTGTTCTCTGCCTTCATGGTCATGGACTAACCCTCTCAAAACTGTAAGCAAGTCCCCAGCTAAGTGTTTTTTATAATAAGTATGTCCCATAGTCAGAAACTAAATTAAAAACTAATACATTTGGCTCTAAGCTTCCTGCTAAACCTTATACTAACTAAATACTCATGAATTATGTATATGTGCAGGCACATCAGGTCTCTATGAAACAGATTAAATTGCAAAAATGTGGACACTGTTCACGTTCCAGAAGATTCAAGTGTCAAAATCAATGTCAGCACTGGCCTATGTCATGGGAGTGGAGTTCTTTGGCCCCTCCTGCTAGGAATTCATTCTTATAACATTTACAACAGCTGATCTTCAAGACCACACATGGTCTCTGGAAGACTTGGCCATTTCATACCCACCACTGATGCAGAGCTTTAAGGAAGGCATGTATAAACCCAGGGGATCAAATTCAGCATCATAAACCCTGGAGAAATTACACATGTGACTGTCCAGTTTATAAATCTTGAAGAAACTGCAATGGCTACTAATATGTCACATTCTTAAGAGCATCCACCATTCTAAAAGTCAACGCTTTTTAATTCTTAAAAAGACATTAGGAATACTGAGGCATGGACCTGTAATCCCAAGTCTTCAAGAGCACTGAGCCAGGAAGACTCTTATCTAAGGTATGACTAAAACTGTATATCTAAGGTCTGTCTTAGACTCTTCCTCACAAGAATCACATCTACAATAATGGATAGGGAATTGGTTCAGGGGCAGAGCACTCGCCTGCTATGTGTGAGATCCATGCCTTAATGGGCGATACTAAAATACAAAAGGAAACGAGCAATAAAAATATATTTCTGTAGCATCAAAATAAGCTGGTCCTTAAATTTTTATTTCCTCCCCATCCTCTTTCTCCTCACAACCTCAGATAGTTAACTTTGCAATAATCATATTCATGAGCCACAACCACATCATCTGTTTTGACTGACAGGAGATTGGGCGGGGGAGGGGAAAGAGGCTACATCTGTTTCTGAAATCTGGAAACAGAGGAAAAGTAAAGTCTTGGTAGAGTATGAATAGCTTTAGATAAGGACAGGCATTTCCACAAGCAGAAGACTGGGGAGTCTGTCAGAGGGGACACCACTTCGGTGAGCGGAGGTCACTTTGGAGTGAGTCCGGTAAAACTCCAGGGACTTCGGTAGGAACAGGGAATGCCATATTCAGACAGCAGAAAAGTAACAGCGGAAGCCTGCCTTCGAGATCATGCAAAGTCGGACCAGCTCACGGCTTGCACTTGAGGTGAAAGTTAGCTGAGGGTACTTAGAGAGTCAGGAGCATGGAGATCAGACTTTGCAAAGATCATATTCTTATTTGGAATCCAATTATTGCAGTTGCTTTAGAGACACCGAATTATTATTTATCCAATGAAGACAGAGATAGACACCTGTAAGTGTTCAAGAGAGGCAGATAGGAAAACCCTATGTGACTACAGAAAGGTAAGAATAAATTAGTCACTGAAGACTAAATCCCCAAGTTCAGGCCTGATACCACTTGTCATTTCCACAAGTTGCGTTTTTGAACCGAATAAAGAAGCATGTGTACATGAGGGAGACTGTGGGGTTTCTAATAACGCAGGCCACTAAAGTTTCAATCCTTTAAGAACTTCAAAATGCTTACAAAGTTTCCTCCAGCACAATGACATTTCCTTCTAACATCCCTCATGCAAAGGCACATCCACTCCCAGAAATGATGGGCTTTCTTTACTACAGCCTCCATCTGGTGATTCTGCTGAGTATTTAAACTTGCTCAAGAGAACAAAAGAAAGACTATTGCTAAGTGAGTAACATACACAGACACTAGATACTCCATTTCTTGTGGTTTGAGTGTTGGCTCCAAAAGTCAATGAAATTTAACCGCCACTTGGGGGGACATTGTTCTAATGAACTGGGGCCATTAAAATATCAAGAGGTAAATTATAAAATGGGACGAGTCCGGCCCCCTTTCCTTTTCTCTTTCTTTCCAAATTCTCTTTCTCTCCTACCCCCTTTTTCTTCTTGTTCTTGCCTTGTGTTACCGTCCACCATGCTTTAAAACAACAAGATATTCCCATCAGATGCAGCAACTCAGTATTAGAATTTCCATTCTTAAGTATCACGAATCAAACAAGGTTCTATGACGTCTAATTTACAGTCTACAATATTCTGTCATAGTATCATTTAACAAGGCACCACCGTTAAGAATCCTATATTGATATGATTTGCAAACCACTGATACATTCTTTAAAAGGATGAAGGTTTACAAATAACCAAGTTGAATAGAAATGACAGTTTGTACACAGGCACCTCATGACTTTTTCCCACTCCTGTGAGAACTGAACTGATGGATGCATATTGAGCCAAGAGATAACCTGTCCACAGAGAAAGGAACCCCTCACATTCTGAAACCCGAAGAACATGTGCTGTACTGACTGGAGCTATGACAAGCTGCAAATGAACTCGTGCTGCCCTGCCCAGGAGAGCTCTGAAGCATCACAGGATTGATATAGGGAAATCCTGAAGAAGTAGGGGTAATTGACCAATAAAACTGAGGCGTACATGGGGGAGGGTCTAAGGAGGATGAAACCACATGACTTGGAACACATTACGCCCATGAAGACCAAAAGTGTCACCCAGTAGGTATAACAAGAAGGCTATATGGAAACCTGAAGGCATAAACAAACGAAGGAAATCCCATTAAAAAGATAGTAGGAGCCACAGTAGTCATATTACATGAAGTAAAAGTTATCATATCAAAACACTAACTTGAATGAAAATTATACATTGAGCTAGATGTCTCTAGCGAAAACCCAGAAGGCTTGAACTCACATATCAAACACAGAAAGAAAAAAAAAAAAACTTTTAAGAAACACAAAAATGAACAGGAACCAAACAGCAGTGCAAGACGTTAACCACTTAACAGGTTTTTAGAACCTTCCTTTCAAGTCAGGTTTAAAAGGATATTGGGAGTTTAAGTCAGTGACAATACAAAAAACGGGGTGTCATGGGAGAGGGGCTGCAATATCTTAAAACACTGGCCATGGTGTTTTAAGTTTGTTTTTAGGTTTATTTCATGGGTGGGTATATCACCTACACCTAACTATGTGCACCACGTGGGTACTCGCTGTTACAGATGCCAGAAGGCAGGACTGAGTCTGCCGGAACTGCAGTTACCACTGTCTGTGAGCTAGCACGTGGATGCTGGGAACTGAACCTGGTCCTGTGCAAGAGCAGCCAGTGCAATTAGCAGTGGAACCACCTCTCCACCAATGCCTGTTTCATGTCGAAAAATAGCTCTGGCACTTGGAGAGCAAGGGTCGGAGGATCCTGGATATCCTAAAAATAGATGAACATTGCCTCCTATCGGAATTACCCACACAACAACACTAACTAGTGCTCCAGGTGACTTGCACTCACCCACCTAAGTAGTTAGCAAATAAGAGCTTCAATTAATGGATACAGAGCACATGTGGTTGTCCAATTACAATGCACTTTCATGTATACCAACGCTTATAATATAGGCCTGCTTATTCATCAAAATGCACCATCTGCGAGACCAATGGCCTCCTTCCTGTGCTAAGCCAGGCTCCTGCGTGCCCAGAACAAAATCACAGGGCTATGCAAACCTGAGCAGTAGCCACACACACACACACACCAGTTTCATGCCTTGATCTGATTTGCCTTGAAGTGTTTTCTGCATAGCAGAGCTTTTTCCCCCTTCACTCCAAAACTGAAAGGCATCCAGTGAGAAACACACCGCGAGGCAATGCTCTACTCCAGGACAGCAAAGGAGTGAACAAATAAGTTGTTTCCCAATTAAACAAAACATTACAAGCACCATCTAATCTCATTATGAGGTACACTTTCCCACAGAAGTTTATTCTTCATAATAATTTTTATTGGAATGTGTTTTGGTGTTGGAGCTAGTGTGTGCTGTAATTGGATTTCAACTCAGTGCAGGCTATTCGTGTCGACTCTTAGAACCATACGCTACGGCACGTTTTTAAAATTTAAATATATATACATTGTTAAGATGTTTTACATTTCTAGATGCGTACAAAAAGGGAGATATAGATATATTATACACATATTTCAAAAATAAAGGTATGTTAGATCAAAATAAAAGGAACAGTGGAATGAAAACAGGAATTTTTAAAAGGAAAAACATTTCCAGGCAAGTTTTTGAGCTTACGGGTAAGGAAATGATGGGGTGCCTAAAACTGCTTGGGCTCTTGGCACTTATCATTAAAGAACACTCAGAACCATGAGGTTGCGTTTTTTAGTCAAAATGTCAGTATCTGCCACACACTGGAGAAGATCTTTTGCATTTGCTTTTATTTGTGACGAAAACCAGATTTCCATTTAAAAGTATGTGACACAGAGCTCAGTTCATCTAAATTCTTCAAGTACATAAGCAAAAGGTTTGATGATTGCCATCTAAGATGCAAAGAAATCCTCAATATACACCATAAAGTTACCATTTCCATGCTACATTTTCTGATTTCAGTGAAGTGCACTTATAAAAGTTTTAAGTGCTAAAAATCAGCCCATTCAGAAAAGAAATAAACATCGCAACAGACGCTGAGTAATAATTTTTAAAAGAACCCGTGGAGCGGGGACAAATCTGTGCCTAGGCTATGTTGATAGCTGTCATTTGGGTCCAAGGAAAACAGGCCGAGTCTGAGACATGACGAAGTCAACGCTTATGGGCTGGAAAAGGAAAAAGGAGGTTGATGTAGAGTCTGAAGCAGGCAAGAGATTTCTTGCCATACTTGTGAATAAAAATGTGCAGACAGCATAATGAGCCGGCTTGGGAGGCGAAAAGGTGGTAAGTTACACGCATGTGGGGTGCTGTGTAAAGTTCAAGATGCAAGAAAGATTGGAGAACTAGGCTACAGCCTCTCCTAGATAATTTACTCCCAAGACAAAAATCCCTTGAAATTCAAGAGTCCACTCAAGGAATTCCCCCATGGGTATCTTTAGTAATTAAAATGAACGACTCTTCTAACTTTTGGAGAAAGTTTAATTGGATATAGAAATGGAGAGGATGAGTCCAGAGAAATACATTCTACTAAAATAAATCATCTTCATTATCTCTGGTTATAATGATGATTTAATGAGGCTTTAAAATAAAAGTCAACTGTGGAATACAGTTGTTAAGAGCATGGATGAATAAGATGTATGATAAGTTATATATTAAGAAATACTGCTTACGTGACCTATTCACCTGTAATTATCCTTAAGCTCTATGATTTCTTAAGAAATATTTGTAAGTGATATGCTTATGTTAAAGTTAATATAGGCATACACACATGCATACCAATATGTAAGTGAGTACCACAGTGATGGGAGACTCACTGTATATATAGTGTATATATAGTGCAACGCATTTATCCTGCAAACAACCCAGAAGGACATTTCACACTGTTCTAGATATTCTGAAGGTTCTAGCGTCTTCTGTGGAGTCTTATGATACCTAGAATAATTAATCTTGTTTGAAAGTATCTTTATTTTATCCCTCCTGACTGTCTAGCTTTTGGTCACTTAACTACATAGAAATTTCCACAAGAATCCAGGCAGAGAGACACATGCAAATAAAATCAAGGCAAGGACAATTTTACTCATATTATCCGATGGGGTCGACTCTGTTACTGCGATCTCTACACGAGGAAAGCAATGCCAATCTTCAGTTCAGTCTCTGCAAACACTAACCCAAACCTAGTTTACTTAAATCCTGTGTTTGATGTACTCAACAAAAGAATTTTTTCGGACGTATGCAAAGGTCTTGCACTGTCCCTGAGGGTTATGGAGAACTTTGGTTTGAGGCCATTTCAAAAAGTCTCCACACAGACCCATGCCATGGAGGGTTTTTGCCAGTTTCCTGTATAGTGGATACACAGAACAATCTCTAGCTGCAACCCCTAGCCTGGAACTGTAAAGGTTTAAATAGCATGTTAGTCCTTAAAATACAATTTGCTGTGTCAAAGATGAATCAAAGACCCGTTAAATTTCCCAGGACCCTTCTTTCTCCTCTCAGCAGCCAATCAGAGTTCTTCTTCTCTATCTGCATTCTGAATTGGCTACCTGCCCACATTCCCATTTATGGTCTGGGGAACCATGTGGTCAAATTGAAGCCAATGTTTAGCTGAAGAAACCGAGTTCTTGGCATATGGAAGTGGAATTGAGGAAAGCTATCATCTCTGAGAAATGGCACCTTGTACATTAAACTGGATTTTATGAACTGGCCTGGGACGCCCTGGTTACTAGGAGATAGAAAGTTAATTTTAAATTCACTTTTTTAGTCAGCACATAAAGGACTGGGCATCATTACAGCATAAATACTTTCTCTAAAATATGGATTTAATTAGTTGGAGGTTGATTTTTATCTGTTTGCTTTAAATTATTTTTTGATCAAACATATTACTCTCTCTTCAGACCAGATGGCACACAGAGAACTGTACAGCAAGACAGACAACCATAAGGACACAGACCAGGTTCCTTCAGTACATAAAAACCATTCATACTGGGCTGGAGAGATTGCTCAGCGGTTAAGAGCATTGCCTGTTCTTCCAAAGGTTCTGAGTTCAATTCCCAGCAACCACATGGTGGCTCACAACTATCTGTAATGGGGTCTGGTGCCCTCTTCTGGCCTGCAGACATACACACAGACAGAATATTGTATACATAATAAATAAATAAATAAATAAATAAATAAATAAATATTTTTTTAAAAAAAACCATTCATACTAGTGGGGAGGTGGTAGCGCACACCTTTAAACCTAGCACTTGGGAGGCAGAGGTAGGCGGAACTCTGTGAATTCAAGGCCAGCCTGGTCTACAGCGTGAGTTCCAGGACAACCAGGGTAAAACAGAAAAACCCTGTCTAATAAACAAAAACAAACAAATTATACTTTCCAATAATTTTAGTGGGTGGCTTTATTACTGTTGGCCACATGAGGCTTTTTCCAACTCTCTAATTTTGCTATTTTTTCCAGAATGTCCTTGGAAGATACTTCATAATTAAAAACATTTATATTTATGGGAGCTCTTCCACAGGCTTTGAGATATCTTATATGTAATTCTGGGAAGAAGTGTCTGCCTGAGAATGCCTTCTCATCCTCTACCCGACTAAGGCAGACCACATTCTAAGGCTCTCTCACGATGGGATCTATACAGGTTGTGTTCACCAAGAAGGGTTTGTATATGTGTAAGACATACACATGACATACATACACATGGCATACATACACATGACATACACACACATGACATACATACACATGACATACATACACATGCAGTATAATACACGTGCATGTTCTTCTGGCTGGACTGACCCAAAGTCAAATTATACGGCAGGGACACTGTGTGCCTGAGGCTTTTCTCTACTGTCTCTATAATCTACTCTACTGCAAAGGCCTTTCTGATATCTAATTAACCAATATCTGCTCACAGGAAAAGATCTCATACATCACTCCTTGGGAATATAGCACTTTAGACTTCCGGTGTGTTATTTATTCTCTTGAAAGCTGAGGGTAAAACTGAAATTCCTGACCTAGATAACTGTTCACTTTCGCAGAACATTATTTCATGTTTATCCAAATGGTGATTTTTTTTTTATTTTACAAAATATTTTCTGGTATAAATAAATAGTTCGTATTACTAAAAAATAATCAATCACTCAAAAGCCCAGGATAATTTCAAACTAAATTACAAAGAAGTCTTACTGATAAGGCTCTCTTTCCCTGTCCTTTTTTCATTAAAAATAACTTATGAGGTCACCATGGAAGGGACTGGCTGCCATCAGAACACAATCACGAAGCTTATCATAACGAATGATTGTGGCATCAGGCAGGAGGGTCATTCATAACTACATTCTCTGAATGATACAGCCGGAGTACGCTAGTCTCAAAGTAAGTTTTGCTTCTCTCTCGTTTTTCAAATTTTGAAACATAAAAGAAGCAAAGAACGAAAATCTAATCTCCCTTCTGGCTGAGCAGCAAACACTTGAACTCCATGCCTTTCTTACTGGGTTTCCCATAATGCACGGTGGGTTCATGCTTGGGCAGATTAATATCTTAAAAAGAACAGGAATCCAACCAAATACAGGGAAATTTGCAATGTGTCTGTTTCAAATAGGAAACTAAAAAGGAAAACGTCCTAGCAGAGAAAACCAGCTTTTACCAACTCCTTTGCTACCTCGCGTGCCTTCTTCGATGGCTTGAAATCATCCTCCCCCAAGCTACATGCACCCTGACCCTCAGAATGTGGTCATAGCTGAAGTACGGTCTAGCCAGAAAATAATCATTTAAGACAAAGTCACACTGAATTGAGCCTCGGTCTCCAACCCAATGGATGAGGAATTTGTAAGGTGGGGAAAAGACACAAGGAGTTGTAAGGGGAAAGCCATAAGAAGACGAGTGGAGACGGGAATCCTGTCATGAAATAAGAACTTCTGGAGCCACCAGAAGTTGAAAGAAACAAAGGGACAGTCTTTGGATATCCTTGGAACCTTCAACAGCCAGACACATAGCTCTGCTGGAATCGCGTTCATTTCAGACGTCTAGCCTGTGACCCCACAAGAACAAATAACCCAGATGTTTTAAGCAATTCAGTGTGTATTTGTGACAGCAGAACCAGGAAGTTAAGACACCTTCAAAAATCTTTGAAAAGGAGGAAAAAAAAACAGAAATTAATACAGAATCTCTCTTGGCCTCAAAAGGAGCTTACACTGTCTTCTCGTGTATTCATTGGCGATGAACGCCAAAATATGAAGCAAGCCATCAGATCAAGACCGACTTAGTGTTATCTATTCCACCCCTTCATTCGCTCATGCATTCAGCCACGCCGTGGTACTGAGCACTGCGCCCAGGGCTTCGCCCGTGCTGAGCAAGCACGCTGCCCCTGAACTGTATCTCCAGACTTTTCTCCATGTCCACAAAACGTTACAGCAGAAGCAAGACAAGAACCCACCTTCAGGCCATTGAAGAGACAGAACCAAAACCATGTCAATTAAAACTTTAAAGACTTGAAATTCTACTAAATATATTGGTTAACATTTATGACCTCTATAGAAAAAGACGTGAAAACTATCACTTTATCTGTTTTGCTCACTGTATGCGTGTAAGTGAATCTCTTGCACCTTAAATAAGTACTGATATCAAGCACACAGTAGGCACTCACCAAATCTAATCACACTGAACTAAATATTCCAGTAATGCATTAAGTTTACAACTAGTGGGTGAGTTTTGATAATGCCCTAAGACTTAGGCAAAAATACTCATTTACTGATCTCGTGTATTAGTTCCAGCTGCGTGAACCAAACACCATAAATTAAATGGATTATGAATAGCAGAAATTTCCTTTTCCTAGTTCTGAGTCTGCAGAGTCTAAAATCCAAGTATCAACAACTTCCAGGTTAAAGACCCATTTTTCTGGTTCAGACCGCCATTTTGCTGCCTTGTCTTCACAGGACAGGGCAGGCGAAGAGTGCTCCCCTTTGTGAGGATACTACTCCTATTTAGAAGGGCTCCACCATTGGTAGCGTTCTCTTTCCAATGTACCCACCCGAGGAAGCAGATTTTAACAAACAAAACTAGTAGGGAAGGGCTGGGGACATGGCTCAGCGGGTAAGGGGCTTGCAGCACAAGAGGAACTGAGTTCAATCCCCAGAGCCCACAGAAGAGCTAGGAGCAGAGGCAAGCACTTCAAATCCCAGTAGCTTAGAGGGCCTTGACAGGCAGGTCTTGGGGTTCACTGGCTAGTGAGTTTCCCACACTCCGTGAATCACTGACCTGTGAAGAGCCACGCCTCAGGAAACAAGGTGGATGGATGGCACCTGAAGTGTCTCTGGCCTTCACAAGTGCGTGAACACACCCCCACCCCCACCCAAGAAATTTTGGGAAGAACACAAACATTTATTCTATAGTTCCCGCCAAACATTGTCTTATCTTAGCAATTTATGTAAAACCACCGTGAAAGTTTACTGTATTGTGCTCATTCTTTTCTTAAGAAAACTACTAGAAAATTAATAGGTTGAGTGGGTATTTTACTCAAGTCACCTGAGAGCCAGTGATCAATATACCCTCCACCTCCCCCAAACCTCAATGATATTATCACAGACACGGTGTCTGAGTTATTTGCCAGAAGACCTTCCAAGATGCAACCTGAGTTCATTTATTCAATAACCATCAGAGGAACAAACACATTTTGGGCATGGGATACTGACCATTTAGGGAGCAAGGAGGGTCGTACTTGCAAACCTTCTTGTTCAACAACAACAACAACAACAACCAGTTGACATGAATATTACTACATACAAAATACATGAAGTAGTTCTGAAGTTAGCAAGGTTATTAGCAAGAAAAAATACACCTCAATGCAGAATTCTGCGCTTCTCAGACATAATCTGCCCAGGCCAAAACACAAACTAAAAGCTCCTTTGGATCCCATTGTCCACACTGACTGTACAGGAGTCCTTGGGGAAGTTCCAAATAAGCTGAAGGCTAGGAATCAAGCAGCTACAGGATCTAAGTCAGCTTTAATTTGATGGTCAGAGATAATAAATAAAAATGCACATTGGATTAATTATTTATACCAACAGAATTAGCTGATTCTAAATGCTGAACGAGACCATATATCCTATGATGAAGAGAAACCTCCCAAAAGTTTAAACCAATTTCAAAGGTTAAAATAAATGAGAAAATGAGACCAAAGAGCAAAAGAGAGAAGGAGGAAGGCGCTGTTAGAAATCAAACCTTGTAGTCATTTTCAAAGCTGTCTCAAGCCAGCTTAGGCCCAGCTACAAATGAACAGGGAACACCAGGTTCCTGCTAGTGTTTGCGAGTCTAACTACTCACCCCACACTGATCACTCTCTGGCAACCTTGCCTGCAAGGCCATGCGTCACGTAAATTTCCAAATGTATCCAACGTAAAAGGTGGATAAGAATCCATACACGGATCTTGTTGCCAAGACGCAAATTCAAGAGATTGGGCAAAGAGCAGACCTAGAGAAGATTACTATTGTACTTCTTGAATGTTCAAAACCGGGAGGACCGGCCATGTGCTAGGGCTTAGAAAGATCATTGTCTGACTCAGCCAGTGCCTCTGCCCTTCTGGGCTGATGCCCGACTTTGCAAGGTCAAAAAATAAAGTGCCTTGGTTTTACAACTCTGGCTCTCCAGCGCTCTTACTATGAAATGAGAATTCTCTTATTCTGAAGTGAGGACCACTGTTTCCCACAGAGGAGACTTTATGTGAAATAAGCCAGACACAGAAAGAAAAACACGCATGATTTCACAAGTATAAGGAATGAAATAAGTCAAAGTAGAGCAATCAACAATGAAAACGAGGTTGCCTTTGGTCAGAGGCACTTTCCAGGGCCGTGGTCAGCAGTTAATGGAGAGATAAGAGAGCCGGTCCAAGTGCTGAGAAGAAGAGACCCAGTACCCAGCTCTAAACAGGACATTTATATTCATCCACCACCTCCAACGCTCTGAGAAGATCACGAAGAGGAGCAGAAATAACGGCAGGGCTGGAAGAGAGAAAACACCCTGTGACGTGCTGTCTCACGGACAGGACGTGGCCTCGGTGTTCATGATCTGACAGTGGCTGTACCTGCATAAGACCTACTGGGTAAGATCAAGCCAGCCCAAATCCTGGCCCAGATGGAATGAATGACATCCAGATCCCACCACTTCCTGAGGAGCTACTACTGGCTGTAGACAATTAGCAGGAGGGAGAATCAGTCTTTAGTGAAGACACGGTCCCTGGTGAGGCTCCAGGCTCCAGTGGCTGGCCCCACACCCATTAACTTAAGGACGGCACTAACTGTGTTTAGTAGGGCATCAAAAACAAACAAAGCTGCGAGGAAGCATGTTGGGGTATGGAGGGAGATGGAGGTAGGGAGGGGGTATAATGATATTTTATCATATGAGTGGATAAAATTCTCAAAACTAAAGAATAAATTAAAACATATTTTTCTGATATAGCTATCTTGAGAAACATCTCCAAGTTTTTGTTGTTTAATGTTCCTTTTTTTTTTTTTTTTTTTTTTTTTTTGGCTCTTCTAGACATGTTTACTCAGTGTAGCCCGGAAGCCCGGAACTCACTCAGTAGACCAGGCTGGTCCTGAACACACAGTGATCCACTTGCCTCTGCCTCCTGAGTGCCGGGATTAAAGGCGTGTGCCACCACCGCCCGGCTCTAATGTTACAACTCTTAAGACATTAAGTGAAAAAACTTCCAGGAGTAGGCTTTATTGTGCAGACATAGCACGAACCCGTTTCACACTTAAGTATTCTTCATTCTCCTTGAAATTAATTGAGCTGTCAGTTATTTGTAAATTTTTGAGCCCGAGAAGCTATAGTAACATCAGAACTGTGGGTCACAGGTGAATTAATTTCTTTCTTTTTTTTCTTCATTTCTCTTTCTTTCTTTCTTTCTTTCTTTCTTTCTTTCTTTCTTTCTTTCTTTCTTTCTTTCTCTTTCTGGTTTTTTTAGACAGGGTTTTTCTGTGGCTTTGGAGCCTGTTTTGGAACTAGCTCTTGTAGAGCAGGCCTGCCTCACAATTTAGAGAAACACGTTATTTAAAGCATACCACATTTCTACCCTTTTCCCTCCTTTTAAATATGACGGAAGTATCTCTAATCTAAACAAGGGTACCCCAAGTCAGTGACAGTCTTGCATGTTGATAACAGGGCTCGATTTCCTCACCCACAAAAGACCTGCTACTCCTCACTTTGTTACTATGGTTAGTAATGAGAAGTGTTATTTTCAGGGAAAGAAGTCAGTATAAAATACACACACACGTGATACTACTTAGATTAAAGTACTCCGTCAACTGTGCTGCTCTAAGACACAGAAACGCACCGTCAGGAGACACAATAATTAATATTCACACGAAAATGTGGACGGAGTAGCGGCGAGCTACCTACGCCACGCTTTCACACCACGGTTCTCGGTGCGGCACATGTGCTCTCAAGCCTGTCACTCGGAATCAGGAGAGCGGTTTGATTTTCCTTCCCTTTGCTTTGAAATTGCAAGATGATGAGCTAATCATGAATTCGCAAGGTCACTCCACAGACCTAGAGAAATCTTAACTACTCCTATTGTTTCAATTGCAAAGAGAGAAAAAACAGGAGGTATGTCAGAGTTAAGAGGTCTTTTCCAATCTGACAAAAATAATTTCACTCCATGTTTTCAACTTCTGTCCAAGAACATGAGTATATTCCTCTGATGCTTTTTTTCCTTCTAACCAAAGCAGAAATAGAAGGGAAGAGACTATTTCTGGCTCTGGAGCTGGAGCCCCTCCAGAAGGATGGGGTGATTTAGCCCTCCCCGCCTGAAAGTAAATACAACCTGATACAACCTGGTGATAGTTCAGAGGGAAGCAACGCGTACTCACGCAGGAGAGAGCTGGCAATGATTTCACAGATGAAACGAAATGGAAAGAAACGGGGCTGAGGCTGGGAAAGGCGGAAGCAAACAATTAGGCTAATGGAAGCACCTGTGTGAGAGTGGGGCACGTGACCGAACACCAAACTAGGAGCCGGGTGCTATTTGTAACCCTCAACCTGTCATATTTTATCCACATACAGCTAGCACTAAAGCGTTATTTCATCTTCTAGGGTCTTGGTGGACTCATTCTTCCAATTCAGTAAGTATTCACTGAGCAGCAAACATACGCCAGGAGCGGTTCTACGCTCCAAGGATACCAGCATACAGAAGGCCTTGCCACTGGGAAGCCTACATCACAAACTGTAAAATCTAAGCTATTTAACAGAAGTTACGAAATAGTAGGATCACAGTAAGAAAAGTCCATCATGACTGCAAATATATTTATTACCTTCTGCTTTCGATTTAACCAACAGAATCCCTGCTTCGTGCCAAAGTCCTAGTGGGATTCTTAATAAACATCTAAACACTTATATTTAAGATTCAAAGTCCTCCATACACTGGTTTCATTGCCCTTCTCGGACCTCTAACTTCATGCCCAAGGTAGGTTACTGACTGGCTGATCAAATCTGCCTCACACATTCCGACTTTTAAACCTTGTTCAAGTGCCATCTTGTGCCCTGCTTTGGCTTCTCTCTGTCACTGGCCCATGTCCTCAATCAGGCTTTCTGGATATGAAACAATGATGGGACGAATAAGATCAAAGTGATATCAGAAAACTGGTTATTTTTGTACTAAAGACAAAATAAAAGGCAGGAAATACAATGGGGAAGATACTGTGTTTCTCCCCAAAAGTCTGGTTTGTTGGAATCTTAATGACTGGTTGAATGCACACACTGGGACTATATTAACCTAAATAGTCTGAAAATTATTTGAGTTTCCAATAAATGCTGTGTAAATTCTCTTTTGAAACTTATGAACTGACTCGCCTTAGGAAGGCAGTAAATGTGAGGCAAGTGACTGGCTCAAGCCTTCAATCCCAGCCCCAGCATGGGAATGAATCAGGTAGGAGGACTGGGAATTGGAGGGCCAGCCTGGACCACACAGACAGCTGTCTGAAAATTAAAAAAGGGAGGGGGGATGATAACATATATTAAGTATTTAAAATAACATAGCATATCAGTTTCTAATTTTAGATAGAGAAAAGTGTCATGGTAATAATAACAGCATAATTATATATAATAATTGAAAGTTATTGATTGTTGGGATTAAAATGCTATTAATAAAAAGAAATCAGACCCAACACTCAATTTATAGAAATAAACAGATCTGTTCTTACACTTAAGAGTTAGATTCTGGGTGATGCAGTGTGTTTGCAGAGCAACAGCGTAAATGACCAATGCTATTTCTTGTTCATCTCACAGAAATAAAATGTGACTCCTCCCATTCCTCTCCTTCCGTTCTTGCCACCCCTTTTCTCTATACCCTAGCTTGCAGTTGGTAATTAAGGGTGTAAACTTTCCCACTTCTACTACGGAATTTAGGTTCCAGTTCTCTGAGAGGGGCAAACCAGATTTCTCTCCCAACAAAGGGCCATTAATCAACAACACCCTTACATTCAGGGACAAGACCTAAGTCAGACCCTCTTGGGGTCACCACCATTTTGTACAGGTGTTCAACCCCACGTGCTGGTAAAGAAATGCTCTTTGTTCTTGCATATTTGAGTCTGGGGTCTTCCATAAATGGGTCTTCTTGGACCCTCACAGTATACTCTTTTTGACTATAAGTCCAAGTGGGCTCTTTTCATGGTTGACATCTATTTGGGAATGCTGGCCAGATTTAGAGACAGAGACATTTTATCAAACTATGGTTGCCTAAATTATAATAGTGTAATTAAATGTAATTGCAGAATTCTCCTAAACAGAAAAGCTTCATACAGAAAAATTTTATTATTGGTGGATTAAGAAATAGAGAAATAATTCAATGCATTATTTCAAATTCACCTTGATTCCATATTCAAAGTGTTCTGTTCTGGGGACCTGAAGACCTGTCCTTTTATCAGAATTTAGAACTGGTTGTCTTTGTTTCAGAGAGCTTCCACTTCACACTAAGGGAATTAGCATAATAAATGTCATCGAGTCCCTTTCAAGACATAATACTGAGTATTCCTAAGATGAGGGCTAGGGCAGCACTTTACAAAATATACACAAGGGATATTATTTTATTAAGAATTTTCAATATTATTTGAGGTGTATGGATGTTCACTTGTTTGTACTTCTGAGTCAGAAGAGGTCACTGGATTCCCTTGGACTGGGAGTTCTAACAGTTGTGAGCTACCGTGCTGGTGCTGGGAATCGAATCCAGGTTCTCTGGTAAAGCAGCTGGTGTTCATAACTAAGACATCTCTCCAACCCCAAAGACACTTTTTAAATTTTTTTTAAAAAAAACTACTATCGACTTTATGTCTCTATGTCTCCATAAATGTACATATAAAATTTTGAATATGTAATTCTATTCATGTTCTGTCTCAACAGAGGTGAAAAATATACATATAATACAAATGTCTAACTTCTGGGAAAGTGAAATATTAATCAGTATCGATACTTAATATTAACTGTAAGAAATCAGATACAGGGCCAGTTGTAGAATATTCCTTTACACTGTGTAAATATATGTCACTGTCATTGGTTAAATAGAGATTCTGACTGGCCTATAGCTAGGTAGGATATGATTAGGTGGAAGAACCAGACTAAGAGAATGCTGGGAAGAGGAGAAGGGTAGAGTTGGAGGAGCCAGGAGACAGGATGCAGAAGAAGCAACCTGGGGAGTTCGAAGATGAGGTAAGCGAGCCTCAGGGCAGCACACAGATTAATGGAAATGGGTTAATTTAAGTTACAAGAGCTAGCCAAAAACAAGCCTCAGCTATCGGCTGAGCATTTATAACTAACATTGTCTCTGTGTGGTTATTTGGGGACTGGCCTGAGGGCGAGGGCAGAAGGGTCCACCTATAGCCAGTGAGATGCCTCAGTGTGTACGAGGGCTTGCTGCCAAGCCTAACCAGAGTTCAGTCCCTGGTCCTCTCGGGATGGAAGGACAGAACTGACTGTTGAAGTTATCCTCTGACCACAACCCACAAAACACAACATGTACATTCTCTCTACCATGTTAACAAGTTACATAACTACATACAAAATAAATACAATTTATTTTTTAAAAATTAAAAAATTATAGATCAGAGGTCTATGTTGATAACCAGAGATGAAAGCAAACAATTATTTTCCATTTATGGATGAGCACATATCTTAAATTCCCTGTCTCTAACCATGAGCTTCAAGTGAACACTAAGCTTTGCTTTTTGTATGAAACGTAATATGCATGAAATTTAAATACACTTATAAAGAACTCAAACATACGATTGCACATTCACAGACCTTAATCATTTCAAAAGGCTATGGAGTTCGTGCATAAATGACTTACATTAATACAGCTACACCGTTTTAGTTTCTGAAACCCTCATCTGAAATGTTCTGACCACTACGGGCACTATCCTGGCTCAGTCCTTCCCAGTGTCATGTGACAAGGTTTATAACGTACTGAAGTTCAGCTCCCACAAAGACTAGAATTTGGGGTTAGGGAGATCGCTCATTGGGTGAGACTTTGTACAGGCATGCTGCAATCCTAGCACCCGCGCTGGGCTCTGCGACGGCCAGGACATCTGGCGTCTCCGCCCTCCAGGGGCACCTGTACCCACGTGCACATACCCACCCATCACCAACCCCTAATCCCCTCCGTATAAGCGTTATTTTAAAAATGTAAACCTTTTACTATATACTATGACTCATCCAGATGACTCTTACTGCCTTCAAAGCAGCAGGGCAGAACTTAGGGCCTCTCTCAAATGAAGTCTTTTCTCAGTAAGATACTGAAATTTCTCTTTGAAAAAGGCTTTTGTCATCACTTTTTTTTTCCTGAATATAATTAACTGTGGTAAACACGCTCTCTTGACAATTGATGTGATTTTTTGGGAATAGCCAAATACTGGTGCCTTGAGCCTGGGAGGATGATAAGCCCCCAGGCGTGCCTATGGAACCAGAGCTATCCCCGTGTCTTAAAAACAAACTCCATTTCAAAAGGATGGTTTCGAAACCATCTGGGAACTGCACTGCAATGAACATGGGGCCATCATCTTTTCTTCATAAGGAAAACAGCCACTTCTTTTTAGGAACCAGTGGAGGAACCATACTGCAAAGCACAGAGCAGCCACTGCCCTGAAAGCTGGTTAGCAGAACACCGGTTCCTTAAGCTTCCCCGCCAGAGGTGCCTTTCTTCATTTAGTTAGTGGAACCAACAAAGAAACGCCACCAGGGACTCACTTCTTGGACCATACCTTAGAGAAAGTATAAAACAGGCACAGAAAACGACGGGAGGAGGTATGAGAATAATGGCAAAAAATGCACGCGTTCCTTGTTTGTAAGTTACTTTTTTCTTTCAAGAATTTCAAATCAAGTGAAGAAACCCTACAGAACCTCTGCTAGATACCACTTTGTTTAAAAGCATTTGTGGGCTTGGTAAGATCAAGCCACTTTTCCAAGGTCATGCTTCCTAGCAATTACGCTAATTTACTTGATGTCCTAGGTAAAGGATCTCCGCAGACTAAAACCATTACAACACGAAGAAACAAACACACACACACATACACAAACAAACAAACAAACAAGACCACCACCAATACATTAGCCTTGGGAATAAAGGAATAAAGACAAACATAATTTATCATTTTGCCAGGTTCAATAAATACTATTTTGATGTGTCAATAGCTTTTAAAAGTAAACACATTAGCTATCAATTAAGTAAACAAGCTACTAAATGGGAGCTAGAAATGTCAATGAGGGCATAATTTACTAATTTTCTAATCAATGATGCTAATCATCGTTGGATATTAATCAGGGAGTGGCCATGGCCATCAGCTATACCATAGATGATTATTTACAATCGTGCCTCACAAAAAAAAACACAAAATTAAAAACATAAAGAGGACATTAAAAGAACACTGGCTCCCTTAATAAGAACTTGTTGCCAGAGGAACTGTTTGCCTTGAGCACCTAAGGAGACCTGTGCAAACGTCAATGGCGGCATTATTGATAGAACATTTTACACAGCCTTCACATCGCTGCTCATGGTTGAAAGGTAAGGGGATGTAAAGCCAGGACAAAAGCCCAGGCAAATCCTAGCTGGAGAGCTTATGGGGAGACGCTGAGGAAGGACACCAATTTGAGTAGAATGCAGAACCTGAGTTCTTATCTCTTTTGGCAATTTAGTGGTTCGATAACTCTAGGCAAATTACTTAATCTCTTCAAGTCTCACATAAAATATAAAGAGTAAGGGAACTGTTTACTTCAGGAATAGCCTACATATTGAGGGTGGTGGGTCCCATACAGCCATTCCCACGAGGGATAAAACACGACTTGTTTGGGTTCTCACTGGGCTGTAGTCTCTAACGAGATGGAATTAGAAGAGTATTCAATTACATGAGTTGCTCTGGAAATCAAACATCTGTATAAAGGGTTTATCACAAAGCCTGACAGTGGTCCACATCTGTGGTCCAAGCACTAGGGAAACTGAGGCAGGAAAGTTCTAAGTATGAGGTCATCCAGGGCCACACAGCAACCCAGACCTTGCTTCAGAACAAAAATCAAGTGGGCCGGTTATAGCTCAGCCTGTGCAACCCCCACCCCACCCCACCCCCCGCCCCGTGTTCAAACTCCGATGAAGAAAAAAGAAGCAGGAAAAGGAAGAGAAAGAAGACGGTAAATACACAAGGGTTTATCAAAGCAAACTCCTGCAACTGCTAATAGGCCTTAGCCGTGCTAACAAATGTGCAGTTTGAATTAAGTCATTCTCAACATTCTTTTAGGTTCCTAAGGTCTCCAGTTCTATTTATTTTCATTTTTCATAGGAGAAGTTAGTTATATTGGCTTTTTAAAAATTGTGTGGTCTTTTTGTTCACAAGGGCAAGAGAATAGAAATTCAGTCTCTTGTTCTGTTCGAATAGCAGTCCTTGCCTCTTTTAACAGGAAAAAAAGAAATAAAGGGGAAAAAAATTACATTTCTGCCCCAGTCCTTTTGACGTATTGACTTACTCCAAACTGTAATTCTAAAGGATATAGCTTCCCCAGTAGAGGAAACAGTGCGCTTAGTAAAATGCTTGCCATTCAAGCAAGAAGCCCCGAGTTCAAACCTCAACATCCATATTAAAAAGCAGAGGAGAGTGGTGGCTTCTAGTACTGGTGGTACAGAAACAACAAGATTCCTGGAGTCACAGAGCAGGCAAACAGACAAGTCCAGCTCCCATGTAGAACTTGGTGACTTCTAAAGAAGGACAACTGACGTTGATCTGTGGAATCTACAGGCTTGTGCACAAACGTGCAGACACACATTAACACGCACGCGTAAACAAATAAGAACACATCTTCTGTGCCAGTCTGAGTTTTGTTGCTGCCATCACTGGCCAAAGCAAACCTGGGAGGAAATGGTTTATTTCAGCTTACGGTTGATAGCCTACCATCAAGGGAAGTCGAGGTAGGAACTCAAGGCAAGAACTGAAGCAGAGGCCATAGACCACCAGAGGAATGGCGCTCACTGGCTTGAACTCCATGGCTTGCTTTCTTCTGCAACCCAGGACCACCTGCCCCAGGGTGGCACTGCTCACAGTGTCCTGAACCCTTCTACATCAATAATTAATCAAGAAAATGTCCAAGTCATTCTAGTCTACATCAAGTGGATGCAAACTAGCCAGCCCATCTTCACTACCTTACTTAGCAACAGATTAGATAATTAGATAATGTTACCAGTTAAGTCATTTATTACAGCCCCAAAAGGGTGACCCATCACTACTCAGGAGGCTGATGCCAGAGAACTGCTAGAGGCCAGTTCAAGGCTCATTTGAAGAACTTACAGTCTTCTCTCAAAGACAGATCACCGTTTCAGCGCTAGCTGTATAACCTGTGTAAGCCTACTTAGGATGCGCAAAGTTCTGGATTGTTCCAGCCCCACTAAGTGTCTGTATCAGTCTTAACTGTATGATATTTCTTTTTTTCCTTATTCAAATGTACTATTACCACTCTCTGATCCTCTTTTAAAAGGCCTTCCCAAAATTCAATTATTCAAAAATCTCACTTGAGTCAAAATGCAAAGAAACAGGGTATCCTATCCATTCAAAAAGGCTTCCATGAAGTTCAAACTAAGAAAGTTAATAAGACTGGGTCTGAGAAGAGTCAGAACTTTTCTATTCCTATTTTATGCATAAATTACAGTAACACCAACGAAATCATCTTGGTTGCTTAATGGCGCAGTAATAAGAAATGAAAACCGAGCGTATGGCAAAGGGAAAGAGTGAACCCTTTTTTATAATTCATTTCAGAACTTGAACTACAGAAATAATCTTAAAGAGTCAATAAAAGAATTCGGTGAGTGCTCAGTGGGAATGCTGGAAGCCATGGGTTGGGATCCCCCAACTAGATGGGTGGGGAACTCTTAACAGCATGGTAATCAGGAGTGCAGGTATAGAGCTAGCAGTGACAGCATTCAAATTGCTGTCTGCCATTACTACTCATGGACCCAATTTTCCTATCAGTAATATGGGGACATCTCCTGTTTGGGGACAGTTGTGAGAGAGTGAAATGGTATATATAAAACCTTAAGCACAGCAAAAGCTCAAAAAAACGTGACTTTCTAACAACTGTGGGCATGGTCAAGAGAGACCATTTAGACAGGGCATACCTAGCCTTCGATAGCATCTAAGGAAACTACTACTTTAACCCATAGAGTAACTGGAGCTCACAATGACTTGCCGTCACCAAGAAATCCAACTGTATGTAGTGTATTCATTCAAGAAGCATCTAACTGACAACCATTGTCTCGGCACCGTGGTTGATGCAGTATTGTAAAGATGAGTAAGACCCAGTTCTAACCTGAAAGAACTTGTCCCCTGGTGGGGGAGAGAGAAGCATACACAGAGGACTATGATTGCGACATGCTAAGTGCTATGTGTGTGCAGGTATATATGTATATATATATATACATGTATGCATGTGTGTATATATGCACACATGTACAAATATATGCATGCATGTATGTGTGGGATACTATGGATGCACAGAAGGCTTTGCCCCAGGCAATCAAGAAAGGCTTCAGAGACAAATGCCAGGCAAGCAGGCTCTTGACAGATCGATGAAGTAAGAGGAGGCTCACACAGCACAAAGGCTGTGGAAATGCTAGAACATGGGTGGAATCACCAGAGCGATGGAGGCTGAGGTGGGATCATGAAGACTTTTGGAAAGATATTTGTAATGATGGTGCTGGAAGAGAGACAGACAGAAGGCAAGGCAACCATGAGGCAAACTGGAGAAACACTCTCAGAAATGAATACGGGCTGAATCTGGGCCCTTCCATGGGAGGGTAGGAGCGGTAATAGCAGAAAACTCAGTTGAAATACACTACGACACAATAATGCAATAAACCCAAGACTTTTTAAAAAACGATGTAACCTGCAGGTGCTATTTTTAGTGGCTTTGAGTTCCTGAGATCTGAGTATTACGTAATTCATAGCATGATAGGGAAGTATCTCCAACAAAGCTTGAAATAACATTTCAGGTATGTGATAACAGCAAGCCCCCTTTTTCTCGCTTGTGATACGATTTGTGTTTAGCTTTGATTAACTGTAACAAAAGAGAATGTAGTAAAATGGAAAGCATAAGCCAACCTCCGATAAGTAACTCTTGGGCTGGGGAAACAAAACTCCTACATGCTACACTTGATTGCTTCAAGTAAAGTCCCCCAAAGCCTATGTCTTGTGTTGTGTTTAATAAAGCTCCTCTGCCATTGACCAATACACGTTCAAGTATTTAAGTAAGAACTCTGTTTTATTAGACTTGATATAAAATACATCACAAGGAGAAGACTATCGACAACGAAGTCAGGAAATCTAAACTACAAATCTGACAATTCTGTTTCAATTTCTCACAGGAAGTGGCGACTCCAGTGTAGCAGCAACAGGGATACTAAAACCCGAGCAGCCTTAGAGTAAACCTGCTCAGGCACTTGCTAGAACAAACATCTTTTTTTTCTCTACTGCAGAAATTGAAGTTGGCAAGTCCCAACTAATAGCTTAAAACACAATTTGAGCAGTAGTAAACTAGTAACTTCTTTGCACAGAGACTAATCATCATCACCCTTTCAAAGAAAATACAAAATAGCCAGTCAGCCTGATCGCCTTCAAGTTTAATGAAGGGCTAGCTCTCCATACATGTATCAATGTATGTGAAATAAAGTTGCCAAGGAAAATCTACTATCATTCAAAAAGAAGCTAATTCCAATTTTCACCATTCGGCCTGATGTTCTACAACAGGAGAGCATAAAACATATAAAATATAAAGAAGGAAATATGATAAGCCAATATAGGAAAACCTGTCAGGGATGAAGTAAGCGGGTGACTGTCACAAAAATGTCCACGTGGCCTTTCTTACCTCCGTCAAGGTCGCTTTACTGACGGTGCGTTCAATAAGATAATGCATTTAGCCACTTTCCCTGCCTCTCACTTCGACCTCACAAATCCAAATGGCCTTGTTTAACTACCCTGGCCTTTCACCATTTCCCTGAACAAAGATAATTAAGGAGATGTACTGCCCCCTACTATCGCAGGAATTGAAGGACAAATAAACTTTTAAGAGCTCAGCCAGGTGTCCACTTTACTAAGTACAACTTTTAGGCAGGAGGTACAGTGAAATAATGGTTAAATAATTAGAGAAGGTTAACCATGCTAAATTTGTTGTATAAGGTGATTTTCTTTTATCTAAAAGAAAAGGCATTAAAAAATAGGTGTTCAGGCTTCTTTTTATGAGCCTTTTGGCAGCTGGTCCTCCCCTTACTTTAATGTTGAGGGAGGGGAATGATAATGTTTAAGAGACGTTTCCTCTAAATTACTATAGAATGCGGCTTCCCAAACCTAACTACCATTTAAATATGACCTGTCCACAAATGTCTGCCTGTTCAACTAGTTTTTCCCTTGTGAAGTTAATTTGCCATCTAAGGTCTCAGACACAAACTATTTCTGGGATACCAGAGAAGGGGGTAGTTTTTAAGCTGACATTTAGTGAAAATTAAAAGTAGCGATTTCAGATCTCAAATATGGGTTCTGGAAGTAGCAGCTAGGTTTGTAACTAAAATCAATGTATAAACATAAATTTTAAGCAGCTGGTTTCTTAAATATTAAAATGCATAATTTCAAACCTGCTAGATGTATTTGTAATTTCTATACATTCTATCTCTATTAAAGAGAAAAAAAAAGTTTGACATGTCAAAAACCAAACTATGTATTCCAAACTGCTGGAAACTTCAAGAAAGGCCTCAGGTATAAAACAGCATTCCAATAACTTTGTATTCTAAACAAAACTCCAATAAGTCATACAAATTTTATTTATTTTGTATTATCTACAGTAAGAGAAACCCGCAATGCCAAATAACCTGATACATCTAAATAGAATGAGTTCCTAATGTAAACCATCTCTTTTGGATGAAAGAATCAAATTGTTATTTTTGGCATTGAAATATCCATGTTTCAGGATGTGTATATGCTTCGCAGACAATCACAGCCAAAACAGCACTTATGGCTGAATACTTCAAAGCTATGTTTAGATGCTTCAGACCTGTCCAGATCATTGAGATACAGCCAAAATCCAGATAATCCCATTAACCCAAACCTCTGGAATCCTCCTCTTCCTCTCTCCCAGTTTCCCACATCCCATAATCTTCTGCTCTTTTCTGTTTTTGTAACTATGTTGTATTAGCTAAGAACCAGTTGGTCAGACAATCTCAATCTTAAATTAAACATTCTATTAGTTCTGGTTTGGGTCTTAAACCATAACTGTTCAAAATTTCTGCTCACACTCAAGGTTAAAAAACAAAAGCCTGTTTACTTCCTTAATTCAACACATGTCTCCTCCTTCATGGTACCATTTTCACAACACCCAAAAGTTCAGTAAGGCTACCAATTTCTCAACTGATAGCTGCAAAGGTACTCATGTCTAAGCTAAGCCAGAACATTTGCAGCTAAAGTTTAATTTAAATGAATGTGTACGTAGACACAGACAGGTATTTGCACAGACTGAGAGATTCCAGTGAAGCTGTAATATATCATAGGAGTGTTAAATAGACTTTTTTTTAAAGTGAGGAAAAGTTAATAGAAAATAAATTTAAGTCGAAACTTAAAACAAATGACCAGTCCACTTTTTAGACTTACTTCTGGATAGAAGGGTAGTTTGTTAAAAATCTTTATTAACAATTGTTTAATTAAAGCCCAGGAAACAAAATAAATGACAAACATACAGAATTGATGCTCCAGCACTCGATCTCTTAATTGCTGATCAGAGCTGAAAATGGTCCCTTTCTCTGTACTAACTGAATGAGCCTTGTTAAACCCTTTGAAATGCACGCTAGAAAATACAAGAATACAGCGTAGAGCAGGTTCTTTAATTTGGGTCATTTTCTGTTGCTTGCAGTGGCGATGGGTGCTTAGCAACGCTGTTCTGGTGGCCCCTTTTAAGGAAATGAATACCTGGAATACAGCATTTTAATTTATTTTATGGCATTAATTATCAAGATCACTGTATTCAGACAGTGCCTCCTCTGCCACTTGTCTACATTATGAAAGACAGACGTCCCATGATAAATTGGATGCATTATTTCGCACGACAGAAGATCCCATGCACCCCCTGGCCAAGTAAAAAGATGGACGGGCATAAAAACCAGTAGGAAAAGAAAGACAACAACAAAAAAAAAGTTAAATGTTTAGATGAGGATTTTATCTGAAATCAGTATTCAGAAATCCACGATGGAACCCATGCTAATTTTCTTTCCCTAAATCTTTGGAAAAAAAACTACGTTTTTTATCAGGCCATACAGTAGACCATCGGTATCTATGAAGTGTGGCACAACACTGCCAAAAGTTGGTGGGCTTTTTTTTGGTAAATGTTTTCCTAATAATTTTTAAAATGATTTTTATAAAAGAAGTTTTGCATGAGAAATAGTAACCGAGGACCTCTTAAATGACGATGAGTTATTCACTTCAAACCGATCAAAATGTGTTCAAAAGAGTCCTATCTGGGAGATGAGAAAAAAAGGGTAAAACAGAGCTACCAAGTGCTTTCTAAGAAATCAAACCCCGAGTTATGTTCTTCACACTCTCTTATATTAATAACCCGTGGAACGGGTTAAAAAGCCAATGGTTAAATATTCAGGATATATCTCTATCTTTCTGATCTCAATTATCATTGGTAAAAGTGTAACTCTTTGAACTTCCTGCATCATGATTCCATAATTCATTTTAGAGTCCAAGCCTTGTAGGTGAGGGGCTTATGTCTCCATCCCCTTCAGTCTTCTCAGCTAGGAGACCAAGTGACTCTTTGTTTAAAATTTATCCTAATTTCAGTCCTTAAAAAAAAATAAGAAAGAAAGAAAAGAAAAGCTTTTAACACTCAGTCCCCAGAGATGAGACAGGAACCAGATTAACAACCTGCAATCTTTTTTTTTTTTTTTAATTTCAGTCTATCAGCTAGCATGTAATCAACATCTCTTTAAATTAAACAGACTTTTCCACTGGATTTAAATTCATCATTAGGTTGTGCAAATCACAGGATTAAAAATGGGAGAACACAAAAATTCCCCCAAGTTTTTAAACTGTAAACACATGGGCTCTGGATGGGGGTTGTGTGTTTTAGACATCACAGTTGCTCTTGAATGCCTGAGAATCTGCTGGGGAAATGTGGGGCACAGACAGTGTGAAGGCTGCACTCATAATACCCTACTGAGAGGGTAGCTTTCTAAGTTAGCATGTTTCTAAAATGCCTTCTCTGGCTATTTCCAATCCCTTCTGAAGAGCTACTTTAATAATTAGCACACAGAGGTCTCTGGATGGCTCCCCGAAACATTTAAAAGCAGAGAACAAAAGGTTTATTTTAAAAATGAAAACCTTGGCTTGCACCACGCCAGACTGGAATCTGCTTTCAATTACCGAAAGTATTTCCACTTTAGGGGAAGGGGATCAAATCTGCAACTACACCATCTTAAAACACTAAATTTGATTATAGGAGGCTTTCAGAGGCAAAACGACTCTGTGGCACAGGCACATGCATCGGTATGGATCATTTATAAGATATTGCAGAGATACACGCTAGCACATGAGAGGGCGGAAATGTGATTTCTCATTCTGGGAGCTGCCGCAGGTCCTTGTTTTATTAAAACACACACACAAATAGGCAAATGATTCCTTTTTCGCTAGCACTGCATAAGTTTTCCCCAACTATCCCACAACTCTTTTTTCCACAGAAGTAATCTACAACGAGGCACATCTGTGAAGTTCAATTTCTTTGGAGACTGCGTGCTCCTTAAAATTCTCTCACGACAAAAAGGGACAAGAGTATTTCGCAGGCAAAAAACCTGCTCTTTTAATTAGCAAGCTTATTTTGTACCTTTCCCCCCCATTAAGCAATTAGTATGATGGATTTCGGTTAATGGAACCAAAAGGTTGATTCATTTACGTTCGAAGCAGATTTTTAAACATTGCTGACATGAATTATTCAAAATCATGACCGCTAACACTTGCTCCAAACAAATTCCAAAAGATATATGGCAAAGTCAAAGAACACATGGAGGTTAAAAAAAGAAGAAGAAAAAGACAGTTTTACCTCGTGGATTAGGACTGTATATTACTCATTTTAGAAATCCATTTAATTAAAAATACCGGGAACAAAAGACTCCATCTCCCCGAGGCTACCTGCACCACTCCGGGTGACGAAGAGTATCCGGGAAAGTTCTGCCTCCACCTCTTCTAAATCTTTCAAATCAGGCCCCTCGGGGGTTAAAAAAAATAGCCACCTCATTTCAGATGCTAATGTTGCCTCTGCACCGCTTCCCAACCGGCGCGGAGCCTCCTCCCGTCCCGACGCCACCGGGGGCGACCGAGAGCGGACCCACACCGCGGGGACCGCGGTAACCGCGGAGCCGCAGCCACCGCGCGCCCGGGAGCGTGGAGCCGCACTCGGATCCGCGCGTGGAACCGCCCAGGCCGCGCTCACCCACCTTGCCGCCGCGCGCCCTCGCCGTGGCCGTGCGGAGCGGAGCCCGGCGCTGCCAACTTGCCTGGGTCTGGAGCGGATCGCGTTACAGCGCCGGGCTCGGGGCTCCGGCTGCGAGCGGCAGCCAGACGTGATAGGCTGAAGCTGCTCTGTTTACACCCGGCCGCCGAGGGGGCGGCGGCGACGCTTAACCCTTTCGGGCCGGGCCCCGCCGCGGCCGGGCCGCCGCCTGGCACTCGCCACAGCCTGTACACAGGCACGCACACACGCGCTCCCGCAGGCACACGCGCGCACACACATGCACACACGAGCCGGAGCCGACTGCAAACTGCTCGCAAACTGCTCGGCCGACCTGCTCCGGAGACCCTGGAGGGAGCGGCCGTCCCTGCACACACGCGTGAACACACACACACACACACACACACACACACACACGAGCGCACACCCCGAGACAGCAGTGTGTGCTCCCGTACTGCTCTCGGCAGGCTAGAAGCGTCCGTATTCTCCACCCGCACTACTTTCCCGGGCTTACAAAGAATCTCCTTCTCCGGCATCCCGAAACCCGACTCCGGCTCCACCACCGTTCCCGCACCACGTCGGCTGCATCCCCAACCCCACCCCACCCCACCGCGGAGACCGCCACCTCACTGCGGGTCGGCCCCAACTAAGTCCCGGCAGACGCGCGCCAGCTCGTACCTGCAGGCGGGAGGAGTCCACGCGCCGTCCGGAGTCTCGCTCGCCTGGCCCGGCGTGCGCAGCGCGTGGGTGGGTGTCGCCTGGGAGCGCCGCGGGGACCCGCGCAGCCCGCGCTCGCCCTGGGCCTCGGTCACGGCGCTCAGCCACTCTCGGCCCTGCGAAGACGCAGGGGCGGCAGTGCGCCCTAGTGCTCGACACCTTCGCCCCCTCCTCCCCTGATGCTGGGGACAGTCACCAGAGGCCCTGGGACTGAATGCTTAAGATCAAGGGGTATGAGCGCTGAATGAAGTGCAGGGCTGGCTAACCTGATCTGAAACAGCTAACGTGTTCTAACCAGCTCTACTTTAAAATAAAACATGCTTCAATATTACTGCGCTTACATTTTTTTTTGTTTGCAAAACTGTCCCTCTCTTTAGGTTCCACTTTCATCATTTTTTTTTCATTGCCTCCGGTCCAATGTCCCGCCTTCCTTTTAATTCCTCCTTCTTCGAGAACATTCTACCTTCCTATCCCTTCAAAACGCTTAGCTCCACCATGCCGAGAATGGCTAGCTGTTCAAGGATTTTTAGATTTACCACTGTTTTCTTACAGTTTCTCTCTCTCTCTCTCTCTCTCTCTCTCTCTCTCTCTCTCTCTCTCTCTCTCTCTCTTCTCTTCTCTTCTCTTCTCTTCTCTCTCTCCACACATATATACATATATGTATATATACATATATAAAAGAAAACTAGAACACTTTATAACACTCATTTTAATCAATATATTACCAGTTTTCATTTTGCATTTTAACTTTCCTAGACTCACACACTCACACAAACACACCCCAAAAGACAATACCGTAGGAAAAAAACTATCCTTCCCCCCCCTCTATTTTTCAAGAAATTCACGTACTTCCACTCCCCCTTTCTTCTAAAAAAGGATAATCACTTTCCATATTCCCAGCATTCGACAATAGCCATGTTTGTCTTTTTTTTTTTTTTTTTTTTTTTGCATTGGGGTGGAGGACTACTACTTTGACTTCAGCTTTGACGTGTCTTATATTGAAAGGTCTAAGAAGGTGAATGCAAACCTATGACTATAGAGAACTTCCCTTCTCAGACATTCCTCATCAGACCTAGAAAGAGCTGTTGAGGCTCCATATTTTAAGCAAAGCGTCTACATCTTCCTGTTCTTCCCTGTCATCATGAAGGCCCTTGCAAACACCGTGATTCACCCAACACACCTTCTTCCAGACTGTTGAGAGTGATCAGGATAGAGAATCTTTAATTGGCCTTTAATATCTTTTAATTGACCTTTAATATCATTAATTAAGATATCATAGGAGTTACTTTCAAAAAGCAATTACTTAAAATTTAGACATTCCTTTGACAGTCTAAAATTTGAAGTTATTTCAAGGTTCTGAAATTCTCTTGTAGCAAAATTGGGTCAAAAAGGAGAACAATAGACATTTTGTAGGGCACCGAAAAAATTTTAAGCTCTTAGATAAATACTTTCTTCAATCAACTGTTTTGAAAGGAATCATTTCACAGAGTTTGTAATGCTCGACTTTTCTCGGGGTGGACAGCCCCAAGTCATTGCAAATACACGTTGTATAACCTGAAAACAGAGCATGAAAATGCTGTTCCTTGAGTCTTACAGAAATTAACTAGGCAGAACACTGAACAGTCACATTTGCTAAGACCCAGGGGCTTGTATGTCCTTGGGAAATGTATCTCTTGAATTTGATGACCACAGATTTGCAGAACTGGACCAAAACACAAGAGCACGGGAAGATGGACGTTCTCATGGAAGAATGGATGGTCTGATGGGCTTAAATAAAATCACAGTTTGGGGCAAGATGAATCTTAAGAAAACCGATATTTGGCACGCTCATTTCCCCCAGATAAATGCTATGCAAATTGGTCACTGATTGATAGCATTTATTAAAATTCCAATTTAAAATGCTAATTGAGCAATGCCCACTTATAAGTATCAGATCCAGGTTAGGCAAATTTTTATATAGCAAATATCCTACATGTGTATCTACTTCTAGCTTTTCTGAATGCAAAAATGATGATTACAAATTAGACAAAGACAGTATCTCTGGAGAATTATCAAGGATTGACTTTCAGAGAGATTGAATAGTGGCAGCAGCTGCCGATGTGGAGGAGACAGAGGAGATGTTCTTAAACTATTTCCTATGCTGAAACATGAAGAATGGGTCTTACATATACCTTCCAAGGAAAATCATGGTCTTATGACCACACTCATCCATGCATCCAGTCACAACCCTTCAAAATACAAGAGTCCACCAAGGAGTCCCACAGCAAAATGTGCAGGCAAAAGGCACAAATTCAATTCCTGTTTTCTTCTACCATCATTTGCCATATTGATGATGCTGGGGTTAATTAGCATTACGGATACTGCCTTTCACAGCTCAAGTAGTTCCTGTCGCGGATCTGCAGAATTCCCTACCGTTGCGCGAGCAGACACTATTAAATATGTTGAAATATGTGGCTATTTTATGTTGTGAATAAATAACCACATGGAATCATACTTGCAATATTAAATGAATTTTACTTATGACTGAATTCAGTTCTTTAGGCATAAAACCCTAATGACTGCACACCACAAGGAAGATTTTTAAAAATGCATGAACCAAACCAAATCAAAGCAAATTGTATTTTTTTTTTAAAGGACCCTTGAATGAGCTGTTACTTCAAACTGCTACTAACTTAGCTTCATATTCAAAGTGCTTCTGGTCTTTCCCTACTTAGGCCCGGAGCCTTGAAGAGTCAGACTGCAGCTGAAAGTAGGGTGAGTCCATTCCCCGATAATTAGTAAGCACCACAACCAGACCGTCCGCAACAGTAACACAAAACAAAACTCAAATACTTACACCATCGCATGTCATGACAGCATTATGTTGAGCATCTGGTGCATATATTTTTCGCTTTTGTCCTGGATATCAAACCTAGGGCCACTGGTGTTGTAGGCCAACGCTACACCCTGGCCTGACACATCCCACTGAAATTCTTTAAGGCCCTTTGAGTTAGTGGGAGTAGTCATCCTATTCCATTTTAAAGATGAAAGATACTGGAAGCTAAGGAGGTTCAGAGTGTATACACCTATTTACAGGGTGCCAGGGCTTAGGCTAAGTCTCAAGGGTGAGGGCTTCTGAATCCAAAAATTGAGTCACAGATTTGACTCAATGGTTAAACTGGTTTTAAATGTGTTGCTCACTTTCGAAGCCAAATGTATCGAGACAAGTTACATCACCTACCTTAAAACATGACGTTCGAGCTTACAAACGATAATCTATGGCTCTTAGGTGGGGGAACAAAGAGGCCTGATACCGCGTTTCTCATGTTCTGAAAGTACTTCAAGAGAGTGAATAGAAAGGTGTGCCAATATTAGTGTCGTCTGCAAGCTGCAAATTTTGTAGAGGAACAAAATGATCATAAAACATTCCTAAATGTTGATTTAGAGATTATCATGTAGCAGTATCTGTCACCAGAAGGATTCTGCTAAGAATTTTACCCTTATTTAAAAATATTTTTTTTCTTTTTTAGAATAAATATGTCAAAGAAACTGTTATCAAAATTACAATATACTGACACATATAATAGCTGATATATAATGACATCAATTAGCACATAATCATTATACAAGTACTCTGGTCACGTGTTGGGCATAAAATTTTAGATTTCTATCTCAAGTTTTGGCAAGCAATTTTTTTCTAATAAAGTTCAAGGGCCAAATGCACAAAAACAAAAATAAAGCATTGAAAACAGTCTTGAGAGGAAGGCCAGATCATAATTTTTCATGGGTCTCTGAAACAAATCTAAAGAACCCGTATCCTATCTAGGTGACTCTTTACCCAACAGGAATTCCACCTACAATATACATATTTATTTTTACACCAATATGAAACAACCACAAGAGAAATCATTTCTGAAATGTAAGCCTCTTTGTTTTCAAAGCCATTAAATTATTTTACCAAAAGAAGCCAAATGCATCTTAAATCCAGTACACAATAAAGACCTGAAACTCCCCCTTTGGCTATGCAATAATTATGCCTCTGTGTACCAAAAAAAAAAACCCTGGTCTTATTTCTGTCTTAATTCAGATGACCTTGGGCAGCCGCCTTCTGGGTCCTTGCCAGTCTGTACAGACAGGGGAGAGGAGGAAGCAGGGCTTGGGTGTGTGGCGAGGTCTGGATTCCTTGCAGGAGGCAATCAAGCAAGGTGCTCTCTCCAAACAGCTTGGTGAGTTCCTGCCTCCTTACTGGCAAGCTTCCAAGTCTGGGAGAACAGGGTGAGGATGGGGGATCATTCCTACCTGGTGGAGCACTGGACAGGGCAGGCGTCCAGTGGAATTCAAAGAGCAGCAGGAGTTAGGTAGGGGTAGGGACGCCAGAAACTGAGCATAGCAAGAACTGAGAGACGAAGTCAAACACCACCCAAAGGCAGCATTAGAAAGATATACTTCTCTGTCTCCAGTACAGAGAAGTATAGAACCTCACTCACTCCATCGGTGAACCACCAGGCTCCAGAAATGCAGGAGAGGCCAATATGGAAGAAGCACCCTTCATCGCTAGCATTTGAGTGTAGGCAGAAATACTAATTCCCAGGCCCACCCAGGGATGACAGTGTCTATCAATGCATGGCAACCTACTGGGGTCCACCTCATTTTAGGTCTGGCAAACTGGAATACATCCTGGAGGAACATTTTGCATGCATTCTCTGATGGTTCAAGATTAATAAATAGAGATGTGATAAATAAACATGAATGAATGATTTCAATTAAACATCTGAAATGAATGAATGACTTCGGTTAAACAGCCATGTCATCAATCTGGACTACTCATTTTCCACCACCCCCTTTCCCATGCCACAAAACATTGGCCTCAGAACCATCTTAGTTAATGTCAGAACACTAGGCAGCATGTCTGTGAATTCACATACATCACTACAAGTATTTTTCTTTGCCTCGGAAAACCAAGAACTACTTATTCATGAGAAGGAGATATGCGTGTGGTCAGAGATGCTGCTGCCTGTCATGATGAGAGTAGCAGCCAGTTCCTCCATGTAGTTAATGTAGCACAGAAGTCATAGAAACTTTGATGCTTACCCTTTCAATTTTATCATATCAAAAATTTCCAGAGGATCAATAGTACTGATCATTTCTGGATCTTTGCCAAACAAATATAGATAATCGACATTGGGTTGGCTTGTGGTGTTTTCACGAACAGCCAACTAAAACATGTTTGTAATACACTCTTTTGTTTTATGAGTGTGTTCTTTTGTTTTGTGAACATGAAGCATTTTTTTACACATCACTTTGTATATGCTCATGGCTGCTCTTTACACGACCAATCACAGCTTGTTCACCATGTGACATAGAGGAAGTTCCTCCTTTCAGCCTTTTCTGACTGGCCAAGACCAGACAAAGTGTCCTGCTGTGTGTTCCCACTGAGCTCCATAAATACCCCTTTCTATCTATCTTCAAACACGTTCTGTTGCTGGTCTTCCTGTCCTTAACTCCTTCCTGACCATAAATACATCACAGAGATGCAGATCATTGGGTAAGGAAAATGTCTGGCAAATGAACAATTCCTCTGCTAACTCCTTAACATGAACAAACTTGGTACTAAGTAGATGTTGCCTTGGGGATGGATGGACCACTAGGAACAAACAGTCCAGACTGAAGAAAAGCCTCGTTAATGAAAACTGCTCAGACATTTACATTATCTAGACTGTGATGACGTAATTCTTGCATCTCTCTTCTTTCTTCCCTGCTTCTACAATCCCTCCCACACACACCACTAAAGGGCATACATTTTGGATTACAAAAGTTGTGACCTAATGGCACTTACCACCATTGATAATAGTTCGAGTCATTATTATAAACTCTATAGTCCATATATTTTGGTCATAAAATCACGAAATTATAATACTGGACATAGACATAATTCATGATCTAGGCTGAAGATGTCTCTCAGATAGAGTTCGTGAAAATTAACACTGTGTTCTGAAAAATTAATTTTCTGGGAAGCCGTACTATGCCGTGTCTTTCCAAGTAATATATGACAGTGTTTACTTTGTTTTGAGAGTCTCCCTCTCAAGTCACCATTTATAGCCAGTGCCTTCACTAGAATCATCGGTAGAGCAGTGAAGAACAGATACCACCATTTCTCAGTAATAAGGGCCCTTCATGAACTTGAAGATGATTATTCTTCAATTTTCCCTTAAAATCCACGGCCAGGCTAAACTCAAGTTACTGTTATTTTACCATCTTCTTGCCCATCACTTTAAAAAAATTTTTTTCATTGTCTTGATAGCTCTTCTCTAAGTGGCACTGGCCGAGAACCAAAAACCCTCCAAGCCTCAACTAGAGATGGAGGCCCGGGCAATGAATAAAGTCTAGCGGAAGGACACGAAGCTTAGAGAGAGAAAATCCGAAGCGAGCATCTCACTAGCTGCCTTGTGAAACACACCAGCCTGAAGACAGAGATGAAGGGGTGATTGAGCTCTGTACCAGGGAGTCACAGGCCCAGCCCCGTAGGGTGCTATCGATGATCACAGCTGAGATCTAGAGGCAACGCGTAAACTGAGAAAGTCAAGCACCGGGCTTGAATCTTGGGGATTCCTGACATGTGAGCACCGTGTAAAAAAGGTCACCGCTAGGGAGACAGAAGGCGACCTCTAGGAAATTGTAGAAAGAGAGCAGGGTAACATGACAAGCCCTGAAGGGAAGGCTTCAGGAGCTGGGGCTGGGAACGGGTTGGTGACAGTTAACAAGACTCCACGTTACAGATTAAGACTTAGGACAATGGAAGCTCTTAACGCGGGCCACAAGAAGCAATTTGTGAGCTAAAGGATAATAATTTCTAGAACAATATTCAGCTTTAATAGTTGTTCAAAAGAAAATGGATGTGAGGAAATGGATAGAGACTAGTAAAAATATAGATTTTTACCCCTTCTTTTTCAAAGTTTCTATATTTTAATTCCACTTGCATTTATTGAATGACCACTACGTGCTCAAAACACCTACAGTATTTTTTTTTTCCGAGACAGGGTTTCCCTGTAGTTTCTAGAGCCTGTCCTGGATCTAGCTCTTGTAGACCAGGCTGGCCTCGAACTCAGAGATCCGCCTGCCTCTGCCTCCTGAGTGCTGGGATTAAAGGCGTGCACCACCACCGCCCAGCTCACCTACAGTATTTTTAACTTAAAGGACTTCCTTAAGCCACACACGACAAGGTAGTTTAAAACTTAGGGGGAAAGTACTGTGACTTCATTATTTAAATGTTCTGGGACGAGGGCAGTTTCCTTTTTTTTTTTTTTTTTTTTTTTTTGACAAATTCCCAAACATTATCTGTACCAATCTGTAAAAATCAAGTGTGCTTAGTGTCTTGGTAGAAGCAGCAGGAAACTCATATAAAATATAGGAAGGTTTATCCCCCCTTTTTATTCATGCATGACAACAAGAAGGTATATAGAAAATATGTATTAATAACAGGTGGACTCAGATTTCTGGTTAAGGAGAATTCCGGTTGTTTGTCTCATCATGGGAGCTTTCGGCTTCTAGGTGACTATAGACATCCAGTGTTATCTCTTTCTCCTAGAAGAACTGGTGCAGAGGGAATCAGATCTGCCAGAAACACGGGAAGACAAAATAAGGGCCTCTAATTGATGCTAAACTAACTGACCATGGCTCCGGAGGGTTCGACAAACAAGGGATCATGACCGCTGAGGAGCAAGTCCACATGAAGATTCTGACACCAGAAAATCCAGACACTTCAAAGCATGTCATTCATGGTGGTAATTTGACTTCAAAATGGACACCGCTGGGAAAACACATACAGAATGATGTTATTTCTGGCTAAGCGCCTTTGCAAGATTTTCAACAAAAAGTCTGGGCAGCGTGATCATGTAAATGAACTTCAAAGATTAAGGTGGGGCAAGGTAGAGTCTTTTGGAATTAATTTTATAATATTACCCATTAGGTCAATATATCCGGATGTCACTTCAACAACAGCAAGAAAGGTGTGGTTCCGATGATGTAAGCAGACTGGATAAGCTAAAAGGCTCTCCAGTGGTAGGCACAAGTCCATGTTAAATAATCATACCTTCAGGGGGTCTGTATTCCACAGGGGATGTTGGGTAAGTCTGGTTCAAAGACTTTCTGGCGGGGTTTCAGGACAGTTAGAATTAGAAATTCCCTACCCAGAAAGTACGGTTGGATTAGAGTGTGCTTAATAGTAATTTATGATAGTGAGGAAGTCCTAAATTACAGTGGGACATTTATACAATAAAAAGCTTATTCTATTGCTGGGGATCATCTCCAGCAATTTTAAGAAACCATGAATTCTTGTCTTCCGAGTTAGGAAAATCTCTGATTGGTATTCAGATAAACAGGTATGTTTTTTCCATCCATACTATAAAGTAAACCAATAAACATCCTGTGTGGATGACGTCCCGGACTCACAGCAAAACAAACAGTGAAGCAAGACCACATCAATAGCTCCCAGACTGAAGCCAGCAGTGGTGGCCTACACCTGAATCCTAGCACTTTGAGTCCTGGCATTGTGAGTTCAAGGCCAACCTGGCATATATAGTGGGAGCCTATCTTTAAAAAAAAAAAAATAAGTTTTTAGCAAGGGTATGGTAGCACAGACCCTTAATCCAAGAAGCCAGAGGCAGAGGCAGGCGGATCTGAGTTCAAGGATAGCCTGCTCTACAGAGTTCCAGGACAGCCAGGGCTAAAACCAAAATGGTGCAGTGGTAAAGAGCACATGCTGCTCTTCCTCCCCAGGAAGAACCCCAGGATCTGGGTTCGTTCCCCAGCACCCACACCAGGAGGCTTACAACTGCCTGTAACCCCACCCAGCCCCAGAAGGATTTGACACCTTCGACCTCTGGGGACACTTGTGTTCACGTGTACAAACGCTTCCACACACATAATTAAAAATAACAACAACAACAAAAAATCTTTAAAAAAGCGTTTTCAAAGAAAAAAAAAACAAAAAAAAATTAAGTTTTACATATAGATATGGTATATATCACCTCGAAATGACAAAATGAATGGCCTGGAAGAAACATCACAAATCTCCAGAAGTCCAGAAATCCTCCACCTAGATTTATGATGTTGGAGGTCTTGATCTATACTTTTCCCTCTGTAAAAAGGGTCTTCTGAGACGTTTGCATTTATCCTTTAAATAGTCATTCATTTTCATTCTTCGCATCCCTCCCTCTCCCCTCCCCAAGCTGGTGGTACCCCATACTGAAATTGGACATAAGTAGCCAAGGCTGTCATTTGTTGTTATTGCTGTTTTGTTGTTTTTGTTGGGTTTTGCTGCATGGGGATAGAATGTGCAGGTCTCACACAGTAGGTAATTGTTCAGCCACTGAGCAACGTCCCCAGCACCCTCTGGTTTGCTACGGTATTACTAGTTCCTAAAGGCTCTTCTTTTTCTCTCCCATTCTGTCTCTTGCGTGTGATTGTTTAATTTGTTTATTTGAGTAGTCTATCCAGTATGAATTTCAGATTAAGGTTTTATTGTGTTTTTGAAGAGTAAAGGGCCCTACCAGCCATTTCTGAATGTAGACTTCTAAATGGAGATAGGCCATTCAAAACACCCAGGTTTGTCTTTACTCTGCTTCATGTGTTAACTTTCTGTGGTGAAGAACAGCAACCATATTGCAGATAAGAAGCAAGAGAGCTGGGAGTAGAACTCAGTAGCAGAGTTCTTGGTTATCCAAGATTTATTTTATTGCTCTGTGTATGTTTGTGTATATGTATGTGTGTTTATGTGTGTGTATGTATGAACACACATGAGTTCACCAGTATATGAGTATTCATGAAGACCAGAAGGTATCAGATCTTCTGTAACTAGAGTCATGGGCCACTGTGAGCCTCCTGATGTGGGTGCTGCCGATCAAACTACAGCAGCCCCCTGCAAGCACAGCAAGTGCTGACCAGGCCCTCCGTGGTGGAATTCTTGCCTAGAACGTACAAAATCCTAACTGTGATCCAGTCCCGAGAACTGAAAAAAAATTGAGAAATTATGTTTTGTCCTTCAAAGAACAGCATTGGCAAAGTTTTGAGGAGCCAAGATGGGTGACAATCTGGGTGCGAACTACATTATCAAGTGCTGGCTGACCACACTGTTGGTGGGAAGGACATAACCCCAGCCATACGATGTGCTTATTCCTCCTCCCATTCACACAGTCATTCACCACCTAATGGCACGCATGTATTTTTGGAGAAGTGAGCCACTAGGCAATATATACACACCAACAAGTTAGTAGATTCTAAAATTTATGGATAGGGATGAAGTACAAAAAAAAAAAAAAAAAAAAAAAAACAGACTAACCAGCGACATCCTTTATAGTCATTCTCAAGTTTTATATACTTGATGTAATTGCCTGCTCTGCAGTTTTATACAACGGGTGGCAGAGAAGGCTTGCTTACACAATCATTGCCACAAACACATGAGTAAGGGGCTGTGTTCAAAGTGGTGAGGCTACTTTGTCGTGGGTGATAGAAAGACGTCAGCTGCTTCCAATCCCAGGGGTCCACAGGCCTCGATGATGAGGTCTGTGGTTAACGGAACTGTCAGGATCCCCCATATGACCCCTGTGCTCCAAGGCTTTCCCTAATGACTCCACATTGTCTCAGTGGCTTCAAGTAACGGGCTCTACTAATAGGAATATTTCCATAACTGAGGACTGAATGCATCATCCTTTTCCTGCCCAAAGAGATCTCACCATGTATCACACCATGTCAGGCTCCAATGGAAACCCACCCCTTTCTGCTTTAGGTCTTTCCTGCCACAGGATCAGGGTGACGCTACACAGAGGCAGACGCTCGTTCATTTTATATTCGGAGCGTTACACACCTGGCCGCGGACTCCTTTGTATAAGGCAAACAGATCCCTTACTTATTAGTGATTCTAAACATTGTTAATATGGTGCCTCCTTAAGCAAAGACACAGAAGGAGGCAGTAAGATGTGCCCACAGGCATCTGCACAGGCGAGATCTGCTGTCATTAGAAAATTAGAGTCCTTGCCAGCTTCACAGTCAAACACGAAGCCGCCCGGCCTCCTCTGATTACCATGAGATTTAAATTAATATCATTATACCTAGTAGGGGAAAAAAAACCCTGCTTTCCTCGTTCTAAAATTAGAATGTTTATAATATTCAACTCTTTATTTCCAAGAGGTCAAGATGAATAGTAAAATAAAGTAGAGCGCTAATCCATATCAATTTTCTTCCAATTATGAAGAAATAAACCGACTTCGGGTCCTTCGGCTGCGTGAACTAGCGGCAGGTTCACCGCCTTTCTTCCCTCCTGAGGGAAGAACTAAAGATTACCTTCATCTGCAGAGGCAGCAACCGCCTATGCCTAAAAAGGGAATATTTGAAAAATTCTTAAATTCATTCTTGTGCTTTTTCTCCTATCCTATTTCAAATCAATTTCCCATTTTCTCCCTCTCCTCCCTGCTGGCAGCTGCTCCTTTGGGGCCTTTCTCTGGCCCCAGGAAGGCAGGCAGGGAGGCCCGCAGTTGCCTGTTTAGCTGATGCCAGCCCTGTTCTCAAGCTGGAGACAGAATGTCTAATCTCCATATTATAAGCAGTTCTCAATTGCCAGGGCTTTAAAAAGCATCTTCACACTAGGTCGACAGGCTGGGGACTCCTGTCTTTCTTTTCACTGGGAATTCAAACAGTTTTTTTCTTGAGGGACGGGGACTGAGTCCCTTTCAAAAAGGGGCAAACAATATCAACAGACTCACGTTCTCAGACGCCAAACGAGAAGCTTCACCTGGAGTGTAAACACTAAAGATGGAAGTCGTACTATAAAAACACTGTATTAGTAGACCGTCTGAAGCAAGGCAACCAGAGGGAAATAGCTTTCTCTAGCATCCTGGCAGGGAGAATTGACTCTGCTGAACAAAACCATAACTTCCATAAAACCACGGCACTGGCGAGGACCACCAGAAAAGGCCGTGACAATACTTCCCATGATCCCCCAGAACAGACTGCTACTTAAGTGGAAACGGCATCTAGCCTTTTTGATTTGCTTGAATTTGCTTCGGCCTCTTGGGATACGTCCAGGATTTGTTTTTACGGACTTCAAAGATACCAGCCAAGAAGCACTTGTGCCCTGGCAGTACCTATGGAAATGTTCCACATCTTCTCTGCGTCCAGGGTTCTGCTGATTGCTGCAAAGGCCAACAGCCCAGAGTCGAGGTTCAGCTATGATGGCTGCCTTGCATTCTTGGGTTTCCTCACACTGGCCAACCTGGCAAAGGTGACGACTAGACGTCACTTGGCAAGGAGACTGAGGTCTCTCATTCAGCTTTATTTTAGAATGATTTTCTGTGCCTTTGGTTGTTGTTCTTACACTGTTCTGCAAAGACAGTGTCATCTGGTCTGCATGGGGCAAAGGGTGAAATGTAAAAAACTCAGAACAAACAGAACAGGCTGGAGGGATGGCTAAGTGGGCCAAAGTGCTTACTATGCAAGCACAAGGACCAGAGTTCGGATCCCTAAATCCACCTGGAGCCGGGTGGAAGGTGGGGTCAATACTGGAGGTTATCCTCCGACCTCTACACGAATGTGGCCTATGTGTGCCCACACTCACAGACAGGTACAAATCATTCAGTCGCATGCATACATGTCAGACACACAAAAACGATAATAAAAGATTATACAAATAAAATACACGGATATACAAACTTTAATTATAATTCTATGAAATAAGCCATAACTTTATACCCACAGGGGTTTACATATTTTCCCAATCCAGGCTCTTGTGACTTTCTCTTCCACCCCAAATCTATTGTCATTTTCAACATCATCTTCTTTCCTAGTTCTTGCCGTCTCCACTCACAAGCAACTGTGACATTTCCATCTGAAAGGCTTTTTTGGACTGCCAGTCCTCAAAATATGACATGAAGACTTCTTATTAATTATAAAAGTTTGGCCTTTATTTAGCTTAGGTTGTCTGAACTAGCTCTTTAACCTAAATCAACCCATATCTTAAGATCTATATTCTGCCATGTGGCGTTACCTCTCTTTCATCTTGCACCTCCAATCTCCTCTCCATACAGGTCTAAGTGACTCTGCTTTTCTTCTCCCCAGAGCTCTCTCTGTCCAGAAGTCCTGCCTACACTTCCTGCCTAGTTATTGACCATTTAGCTTTTTACTAAACCAATCACAGTGACACATCCTCACACAGTGTAAAGGGATATTCCACAACACGACCATTTTCACAGCCCCCTCTCCCATCTACACTTTTTACTTCCGAAGCCCCCATCTCTAAATCTCAATACGTCAATCTTAGAAACCTCTTTGATGGTCTCTGCATTCCCACTACAATCCATATTCTACCTAAATCTTCCCAGTGGCTTATTTGCAAATGGTCTTCGCAGCTCAAATCATCAAATGGTTCATATTGACTAAAGAATAAAGCCAATTCCTCAGTCCCCCATCTAAGGAGTCCATTCCGGTTTGCATCTTACACTCAACAGTCTGATTTTTCTCAGATATGGCTCTGTCCTTTTCCTAGCGCGCCATGTGTCACATCGATCCCTCTGCCTAAAAGCCCTCACTCCCTTCTTTCTCTGTCCCTCTCTGACTTTCTAGGTCATTGCCATCTTCCGACATCTAAATCACAAATTCCCTTATTCTATGGCCTGAATTGCCAGCCAGGCTCATAGCCAATCACTTAATGTCTTCCACAGGCTCTCCCCACAGAAACTTAAAATCCAACATCTTCAGGCTAATAAAAAATAATAACCTTCCCCCCACACCTCTATCTCCTTCTGCATTCCCTGTATTGTAAGAAGGGGCCTTCCAATTCATCCACATGCTCAAAACACAAACTTGGGTACCAGTAATTCTTGCGCATCCTCTCTTGAATTCCCCCTCTCGTCCTCATTCCGCACAACAGACTAGCCCACACGCTCTGTATCACATTCACCCTGTCCCATCACCGCGGTCACCACGTTTGTGAATTCAGTCATTGTTTTTCAGCGGAGTGCAGTATGATGCCCACTTCGTTTTCCTTTCCTCGGCTACATTCTTCTTATCGCATTCAGAAAAGAAATCTTTACAAATAAACTTAATATGAACATCTTATTCTTTGAAAACAGCTTAAATGGACATCCCCGTTGCTACTAAGATGAAAAACACTCAAACGCTAGCAAATCTGTAAGGTGCTTTATGACACAGCTTCTCACTGTGGCACCCACAGGTTCTTCCTTCTCTTTTCCTAGAGCCCCTGCCCTTGGCTAAGTCTTCATGTCTAGGTTACAACATCTCCCCCTCTAGTCCTGGTGGTTTCTATCCCCTGATGGCTGAATGCCATTTGGTTATGGCCATCAGTCACTCTATTAAGAAAATACCAAAAGCACCACACGTGTGACACTGAACATATTATCTTGAAAATAATTCATATTACTGCACATGAGGGTGAGATGTAACTCCGGGGTCAAGCACCTACTGGGGGCTGCATCAGAATCACAAAAAATAAAAGCTAAGCTGAACATAACAAAACCACTACCACCAGGAAATGAATATTGGACCCAGATCATTTAAAACACAGGCATGAAATACACAATAACAAGTATATTAAATATTTCTCTACACTAGGAGCAATATATATATATATATATATATATATATATATATATATATATACACAAGCAAATAGATTTTATAGTAAAATGGGGTATAGTTAAATATGTTTTGAAAGCTGGACAGATTTGACAGGTACAAATAAAATGTGAAGTTAGTTTTTCTTCTTCTCTTTTTGGTTTTTCAAAACAGGGTTTCTCTGTATAATAATCTTGGCTGTTCTGGAACTCACTGTGTGGAACAGGCTGGCCTTGAACTCATTGTAATCCTCCTGCTTCCACCTCCAGCAAGCTTAAATTAAAGGCGTGCACCAATTTTTTTAAATAAACAAAAACATGGAAAACTGCTTTGCAATCCCAAGGTCTACCGGAATTGTAGGAGGTAGGGGAAGAGGTGCCACCACCTCCTTTTGCACAGCTAACTGTGTGTCACCAGCAATGACATTTCTTCTTCCTGGAAGGTGTAGACTGGTCTCACTTTGTATCCTCAACAGCCAAACTCTCAAATAAATTTTGCCAATGAAAACAACGGAGTTGATGATAGTTTTGGATAAAAATTGCCTCTGGATCCTCTGGGCTAGTAGACTAAAGAGTACATTTTCTGGTAGCAGCAAACTTTGGCCCTTGTTGGACACATATTTATACATTTATATCATTGATTTTTTTTATGCTTACTAGGGCAGAGAAGCACTTATACTAACATAAGTCCATTAGCAAGAATTAGTAAAGATAGGAAAAAATACCCGCAATGCAAATTACTCCTCTTTCAATTTTGTTATTCATGTCTTCCTGAAGAAATCACAACATTGTGCTAGGAAAAGTGAGCAAAATGAAGTATTTTTCAAATGCACCATTTATTTTAAAAATAGATTTTTATTATCCTAACCAGTGGCTGACCCAAAGAAAGCCTGCTGTTGGCAGAGCCAGTATCCATAATATGGTCCTGCTATTCTTGCTCTACTTAACATAGGCCCTCTAACTGGATGAAGACTGGGTAAGCTAATCAGATGATATCTGCGGGAAACTTCTGGGACACCAGTCCCAGAGGTCAGAGAAGCAGAATTAAGAGACATATAAATTAGTTAAAAGATGCCAACTCAGCTGGGTGGTGGTAGCACATGCCCTAAACCCCAGCACTCAGGAGGCAGATGCAGGTAGATCTCTTGAATTGGAGGTCAGCCTAGTGTACAGAGGGGATTCCAGGAAGGCCAGGGCCAACCCTGTCTCGAACAATAAGGGAAAAAATAAATTTAATTCAATTTAATTTAAAAAGGTGCAGACTCCACCTATGAAATTACCTTGGTGCTCACCTACTTCCTGAGACCTGACTGAACAATTTCTGGTATGTACTGTTTGGCATTCATTTCTTTCATGTCTACAGAGATGGATTTCTGATTTTGCCCTTTCTCAAATAGCTGTAAAATAAATCCTTACCGCCCACGTAAGCCAAGTACCTCTAACTTTCCACTTTTCAAAAAGCACCACTTTGAATCAAGTTGGGTTTCTCCTCATTGTTTTGTTTAATACTTAACAAAGCTAAGCTAATAAGGAATGCCTTTTAGGGGTTGGAGATATGGCTCTGCGGCTAAGAGCACTTGCTATTCTTGCAGAGGACGGAAGTTCGACATTTAGCACTCACATTGGGCGGCTCACATTCACTTGTAACTCCAGCTGCAAGGGATCCAACACCCTTCACAGGTCTCCACGGGCACCCACACACATGTGCACAGACACACACACACACACACACACACACACACACACACACACACACAAATAATACAGTCAACCTTAAAAAAGAAAGATCTTGTAAAAAGTATTATATTTACAAAAATATATTAGCATACTTTTTAAACTGCTCCAAAATGTTTTGCAGAACCATCCGTCAATCATAGTTTTCTTTTGTGAGAACAGAAAGGTCAGCAAGTTGGCTAAAAAAAAAGAAAAGAAAAGAGTGACAGCACTGGATGGGGACTTGTAGGTGGGATGAGGAGTCACCGCTCATGTACACAGCTGCGAGTAATGAATGCAGCATGTTTGAGGCCTATTCTTGGATCAGTTCCCCAACATTTGAAACTCAACTTTTCTTGGCAAGATTATTTGGGGCCATACTGTGTATGTGTCTGAGTTCCTTCAGCCAAAACCCCTTAATATGAAAATTCAGCAGTATCCCATTCTGTATAGATGTCACAACTCAAAATCCAGTCTGTTTTATGTGCCGTATGACTCAAGACTGACCTCTGCATTACTACAGGCTTATTTTTTAAGCATAAAGTGATATTTATCTATGTCATTTTCCATAGCCATAGATAAAGACGGACACATATATTATCCTGTGCACTTAGAGTTTACGGGGAATATATATCGAAGGAAGGCATTTTAAAGTGAATTAACAGAAAATACATACAGCCCAAATCACAGCTTGACTTCAACCTTAATGAGTAATAATTCTGTTGGAAAAAACAAGCCAAGAATTTCCATCTTGGGGACTGCAGTTTCCTCTCCCTCCCAAAGGATAAATTCCTCTCAAAATATCCTGATCCCCTCTAAGAACAAAGAAAAGCTTCCTCTTGGTTATAAAGCTGCATTTTGTAAAATAAATTTTTTGGGAAAACGCATATATTGCAAATGTGGTTTCAACCTCTAGTATCATTGAAAATCCAAGTGCAAAAACAAAATAACTACAGGGACTGTGTTGAAAAGACATGCATGAGACTGATAACTTCCAAGACAACAAAAACCTACTTTGGGCTAATATTTTGAGATAAATTTGTAAGTCCAGAATGTCTTATGATGTAGATCTCCAGAAGCCATCCGGCACCCACAGAATTTGAATATAAACCCAAACATTAACACAAAGAGATTTTGAAAAGAAGCTGGAAGTCATGAGCAGATGCCTCAGCATGGGGGGAAATTAGAAATATAAATATGTAAAACTGAAAAGCAAATATTTTGGAAACATGTTTGAAAATTCCATATTTTTTCAACAGATAATGAACGTGAGTCTATTATATTTTCTTTCTGAAAGACTGAGAACGTTTATATATATTTACTATTTATCTATTTTAAATTATACTTGTAAAAGTGTGAACTCTAGGTTCAGATTCATGCAAAGACTAAAAATATTTTCCAGAATAGATAACGGGACAAAGCTGTTTTTACATAGTATTAGTTGCAGAAACATATCCAAGTCCTAGAGATAACCAGACACTGAAATATGGGCTACATATTTTTAAATGCAAGTAGATGGCCACAGCATGTATTCATAAAGAAACTCATCTCAATTTGGTTTTTTAACTTGAAAGCATAATGCTAGCTGTCCAGGGCTGAGGTGTCGGAAAATTAATTTGCTTATTTTTTCTTCATATTTATGCAGAGAGATTATATAGGCACAGAGAATGTGTCGCTAGCCCGTAGTCATTATCTTGGAAATTATCTTATATAACAATCTTATAGTTGTTTACTATAATTTATAATTAGTGTGTTGTGTGTGCATGTATATGTGTGCAGGTGCACATCTGCTTACTCACGCATCTGTGTATGACGTGTATATCATGGCATATGTGTGATTGTCAGATGACAACCGTGGGTGACAGTCCTTACCTTCCCTTGTTTGAAGCACGGCTACTCTACATGGCTGTTAATTGCTGCATATGCCATATACGCCATGCTAACTGACCTTAGTTTACCAGGTACACCTTGTCTCCACCTCCCACATCACCATAGGAGGACCCGGAATACAAATGTGTGGGAGCTGCTCGTCCTGGCGTAATGACGTCTGTGGAAATTCAAACTCAAGTTCTCCCACTTGCAAGGCTCTTTATTCAGTGAGCCATCTCCCCAGATCAGCTTTGCATCTTCGAAAGGGTGGCACATCTCTTCTTATGTGTTTCCAAAATCAAATATGCAGAGGTACAGTGGAACATTCTCCGTGGTTGTCCAGTATGAGTGTGTGGAAGGAGCTAACCACCCAGCCGGCATCTCCTCCTCAAGCTCCTCCCTTGTTACTGTGGAATACTGAAAAGTGTCCACCAGCACTGACTGAACTTATGGTTCCCATGTAAATATTGGCACAGTGTAAAGTCAAGAGAGACATTTACTCCCAAACTGAATTATGTTAGGAACATTTTGGAAAGAAATGCATAGTAAACCATTATGGAAATTCTAATATGTTCTACTTCCACGTTGGATGTCTTTAATTCAACTTTATCAGTTACGAATTCAGTTGAGTTCATTCAGCAAAAGAGAAGGCAATCTCTTTTGATAGAAAAGCATGCAAGCACCAGGTCTCCGAGATTAACCGGGGATCAATCTGATCCCGAGCAACCATCCTTGTGGGCACTTGGAAACATCTGTATTTCATCAAGCACTCCAGAAAATGCAATGCATTCCACAGAGGGAAACTGTCCTCCAGCCCTTCTCCCTTTTTAATGGAATGTTTTACCAAGATTTGCTTTCTATGTTTGACAGAAAATAAATTACTAAGATATAAGAGATTATCTAAAGATTTGTGATCCTTCCAGAGAAGGTTACCATGAGCTGGACAAGATCAGCATTTGGGGTATCTAAGAGTACAAATGCTTCGGTGGTTGTCTAGGGCAACCAGAAGATTTTTTTTTTTGAGTGTTGGACTTATTTATTTTTTTTTTGAGAAATAAAAACACAAACATATTACTCCAGAGACTAATATGATAATTGAGTCCAGCCTAATCCCTCAAATAACATAAAATGTTATTTCTCTCCTGAAGCCATTATTTAGAGAGCACAGCTTCAAGAATGGGGTAAAAAACAAGGCTAATGAGTCACAGAGCCCAAGAAACAGACATTTTGTGCACTTTGAAAATAAGGATCAATGTGCAATGCTACATTCTGAGGGGACATTTCAGTGCTCTCTTTGATGTCTACCGGGTCATGACACCAAAGAGAATATTCACTGTCTAATCTGTCAATACTTAGTGAGGTGAAATATAATTTTGGTACAGTGACAGCAAAGAAATAGCTCATAAAACAGCATTTCCCCTCTATACTAATACTGTTTCCCCTTCCAATCTTTTTTAATATCAATCACTAAAAATAAAAAGGAACCTGTGGCCATGAAAAATGAGGACAGTGTGACACCCACCTTATCCCTGAGAAACACATCCATTTTTCTAATAACGGAAGACATGGTCAGTTTGGTTCTTGGTGGGGGGTGGGGGGACGGATTGTATGATTAGTCCATGATCTGTGTCTTTTAAAGGCGGGGGCATGGCAGAACTGGTGCAAAGCCCTCACGTTAAACATGTGCTTTAGATATTCATATATAACATTCTTTTGGTCATGCATAGTTTTTTAAAAAAGAAAATGAAGCCCAAATGAGAGATGACAGCAATCGAACAAATGAAAGAAAAGCAAGAGCCATAAATAGTCAGAGGCGTGGTAAAACTTTTCCTGCAGAATTCACTGCCCACGAGGCGAGGGCTGGGAAGAGTGGCGTGACTGGAAATGTCACGTATGAGAAGATGAGAACACCAACTCTCGGCGAAGTTAATCAAGGTGTTTCCATTCTTCAAACTGATGCAAACATTTCGCTTTTAGACAACTCCGTATTTTCAGTTCTGAGACGAGCTGAATTATGACTTTTAATGCTTGTTTAAAACTTTTTATAATTTAAAAATTAAAATACATTCATCACATGACAGCAGCCACATTTGTACACATATATAAATATACATGTACAGTTCACACACACACACACACACACACACACACACAGGAGTCTAGCCAACTGAACTACTACTCTCTGCTTGTCTTCCTGTACCTGTATTCCCGTTTCTTTTATTTTGCTCTCATATAATACTTCAAGTGAAACTGATTTTTCAAACATACATTGTGTTCACAAATCTCTGACAGTCTTGCCTGATTTTTCCGTCCTTGAGTTGAGAACATTGTAAAATTACAAGACTTGCACTGTTAACTTGCTTTTTTTCATTAATTATGATATACTAGAATAACAGCTAAAGATAATAATTAAAAAAAAAACATGAGTTCAATGTCACTGAGCTTAACGGAAAGCAAAGAAACATTCCAGTACATCTCCCGGTGCCTCATAAGATGCCTATTAGAAGACATGAAAACTACTTTAAATCTCAAGATAGTATCAGCTGCCAAAAAGAGTCTCTCAAAATTAAGTGTGTTATTGTTACAGTTGATAATAAGCAGGTGTTCCTTGTTTTAAAAATAAATCGGCCATCTTGGAGTTTGCGGATATTAATAAAAAAAGTTTTCTGTGTACTTTGGAAAATAAGAGAATTTCATATCGGTATTTTTGTCTTCGAACTTTCCGGCCTCTGGTTTATTCTATGTTCCTAGGTTTCTTGACACCAGTTTAAGAGACGGGAAGTAAATCCAACTTCTCAAAACACTGTATCTGTCACACAGGACATCACAGAACAGCCCCAAAGACTAAAGTCCCAGATCGTTTACAGCTGTGAAAACTTTCATAATACGGATTTCATACAGCCAGAGATATTTGGGATTCAACCTTAACTTGTACAAACGTAAGGTGATCTGGAAGAAAACCTTTTAAAGATGTGTAGCGGTGACCAATATTTTCTTTTCTCCCCCCGCCCCACCTCCCTTCCCAAATCCCAGTGTGGAAAGACTCCGTAGCGTGCAAGCAGAACTCTGAAAATTAAACGAGAGTTAAGGAAGGTTTGTGGAAAAATAGAGACACATACTCAAGCACATACAGGCGCACACGCATGCTCACATGTGCGCACAGGGAGAAGGGGCAGGCAAAGCCTGTGGCAACAGCTGGGGGAAAAATTATAAGTAAGTGCCAAATGGCGAAGGAGAGTGGCTACATCAAAGCCCAAGGGTCCAGGGAAGGGAGAGCCAACACAGGAGCAAGTTTCTGCCTGCACCGGGGCCTTGGAAAGGCCTGGGAAACCAAAACACCGGGGGCTCCCGGGCTTCTCTGAGGAAGATGAGTTTTTAGAGGAAGTTTCACTGGGGACACCGTTAAAGCCATCTAGCTAGCTACCTTTTTGTTGTTCTTATACCAGAGAGTTCGAATTACCTCCAATAGCGGAGGCAATTATCACCTTGAAGTTGGGGGACAGATGAGGCTCCCAATGAAGAAAGGCTGCCACCACCAGCACTTTGACCCCTCTCCCACCTCTGGAACTTCTTGGGTATCACATTTTCCATCCCGTAAAAGGGAGCTACAGCAGTAACACCCCTTCTTGAACTGCTCCAAGTCTCCAGTTAATAGGTATCTGGCAACTGCGAGGGATTATTTTCTAACAAGGCTCTGAGACTTGTACAATACGAGTAAAAAAATTTAAGAAAAAAAATTTTGGGGGGGTCCACGTATATTTAGCACATGCCCTCCCAAAGGCTGATCCCACTATGCCATGAAATTGAATGACAACTCGATTCTAATTTCAAGTTCTTCCTCTCGAACGGACTATTTCCAGGTCCCCACTAAATCCGGAGAGAATTCTTAAATTGGTTTCTTGGGACCCTTCCTGCTCAGTGATGCCCTGATTTACACTTCATAATTTGCAGCCTGCACGTGAGGCGTTCTTGAGCAGTCTGAAGTGAAAAGAGATTCTTACCATAATTAATTTTCAAGGCCACGGGGACTTGGTTATGAGGTTGCTGGGAGCCAACAACAGAAGCGGCAATGTCGCAGTGTCAGAGTGACAGCAGGGTCAAAGACGACACCATTCTGCCTACCCTGCCACCATTGAACTAAAGGGCCTAGTTCCAAAAGATGCAAATTTGTTGTCTGATGCCATTTTCAAAGGGCGTTTTTGAAGGTCTGTAGTCCATTGCCAATTTGGCTTTAGTAGCTTCTATTACTACAGTTTACCCTCTTCTGGAAAGGAATGCACGACAGAATCTATAGCGCCCACTGATAAACAGCACTTCTATTGCATTATAAAAATTTGCATGACTTCCGAAGTCTTCAGTGCAGAGGAACACATTTGCATTACAAATAGTTTTTACACAGACAGAAAGGAAGACTAAGCTTGGGAAGGAGAGGTATTTTACCATAAGCATTTAAGACGGTATGTTAAAACCTTTTCTCTCTAGCCACAGTGGGATTCATTTCCCAGGGCAATTGCCTAATGGAGGAGGCAAGCTGCAGAGCTGCGGTCCCAAATGACCAACAACCAATGATAATCCAGTGGGAGGAGAGGAGAGGAGCCTCAGACAGACCAAGGGTGGGGTGGGGTGGGCGGAAGTGGGGATTCTGCAGGACCTCTGTGGCCTAGAGGCCATGGCTAGAAGGAAGCCAGCAAGATGGCGGAGAGGAGTTGAGTTGTATGTTAAGAACGGATTGTTCCTGGCTGATTAGAAAGACCTTTAACTGTTTCTCTTTTCTTTTGTCCTTCTTTCTCCATGGCTCATTTCATCTTTATTTTCCTTCGTTTTAAAAGAATTCCCAAGAAGCACAAAATAGATCTGATCCACACGAGAAGGAGAGTAGAAAAACGGTGGCTTCTTTGATTCCCCTTCCTGTAGTGCTTTTCCTTTCTTGCCCTCAATATGCAGAGCAGGGAGAGAGTCATGGCCAGAGGCTGAACATCTACCAACAACCTCTTTCCCTTCTGTGTTCCTTTGGAAATTCTGAGTGTATACACAATCAATGGGAAATGAGATTATACACTTAGTCTGCTTTTCAAATGCACACGTACAGCAGCAAATACAGGGAGACCCCTGATCTAGGAGAAGACACTAATGTGCTAAGCCTTGAGTATGCCCACTGTGCCCCAGTTGAGGTGACACAGGGCAGCCATTCACATGGGTAAGCCATGACTTTGGGGATAACAGGCTCTCTTCTTCATCAGTGTGGCTGTCAGGGAGGAGAGCATGGAGGGGAAATGACTATGGATACGGGTTGGCATGGGTGAAGACAGCACGGAGAATTTCTGATGTTAGGTAGCCCAACCTAGTGAGACCTGGTTATGAAATGCTGCTTTCCTGCTCATGTTGGTGCGACTCATAGACTCCTCTCTGCAGGCCCAATGATGAAGTTTCTATCTTTGGGACAATTGGTTATACTTCCATGCCATGCAACAAATAGGTTCTGGTAGTTTCAATGTAATTAGTCCTCATAATCTCATAGCTATTGGCACTATTAGGAGGTGTGGCTTTGTTGAAGTCCGTAGGGCCTTGTTGGAGGAAGTATGTCATTGTAGGGGACGGGTTCTGAGGTTTCCTATGCTCACGATACCACCTAGTGTGTCGGTTGACTTCCTGTTGCCTACAAAGTGTAGAACTCTCAGTGCCATGCCTGGCTGCCATGCTCCCCATCACGATGATAATGGACTGAACCTCTGAAACTGTAAGCCAGCCACCACAATGAAATGTTTCCTTATAAGAGTTGCTTTGGTTGTGGTGTCTCTTCGCAGCAAGAGAAACCCTACGACATAGGTTAAATTAAGTTTTCATTTATCATATAAACCATACAACCGTAGAATAAGTATCAGTCTCTAAAACACCAAGTTACATTGGGAGAATCAGGAACCTAATCAAAGTAGGCAGCTGTGGAGCACATGGGACATAAAGACTGTAACATCAGGCAGACTCAGCTGTAACATCAGGCAGACTCAGGCAAACTCCGCTTCTCTCACCCTGCATCTTTTTCCTTGGATTTCTCACTTGAAAAACAGAAGCCACACTTTCTTCTCGGGTTTGTGTAAATGTTAAGGCCATGCATGACCAGCTTTTGTCATAGAGACCACAGGGTATGTCCAGCAAGTGTTTACTGTCTCTAATGATTATTGTTCATAATAACAATACAGAATCATTTCCTAGGCAGAAGGTCTTGGGATTCAGACATGGGGGTGTACACTTTTAATCCTAGCACTTGAGAAGCAGGGACAGATGCAAGTCTGAGGATTGCAGCCTATCCTGGTCTACATAGTGTTTTTTTTCTGGGCCAGCCAGAGATATACAGAGTGGCCCTGTCTCAGGGAAGCTAAAAAGCAACAATAACAAACAAACAAGCAAACACTAAGCCCAAATATTTGCAGGGCTGAGAAATGTGAGGGCTTAGCAGTTAAAGAGCACTGGCTGTTCGTGCAGAGAACCAAAGTTGATTCCTAGTGCCCACAGAACAGCTGACAGTCATCTATATCTAGTTCCAGGGGTGTAATACCCTCTTCTAGGCTATATATATATATATATATATATATATATATATATATATATATATATACACATATATATATATATATGTATATATATATATATGGTGTATAGGCATCCACAGGCAAAGCACCTATACACATAACATAACAAATAAACCTTTAAAGTAAAGGTTTTGGGGATTGAGAATTGTCAGCATTGATTGGAAGACTTTTTCAGATTTTTCCCAAGCATATTTTCAGTGACTCTGTCTGTAACCATTTTCCAGGATTAGCTCAAAGGACAGAATGTGAGGTAGATGTAAAGGCAGTCAGAGGAACGACAGGTCATATCACAGTCTGAGGATCTACGTACGTTTTCATCCTCGCAATGCTAGTGTTCTCAGTTCCATGATCCCCAGCACTGGAAATCTGAAGAATATGATCCTTAGCGCCAACAAACCCTCAGGCTTGGGAATGACTGTCACCCCCAGAAACGCAGTTTCCAGATAAGCAAGGAACATTACAAATCACGTAGCTAAGTCAACGGTGCTTCCTAGAGACTGGCTTCCATCACCTATGACCTGATGACCTCACTGGAAAGTGAAATTGTACCAAATGCAGTTTTTGTTTGGTTGCTCAGTTCTCACTCCAACTTCCCCGTCTGCAGCAATCCTGACACATAATAGATCAGGGCTGAAATGTTCCCCTGCTTCTTTGGCCTGCTTTTTCCTCACCAATATTTTCAAAAGCATATTCCCAAGGCAAATCTTAAAATATACTTTCACTTTTATGCAAGCACCTGCACAGATAAATGTTTGCAAATAATAATATCATGATTCATTTTTATTACAATTTAGGGCAAAATTATAGTCCTCCCCCCAAATTAGGAATATTAAAAAACCATGTACATGCAAATCTTCAGGAATAAATCCAATGTTTGAAATGTAAATCTACGTTGTAGAGAGATATACAGATATCAGATACTCATACAAAACAAAAATTATCCCCAGTCATCTGCATTTCCGAAGAACTGTGTTAAAAAACATAAAGACAACATCGCCATCAAAATGATTGACTTCCTGTTTTCCTCTGGCTTTGTCCTAGACAGTGATTTTTAGCTGTTTGCCCACATACATTGTGAAAATATGTTTGCCATTTAGGAAATAAAACTTACCTCTGCTTTTCGTTCTACTATCTCTTTTTCATTTGTTTCTTGACCACTATGAACAATGATGTAACAATTTCTTCTCTCAAGTAATTTCTAGTTTTTACCAAAATTTCTTTTGGCATACACACACATCATATATATATATATGAGAGAGAGAGAAAGAGAGACTCATTATGTAGCTGTGTAGCCCCTGGCTGACCATGGTAGCCTTGAACTCATAAAGATCTACCTGCCTTTGCTTCTGAAGTGCTGGGATTAAAGGCATGCGTCACTACTTTTTCCTAAGAGTCTATATTTGATGAATATTTTACCTACTATTGTCTTACAAATTAATGTTAACTGCAAAACAATGCAAAGATAAAAATTATACAGTTTAGGGAAACGATACTCACACACTACAATAATTTAAATATCTTATTTTTAAATTTGAATTTGACTACTAAGGGGCAAATAAACCGGAAAATGTTATGTATTGTGGATTATTAATGAAACCCTTGAAGATTTATTGGCCACCATTTTTCCTGCTGTCCGCACACCATGCTGGAAAGAGAGACTCACAATCTCCCAACTTAGGACTTTGTCACTGATATCAGAGATAAGCAAGGCAACAAAATATTGATCAAAACACAATACTGATACCACCAACAGCGTACCCTATCTATGACTTTTAAGATGGTTAATATTAAAAATAACGTTCACAGGCTTGGTGTATCTTGATCGGTGGGATCTTTTCATATTGCTGGCAGGGCTTTGCCTGGCTGTCGAAACAGATTTACTATGCACAATAAATTCTGTGTAACAAAAACTTTGCTAAAGTTATCCTGAGAAATCAGTTATGAACTTAAGAGTGGTCTTGACTGGGACACATGCATATGGTCGGCGACCTTATTTAAATCATGAGTTATTTAATCTCAGCTGAACCAGGGGGGGGAAAAATCCAACCTCATAAGAACCTTGAAAAAAATGGAGTGAATCAAAAGAAATGTTCGACCGAAATAACAACAATCACGAGACAGCCTGATTATGAAAAATCACTTGACTCAAAGAACTTTTAAAGGTTAGAGTTCTATTAGTGTTTTGATTTTTTTTTAAAGAAAGTAATATGAGAGGGGAAACACAGGAAAGAAAAAAGATTAATACTTCATTGTCTCCTTGTTTTATTATGTTCGCTCTTTTTTTCTGCAGGGTCACCGTTTTTGCAGCTGGGCAGAAAGCTCACATTCCTTGATGTCTCCACAGGTTTTATATGACGGAGCTCAGCCGTACTTTAGCTTGAATAGCATGTTAGGCAGCTGTTGAAAATAAAATGCATTATGGGTATTTGAATGGAGACACCAAGGAGAGAAAAGCCACTGCTCTTGGGACGTGAATTAAGACTTCCCGTTTCCTATATTATTCAAATTTTCACAAATATTATAGCAGCTAGCCATGGGGATTCTAAAGCAAGGGCTCCAGGTGCTCTTGAGCTGAGACAAGTTCTTGGTGCTTCGAGAAGCACACTTAGAAAGTTTTATTTTTAATTAATTTAACATATGGTATGTTGGGGAGGTGAGGGGATTGGATTTATTATAACTTGTCTCGGGACGACATGCATGCCAATCAACTCCTTCTAAATGACTACAAATGGCTGAGTATAACTAACCCATATAAGGTGAAAAGAGAAAACACAGCAGAAGCACAGCAGGTCAAAACAGAGGGGAGGGGAGACCCCATCTGTATTAAATGTCACTTTCACTCTGACATGATTACTTTTCATTTTAAGAGAGAATAATTTATTTAATACTAGCAGAGTCTTTTTTTTTTTTTTTTTTTTTTTTTTTTTTTTTTTTTTTTTTTTTACCTTTTGAGACAGGGTGTCACTGTGTTTGCCCTGAATCTTTTAGACAGATTAGGCTGGCCTTGAACTCATAGAGACTGAGATGGCTTGTCTCTGCCGGGCTAGGACTAAATTCTGGGACTAAAGGGACACTCCACTCCACTTGGTTCCACTCTGCTTGGCTCCACTCCACTTGAACTTTTTTTTTTTCTATTTTTCTATAGACTTGCAATCTGGTGCCCTTACATTGTTCGCACAGGATTATCTACCAGCCACAGAGAAAAACACAGGTGAGTGAGTCTGCTGTGCTAACAAACCTTACATTACATTGATCTAAAATTTCATATGCATTTTTCCTCCTTGTCTGTTTCTCTTATCATGCCAAGTGAATAAATGAATATATGAAAGCTGATTTCTAGTAAAAAGAAATATTCAGACCTGGCTGCCAGTCAAAGGTTCATACACACACACACACACACACACACACCACCATCATAGATGTATATTAGTTCTTTCCAAATTCAGAGTAAAATCATCTCAGTGCACTAATTTTGGTCATAATATCATATATTTCTTAAAGACATGAAAGTCAAACTGACTTCTCTCCCACTGCCAAAAAATCTATAGCACATTTCTGACATTTGAAATGTTACGTTTCGCTTTTGGAATCAAAGACCGCAGTGCCAGAATGATGACACACCCAGGCATTGGGATGAGCCAGGAGGCTCAAAAACCAGCCCTGTCCGAAAGCATCATTGAAGATGCAGGGAGAAGCTGGCCTTTCCTCGCTCCCGTTTCAGGTCCATCGGATTGAAATCCTCAGGTTTATGCGGCATTAAAATAATTCCAAATGCTCTTCAGTATAAAAGGATGCCATCAATTAGCATCCGAGGCAGGAAATGCACACCGTGGGTTTAGACAATGACAAAGGCTGAAGCGTCACCAGTGAAATCGGCTGAATCTCGCTTCATGCTTTCAGTCAGTCTTAGAAGCTTTAAAGTTAAAAGTCAGCTGATGATCTGCTCTGTGACTTAACTTCTCCAGCTATGAATTTGGTCCCTAGCGTGCTGCCTCGTGTGTGGTTTCTGGATAATTTGTTCATATAGTACACAAACAGTAAAGCTTTTGAGGATTTCCACAATAAATCTCTGTGCTGTGTAGTGTGGGCATTTCCTCTCAGGTGAGTTAAAAATAGATCATCTGGTGGCGTCGCTCACAGGAGAGCACTTGCCCAGCAAGTGTAGCATCCTCAGCTCTGTTCTCAGCACTAGGCAGCAAAAATCGGGCTGTGACTGCGTGGCCCTGAAACGATGCTGCCTTTGCTTTCCTCTGCACAGTTCATGAGGCAAGATCTTGTGTGTGTGTTTCATATCTATGTTGTATTTTAGAGATTATTATTTTATCTTCCACGTCTTTCAGTTATTGTCACTTTCATTAAATCTCTTTGTTTTTCTGTGTTCTTTTCTGGTTCAAGTTCTTAATCCCTCCTTTTAGGTAGCTAACTACTCCAGCTATGGTGAACCTAGAGTTTTTCTTTTCTATTAACTTTTCTTTTTGTCTTAAAGAATGTATTTATCCAAAAAATTAGTGGTTCTTTTCATCTTCCTTATCTTTTTTACTTCTCTTCTATTTTGTTTTCATAATTTCCTTCTTTCTTAAGTGCTGTTTTATTTTTATTTATGTGAACATATGTGTGTGTGTGTGTGTGTGTGAGAGAGAGAGAGAGAGAGAGAGAGAGAGAGAGAGAGAGAGAGAGAGAGAGAGAGAGAGAGAGAGAGAGAGAGAGATGGAGGATTGGCGTAGCCTATAGCATCACTTTGTAGCTTATGACGGCATTGAACTACACATTGCTGCTTCTGCCTCAGCCTCCTGGGGAGTGCGAAGGTTGCAGGTGTGTGTGACCTCACCTGACTTTGAAGACTCAGGTGGGATGGGGGTTGGGGTGGGGGTGGGCGGGGTGCCCAGCTCTTCTCATCATGCAAGAGAATGAGAAATCCTGGGTCTCCCACGTCCCTGCACATCCTTCTTTGAGCCCAGCCGTTTCTCTCTTCGGCTTCCCTACCAGTGTCATTTTGGTATATTCCGGCCACTGACATATTTAGCTTGTTTGGAATTATAGATTTAATCCTTTTCCCCTTTTCTTATGTTTCACCTGTCACTGTGTGGTGGTTAGAGGGAAGAAGGTGGGGAGAGGAGTGGGTAAGTCACAAATGGCGGTTTTCCTTGTTTTCCTACCTACACTGGATCAGCACACATATCAGGCCTCCTCCCGGGAGAGAACTCCAGGCCCTTCCCCTCTTCTGTTAGCATAACCAAGGACCCTGGTGATTGTCATCATCAAAATGTCCATTCCCTTTCCTGCTTTATCCATATGTGAACTCCCCTCCCTGTAGGGCCCCAGGACATTTTGCATTTTCAACTGCATTTTAGGCATTGCTTTTACAATGGAAAGTTTTGAGACCCAGTGCCTATCCAGGAACCCGGAACTGTAAAACCTGCTTCTAACGACCTGTGAGGTATTCCCTCTTATTCCTAGAAAAAGCAAGACACCTCAGAAAATAATCACCGGGTTCTTCATCTTTAGACAAGAAAGTTAGCACAAAAGAAAAAAGAAAGTTAGTCAAAAGCCTTCCGTGAGTAATTTTACACCTAAAACGGGTGGCGGAAATAGTTATCTTAGTTATTATCAGCAACTTGCGTTCTGTGTGATCCGTGTACCGGTGCCTACCTGGTGACTGACAAGCCATCCCCAGGCTCAAGAGTGAGGAAAGCTATAAGGGACAGGATTTAGATAACGGCTCTTGACCACTGGAGCAGGGCTTAGGGATAAGTCCATGGATCAAGCCACTACAGCTGATGGGGACGCACGGCAGGCTAACGCTGCACTGTAACTCTTGCCTTAGGAAGCCAGTGAGCACACGAAAGCGATGGTAAGAAAAAGAACGTGAACAAAAAGACGACACTCTGTTGCTTCGTGTGCACTCGCCAACAGGTCAAATGAGTTTTAAGGAACAAAGGAATCCATATACAGGACTAGCAAATCCTATGAGCTTACAAGGAGGTCGGCCACGTCCAGTCACTCCCCATCCGGCGCCCCCGCATCTCCCTGTATGAGGGCTGGGATTACAGATGCTTGGAATGACAAGTCTGGCTTTTATGAGGGTCTGGGAAACTCGAACTCAGGTCCTCATGCTTCAGTAGCATTTTTTTCCCCAGTGAGCAATCTCCATAGCCCTCCGGGACTTCTTTTTAGGCAAGTTCTCCCTCGCGCCTGCTGTCTGCTGTTAGCCCCGCATCCTTCTTAACTCTCATATGGCGGCGATGGTAACAGAGCTTCAATGCAGAGAGTGAATGGCATTGGGGTTGACTCTGTGGTAACTGGGATGTCACAAAATTACTTTACATGAGGAAAAACACCTTTTTAAGAACAATCGAAGTGACGATAGGCCAACTCATTAGTAAAGACCTGCAAAGAGAAATCCTGCTCGCGCAGAAGAGAAAGCCAACCGACCGGGGCTTGCCCTGGTCATGATGACTGCCCTCCTCCTACGTGCCATGGTGTTCAGGTATGCGTACTGCCAGAACATCACATGACTCTAGGGAAAGGTCTTTTTCATTCACTTTATCATTTCCAGAAGAAGAAAATTAGTTTCTTGCTTAATTAGTCACTATTCACTCGAATATGTCATCATTTTCAGCTTCCTTATTGACATTTCTCTACGATCCATGGCTTTTAGACATGGTACAAATTTAAAATAGGATGTTTTCAAGGACTGGTCAGTAACGGAAGAAAATGTTCAGTTGAGGATCATAATATGCTCATGAAGGTGCTGTCTTCTGGGTGGATTTAAATATAGCAAGGGAACAATCTTTCCCTTCTTTAATGTCTATGTGACAAGAGGCTCATGTAAGTACAAGCCTGGGGCAGGGTCCTTATCCTCCAGTTCAGGTGAGCTGAAGCAACGAATGGCGGCCAACACCCATGTTTACACGGGAAGAGATGTGGTTATCTGTACTGTGCTGGACCTGCTCCCAACTAAAGCTCCTGGGGCTACTACACCCCAAATGGGACCAGGTGGCCCCTCTTTCGGCTGCTGGCACAAAAGGAAATATGCTCCCTGTGACTTAGACTACAACAGGAACCGCATTTGCTCACAGAAACTGCGTTAGAGTAGAAGAATTGCGTTTTTTCTTCTTTTTCTCTAGGACCCAAATGTCTTCTGAGAGATGACACCAGAGGGAGACCAGGTATGATGAAATGGTCCATTAGGTGAAAAGTCACCCCTGTGGTAAGACTGAAAATGTCTCGATGGACCAATTTGGCACGGACCTTACCTGGGCAGAAAGGGTCTCTAGAAAATCCTCTTTGAATGCTGGCAAAGGCAGTTGCTAGGAGCCACAACTATTTGCCCTCCGCTTCACTTTCTCCTTCTTTCATTTGGGCTGTTTACCTCATTCGTCAGCGAGGATGAAGCAATTTCCAGTTATCGGAAACCTCTGCTTGCCTTTGTTTATCTGAACCCTCAACTGCCCCTGGTTATCTGAAACCTGCCCTTCTGTTGCTGTGACCTCGGAGCAACCATGCTTGAGGTTTAACTTCTTGATTCAGTGCCCAACCTGCTTGCCTGGGAAGGAAGGGGCTGAGGCAGCAAACAGGACATCTTTCTTTAGATGCTTCTCATGAGTAGCACTGCCGGGAAGATGCGGGCTGAGCAGCAAGGATGGTTTTTCAATGAATGGAAGAACTGGGTTCTTTGTATATTAACCCCACCAAATTCTACCCCAACCCAGGATCTACAGTTGATAATCAAAGCAGGGATGAGAGCTTCATGGAGCTTCCCCTTTCCCTGAAGAAAGTAGTTAACTGTTGCAGAGGGAGGGAAAGAGACATTTTCTTCAGTAGTGTAACCATAGGCAAGGAGTCCATGGTCCTGAGGCAACCTTCCACACTCATTCCAGCAAGCAACCCTAAGAAAACTCATTGTGTCAGCAGAATAAATATACACATGGTTCTGGGGGGAGGCAGGCAGTTGAAAGCAGAAGGGGAACTAAATGGGATGAGGAAAAGGGAACTGTGGGAGTAAGAAGAGACTGGGAGGGGACTTGGAGTTAGATATGATCTAAATATTACATGCATGAAAATGGCATAATGCACCTTGCCATGTGTAATGAACATGTGCTAATAAAAGAGGTAACATGAACATAAAAATCGGTCTCCTATTATTTTTTGCTTCCCAAGAGGATTATGAGAAGAAACTCAAGGGTTTTTACTTTGGTAAGTAGGGTATTAGAAAGGATAACTCTTTAAAAAAAACTCTTTAATCATGTTATATTTAATTTCAAATGTTCTGGGTATAGAGAGATGACTAAGCAGTTCAAAGTACTGGTTGCTCTTCCAGAGGACCAGGGTTTGATTCCCAGCATCCACATGGCAGCTATAACTGTGACTCTGATTCCAGTTTCTAATACATGATGTTCAGACACACATGCAGGAAAAAATACCGATACACATAAAAACTTAAAAAAAAGAACACTTAGTCATTATGGGAGGGGGGCAATGGTCAGAGAACAGTTTGTAGTAGTTGCTTCTCTTGTTCGATTATGTGGGTCCCAAGTATTAAATTCATTGCCAGTCTTGGTAGCAAGTGTCTTTACCATCCTAGCCATCCCATGGGCTCAGACTGTCTAAAGAGGCAAAGTGGTATTGGATATTAACCAACCACAGCCAGCAGCTGTATCGAGCTAGAATCTCTAACCATCCCACCTTTACCGTGTTGACCCGTCGAGAAGTCTTTCTTCTCTCGTGTAAGAAGGTGACCCCTCTGAGTTCGCCCTTTCCGATAAATGTCTATAGCTGGACCTAAGGATTTCCTCTACGGAAACCCAAGTTTTCAGCCAATGAGCTTGAAGTACCCCAAGCTGCCCCAATACGGCCTATATTTCTGTCTGCATTTCATTGATTTTTACTGTCGCAGAAGGAAGTATCTACTAAGAATTTGGAGGAAAGGGCCCCTGGGAGGCACAGGGAACAAGTTGGTGTTGCTTTCACGGAACTTGGAGGAATTTAAAGTTTACATATAATTGTTAATTTTTTATCTCTGCTTTTGCAATGATTTACCAGCCACAGGACCAGAAGAGGAAAACTGCCACTTTGGTATCAGATCTGCTTTCTGCAAGCCGGGGGTTGGGTTCTGGTCCTGTCCACATTTTTCCCATGGGAAGTTTCTCACAGTAAGATAGAAAGTCGGGGTAAAGGATGAGGCAATGTCTGCAAAGGAAGTTGAAGGCATTTGAACTCAGGAGAGAGTTTAGGGAAACAGGTGGGATTTTGCCATCACACACAAAGAAAACTATCAAGGTGAATGTGTATACATTTCCATGCTTATTAACTGTGAAGAGGATTGCCAATGCTTTGGCATCAGCAGCCTAGACTTTAATATACCTTTTGACAATAATAGAAGGCAGATTGGAGAATGAGGAATGGGTATCCGAAGACAGCATAAAGCAGCCAAGGTACCGGAAAACTAGGTCACTTGCTAATGATTTATCGGGATGTCTTTCTTAAATGATGCAATATATTTTGAACAAATGTCAATTTCATTATGACAACTTTTAAAATTCAGAGTCATTCTTTATAGCTTTAATATGTTCCCTTCCGAAGTCTTCCTTCTTCCTGAAGGTCAGCTGGTAGCAAAATCCATTCATTCATTCACTCAGCCAAGGCTTGAGGTTCCAGGTCCCAACACCGATGTCATTTGGTTACAATGTTACGAAAAGTAACAAACAACATGACATTTCCTTTCTTGTTAGAATGACATTATTTAAAAGATTTGAACTACTTACTACCAGCTTTTCCTTTATAGAGGTTTCAAGGGTCACGCTTGCCTGTAATACGTTATTTTGACATATTTTGATAAATTTAGTTGCTGTGCGAAATGAAGCGGCTGACCCTGAGAGTCGCTATTCATCTTTAAGTGGGTATATCTCGGCTGTATTAAAATTCAGCCCAAAAGAGGATCCAACAAGAAGATAAAAAATAAAGTAAAATACAGTCCTGCAAAGATAACACAATGTTTACTCCTTCTCATTTTTCTGGGTCTATTTTGTGTAAAGAAATTAAGATTTTGTTTTGTTCTCTTTTGTGAGTGTTGTTTGGATTTTCTTTAGTCTTTAAGCTAGATGCCTGTCCATCAGGGTTGGGGGTTGAAACCTGGCCTCAGGTAACCATGCAGTAGGGTAAATAGAGAGATCACAGAGCCCACCTTGTATTTACAGTCTACCGGCAGAAAGCTACCCTCCCAAATAACTGCTAGTAATTTTATTCAATATAAATGGAATGAAAGCAAATAGCATTCTGAGGGAAAAAAGCTATCATTTTTAGTCTCTCACTTTGTCCTGTGTTAGCCTAAATTTAAAGATGGCAACTGTTTCTTATGAACAGGATAAGAATTCGATGTCAGTAATTAATTACATATGACTGTAGTCCTTTTTGCCAGGGGGCATAATGAAAAAGATATTAACTTGTTTTACAGCTTTACTTCCACAAAAACTCGTGTGTGGGGTGTGTGTGTGTGTGTGTTAGTGTGTGGTGTACAAATGTGTGTGCGGTAGGTACACTTGCTAGTGTGGGCACAGGTGGGAGCCATGGGTTGACGCAGATGTCTTTTCTTATTGCGCTCTCTATCTTTGTAAAGGCAAAAACCTCTACCTGAACATTGAGCTTACCACTTCAGCTAGACTGGCTGGCTAGCAAGGACCCCAGAACCCTCTAATCTCTGTCAGTACGGAAGTTACGGGTGTGCATGCTGTGCACGGCGTGATGTAGACACTAGAGATCCCAACACTGGCCTCACTCTTACACGACAAGCCCTTTATCCACTGGGCCATCTATCAGACCACAAATGTACTTTTGAACATCAGAAGGCCATCTTTGACATTCCTATTTCCATCAGCGCGTGAGGAAGTGACAAGGGGCTTGACAGTGGAAAAACAATAGCAAGAAACCTTTCGAACATCCCATAGGTCTACAAGTAAAATAACCTTCATCACCAACCTCAAAAGTTTCATAGGTGGAAGACTGAGGAAAGACAATGGTGTGGGGCAGCTTCAGCTACTCTCCCTGTGAGAATGGTTTGGGTACTGGCCTGCTCTTCCACCTTAAAGAACAAGTGTGTTTACTGACAAATATGGGCATCCCAGAACCAACACCTCGTTCGTTCAGAGATTAAAACAACTAGGTGGCATGTGTGCACTATTAAGTTCCTGTGTTACAGAGGGCAAGGAATCCAGTTGGTTTCTGGATGCTGATAGATTTACCCAAGAAGTTCTCTCTGAGTCTAGCCTCAGCCTGGATTTAGCTCCTCTAGAATGTTCTGCCCCAGACAAAGGTCTGCTTCTACATTTTAGAGATAAATAGATGTGAAAGAGGCAGATATACATGACCAAGTTTGAGAATCATAGTTTAACTGAATGTTAGGAGAGGGGACAATGCCTTTTCCCAAACTATAACCCAGGCAAAGACATAAATAACCAGCAAGTACCTGACAAACCCGAAGTCAACTCTATCTTCTTCCTGAATGGTCCTCTGGGTCCCCTACCTCTGTCAGCCGTCCCATCATTGGTCTTACGGTTTTTTTTTGTTTGTTTGTTTTTTTTTGTTTTTTTTTTTTTGGTTTTTCGAGACAGGGTTTCCCTGTAGTTTCTAGAGCTAGCTCTTGTAGACCAGGCTGGCCTCGAACTCAGAGATCCGCCTGCCTCTGCGGTCTTACGGTTTTTATTAGAAACATTTTCTGCTTCTTTTTCCCTTTACATTTCGAAACAGTTACCAAGGCCTTTGGTTTTCCCGTGAAATACATTACCTTCTGACTCTAACGTCCTATACTGACTGCCACAGCCATAGCTTCCATTCGCACACACCTTGCTCACGGCAAGGCTTCCATGTCTTACACAGTCCAAACTCCCCCTGCATCGATTAATCCCCCTAACAACTGCTTTTAAGCCCCTCCCTCCCACAGCATCTCTGCAACAGTGTGTGTTTGCACACTGGAGGCCTCCTGGCCTGAGCCCGCTTTCGAATGCTCTTTTGTCTTGCTGAGGCCTCCAGCTTTCTTTTCTTCCTGTTCCTCCGTCTTTGATTTTATGCTGCTCCCCAGTGAGCATGCCCATCGTTACTCTCAAGCTCTGACACATTCAACAGCATTTTGCTCTCTTTAAGGCCCCCTTCGTGCCCCTGTAGCACAAAATTCTCTCACAGTTCTCTCTGGAGCCCACAACGACCCGGGCAGGCCAAGGGTAATGCTCTTTATTCCCTGTAGCGTCCCCAGCACGTCTACCTGTCTTGACCCATGACAAGTTCCCAAAGAGCACCTGCATTTGTGAAGTGTCTCCATGAACCCAACTTCTATTCTCCCCCCATTTCTTTGGTATAGATCAAGATTTTGAAGATGGGGCCATTTGTCAGCCCTTTGCCAACTCATTAAATATATAGAATATTTCCAATAAACGTAATCAGTTCCTTCCTGTGCAAGGATTTTTGTTTGTATGCATGTGTGTGCCCATGCATGTGTGTGTGTGCACATATGTGTACAGTGCTAGGGATCATATCTAGTACCTCATATATGATTGAGTGCATGCTATTGAGTGCTTTCCCGCAGAACTAAGACCTGCACATATTCTGGTTAAATTCACAATCTTGGATACATTTTCATCACTACACAAGGGAAAACATCAAAAGAAACGTTAAAGAGTAAGTCAGTATGTAGGTTGGGCTTCCCCTCTCACCAAAATTACATATTGCCATGCATAGAATAAATATAATATGATACAATAATACGATATAGTATAACATAATATACGAAGCTTTCAGGAGAGTGAAGACAAGTGCCAAAGGGAGATGAGCCAATGATTTTAAAATGAAGACTGGGGTGTTTTTTGCCTTATGGGAAGGCAGCTGGAAGCTGCCAGGGAAAGACCTTCATGAAGCTTTCCAGTTGGAAGCACTAAGTAACATACTTAGTACCTGATCCAGGTACTAAGTACTAGGTATGGTTTTCCAATACAGTAATGAAATATGCAGTTTGGTATGAGAGTACCACGTGCCAAAAGGTTCCCAAGCAGAGGTTTCCAAACTGCCTTCTGAGAGTCTCCATTCCCCTGAGGAAGAAGGCGGCTGCCCATGGGGAGGCAACAGCACGGTGGCTATTGAAGACGAAGAGCATCCGGTGGGACACTGGATGGTCCTACACCCTTGGCTCCCAGTCTGTGGTCCCACTTCTCCGGCTATGTTAGTGGGCAGCTATAGGGTCTAATCTAAGCGTACATTGACGGGGTTCCCTCAGCGTTGTCCTGTTTGAATACAACAGAAGGTGCTAGTTAATGACCACGCTTCATTCTCGCGCCGCCGCTGGGAGCCTCCTTAACTCAGATCTCAGCCTGAGAAGCCCTGTGCTTCCCGATAGCAAAGGCTTGACATTTTTAATCAGTCTGGCTGTACCGCCTGCACACATGACGCGTCAACATGAGGAAGTGGAAACACTGTCTTTTCAGCTTCCAGTTCTCCGTGCTCTGATTAGGCACACACTGTCAACTTCATTTGTACTTGATCCATAAGAAGAGTTACATCGTGATTTTCGCTTCAGATTCTGGCAAGCTGTATTGATGGCTGAGAGGGCCGCGTTAGCGTGGCTGCTATTAAAACCTGCACATTTGTTTTTTAAAGTGATGAATTACTTTCCTTTGTAGGGGTCGTTTTTCATATTCCAAACTAATATTTCTGACCTTGGGGAAGATTTAGATTGAATACTCGCCGTTCCCCATTCATAGACGGTCCACATTTAGGCGTACACTGAAAAACTGTTAAGAATTTCATATTTAATGATCCTCATGACACCTAACTGTGCTGGATAGAGGAGAGACTGTGATTATTCTTCGACTGGAAGAAAGGGGGAAGCAAGATGTCAGGAGTCTTTTTAAAATCAGACTGAATTGATGATGACTGAGAAAACAAAATAGCAAACTCGGCTACACAATGATAAAAAAGAAGCCCAGATTCTTACTGCTGATGCAGAAAACAATCCTTTGGGTCAGGGGCCCAACGTGTGCTTAGCGTGTGCAAGGCCTGAGGTTCAACTACAGGGATGGGGGGAGGGAGAGAGGGGAAGGAGAGAAAAGGAAGGAGAATGATAGGGAGGGAGGGAAGGAAGGAGAGGACGGACTCTTCATAACATACCTCTTAAACTAAACTTTTGAGGGGGTAAGAAGTCTTAGCATAGAGTCCCCACTGCATTCGGAGAAACAGATACAAGCTAATTTACTCTGCAGAAGAAGAGATGCTAGACGTAATGCCAGCCAGTGCTCCCACAGCATTTCACCATTCCGCTCATCCCGCAGGGTGTCCCTCACCACCTTAGAGGCTTCCCAACAGGAAAGAATGTGAGGAGATGCTATTCTCACCTTTGCACCCACAGCTAAGATGCAGCGATTCAAGCCTGCAGCAAGACACAAGGGGGTAGCAGTGCGGGGCCCTTCCCAAACAGATGCGCAATCTTTTATTTATCACAGGCCTTTAGATTGTTCCAGCTGTACTGTCATTACATTTCAAAATAATTCCTTATGCTCTATTTGTTCGAACCATGAAAGGAGCGTCATTGTGCCTTTGTAAAAATGTCTTACTGGAGAGGCCTCATTCTTGACCGATCAAGCCTAGGACATCAAGCATACTCCGCTTGACTAAACTGCCACCTTCCATCCCTTGTCGAGTGAGTGGAATATTGAATGGTACGTACGGCTTTAGAAATGCTCCAGACTATGCTGGTGTCAAGTCTTTGCCACTAAATACACATGCCACTAAAGCCAGCAAGAATCTGAAACTTCGAAAAATAATAGAATTGGAATGATTTTAAAAAAAATATCAGCAGCAGATCAGCTTCGGGACAAAAAAAAAATTTCCATCATGCTTGTGTTTCCTCTTAGCTTCAAACCAAAGTTGTCTGAGAAACGACCACTTTAGCCAAGAAAATGGGAGGTTTCAAAAAATACCTTATTTTAGGGTCTTGTTGTCTTTGAAATTATATTGAAGAGTCACGTAGCTCACAATAATTTGAGTTGTCTCACGAAACGCCCCTTAGAAACACCAAAATTATTAGTGTAATTTCTTTCACCTCTTTGTTTAGGGCATAACTGTGGGAAAAGAAAAATCCTAGCGTACCATAGCAAGCAGGAAGTTTTACCCACATAAAAATTCCGATGGAAACCGAACCAGCTCTCTTATTCTCCAAAAGAGGAGGTGGGGGTATATTAAATTTTCTTTTAAGCTCACTGGAAAATTTTCATTTTGTACACTTTGATTTATGTTGGACCACGGATGGACACATGTTTATTTTGAGGGCTGGCTGTGTCTACATTGGCGCAGACAGCCGACTACTGCGTGGACGTCACTGAAAACACACGGGGCTTTGAAAGTCGGCACGGGCCTTGTTTTTACTGTAACAGCACCCCATCCGCACACAGGCATGGGGCATGTGAAACAGCCATCCAAAGGAAGGATGGGGCTGTAGCTCAGGACTAGTAGGTCTTCACCCTGTCTTGGGTTCTACACACAGCAGTGGAAAATAATATCACTGACGAGAGACACATATCCCCAAGCCTGGCATCTTGTCCATTAAATCAGAAGTATCAAAGGCCATTTCTCCTTTAGTTCTGAATGAAATAAGAAAAGCAAAGCAAGGGACACGTGTGCTTTCATATGTTATAATATGGAGTAATTGGGGCAGTTCTGAGCTCGGAGTTAGAGATGAGCGAGTTTCCTGAAGCAGGAGCTGTTCTCACATTGTCTCTCCTGGATGTTGGGAATGCTCAACACTCGACAAGGTGGAAGGGGAAGACTTCTGGTCTGTCACATGATTCTGGCAACTCCTCTACTTATGACCTTTGACCTTTCGTCTTTGCTACCAGATGCCTGCACATCCTGTCTAGCGCAGAGAAGACGACGTCAAGTGGAGTGAGTTGCTGAGTAGTCAAAGCACTCTCCAGGTGGAAGGATGGACTTGGACCTCATCAGTCCCTTCCCCTGTACCTTGCATCCCTCTCTCAGGTTCTTTGGCACAGGCAGCTAAAGTTGCCGAGAGAAGAGAGAAAGCAGGATGTGTAAGTGTTAAGTGAGCGCTTGAAAGTGTCCTACTCCAAAATTTTTTAAAAAATTGATTGATCTTATGCTCAAGCCATTAAAGGAACCTTTAGGTTCACAGCAATTAATAACAGACAAATGGCAGAGAAATTCGCGTTATGAGATAATAAAATTCGACCCGACGTCACCCGATATCCGTGCTCACCTGTGGCCCCGAAGAAAACCCTGAAAACCATTTTGATAAAACATATGTTGAGTGGTCTCAGTGGAGAATGACTGAAAGCTTGCACCACGCAATTATTATAAGACGCCACACATCTGGTCCAAAGTTTGGCCTTATAGCAAACGTGATTTAGGACAAAGTGAGCAAGCAGACTTCTGGCCTCGTGGATGTCGTTGTTGACATTATATAGTACGATTTCCATTTTCCCTTAAGTTCATTATTTACCAAGCACAGTTCACTTCACAAAGGAAGTGACACCAGATAATTAGGGCACAGCTACTATTTATTATTTCCAAGAAAATGTGGCAACATAAAAAATCACATGAAGCAATAGGATTCCATGGGAAACATAATGAATGAATGTGGGAGATTTATTTACAAATGACCTTTGCACTTAAGAAAAACTAAGGTCTCTGAGAAACTCTGCCATAATGTGTGTAAGAGTTTATCTCTAATCCATCAGCAAGAAGAAACTCTCAGCAGAGCGAAGACTCAGCTAATGCATTCTGTGTCCGCTGGCACAGGAACAGGAATGGTTCTGGCTCTAATATTTCTCGACATCACTATAGCCATCTGTCCGTCATGGGTCAGATCCACTGCATGGTGTCAGCGCAGGCTTGATCCGTATTTATATTTATCAAATAAGATCTCGAAGCTGGTAACGTCTGGCTTTTTGTCTACCCTGTGAGTGTAATATGAGTCCTTTATTAACTTGATAAATAAAAACAACAGGATATTACTACATGACCCCTTCTAAGTAAACGCATCTCTGAGGAACAAGAGGTTTTATACAAGGCGGGGAGGGGAGGGCTTTCCGTAGAGAGATAACACCAGTAAGCATCAGTAAGAACCCTCAGAGCTTCCTTAATTTGAAAAAATAGCTTTAAAAATGTTTGCATCGTGGATCTTTTAAAGATTCATTTGAAATACATGGCTCTGCTATTTATCATACTTTGTTAAACTGGTAAATTGTTACAAGTTTATCCATCTTCTGAATTTTATATATTTTTTAATTCACAAAGATGTTACGTCTTAAAAATAACTCTAATGTTATATGTAATATGCTAGTTTTACAATGTCAACACCACTTGGAAATAAATGAAATGAGCCTTATTTAGCCAACACACAGTGTTTTATCGATATACAAACAGAAAAATGTCATGCAATGAGATGATTAGGAAAAACACGAGCTCCGTGTCTTAAAGGTTATCCATTTTAGGTTACAGTAATTGATCCCAGTCCCTTCAAATGTTTAAAACATTCCAAACCCTCCGCCAAATGTTGAAGGAAGAACCCTGCCAGAATTTGCAGTACAGAAAATTTTAGAAGGCTGTTCAAATCCAAAGACAAGGGAAAATATATATTATTGCTGAAAGTCGTATGTGTGCTCTGCTTTCCAATGAAAACCATAGCCAAATAAGCTTTCATTAAATTGGAACACGATGACAAATACTAAAACTGAAAATGCATATAGCAAATTGAAACATTAAACATTACATAAGGTCTCTAATGTATAGCAAAAAAAAAAAGAGACAAAATAAAGGGAAACATTTCCAATGTCTTCACAGCTCTTTCTCCATTTCCTCAAGACACCACAGTAAAATAGGTAAGGTGAGCTTGGGAGCTCAACCCCGGTTTTTAAAACAGCACAGCGAGGGAGAAACGCTGGTTAATTCACAACTGTCACTACTATGAGGCTACAAATGTTGAACCTATTTACAGTAGTAGCAAATGCAACCTGTCTAGAGACCCTTTTAGTGTAGGCAGGTGAGGTGACACACCGCCAGGAATCTACCCACCATAAACGTCACTCCCTCAACAACAGCGTGTAGTATATAACACTGAAAACTGGCAGGCAAGAAGCGATCTTATTGCACAGCCGTTTGCAATGCATTTTCCATCCTCTAGGAAGGTTACAACAAAACCTGAACAAGGAGTATACTGTGCAACTCAAATGGGCCGTGGCGTAACACAAAGATTACCAGGGAAACCTCGCTTTGTCTTAGTCTCTTGACAAAAGCAGAATTGGGAGTATTCCTTCTGCTCAAGTAGTTGAACTATTTATCACTCATCGGTGCTGCGAAGAATACTGATAGCTGATTGTCATGTGCAAAATCTTTCCTCATCAACCCAGCATACCAGTCACAACATGTACCAGAGACCTTTGTAGCATATGTTGACTCGGGGGGGCGGGGGGGAGGGAATCAATATTGACAGACCCAGCCCAGTTTCCAGTAAGGAAATGGTTAACAGTCCCATAACTCAGGTGGAAGGTCTCTCTCTAAAGAAACAAACCACTGGCTGTTTGAAAGATGAAACAGCTACCCCTTAGGAATTCTAAAACAGTGTCTCCGCTCTTTCCAATACAGAGTATTTTCCTAAGACTATTTACCCTAACAGTGTTTTAAGTAGGGTGCCAATTGGGCGGTTGAGATCTAATTCATTTAGAGCCCATTGAACGATTGCAGACTGCACGCAATGATTTATAAGCACATAGCCAATGCATTGTTACATTAATTGTTCTTCCTACAGTGCACAGCATAGCTCCACAACGCACAGAAGACTGTACTTCAACATGGCAAGACCAAGTTCAGGACTGCGCACGGAGTAAACACAAACAGACACTCAATACTCACTGGATTGGGCCAAGTGAACCGAGATGAAGAGTGGGCAATTACTTTAACTCCCAAGTGGTAGGTCAAGCTTTCTGACATATTCTGCATAGGGTTCAAGGTGCTGTCCAATTCAAGAAGATCTTATCAAGTTTTTTCTGATCTTAGTGTAATGACTTATTTTCATCCACACACCCAACCCAGGGGTGGGAGGAGGTGCAGGGAGCATCTCTTCATTGCTGGTCCCGCAGCAGCAGGATCTGGTTGACCAGCTGGCTGTTGGTTAAGTCAGTCTGCAAATGTCATCTCTTCCTTTGACAATCACATTTCCAGTCTTCAGTCATTAAACATGCTTCCCAGTTCTGGTCCCCTCAGAGATAGAGGCATACTAGGCCCAGCCCACGTGCACAGCCATCCGCAGCCCAAGGTCTGGATGCATTTTAGTAAAGGAAGCATCGCGTGTGCACGTTTAATGTCTAAGGGATTCAGTAGCCAGGGCCCTCCACACCAGGTAGGTCCACCCTGCGGTTCTATTTAATTGTCAATGGGTCTTTGTTTTGCTTGTAGACACAGAGTCATTGTCACCAGACACGCTTTACTCAGATTTCTATTTTCATAAGGCTGGCCAGCACACCGATTTCTCTAGGCTCCAAGCCCTTCTCTGGTGCTGCATTCCAGACGTTCTTAAAACAGAAAAGGAAATCCTGTCGTGCTGATCATGCCTTGCCGAGCCTCGATGACATCAGAGTCAGACTCAGCTTCGCCCCTCTGGATAATGATCAACTTACAAACAGAGGGCGCAGAACATGGCGATTTGAAGCCATGGTTCTCAGCTATGGTGCCCACACTGGCAATATGTGCATCCATGACTCGGTGGGGGGGAGGCGTCCAAGACCCACTGGCGCAGACACCTGGGGAGGAGCTGGCAGTCTGCCTTCACGGGCTGCACTGCAGCATAAGAATTACAGGTATAGAGAGCCAGCTTTGAGAGGAATATCCATATTTGAAAACCGGCTTCAAAGTCTTTGTTTCTGTGGGGTCCTGGAAGAGGGCTTTTCTAACTTCCTCCGGGCTCAGACAGCTCCTCCAGAAAGTGACCATACAATGCACACCAGAGTTAATGGGACTACTTCTCGTGGCCTCTGGCACACAGCAAGCACCCATAACGACACATATAAAATAAGAAAACAATGCTATAAAGAAGCTGTAGATACATTCAGAGTCTTTTTTAATCAAAATATGACAATAGTTTTCTATTAAGAAATATACCTTAAAGGTTGGTGAGGTGGCTCAGCAGGGAAAGACATTTGCCATTGAGCCTGATGGTCTGGGTTCAGTCCCAGGGACCCACATGAGGAAGGAGTAGAGAAAGGCCTCAAGTTGTCCTCTGAGTTTCAGGTTCAATGGCATGTGGCATGTGTGCGTGTGTGTGTGCGCGCACACACACACACACTAATTACAAGCAAAATGCAATGAAAAGAAACATACCTCATGACAGTAATAGCTATTTTTGCTTGCTTATCTTCTACCAATTATTACTGTTGATTTAAGATCCACGATTATCTTACATAGTAGACATCGTTGGCTCTATTTCCTTTCATAAACAAAGCAGCTGAGAGATGGTGGTGGGGGGGGTTAATGTATAGATGAAAGGCTCATCCTTCTACACTGTAGGTGTAGGATTAAAACTCAGGGCTGTCTGCCTCTGAAAGCCATTCTTAGGCTGTGTCTAGACATGTGAGCCTCCGTCAGAACACAGAAACCTGACTAGGACCCCACACTCCACAAAGCTGTGCGCCTGCTGGAAGACAGCCAGAGACAAATCCAGGTGATGAAAGGAATGGACCGAGCGACGGATGAGAAAACGAGAGAAGCCCAAATGGGCTTCCATTGAGGAAGGGGGGGGATGATAAACGTTTGCAGAGGAAACTGGAATTATTAGAATGATTTAAAATAACCATCTGTGGCGAATTAATGGGTTCGGTTCTAAGGATAAGAAATTTTCGGTAGGATCTTCCCCTCCCCCTCATCACCCACCAAACAATTTTACCTTGAGGAAATGCTGGATTCTAGCAACTCAGGAAGCGGTGAAAAACGATCACCCGGGGCCTTGCAGAGCATCCTGACAAATGGGCAATGGAATAATTCCACACAGTCAGAGAGGAGGGGAGACAGAGGGACCTCTTGGTCCTTGTCAAACTTTAATTTTTATGTTTCATAAATAAAACATTTTTATTTTTAAAAAGCATATCCATTAATCCTTTTAAGTCTCTTGGGTCTCTTGACTAAATAATGTACTTAAAAAAAAAAACCTTTAATGTATTCATTTTAACCCACGGACTATGGAAGTAACCCCCAAATGCATGAACAGAAGAAAAATTCAAGACTTTCCAACATAATAGCTCAGGCTAAAAGGGAGGCTTGGGCACCTCTGTTAAAATTATGCTTACCAAATAGCATACTAATTGAGTGTTTTCATTCTTCATAGTTAGCTACGAGGACAGAACTTAACTTCACCCAGAGACATTCTTTTAAATTTTATAATACTCTACTAATTAATGCTCCCCCAAAGTCTTTCAGATTTCTTCCATTTTATTTTGATTTGGGGGATGATTCGGTGTGTTAGGAGAATGTGCTCCAACTTCCCAGGCTAATCTCCTAATGGGTTAATTTTCTGAAGGAGCCAGGCTTACGCAGGAAGCTCAGCACCACTCTTGAGATGCTTAGTCTGGCCATTTGTTTCACAAGTGTCATATCGGGGACAAAATCAATGTGTTAAGAATTGTCTGATAATATTGCTGGGGGATTAATCTCACACACTAGATCATCAGCACGATTATCTTTGGCATTCTGTGTGCACACAGCTCCATTTTCAGCAGGAGAGGCCTTCTAATGCCGAACTATGAGGGCCTATATATTGAATGATCTGCCACCATTCAATATTTAATCCTGCAATTGAAGCCACTAAAGGGATATAGCAAAGTAACAAGATGAATGAATCGTGACCTCCAACTTGCAAAAAGACAACCCAAACCATTTATCTTTCCGGCCTAGGTGGCATTTTTTTTTCATCCAATATTCCTATCATTTCTCCTTAATCTGGGAATTGTAGATTGATCAATGGCCTATTAGCAAATTCCTGAAATGAGAAATGGGAATTTAGGAAATCCTTTGGCAATGCTTTACTAATATTCTCATGTGCGGATGTTTACCTCAAGTCTAAAATCAATTGATTTAGCAAGTGACATTTTCAAGCAATCTTGGAGGGCAACATGAAGTAATTTAATTTCCATGTAAACAAAATATGTAAATGTCTAAAACAAAAACATGAAACGTGCCTCAAGGCTTACACAGAATTCTTTAAAAATGTAGTGCTCTTAGACACAATAAAACCACACTTCAGTTTTAGAAGATAAATTCCATCATGGATTCATTGGCTAATTGTTTATTACCACATCAGTTCCATGAGTGGTAATATTTATTTTATTCACAAACTTTATTTTATTCACAAATAAGTGGCTTAAAAATGAAGTACTAATTCTTACACACGTTGCTCTTTATCTCCATCTGGTTTGGTCTCTGTCTCTCTTTCTCTCTTTCTCTCTGTGTGTCTCAACTATGGAAGGTTCGTTTTGCATCTATAGTTAAGAAGCAAATGATAGATAAATGATATGCTATTTTTCCCGTTGTGTAAAATTTCTATGTTAATTTTTTAAAAGTTTCTTTCCTAGAGAAATAAATATAACCCCAAACCAGGCAGCAGGAAAAACAAAACAAAACAGTTTTATTCTCTAAGAAGTTACAGGCCAAACAGTTCTTATAGATAGCGTGGTTGTTATTGGTTACATTCTTAATAACTATACCCCAGGTTTGGAAAGAATGCAAGGAGAATGTTTATTTTTATATAAAATTCTGTTTGTAGTTACTATATGTGCCTTAAAATTGTTCTGGGATTGCAGCTGTAAAAGTATAATTATTTTCTGTCTGGCACATGGCTTCTGCATCCCGAGAACTCTAGCTGAGCACAACGCCCTGACATCCAGCTGGCCACACGTTGGCTGCTGCCTCTGATGCACTGTCTGGTGGCCTCTTCCGAGGCCCAGAAGAAAACTGCTAATGCATATTAGAGCCGTCGTTGTTATTATGAACGTGCCAGCGCTCCAGTGATGGTGTCATTGACTTCCTGCCAGCTCTCGTGGATTGGTGACATTTTGTTAACCAGTCTACTAAGAAAAAAAAATCCATAACTGGATATTAGATGGTATTTAGAAATAAAATCAAAGCAAGCTATCAAGGCAAAGAGATTCTGCATCTTAAAACATGGTAACTGCGGACTCCATTAGCTGTGCTTGCCAATGTCTACTCAGTGTAATTAAATTATTGTGTTTACCATGGAATTCAAAGATGAAAATATTATCTTTTGGCAGCCTACACATGGTGGATGAATTAGACTTCTGGAATGCTCATTTCTGTGTTCCGGTTCTGCACTGCTTGCCGACATTCCCAACTGCCTCTGTTTTCTTTACCTCTCCAGTGTTCTTCTTGCTATTTCTCTCCTATTTTGGTTCTAAGATCGTTTAAAGAACTCGTGAGGAGATGCAGGGCCACTCACAGCATTCTGCTATTTTTGTGTTCTCTTTTAAGGCAGCATTAATCCATCAACTTTTCCCTGAAGCTCCACAAGTCTCTTAGATGACAGGCAGTACTGAGCGCCATACCTTTTTTTTTTTTTTTAATGACTTGTCAACAAGTGCAGGAAAATAAATAGGAATGAGATTCAGATGGAAAGATTTAAGAGAAATAATGTGTCATTTACAAAGACATTTTTCTGTTAGTCATTTTTAATGATGTAAGACATAGATCTGGCGATGGGAATGGAACTCATTAGAAGGAAACACTGATGGTACCTTGCATCCCACTAAGACAGACTATCTGTCCTGCTCTTTATTCTTTGACCATTGGATATTTCATTCCGATTTACAGAGACACCCACAAGTCTCACTAATAACTTAAAAAGAACATTTCCACCCTTCTTTGGTTCCTATCCTTTTAATGGCATTGTAACCAGGATTTCTCTCTGCCCGGTCTCCTTCCCTATGTGTTTGGCTGCTCCTGCTCCTAGCCCTGTGATCTGAAACCCCACTTCCTCAACAGATGATTTTTCTCCCAATCTTCACATAGTGAATCATTCTCTTTTGTCTGTCCCTACTTCTTTATTGTCTCCAAACTGTCCCATCTCCCACCTCTACATCACCAGCAAGTGGAAGGACTCCCGAGGTCAGGTGGTTGACCAGTTCTCCTGCTCTCAAGGGGCCAGCCTGGGGCAATACCTCTTGGCTCCACAGCTTCCTCTGTCTTCAGAACTCTGCTTCTGACTCTCCCCCACTCCCTTCAGCTCTGGTTACGGTTCTGTGGTTGGATATGCCACGTAGCCAAGTGCACATTTCAAGTTACACGTCATTACAAACCACTGAAGTTACTTGGGAGCGTGAGCTCACTTTGTATTTCATCTCGCAGAAATGTTCACATATGCTGGGTGGGAAAGAAGAAAACGGTGAATGACTCAATAGTTACTGTTTCCCAGTTAAAGCTATTCAACAGACTTCAGTCTTGCCTGTCCCTATGGTATAAGATGTGTGAATGCCTCTTATTAATTACCTCACTTCTTATATAGTAGAGCAGGTGGCTACAATGGTGTAAAGAAGCCTCAAGGAAGAACTACCCTTAACTGTTTTTATAACAGCCATTCAGTCTGGTGTGTCACTGACTTGAGGATTCTTGTAGTTGAATTATAAGTAAACTGGTGAACCTCCAGGTGGAACATTATCTGGAACGTTCCTTTTGAAATTAAGGAACAAAACATCAGCTTATGCCTAGAATTTTCTTAAAAAAAATACCATGCCATGTTTTCTCAAGTGGGCCTCATAAATCACTTTGGGAGGTCAAATCATTAGAGGAAGAATTCAATTTAAAAACACTGGTGTGCTGGCTGCAGCAAAGGCTTGTTGGTTTGGAGCACTGACTGCTCTGTTCGAGGATCAAGTCTGTTCTTAGCACTCACACGTTAGCTCACAACCACCTGTAACTCCAATATCAGGGGGATGGTAGCCTCTGTTCACCTCCATAGGCACCAGACATGAATGGAGTGCCCAGATACACAAACAGACACAATCTCACGCACATAAAACAAAAATAATTCTTTGAAAAAATGGATGTTTTCAAAAACAATGAGGAAATGTCTGAGGAGCTAGTCAATAAATCTGTGCTAAGCACCAACTGTATTGAAGGCAAAAGCAATTATTCCCTTAATCTAGTATCCTGTTCATTTATAAAAAACAGTTAACAGTTTACACAGTACACTGAAACAGACATCTGAATAAAAGTTGCTACAAACTGAATAATCATTACATGTCATTAAATGTATTGAATATGCTCAGATACTGACAAGGAATGTGTTCTGTTAACTGTTTATTAGTCTGGGTAGTGAGCTAACATGGCTATTCCATTATCTGGAATAGTTCTGCAGTTAGGTCATTATGACGTAGGACTCCTCAGATCAGAGATCGGTCAGTATCTTATTTTATTTTCTGATCACACATCCAACAATGAACACTCAGTATTAACTTGATGAGAAAACTCTTGTCAGTCCTGCTGGGATACTTGGCACACCTGCTTCAGGTTTTAACCTCTGAGAGGCACTAGATATGCAACTCTATAAAAATCTAAGTAACTCTCTGGGGTCTGTTTTCCCAATCTGCTCAAAGACAATCAACTGATTCCCTAGTCATGGTTATGGCTATAACCTTGCATGATGACTAAATATTATATATGAAAATAAAACCACATAATGATGGTGCTGGTCTGTAGATATAGCTCCTCAAGAAACTGAGGCTGAAGATCACTTCAGTCAATGAGTTCTAGAATAGCTTCCAAACATAGCAAAAACCCTATCTTAAAAGGGAGTAATTTGTACACACACACACACACACACACACACACACACACACAAAAAAAAAACTTTCAGTACACTGAAAAACAGATTGTAAAAGAAGCTATTGTTTTTTTTAATATGAATTCTAGCATAAAAGTTTCCAAAAGTAATTTGCTTCCTGTGCTAACATAAGTTTCACAAGAAGTTGAAAATGTCATTTAATAATTGTATGCAACGGGGATATGTGAGGAAAACCCAGAAGGGTTCGGGAATGTAGCTCAGTGGTAGGGTACTACTTGTCCTGGGTTTCCTGGGTTTGAGCCTTGCAGAAAACGGGGAAAGAAAGACAAAATGATAGGAGAGAGGGAGGGAGAATGAGAGAGAGTGCTAGAGCAAGTGAGAAGTGAGAGAGCAGGGGGATGGGGAAGAGAAACACTAGACAAGGGGATTGAGGCACAGGCCTAGATTAAAGGCCATTCTATGAAATGATTAAGCATCTACCGAGCGCAGGATTCTGTGCTGGGCTGTACAGGGTTTACCAAGATACTACAGCAGGGGTCACCATGGCATTCCAGATCGGTACTGGAGAAAGTTAACAGTAATCATTGCACAAAGTAGGATGTGTCAATAATATAAACGTGTCCGAAAAGGCAGAAGCATGTCCATTTAAAATGGATCAATAAAACCTCATGGGGGAAAAAAAACCCGTTGCCTTGACATCATCTACAAACACAGACAAGCTTTGGAAGCGGGGAGATGGGAGCGGCGGCATGCCGCATGAGTTGCGGGTGAAGAAGCAGTGGTATTGCCCTGGAGCATACAGACCATTCAGGTGTGCCGGGAAACATACCGCGACCACGCATTCCTGCCATCACATCGCTAACTATCTGGGCATATTGTTAGCCAACGCAAAACTGATATCGCCATCCCACTTTACGGGACATGTTCTGCTGCATTCCAGGCAGGTAAACCAACAAGATCTCTCAGAGGAGTCTTTGGCATCAACAACGGCAAAACAAAAAACCAAAAAAAAAAAAAACCAAAAAAAAAAACAAAAGCGCACACCGGCGAGGGTGGGGGGCATTGCTCTTTTCTAGAGTGTGTCCCTGCTATACTGTTCATATTTATAATGTTCCGTGACCCGACGGCATCACGCAGATAAAGCCCAGAGGAAACATTGCAGTTAATAAATTATTAAGACGCTACCCTTTAAAACATCAGCACTGGGCAGTACAAAGACTTGCCATGGTCTGTCAAATGCAAAACGGATCTGTAAATCTCAGAAAGAAGAATTATCTAAGCCAAGGAACAGCTGGCCCTGCAGATCCCATGGCCCACCTGGGACCCCCTTCCTGCAGCCTGCAGTCACTCTTAAAGAGTTTAATGCTAATACAGTCAATGAAACAGAAAACCATACTGAGGGAGGTGGGCGACGGGCACCCTCAGAGGATCTAGCCTCGTCCGCTTCAGAAAACCACCTTTGAAGGCTCATCTACTGAGCTGTGACTTGGAGAAGACCCCTCTGTGCGTACCCAGAAACAGCTTAATTGATATGGGTGACTTTGTTTATCATATAACGTATGGTTAAACTAATTTCTACGTTGTCATAGTCCCTGTTAGATAGCTACATTTCACATTTCTTTGTGCCACAATCGCTGAGCTGAAATGACTAATTCTTAAAGTTATTATATGTAATTTTTTTTTTCTTGACAGGTAAAATGGTTTTAAAATACTTTAGCTCTGTTTTGAAGTCTAATTTCTATGGCCTGGGCATAGATCTTTAACCTTTCTCTCTCTCTCTCTTTTTTTTTTTCATCTACCAAACCTAAATTGACTCATTTTGCTGAAATGGCAGCAACACGGATCTGGCTTTGATACGTGTACGAATGTGTGGTTTCTGTCAGGGTTTGCAGGGCAGGTAGGAAGGGCAGCTGGTGGAGAGGAACAGATCACTGAAACACAAAACTAGTACTTTCATCTGCATCCCTCCCCCTGCCGCTCCCTTAACACAGGCACAATACTCAGAATCCCAGAAAAAAGTTGGAAAACATCCCAGTTTAATTGAAACAGGGAAAGAGATTTGACATGTTAATGATGGGGGCTGTATTGAGAACGGCACCTTCCATTCCTCCTCATTTATAACTTCAGACATTTCTATAGGGATGTTACAGTATAATTTATGTTTGAAATTTCAGTTATGAAAGGGGCCAGGTTCAATATCACTGACTAGGGGCTTCGGTACAAAGACAGTCTTAAAGGCACCTCTGCCTTCCGCGAGGTCTACATCCGCCACGCGCGCACGGGTTATTAGCTGTCTCTCGTCTCAGGGGCAACAACTTCTGGTTGTAGATGGCTAACCCTTTCAAAATGAAACCGGAGTTTGTGATACGGATTAATGTTTCTGGGAAATTGGGGTGGCTGGGGTGTCTCCCATTCCATTTTGCTTATGATCGAAACCTCAGATTGGAAAGGAGGATAATGCACCAAAAGTCGAAGAAAAATTTCAGATGTTTTGCTCAAGTTAATCTGCCAAATTCCCCAGAAAAAAAAAAAGTACATTTAGAATAGTAAGCGTGTGGTTATGGAAATGAGATGGTGCAGATTTTCTAGATGCTTGGAAGTCAAGTAGAAAATCTCAGGGCGTCAGAAGCAGGACAGCTAACAGTTGCTTTGAAACCTGTAAAGTATTGGACCCTTTCAGCCTCAGCTCTTCACCTGTTTTTGCCCTTAGTTCCCAAATCTCCTTCTTAAAGCAGTCTGGAGGTTGGAAAGACAACACCTCAAAAGATTTACCATAGCCCACTCACACAAACTGCTCAATAAGTATTTAGACAGTATGTGAAATGCTAATTTATTGTCATTATTCTCATTCTCGCTGTGACGAGGTTATCCATCCAGAAGTGCAGCAGAGGCAGGCAGAAGGCAGCTTGATTTACCCTGGTAGCGATGCAAGAATCTTTTAATGTGGGAGGCCCGATAAGAAGTGGATCCTGGATTCCAGGCATTTGTGAGATTTGAATATGGCGCTAGTGAGAAGGGATTGCATCCCGGGGGCAGTCATTTCCTCAAAGGGACGCATGACCTGACTGAGGATGCAGGCGACCAGGGGAGCCTTCTGAGTGTCTCTGATATACCTTGCCCTGGCCACTTCCTATCTGTCTCTCTGTTTCTCAGTTGTCTTTATGTGGGCAGCTGTTCTTTTTCCCATGATGCTCTTCCTCATCACAGGCTGAGAAAGAAACAGTTTACCATGCATCAAAACTGTGAGCCAAGAGGAAGAACATTCCCTTTCTGTGTAGCCTTCTTGGGCATTTCCTCACACACAGTAGGAAAAGGTGCTAAGACTCGACCAGAGGAGGAAAGAGTTGGAATACCGGGAAAGACACAGTTATACAGAACAGAAAACATAATCCATCACACTCAGAGGGCAGAAAGGACCAAGATCAACCTGGAGGCTGTTCACTACTTGTGAAATCCTAGTCTCCATTTGGGCAAACAAGGTTATATCCATACTAGGTTAGCCACAGGAGAGAGCAAACCCCCAAACAAGTCCGGGGTGCTGTTTTAATGTAAAATTATTGTTCTTTAGGACTTGAGGTCTTAGTTCATTTATCATGCTTGCTCTTTAAAACAAGCATTCCGTCAATATTTGTAAGTTTAACATTCCCACTTGTTTGCATTATGTTTTCTTGTGAGAATCCCATCTATGTGGTGTGCTTTTATGACAGTTCAGTTATTGTTCACAACTATCTAGACTATTAACTGCACTGAACTACCTTTATTAAAACTTGTAATCAAAAAGCACAAAGATACGTCTATAACTTCTACTTGGTGGCATGGCCAGCGGCGATCTCCCCAAACTAAAACTCCCTGTTGTTACCGGAGTCCTCTCTTCTTTTTCGCTCTCAGCGTGAATCAATGGGGAAGATTTGCCGCTTAACATTTAGGAACGTAATTTTTCAATATTCTTGGTAGAGTTTTCATTTTTGAAGCTTAATATTGCTCCTTCTGGATATAAGATGAGAGGTGAGACAGTTTTTAAGGTGCAGTTTCTAGGAATGCCTCAGGGCTGAGGAAGTAGCTCCGCCCTTGCTTAGCATTCAGGAAAGCCCTGGTTCTTTCCCAGTACCATGTACATGGGCAAGGTGGCTCACACCTGCAGGTGCTCTCAGAGCTCTGGAGGAGAGGGAAAATCAGTAGTTCAAGGTCATTGTCCACTACACAGCCAGCGGAAGACAGCCTGGACTACCAAAGATGAAGTTTAACAGCAACTAATGCTTTTTTTAAAAGAAAGAAAGAAAGAAAGAAAGAAAGAAAGAAAGAAAGAAAGAAAGAAAGAAAGAAAGAGAATAAGGATTTTTTTGCAAGGATTTTACTGCACAATTCAAAAGCAAATGTGTCATTTACCAACAGTTTACAAAATTCTCTCTTTGAATCAGTTTCTTGTTGAAATAATTTCTCTTAGTGGCAGAAAAAAGTAAGTAAACTCACAAAATTATTTTTTTTCCATTAAATTCCAATCCATCTCCTCATTTATTTTTAAAATAACTTTCGACAAAAGTCCCTACTACCACGTAGTGGAGTTTCCTTGACAAGATACAAAGCAGAATTTCCTTTTGCCAGATCCACTTTATAAGATTCTTTGCTCATACAATTGCAGTTTCAGGTCAACATTTAATGTGTGAGTGAATTCTGAATTTCACTTTAACCACAGAAGCATCTTTGCTTCCGGATGCCTGATGATGTACTTGTGATCACAACAATGGAGACATCGCTTAAGATATGCAAAAAAAAAAAAAAAAAAAAAAAAAAAAACCGAGTGGAAAGCCAGAGAACAGTTTGCTGCACTTATCATTAAAGTCTTCATTTGGGGTTGTTGATCTGTCTTTTAAATTCCCCAGCACGGAGGCCAGAACATTACCATTGTCAAAAGGAAAATCTGTAAAACCATTTTGTGCACGGGGCTGATTCAGATTAGACATTTAATACTCGTCTGAAGCACTTGTAGGCAAATAAAGAGGGCGTTTGAAAAGAAACGGGGAATGTGGGCAAGAGGGAATAAAGGGGGAGAAGAAAGGAGAAGAACCGTGAAAGGAATCCCAGAAAAGGAAGAGTAATTAGAGGAAGGAGCAGAGCAGGAAATCAAGGAGACAGGGAAGGCTGCAGAGTTCAGGCTCAAGTTTCAGGAGGAGGCTGGGCTGTGCACACCCCTACTGCTTGCTTCTCATCTGTTATGTTCCTGGCTCTATAGCAAAGGAAACAAACAAACAAACAAACAAACAAAAAAAACGCTTCAATATTGGTGGTGTTTTTAAAAGCCAATGGCAAGAAACTAAAACGGCCCACAAATCCTATTTGTTTTCTGGATTGTTCAAGGGCTGGCTTAGCACACACTATTCTGTTTTATTTTAGAGAGGGATAAATAAGACAAATGCATTTCTTTGTTTATGCCTGTGCTTATAAACACACATACTACAATCCCTAAAGGACACCTACCCGAGTACACTTTGCAGGTTTCTCTCAAAAACCATTGCACTAATTGAAGAACAGTTTATACTTTTAAGGAAAAAAAACACATTTTTTTAACCTCGCAAGGCATTTTCAAAGAAAACTTGGCCAGTTTGTCTGAGAATAAACACATTAGCTCCTTTTCTTTCTAAATTTGGCTCTGAAGAAACGTCACGTGTGAGGGATATTCACTTCTTTGCTTGATAAAATCTACTCTGTGGGGTGAGTGTGAGAGTCACGGGCATCCTTACCGAGCCATTTTCCAAACATTTTTTAAAATCTCTTCTGCTATACATTATCCGTCTTGCCTGAAACCTGAAATCCAGGCTTCTTAGGCCCAATAAATATGCCAGAGGGCATGGAGAAAGAACACCTTCGGGGCAGGTACACTGGGCTCAGAATTACAGCCCTGCCTCTTCCAGAGTCTTCGTTAACTGGACATGCTTAAAGCAATGGTTTCTCTTATCACACTGAGGGATGGCTCTCTCCTCCACCACAGCTTAGGGGGCATCTTCTGAGTCTTCATTTTAATGAGACCTTGACTTGGGTCTACATTCTCCTTTCAGTTTAGTGGGTTTGAAGAAAACAGCTTCAGCCAAAGCCTGGCTAAGTCAGTTTAGAAACAAAACTTCATCACAGTCTGTGATCACATTCTTCATAGCTCAACTATGCATCCCGTCTTTAGCAAGAATTCTGTCAGTTCAGCAAGGCCCCCTAGCCCTAACTTCTGATGCTTTTCCTAAACAACTGTCCATCCTTGGCTCTCCTCACCCAGACAAACATGTTATTTGGGATATAAATGTTCACTTTCTCTTGGATCTGACACAAGAGATGTGGTAGCAATTGCAAACATCTCCGAGTAAGGTCTGCCTTATCATCTTAACAGGTCAAAATAATTTTTTCTTTCATCACACCAAGAAATACATAGTCCCATAACTGAACTCCTGAGAAGGAGCTGAACAGATGGGAGAAGGCTTAGAAACGGGGAGAGGTGTCAGAGGGCTCTGCCTACAAAGATGATGGTCAAGATGTTACCAGGTTCTGGTGTCTGGTGACACACCAAAGGAGAAGGCCCATGAAGCATAATCGGGTGAACACATTTGTGGGGAGAGTTCATCAAGGGCAGCATGAATTGGAAGTGGTCTGGATTCTACACCTGCCACTCTTGGGTCTAGCTCAAGGACGAGGGCAGTTTGAGGGACACAGTATTTTGGAATGTCAGGCAAACGGCACCAAGGACCTGGATCTTAAGCAGACTGCATCAAGATTTAGAATATGACCAAGAATATGCCTTCAGTAAAAAAGGGGGAAAGTCCTGATATAAAGGCTACTTAACCCATTGTTATATGCACATTTCATGGAGAAGTCCTATACCTTTATTGTAAATGAGAAAACAAGCACAAACAAGCAGAAACTACCAAGAATAGCAATGTCCTAATGAGGTATTTTATTTGTAAAATATGCACCAAAATGCCTGGGTATAATCAGAAAACACCCCCACCCCCAATGAAGAAGTGAAAAAAAAATATCAGACAACCAAAGTCAGTTTAACGTATCATCCATTTAGTTTAAAGAGATTAAAACAAGAGAAATTATTAAAGGATAGCTTCTTTGAGAATTAGCTCATTTTTAATTCTTATAAATGAAGACACAATCTAAGCAAACAGAAACCAATTCAGACCTTATTCTCTATCTACTAGCATCCTAATATCTGATTTTAACAACAAAGATCTGTGTCTCTTAATGGTTATAGATACTTAATCAAGCCACCATAGTCAACAAGCTACCATCCAATTCTGTCTTCAATACATTAAATCGGAGTACTGTAGTAGGAAGCTTACCACTATCATTACAGCAAGGACAACACAAATATTCTAATTTCCACACTGTTAGAAAATAGTTCACTCAAAACCTTTCATTCCCAAACAAAAAGAGGGATGAGAAAAATAGGAACAAGCGCGTTTCTTCCTGCAGAAGTAATGCCCAACTTTTCATTAGGAAAAGACCAGCTCAAATCCCATGTAGAGACCCCTGCATCCAGAACCCAGTACCATGAAAATCAAATTAAAAATTCATAATGGCCATGGTTTCTTTTGTGGAAATTTCTATCTCTATTCAAATATTTAGTTCAAAGGAAAAACATCAAAAATCCATTGACTTTAGTAGATACTGGTCTTTTCTTTATCCCTGCACCTAAACCTTTTAGTAGTTCTGGGTCTTTTTCTATGTTTCATGGTCCTTTCTCTTTTCTGACTGAGATATAACGGGCATGGATGGAGAGTAGGAATACACCCTAGGGATCACTTTATCTTTTGCAAGGAATTGACAAACAGGCTTTTTCTGTCTCCAATTTCTATGATTTCCCTCCGTCAGGAGCATTTCCAGACCAATCCTTTTCCTAGCTGTCATGTTCCTGCTTACTCTGTAGAGCTTCCCGGGCCAAGCCTCACAATCAGTACTGTCTCCTGTCAGGGCCACAGGGAGGTGTGTCTTCAGAAACACACCCTGTTGAAGCTCAAGTACAAGGAGGGCTCATCATCTCGACGCTGGTTCAGAGACAGTGCAAGCAGTGGTCTATCGAAACCCAAGCTACCAGCCTCCTCCACGGTCCTGGCCAAACACAGAAAGGTTTGGGGTGAGGTCAGGAAGAAATAGATACCATGTGCTAGAGACTTCTAAGGTTTTAATGAATTCTGCTGGGATGTCTGCCAAAGACTTGGGTTAACCTTGGTTGCATCACTGGTAAACAAATCTGCCTTTTGATGAAATGGGAAAGCAAGATGCAGCCTTAGTTAAACTCCTAGAAACTGGTGAGTTCTCAGGCCACATACTTTCTGACACTTGAGAGACTTTTGAAACAATATTTTGATTATCTCTTTTGCTTGTTTTTGTTGTTCTTGCTTTTTTTTTAAATATGCAGTTCAAGTAGCTTGGCATTATCAAAACTGGTCAGTGTCTTGTTAGTGTCTTTTATACTATGGGTAAACTATTTGTACATAACAAGGCTCAAAAATTTATCAGCATTATTATATATGGCTTCAGTCCAAATTGGAGAATGTTCATTTGAACACTTACTGAATGCTAGATACTGCAGTAGGCAGTGAAGTCTCAACAGGATGCACACTGGACACAGTGCCCATCTTCACGGAGCTTCTGACTTTGTGTAATTCACCAAGGAAAGCAGCTCCTGTTCTTCCCTGTTGCTTCCGTAATGGCGATGTGTGTTGTTGCTGTTGGTGGTTGTGGTGGCGGTGCTGTCATTGTTATTAGTGGTGGTGGTAGTGGTGCTGGTGGTGGTATTTTTATTGTTGTTGTTGTTGTTGGTAGTGTTGATGTTGCTGTTGGTGGTGGTGGTAGTGGTGTTATCTATCATTCTTGTTGGTAGTGGTGGTAGTGTTGTTGTTGATGGTAGTGATGTTGTTGGTGATGGTGGTAGTGTTGTTGTTGTTGGTGGTGCTAGAGGTATTGTTGTTGTTGTTGGTGGTGCTGGAGGTGTTGTTGCTGGTGGTGCTGGAAGTGGTGGTGGTAGTGGTGGAGGTGGTGGTGGAGGTATTGGTGGCGGTAGTGGTGGAGGTGTTGTTGTTGGTAGTGGTGGAGGTATTGTTGTTGTTGGTAGTGGTGGAGGTCTTGGTGGTGGTAGTGGTGCAGGTGTTGGTGGTGGTGGTGGAGGTGTTGGTGGTGGTGCTGGAGGTGTTGGTGGTGGTGGTGGAGGTGGTGGTGGTAGTGGTATAGGTGTTGGTGGTGGTGGTGGAGGTGTTGGTGGTGGTGGTGGAGGTGTTGGTGGTGGTAGTGGTGGAGGTGTTGGTGGTGGAGGTATTGTTGGTGGTGGTGGTGGCAATGGAGGTGTTGTTGGGCTACTGTTGTTGTTTGTGTTGTTGTTGGTGGTGATGATGGTGAGAATGAAATGTACAATCTGTCTATTTTCCTCAGGCTCACCTTGAACTGCTGAGCTGAAGTACTCTCCCTGTAATCTTTTCCTATATAGTTGGAGCTGGAAGTGACCACTAAACCTACTTGAGCCTCTGCCTAGTTGAGCTGAGTAGGAATGAGTACAGGCGCTATTTGTTTATTTGCTTATTTATTTTTTAATAATTTACTTGCCTTAAGTACTGAATGTCTTCCAAGCGCTCTGGCAAACACACATGGAGTTTGTTGCTTTTTTTAAACAATCTTGTGAGATAAGGAGTTTTATTAACCTTTTCACAGATGAGGAAATGGAAAATGTTTCAGATAGAGCACTGCTGGCTACAGGTAGACCTGGTAAACAAGGCAGTCTGGCCCAGAGCTGGGCTCCACCACTAAACTCTCCAGCTGTGGCAACATCTGTACAAATGTCTCTCAGAAACTTCCATCACACAGGTTCACCTTCCTCCCATTGCTCCAAAGGCTTTCATTACTACTTTTTTAAAAAAAAATCTTACTTTACCATTAATTTTGGAGACAGGGTCTCACTACATAGCTCGGTGCTGTCCTGGAACTCACTATGTTGACCTTGACTTCACAGAGATCAGCCTATCTCTGTCCCCTGAATGCTGGGATAAAAGGTATGTGCCAACATTCATGACTACCATCACAAGTTTGAGACATGAATATTTTGATATCACTTTCCTCCCCAGGCACCCTCAGTGATGTGATCCTGATTAATGAATTGGAGACATAGCTCTCAGCCTGGCCTCCCGACTCTGAGTCTTCTTTTTCTTAACTTACTTTGTAAATCACTAGCAACTCCCTATGGGCGGCACACACGTTTCCTTTCCAGCAGAGTCGCTGCCACCGAGTTTTCTCCTGAACTGCCTTTGCATCCCAGACACAGACACCTCCTTCCTCCCTTTAGCCGCTTTGGAATTTCAAACCTCAGTATCCTGTTTTCCTGATCAGAATCATCAAAAGCCTTGTGCACACCTACAAACAGTGGATACTCCTTTGACATATACTTGGCTATCTGTAGTGTCTCAGGAGAAGGAAACTATTTTAGAGTTAAGCTCCGAGGTCTAATTGGCCTAAGTTCAATTCCACCTCTTCAGTTTGTTGGCTCTGTCATCCTGGGCAAGCTGGATTATATACTTCTGTGTTCAAAACTTTTTTCTGGGCCTGGAGAGTGTGGATCAGGGCCAGAGCATGGACTTACGGTATGAATGGCAGTGGCACTGGGTTCCCTCCCAGAACAGAACTCAAAACAAATATGATGGCAATGTTGTGGGGAGGGGAGAATAAGCCTTTCGTGGCTGTCCATTGTCATTTTGAAAGGAAATGGTTTCTAGAACCCCCAAAATTTTATGTTTTTTTAATTCAGTCTTTTTTAAAACTCAAATTTATATAAAGTTTCTCTCTCTTCCCTTTTACCCCAATTTTGTAAGTTCCTTCTCCATTTTGTAGGTGTCCAGCTTCTCCAGGATCGGTATGATCCCCTTAGAACCTGCTTTTCCCCAGTTGGGTTTTTGTTTTCCTTACTCTTCTTTCCCAAGAGGCCTCCTCTCAATTTTACCATCCATACTCACAGTGACCTCTCAGGGTCAGCTTTATCATGTCTCCAGACTTCCCCTTACCTCTGATCCTCATCTAACCTAGCTATTCATTCTCTCTAAAGTCAGGTCTTTTCCTTGGGCTGTGGTTACACAGTCTTGTGGTTTTCCTGTATAATATCTCTTTTTCCATGAGATCTGTAAGCTCCTTAGTGTCTTCTGTTGCTATAACAACACACCTGGGGCTGGATAATTTATGAGGCGTTGAAGTTCGTTTGACTCACAGTTCTGAAGTCTGAGCACAGGAACATGGTGCCAGCACTGCCTCTTCATCTGGTGAGGGGCTTGCTGGTTACGTGGCAGAAGGCATCACAGGCTAGGACAGGGAAGCCACCATCTTATAAAGTCACTAATGCCATCATGTAGGACCTGTTCTCGTGGCCTCATAAAATTCCAATTACCCCCATGTGAATATGGGGATTAAGATACCAACATGAGACCGTTATGGAGATACACACAAACTGAAGCGGCTTCCATAAGGACTCAGAATGTGCTAGGCTCATCATGAGATCTCCAGGGGTCTGCATGATGGCACATGTGGGAGTCGCGGATGTAGAGCTAATATGCCCTTGGCCTCAGCTTCCTCATTGGTACCAAGGGAAGAGCAGTTCCTGGCACCTTTCTAAGGCCACTCACAGAATATGCAGAGTACAGCGCTTCGGTAGTGCAGACCTGAGGTTACAGTTCTCAGTTCCGCCATTTTCACTCCCTCTGACTCAAACACACAGAGATTTGCTGCCCCATGACCCCGTGATACAACCTGGTTGCTGTGATCACCTGGGTGGCCGCACACAGGACCCTACAGTAACATGCCAGCACCCTAAGTTCCGTTTGCTTGCAACTGTGGAAAAGGCTCCTTGGGAAAATTTCTTCTGGGGCTTGTTTTATACATAGTGCATCATAAACAAGCAGACAATTAAAAGATTTGATTAAAACTGACTGTGATTTTATGTGCTGAGATAATTGATTTGGAGAGTTTTTGCAACGAAGGTGAAGTGTTGGCTTTCTAAATCAAAAAAAAAAAAAAAAAAACCACAATTGTTTTAATTGGTCCATACATCTCATTAGCCAGTTGTCTAGGAGACAGAAGAGGTACTAAACTAAAGACAGGTTTTAGAACGGATGACCATATACCAACACGATTAAATCAAGACATTTTTAACAGTGTAAGGAGGCTGTGTTGGTGAGACAGGGACAACAGGATAAGTCCAGATTATTCTAGCTAGATACCTTGAGACTAGGAGTGTGGCATGCTCAGTTCTGGCTATGTGGCTCCCACAAAGGCCAAAGGTATTTCACTTTTTGGACGAGTCCATCAGTGTCTAGCATAGACAACTGTTACTGCCTCTGTTTAGATCTGACAGGAAATTTTCAGAGTTAGATAGCACAATATAATATAATTATAATTCCTGACTAATCAGAGGCCACTAGAAATGAAGTAATTTGACTCTGAAAGAGCACTCAGTCAGGAAAGGTTTCTGCAGTGACCTCGGAAGTTGGTCCCCCACTCTTCCCAAATATCTCTCAGCGGAGGTGTTGGTGTTTTTGTTCAAATCACACTGACCCGTTACAGTTACTGCATTTCCAGCACTATTTCAAATGGAGGCAAATACCAATAGCTTTACATGATATCTCTAAACATGATGCCATCATGTAGATACCTTTGTGACGTTGGGTGACATTTGTGGCAACGCTGAGTAACTGCTGGCACTTAGTGGGAAGACAGAGCAGAGGTCTTGTAAGAAAATTACTCCCAGGTGACAAAATATTGAAAATTCAATTATGCTGTGTTTATTGTGGGCTTACATTAGCAACTATACTCCTAATAAAGACCTTGATACTAAACAAATTAATGGGAACACCAGGGGGTACTTAGGGAAATATTTTTCTCTGTATAGTATGCTACTGCATTGATTTCGAAAGTGCTCCCTACGACAGTGCAGACCTTGCGGAAGAAATTCTCGACGTAAATTATGTGTATAAGAACGTGTGACATGTTAAAGGACTCAAGATTATGAAAACAATTTTAAAATATAATGACAGTGTGCAATAAATTTAATGTTTAACATTTCACGTTATGCGTGTGGATAAATCATCTCAGAAAGACAATCTGCTGGATGCAAATAAGGAGAAGCCATAATGGGGAGGCACAAATGGTCTGAATTCTAATTAAAACAGTATGTCATGGAAGTCAACGCATTCATTTTCCCGTCACAGAGCTGATTTAAAAACATGTCCTCAACATGAAGGGCTTCATAAGGAGCGTAGACTATACACATATCTATTTCTCCACAAGGAAAATGAAATGATTTGACTGTATAAGGCTAAGATTTGTTTGTATTGATCCCTCCTACCTTCTTCGACACCGTGCCTCAGTCCGTGGGCACTTCTCCCATCCATCTACGTTAATTCAGTGATTGAATTTTAATTTTATTCATTCATTTATATTTTGCTGCTGTTTATAGAACCCGAGGTTTCTCTGCATGTTTAGCGTGCGCTCAGCTGCTGACTTAGGACCCTAACCCCTAGTTGTTAAAAATATTCAATCGGTCATCTGTTTCAGACATGCATCATGCACCGTGCAGAACAGGCTTAAGAACTTGATTCTCTCCTCCCCTAGATACAGATATGTTCAAAATAATACCTTAAATGCGGAATGCCTTAGAAACCAGAGGTTATAGTATGGAATTTAGGCTGAGTCGGTTTAGTTGCCCTTTGGATTACAAGAACAGCTGAGTGAAGGCGATGCTTAAGTTGACCTTTGAAAGACTGGGAACAGTTTGATCACTAAGGTTGTCAAGGGACTCCTGCAGGTTGTCAGCAATGACGATCAAAGCAAAAAGAAAAGAACCACTTGGGATGGGCAGTATGACAGGGTCCATTTTTAATGTCTTCATCATGAACTCAAGAAAAAAAAAATAACAATTTAGTATTTAAATAACAGGAAAGAGAGCTTTGGAAACACAAGTCTTTCTATGTAGTTTGACCGGACTCCTGTCTATGTGCTTCTGGGAAATGGAGCAATTCTGGAGTGGTCAAGAGAAATGAAGAAGAAATCAAACTTTCTAGAAGAAAGGAAGGAATAGGAGAAGCGCAGAAATTTGAATGTCCTCATATATCTATTGACCCAAGACTCAGGAGAGTTTTCAATAAATAAACAGTAAATGGTTTACACTTGATGTAAGGATTTGACCATGGGAAGATTTCAAATAGGGGAGTAAAGCAAAGGAGTAAACTTGAGAAAGATTTTTGGAAGTGATTGGTAAATAATGGGAAGGAAAAATAGGAAATTGAGCTCACTTTGGTAAATCACCGTGATTTGCCATGATGCAACAGATGTAACGTAAGCCACCATACAGGTTTATTGTGTTTTAAAATTTACAGCAGTTTATTCTTGAAAACTTTAAGAATTCTCCACTGTGAAGGAGAAAGAATATGTTTAGGCCACAGCTCCTATTTTAGCATTAGATGATAATATGATTTCAGGTGAGAAACAGGAGAAAAGGCATTGACCACGCTTGAGACGACCAATGAGGAAAGAGGAGAACTCAAAAGCAAGCTTACCACAGATCCGGGCAGCTAACACAAGACAAACGAAGAAATTATCGCGACTCCACGAGTAACCAAATGCTAGCAGGACTAACCTTCAGAGGCAAAAGGGATAGCTGAATGATGGCTGGAAGAATGAAAAAACAAAGACAGAATTCTTTAGTGATAAAGCCGCGTGATTAAAGAGCTCCAAGGTGCACAGCTGCCTGTAGATGTTAAAAGAGTTAGTTCCAGCCCTACAGGCTTCACTTTTCAGCCGGGAGGTCTTTGAAAAGTCACAGACAATCGCCCTGCATGTTTTGAAAGGATAAAAACAGAAGCTTGGGTAACAATGTCTTTATGAATTGAGAATCTAAAATAAATTTCAGATTTACTTGAATTGAATGTATTGAAATTCATTTCAAAAATGTAGCATATCCCGAAGGATAGCTAAAGAGGCATTCGGAAGATGTCTGCTCAGCAGGGACAGGTTCCAAAAGCTTCCCAAATGGTCCTAGGGAGGAGGCAAGATGCTGAGCTCTAAGTCATGGTCCAGAGACTTCTAGCACAAGACTGATAAAGATTTCAAAGAAGACAGATTGGGCTCACTTCCTAGGCTCATTGTATGGGCCAGCAGAGGACTTTTCTGTCATGATTTTAAAGATGAAGGAAAAAAAATGAGACTTTTAAGATACCAAGAAAGCCACTGAAAATGAGAGCTGTTGCCCACACTTCCACTGAGATGTAATGGGTAACAGGACACTTGAACCACAAAGATAGTCACGCATTTAATGATCAGTAATGCCAGTGGCTATGGGATATGGTCCATCGTAATGTCTTCTTCGGCATGAGATGGGTAACCACTATTTCCTAAGTAAATGAAAAATTAAGGACTTCGTTTTATAATTACCTTGTATCTTGAGTTGTGTTGTGGTAGACTGAAAGACTTAGATTTGCAGGTTTTGCTTTTAAAAATGACTATCTGTGAATTGATAATTATCAAACATCTGCTTACAAACAACATGCACTGGGAAGAAGGTAAGCCATGGAAGAAATATAAACAAAATGCATTTAATGCATAATAAAATAATTAGGAGTTATTAATAACCCAAACTCCTGTCAAAATTATTTCAAAAAAAATCTGAAGATGTCAGTGTCATACTTAATATGAAAAATATGCAAAATACAGTTAAAAGAAACAGACTACAGGTTTATGTTTTTCAAAACATAATGAATCTGTTGACAGGATATATATCGCTGTTATTTATAATCCCATAGTGACAAGAAAATGTCACCAATTACTGGTTTCAATGACAGACACGATTTATTCCTAATGATTTATACCCATTAAGGAGAAAAATGTAGGCTACATAAGATAAGCTACCCTTCTAATCTCCAGGAATAGCAAATTCTCTGAATGTGCATGGGCAAAGGATAATGAGCTGTTTTTGTTAATTTACCTATATAATACCTTAAGTTACAAACTAAAATAATATATTCTCAAGTATGACTTTAAAAACAGATATCAACAAAAATATGGTGTCCAAGGAGTGGCTTACCAACCATTTTTACATCTATCTGTATCTCTTTAAATATGAACTGGCTTTCAAGGTGGGAGGAATACGATTTAAAAGCTACTGAATCAGCCCTTCAGGTAAGTATTTATTACCTAAGAATTCTAAACTAAAAGAAATATGTATTTCAGCACTCCAGTTTCAAAGAAACTTAGGATGATGGTATCAGAGGGTCAGATAATTGTAAAATGGATAGGATATTAAATATTAAAATACAATTTATTACATTGGGAATACATATGAGGAAAGTTGAGAAAATTCTTATCCAGTCATCTAAAATAATTTTGTGGAAAATTGTAAAAATTATAGAAGTTGAAATTACAAAGAAATACATGGGCAAAATCAAGAGGGAAGAGAAAACAAGGATATTAGATATTTTTAATGTTACAGAGAGAAGACATGGAGATTTAGCTTGAAGTAAGTTAAGAGGGCCACCAAAGCTAACGTGATCCTGGGAAACAAGTTTTGAAAATGTGGATCATGTTTGTTATTTGTAACATGGTGTTCAGCTACATCAGAGATATTAAAGTGCTTGGGTTATGATTAGTTGCCCAAGACTTCACAAAATTGGGCCCATCGGCCTTCTGTTGTGGAGCTCACAAAGCCACACACTTCTCTGAGGGTTTATAGGGAGCTAATGGTTGCTGGTGTAGTCACTGGTAAATGATCTGTGCACCTATAAATAACCCTTTATCGATGTTCCTGTACGTGACCTCAGTGAAACCTACTAGTTTATAGCCTCCAAAGAAAGACATCAAAGTAGATGAGACTGTTTGATAAGAAGACTGTCTGGAGTGATACAAGAAAGGGCAATGGGGACAAATACTGTAAAAATACATTGTATGCATATATAAAAATATATAATCAAGCACACGTTTATGGATGATATATATGCTAATAACACCACCTTTTTAATGTTAGGAGGAATTTCATTATATGTCCTGTTTTTAAAAAGGTGGGATAGGCCGGGCAGTTGTGGTGCATGCCCTTAATCCCAGCACTTGGGAGTTCAAGGCCAGCCTCGTCTACAAGAGCTAGTTTCAGGACAGGCACCAATAGCTACAGAGAAACCCTGTCTTGAAAATCCAAATATATATATATATATGGAATAGACGGCTGGTATAAGTATGGAGTAGGGACTTGTGTGGGGGAGACCTTAAGGAGAATATTATATATTTATTTATATGATTGTTTAGCTTTATTATGATGTATATGTAGGCGTGCGTGTCTGTCTGTGTGCATTCACACAAGTGTAATCACAAAGTGACAAAAAATGCAGGTCAACAGGCACACCGGCAAGTGTCTTTGCTCTCTGAGGCATTGATGGCTTAAGGAGGGGACAAATTCTGGTGTCTCCTGAAATGAAGGAGACATGCGCCGAACTGAGAGGAAGCTGAATGAAGAAGGCTAAGGCTCGATGTAAGATCCGTTTACGAAGGAACAAATATCAGGCCGATAGTGTTTGAGTAACCAAGGATCACAGACTCACTTCTCCAGTGCCAGAGGATAAAGACACGAAGTCCAAGGATCAGATTTCTCCACTTCAAGCCAATAAACGAGGGTAAAAAAGCCTGGGAAATTTTCGAAGTAAACCCAGATACTCCTAATTCTGAGAAGCCACGCTATCCATTTCTGCAGTACATTGTCAGACCTCCATGAGAGAAAGATGACTAACATCTCACAGTCCGGCAAGAGAACTAACGCCAGGCTTTGGATTAGGAACGACAATCATCTGGCACGTTCCTTAGGAGCGTAAAGAAGAGCTGATTTTCAGGCGTCATTCTCCTAGAAACAAACTGATTATTGCATGAATATTCTCCCAGAAAAATAATAAACGGAGCCAGATTGTGTTTTGAGAGCCTGTAATATCTCAAGAAAGTTACTGGTAATAATATGTGAGGAAATTTGGAGTAGAAATGAATCATGTATGGAAATCAAGTATGGCCACAGTTAAATAAAACAGTATGTTCCACAGTTAATCTTTCTTTGAAAAGTTCCTGAAAGAGGAAGGAAAAAATGTTACTGAGTTCATTTTCTTGTGAAGTAGGCTAGAGTATGTTTTTGTGTTCGTTTTTTTAAAGGCTGACTAAACTAAGGACAAGGCTTACCAGTATTGATTGTGCTTGCCTTGTGTGTGTGTGTGTGTGTGTGTGTGTGTGTGTGTGTGCAAGAAGCCCTGAGTTCGATCCCCAACACAGCATGAATTGGGTGTGGCAGTGCATGCCTGTAATTGACTACACAGGAGACGGAAATAGGAGGATCAGAAATTTAAGGTCACCCTTAGCCACACAGAGAGATCAAGGACAGCTTACACTACATGAGATCCTGTCTCAAAAAAGAAGAAAAAAAGTGACTAAAGTATTTGGACAATGTCAGAGACTTGGTGTTTATCTGCTAGCTGGAGTACCTGGGGTACAGTGACAGTGTCCAGCTAGGAACTTTCTGTGTAGCTTTCTAAACATACAAAATAGTATAGTTTTTAAAAATATTTACCTGAGAAAGGCCATTAGCATTAGGACATATGAATTTTAGAAGTCTGAGATGAACTGGAAATGTTGCTGGGAAGTTAGAACAAACGAAAGATAAGACTTGGTAGATTACTATCCCTACCGCATTAATGCAAAGGTCATAGTGCCATTCTTCATGATGTACCATGTATTTAGAGACACAGAAACAAAAGAGACTTAGATTATGCTTCACTGATGCAAAATTCAACCTGAATTTCCTACCACAGTAGCTAGCATATGAGATTTTTCCTTCTTTTTTTTCCTTCTTAATCATCACACCTCGACTTAACTCAACCCATCCTGACCTATGCTGACTCCCTCTTGAGGCATATCCTCAAGAAAACCTTGGCAAAGTTAGATTTGCATCTTACACAAAGGTAACACATTTTAAAAATGGTTTTACAAGAAGATACAGTTTGAAGGGCATCATATTCAAAGACTGTGGGTAAAAACAGTGCATTATTTTTAACGTTTCCAGTTGACTTAAACCATTGTGCTTATAAAACCCTTTTCTTAATGCAGTGAGACAATGGTTTAAACTAAGGAGTGTAAAGCAAATTCATTCTCATGGAAGCTTATGGTGACGTACATGACAAACACAAACCTCTTTCCATCTCACTGAAATGTCACTTCTCTGAGAAGAACTGCATTTCCCTTACTGCACGAATTATGGGGCGTTCCATTCTAGAGGGTCCGCTGTGGTGGGCGTGTTGGTTGCTGTTCTGTGATCGTGACAAAAAAATGCACAGTAAAGCAACTTAAAAGCAACAAAACGCACATGGATCGAAAGAGCCCACCATACCACTCCTTGGCATATACATGTCCAAAGGACCCAGTACCCTGCTACAGAGACACTTGCTTGGCCGTGTTGACTGCCACTCGCCCAGATGTCATTCAACAGACAAAATGGACAATGAGAAAGTGGCACATGGGCCCAGTGGAATTCTATTTAGTGGCAGCTAAAAGCGAAACCATGAAATTTTCAGAGAAGTTACATCTCACCCTCAACAATGAAGCTTCTTTCCTCCAGCAAAAATAAGGGCTACTACAATTGCTCAAAATACAGGAATAAGTAAGAGTTGAATGCCTAGCATGAGTTGGGATATATACAATACAACTCTTGACCTAAGGTTCGGAAAACATCAAGGAAGATGGGGTAGAAAGGGTATAAGAGTCAGGATCCAGGATGTCTGCTGCTAGAGAGTGTCTTCTAGACAGGACAGAGGCGCTGTACCCATGAGAGTTCATTAACAGGGCTGTCTAATCAAGACCTAATAACCTGGCAATACCAGTCTGTATGCTAACATAGAAAGGGATATTTCCAAAGCTCCACTAGGCAAACAGCTATAGGCAATCAGTGACTTCTGAGTGAGAAAGGACCAGTTTTCTCCAGGAATGTGTCTCTTGGTAGGCTATCTAATTCCTGGTCATCACCCATAAACACAAGTACATATGAGGAACATTAAATGAACTCATAGATACATATATGAAAATAATGCTAATTACAGAAGAAAAAGGCATGAATTTGAGAGTTGGAGGTGGGACATGGGAGGAGAGAGCGGTGAAGATAGTATAAATACAGTATGCAGGTATGAAATGCTAAAAGAATTCAATTAAAAACATTAATATATCTTATAGAAAGCATTAACTGAAGCTCCAAATCCCCTCCTGTTTTTTTTTTTCCAGGACAATAAGTCTTGCCTGACAGCTGTCAGTTTAACAATGAACTACAGATTCCACACACATTACTTGGGACGGGGAAGAAAGTGGCCATTATCTCACTCGTGAGCGAGCAGCTCTCCTTCCGGTTCTCATGCCTTAGCGAGAGCTGAGTTTGGGTGGCACCGGAGAAAGTACGACACTCCACAGAAGGCGCTCTGCTCTGACTCTCTGTATACATCTCTGACTATTCTAAAGCAAAATAGGAATTGAATTCAAATCTACACAAGATGACAGCCCCAAGGCCACCGTAGACCTTTCAATGCCACTGCCGACTTAAACTACTGAGGTCACATTCCTTTGTCTTCATGAGACCAAAGGACACTTGGCAGTGTGAGGACACCTCAGGCACCCTGCACAAGTCACCTACTTAACTCCACTGTTAGCGACTCTCGAGTAGAAAGGGAATAGGATCTACTTCATAGTTTTGCACAGGAAAATCTGGGCCGTGGCTGTTTTGAGGCCCGATGGAAAGCAAATAAAATAAATACACAGGAGCAAAACCGTCTCCGGTTCTTCTCTGCAATCCCTAGGTTCTTATTCTCACACATACTTTAGGGTATTGGCTTCTGCAGAGGTTAAGAGAAGGGCTGTGGCGATCTTCTTCCTGGATGTCGAGTGGTCACAGAGTGGCCTGTTCTGAGGGAGGACGTGAGAAACGTGGAGACATAGCTTTCTCTAGAGTCTAACGGGATCTGCTGCTGTACACTGTTGGTCCTCTTCCACAGCTAAATGGTGATAGTTTCTTTATGCTCATTCATGTCTGTTGTCTTGTAAAACTTTCATATCTGTGTACTGTTATATGGACTTTGGTGTGACTTTCTTATCTGTATACTGTTACACGGACTTTGGTGTGACTTTCTTATCTACTGTGACCTTACGCCATTGTTATTCAGGTGACGATGTTTCAAGTATTACTTTACTGGCCTTTATTTTTCTTCCCTACAGTTGCATTATCTTCCTACGGTTTTCTGTCAAAGCTAGGAGTCATCCTTACCTCCTTCCTCTCCTTACACATCGCAAGCCCCACCCATACATCTTCCTCTTCGTTGCTTATGTCAACCTCTTGAGTCACAGCAGAACTTGGCTTCCCAATTCCAAAGTCCAGTCAACATTCGTCATGTGCCAACTCTGTACAAGGACATGCATTGCACAGGGCCACACACCAGAACAGTATGAAGGATGTGGATTGCACAGGACTACATACCTGGGCAATAGCAAGGACATGGATTGCACAGGACTACACACTAGGACATTAGGAAGGACATAAATGGCACAGGGCCACACACGAGGACAATACGAGGCCTTTCAGCATGACACCTATAGTCATTTTACCAGCTTTGGAAGTAGATTTCATTTGTCCCAGCTTTTAAACTATTGACTTTTTTGTGCTTGTTGGATTTGTTTGTTTGTTTTCTTTGATAGGGACTCACTGTGTAGCCCTGGCTGGCCTAGAACTCAATGTGTAGGTCAGGCTGCCTTCCAATTCACTAAGAACTGCTTGCCTCAACTTCCCTACCACTGGGATTAAAGGCATATGCCACCACACCCAAGAGAACTATCAATATCAATTTCCTATTGCTTTCCCAAAAGACTCTTCCAGATCTGGAAGTTTTCTTACAAAGGTAAAGCAACTTCTCCTACCCTTTCCAAGCGTCTGTCTGTCTGTCTGTTATTTTTTTTAGATAAGCATATACTACTTACTGCACTACTACCTTCTCACATCCTGCTCAGGCTTAACAAGTCTGGAAAACCTTTCTGTTTCTGCCTCTGTGTTACTCTCTCACTCCGTGAATAGTGCAGCAATGTATTTCATCTGCCTGCCCTGCCTTCGGTCTCATCTTTGAACAGCCCAGCATCTCTAAGCCCAGACAGCTTAACTTAAAAAATATATTGTTCCTTAAAAAAATCTCTCAAAATATTTAATTTAAGAATATTCAAGAATATACTTAATACATTATTTTAAAATAATTACCAACATAAAATAGATTTGAATAACCACTTTTGACATGGCATCTAATGCCCATAAATCTATTAAATATTCTGCTTTTACTATGAATTTTAAAGGTTATAAATTACAGTGAGTGAACAATTGTGTATTATCACAAATGCAGATTATAGTTGGTACTATAAGACTGTTAGGAAACTACCAAACCAGAATTTAGTGTCTTCAAACTATTTACAGATCTTAGCAATCCTAGTTCATCTTTTCTCAAAGTTAACAACAAAACTCTGAATTGAGTTTCCACTTAGACAGCATCAAGTATTCCCTAATTAAATTGAATGACATTGACAAAAGTGGGCTGAATAGACAGAAAATAAATTACTACAGCACACGGCACGTTAAAAATGGAAACATATTAAATGTTTAAAAAGATGCAGCAGGAGCCGGGCGGTGGTGGCACACACCTTTAATCCCAGCACTCGGGAGGCAGAGGCAGGCGGATCTCTGAGTTCGAGGCCAGCCTGGTCTACAAGAGCTAGTTCCAGGACAGGCTCTAGAAACCACAGGGAAACCCTGTCTCGAAAAACCAAAAAAAAAAAAAAAAAAAAAAGATGCAGCAGGTTTGAACGTGTGACTATTTCCAAGCTAAAGGAAACCACAAATATCATTAAAATGGGTATATTTGACTATTTCTTATAAACTTTTCATATCAAAAAATATTGGAAGTGATAAGAAACTGAGAGAAACATTTGCAAGGCATTACCTTCTAAATATTCACAAAAAGCCTAATAAGGCCATCTTATACAGAAACCACTTCTAACTTAATAAGGAAAAGAACTACACCAACCCTTGTCTATATCCATTTGTGAGTAGACAACACACACACACACACACACACACACACACACATTGCGGCTCTTTTCCGACAGCTATGCATTAATGGTGGAGATCTAACTCTTCCCTGCTTTAGGGTTTTCATTTATTTAATAAGGCCACAGAAACGTTGCGGAAATGAGCTGCCTGTTCTGAGTTGGATTAAACACAGATTTTCTTTGTAACTCGAACCTCTGGTAATTAGTGTACGGTTGTTGACAGAAGGCAGAATTGTGCAGTCTCGGGTCCCCTAGATCTGCTTAAAGCTAAATTCCTTCCTGCTTGGAGTTGGATTCGCTGTTCCTCATCACTGTGAGACCTGTGCACATGTCTGCGAAGAGAAAGCCCGCAGTGAACAAGAGGCCAATGTATGAACGGCCTGCTGCACCTGAGCCATGATGATCACAAGGGGGGAAAATGCAGCCTATGCTCTGATGCCTTTACCTTCAGCTTTTCATTGGTCATGAAGACCCATTGCTTCCTATAACCCAACAGAATAATAAAGGCATGATTGAGAATGCTCAAAAGAATACAAAACCATACACTCATGTGAACAATATACATATATGAAAAGATAGTCAGCACATTGTATAAAATGAATATCAACTGAAACAAATAGTGAGACAGTTTCAAAAGGCAAAAATTTAATCAGGGAACACTGTCAATGCATTATGGGAAAATCCAATTTCCCATCCTGTTGAAAGGAGTTGAGAAATCTGTTTTCCAGGTCATCTTGACAGAGTAAATAAAAAAACCTTAAATTTCATTGTCTTTGGCTGCAAGAATTTATTTTATAGTAATAGCAGGATTAAGAGCAAAGACTTAGGAATGAATCTAGCAATTACAAAATAATTAAGTTGCTCTAATTTATTTATTTATATATCTAAGCTAACCATAAATATAATATGTTATATATATAAAGTATATAAAATACATGATATTTTAAATTATATGCATTTTAGAATGAGTAAATCAAGCTAATCACATATGGAATATCTTAAATGTCATTTTTCAAGAATAGAATATACTGTCACTAGCTGCAGTGCCCACACTGTATAATAGATCTTTAGAACTTGTCCCTCCTGAGTGATATGTTTTTTTAATCATTTGGACATCTGCTCACTGACTTCCCACATGTAACTTACAGTGGTCAAAATTTATACAACATGGCTGGCCAAGTGGAGTGGAAAGTCATCAGTAAATTACAATAAACCTTATCATGGAAACAGTTGGCTCTAATCCCATGGAGGACCTTAGCTCAACAGGAAAACTGAAATTTTCTCTCTTATTTGTGTTTAAAGACGTACTTGATCTATTTTATTTATTTTAATCGTGTGTGTGCATCTGTCTGTCTGTCTGTACACAGGTGCCAATGAAGGCCAGAAGAAGATGTCATTTCTTTGAGCTGGTGTTATAAGTGGTTATAAGCAATCTGGTGTAGGTGCTAGGAATTGAACTCATGTCCCTTGGAAGAATAATACACTCTTAACCATTGAGCTACCTCTCTAACCCATGCAATAACAGTGAATGAAACAGAGCCTGTGAATTTGAAGGCAAGTGGGGGAGGGGTATATAAGAGGGTTTGGGTGGAGGAAAGGAGAGAACTGTTATAATTATATTATAATCTCAAAAAAGAAAAAGTATAAAAGGGAAAAATGTGTAAATACAGAATAGGCACTAATTAAAATATCTCATGTCTCTCTCCTGTCTAATGACCAGGTCAGGCTAAGCAAGCAAAATAGATTAATGGGGTGAATTTTAGAAGTCATAATGTTTTATTCTCAAATTCATTTATGGTTCCACTTTTATCATGTCTGTCACATACAATCATTAACTTGGGTTATTCAGACATTATAAATAGTTGGTACTGCTTTCACATTTCCTAGGGAGTATCAGAAACCCTGCACTCCAAATAGGCTCCTCTGAACTGCCGAGCTCACCTACAAGCTCAGTTTGTGCCCTGCCTTCTCCATGGTGGTACTCCAGACAGAGAAACCCAAGACGTGATCCATTATAAGGAAGTGGTTCAAGCTTGTTTTCGGAAGTAACTGACATTTTATTCAAGCATGTTCAAATCCCTTGGGAATCTCCATCTGCTATATGTCAAAATTTTAAGATCTCTTTTTGAACTTTAGCATTGTGTAGAAACAATTCAAAACACTATATTCCTCCTTCTTGATCACTTGGGTTTTGACAAATTTAGTTTCAATGATTGTTTCTCAAAGCCATCACCTCCTAGATTTGCAGTGTTCAACTAGTAATAATCACCATTCTGTTTCTTTAACGGTCTATTTTTAGTTGTTTGTGGAAGTAAGCTTACTGGTCCTCATCTCGTGGTGTGTGTGTGTGTGTGTGTGTGTGTGTGTGTGTATGTATGTATGTATGTTATGTATGTAAATATGGCTTGGTCTCCAGGACATTTTCTTAAAATTAAAATCTAAAATCACACAAACCCAGTGGTGGTTACAAAGAATAAGAAATCTACATGCCTGGGGAAACACCACCAAAGTCCCCAAGTCTAGGCACCAAAACCAGTGCTGTCCATTTTCTATCAGACTCTGCACATGTGACAGTAGTTATACAGTTGCATAGAACTAATTAAAAGAAAATACCAGTTTTCAATAAGGATGTACTTTCCCCCTAAATCTTTGGATGACACAGAGTCTCAAGTCCAGCAGATACCATCACTTTCTTTATGGACTGCCACCCAAAATAAACAGAAAAGTATCTTTCTTCATAGCAAATATTAATATAATTATACGCACCAAGTCAAATATCTCAAGCCTTGCAGAGCAGAGGTATCTAAGCCTATACCCTCTACCCCAGGTGCACTTCCGGTTCTGGACCCTTGAGGTGACGTTCACTGCTCATGTTTACCTTCACCTCTTCCACCCCCACCTTCACCTACTTCATTTCTCTTTCCTTTCCTAGCAAGAGCTGAAGTGTTACAGGATGTGTATGTGTGTGTGTGGGGGGGTGGGATTCCTTCTCCTGCACCGCCCTCCCCCAGGAGATGTCAGCCTAGCTCCCCTTTCCTTGCTAAATCGAGCTCCAAGAAGGACAGTTTCTGTTTGCTGGAACCTTGACGAAGCTTTGGTGGAGCTCCTGACCTCTGCAATTTAATGGCAATTGGGATCTTCCCCTCCCGCCAGAAGGCTCTCTTTGGCACTATCTGTGGCTGGCTTCTCTATGATCACGAGTCTGGGGATCACGCCCCCACTCTGGGAATTATGGTTTTTGCTTCTTTTTTTTTTTGTTTTGTTTTCCTTTAGGCCACAGTGGACAGTCGCTCTTGGTTTCTTTCATTGGTTCTTCTACATCTTTGAATTAAATACTGGGGAACTCGAGGTTCTAGCTTTGGGGCCTCTTCTTTTTGCAGTCTGTTGGTTTTCAGGCCAAAAGTTGAATTCTTTCCCTGGCTCTTTGCAGATGATGAATTCTATATGAATTATAGATTTACAATCATTTACATGTACACAAATATACATATTATATAGGAATATATGACTGTTCAGTAGGTTGCTAAATGTTACTATTCCATTAGGACCTCAATTTCAACATGTCCCTGAAATGGCTAGTTTCATCACAAACAATATTCTGTAACTCCCAACTGACATTAAAACCTTATTCCCCACCTCTCACACTAGAGAATATAGTCTTTTTATTATATATCATAAAATATAATAAATATAATAAATATAATATATATCTGTTGCAACTTTTGCTTGATGACAGATTCTGATAACGTAGCTCGTGGTGGCCTCAAACACAATTCTTCTGCAGCCTCTTTCTAAACATGATGGTTTATAGGCACGTGGCAACATAGTTGACATTATGACTGCCTTTCTAAATATTCCCCTTTCCCCAGATCATGAAATATTGATCCTTTTGATTGAACGAGTCTCCTTTCCTGCCTGAAGAGCTAGAACTAACTAAGAAAGCAGGTATCCCTTCATTTTAACAAAGTTCGAGTGAACCAGCTATCTTCCATACGTTCATCTCTTTAAAGATTCTACCCCCATATTATCAGCACTGCAGCCTTGAGGCAGAAGCTTCCAGAACATGAACCATCAGGTGGACGAACCTCATCTGAAACACAGCAGCCTCAGAGTCTACGCTTTATTCATTCTCGCCACAGCGACTTCTTTCCCACATTCAGAATCTGCGTAAGAAGCGCCATGTTGAATGAGGCTGCGTACCTCTCTCATGGCAAAGATGCTTCCCAATCTACACTGTTTTCAAAGTACTCTATAAAATGTCCAAGTCTGAGCAGCATCCTTCTAATCAAAGCCCCTCCGAGTTGCTTTATCACCCAGAGCACAAAGTCAATATTCCACGAAGCAGCTCTTTCCGTGTGCAGAGGCTACAGGCACCTTCTCAGTTCTCACAGGTTATGGGCACTAGATTACTTTTCTATTGCCAATAACTACTACAACCAAGGCAACTGATAGAAGGGGTCTATTTGGGTTTATGGTTCCAGAGGGATAAATGTCTACTATGGCTGAGCAGAGGTGTGATAGCTGGAGCTGGGAGCTGAAAGCTCACATCTTAAACCATGAGTAGGAAGCAGAGAGAGCAAGTGGGCAATGGCCCATGGCTTTGAAACGTCAAAGCCTGCCTCGCAGTGACATACTTCATTCAACAAGAGCATGCCTCATAAGCCTATACCATCACTAACTAGGGACCACATGTTTAAATATTTGAGCTTCTGGGAAACATTCTCATTCAAAACAGCACAGGAACCAAACAACTTGCTACTTTAGGAACAGTCCTTAGAGGTTCCATATGCTGTCTGAATCCTGGTTTCTATTGCTGCAATAAAACACCACGGTCAAAAGTAACTTGGGGCCTCCTCCCAGCTCCCTCTGCAGGCTTGTCTTTGTTTCTCATGTCCCTGCCTTTCACAAGCCTTCCCTAGTGTTTTCAGGTGTCCTGCTCCTGTACTAAGGCCATCCACCCAAAGGGGTCAGACTCTGGCCTCCAGGCAGGTCTGAGGATTCCTGCAAGGGAGTGTGGGCTTCTTTAGATTGTGACGCAAGGAATAGGTCCTCCTCTGGCACTGGGGAGATCCAGCCAGTTTCAGTCACAGCAAAGATTGGTCTAGGACACCAAGTGCCTCCAGGCTCCTTTTGAAGGAAGAGATGGGCAGGCGCCAATGCAGGAGTTCCTCCAACAACATGAAAGGCAACATGCCATCACCACAACCCAGACATCCTGAAACAACAAGAATTGAACATCCTACCCCAGAAGATATAGAATAAACCGACCTTAAACAGTACTTTATGAAAATAATAGAGGACCTTAAACAGGAGGTAAAAAACTGCCATAAAGAAATGGAGATGACAAACAAAAAGGTAGACGAAATAAATAAATCTCTCAAAGATACCCAAGAAAAACAAGAAAAAGCAATCAAACAGGTAAGGGAAACAGTACAAGACCTGATAAATGAAATGGAGGTAATGAAGAAAACACAAGTTGAGGGAAGACTGGAAATGGAAACTCTGAGTAAACGAACAGAAACTTCAGAGACAAGTATTTCCAACCGAATACAAGAGATGGAAGAAAGAATCTCGGACTCTGAAGATACTATAGAGGAAATAAATTCACAGATTAAAGAACTAAACAAATCTAACAAATTCTTAACACAAAACATCCAGGAAATCTGGGACACCATGAAAATACCAAACCTAAGAATAATTGGGGTAGAAGAAGGAGAAGAATTACAACTCAAAGGCCCAGAAAACATATTCAACAAAATTATAGAAGAAAACTTCCCCAACCTAAAGAAGGATGTTCCTATGAAAGTACAAGAAGCCTACAGAACATCAAATAGACTGGATCAAAAGAAAGCTTCCCCACACCATATAATAATCAAAACACAAAACATACAGAATAAAGAACAGATATTAAGAGCTGCAAAGGAAAAAGGTCAAGTAACATACAAAGGGAAACCTATCAGAATTACACCTGATTTCTCAATGGAAACCATGAAAGCCAGAAGAGCTTGGATAGATACTAAGGGAACATGGATGCAAGCCTAGACTACTATACCCAGCAAAGCTTGCATTCACCATTGATGGAGAAAACAAGATATTCCAGAACAAAAACAGATTTAAACAATACGTAGCCACAAATCCAGCCTTGCAGAAAGTAATAGAAGGAAAATCACAAACCAAGGAGTCCAACAACGCCCACAATAACTCAGGCATCTAGCGACCCTTCACCAGCACAACTAGAAGAAGGGAAACACACAAACTCTACTACAAAAAAAATAACCGGAGTTAACAACCACTGGTCATTAATATCACTTAATATCAATGGACTCAATTCACCTATAAAAAGGCACAGGCTAAGAGATTGGATACGAAAACAGGATCCAACATTATGCTGTTTACAAGAAACACACCTCAACCACAAAGACAGACACCTACTCAGAGTAAAGGGTTGGGAAAAGGTTTATCAAGCAAATGGACCTAAGAAACAAGCTGGTGTGGCCATACTAATTTCCAATAAAGTTGACTTCAAACTAAAATCAATCAGAAGAGATGGAAAGGGACACTTTATACTCATAACAGGAAAAATCCTTCAGAATGAAGTCTCAATCCTGAATATCTATGCCCCTAATATAAAAGCTCCCACTTATGTAAAAGAAACACTTCTAGAACTCAAGGCAGCCATCAAACCACACACATTAATAGTTGGAGACTTCAACACTCCTCTCTCACCAATAGACAGGTCAATCAGACAGAAACCTAACTGAGAATTGAAAGACTTAATGGAGGTAATGAACCAAATGGACTTAGCAGACATCTATAGAACACTCCACCCAAATAGGAAAGAATATACCTTCTTCTCTGCGGCTCATGGAACCTTTTCAAAAATTGACCATATACTTGGTAACAAAGCAAACTTCCACAGTTACAAAAAAATATTAGTAACCACCTGTGTCTTATCGGATCACCATGGATTAAAATTAGAAATCAACAACAATGCTACCCCCAGAAAGCCCACAAACTCATGGAAACTGAACATTCAACTACTGAACCACACCTGGGTCAAGGAAGAAATAAAGAAAGAAATTAAAGTCTTTCTTGAATTTAATGAAACCAAAGACACAACATACTCAAACCTATGGGACACAATGAAAGCAGTGCTAAGAGGAAAGTTCATAGCACTAAGTGCCCACTTAAAGAAAACGGAGAAAGCACTCATTGGTGACCTAACAGCACACCTGAAAGCTCTGGAAAAAAAGAAGCAGACTCACCTAGGAGAAGTAGAAGACTGGAAATTATCAAACTGAGGGCAGAAATCAACAAAATAGAAACACAGAAAACAATCCAAAGAATCAATGAAACAAAAAGCTGGTTCTTGGAGAAAGTCAACAAGATTGACAAACCCTTAGCCAAACTAATCAAACGGCAGAGAGAGAACACGCAAATTAATAAGATCAGAAATGAAAAGGGGGACATAACCACAGACACAGAGGAAATTCAGAGAATCATTAGATCTTACTACAAAAGCCTGTATGCCACAAAATTGGAAAATGTAAAAGAAATGGACAGTTTTTTAGATAAATACCATATACCAAAGTTAAACCAGGACCAGGTAAATGCTCTAAATAGTCCTGCCAGTCGCGAAGAATTAGAAACTATTATCAGAAACCTCCCTACCAAAAAGAGCCCAGGACCAGATGGTTTCAATGCGGAATTCTACCAGAACTTCCAAGAAGACCTAATACCTATACTCCTTAAGGTATTTCATAATATAGAAACACAAGAGTCACTGCCAAATTCCTTTTATGAAGCTACAGTTACCCTGATACCTAAACCACACAAAGACTCAACCAAGAAAGAGAATTACAGGCCAATCTCACTCATGAACATTGACGTAAAAATTCTCAATAAAATACTGGCAAACCGAATCCAAGAACACATTAGAAAAATTATCCACTACGATCAAGTAGGCTTCATCCCAGAGATGCAGGGCTGGTTCAACATATGAAAATCTATCAATGTAATCCATCATATAAATAAAATGAAGGAAAAAACCATATGGTCATCTCATTAGATGCTGAAAAAGCATTTGACAAAATTCAGCACCCTTTTATGATAAAGGTCCTGGAGAGATTAGGGATACAAGGGTCATTCCTAAATATAATAAAAGCTATTTACAGCAAGCCGACAGCTAACATCAAATTAAATGGAGAGAAACTCAAAGCTATCCCACTAAATTCAGGAACACGACAAGGCTGTCCACTCTCTCCTTATCTCTTCAATATAGTGCTTGAAGTTTTAGCAATAGAAAAGACAACATAAGGGAATCAAGGGGATTCGATTTGGAAAGGAAGAAGTTAAACTTTCATTATTTGCAGATGATATGATAGTGTACATAAGCGACCCCAAAAACTCCACCAAAGAACTCCTACAGTTGATAAACTCCTTCAGTAATGTGGCAGGCTACAAGATCAACTCCAAAAAATCAGTCGCCCTCCTATACACAAAGGATAAGGAAGCAGAGAGGGAAATCAGAGAAGTATCACTTTTCACAATAGCCACATACAGCATAAGATATCTGGGAGTAACTCTAACCAAGGAAGTGAAGGATTTATTTGACAAGAACTTTAAGTCTTTGAAGAAAGAAATTGAAGAGGATACCAGAAAATGGAAGGATCTCCCCTGCTCATGGATTGGGAGGATCAACATAGTAAAAATGGCAATTCAACTAAAAGCAATCTATAGATTCAATGCAATCCCAATCAAGGTCCCATTAAAATTCTTCACAGAGATTGAGAGGACAATAATCAACTTTATATGGAAAAACAAGAAACCCAGGATAGCCAAAAAAAATCTTATACAATAAAGGTACTTCTGGAGGCATTACCATCCCTGACTTCAAACTCTATTACAGAGCTACAGTATTGAAAACAGCTTGGTATTGGCATAAAAACAGAGAAGTTGACCAATGGAATCGTATAGTAGACTCGGATCTTAAACCACAAACCTATGAACACCTGATTTTTGATAAAGGAGCCAAAAGTACAAAATGGAAGAAAGAGGGCATCTTCAACAAATGGTGCTGGCATAACTGGATGTCAACCTGTAGAAGAATGAAAGTAGATACATATCTATCACCATGCACAAAACTCAAGTCCAAATGGATTAAAGACCTCAATATTAATCTGAACACATTGAGCTGGATAGAGGAGAAAGTGGGAAGTACTCTACAACAAATGGGCACAGGGAACCGTTTCCTACGCATAACCCCAGCTGCACAGACATTAAGGGCAACATTGAATAAATGGGACCTCCTGAAATTGAGCAGCTTCTGTAAAGCAAAGGACATTGTCACTAAGACACAAAGGCAGCCTACTGACTCGGAAAAGATCTTCACCAACCCCGCAACTGACAAAGGTCTGATCTCTAAAATATATAAGGAACTCAAGAGACTAGACGGTAAAATGCCAATTAACCCAATTAAAAAATGGGGCGCTGAACTGAACAGAGAATTCTCAACAGAAGAAGTTCAAATGGCCAAAAGACACTTAAGGTCATGCTCAACCTCCCTAGCTATCAGGGAAATGCAAATCAAAACAACTTTGAGATATCATCTTACACCTGTCACATTGGCTAAAATCCAAAATACCAATAATAACCTTTGCTGGAGAGGTTGTGGGGTAAGGGGTACACTCATCCATTGCTGGTGGAAATGCACACTTGTGCAACCACTTTGGAAAGCAGTGTGGAGGTTTCTCAGGAAATTCGGGATCAACCTACCCCAGGACCCAGCAATTCCACTATTGGGAATCTACCCAAGAGATGCCCAATCATACTACAAAAGCATATGCTCATCTATGTTCATAGCAGCATTATTTGTAATAGCCAGATCCTGGAAACAACCTAGATGCCCTTCAGTGGAAGAATGGATGAAGAAACTGTGGAATATATACATGCTAGAATACTACTCAGCGGTAAAAAAACAATGACAACTTGGGGAAGAACGGGTTGATTTCAATGTACAGTTCCCCATCAGTCTATCATAGAAGGAAGTCAGTGCAGGAACTCACACAGGGCAGGGACCTGAAAGTGGAAGCTGATGCAGAAGCCATGGAGGGGTGCTGCTTATTGGCTTGTTCCTCATGACTTGCTCTGCCTGCTTTCTTACAGCATCCAGGATCACCAGTCCCGGGGTGGCACAAACCACAGAGAGCTGGGCCCTCTCACATCCATCACTGAGCAAATAAATGTACCACAGGCTTGCCCACGGGCCAATCTGGTGGAGGCATTTTTTTCAATTGGGGCTCCCCCTCTTCCAAAATAACTCTAGCTGGTGTCAAATGCATATAACACTAGCCACGACATGTTTTCCTTCACTGTTTTGTCTGTCTTGGACTTTTAAACCTATGTTTGGATGACATTTGCCCCACTCTTTATGAAATGGTCTCTCCTTTCCTGCTTTTGTCCTTCCCGGCCACCATCTATTCTGTGCTGACATTGGCTTCGCATATTTTGTTGTCCCAACACTTACTGTATTAAAATCCTATTACATGTGTACAGGTTTATTTGTCTAACTAGGCTGGGAGCTTCTAGAGGTCAAGAACTACATTCACTTTTGCTTTCTAACACTTGGTACAAGAGTCAGCATTTATTATTCATTGGGTGAAGATGTAGTCGCTAAATAAGAAATAGAATCAATAAGTCACATCTTGACTTAATTCAATTTGCAGTTTCTGTGTGACTCAAAATAATAATATTTAAAGTCAAGGTAACAGTCATCAGGCATTCTTAATTGCTCCTTTTGCAAGTGTATATGCATTTGCATCTCTTTCAATAAGTATTCAAATGCTTATTACGTTTATTTTTATGTACAGACTACTCATCAGCAAAACCATCTCAAGTCAACCAAAGCATTTAAGAAAATCACAGTATAGTAAAACTAGCTCATCCAGACTCGTCACCAAATAATGTAGAAGATTTTCACATAGAATATTGCATGTCTGTGATATTAATAAACAGATTTACTATGCCTTGTCTTGAGATTATTCTTTCAATAGCACACAAAAAAGTAGCTGGTTGCTCTTCAAACACTTGACTACACTCAAAATGGCAAATAAACCGAGCTTCTATGACGCTAACATTTATTTTTTCTATTTCAGTGATAATTATACCCATAAACCTGATTCAGCATTCACTACCACTGAATTCATTAATTAAAACAATTTCACTGCTACCACTGGGATTTCTCAAGGATATCAAAAACACATTCAAAAATCAAAATAGCATACATCATCAGTTTTAATATGTGCTTAGTATGCTTTGCTTTGATTTTTAACTCTGCCACCACAAGAAGGCTCCGAATTTAAAGACAAGGAGTTAATCTCCTATACAATTTCTTTTTAATGAAACCATGTAGAATATAAAATGAGTTTAATAAAAATGGCAAGATCTATATAATAACTCACAATACAGTTTCCTGAAAATCTCTATTGCATGGGAAAATATAAGCATATGCAAATATTTAAGTAATAGCTATTATAATATGTCTTTATAATTCCGTGTGTGTGTGTGTGTGTGTGTCTGTGTGTGTGTGTGTTGTGTGTCTGTGTGGGTGTTGGAGATTTACCTGCCTCTGCCTCTCCAGTACTGGGGTTAAAGGTGTATGCCACCACACCTGGCATATTTTTTAAATCTTACTTGATTCATTACTTCTCTTCCCAAGAGTGACTTAAACCCTCCCATGAAGTGAGAGCATTAGTTCTTAAATGAAAATGATAGCTTTTAGCCAGAGCTTGGCAAGTTGCAGTTGAAATTATAAATGCAGACACACCCAGAATAGTCAATTATTTCATGCACTGGAAACAATTGGAGTCTATCTGGCAAAGCAGCACCGTAACTCTGAGCTTGATTTAGTGAGCACCCCAGCATCCTCTGTTAGCTGTTTGTGACATTCTAGAGCACTGACATAAAACGGGAAATAGAATTTGCAACGGTAGAGCCTGCCAGCATTGACCACTGCACTGCAGATCAGAGCTCCTGATGGAATTTGCATTCAAGCTATAACTTCGTATGTGTAACAGGATCTCATACAATTAAAATAACACGGAAAATAGCGTTTATTTCACACAGCAAGGGAATTCCATCTCAATCCTCCCAACCAATTTCCTCTCCAAAGGATGCTGGTGAGAAAAGATGGAGGAATGGAATCAGTCTAGTCAAGAAAACCTGCATCTGCCTTAGAATTAATTTCAGAAAATTCAAATACTATTCCCTGTGTGTCAAGAGCATCCCTGTCACTCATGGCATCACAGGTTGGTGACAGCACAGCCTCCTGCAAGGCCACTAGTAGTTTCTCCCAAACTCCTCTAAAATGAAATTGGCCCAAAACAGTAATTTAAATTGCAAAGCAGCTCAAATTCTCTACTGAGAGATGATATAAGCAGTATCATAATAATGGCTTATTAAATAGGTTTAAGGGACATACCTATTTTTCAACTTAAAGTACAGTAACTCAACTTTTAGATGTTCTCTTTCCATACAGAAAGTTGACTTTTAAAATTCCCATTTCAAAGGATAACTGGTTCCCCGAAATGTATTTTTTAGCTGTGCAAAGCAAGTATCTTCCACGTAACAAAGACCCTGCTTTAAAGTTACGCTCTCATTGTGAGTCCAATTAGCCCTTAATACTTTGGTATCACACATAATTAGTGTGGCTTTAGCAGGGTCCTGCAATGGGTGCATTGCTAAGACGCCAGGTGAGAAATGGAGTCTTATGGGAATGATTTATTTTATTGTGTGAACCAGGGAGCATCAGTTAAATGGTCTTTTAATTGACTGGCTGTCTAAGGAACATGCCTTTGAGGGAAACACTACTTTTGAAATTTCCTTTGGCCAGGAGGGGAAGGAGCAGGCTGAAGCCTTTGAAGTCTATAGCCATCAGACTAATTATCAGCGCCATTCAATGCACGTTCATTTAATTACAGTAAATTGAAAAGGATGTGGGGTTTTGAAAGAAAATAAGAAAGTCAGTAAATGGTGACAGAAATTGCAGACTCTGAGAATCATCAGAAGAGACACCAAGTCTTGTCTTTCCTCTTCTTACAAGACCCTATACACACCTGACTATGGCCTAAAGCGGGAGAAGAAGGGAGAGGTGGATTGGAAGCAGGGATAACAGGGAGGAGCATTTGCTGTGGACCAAAGCTAGGCAGATACTTGATACTGTTCATTTGATTTAATTCACATCATCACTCAAAGATATGGTTTTCCATCTTTGTAAATAAAAACAACAGCACACACTCACTTATCGCCAAGTCCTGACAACAATATAAATCCATTTAAGCCCAACATTGTCTTATCCCAATGAGCTATGCATGGCTCGCTGTTAACTTCAGTTTTACCCAGGTAGACACCTTAATACAAAAAGGTTAAGTGACTTGCCCCAGGTCCCAGAACTGGGAGACCCAGGGGCCAATAAGAAACCTTCTGGGAGGACTCTCTAAGTCTTGAGTTGTGGTGACAGAGAAAGTAAGGCCACTTCCTCGTGGGCAGCCTGACACTGAGCATCATCCTTTGGTTAAACTTCAATTAAACATCACACTTCCCAGGAACACTAAGAGATTGACAGGACAAGAAAAAGTGAGATTAGGACCCCCCCCCCCAAGAAACAGCTGGCAGTTTAGCTGACTAAGTAGCAGGCATGGTATAAAGTGTTGGCAGGAGGAGCAACGCAGACAACAGTGGTCAAGGATGGGGGGCAGATGTGAAGAGGATCTGAACCCTGAAAGCTGAGGTCTTCACTCCGGCAGCTTCTGCCACACCGCACTGTTAACCAATTAAGATTAAATGCAAGGCCTGCTGCTAACGCTGGGAAGTGATGTACCTGAGAACATTTTTAAGCCAAAAAGATGGATGTTTTGAAAACACCACAAAGTCCTTTGTTCCTGACATTTAGATTGGCATCCAGAATCAAGATTAGATTAGTGGGAATTAGGTCAGGGGTCTTTCAACCACACATCAGAGGGAGTAAAGAAGCCGAAAGCAATCCAAAACCACGGGTAATTTTACCTTTGATTCGGGTACCCATTGCATATTGTATTCATTTCGTAACCTTTCAAGGGCTTTCATGTTGGAGTGGCTGGTAATGGTGGGGGGGAGACCACAGATCACCACCATCCAGTGCGTGCCGGTTTGCCAGGCAGCTGACATACAATAAGGATTGCTACCACACACCCCAGTTCTATCAAGAAAGGCCTTCTCCCATATCCCAAGCTTGGAATTTCATGGGAAGCATTATAGACTGATTTTTCTCTCCCCTCCAATCCTCTGGAACGGCAAATTCTCGTGACTGATGAAAAGTTAGTTTAGAAAAAGAAAAGAAAAAACAACAACAACACATTCTCCCTTGCTCTGAATCTGTGATCTCTTCCAACAGTGAGCCGTGGGGTGCGGTCCTATGGTCTTTACTCACATGGGATGCTCCAGCCATCCAAAGCGCATCAGCCTCGCAGTGGCTTCAGCACCTCTTAACGTGCACTGGCGGCCTCTTCGTCAACAAATAAATGAAATCTGCTTCCCTTTAGTGACTTGACTTTTCTTTGGAGTTATGCTAGAATGACAGGCACTCTGCTTGGATAGCTGTACAAACATCTTTTCCTAGGGAAATCAGCCTCATTCACAACCTTCCCAATGATGAAAATGGGCAGCGGGAACTCCCACATTAAACTCAATGAAAACGCAGCCATATCTTGGTCGCTTATGGTGTCATTATGACAAATTATTTTACTTAAGTCTTCCGTGTTCTCCTCTTTATATTGTAAAATATCACACACACACACACGCACACAACGCACGCATACACACACACACACACACACACACACACACACACACACGTACACACATGCCTGCGCGTGCATGGGCTCATTAAGGAGTTTGCCCGATATCTAAAGCCAGTACAAGATGAATAAAATTGGATAATGAATAACAGAGGAATCAATGAAATGTAAGTGGAAGATCAATACTCTGTCAAAGTTAGAGTAAATTAAAACAACCAAGGAGAGCAGAATTGAGATGTTTTTAAAATTTTATGTTAGAAATATTTGACTAAAGGTAGTAGTGAAAGCAAAAAATACAGTTCTGAGGATATTGATTATAAGGGTTTGTAGAGGACTCGTCTAGGGCAGGAGAGAGAGCCCTGTGACTATGAGCACCACCTGCTCTTCCAGAGGATCCAGGTTTGATCCCCAGCACCCACAGAGGAACTCACGACCACCGGCCACTCCAGTTCTAGGGAATCCGATGATGCCTTCTTCTGTCCTCTACAGGTTCCAAGCACACATGCAGCTCACAGACATACATGTATGCAAAGCATCCATACACATGAAATAAATAAAAAAATTTTAGACGACCTGTATATAATTACAAATTTTAATTCTTACCTTAAAGTAGCCAAGGAGGGAAAAAAGGCATATTTTTTTATATCAGGGCAAAAAAAAAGTTTTCACCACCCTTATTTGATTTCACAACCCATAACTCTAAAGGCTGCTACATACCTCAGATAATGGCTCTTCCTCAGAAGTAAATGTAATCAGTTAATGACTTTTTGCTCCTTCTGAGTAATCATTTAAATTTCAGAACAAACAAATGAACCCGAAATATTCTTTTGGATGCTCAAATGAAAGACACAAAACAGCCAGGTTTCAGGCTGATAACCTCAATCAGTTCACTTCCTCTTGTTTCCTTCCTCCAAGGGACCTCATCGAGGATTCTCAGACCACCAAAATGTTGTTTAAAAAACAATCTCAACCAGATCTTTAGGAAAGAGTAAGCCCAACTTGAAGTCGCCACTGGTTAACTTAAAAAATATTGCTTTTGACACTTTCTTCTGTGCTCTTAGCTGACCTGTTTACCTTCAGCAAATGCTGCCAAATGTCCAGAGTTCCACGGTAAGGCTCTGGCTGTCATTTCCTAACTGCCATGGTGGGGAGGGGGGTGGGGATGAAGGTATGGCTTTCCTTCACTTTCCTTCTTTCTGTGAGCAGGCCATTCCCTTCTAATTAATAAGAAATCTGCCATGATACGTAACTAAAAATAATAAAATTAATACATAATTAGCTAATGGAAAATAAATTTGTGTTATAAAGATTTGGAGTAAAAAAGGTAAGTCGAATCCATGTAAAACATTAAGATCGAGACATGGATGGTTTATGGTTCAGATAACAAGAATAAAATGTAGCATCTGCATGCATTGTCTTTTATGTAATATTTTGTCGTGTAATTATGAAAGTAAGGAGGTCAGATGCAGCACCTGAGCATACGTCTGAAGTTGCTCAAGGAGTCTCATGGGAAGTGCATGAAGCAATATTCATTTCAAATTATAAGTATTTAAGGTTAGTGACTTCTTTATCCGCTGTGAAAACTGATATAAACACAGAGGGTGCTGAGGTGAACGCACGGTCTGAGGGAAATGTCGGCTGCATGGTTCTAACACTCATTTCGTGAGACAGAATCTTCCTTGTTTCCTATTGATGGTGTTGGAATAAAGCGGGATACCATTGAGGACTCATACTTCCATCAGGAGGATACCGAGCGGCTGTTGGGAATTTATCTTCACTTGGATTAACGCATTAGAGGATTCTACATAAAATAAATTGTTTCCAATGATTTAAATGAAACTTCTCCACCCCATGAATAGCAAGGCAATGCCTAGGCAGCAGGAGGGGCACCGAGGCATGCTATATTTTAGCTGAAACTGGAAACAAAGTACAGATCTGCGCTCCTGTTACATACCAAAGCTGACAAAGATGCTCCATAAATAATAAAGGTGAAACATTATTAATAAACAATCATCTTCCTTTTCACACATCCTGCAATTCTTCTGGTTTAATTTTCTCTTTGCTGTTTGATGTATAGGATAGACACTGGATTAACAACAGACTGAAGGAGAAGCACACGCTTAAAATTAAAAGCTGGAGAGATTTCTTTTTTAATTGTCTCTGTGTTGGTGCCGTTCTTCCAATTCTTCTTAGCAGTACTGAGTTACTAAAATATTAAGTTTTCATCTCAATTTATTATTGCATACAGTTCTTTATATTATTACTCCACACCGGCAGTAGGACGTAAGTAACAGTAATTTATAATGACATTTTTTAGACCAGGCGAAGCTGCTGTTTAGACATCCTTAAATCCAATTTTTTTGGATGTGGACTTAATTGCACAGTAATCCAGTTCCCAAAGACATCAAAGGCCACATTCCCACCCTTTACCAAGATTTCAATTGCTCTCATAAGCTAGGAAGTTTAAAGCATGATCAAATTTGCTCTTCAATCAGTTGAGCCCTGTTAATAAACTACTCTGTGTTCCCACTCACCCATTCTAAGATCCTGCGACTTCTTTGAGTTACCTTCAAGAGGAATCTGCTAAGACATCTTTGATTGCAAGCTCACTCCAGGGAAAGCTTTACCAACATGGTTTTCCTAGTCCACAAAGCTAACAGGTGACATGATCCAACATAAGTCAGACTTAATCTTCTCTTTCCCCTGCTCCTGTACACAAGCTGTTTCTCCAAAACCATATCTAACACACCATATAGAGTTTGCACAATTTAATAATTTGACATCAAATATTGATCCCACCATACACCAGGGGACAGGTCCCCACGCCGTTTACAAGACTTTCTTGGGCCCTACCACATTAACACAAAAAGAAAAGACAAGAAAGAGAAAGCATTGAAGGAAAACATGAATCACAGTCAACCGGAATACGGAAGCACTAAACGCCAACATAGGAAAGTAAACAATACAACTTACCGCTGTCACTGTCCGACTTGTTCTCATGCTCTGTGTCTGTCAGGGTGAGGGCTGAGTTGGACCGGCTTGACAGGCAGGAACTGCGGCCCGATTTGACCCCCCTGCCCCAAAGTCTCATGGCATGCTCTGGGGACATCACGGCTTCGTTTTCCGTGTCAGCATCTGACCCTGCACTGATGGAGTAACCTCTGTGAGGGAGCCCCATTTCTGCACAGAATGCCACTCCTCTTCGGGTTGCGGACTCACACACGCCTAACTGCCTTAGGGTAAAATTCTGTCCTAATTAGGGGGAAAGAGAGACAACAACTAGTAAGTATATGAGTCCTGAGTTTTAGTTTCTTTTACTTTATTTTCTTTCAAAAAAGAAAACTTCCCTGAAGGAAACACTCGTTTGTCCAGGTTTTCCCGCTCCCAGCACCAGGGGTCTGCGCCATCTTTGCATGACATATGGTCAAGTGGATGCACCTATGGGGAGGAGGGAGGAGGCCCGGTGGACTGGATGCGGGCTTTGGCTCAGATTGCTTTCGTCAACTTAAACCCATAAGCACCTCCATAGAAGGATTCATGGCTCAACCATGAGAACTTAACACAGACGGAAAGACTGGTTTCTGATGGCAGAATTCGGCTTAGCTGACTGAAGCAACAGAAATGGCCATCTGTCCTGGTATTAGTCCTAACTATGGGATCTTTTTTTCCACTTACATGTTACTTCTTTGGGTGAAAAAAAGTTTACCTCAGGATAATAAGCTACTGCTTAAGCAGAAACAGGAGTTGGTCATTTTAATTGTATCTTCTCACTTTAACTCAAAAAACAATATAAACGTCTCTCTCTCTCTCCTTCCCTCTCTTTCTTTCCCTGTGTGTGTGCATACACGTGCATGTGTGTACTGTGTGTGCATACATATGTGTGTGTGCATGTGTAGATGTGTGTATACATCTTTATGTGTGTGCATGTCTGTGTAGGTATGGGCGTGTGCACCTCAACACTCAGTACTGTAACACCTTAAAAATTATCACCACGCATTGCATATCTATTTTCCTAGATGTCTTGCTTTTAAGAAACACCTGGAAACATCTGTATTGACCAAAGTGAACGGAGTTTTCCAAGTACAGCGCACTCTACAAAGTGGGAGTGATATGTTTTTAAAAATTAATGATACAATCAGGTTCCCTGAAAACAAATGGCTGTGAACTCCACAAGCCTTTACTAATAAATTGAGCATAATAAAACTCATGGCACGGCAATCACTTAAAGCAAGAGTGTTTAAATTAGGTGACACTTCAGAAAGACCTCAAGTATTAATGACTCTTCCCAACTTGTATTTGTTTTGGGGATTTCAGTATTTTATTATTCTGTTGATAAGGAGAATTTGAATCCTGCTTGATTGTAGAATATCCAGAGAAGGCAAGGCTCACCCAGTTTTACATCTTGCCTGTATGAGAGGGCCCCAGACATAGGCACCTCCAGAATCAAATACATAAGAGGAAGAGTAAGAGAAAAAGACTGATTTAAACACAGCTTTTTTACACCAAATCTTTTATGAATATTAAGTATTTATATGACTCATGGTCTTAATTTTCCCACTTCCATCTTATGGGTTTACATGAATATTTTAGTGTTAATTTGCTGTTATGAGAAACCTACATTATATTTTTAAGGGAGGGTATTATAAATTATTTGTGATAAAATGGCATGTTGAATCTTCTAGGAAATAAATCAAACACAAGACACAATCTAGTAAATATTTGGTTGTAAAGATAGCAGCCCCTTCCAGGCCCGGCACATTTAAACTAGTGTGGTTAATTGTTTTATTGCCGTGGTCATATCGGAAGTTGGAATCAGCTTTACCTCATTCAGACTTCCAAATGGATTCTGACAATGACACTCATAAATAATGAACATCGCTGCCACAATTAGCTAGAAATCAAACTGTGCTTATCAGAGAGATGTGGATAAGCGCTGGAATCAAATCAGCACGGAAGGCAAAAAAGTGAAAAGAAAAAAGGTGGAGAAAAAAGGAAAGTTGCTTCTCCCAGCCAGGGTGAAGGAAGGTGAACTCATGGTGTGGGCTGTATCTGTAAAGAATTCATCCAGATTTTACCCACGAAAGTCAGTAAAGCAAGGCTGATACCATGCGAAGCATACATGGATGCGCTACGGAAGAGTTTCCTTACTGCTGTTTACTGGTCACATTTAAAGTGGAGTGGGATCTCTATGCCGCCAACCACACTGATTGTTCAAACTGGAATATGAAGTAGTTTTTAAAGTTAGGGGAAAAGTACACTATTGTATTCTCTGGACATTCCAGAACAGAAAACAACAAATAACCAAACAGAACTCTCTACTTCCTGAACGATAACTTGAATCATTTTCCGAGTTAATGACTTCTCACCTTACTGCCATCCTGATATAAAAATCTACACAGGAAAGAAAGCAGAAAGCTGCAGCCCCTTAATTGCTCTCCGGGCAGATAAGCATAGCTCGCTGAGCAGCTAAATATCCCACATGCTGTCCTCACGAAGGAAAAAATACACACAACCCAAGGGCCAGAATTATTTGACCCTCTGCAGTCAGTAGCACACAAGAATTCCAATCTCTTTAGGGCTAGTTCTGAAGTTCAAACTATAAAGCAAACACAATAGCAGAAACCGCTGCTAGGGTTCCTCCACCGAATCGAAAAGCTTAGTTTTGTTTCCAGAACTTGACTTCAGATGCATGAAGGTTAAAGCCACCCACAAGTTCTGCTGAGGTCTCTTTTTTATTTTTTTTATTTTAATATTTATTTATTTATCATGTATACAATATTCTGTCTGTGTGTATGCCTGCTGGCCAGAAGAGGGCACCAGAACTCATTACAGATGGTTGTGAGCCACCATGTGGTTGCTGGGAATTGAACTCAAGACCTTTGGAAGAGCAGGCAATGCTTTTAAACTCTGAGCCATCTCTCCAGCCCCCTGAGGTTTCTTTCCTACCATGTTCCACATCTACCAGAGTGTTCATGACTTGACCTAGATGATAGCTCTCTGCTGGTGATGGGCTCGGTGGAGCAGTGCTCGCTTAACATGTGTGAGGTGTACAAAGCAACGAAGGAGTGCAGTGGCGGGGAGGGGGGGGAGATGGCTTACGTAAATGTGAGGAAATCCCTTAATATATATTGGTAAGCATGATAATCATAGAGGGACCTATAATTTAAAGATTCCATTTCAAATCATCTGCCAATGGTCACCCTACCACCAAAGCTGGTGTGTATGTAAGTCATCCGCCATCACTGCAAAATGCCTTCCGCAGAACTGCTCTCATGTTTAAAATTCTACTGCTATTGGTTCTTCTCTTTGGTTAGGCAGTCCTGAATTTTAGGATCTCTTGCTTGAATGGGATTACCCTGGGGGAGAACTAACCATTAAGCCAGAGTCATTAGTCTATCAAATCATTTCCCACGATCTAGTGTTGTTTGTAAGATATGCTATTCTTAATACTAATAGTCACACTAATACTACTAATAATAAACACAGGCAGTTTTAACAAATATAGAGCAGAGGGAGAGAAGAAAGGTTCATGCCTGGGAGAAGAGACAGCTGGCAGGGACATAAGAGCTGGGACAGTAGGGTTGAGCTTGGTTTGCCTCAGAGAAGGGCTGAGGGCAATACAGGGGAGTAGGTGCAGAAGAAGCCACCAAAGACAATTCCGTGAAGGATAAGCATTTGCGAAGTGCGTGAGAATAAACTCCAGCTTTGTGTGACAAGGACTTATGTTCTTCGCAGTAGTTTTAACACTATTAAATTTAACTCATCTTTTTTGCCTTTGACAGTCTTTAGATTAACTGTTTGTCCAAAATTGGCCAAAAGAGTGTTTATTTTTATCCACTGCACTTTGAATTTCGGTAGCCTTGGTCATAGGGGCCAACAGCAAATCTTCCCATTATAATTTGAAACAGGACCAAAAACAATAAATTATAGCAAGAACAAAGTATACCTGAGGGCAGAATGCACGGTGATTAAAATGCAACATTAGCTTGGATTAGATTAGCCAATTCTGTTTTATGATACTCATAAACTGAAAAATCTATACAGGAAAGATTGAATAAATATAGCCAAGGCAGGCTGCATCACTTTAAAATAAATGTTTTTTTTTTTTAAAGGAGTTGGGATATGTGACAAAGCAGACAGGATGGTATAAGAACAAACACTTCAAACATGGCTGCATAGCACTTATGCCTTAAATAGATGAAGGGGATCAGGAATATGGGTTAGCTACACAGCCTGTGTTCCTGCCTTCTGAAATGCCTGGAACGTAGTTAAAGGAGGTAGGGACTTTCCTAAGAATGACGCTTGAAAATACTATGTAAGAGAACAAGTGGCATGGGTTATTCTCTCTCTCTCTCTCTCTCTCTCTCTCTCTCTCTCTCTCTCTCTCTCTCTCTCTCTCTCTCTCTGATTTAAAATAGGGTATCAGCAGCCTAGGTTAGCCTGGAACTCATCCACAGTTTCATACCAAGTGTAACATCAAACTTTGATCCTCCTGCTCTGACTCTTCCCAAATGCCAGCATTACAGGTGTGCATCACCGTTGAGTTTTGGGTGGTGATGAGGACTGAACTCAGGGCTTCATGCATGCTAGATAAGCAGTCAGCCAATTGAGCGACATGTGGGAAGGAGCTCCAGGCAGATCTAATTCCCAATGCATGCATTGTATACAACTTGAAGCATTTTAGGAGATCCACAGATTTCTGCAACTATGACCAAATGAAGTTGTGAACGCTTTTCCTAGCCCAAAAAAGACTCCATAATTATCAGCCATCTCATATTTTCTGCTAGCATTCTCCCTCTCCTGTCCATTGGTAACCACCAAATAACTTCTATCCGTACAGATGGTGATTTGAGAGATTTCAGAGACGATCCTACAGTGTGTCTCTTTATGGCTTGGTTCACTGACCACCATAATTTTCAAGTTCAAACACAGGTGTGAGATAGCTCAGGAGGTAAAGGCATTTGCCCAGGCTTGACCTGTGTTCCATCATTGCACCCCAATGGTGCAGAGAAGAGAACCAATCCCTGAAAGTTGTCCTGACCTCCACATTCAGACCTTAGTACATGTGTGCCCATACAAATACATACAGAGACACACAGACACACGCACAGCATGCAAAAATAAATAAATGCAAAATCTGAAAAAAAATTAAAAATGGACAACATTTTAGTCTGTATCAGAAATATATGTTTTTCATATCCGAGCATTACGATGTATGGATGTGTCATCTTTCACATACTCATTCAAGAGACAGTGGGCATTTGGGTTGTTTCTATTTGGCGCTACTAGGAAAATACCTCAAGGAATATTGACACACAAGGACTGGGGTGTGTGTGTCTTCATCTCTCCTGGGTTTACACTAGGAGAGGTGCTGCTGAGCCACAGCATAGGTAGAAACTTCTCAAGCTGGAGGCTCTCCACAGAGATGCACTACTTAATTCCCATTGTCAGTGCAGGAGGGTCCCAAGTTCATGTTCTCACCAACACTCATTACTATCAGCTCCTTCTCTAGGATATCACACTGGAAACAGAGTCTAAAATTTGCAGTGAGTCTTTGGAATTTAGGTCACTGCAGTGTATTGACTTCAAGGGGGGAACTGGAATCACTGCTCTTGGCTGAAAACTGTTCGTTCCATGGGCATGCTATGAGATTCTATTTGTGCCTCCACTCTATATTCCTTTGTCTTCTAATGCATCCTTTTCTTCCTTAGGAAATGCTTTCCCATTGAAACTCAGCCAGATAGTTTATCTTAATAGCTACATGCTATACAAAGATCCTAACTGTACACGGACAAGAAACATTTACTATAGCATCCATGCAAAAATTGAAACAACCCAAACGTTTACCAGAGAGCGGCTGCCTGGGTGAGATGCATATGTTTGCTATGGAACATTGCATGGCTAACTTAAAGCAGAAATTTGGACTCAGATCTTCAGATCTGGAGGAAAGCCACACACACACACACACACACACACACACACACACACACACAAGCACACACACACACACATACACTTTTTTTAAAGTTGAAAGTATCAGTTACGCAACAGAGTATATGGTATGATCACCCTTCGGGAAACTAAGGGAGAGAGGACAGATATAAATGTGCCTGTGTTCTAAGCATGAATAAAGAGCAGGAAGTATAAATAACTTATGATGGTCCATTTAGAAGGGATTGGCTGCAAAGAAAATAACAGAACAGAATAGGCTTGCACGTTTTTTTTCCACGATACTATCTTAGTAACTAAAAATAAAAAAATACTTTAAAAATGAATTTTGTTGATCTGCTTTTTAATAGTTCTGATTCAAAAGCACCTTCTCTTGAACAAGCTGTGTTCCCAATCCTCCCTGCTCTGAAGAAATGACCTTGGACAGGATTTCCTTCTTCATATGTGGGTCGTCTTAAAAGGGAATAAAAAACCATTGTTCCAAGTAACAACCATAATCCAAATAAGGAAAATGGATAAATCGATCAGCATAAATAGGACAAAACCAAATTAATCTACCACTGTCTTGTACTATTCCCCTTAGTTTCTGTGAGCTTGAATGACATTATTTGTTCTTGGGCACGGGATGACATTCTTTCTTCAGGGGTCCAAAACTACAGGCTTTTGTTAGGTGCTGGCGGAAGCAGCACACATGCCTGCTAACTATGGCTCCACTTTTGGGCGTGTTCACAAAATGTACAAAAATAACACAGTAATAGAGGCGCGCGCACACACACACACACACACACACATACACACACACACTGTTTTCCCCTACTTTAACTTTCTTAATTAAAACTTGCTACTTGTTGAACAGAATGCCTATCCTTGAATATGCAATAGACTTTTGCTTGGTACCGGGAGGCAAGCCCCTGGAGCGTCAAACAGATTTGGCAAGTGCTCTATCACTGACCTATAGCCCCGGTGTTTCCAGCTTTGATTTATTTATTTAAGATTTTGTTTTTATTTTCAGTGTGAGCGTTATGTGTGTGCAAGTGACTATAGTGTCAAGAACAGGGTGTTGGATCCATAGAAGCTTATATTCGAAGTAATTGTGAGCATCCCTTAAGGGTGTAGTGAACTGAATCAGGTCCCCCATGGGAACAATGCATGCTCTTCACCACTGAACCATCTCCTCTTTTTCAATATCTTGTCATCACAATAGCATACCTGAGAGAAGCAAAGAATAAAACTTTTTATTTATTTATTTATTTTAGCTCATGGTTTCAGAGTAATCAGTCTCTCAGGAGGGAAGAGAGCAGTTTATGCCAGGAAAAGAACCAGGAAAGAGACCAAAGGCAAATGCCAATAGATAGTCCACTTCCTTCTCTTTCCAGTTTAATTCTACTGGGGCATCAGACTAGGGAATAGTGCTGCCCACCCAAGGCATGTCTTCCTCTCTGTTATTCTCCTCTGGAAATGTCCTCGCAGATACGCCACGGGTGTACTTCACCAACATCCTATGTGATTTTCAATGCGGGCCAGTTGGCACTGAGCATGAACCATCCAACTCTGCCATGTGGATGGGGGAGTATTTTACATGTCACTGCAGGTGAGAAAAACGAGCATATTTTCTTGCTCCACAGCAATAACCTGGACTTGGTGACAGAGGATGGTGACATTGAACTCATTACTACAATCACAAGTCTAATGGAGAGAGGAAGGATGTCCCCTCCACAGTCATCTGGAATGCAGCTATGGAGGGTCCCCCAGTCCACAGAAGTTTGAAGTGCTCACCAAGTGGATTTGATGAGGTGGGCCAGAAGGGGAAAGCTCCAGGTATGTCGTCAAGGAGAAGAAGCAGATACAAAATCAATATTGTGGGGTATCACTCCCCCCAATTAGATTTGTCAGGCTTCCATGGCAGGGGACTCATATGGATACTGCATGGAAGGTTTGTGGAGCGAATGAGAAAACCTAGGCTGTGAGTCTACCAACATGTAAAGTCAGAACAAGTCTTAATGCTCATGAGGTTTTATACACCCAGCCACGAAAACCTGATTTTAGCAACCACTTACAATTACAGTAATGCTAAAACATTTCTTTTATTGAAAAGGCATTCTGAAAATGAGTTTGCTTTTTACTGACTAATTATGCCATTAGAACAAGTCAAGACCCGGAGATGATAATACCCCTACGACATATCTGCTGGTATCTGATAGGCAGACTGTGGGAGGTGTTGGTCTCAATATGCATATGGTTTGGCATGAAGCAGCAGGAGTTTAATTATTGGGACTGAAGCGGCACCATGGAGCTTCACAATGTGCATCCAAAATTGGCAACGTGTCAAGGGACCGGATACCAGTTTAGCAGTAAGCTGTGGGCTCAGGACATCAGATCCATAAAGGCCAAGACAGGGGAATGGATTACTCCCACTGTGTCCCGAGGAGGGCCCTAAGCTACATCTATCTCCTTACACCTTCTGGTAGGTAATCTACAAAGCTGCTTGACCGCCAAGCGTGAAAGAAGAGCTTGCCTTCTTAGCCAAAATGAGTTAACAATCAGTCAGGTAGGGGAGCTAAAGGAAGGAGAGAAGAGAGAAACACTAACGTGAAAGGGTGATAAACCGAGGCTACTTAACTCGTGTCTTTAGTAGAGAAATGTAAGGTTGAGTAAACATGCCCATCTAAATCCTTTAATCCCGCTGCTGACATTTACAGCAATGGAGAGGGAGGGATTAATCATTTGATCTCCAAATGAATCATTTTAAGCAGTTAATATTTAAAAGTAATAAACTTTGGAGTTGCAGTAATTAGCCTACTAGATCTGATTAATGCCTCAGGTTTTTGTCTCTTTTTATAAAACCCAATTTTCGAGACACACAAAAAGCTAAATTTCCTCAGCCTCGATATCACAGAAAACACAAGACCGGGCCTGAGATTCCTTTCATTTTTGCATGATGACAGAGGTGAGGGAGAACATGGGAGAAAGGAAAAGTTTGGGGTCTAACTGGAAATTCATAGCGGCATTAAGTGCTAAATGGCAAGACCATATGCTCATATTTCTTTTGAAGTCTAGGATCAGGCCCCATTATTCACTATAATGGCATCCAAGACTAAACCAAATCTCAGTCTTTAAAATTAAAAGCATTTTCCTCTTGGCTCTTGAATCTTCCTCTGACAATTGCCAACATGTCTGAAGCTTCAATAAATTTTCAGACTCTCAAAATCTACAAATAAACAAAATATAAATAAGAGAAATAGGAGAAGTAATTTTTTTCTACTTCAGTCTCAAAGCCAGGGTAAAAAGGGTACAGAAACACGTACATTTCACTCTCATTACGTTTCTTTATTTATTGGTGTGGTTGCACACACGGGTGTGCATGCCAGTGCACGCATGTCACAGTGCGAGTGTGGGCGGGCATGTGGAGGTCAGAGGACAGTCTACAGGTGTCAGTTCTCTCCTTCCACCATGTGGGCTCCCATGACCAAACTGGACTTCAGACTTGGCAGCAAGTGCCACCTTGGCAGTCCCACATAATTAATATTTTAATCAAAGGAGTTACAAATACTATTTTTATATCTGCCCAATGCTATTTGTGACATTCTAAAGCTATGTGTATAGCCCTCATGTCCTACATTTTAAGAAATAAGAATTCGATTCTTTTCATCTCTTTGGAACATACACTGTGCAGAAGCATTTAAATATTATCATTTTTGTTAATAAGTCAACTGCCTTCACCCACTCGTAATCAATTTCTTAGTGCTTAGTAGACTTTTTCTATTAGGAAACTGAGGAAATATTAGAAAGGCAAGTTCCCACTGACATGCCACCGCCTCCCAATTCTTGCATATGTCATGTGTGTCATTATTACGTGCAAAATGCTTTCACTCAGCAGAGCCTTTCGGTACAACAGCATCTGAGGTTATTTTTTAGTGCTAACTGTGGCTGTAGCTCAGTGGAGACTGTGACTGCCCACGGCACCAAATGAAATCTCACCCTGGCTGAACTAGGAGAGAGAAACTACAAACCCCCAAATGTGCCATATTCAATTACCCATGTTTGACTATGTCTACTTTTTGGTGCGGTTTGGGGATTACTGTTTAAGAATGTTTTATATACAGTAAAGCTCACAAACCCAAAGCAGACACTTTATGCAGTGCAAGAAATGCAGCCACCACCAGCCCAATCTGTTGGGGCAGCTGGCCCAATCCCTGCGTTCAGGGGCGTGGCTGCCCCAGCGGAGTAGCATACCCCTTAAATAGGATCGGGGCGCCTGAAGGAGCCCGTTTGGTTCTCCCCTGCGTACCTTCTGCTCCGCTGGACCCTTGGTTCTGTAAGTTTCCTTATTTTCCCTTGTATTAAAACTGATTTATTATAAAGGACTATCGTGGTTATTCCCTAACCCCTATAACCGCTGGTACCTTTGCCGGTACACCAATCAGACATGGAACCTCTGCACCGAACTCGCTAAGTTCTTTCACGCTCCCAACCCTAATGGGCAAGCACTCGCCTGCTTCAGACAAATCAGCCCTGTCTGCTCTTTGATCCATGCTAATGGAGGCATGTGGTCTGGATTTGGGATCCTTTGGATTAGTGGAATGTTTCTGAGATCCTTCCATGTTCCACATGTCAATGTCCTGTGACTTTGGATTTAGGATCCTTTGGATCAGTGGAATGTTTCTGAGATCCTTCCATGTTGCCACACGTCAATGTCATTCTTTGGTACTGTTGGGTGACGTTCAATTGAATGACGATCCTCCACTTTGCCGATTATGAACATGGTGGCAATGAACACATGTTTTCATTTGTTTCAAGTAAATACTTGGGAAATGAATTCCTGGACCATGGAGGGGGGTGTTATTTTTAACTGCCTATAAGCAATCGCCAGTTTCCAAAGCGGTTGTACCAATTTACATTTCATTTTCCATCCGCATTGTACGAGAGCTCCATTGTTCCAAATTCACCCTTCCGTGATACCGCCAATCATCTCCTGTTCTAAGCAGTCACGGTGTGTTGTGCTTATTTCATTGTGCGTGCATATGTAGGCACAAGCACGTCACAGCACACATGTCAGAGGACACCTTGCTGGTGCTGGCTGTCCTCCACGGTATGGCACCGGGAATTGAACTCTCATTTATCAGGCTTGGAGGCAAGGTCTTTGAACCGATCAAGACTTTTTGACAGACTTGTTTTTCTGGTGTTTTTTGTTTGCCTATTTGCTTTGTGGATACAGGTTCTCACTATGTCTCTCAGGCTAACTTTTGATGATCTTACCTCCGCGTCCCAAGTCTGAGACTCACCAAATAACTGAATATCTACTACAAGCAGAGCTGTTCTTTTTAATCCCGGCAATTCTAGTGGATGAGCTAAAGTATCCCACGGCGCCTGTAATCTTCATCTCTTTGGTGGCTAATAATGCCATGTACTTCCTCTCATATGTATTAAACATTTCTGTACTTTTTAGGTAACATTTCTTTCAGAAGTTTTCTTATAAATTTATTATATACTATATAATTTATATGCATATTATATATTATTCTATATACTATATTTTATATATGGTATTCTATATACAAGCGTTTTGAACACATACACACACATGTGCACACAGGAATATTTTTACATAGACCACTGTTTGCATTTTCAGTTGCTTAAGGGTATTGTATGTAAGAAGAATGATTTAAGTTTGGTGGCGTTTAATTCATCAAGCTTTCTTTAATATTTAGTCTTTTTGCAACCTACCACATTTTGCCTATTCCAACATATCCCAGAACACACCCAGCTTTTTATGCTGTTTTGTAGGAGAAACTAAAAAGAAAGAGCAGACAAGAAAAATGGTTGGAAATGATTTTACTTATTCCTGGAACTGACCAGCCCCTGTCTGCGTGAGCACCGGGACAAGTCTCAGTCTCCTGTCTCCTCACCTATCTGAAAGATTTACTGCATGGCAAAGCTTTCTCCACTGTGAAAGTCTGGAGCAACAGAAAATGGCAGGTGATGGAACTTGAGACTACGAGGAGAATAATATAGAAGTCCAAAAGAAGGAACTGAGAAAAAGGTTTTAGATAGAACTATATACCTAACTGGCTAAATTTCCTTCCTCACTAGAGACCGGCTTATACTTCATCTTTAAGCTAAATCTAAAGAGCTTAAAACAACAACAACAACAACAACAACAACAACAACAAAAAACAAAAAACAAAACAAAAAACCCAACAAAACAAAAACCAAGCCAAGCTTGGTGGTGAATACCTGTAAACCCAGTAATGAGAAGTTTGAAGCTAGAAGACTGTTGGGTTTGAGGCCAGCCTGGGCTACCCAGTTAATTCCAAGACAGCCTCAGCTACAGTGTGAGACCTTGTCTCAAAAACACACGTACCTAGGAAGGAGAGGAATGGAGAAAGATGTGTGTGTGTGTGTGTGTGTGTGTGTGTATTGGCTCCTGCCACAAAAGTCATGTTTAGCTCTATGTCTGGTTGACTTGGGAGATGGTTTTTGCCCCCACCCTGAATGACAAACGTACTGGGTTCCCAAAGCAGAGATTATTTTTTGCCTTTGTTCATTGGTGATTTAAAATTGGAGGTCTTCCCCTTAAAGACCCACGCTACTAATTCAGCCAGTGTCAATATTTTGCTGTCTCTTCCTTCTTCCAGGGATTCTCAAAAATCCCAATTTTGCTGTCGGAGACTCTGTAAGTCTCCAAACTTGCTGTATATATATTTCAGACTTTTACGCATGCCTTTGAAAAAAGTTTGGGAAAGACCCATTAGAGAGTTGCTTCTTTGTTGATATTGTTTCTTTCCGTTTCTTCTTCAGTTCTCCATTTGGTAAGTGCACAGAAAGCCCTCACTTTAGGAGTGTACTGTAGGCAGAGGCTGATGAGGATCGGCTGTGTCCCCCTGTGAAAATGACACAGAGAATGCCAGGATGGATCACGAAGGTCAGCAAGCTGTTTATATTGAAAGGACCCCATCAGTCACGCCTGAGACGCGAGGCTGCCTCTTTGGAAACTTGAACTCTTCATTCCGGCCAGGCAGACACCTCTTCCTCTTCGAGAAGACTTTGGTGAGTTGTCTGCTGGCCATGTTGGGAGAATGTCCCCTGGGTAAGCCACCGAGGAATGCTCAGGTGCAAAGGGATCCACAGAAGGACCACGAAGGTCAGTGATGGTGGAGAGTTTGAGAGCAGTATTGTGGAATCAGCTATCTTTCGCAGAATCAGAGGAAGAACAGCATACCCTGATTCCTCATTCTGAATAGTGCATTCCTGCCAATTATCCACTAAACTGCTATCTGTCTTAGTTTGGATTTCATTGCTGTGGAAAGACACCATGACCACAGCAACTCCTAAAGGGGACAGCAGTGAACTGTGGTGGCTTGCTCACGGTTCAGAGGTCCAGTCCACTCTCATCATGGCAGGGAGTACGGAGGCATGCAGGTAGATGTGGTGCTGGAGCTGAGAGTCCTTACATCTTCATAGGCAGGCAATAGGAAGGGGTCTAATAGTCACACTGAGGGAAGCCTGAGCAAAAGGGACCTCAAAGCCCACCCCCGCAGTGACACACTTCCTCCAATGAGACCATACCCCCTAATGATAACACTTCCTTTGAGGGTCATTTTCTTTCAAACCACAATAGCTGTTTTCAATTTGTAAAAGTTGCTCGTGTGTGTGTGTGTGTGTGTGTGTGTCTGTGTGTGTCTGTGTATTAAAGATTCATATTTTAATGAGCATGAGTATTTTGCCTGCATGTATGTCTGTGCACTGCTTGCTTGCCTGGTGTCCCCTGAGGACAGAAGAGAGCGCTGGATCCCCAGGAACTGGAGCTCCCACGTGAATGATGGGAATTGAATCCAGGTCCTCTGGAAGAACTTGTGCACTCTTCATGCTGAAACACTTCTCTGAGTCTACTGTACATAGCTTGTGTACGTACAAAAGTTAGAAATATGTTTTCTTTGCTATAGTGCTTTTATTTGGGGGTATTATAGTTTATATAAAATGGTTTTAAATAAAAATCATCTTTTAAAAATTTTAATCCTTTTAAGGTTTCTGCTTCCACTGAAAGTCCCCTCTAATTTTGGGGTGTGTATGTAGCCCCTGAAACAGACTATATGGATTTACAACCACGTTCTTCTGGCCACCTCTGCTATAAGAGCCACAGAACAAAAATAGTGTGTTCCTTTCTTTCCTGTAGCTCTGAAAAGGGGAGTTGCCAGAAGTCTCAGGGGAGTCAAGAGAAATCGTTCAACATGTAGAGGGGGCCACACACCCATGCATTCGCTCTTTCCTTTTTCATCAGGAATATGGAAGGGCAGCAACCACTCAGGGAGCCATAGGATAAAAGCTACACACTAAGGGTGGCCGACCAGAACACATGGAAGTGTCCTGCCTCCTGGGTGGCAGCTTTGATCACTGGACCATTTGCTGTTCAGATTATTTGTGAGAAAATAATTCCTTGAGGTGCTGCGGCCACTGTGTTCGAGCTTCCTGATACTCACGGCCCAAGTCGTCCGTGTGCTATCCTGAAACTTCTCGAATTCTTATTGCTTTCCCACCCCCCAACATTTGTCTTTAATCCATCTTAATTTATTTTTGAATATGTTGAGAGATATGGGTCCAATTTTACATTCTTCCAGATGGATAACCAGTTGTGCCAGCACCATTTATCAAATCCCACTGAATTCGATTTTTTTTTGTTTTGTGTTAAGTTTCGCTATGTACTACGATCTGTTTCTAAAATGCTATTCTACGACACTGAACTCCTTCTTAGTATTTGTACCAATACCACATAGATGTGGTACAGTGCTTCAGACTACAGCAGTCAGAATACACAAGGCCACTTCAACCTCACTATTCACTTTTTACATATGTTTTGGATCTAATTTTAGACTTCCATTCCTCCAAATGAATTTTAGATCACTTACTTGAATTGAAAATAATCCCAACTCACTGGGGTACCATTCAATGCTTTCCCTTTTGTGTATCCATTTTGGGAGAACTGCTTTTTGTAGCCTGCCGTTTCCTCGTCCCCAAATCACTGTCTTCCTGGTCACTCAGATCCTATGTGTCATCCAGCGATACTTTATGAAGGCTCCATGTCATCCCTATCCCCATAAAATATACATATTCCAAGCATACTCTCTCTGGCTCATCCAAAACTGCCGCACAGCTAATGAATGGCCAAGCTGGGATACAAGCACATGTTATCAGGATCTCAAATCTATACTTTTAACTTGCATATTATAGTACTTGTGTTGTTTATATGTTAATCTTGCATTAATTTACATACCATGCATTTCAGATTCTATCTTTATCCTCTGCAGCACATGGTTTTGTGTGCATATAATCACATACTGGAAAAAAATTGCTGATTTAACATTTTTCAAGTAATATATCCACCGTTTTTCTTCTCTTTTGCAGAAATCAAAATATCAAAATAATTTTGATTAGTAATTGTGAGAGTAGGTGAATCAATTATATGCTGTTGATTTTAAATGAAAGACCCTAGTATTTCACTATTTAGTGTGATGTTTGGATGTGTCAAAGATCATCTTAAGTATAACATATTTATGTATATGTATCATCTTAAATATGCTGTATTTATATCTATCATCTTCAATATAAGGTACTTATGTATATGCATTTTCTGGGTTCTTTCTTGGTTTTATTTAGTATATTTTAAAAAGAATGTCTTCTAAAATTTTCCATCATCTCCTGATAAGATCATGTGATTAAATTTTGATTTATTAATTTTATTATGCTAACAGATTTTTTGCTTCCATTGTCTGAAGATTAATAAATACTTGGTTAATAATTTGATCTCCTGGACTCTTTGCTTTATCGGTTGGTGGGTTCTGACATGACGAAAGTAACTTAAAATTTTACACAGTACTGAGAAACAATGTAGTCTACAGAACTCCTACCTGTATTACTTGAGGACTGTGTCAGACAGCTTTTTAAATACTGGATTTAATATACTCAAGGCTAATTTTTAAAAACAAGTCTCTCTTCATGTTCTGAAACATTCTGGATTAATCATCACTCCTGAGAAGGAACATTTCCTCTGGGGTTTTCATATTCCTACCTTAGTCCTAGTTAGCAGTTATAATCCTTCCGTCATCTCTCCTTAGTTCTTAACATGGACTTTCATATTTAGGAGGCCTTATTTAATTTTTTTGTACTCATAGAGAGCGAGCCCAGAGGCTCACACATTCTAGGCAACTCCTCTACTATGCAGCGATGTTCTTAGCCTTCCCCTTCCTTCCCTTTTAATTTAGAGACAGGATCTTGAACATGAGATCTTCCTGCCTCAGTCTCTGAGTAGAAGGCAAGTTTGTAGTAGCATGCCCAGCCCTAGTCTTTTTAAAAGAGTTAACATCTTTCTTTGTTTTTAACTCCAGTTTTATGCTGGTCACCTAACTCTCATTTCTCATTTCCTGCTATTTATTCATTTCTTTAGAAGTATGGCACATTCTGTCATTGTTGATTTTTATTCTTTAAAAATACTCCGTGTCAATATATTTTTCTTATTAGTGTGGCTTTTAACATCTTCTATAAATTCTAGAAGTAGAATTTTATTTTTAGTTTCCATTGTTTCTTCTCAAATCAATGAACATAATAAATAATCTGTGGGGAGTAAGATTATTTTGGTTTTTCTTTCTGTCATTTGATGTTTCTATATTGTGTGATCACATTTTGATTATAAAATCTCATGAATATTTTGTTACATTTTTGTGACCATATACCTAAGTGGTTTCTGAAATTATTCCAGAATGCTGCAACTGTATCATTTTCTATTCAGCGTTATAATCTCTGGACACGCACAGGTAAGAGCTAAAGAGAATCTCACTGTACGCTTAGCCCAGTCTGGTCTCAAACTCATCATCTGCCTGGCTCAGCTCCCTGAGTTCGAGGCTTGCCCATATACACCACCATGCTTATCTGCTGGCTCTCTTATTACTTCTTTTACATCTGGCTGATCCTGAAGAGGGCGATTTAAAATAACATATTATAAATATATTTTAACAAGGTGCTTTTTTTCTAATACCTTTTGCTTTGGTACTTTATGCCTTTTAATAGATGCAGTTGAAGAGCCTGCCTTTGTTGCATGTTGAATTTGGAACTCTGGGCCTCATGTGGGCTATACATAAGTACTCTATCTCAGAGCTACCCCCATTCCTATTAAATTTTTTAATAATAACTTCTATCTTTTTATAGATATTAATAAAGCGACCCTTATTTTGTTTATTACATGCATTTACCTGGCATCCCTTTATTTTCCACCTTTTTAGAAGGCATTTTAAGCATGTTCCTTATGAATACCAATAACTTTTATGAACCACGTGAATAGCTTATGTCAAAGTTCTGAACATTTATATTTCATACAATGCGTGTTATAGACGTGATTCCTTCCATCTTGCTTTATGATTATTCATGATTTTCCTTGTTTCCTCCTTTTCCTGGGAGCTGTTTTTGCTAATTTGGCCAGATTGCTATTCATTCCCCTTTCCCCCTGCTAATTAGGTAGGTCTATTGTGCCTTTTCCTTCCCCTAATGATCACCTTCCTTTCCTGACATTCATATTCAAATACATGTTTTTCATTATTACATGAATGTAAGATAGCAATTATTTCGCTCAGAGAAAGCTCTATTTCTTAAGGGTTTCCCCTCCTTCCCTTCAGATGAGACACGATTTAGGGAGGAACTCATTGACTTTCAGCAACACTTTCCCACAACTACTGAAGCTGGCAGCGATTCCTGAACACCTTTAATTCCAGCCTCACCCTCCTGTGAACCTGCCCATCTCGGTGACCCTTCTACACTGCCTGTTGCTCCGCCTTTGCTATCAACTTGCCAGCTCCTGGCCCTTCGATCTTAGTTGCTGTCTCTTCTCGAATACTATGACCCACAGTGTTGACACAGTCTCTGGATCTTTACCTGCCCTAAATGGGTATCCGTTTTGTGGACAGACAAATGATGTACATCTTAAGTCTGCTTTAAAAGCCTAGGGCTCCTCTTGCTTCAGCCTCCCAAGGGCTGGGATTACAGGCATGAGCCTCCACATCAGGTTAATACGTATGATGGGTCTCAGGATGCGCTACCTCGGATATGGCCCTTTGGCGTTTGAGAAAATGGTAGAAGCAAACACAGTGATGATTGGCAGCTAAGAACTGTGTTTTCGAGACAGCATTTACTATTTCCTTGGGTCAATAAGGCAACTCAAAGCAGGACGAACGCGGGGCATCTCGTCTTCATTTTGTCTGTGTAGCCTTTGCTTTGGACAACTGCTTATCTCTGCATACAGTCATCCTAATCACTCAAGGATTGTCTCCCTAGGAGCTCGCAACCCCTGGACTAGTTCATTCCCTCACGGCTGAAGGCACAGAGATAAGGAAGAGTATCCCCAGGCCTCTTATCCTGGCATCTTTACACAATGTCTAAGTCCAGTTCTGAACTCCTAAACTAGTCAGGGTCACTGAAGATGGACTCTTCCATTAAAATCCACAAATCCCTGTAAAATCAGGAACGAAAACTGAAGGACTTGGGCTACTGGTCAAAAGAATAAGGTCTGAATTGTGTCTCTGCCCCTGGGCTGAGCTAGGACTTTCTAAATTGTCATCAAGAACAGAAGATTAATATCTAGCAAGAGACTCTCTGACAAAGAACAAATGTATACTATGGCCCTCTCTATTAAGATTTAATTCAAATGAACCCTGTCAATCATGTGGACAGAAAAATGCACTCCAAGAAAGCTGTCTGTTTAAGACTTTAAGAAACAGCATAAAGTCTGCCAAAAAGTCAACAGAGTGGTCCCCTTGGCTGTTGTCCACTCTCACCCCATGAGTGTGGTCTTTTATTTTTGTTTTAGGTTGTTTTTTGGGGGGAGGGATGGCTATGCTGACCCCATGAGAATATTTTTATCTCAATGATCTCCTTAGCTACTGTCCACTTGTACCTGTAAGAGTGCCTTGTATTTTTCAGTAGCAAACTCCATCTTCCAAGCTACACTATGTCTCATTGGAATTCTTTTGAGGGACATCACAAGGACCAGATAAGGGAGAAACTTCCAGAGAGAGATTGCAGTAGCAATCACTGCTCTAAATCTGCCAGTTACCCTGGAATCCAGAAACAGCAGAGCCCCCCAGGAACAGAAGAAAACCCCTCACAAGATGTATATGTGTATAGTGAATGTGTGCTACATGTACACTTTTGTATTGTGTTCGTGTGTGTGCGCACACCCATCTGAATTTTGTTTTCTGTTTTGGGTATTTATTTTATTTGTCATTCAAAAATCATTAATTTGGATTTCAGCTAAGACTGTACTACTTTCTTCAACACATTATTTACTTTATCTTACCTGTTTTCATTTTAATTTTGGCATTCAGAATTAAATTCAGGGTCAAAACACGTGTTCTATTATTGAGCTACATTCCCCAGCCTTTTTTATTTTTTGGTTTGTAAGTTATGTTTTTTTTTCTTCAAGTAACTGATTATCATTGCTTTTGTTGGTTTTAAGTTTTGTTGTTACAGGTTCCTTTAGGTGTTTTTATTATGTATACTTAATTGTGTATCTGTCTGTGTGTCTGTGTGTGGGTATATCTATGTGAGTTTAGGCACCCTAGGAGGCCAGAGTTGTGGGACCCCCACTGGAGTTACAGGTGGTTGTAAGCCACCCAGTGTGAGAGCTGGGAATCGAACTCAGATCCACTGCAAATGCAGTACCTGCCCTTCACTGCTGAGCCACCTCTCTGGCTCCCATATTTTCCTACTTGACTTCAGATCATCCTCTCTCATCTCTACTGTCCCTTGCAAGCCATCTGCTTCATTTCTTTGCCTCCTATTCTGCTCACTGCTTGCTCGATGCCATTAAGCATGCTGTTTTCTTGGGGTTCTGTGAGAAACCACAGGAAGTCCTACTACTCCCTAAGAACAGGACTGCCTAGTTCCTGAAGCAGATCTCCGAACTGGCATTCGCATGATACCAAGAATGGGAAACAGCATCTGTTTAAGCTTCCCTCCAGCCAGAGGGGACATGGAAGCAGGTATCCCTGTAAGAGCACATCCACTTATATGTAAGTTTCATTTCAGAGACAGGCCAGCCTCTGTCTGGAACCCTGAAACTACAAGCAGCATTCTTTCTGGTCTTCACCTACTCTGAGCTCTCATGGGGTACAAATGAAAACACACCTGACTTCACTCAGCCCTTCAGGCCCCTGGTAGCTCTTCATCCCATCTGCAGTGCTGATCACGGGTCATCACTCAGCTTGGTCAGCTAGGAGGAGGAGGGCGGAAGGGGAAATCATGCAAGCCACTATTTTGCCAGAATCCTGGGCAGACATTTATAGAGAACCCAGACTACTCATCTAGTGTTCTTTTGTTTCTTCGTTAACAAGGGACAGAATTATATGCAAAAGATGAAGTAGGGCTGGGGATGTAAGCCAGGCAGCATAGTGTTTGTTTACCATGCAAATTTGCCCCAGCTTGGCAGTCAAGGAGACTGAGCTTAGGGAGGTGGCCCGCATGGGTACCTTTCTCTTTCCCGCTCCCCCTTCTCACTGCTCACCAGCAGAACTCCACAAACCACACATGAACTGAACCTGGACTAACCACGGATGAGGTCACAAGGCACATTTGTCGGAGCAGGGCTTCTGGAAACTGTATTCTGCAAGGAATAAAGGGAAAACAAGCCCCAAAGGGATGCATTTCTGAGGGTGAGGCCACACAGCTGGTGAAGACCAGAGATGAGTCATGCTTAGCAACCATCAAGAGCCTGTCTTGGATCTGCCTTCCCTTTTCCCCTTCTATCCGAAGATAGTTCTTACTTTGATTTTGTTGATACATCAGCATAGATACGATGCTGACAGTGATAACCTTCCTCTCTGTGGCCAGTAACTTTGTGTGTGTGTGTGTGTGTGTGTGTGTGTATGTGTGTGTGTGTAAAACTCTGAAGTTCATTACACTCACACAGAAGACTATATTAAACACTTAGGTTTTGGACTATTTGTGGTGGGGGAATTTTTGTAGGCTTGCAGTTCAGAGAAATGAAAGTTTTATTATTCTTAGAGAAACTGCCTTTCAGATTTCAACCCTCAAACCAATATTCCATGTTGGGCTTTATATCTATTCTTGTTTCCTCAGGAATTCCAGGGACACATGAACATAGCATGGACAGCTCTAGCACAGGAAAAAAAAAACACCTTTCATTTTATCCCTTCTCCCAAACTGTGGGCTGATGGTTGGCAGCTGTTTTGTAAGAAATGTGTCTCTGACCTGATGAGATAAGTTCTCTTCAAAGAGGAATCAAATAAAATAGTACCCAAGAATGCAAAACATGTCATTGTCACCTGTAAATGCCTCACACATACAGACAGCAACAGAACTGCAGAAAGAGCAATTCTTTCTGCCGGCCAAAAAAAGCACCCAGGAGATTTAAAGAGAAAGAGAGAAAAGGAGAAGGAGAGGGAGGGAAAGAGAGAAAGAGACAGAGACAGATGGGGGAGGGAGGAAAGGGGAGAGGGAGAGAGAGGAGAGAATGAAAGACAGAGGGAGAGACAGAGATAGGGAAAGAGGAAAGAGGGAGAAAGAGGGAGGGAGAGAGAGATCTGTGTGAGATCCAGTCCACTTGCCCATAACTGTGAGACTGAAATCATCCCAGCTTTAGAGGATCTAAATATAACATGTAATTAGCAGGAGTCACCTGCCAGTCAGTGAAACCATAAAAATCTGATTAAAATCAAATGTGATGACAGGCCAGTAGAATATGTTGATAAAAATAAAAACCTTGTATTTCTCCATTTGAGGTCCCCATGTAACTGCATCAACGGGGCCTCTATTTTTCCCTTCCTGCAGGTGAAATGGTATTTCCTCGTGTCACTTAAGGAACAGAGGGATGCAGGATGCAGGGAACAACCTGTTTTGAAACTCTGTAGATGAGCTAAATTAGCATTAATTTAGAACTTTGGAACTGTTTCAAAGATCTCTGGCTACTGTTAATACTGTTAATCTTTCATTTTTATTGTGTGTATGATGTCAGGAACTGTGGCAGGAAGCACATTTTGTCAATTAAATAATTAATCCCACAGCATAATAGTCAGTAAGGAAAAAAAAATTGACATTTGTCAGGTTCAAAGCAAAAGAAAGCCCGGGAGAATTTTCCATTATGCTTGCTCAAGAAAAACACGGTTTGATAGCAAGCTTGCTTATTTGCTTCTCTGCTACACCTACCAATCCTGCTCTAAGAAGGAGGACAAAGGAGAAGTTTGGGCTGGGGAAGTGGCACTTGCTGTTCAAGCATTCGGGCATGAGTTCAGATTCCAGCACCCATGGAAAAAGCAGTAGGCTGGATGGATGTCAACCTCTGGATGTCACAGGAACACCACACACACACACACACACACACACACACAAAGAGAGAGAGAGAGAGAGAGAGAAAGAGAGAGAGAGAGAGAGAGAGAGAGAGAATCCCAAGATTTTTCTGGTGCTCATCCTCATCTACCCACTAGAAATTCGGATCAGTTTTACTTCCTGTATGTGACTTGGATGTGCTCGCTTTTCACTATCGAAACCATTACATGTTAATAGGGAATCAAAGACAATTTACTGCCCTAAAGCAAGTGACAGTTTTTAATACTTGTTCTCTTTTTTTGGCACCCGCACAGAGCTTTGGGGCTAAGCACTAAGAGCTAGGGGTTCAACCGTCCTCCGTGCAAGGCACCTCTCTGGGAGAGCTAACCATGACGTCTCCAAGCCTCGCTGTCTCAATCTGCAGACGAGTCGGCTGCGGAGCCTCCATCACGTGGCCACACCCAGCGCATTCAGCGCATGGGCACAGTGCGCACAGGCACACCTTAGCAAGAATTAGCCACCCGTTCTATTGTTTAATGAACTCTAATGCAGGGGCCTGAGGCTGAGTGCTTGTACCTCTGAGCACCGTACCTTGGCTTTTCCCTTCCTTTCTGCTCATAACTCGGCCCCGCCCTCCACTCCTCCACTCGGATCCAGATGAGAGGCCACCTTCTGCCACCTGGCTCACTTTCTCCTTCACTAGTCCCTGGCTTGCAAGGAGCTGAGTAATAGTACTCTTTGGTCCCCTACGAACTCGGGTTCCACGGTTTCCACAGATGGTGTCGCCACTGTCGTTCACAACAGCCTGCGCTGGATTGGCACTGCCTAGGAGGTGAAAAATCTAAGGGAGCTATTTTTAACCTGGTTTAAGCATCCTCCTCTCTGCCAAAACTAAACGCTTGCTTGGGGTGGGGATGAGCCTCCCCGGTGCTTTTTGCCACATGTGCAACCGAGATTTCTCCTAATAGTGCTGCACAAAGCAGGGCAGTTCTACTACTCTTCCCACGACATGACACTAACCAGTTATTTTTGTTAGAGAAAAGCAAGACTTCATGTAGGGTTCAGATGGCATGCATTGCCGACTTTACAAAAATAGTGAAAAATGTATGTTGATAATGTTTTTCAGCTGTGGAGACAATATGAGAGGGAAAAAAGGTTCAGCATTCTAGTATACAGTGTAAGGATCATATGAGTGTTTGCTGACTTCCCAAGGGTACCCAGCCAAGTGCGCTCTGTATCTCTTTTCAATGGAATTAAAAATCTGAAGCTATCTTGCCCCTCTTCATGAAATTTCAGTATATAGTAAGGAGTGCTTTTGAGGGGGAATCTCTCTCCAGGAAATTAGGTAAATTTATTTTACAATATAAACTGATTTGGACAAATGAATACCCTTTCACTTTATTTAGCATGATTTCTCAGGTAACGCAGAGGAGAAAGGAATCATGGGTACACAAGCGCGAGCCTCATGAATGACTCATGAATAAATGTTCCTTCTGCGTCATCCCTTTTTAAAGTTTCCTAGATTTGCTCCCTGTTAATGTCAAGTTCTCAGTCACTCAGACAATGAGGTGACTGAAAACACATGCAGATCGCTGTTCTTACTGAAGTTCCATACCTTCTAGTTTCCCGATTCAATTAACCAAGAGGCACTAGGTCTACAGACTTTGAAATGCTCATGTAAGAGGGTTTTATTTTCACTGGCGAAACCTTGCCCGCATCTCAGTCTTGTACAAGAGAAAGTTAACTGTGTGCCCTCCTTAAAACACGGGGCTTCTTTAGAAGTACGAGAATCAGTCATTCTAAGATGCCACACCAAAGTTACGAGAGTCACCGTTTGAATGGCAAGGCAGGGAGCAGGAAAACCGAGTGAGGGAATGGCAGGAAATGTGTGCAAATGACCAAGTCCTGGGGCCTTCCGGGAAAATGTAGGCTGTGTTTAGTATGAGGTTGCAGGGGAGAGAGAATAGAGACTCCTTCCATGCCCCTAGCTTGTATAATATAGACACTAGCGGATGGATGGGCTGGATGGAATGTGAGGTTCGCTAGACCCCTAACTCTACTCTTCTGGGTGCTTGTGAGATCTTCTTTCTCAATACCTGCTTTCCTTCACCATCTCCAATAGCCGTGTTTGTGAGTGTACAAACTCTCAACTTCATACGTGCACAGATGTGGGGCTGAGGAGTTCTATTCAACGTGTGTCAGGCCCCAGGTCTGTGAGCCCATGTGTCACAGGTGGCTTTCTATCTCTTATCTGGTATACTGTGTGACCCACTAGGTATTTTAAAATCGGAACCATCAGCCAGGACAAAAAAAATAGTCATTTCACCATCTAGGGCTTGAAACCCAGGGGCACCCCGAAGTTAGGAACACACCCGCATGCCTTGTGCTTGACCAGAGTGTGTACCTACCTTGTCTAGGATACTCGTCCGCTTCTCTGTGGACCAGATCCTTTACTCTGTTTCCGTAAAGCAGCCGCGAGGAATCATGGTCAAAAGCTTTCAAGGTTTCGCTGGAGCTGTAAGACTTCTGAGTGGGGACCCTACACTCCTCATTGTCCGCGGACGAGTTCGTGTACCGCCGTTCCTTTTCTCGTCTGCTCTTGGTCAAGGAGCAGTAAGGCCGGCGTTCTTTTACATCCATACTTCATTCCTTCTCTGGGCACATCGGTCCCGCTTGTTCCAACGGCCCGCTCAGAGTTCAAGTCTCACTGGCCTTTCTGCAAAGACAAAAGGTTGGCATGACGTCAGCGCTATCGTCGTCCACAGCCTGACTCCTTGCTGGCCGTCTCAGCCAATGGGCTGAGTTTTGCTAGGCAGAATGCCATTTTTAACACCGAACTGATATCTGTAAGATTCTCATAACACAGTCTGTAATGCCAACAGGTGTGGCACACTTTCTGCTCTGGACATTCGTGCGAAGCATGTTCCATGATTGCCCACCACCATGATAACACAAAATACAAATTAAACTCAAGCTTGAATATCAATATGGAAGCCAGTTAAGAATTGGCTGCAATAGTTTGTTCAATATCCCATAAGGGAACGATTTTCTCCCACAGTATTTTAGTGTAGAAAAAATTCCTTTCTTTTCCTTCCAAAAAAAAAAGCATGTTATTAATTTTTTTTTCACCTTTTTAAAGCAAAGGAACAAATTGGGAGATTCTTATAGCTGGAACGTCATCAAACGTATTGAATAGTGTATTCATTTTTTTTAACAAAGACTTTTGCTTCAGAGGGCAATTTTCATGTGTTAAGGCCCTAAATGCCTTGAACTACGGAAAGAGCTTTCCCCCTCTCCTAACCCCCTTCTTGAAAAGCACTTATTTTCTGCCCTAGCATGTGAACTTAATCAGTTGTACCCTGATATTTAAGGTAATTCAAGTGGCTAATTTGATGGAGGCACTTTTTCTTTCTTTCTTTCCTTTTTTTTGGAACTGCTGATAGCAAGAATATGTTAGAAGGAACAGAGCAAATTATGTTTCTTTGCTTAGCAACTGTCTTTTTTTTCCTGAATTTGCTGAACTGACAGCGGACAGGGCTCAGGGTCTGCTGCTAGCTGGAAGAAGGAAAGTTGCCCAAGGCTAATCCGCATTTTGTGATCCTCTTTTGTCTTTATTGTTTCTCATTCTGTCCTTCATTGTAACCTGAAGGTTCCCAGGAGCTCCGTCTTCAACCCTTGGTGTATGGCCCCACTCCAATCCCACTTTCCGAAATCTACTTTTTATCCCAGGGTTTCCACAATCCACTTGAAAGAGACTCCTGGCTAGTTCCTATTCCTCGCCTTGCTTCTGAATCTGCAGGGCTGTGACTTCCATTTAAGTATTTTCTTCCATGCAGATTCCCCATGCAAAAGAGGCTCTTGCCCCTTCTTCACTGTCTGTCATTAGACCCATCACACCGCTCTTTAGCGGGCTTCTGATGCGGAGTCTTGTAACCTCTGATTCTCCCACACTCACACCGCTTACGTTGAGGTTGTCAACAAGTCTCCCTCCTCCATCTTGACCTGACAAGTAGCCCTATCAGCTTCTGCCTGCCTTCCATCCAGATACTCAAAGGGGGGCAAAACTCTGGGCTGGGATAGTCACGGACTCTGCTGTGCTTACTTATAAACATTTGGGATACTCTCCAAGCCACGTCTTCAGCCAAATTGCATACCATGAATGACCAATCAAGGCTTTCCTTAAATGGGTTTCCACATTCCCCTACTTTTGAATTGAACTAGGTCATTCAAAGTAGTAATTAATGTTTCAGATTGTTCAAAAAAGAATCTTCACTTCTCCATCAGTTTTTCCTTTATTGTAACTGTATTCTAATGTAATATTTTTTTACTGACTCTGATTCATGAATTCGCTATTCTCTTACAAATTCTTCTAACAGCTCTTAATAAAACCTGAGTTTTTATTGTAGCTTTCCTTTTAGCTTACTTTGAAAAATAACTTCTGGTAATGCAACAGAAACTATAATAAAATTAATGAGTTTCCTTATTTTAATTATTCTAACCAAACAGTTTATTTTAGGTGAATATTTACGGAATGCCTCCATGAGTGCCGAAGACCTAGGAGTGGATAAGGAATGTTACTGCTCAAATGGACCCTCCATTTGGTTAGTGAGATAGTAACATACTTTCCAATGGGATTGTTAAATAGAAATTAGAGGAGCTTGTAATGGGGACTAGGCTCCTACACTAGGACCCAAATGGGACATGCATGCTAAGGTTCAGAGGAAAAATCGTGGGATTTTCCTTTAACCACCCGAGCAAGAGATTCAATCAAGGTCGCTAAAGGGAGCAATATCAATCAATATGGTAACCATGGTCTCGTGCTTTATTTCTTATGAAAACTAACCTGAAAGTAACTTCCAGCCAGCCAGTTTCTCTTTCTGTTCTCACCTTACAGGAAGTGTGATTTCCAAACAATTGGTCACTGCTCTTTGCTTCTGAGTTTTTTTTTATCAGCCCTTCTCTGTTTATAAAATCTTACCTGTCTGCTGAGCCTATTAAAATACTGACTCTGTGTTACAGAGTGATCAGCGGCCTGTTTCCAGAATCTGAAGAAAAAGGCACTAATTGGCCTTAATGATCTTTCAATTACATTGTTATAATTTCTCCTTTGACACACTGAATAAATATGTCTTAAGTTCAACACAAATTTCCTTTCTAAACCAGCATTTGGCTCTTTGGAGGAAAGTCTATACAGAATCTAAAAATTAAATGGTCATCAAGCGGTCTTTAATTGACCAGAAAAATATCATTTAAGCATTCCCAGTAAGAGACATTTGGAATTCCATGGCGTTGCGGAATTTCAAATGGCATCCTAAGTTGCTATGTGTTTTAAAAACGAGCATTCCTGATGAAGGGGATCAGGCAAACCATACCCCAAAGAACAGGTCTTTGGCACACTGTGCAATTCACTTTTAAATGTAAAAATAAAACTTTATAATTTCATGATTCAATTTTGTGTTCTTGTAAGCTATGTACTCACGTAGTTCTTTGATACGGTAGCATGAGTGTATTACCACAGAAAATAAGGGACATTGTGGTACTGTCACATTAATTAAATGTTAAGCCATTGGCATTGAAGATAACATTAGTTTTGTTTCATGGTTCTGGGAAGCCACCCAGGGCCTTGGGCATGGCAGGGAAGTACCACACTGCTGAGCTAGCTGTTTTTCAGCCTCACTTTGGAATGTCTCTCTGTCTGTTTTTCCTTTAATGGTCAGAGTAGTCTTGAACTTTTTTTCCAGTTAAGTTTGTGAGAGAAGAGGGGTTCTGCTATGCTATACAGGCCGGGATGTCCTTGGACCTGTGATCCCGGGTGTCAGCTTTGTGTATGCTGACCCTACAACAGTATACCACCAGTGTCCGCCCAGCACTCTGACATCCTAGGACATTTATAACACCAAATAACTAGGTTTTGTTTGCAAAGCAATTCTAAGTGGCCGTGATAAATCAAGATCAATGGAATGCAATATCAAAGACAGAGGCAATTTGATCTTGGGCCCTCAAAACAACAAGACGCTCTCTATCATTCCACTTTTGTACATAGTTCAGACTCTTTGAGGATTTAATCTACACTGTAATGCTTGCAACCTCTGTCGTGCTTCTGATGGGAGTCAATGAGTTCACTATGATTTCAAAGGCGGTCTTCGGGGTTATCTCCTCCACTCAAGGCTGAGAAGGGGGAGATTAAGAACTGTGACCGCTTGGGAAGTGCTAAACCGTTGACATCTTTTGACAGCAACTTCTGGTTTCTCACACGGGAGAAGGTCCTTGTATGCAGACCCCACATAAAGAACCTAACAGATGGGCCAGGCAGTGCAGCCTTTGGGAAACAAAGTCCTGCAAAGCAAGTTAACAAAAAAATGGGCTGTTGGAATTGACATGAGAACAACATTGTATTGCCATTTGGACACAATCCCTTAACCCTTTGAAAAACAGGTCAGTTAAACATCATAGTACTTTGAAACGCAGAGCTGGACTTAAAACATCTGTATCGCTATGTTATTTGTTGCTTTACAATGCAGATGTCCTGATGAAATGGATCCACTCGATTTCCTGACTGTGCATACATGATGATGGGAAGGCAGTGTGCATTCAGTAGATGTTATACTCTGAATTTTGATCTTTTGGATGGCTAGTGACTCGTGGAACAATGCTTCTTGTGGTTCCGGGCAGTGACAGTGAGACACAACTCCTTACAGTCATGGAGCTGAGAAAGAGACAATGCATGAGGCTCAATGTGTTTAATGTACGCGGAGTATTACGGCATATGATGGTTCTGGCTCACACTAGTTTGTTGGGGTACAAGGCAAGAGTCGTGAGAGATGAGACCAAACAAATGAATGAATGAACAGGCAGGCAGTTCCAGCTTTATGGGCTGAGATGGGTTGACCCTAACTTCAATGGTAGCTGCAGTATTGAAAGGTTTATGTAACTGTTTGTTTAGGATGTGCATGTCTATGTGTCTATGTGCACACGCATGGAGCAGACCACAGACACAGAAGATGGGTGGCATCAGATCTCCTGGAGCTGGAGTTACAGGCTGTTGAGAGCTGCCCCATGTGAGTGTTGGGAACCGAACTCCAGTCCCTGCAAGAGCAGCAAATGTCTCTAACCACTTGAATATTCCTCCAGCCCCCAGATGTAACATTTAAATCTACTTTGAACCTGACAGAAAAATGAACTCAACAACAAAAAAATAATAAAAATAATAAATCCCCCAAATACCAACCTTAAAAAATCCTACACTTACAAACTAACTTGATTTTTTTTTTCAAGACAGAGTTATCTGTGTAGGTTTGGAGCCTGCCTCTCCTGGCACTCTGTACTGTAGTCTGGACTGGCCTTGAACTCACAGAACTCTGCCTGCCTCTGCTTCCTGAGTGCTGGGGATTAAAGGTGTGCACCACTGCCACTCGGCTAAACTAACCTGATTTTTAATTGTAGTTCATGGATTTTTAAAATTCTTGATGCCAAAGATTCTAATTTTTGACCCATCATTGACATTCTAAAATCAAATGTACTTCTAAAATTCCAAGAGTTGAGATAAAGAACGAACACGTGAACCCCAAAGAGAAAGAACCTGCTGGTCAAAATCACTCATGCTCTCCCTGATGTCTGATTTCTGTAAGAACTATATGTCCTTTAGTGTTACCTTGACGACCTCTGAGGACAGAATTCACTCCTACCCATTTTTTTTTAATGGAAAGACTTACCCCGAAGAATAAGTAGACTTAGGAGAAACATTAATTTATCACCCTAACATTTTAGATTAAAGACATAAATTAATTCATTCATACCCAATAGCAAGAAAATTTTCACCTTTTCGTTGCAAGTCACATTTCCTTAATAAATTAGTATTTATGAATTATTGCCAGTTAGGTTAATCAAGCAGTAAACATAACTTTCTGTATTGTGCACATTTCAAAGTATTTCTTTTATTGAATAGATTAACAGCAATTGAACACAAGAGGAAATCAATTGCTATTGTTCCTTTTAGAAAAAAATTGCTTTTTCAGAGGCAAACTTGTAAACCGAAGAATTGAAATAATTAAGTATACAAATAAAATCATATTATGGTAACTTCCTTGGTGATGCTAAGTTTATGTGTACCAATAATTTGCATTTCCAGCTTCCGACAAGAGAAACAATGATTCATTGAAAACACAAGTAAATGTGAAAGACTTTCCAAGAAAAGGGTTTTGTCACTGCTAAGTCACAGAAGTGATGCTTGCTGAGAGGATACAGGCATGGGAAAAAAAACTAGGAAACTAAGGTAGTGAGTATCAGTGCCTGAGAAGCTGAGCACTATGCAAGGTGTTTAAACATGACAGTTAACAGAGAAAACAGTAGATAACAGCTATGCATATAAAGTCAACTTTTTCTTACTTGCAGGACAAGCCACAGGAGCTAAGTTTATCCTCCTGTCTGGAAGAACAAAGGTGGGAAATTGGAGATAAAGCTCAGGGGTTAAGATAGCCCTGCCTGGTGTTCCTGCAGAGGACCTGGGTTCAGTTTCTGGCTGATGATGATGACAGCATTCCCAACCTCAGGACCACTGACATCTTAGAAGGAAAACAAATTCCTTTTCTGAGGTGCTACATTATAGGGTGATGTTTATTAATATCTTCTAGCCTCTACTTTTAAGTGTTTGTACTAGCAGTTCATGACAGACATGCATGTTTCTACGCAATAAAATATGTTCTAAGGGCAAAACTACCCCCACTCAGGACCCTATATTGGGGAGAAAGTATCCAGGTCTCACCTAAGTGTGCCGTCCTTACACCAGCCATTCTGCAAGAGCCCCAGACTGGGCTGGGCCATGTACTTAGGGAAATAATGTTTCAGTTCTGTGTGGAATGGAGGCCTGAAATGAAGACACTCCTGGTCCCACCTCATACATCTTAAAACAAGACCACAGGTGAACGGCCGATTCCAAATAACTTAATTGCACTTTCACAAGGCTACAGAATATTCTAGAAAAATAAACAAATAAATAAAAGCATTCATCATTGAACGAGATTAAATTCACAATGCTTCGTATCCATATTCAGGTATATAAAAGAGCAAGAAAATAATGAAGGGAAAAGACAGCTAATCGAGCCTGGATGTAGAATGGATACAGTTGCTAGAGTTATTAGACATGGGTGTGAAGGTTTCCGTGACTGGGTAGTTTGAATGAGATGTCCCTATATCACTGGGCATTTGAATACTTGGTCCCCAGTTAGTGGCACTGCTTGAGTGGGCCTTGCTGGAGGAAGTGTGTCACTCAGGCTGGGCGTTAAGATTTCCAAAGTCCAGTTCCCAGTGCTCCCTCTCTGGTTCCTGCTTGTGGCTGGAGATGTGAGCCGTCTGCTCTCAGCTACCAGCTCCAGTCAGCATGCCTACCTGCCCGCCACCACAGTTCCTCACTGTGATAGTGGTGGACTCTTATCCCTCTGGAACCGTAGCCCCAAATAGACTCCTCCTTCTGGAAGTTACCAGGCCCATGTTGTTTTATCCCAGTAGTAGGAAAGTAACTAAGACAGGAAGTAGGATAACTGTATCCCATATGTTTGAAGTTTAAATTGATAGAGGATAGAAAAAATTGTATAGTCAAATATAGGGGGACTCTACAATGTCTGAGGTGAAGGATGATAAATCAGATGTCACAGAAGGGAGAGGCAGCAAACTCGAAAACACACATGGAGACAATATATAGTAAAGCTGATGGGTTGAGAAGTCTCCCAGTGAACTAGTGATCGCTGAGATACGGAATCTAAGAAGTCAGTGTGGTGACAGAACCCGAAGGATAGGACAAAGAGAGGACAGAGAGGAGTTGAAGGAAAAAGTAAGCGTGAATATTTCAGATTCGAGGAACACTGCAAATGTACAGGTCCCATCAACTCAAATCCCAGGGAGAAGTGTGAAGAAATGTACACCAACACATTTAATTATGATGAAAATTGTCCAATCCAGCAGTAAAGAAATACTCTTAAGAAAAGAGAAAATAAAATAGTGTGCTATTTTGAGAGCATCTAAACAGAAATAATGTAAGCATACAGCGAGGAGGGCAATATATTTTAAAGCATGGAAAGAAAAAAAAATTCATCGGAAACTCCATGCCTAAGGAAAATTCTTGAGTACTTCATAAATTAAGCTTGAATCAATGTGTTTTCATACACACCAGAGCTGATCATCAGCAGGCTCTATGACGTGAAAATGGAAAGGAAGCCACCCAATGAAAAGGAGGCGCAGCCACCTAGATACGTGCTAAGCAAAGCGCAGCACTTGGCAATGTTGAGGATGTGGAGAAACACGTAGGAAAATGTTTAAATCTCTGGAAGCACAATGAAAAATCAAAGCAATGTATTTGTGGGTTCACAGTGCATGTGAGCAAAATAAACCGCAACAATACCATAAAGGAAGGGAGTAAGAAGCACGCTATTGTAAGCTGTTTATACTGCACACAAAATGACAAAATAGCACCTAAAGGTAATCTGTTAAGTCATGCACTGTACGTTCTAAAACTCTGACGTAACAAAGCAAAAAGTTACAGCTCATGAGCCAGGAAACGATTGTTGAACTGATAGAAGAAATAAAAATTAAGTAATAAAGAAGACAACAAAATAGGAAGATAAGAACAAAGAAATGGTGAACTCGGGTTTAAACCTGAGTCAGTAAATGTAGCTAAGTCAGTAAGCATATTAAACAAAAATCATTTATACAGTCCACAACACGCAAAGGTCTTCACATTGCATTTTCAAAGCAGGGTGCAATGTGATGCTGTCCCCAGGTAACATATTCTGAAACACTAAGAGGCTAAAAGCAAATACGTTGACCAGGTTAAATCCCCAGCACTGTAAAAAGCAAACAAAAATGTTGAAAATAAAAGGGTGTAAAAGGAGAAACCTAACCTAAAGGTATCAACAACCACATTCTGATTAAAATGATCTTATCACGACACTCACGAGAGAGTGTCAAATCAGCTGAAAAAGCAAAGCAAGACGACACAGAGCAATGGACCGGAGCAATTTAGAAGACATAGAAGTGGATCTACGTCTGACCCAGATGGACACAGGTTTGATGATCACTGATTTGTTTACCAATTCGTCGTATATAGAGAATACCTAGCACTTGCAAGGCATGGGAAGAAGCACTGGGGATGGAGACACAAGAGAAAGGACTTTCACTCTTTCAGTCCGGTACAGAAGAAGCAAGTTAAAAAAAAGATGACACAAATCAATAAATAATAATCACACGAAGCCTTGAAAAAGTTATTCTACTCAGAGAGATTAGAGGAGAAGATCTAATTGAGACGGAGGGCCCAAACCAGACCTTTCTGAAATAAACAAATGGAATCAATGAATGAACAAATGAATGCATAAATAGTTGACATTTAGGTAAGACACAGGAGATGCAAGATTTAGCCTGAGCACACAAACGCCAGTCACAGCAGAAGGATTGAGGTAGAAGGAGGACAGATGAAGAGAGTAACACTCAGAAAACACAGCCTGGGAGGGTTTAACAGACAAACGCCAATGGGACCAAGTGAGTAGAGAGGACTGAGGTGAGTGTGGGGGGACCCCAACAGTGAAAAGTAGGCATCAAAGGGCAGGCTAAGCAGGTTCATACAGCTTGACCCTTGTCACGTGACCATTGTGGAGTTGCCATAAGCAAATGATATTACCAGCAGCTTTCAGTTTCAAAAACCCTCCGTAGGTGGGGTATCCAGGACAGGGGGAGGAGACAGGACAGCCTGGGGACCGAGCTTCATGTAGAAATCCAGGCAAGGAAGGAGTCAGCCTGAAATGTGCCCAAAACGGCAGTGTGGGTGTGGAGAAGTGGCCAGGTTGGAGATGTGGTCAGCAGAGATGCGGACTTGACACTAGAGAGAAGAAGAGGAGAGAGCTGGGATGGGTACCAGGACCTAGGCTAGAACACCTGCACAAGGGTCTCCTCCAGGAACTGAGCAGAGAGAAGGCCATCCCAAGCTCTGCTCAGGATCTCTCTGTTTGCTTTTCTTTCACTGAGAACATAAAATGTGTCCCTTGTAGGAACTAAAACATACAAGCTGGGAGGTGGTGGTGGTGGCGCACACCTTTAATCCCAGCACTTGGGAGGCAGAGGCAGGCGGATCTCTGTGAGTTCGAGGCCAGCCTGGTCTACAAGAGCTAGTTCCAGGGCAGGCTCCAAAGCTACAGAGAAACCTTGTCTTGAATAAATCAAACCAAACCAACCAACCAAACAAACAAACAAAAAACTAAAACATACAAACAAACCAAGAAAAGAATGCTCCCCCATAGCATTGTGCCGTTTGGTTTTACTATGAATCCATGTGTGAAATATGTGCATAGGTGTGTACATGATTCATGCCTTTATTTTAAAAATAATAAGTAGGAATCTTATTGTTTTAAAACTCAAAGCTATGCTTCATGTTTCTTCACAAAGACAGCAAATACATAAATGCGGGTAATGAAATAAATAGGAACAGTGTACTAAAATAGCTTCAGAGCAGAAGTGAATACGGGAAAAATTTTAATTGGAAAATATATAGAGCAGTGCCTTAGGCAATAAAATGGCTTAATTCTTATCAAATTGTTAAAAAAAGCTCTCCAAAATATTTATAAGTAAATGGAAACAGAAACATCCAGAAAAGAAAAAAAAACACAGATAATAAAGCTTATTTACTAAGGAATGTAAAATGGGAATGTTTTGCTCTATGATTTCAAAACAACTTAAAGGGTTTTTTTTTTGGCATGATTGGGTATGTAAGTGACTTTTTTTCTGATAAAAACTATAAAAAGGAATATTTACTAGACTTTGTCAACAAGTTGATAGTTACGCATGACTACAAAACTGTGGCTGCAGGGAGGCCATGATCGCCACACTTAGAACAAATGGGAAATGCACTCAGGAATTCCATCGAGCTGAATCAAATGAAGCCTTCCCAGCTTGGAGACGTTTAGAATAAAATACAAATAATCCTTCTGAAAGTTTCTGCTTGCCTGGACCAACCAATACCCATCATCGCCATCTTCGCATTCCTACCACGGCTTAAGCCACAGCTCCTGTACTGCGCCTGCTACTTCCTAATGGCATCTGGTCTGAAGGGATGAGAGAACAGCCCAGTTATGTGTCATTTGTGGAACACTGTGGCATCAAAATGGCCTCAAATGTTCCCCCAGGTAAAGCAAAACCCAGAGAGACAAGCTGGATCCTGTTCCAGCTGCTGTGTCTTCAAAGCGATAGGTGGATCTGGTTAGGGGTGTTGGCTGCAGTCAGACACACATTGATAATAGCAACATCCGCTCATGAAACACTCTTCCACACTGAGCCTTTTGCTGGTGGCGATTCTGAATTACTTACCAGTTTTACAGAAGAGGAAAGAAAACTACTAGAACTAACACTACGTCTCAAGTCCAGCCACCTTCGGGGCCATGCTGGGGCTCACACTCAAGGACCTGCTCTTCCTTGTATTTCTTTGCTGCTGATAAACCACATGACCTGGGGAGGACCAACTCGGAATCTAAACTATAGGTCGTGAAGAAGCCGAGCTAGCTTTCCAGATGGTTTAAACAGCTACAGTTTGCTGCACTGTGCGTGACTTAAAGTCCTGTCTGATGGTCCCGGTGACAGCTGGGAAGAGCTCCTGAGAGAGAGAGTTGATGTCATTTTCTTAAGTGCTGCAACCAGTCCTCTCCTTTCAGAGTGGCCAGAAACGCTCCTGGTGAATTATTAATTTCTATCTTGATTATTTATCGAGTGCTTGAAATATGTCAGGTCCTTTACATATATGCCCTCACTTAATCCTTATAATAATCTTGCTAAGTAAGAATTATAAACCCCATTTCATATACGAGAACGAAGGCCCGAGGGGATAATTGACTTACCCAAGGTCATATAGAAAGCAATTGATCAGAATTTGAACCTGTTCCTGTCTATTCCAAATCTCTTTTTTTTGTGTCTCTGTGTATAAGCATGTGTGTGTGTGTGAGAAAGAGAGAGAGAGAGAGAGAGAGAGAGAGAGAGAGAGAGAGAGAGAGAGAGAGAGAATATGTATGTGCTGGTGTATGTGTGTATATGAATGCCTTTGTGTATGTGTAAGTATGTATGTATTGATGCATATGTGTATGTGTGTATGTAAGTATGTATGTGTTGATGCATATGTGTATGCATGAATGTGGTGTGTGGAGGCCAGAGTACAACATGATTGGTCCCTTGGTGCTATTCACTCTTTTGTTTTGATACAGGGTCTCTCATTTGCCTGGGACTCGTCACGTGGGCTACTCTAGATGGCAAGGACACACAGCTATTACCCTCTCTGTGCCTCCCCAGGAACAGGACGACAAGCACATATTACCACACCTGGCTTGGTGTGTGTGTGTGTGTGTGTGTGTGTGTGTGTGTGTGTGTGTGTATGTGTGTAGGGTCTGGGGATCAAACTCCAGACTTCTGGGGACCACTTTACTAATTTTTATTCCAAGTCTCCAAATCTGTACCCTTAATCACTAGACTTCACAACCAAATCTTGAAGAAGAAGTAAACATTAAAAAAACTTCACTAACAGTCCAACTACTCAGGAAGGCTGAGGTAGGAGAATGTTGAGTTCAAGGTGAGCCTAGTCTACACAGACATTTCCAGGAAAGCCTGAGCTACATAAGGAGGCCCTGTTTCAAAAACAAAACAAAACAAATCAATGAAATACAACAACAACAACAACAACAACAAAAATAACAAAACCAAAGAAACAGAAAACAGGAGGACAGGGAATAGCAAAGAATTTTAAGCAACTGTATTGGATTATCAAGAGACCCACTGCTAACAATCAAGAGGTTGTCGTATTATAATATTTAAATATGCTGAGATTCCAGTATTGGGGAAACAAAAATGAAAACCAAATGCAACTTAACTGAGGAGTAAGAAAGGTAATTCAGGGCCAACAAGACACTTGAATATACTGAGAATACTTCCAAGATGTTTCTTTGAGACTAGGGGGGAAAGGATACTGATGATATTATATGTTTCAGATGGGGGCATGGGCCCAGTTCCCTTTGTCTTCCACCCCATGTGGTCCAGTCACCCGTAGAGACAGGCTTCTCTCAATGGGGTCATACTGGCAATTGGAATCTTCCTTATAAACCCATGTTTCCCCTCAGTGAACATGAGGAAGCAGGCTCATGGGAAGCAGACTCCAAACCCTGTAGTCCAGGAACCTTCTCTACTGAATGTCAGCGATTGGTGCGGAGCGGACCTGTGACCTAATCCATGCCTGTGAGGTCAGTCCCTGGACATCTGATAACGCCACTGGCTAGGAGCCTACTCCTTCCCTTGTTGTTACTAATCTGGGAGGCTGTAAACTTGGAGCTTGTTTACATTTGTGGAGCAAGACTGCCTGCCATTGCAGTCTATAAAGAAGAAACAGACCTCCGAGACAGAAATACGATTTAGAAACAGATTCGGAAACAATATGTTCCTACCCTGAATTTTCAACTAAAAATATCTCTGCTGATACGAAGTGTGGAGAACGAGAGCGCGCAGTGGCTCCCATCACACAAACCCACGTGTAAAGCCCAGCTCGCACTATTTACATTGACGAGACAGGCGACCTTGAGTGGTTACATAAAGTCTTTATGGCTTTCTTTCCTGCACTTAATTTTCTAACAGGCATATGATAATAACTTTCCTACGGAGCGACTGCGGAGATCAGATGAAATTAAAATAAATTTAAGGTGTTTAGCGTGGAGGTTGGCACATGCAAAGTTGGTAAAAGCCAGCTACTATCATTAGGTCGAGAACTTTGTCCCCTGTCCAAGAATAATGTCCACAACCACTAGGCTCACACCTCAATCATCTGAGAATGCTCAGGGGGTTAAAAATGGATCAGTTATGGGAGGGAGAGCATAAGGAATTAGACATGCAAAAGGAAACTGGTATTTTCCCTGAGATGTTTGAATGGAATTTTGGTTTTGAATTTTTATGAGCTTATTCAGAAATTCTGTCACTGAAGGAGGTGGAAAACTCAGCTTCCCACACCAATAATTTCAGAAACGATTTCACGTATAACGTTATCCAAATATTTACGGCGTGGTTGCAGAAAGCAGAAGGCGAACACCGGAAGGGCTTTCAAGGGCAGCAACGAACCTGGTTAAGAGGTTCTAGGTTGAAAGAGCTGTGGTAGGTTTATTTAGTAACAGCTGGGCGGACACCTGATAACCACCCCCAAGTACTTGGAGAATAAAGGATAACCGCAGTTAGCCAAGCCTCTGTAACCCACAGGAAAAATTGCTATAATAAACAGGCACTCTCTCTCTCTCTCTCTCTCTCTCTCTCCTGCCCACCAGACAGTTTTCATCGCACTCTGAAAAGTGCTAGCCCAGCCAAATGGCACCTTCACAGATTCCCGGAGAGAGCTCTAGAGACGGGGGTCCAGTGTTGGAGGGAGTTGTCATCGCTCAATGTAACATTGCCCAGTGGAGCAAAGAGAAAGGTATGAACAGATCCCCAAATCCCACTTCCTCCTTGACGTGAGTTTCTTCGAGGGGATGGATGTAAGGCCAGTTACAGAATGGCTTTAAGATTTCAAAATGACGTTGGGTTCAATCTGAGAGCCCGAATTGTTCGAAAAGCTGAAGAAATGCTTCCGGGAGCTCAGGAGATCACCCAGTGAAGTGCGGGCTTCAAGTCTGGAGACTTGAGTTCGATCCCCAGGGCTCACACAAAAATGCTGGATGTTGTGGCACAAGCTGGTCAGCCCAGTGCAGGGAAGTGAAGCCAATTGGACCTAGGGGACTTGTTAACCAGTGGGGGTCTGGGCTAACTGGTGGGCTAAAGGTTTAGTGAGAGATCTTATCTCAAAGGAAGTAGGCAGCATCCCTGAAGATGATGTCTGAGATTGCGGTCTGGGCTCTACACGCATGCACACAGATATACATATACACCACACACAAATATAAACCTGCACACACATCATCATAGATACCCATACACACACGCACACACGCACACACGCACACACACACACACACATACACTTGCACTGGTTAAGAAACAAACCCTCTTTGTGTGCTGTGGAGAGGGTGCAGGCTAGCTGGGTCTAGATGCAATATCTCACATCGTGGGAATTGTGGCCAAGGCTGTTACAGTCAGCCTGCGATGTTGACTGTGCATTCACTCTAGAAGATTGGAATTTCCCTTAATATTCTCATCATCAGTGTTTACTATTTGTTTTTAAACAGACTGAAATGCAACAGGATCATAAGGAATATAAATAGGCTTTCCGCGGTGTAGACTCACCTAATTCAATGTTTTGACATCATACGTTTAGTCACACACCACAAAGTGCATATGCACGGCACACTCAAATACTTTGGTTTCAAAGAAATGCTGCCAATTAGTTAAGCAAAGATAGGAAATGTGCACTCGATTACTGAGCCCTGGATTTACTGGATGTTCTAATCATAAAGATGGGGGAAGTGTATAATTATAAAACTTTCAAAGTCCCATAGACATGGCTCATCTCGAGTCAGGGGGCACCTGTTGAGGGTGCCACGTTGTGGCTCAGGTCAGTGCCTAGGCAAGGACAGCGTGGGCACAAAGGAAGCCCCTTTCAGGAGTGACCAGAAGGGATCAGGAGCAGGAAGAACCATTCAATTCTTCCTTATGCTTTCCTGAATAAGAGTTCTAAGGCAAGGCAGAGAATTAAAGTGGAGCTAGGCAGTAGATAAAGGTGTTGTCTTCTCAGATGTCTGCTGAAGCAGGCTTCTTTCGATGCTCTTCCTGACCGCAAAAGGGCGGTGCAAGCGAGCGAGAGCATTGAGTAGACACAAAGCGACCGTCTGTATCCTCCGCCGCCCCCCCACCCCCACCGCAGACTGACTGCCAAGCGTGGAAGCTGGACTTCTGCCACTGTTTTATGCCATGGTGATGTGCTCAGGCAATTGTTAAAAACCACACTTTCAAGGTAAGCTAGTAAATTGTGGCAACTCGATAAATACGAAACCACAGCAACGATTTGAAGGAAGTCAATTTGGTCTGTGTTTCTTCAGTGAGAAAGGTGCTACCAAAAGGCAGCAGCCATTGCTGAGAAGGTAGGTTCTCATTCTGGCTACTGTGGCTTCCCCGGAAGGCAATTTCATTTACCCTTCGTTCGCCTCATTGAAAATAGGTGTGCTATCACAGTTAGTAGTGATAGTTCAATTGCCAGGAGGGGTTTTAATTTAATTTGACTGTAGCACTAGCAACGGACTCCAATTTGTGCAAACACTTCCATCCAATGTAAGCGCTACGGAGCTCTTTGGTAAGCTTCTCAGCTAGGCATGGTAGCGGTGGCTACCTCAGTCTGGGGACTCTCCTTTCTGCAGGTAGGAGGTGTATTATTTTAGTACTCATTTAATTTTTGGTCTCTCCTCATTCTAGTTACTAGTAGGGGGCCAATTAGCACTGATTACAGTAATGATTCTGTATAATGGACACCTGTCACCTATGGAGCCGACTGAGACCGCTAACCTAATTTCATGTGGGTCACCAAATTGTCCTGACTATTAGTTATTAAGAGTCCACACTGCCTCCTCTTCCTCTGCTCTGCCCTCTGCGCTTTTGGAACCAGCGAGACCTCCAGTAACTATGGATGTTATGATGGTATCACTTTGCAAAGGAGAAACCGTGAATTTTCTGATTTGCACGATCAGTTTTGAAAAGCGCCGCAATTCATCGGATGATTTTTCTAGTACATGGTAGTAAGCATGTAATGTGGAATCTATTTTAATTGCTGTGATGTAAATGAGGCTTTGGGGTCATGTTACAGAGTGTTAACTGAAAGATCCAGCTATGACTTTAGCATGCCTGCAGGCCTTTTAAATTGTTATGGGAAATTGCAGCATTCAATTGAGTAGATTCAACAGTGAGCTCCCCTAAGGCTTATTACAGTTTGGCAACATGATGCCAATTTCAACTAATGTACCTAATGCCTTTTCCTTTCATCCCTTTATCTACAGACGCTTCCTAGTAGATACAACTTGAAAACCTCAGAACACAGGCCGATGAAGTATTACACTTGACATGACTTACCGTTATGCCATGAGCATAACTCCTTAGGGCCCGCGGGGCTTCTCTTTGATGGAGTTCATGATGCTATGAGCATCAAAAAATTTGTCATGATAATAATAGTGAAAAATAAATAGACATTCTCAATTATTATAACTGAATTTTTTGTTAGAATATTTTGTGATAAATGTTCTGTGAGCAAGGGATCCAACTAACTCAGAGAGCCAAGCAGTGAATGCCTAGATTAATTTATAACATGTTTACAAACGTAATGTAATTCATAAACATGTCCATTTATGCTCTCATGAGTTAGCTTCATCAACCCAGATCAGAAAACATATTTCAAACATAAATGTGCCTTCCTGCCCTGTGAGAGAACAGATGGGGGACACTTCTTTTTTTAAGTTAGTAAAAGTACAGATCGGTGTAATTAACACACGCTAACATACCCTGTTGTCTAGCCAGATGGACCACAGCCCTTCTTCTCACCTTAGCCTTCTCCTACATAGCTTGGATCACCCCTTCCTGTAAGATCTGCAGAATTAAGGAAGCTAAAGACAATGTTACCGGAACTCGGGTCCTTTCCACCATCTTTAAACCATATGCAAGCATGGTTTTCCTATGGGCACCATCACCAAGAGCATGGAGCTGGCTTTGGTGACGAAAACACCACGTGTCACACCGCCGTCGGGTACCATGACCCAGATGCGTAGGCAGGACGGCAGTTGAATGGCGTTACCTCCTGTGGGGGTTATCCTCCCCGGAAAGGTCAAGACACAGAAGCAGAAGACAGCCCTTGGCAGGAGCAAAGGTGTAGAAGAGGAAAACAGGAACGGGACATATCTGAAAGCATCTAGTTAAAAAAGACGAATTATGGCTAAAATGTCAAGAAAGTGAATGCCATCAAAACGGATTCTGAAGAAACTCACATCCCGTGAATAGCTCCCTGCGAGAATGGTTTATTAGTCTAATCACACCTAATTTTCTAGCTCAACAAATGCTCTGCTGGAGTGTTTATGGCATACTTTGAAGCACTAAACATTTTGGTGGCACACTGAAAGAAATAAAAGATTCCAAGCAGCATTGAAAAGTCTCACGCAATTATAATGCAATTATTTCTATAGTAAATCAATGCCTTACAGTTTCAATAAAGAATAAAAGCAGCCTCATTCCTCCACTCCCTGGTCTTCAAGCCTTGTTACTTGCTAACAATCTAGTGCTTTTTTTTAAAGTAGAGTGGCTCATCGCCTTCATTATATCCTCTTCCCTACTTTCAAGGGAGAATGACTATGTGTCAGTAAGCACATAAAAAAATATCCTGCAACCGGCTTGGCTGTGTGATGCTCAGCGGTAACCATATGGACCATGCTACATGGACCATGCCCTCCACCAGCACAGGTGAACTTTCGGTAGGCTAGACCCCACCACCAACATGGTTCTCCCACATACAATAAGTGGAATGGGCGAAGATGGGGTAAGGTCGGCTGACTGATGGATCTCACACGCGGCTTAGGAATGAGCCCAGGCTGAGTGGCTGAAACTATTCCAGAGCTGTGGTGCCACTAACCAATCTCACGCATCTGTGTGTGTCCCCTCAACACAGGCTTCAGCCACATCGTTGTTTCCGGCTGAACCCCATTTGGGGTATAATGAGTGGGAAGAGGAAGTACTGAAGCTAACTAAAATTTTCCCATAGGACCACATTTTTACCCAATTACTATGATCCTTCTCTACTTCAAATTTCAGTCACCTCAATGGAAGAATACACTGCAATGCTATTTTTTGTTTGTTTGATCTTTGAGACAGGGTCCCTTTATTTTTAGAAGTTAACATATATACTGGACTGGCCTGGAACTCACAGAGATCTACCTGTCTCTGCCTCAACAGCCCTTGTAGCAAAGGTGTATGCCACAGAACCCAGACAAAATACTGTTTTTTTTAAAATATCTTCCATATAATAGATCTTTAATAATGTTTTATGATTTATGTATGGTTTGGTGTCAAATAAACCCTAGTGATACAGTACAGATGATTTTAATAGAAAAATTTAACTTCCTTGAAAGTAAAATTATGGTTTGCAGGTTATCTCCTTCTGCCACTTCTAGATTTGGTTCAAAGGCTTCTATGAATTTTTTCCACTTGTCAATATGATACAGAATTTTTATATTCTATTTCATTATGTCCTCCTGATTGTGGGAATGGGGAGATAATAGCAAGGAACCTAGTACATGAAAATCATGCTGTATTTACTCATCTCTATGACTTTTATTGTGGTCAAATTTGTATATGTCCAAAAAGTAATGGCAAAGCAAAATATTCTAATGATAAACATGCAATAAAATAACAGGAGGCAAAACCTTTAAGTTAAAAATTAGCTATTAAAGTCACCATGTCCGGTTAATATGATGATTCTTACATCCTTGCAGGGCAGTGTGAAATGTTTCCAAATGGAGACTAGGAAAAGCTTAAGTTGGGTTCGGTGGTGAAAGCCTGTTATCCCAGCTGCTGTGTGGTAGGAAGAGGAAGATGGAGCCTGGACTATACTGTGTATTCAAAACCATCATGAGCATCTCAGAGAGGACCTGTGCCCCAAAAAAGTGCTATGAAAAGGGTTGCGGGATGTAGCTCAGTGGTAGAGATTTTTTTTTGTACCATCATAAGACCCAAGGTTCAATTTCCAGCACAAAACAAGTAAATAACCAAGCACCAAAAACTGTAATGTTAGAACTAAATCATAATAAGAGCTCAATAATGTTTGTTTTACACGCATGACTTCATTTAATTTCTAGAGAAAACACATGTTGGCTATTTTATTAACCCTTGTTCACACAGAAGGCAACTCTGACTCAAGAATTAGGTATCTTTTTCAAGGCCACACAGCTCCCACATAGCACGGCACAGGTTGTCCACCAGAACTGCATTGGATCAACTCAGTGTATTTGTCCTAGACATTTGACTACCAGAGACAGCGCATGCATGCAAACTAGGTAAAATCAGATGCAGGTAATACCAATTCTTGTGCTTGACTGTGAAAGCTTTGAAGGTAAAATGATACAAGCAAGCAGTGCATTGGGGCTTTGGTAAAATCTCGACATCTGATAGCTATCAGACAGTCACGTGTCCCAGCATAGTAACCAGGATGTCCAGGCACAGGTGGACAGGCTTCCACTCAAACACTGGAGCCAATGCAAATAGTTTCCGTGATTATTTTTCCCCTCCGCACTAAACAGAAATGAAAAGCACCTATCCTAATTTGGTTAAGGTAGGGTTTAAGCCAGAATCAAATTCGACCTGTGTTTTATGGTGTGGTTCATGAAAGAAACCGGGTTTCATGAGCAAAATGAAGATAGGCTCCCACCAACCAAGAACGTTGAAATTCACATAACTAATCGCCCATAAAAATGATTACAAACAAACACGAAGAAAAACTCACAAGGCATACCAGAGTGATGAGATTTCCAGCCCAATGGCTGATAGAGCAAGATGTATCAAAAGTCTACTGAGCTGGAAAAAAGACACGCAGTGAAGAGCTGTTTAGAGTGGGTGTGCTCGGGGTCCTCCATTAGTCAAAGTGATGACTCCCTTCCATGGACACTCAGGTCTTCACATCCAGAAGCCCGGAAGTCTGGATCCTCAGATGGAAATGAGGAGGAATGTCTCCAGATCGGTGCCCGCCAGGAAAAACGACCTGTCAGATGGGTAGTTCTCAACCCACACCTTAAGGAAGCCCTGGCTACCTTCCCATTGTAGAAGTAAAATACCGATTTAGCCTGGGTTTCTTGAATATTGACTTCCACACCAGTGTCTGGGGTTTGAGTGGGTATCTTATTTTGACTATTGTTTTTAGCCAGTCATAACTAAGATGCCTTTCTATTTAGCTTTTTAAAGAAAAAAACACATTTCACTTTGTTAGAGGGGAAAATACTACAGATACAAAGAGGAAAACTACGTATCCCAGGCTACCAAACATACTTCCACGACACATCTTAGTTTCAGGGACTGCTGGTAAAGAAGGGCTGCCTCCTCGGCACCCAAAGATGCTTCAAAAACGTTTGCAGAATAAAAACACTCAGGTGAACAATGACCCACAAATAACAGCCCACGGCGATGCTAGAGCTACTGTGTCCAGATCACAGAAGCAGCTTCTCCTCTTTTACAGCTCTGGGAATTGAACCCAGAACCTTTGACATGTGAGGCAATTACTGTGAACTATACCCTCAGCCCCCAGAAGCATGTGTGTATTCAGGTGTGTAGAGACTCATGCCTAGATGTGTGAAGGCCAGAAGGTCTATGTGATGTAGGGTGTCTTTCTCAGTTAGGCTCGACTTATTTTCTGAGACGAAGCCTCTCAGTGAATCCAGAGCTCATGGGTTCAGCTAAGTCCCTTGGCCAGTGAGCTCCAGCTGCCAGTTATCAGTCCCTCTGCACTTGGCCAGTGAGCTCGGGTATCAGTCCCTCTCCAGTGATGAGATTACAGACATGCGACTGTAACTCAGCTTCCTGTGTGAATGCAGGGGGTGTGAATTCAGCTCCTCATGCCTGCAAGTATTCTATTGACTGAACCACAGCTTGCATCCCATACGTGGTGATGTGTGCCTGTAATACCAGCATGCAGGGAGTTGAAGGCAAGAGAATGGAAAGTTTAAGGCCAGCCTGGACTGAGTTCCAGGCAAGCCTAGGCTGCTCTCAAGGGCAAAATACAAAGCTTGGCATACTGTCTCACAGCTTAAATACCAGCACTCTGGAGGCAGAGGCAGGCAGAGCTCTGCTAGTCTGGTCTGCATAGTGAGTTCCAGGACAGCCAGAGCTACGTTGTGAGACATTGTCTCAAAACCAACAAAAACTAATGAATGAACATATAAACAAAATAAAAGGAAAGTGAAGGAAGGAAGGGAGGGAGAGACGGAGGGAGGGAGGGAGGGAGGGAGGGAGGGAGGGAGGAAGGATGGAAAAAAGGAAGAAAAATTGGCAGAGTTGGGGACATACCTCAGCAATAGAGCACAGGTGTCTAGCATATATAAGGACCAACATTCAACAATAACAACAAAACCTGGAAAAATTATCTTTCCCCCAGATCCTCTAAGGTAACTGGCTAGGGGTTTGTTAAAACAACCAAAACTACTGTTTAAAAACAAAATGTGTTGCCAGGCCATGGTGGCACACGTCTTTAATCCTATCCCTTGGGAGGCAGAGGCAGGCAGATCTCAGTGAGTTCAAGGTCAGCCTGGTCTACAGAGTGATTTCTGGAACAGCCAGTACTACAACACAGAGAAACCCTGTCTTGAAAAACCAAAATTAATAATGATAATAAATGATAGTAATAATAAATTAATTGTGTTATTCATCAAGAGTCCTTTGGACCTGACGCTTTTCTTATCTTTAACATTTCCCCTTCCTTCTTCCTCTTGCTTTATGGCTTTCTCTCCCTGGAATTCAAAAGCCACCAACGAGACACCAGGGAAGAAGTACCCAGCAGTTATTAAGTTAGAGAGTCCCCTCTCTCTGCTCCTTGAGCTGGGTGCTGGCCTTATTCCAGGTGCTCTTGTGTAACCAAATTGTCATTTGGCTTACACTCACAGTTCATCAAGGGAGGTCAAGCAGGAACTCAAGACAGGAACCTGGAGGCACGGGCTGAGGGTTAGATAGACCATGGAGGAAAGCTGCTTCCTGGCTTGCTCTCCCTTGGGTGGCTCAGCTACCTTCCTTACACAGCTCAGTCCACCTGCCCAGAGGTGACGCAACCCACAGTGAGCAGTGCTGTAGGGTCCACTCGTACATCAATATGCAGTAATGAAATACTTCACAGAAATGGCCATGGGCTGGTGCAATAGAGGCAATCCCTCAGTTGAGATCCCCTCATTCCGAGTACGTCTGAGTTTGACAAAACTTAGAGTTGACAAAAAACCCAAACAAACAAAACTCTCAACACACTAGTGTCTTCATTGTGACACTTCAAAAGAAGGAAAATTAAAAAAAATAAAAAGAAAATAAAACCACTCTGTCACCTATAAAAAGTCAGTGGTGTGTTGCCGGGTGCTGGTGGGGCACACCTTTAATCCCAGCACTCGGGAGGCAGAGGCAGGTGGATCCCTGTGAGTTCGAGGCCAGCCTGGCCTACAGAGCCAGTTCTAGGTGAGGATCCAAAGCTACAGAGAAACCCTGTCTCGAAACACTCCCCCAAACTTCAGTGGTGTGTCCTATTGTGAGTGGAGTCACGGGGTACCCTTCCTCGTCTCTAATGCTTTCAGAGGTGGGACTTTTAAAGACAGTTTTAAGTCTATATTTCTTCTTTGTTCAATTGATTATTCGTGAGTTGAAAATAATTAAAGAAAAAAATTTGAAATTGACAGCAGCATTTTTCTAGCTAACGCCACTTCACTTCAACCGCCTCCTCCCACTCTCACCTTGCCACTTGTCAGAACTGCACCTTGTGCTGAAAACTGAGGTGACAGAAAGCCAGTAACAGAGGGAGGGATGTGTTGTGTTTGTAGATATTATTTAAAAATACAAACAATCTTATACAGGCAAGCTCAGACAAATTCCAAGCCTGACTGTAACCTTAAGCAAAGGAAGGGAGGAAATTTGGCAAACCCACTGTGGGGTGGTAGAACGGTGTAAGCTATGGCTGGCCCACAATACATCTCTACCTGCTAGGAACATCCTGTCTACAGGGAGAGTTTTTAAGGAAGTTAAAGGAAATATGGGAGATGATAAACACACATGCACTTATCTTTGCTACTAAAGTTTAACTATGTACAAGTGTTCAAGAGGCGGCTCTTTTTAACTTCCTTTGAAATGCACACCCACAGGCACACATGCGTTCATCTACACACACACACACATACACACACACACAATCACACACACACATACACACACACACAATCACACACACACACACAATCACACACACACACACACAATCACACACACACATACACACACACAATGGTTTCTGTTGTGTTTGTTTGAGACAGGGTCTTGCCATGTGTACTAGTCCAGGCTGACTTTCAACTTGGGATGATCCTATCTTTTCTTTCAGGTTCTGGAATTACAGACATGAGCTACCATTCCTGGACATTATTTTCTCTGTATGAAGGATAGCTTCAGAATTCAAAAGCAACAGCAAAAACAATGGATTACAAAGAATACACCCCCTCCCAAACATCATGAGTAGACTGGAAAGGCCAGGTTAAGAGAAGAGCTCAAAGGTCACTTCAGGACAAAATGAAACCACTTATTATGGAATAAATCATTAAATTGGATTGTTCATGAAACCAGAGGACTGTCAACTCATGTCTATCATTTCTTTTTAAATTTCACTACTTTGCTGAAGTTCAGATAAAGCCAATGAACTATAGCAGAGGCCCTGCGTTCTGCATGTCACAGTGAGGGAGGGCAAGAGGGCTCCTCAGGTAAATGCACTGATTACCAAGCCTGGAGACTCCAATTCAGTCTTCAGAATCTATGTGGTCAAAGAAACTGATTCCTGCAAGTTATTTTCCAACTTCCACGTATATGCTGTGGCATGTGTATATGAGCGCATGCACGCACGCGTGCGTGTGTACACACAGACACACACACATGCACGTATGCACACACGTACAGCTAGCTAGAAATATCTATGACTTTGAAAGTAAACTACATTCTCTTCAGCTGTGCAAACCAGTAAAAAAAAGCACAGTTAACAACAGCAAATATAAGGCAGGAAAAGAACTGAACCTCGCTAGCAGTGACGCATACCTGTCACCTCTGAAAAGGAAATGGACATAAGATGTCACTGTCAACTAGCACAAGTGTCAGGCCATGACCCAGCAATACGAGCCCTGTAGCTTGATGTCTGTATTTGTTAAGATGCAAGGCTCCAGAGCTCATAACCCCAAACACAGAAAAGAATAAATATAAGTTATTTCTGTTCTTTTTGTCAATGTCTGGACGTAGAAGGATCACTTTCCCAGAAGTCTCCTCTCCTTGCTCCCTTGTTTTCTTCTCTATTTGCCCTCTTTCCTTCCTTCCTTCCTTCCTTCCTTCCTTCCTTCCTTCCTTCCTTCCTTCTTTCCTTCCTTCCTTCCTTCCCTCCTTCCTTCCTTCCTTCCTTCCTTCCTTTCTTCCTTCCTTCCTTCCCTCCCTCCTTCTCTCCCTCCCTCCCTCCTTCCTTCCTTCCTTCCTTTCCTTCTCTGCTCATCCTTTTTCCTTTTCCTTTCTTTACTTCTATTATTTATTTATTTATTTATTTATTTTTGGCCAGGAAAACAAGGAAACTGTCTGAACAAACGACCTCCTTGAGTACAGAGGGGCTTTTGCAGCATTCACATAAAAAAAAAAAAAAGGGGGGAAATAATCGCCCTGCCTGTCGTGGAATGGAAAACACCCCCTAATAGCACGGTGGGACTGGCTTCCTCTAACCTGGCCCGCCATCCTCCTATCCACGCTTGCTCAGCCATCAGTCATTTCCAGTCATGTGACCACAGCAGGTAATTTAATTTACTTGTCTCATTTCTACAACAGAGGATAATGACACCTTGCCTTTTTGGAAGGAGCGGCTAGGTTTAAATTATCCCAAGTTGCCTGTTAACCCGAGGATCTATAATTTAGAGAATTCTCAAAGACAGCGTATTCTTTCCTAATTTTTATGACCTTGATCCACAGCAAAGCGTCTGTGTTCCTCTGTAACATGAACAAAGAAAAGCCACATGGTGTACCATCTTCTGTGCGCCTCAGAAAATGATGTTGTGGATTCGTTATCTCATTGGCTATAATAAATGAATTCCAAATCCATATTCTTCCATGAGAGCCACAGGGGCCCCAGATCCCTTTTCCTTTGTTCCGTATTGGTTCAATCAAGTCATGAAGAGTTTGTCAAGTTTTATGTTAGCATTTCAGAAAGTAGCCAATTAAGATTCTTTGACTTGCAAACCTACAGATCTACAAATGGCTTTGCTTCGACCTTTTCTCAAATTTCAACAAAGTAGATGTTAATAACGAGGAGAAGCTAGAGCGACTGAAAAACTTGTACTGAATATCGGAAAATTTAGAATCCATAGCATCTCTTTCTATATTGGTATTTCTGAGACTATACCTTCTTGAATTGCCCGTAAACCTTGCAAGTGAACATTTGTTTTTGACTAAATCTTTCTTTTCTGCATCCTGTTCTTCAAATAACAGTGTACAAGCCGACATGGGGAAGCACACACAAAATCCCAGAGTTCTGCAAACTGTGCCCACCTCTGAGGCAGCTGCCACATAACCGTCGTTCAAAGAGCTGTAGCTGAAAAGAGAATCTGTTGGCTCCTCTTGCTCCCTCGGGAGGCCTGGGATTTCTGTCATTGTCACACCAAGCTCTCTTAAGTAGTTTCTTTTATATTTACACATTGATTAATTATTTAAATCGTTATCAAAGACCTCCTAGGTGCCGAGATCTGTGTTACATACCAGGCCTTGAAGGGTGGGCAAGAACCCTGTTCTCATACACCTTTTAGTTCAGGGGAAATAAACTAGCAAGTTTGTAAGGGAATACGTGTGAGAGTTACACATGGCTAGGAGTTCAGGTCAGGAAGGAGGACCCCTAAAACGAGCACATGTTAGGGAGTGGATGGTTCTCTCTGAAACCAAGGTAAGACAGATGGACCCCTTGGTCAAAGTCCGAGAGATGGTATGCCAGGAGCACCACGGGCCAGCACAAAAATGTAGACACAGAATAGGCATGGGAACTGCGTGGGCCACGGAGCAGAGAGGAGGCCAGAGGAAGCCCTATGTGTGAGTAGAAGAAACAATAGGTCCTGAGGGAGGAACTGAGTCACTCGATCTGTCATTGAGTCCCTGCGCTGGGACAGAAGAACCACAGTTGTACTGAACCCTTGTTACCCACAAACAGCCCAGTCACACATCCTCTGCGGCCAATGCTGGCAGGCTGCTTTGTATTCTCCCTTTGTATCTACCATGAAGCAGTCCCCTCTCTCTGGCCTCGCCACCTCAAAGAGCCTAAATGAGAAACATAGGGAATGTCAACCCCACAAGGAGCTATTATGAGTGGATGGCTAATACAAGGAGCTATTCTTAGCTCGAAGGCTGACACACAGCTCTAAGGAATCCAGGGGAAAGTGTCTTGATGCTAGGCACCTTGATAGACAAGAGCCCTGAAAACAAAAGGGAAGCTTTTAGTCTAAGAGGTAATGAAGAAGCAGTCGGAGGCCACCATTTTCATTCTGTGCTGTAGAAAGTAAGTCCAGAGTAAACCAACACTTCCATTTCAAAGAGCACCTTCGCTTCAGAAAGAATTCAGAAAAAGAATTTATCCTGCTTCCTGAATTACCCAATAATTGTATAAAGCAGTTAGTTATTTGGATGTGGGAACAAGCCGCATGAACGTACCAATTTCCTATTTTTTTTTTATCAGCAAGGGTGGAAATGTCACACAGCTTAGCAAATACACAACAAATCAAAAGAGCTGATCTTTGGTAAGAACGGATTGGCTGTCTTCCTGACCACAATTAAGTCATCTAGATGTAAATTCTTCACCACGAGAAGGGAGGACAAAAAGGAGCCTAGAAGGCATCACTTCCCAGTGACTGACACACGAAGGCCAAAAGTTCTCCATACACAGGTATGACATGTGCTAACATGTTACATGTGGTAACGTGTTACATGTGGTATCACAACTGGCACCTTGCAGGTAAGAAACTGGTGCTCTTAAGATAGTAACTCCAGAAATCTATACAAAAGGAGAGTAGCATTTAATTAAATTTCTTCCCTGCTTGCTTGAGGAGCCATCCTTATTTCTCTAGCATTGTCTTTCTCGTAGTCAAAAAGAAATATGCATTCTCTTTTCGAGGAAACTCTTCTATCAGAATCAGAAATGCAAAACAGCTCAGAAAATTGAGAGGAAAAAATATCACAAGCAATGTGTCCTTTTTAAAATGAAATATTGGGGTCAGGGTATAAATCAATTTATAGAGCAGGTACTTAGCATATACAAGGCCTTAGGTTCGATCCTTAGCACCCCAAAATTAGATAAATAAGGAACAAAGCCTCATGCTTCTTGGTGATGGCATGCCTGTAGAACATAAATAGGTCCTGGGTGTGAGCCACAGTGTTGCAAGCAAAAAGTCGTACTTTGTCTCTATTCCATAATATTTAAAAGTGCTTTGGTGACAAGTAAGACATCACTATCAAGGGCAGTGGGCTCATTTTGTAAGCACAGAAGGAGCATAGAATGAAAGAAGGGATCCAAAACAGAGGCTTGACACTTGAACTGAAGGTCTATAATGTCTCCCACCCATGGGAAAACCTTCACTAGTTACAGCCAATTAACTTCCAGACAATCTTTTGGTCGATCAAGGATTGCTCTGACTCTAAACATTTCTGGTTTGGAAACTTCTTTTATGATGTATAATTTGCACATAAATCCAAATCACCCATTGCCTTCATCCTTTAATGATTTATTCTGCATCCTTTTCAAGAAAAAACAGCTTTGCTCAAATATTCCAACAGAGTTTCCCTGCATTTGAGAGGGGAAACAAATATCTGGTATAAAACATATTAAGATAGTGAATGATTTCACAGCAATTTAAAAAATTACTGCATGCTTTCATGGATCCAAAGTAGTGAGGCCTGACTCAATGTCATTGGTCCCCAGCTGGCTGAGTTCCCCACTTTAATTTTCAGGCCCCGACAGCTAAAACATCCACTGTAAACAGCTACGCCCTTCTAGTCCAGATGTCATCCTTATTTCTTCCATGAAGCAAACGAGCAAAATCCAAGTAGCATAGGAAATAAAAAATCATCGGATGAAAGGTTTAATCACAATTTTTACTATTTCCCGTTATATTATTTGTTTTGCTCTTGCATATGAGTTCTGCTCTTTGAAGCCCTAAAGTATTAATATTACTGCTTTTGCTGCACGAGTTTGTTGCAATAGTAAAGTATAAAAGTCCACACAGAACACTAGTTTCCAGATATATTCCCAAGTGAATAAGATACTATATCTTGCATCACTAAGACTATACATAATTTTTCTTATAATGCCAGGAAATTTAATTAATTTAATATAACAGGAAGGAATTACATACAACTATTTAGCATTCACAAAATAATTATTTTATCCCATTCCGCCCAATTTTTGTCAATCACATCAAACGGTAGTCAATGACCTCCTCCCACCTCTAAACATTTTAAGAACAGAGAGCCATCAGAGTTACTTAAAAACAAGAGATGATGCAAATATAATACGTAATAAAAATAAGTGTTGCATTCAGGGACTTTAAGGAATCAATAATCGATAATGGGCATACAAGTTATGCTTGGCCATATTCTGACTTGCAGGAAGTCCAAGTCTTGTCTTAAAAAAGAACAGCCTGTACAATTTTAGGTTGTGTCTATACCTGGGAATCAGGAGCCTGATGGGAAATGGGAGCATTTGGCTGCCTTGGTTAATGTGGGGCTGTGGTCAGCAGCGGTGCAGCCTCTGGGAAGGATCCCAAAAGCTTTTCTTTCATTTGGATCTCACTACAACATCCGACTTCACATCCGCCTCCCTGGCCTTTGGGGAACAAAACTGCCTTTATAGCTCCTCACTGAAAGGGCCACAGGCACACCCAGCCTGAGGACTTTCAAAGCTGCCTCTTCCCAGATGCTCTTGCTGTGGTCAACATCTGGCCCACGTCAATTCAAGGCTGGACTACAAACATGTCATCCTTCCAAGAAGAGAGCGGCATCTGTCCAGGGGTTCAGTGGATGCTGACCGTTCCAGGGTGGCCACGAAGAGAACTCTGCAACGGTTACTCTTCAATGTTTGCCACTAGAGTCCTTGGACCTCCACTAACTATAGAGCAAGAACACAACAACAAAACAAAACAAAATAAAAACAAAAAAAAACGAACCAGCAGCATCAACAGTGCCCAGTTCAAAAAGCAGAGCTCCCACGCAAGAGGAAAACCGACAAAAGAGTGGAAAATGGTAAAAAATGTGATGGAAGTTTTTATCGGTCACCAGGCTGGTCCTGAGACTTCATAATCACAACTCGAGCTTCATGGTCCTAGCAGAAACCCCTCTAAAATCACAACTTAAAAGAAAACCAAACAAAACATCCAATTGTTCACAGCAAAGACGATGGGGCATGCCCAGTGACAGTTGTAAATTTCAAACTCCAAAATGTTTGACCCTGGAAGAGGGAATCTTGAGGTTAACCCAGGCCTGTGAAGGACCAGGCAACATGGAGCCCAGAAAAGCCCCCTCAACATCTCCCTCCACAGCCCCGCTAATCACCACTGTCAAAGCATTTGGGTTAACAAGCCCCTCTTTTAAAATGCAAATATCCCCAGGGAGAGTTGAACCTCATTCATACCTCAGTGCGAATTAGTTTAATTAGATAATCAGATCTAATTAATTGAGGGCTCAGGGAAAGAGAGTTTTGATTGAGGTGGGCCTAAGGGAGGGAAACTTTAGAAGGGATTCCGGGGAGCTTGTGAAGAACGTGGTGGAGGTCTGAGGACAGTGGTTTGGAGGGTGCTGGAAAGACCCAGAAGGAGTGAGGGTGTACAAGGCAAACTCTGGCTATTCCATTGTTTAGTCCAGGGTCTTAAGGCATCTGTACCTGAAGGCTTTCCATCATTGCGGTAAACACCATGACCAAAAGTAACTTGGGGAGAAAGTGCTTTATTTGGCTTACAGGTCCAATCACAGTCCCTCTGGAAGGGAAGTCAGGGCAGGAGCTCAGACAGGAACCAGGAAGCAGGAACTGAAACAGAGATCATGGAGGAGCACTGTTTTCAGGCTTGCTCTCCCAGGCTTGATTTTTTTTTTTTAAATGGGCCCACCTGGCCAGAGGTGGCACTACCCACAGTGGGCTGGGCACTCCCACATCAAAAGGGAATAGAGAAAAGGCCTCCAGTCAAGATTGGCCTGCAGGCAAGTCTGTGTGTTCTCTTCCCTGAAGACTCGAGCTTGTGACAACGCAGCTAGATGTACCAGCATCACGGCAAGTTAGTATACAAGGATTCGTGCCCAGGCTACAAGTTACACTGTTCTTAGTTCATACTCATTGGGCCAACGTTCCTATTTTAAGAAAGGAAGAAGGCGTAGGAGGCTAAGAAAGAGGAAGACAGATGCATCATTCGACTCTCTTTACTGTGACTGGGTCCCGTACGCAGGTCTCCAGATTCCTCTGCTTGGAAGACTACGTTTCTTCCAAGCAGTTACAGGAGCCACCTGGACTCTGATAACTGACAGCTCTCCTTATGGCTGCCGCTGTTTATCAAGCCTCGTTTGGAGGGAGCTCACTTTGAATTCCCTTGCGGGGTGTCCCGAAAGATGCCATTAGGACAGGAAAGTATGACCTAGTAGCCGATCACGTTTGTATCCTGACCATGGAATTCACGTGCAGTGATCGCCTCCAGCTAGGCTAAAAAGCAGGGGATTAAATGCTTAACGTACAGGGCTATAGCAAAACTTCAGTGAGGCAAGGTGGTAAAGCACGGTGGTATTCGCTCTGCGCAAGCCGGCTTGAGAAAGGTAACAGGCGCGTGCGCGCGCGTGTGCGCATATGCGTGTGTGTTCATAATGGTAAACTCAGACCGCAGATCGTACAGTGCTTGCCCCTACTTCGGTCTCTCACACCTAATTTGTACCCTGGGTAAACACCTCTTCATCCCTCAGCTCTCAACTGGAATAACCTGTCACAGGGGAAACGGTGAGCAGAATCCTTTGCAAACCCCTTAGCATTTTATATCGGCACGCGCCGCGTGGCCCTCGTCTATCCAGCTTCGTATTCACGGTCGCTCTGTGAGTGCAGCTTGCCACACTTGAATTTACAATCCCCCCTGCCTCATCCTTCTAGAGTTGGGATTTGGCCATGAACCCCTCCCCCAAAGCCCAGCCCCGTGGCTTGTGGCAAGTTCTCTGAGGACAAAGAACAAATCCTTGGCGCACTGTATTCTCCACGCATAGTAGGCAGGGAGTGCTCTGTGCCTGTGTTCAGAGAGTGGAGAAGGGGAAAAGATCAAAGCCTGAGTGTGTACCCACAGGGCCATTGAGACTAGAGATCTTAAAGGTGCTGCGAGCAAAGAATGTAGTCTTTTTGAATTGGAGGCAGATGTTGACACAGCTTGTTTCTAGCAATACAGGTAAAAAAGTTCCCGAATGAGAACATTTTGTACCAATGTAAAAACAATATTTTAGAGAACCGTTCCTAGTGCTTGGATGGATCCTAAGGGATCAAAATCTAATTCAGGGGGCTAAACAATTCTAGCACCGATTTATGCATGGTTCACTTTTTACAAGGTGAGTTTTACATAGAAAACATCCCCAAATACGTGCCCAGTAGAAAATCTGTGAGATGCCTTCCCAGCCCCAAGGTGACTCTTGGAAATCACGGGGTTTGTTTGTCTCTTAGTTGAGATGCAGGTATCATAATGCATGGCCACCTTCGAGTCTCCTATATTCCAACAATAAATCTTTATAGGCTCACATTTTTCTCATTAAAAGAAATACGGCAGTGCCAAATTGTTTCTTAGCATTGTAGCTTGTTCCATAAACAACAGCAGGCACTCGTATGGCCCAAACAGCTTTTTCATAGGCTGAAAAAGGGGAAAAAAAGACAAGCGTGATAAAAAATTGTTTGGGGGGAGAACCTTTTTTATGGGTCCTTATTGCATATGTCCAAGTTTTAATATGATTACTAAGAAAACCATTCTGGGGAACAATAATATAACTGAAACTCATGGAATATAATTAAGTGTCTCTCCACCGTCTCTGAGCCCCAAAGGAACAGCTGAGTCTGTGCCCAGGGCATGCTTGCAGAGAAGGTTTTCTAGAAGGGGACATCTCTGGGTGGACTCAGGGTGTGTAGCAATGGGTCCTCTGGTCTGCTTCTCCATCTCTGTGTCTGTGTTCACCCATCACAGTCTTGGGAAAGAAACAGGGAAAGGGAGGGATGCATGTCCTAAAGTAATCTGGGTTTGACTGTAGCTCGAACAGTTTCTTTGCTGTCTGGCTTGTGGTCTGGCATACCACCTCTCAGTCAGCAGCCTCTGGGGAGTCTATAATGTAGCGACATATAACCCTTCTGGACTAGGTCTGACACATAACAGAATTCAAGTCTATGGCGTCTTCTTCAGTGGTCTATTGCTGGGAAACGACACCAGAGCAAAGGCAACTCTTACACTAGAAAGCATTTAGTTGTAGGCTTGCTTACAGTTTCAGAAGCTTACCCTAATTCACAGAGAGTGGAGACGGGGAGAGAACTGGGCCTAGCATAGGCTTTTGAAACTTCAAAGCTCACCTCCAGTGATACATTTTCTCCAACAAGGTCATACCTACTCCAAAAGGCCACACCTCCTAATCCTTCTCAAATAATGCCACTACCTAATGACTAAATATTTGGGACTTTTTTTCTTTTGGTTTCTCGAGACAGGGTTTCTCTGTGTAGCTTTGGAGCCTATCCTGGGTCTCACTCTGTAGACCAGACTGACCTTGAACTCACAGAGATCTGTCAGCCTCTGCCTCCCAAGTGCTGAGATTAAAGGCGGACACCATCACCCGACTATGCCACTATGACTCGGAGGGGCCATTGTTATTCAAACCATGACATATGGTTACTTCTAGTCCTCATCCTCTACTTCCTATGCCCTTCTGGCACCTAACTCTATTCTAGTGTAGTTCCTCTAACTGATGTGGCTGGCATTCCAACATGACAAGGCTTTTCCGTGCTGTGTCTCCTGGCCTCTAACTTCCTTTGGTGACAGTCATTAAGGTAGCTCTGTAAGATAACTTAGAGTCAGGGACAAACGTGGCCAGGGACACACATGCTCGCGAGTGTGTCGTCCATGTGGAGTCTGTCAGAGAGTCAGTCAGCATATACAAATTGGCCTAGGCAGTCTGAAGGATCATATATTCATTCACCTTTGCACACACAATCTAAGGTTCTATAAAATTAATCTCTTCTCTACAAGGCTTTCAAAGACATAAAAGCAGTAGGGAAATCCCTTTGGGTGGACTACGATGTTAGCTCTGAAAACAGTTTTGCGAACTCCAGTGACAAGCGAATTGCAGCTTTAGGGTTCAGAAACAAGGCCTTCACTCCCGAAATCAGGCTTCTGGAACTGCCTTTGGGAAGCAGTGGCATTGGAAAAAGTACCCAAGGCATCTCCTTTACTTGTTCTTGTACTACCAGTCAGTCACCAAGCACTTACTGAACATTTGCATACGCCAGACTCTCCACGTAGACTAGGGATTCATAGAATGAGACACTGCCCCTAGAGTTCAGTGCCCAGTCCATTCAGGGGAAAGATCAGGGAGCCAGGTGGACTTATCAATCCAAAGAGGAATGAGGCAACAGAGAAGTGTCTTCAGAAGCAATGAGCCCTGGATGTCTTGTGCAGTATAGATAGGAATTCAGTTGATGGGGGAGTACTCTGGAGTTGAGGACATATGCGGTTGGGGAATAGAGGAAGAAGCAAGTTGGGGGCACATAATGTGGTGTCCTGAAGTCTAACCTATAACATAGAGATATGGACTCAGGGGTGATTGCGCAAACAGACACTGCTGTGATTTGCTCATCATATAGGGAATCTAGACAGCATTCTGAGAACAAAACTTAATTGTCTCTGAAAATTAAACTCCTGCCAGACCAGAATTCTGCCTTGCCTTTCTGTATACCTCTGAGCCTTATATACATAATTCTTTTTTTTAAAGCTAAACTGTGAAAGGGTTTGTTTCTAAATAAATCTCATTGACTCAGAAAAAGGATCATCTCTCTGTGACTTCACTTTTCCTGAGACTTTTACACCTCCATCAACACTCCCCTCAAGGAAGCTTTGGGAAAACACACACACACACACACACACACACACACACACACGTGCACTGGTCTATGTCCTCATAAACCCATCACACACTGAAAAGGCCATAAACTGAAAATACACTTCCTGCACCCCACTGGCCCGGTAGCTGAGCAAGCAGTCCACCTTGGAGCTTGCGTGTCTCCCCTCGCGGGACTAACTGGACACAGCGGCTTCATGTCACTGTCTAGCATCATAGCTATACCAGAAAAAGAGCAAGATTCAGCATCTGAAAAACAGGGTTTCTACTGAGTGGGATTGCCTTTCTGCCCTCACATAGGCAAAACCATTGTAAGCCGAGCCATTGAGAGTTAGGAGTCATTTGTACTGTTTAAATAGAAGCTTGACTGTTGGTTGCATGGCCAGGCTGCACAAGACAGTTCTGACACATGTGCTTATACCGGCTGATGGTCACCGCCTCGTAGGAGGCGTGACAGAGCATACCAGAGAGCAGAGACAGACATAAGTTCTTATAAACAATGGCCTTGAAATTTAGTCAAAGAAGATTCAGCAAAGTTTTCATTTCTCATTTTCCTCGAAACATCTATGCGTATTTGAAAATGGATCCCTGAAAACCAGTTGCTACTGACTTATTTAAGTTCTGGACTGACTCTTCTCATTTTTTTTTCTGCCTTTGAATATGTGTGTGAGCCCTGAGAAAATGGCTCTGTGCTTGGAAATGTAGGGCCCCATACTCCATGAGATGTTCCAGGCTGATGGTGGAAATTATAGTTAACTCTTCGGGGTCAGATTGAACTGCATTTGCCAACAATTTATGATTTCCCTATTAGGCAGTTAGATGCATAATACCGCTCTGAAGGTAGCTTCCCCACTCAAACCATGGAAAAGCAGCGTCTGCTGTGTTCAATCTTTCCACACAAGGCTTGCCATGTAGAATGTGAGCTAACGACTGAATCACCCCATGTTCGTGGGCATTAGACAGCCGGTACCTGAGAATGAGCGCTCACTCCATGACAGGTACATTTCTGGATGTTGGGTCCGGAACAATGAAATATGCAAAAATCCATGGAACTTACACGGCAACACATATGTACGCACGTAAATAAGAGTCTACATGTTTCAGAAAATAAGTACTTTGAGAAAAAGAAGGGTCATAAAAAACAGAGACTCTCCAGAGGAGGAACATTTTCTTTCCTTCAATGGTCAGGAAATCATTTCTTGGAAAGTGACAGTTGAACTTATAAACAGATGCATTCGCTGGGAGTGAAAGAGAAGGCAGAGACAGGGAGTTCTGGAGAAAGGGAATTTCAAGAAAAGAAGCACACTGGAAGGGAATTGTCTGAACACCAGCTTAACGCATTGCAGACACCAGCAGACAGCCTGGGCGGCTGATGAAGGATGAAGTAACACGTCAAGGGGCGCCAAGAAGAAAGGGCCAGGCGGCGGGGCTCAGATCGTACTGGGTAAGGCTCCAGTTTCACCTGACCATCACCGGTCAGCATCTGGAGAGGTTTAGGCGGGACGGACGCGATCCGATCTGTGTTCCCGCAACTCCTGGATGCAAAGTGGAGAGAAGTAGAGAGAGCAAGGCTGGAAACAGGGAGACTGGAAGCCTTTGAGGTAACCCAGGTGGGAGACATTCTTCAGCCAAATGAATTGGCGAGTTTGCCCGGAATTTACCACGAGTGAGCAAAGCTGAGAACAAAGCACTGAATGCCGCGTGCTCTGAGAACCGTCCATGACCGGGGCTAAGCGCAGCTTCCAGGACTTGGCAGGAGGTAGCCCTGTCCGCTACATCATAACCCACAACCTTCCAAACATCTACAAGGAAGGGTGGCTGGGGGAGAGAGAGGAGTGTGGGCCCCATCACCCTCATGACAGTGTGGGCAATAAACTTTCTCCTCTCAACTGAAAACCAAAGTGGGGGAGGGGGAAGGGCAGACATAGTGGTGCGGGCACAAGATGGAAAGGGGCGGTCAAGTCTCTGCTTGAACAGCTGCTGAAGATGCCAGAAGATTCATTGCTTCACACGGAAGCTGTCTCAGATAGAGCAAGGGAACTGGAGAAGTCAGCTGGGTGTTGGGCAGAGTCACACAACAGGCTGCAAGCCTACTGCCCTCTATGGTTAGGTTGCGGCTGTCTCGCACCCTGGATTGGGATGGAAGATGGCTGACTCAAGCTATCTTGTCTACACCCTTGACAATGCCTACTTAAAAAAAATAAACAAAACAAACAACAAACTTCTCCATTTAGAAGACACCACAACCACAGAAGCATAAGGTTAAGGCATACTGCCCGTCCAAAGAGTTAAGTTGTAGCACTGATTGTAGCCAGAATGGTGCTTCCTGCCAGGAGGCTATGCTGAGAGCAGAAGCCAGGAAAGCCACATGAAGTGTCCCCTAGAGTGACACCTGCTACAAGATGAAGGCCAACTGTCAACAACCCATTTTAACTCTCCATGATCAATTTCTATCTGTGAAAATTATTTAACGGCACACACATATACACAAACTAACATTGGTTTATCTCTCAAAATATCATTGTTCCCCAAGCAAAGAAGTGGGGCTCCTCCATGTAGCCATAGCTTGTCACGATTCCATGTGTGCATCTGCCCATTTTTGTACCGCATTCCCCTTTACCTAGTAAATCTTCTCCTCTCAAACACCCTGGTCTCTAGTATTACCTAATCCCTTGCCCAATTTCGGCCTAAAATGACCCAGTCACACCATTAACCTTTAGAGAATTCGCATTCTGTTCTGTATACTAACCCATGATCACACGCTGCTTGAAAACGGTTTCCGCCATTAAAAGGAAACTATAACGCTCAAGTCCACCAGTCGTCTAGCTGAATGACAATGTCGCCACGAGCATCAGGTAAGTGGCAAAGCCAGCAGCTGACACACCCTGAAATCAGAGCACAGGGGCACAGAACAAGCTGTCCTCCACCCATGTCCCTCATTATAAAAATGAACCACACAATTCAGTACACTGGCGAGAGCGTCTGTTGTTTTCCTGTGTGTCTGCTGGCTTGGGGTTAGAAAGTGCTCCCTCTGAGGAACAGGAGATACTCTCTTCTCCACTATTGGGAAAACTAAATATAATTAGTGGATATACTGTGTAACGTGTACGGGACACATGTTAGATCCTGAGAACGAGGCGATAATTAGCCTGAAGCAGTGACATGTTGATCATGATTACATTGAAGGAAATGTTTCATCTGTGTTCCACCAAACACCAGCATCCGGAGCCTGTTCTAACCCTGCTAGTGAAAGAGGCTACAGAGAGAAGGATTTGTGTATTAAGGAAAAATTTGAACAATGAACACACTAATTCTAAATATGGAAGAGTGCCCAGAGCAGGGTGACTGTGTGTGAAGGTGCGTGGTTGATCGGCAGTTATGATTCACCAGACAAGCTTTAATATATATAATCCAGCTTTAATAAAGGAAAGGAAAGGGAACTTACAAATCCAAGGTTCCAGCGAGGAGCGGAGGAAAACAAAGAGCAGGCGGGCCGCAGGCCCGCAAGATTTTATAAGTCAATATTAGCCTAAGGGGGACACGCCTAAGAGGGACACGCCTTTAGACCAAGGGGGATACGCCTTTAGACCAAGGGGGACATGCCTTACAAAACAAGGTTTTTGGCTAGGCTTCCCCTTCATGTGTGCTCATCTGATTATTATTGGTGGAGAGATGAGACTTGGGATCAAACTAAATAAGAGTATTTGGGGAGATGCTCAGGCAAGGAATCAGTATCTTTAGCCATTTATTCCATAAGTAAAATGATTTTTGACATTATAAGTCAATCTTTATGAAATGCCTCAAAATAGAAAAAAATGACATTTTATATTATGCAGTAAATATTATTAAAATGTCTATCTCAAAGTCTTGACATTTAAAAGTAATTCTGATGTTAAATTTTAATTCTACACACAAGCCCCACATAGTTCTTTAGATATGTCATGGAAATTTCGAAATGCCATCAATATTATGATTTTTTGAGAAAGAGAAATACAAATATTTTTCACTTTGGGGGAAAAATTAAAAAAAAAAAATCAAAGGAACTTTAGAAAAATTCCCGAAAGTTGTAAAGCAAAAGCCACGTTAAAATTAAAATAATAAAAATCTGTATATTGAAACTACTTTTACAACAAAGCTACTTCCATGAACTCTGGATAAGCACATAAAAGTTTGGCACACCAAACGCACACACGAAGATATGGCCAAAGAAGGCTCGCTCTCAGGTAATAGTGCTAAGAATGCTCCTTGACCATTCTCTCACAGAGCTCAGTTTTTAATGCAGTGAGTAGCCATGAGGACAGGGCTGCCTCTGCAGTCTAAACTCCTACCCAACCCTGCTATTAATGACATAAGATCATTTACATAAACTGTCCACCCCCTCAGAGTTCAGAGGTAATATTTTGTCACATGGAGAAGTGACTCCAGACAATTATCTGCTGAAACAGCAAATCCTCTCCCTAGTAGCACGTCCTTGTTCCTTGATTCTGAATTACAAGAAGAAGAAGGAGAAGGAGAAGGAGAAGGAGAAGGAGAAGGAGAAGGAGAAGGAGAAGGAGAAGGAGAAGGAGAAGAAGAAGAAGAAGAAGAAGAAGAAGAAGAAGAAGAAGAAGAAGAAGAAGAAGAAGAAGAAGGAGCTATGCTAAATATTAACTTGTGCCTCTTTGACCAAGTTTTCCAAAAAGGTATCAAACTGGGGAAAGGATTCTTCACGGGGTCCACAGCCCCGCAATTCCCAAAGATGGTTTTAAGAAAAGATTCCTTTGATGTTTAATAGAATCAGACATTTGGACTAAACCAGCCCAAGCTCTCGCCTCTATCGCTGCCACCACTGCTAACAATTATAAGCTCTTGGTGCTCTGAATAATTCAGCTTCATCTGTTCCACTCAGCGTAAAGACAATGAGCTGACAACAAGGTCACTTATTTTTTTCTTCCCCTACTACTGACTTCTCCAACCTGATACTCATCTGGTGGCATGATATACCTGGTATTTGACACGCTTCCCCTGACAGCTTTCCAACAGCCGTTCGTCTATTTAGCTCAGGGTTTGGAAAATAATAAGGGTGCCACGGAGTCCCAGGCTTCCCCCACAGTAATAAACACAGGCTCGGCACGTCCCCGTTCCCTTCACCCCAGTGCACTGAACATACCTCAGCATCACCTGACAGTGTAATACTGAGTGATATCAACCAGAAAGTATACTGAAAATCCAGGACTGCTTAGGTACCAATGGCGTTTTGTATATAGGCCACATTTAAAAAAAAAAAAAAACCGAAAATTATAATAAGCAATTTATGGAAGATTAACACCTGTTAATATGCCTCTCTCTGGGGTCATCTGGGAAATCTGCAAACAGAATCCTACAGCCCATAAATCTCAGAGTAGAGAGAAAGCTGGCCAGCAGGCAGGGCTCGGATTTCTCTCATTCATTTCCACCTGAAAGCGATACTGGCCAGTGGAGAGAGGCAGGCTTCTGTAACCTGAAACACAACTCTAACCGTAGCTTTCTATTTAGATCTTTTAACTTTAATTAAACTCTCTCCTTTCTTCAAAGCCCCGGTTTTATAAAAAGGATTTTTTTTGACTGTTTTCAGAAGGCGAGAAACCACAGAATGGACACTTTCTTTAGGCAGAAAAACCATGGTGCAAAGACTGAAGTCATACATAGAGGATGTATCAGGACCATGGTCCCACAAACCACCAAAGGCAAGAAGCCAGATGTGTGTGGGGGTTTACGCTTCCCGTACTGGTTTCTTTTTTAGTATTCTTCTATATTAGGGGAAAAAAGACAATAATCCCATATATCTATAGTCACCTCATAAATCACTACCCAATCCGCTTGTTCTTTTTGTTTTATCCTCGGAAATATTACAAACCAAGTCTCAGATGGCTTCTCACATCACTGTCTGTCAAAGTATTCATTTGCTTTTCTTGATTCGTGCTAATTTTGGAGAATCCAAATGGGCTAATGACATTTCTGATTTCAAACTACCCTGTACTGGGCAAGATGGTACACACCTGTAATCCCAGCTCTTTGGAGGCTGAGGCAGGGCTGTGAGTTCTATGCACACCTAGATGACATAGTGAGACCCTGCCCCAGTAAATAAGTAAGCTAATTCATCAAAAGCCTAGAGTTATGAGAAAACTCAATTGATTAACTCTAGTACCCCACTTCCTAAGCAAAGAGGACACACTAACACGATAAAAGTTACTTAATCCTGGTGACTGTATTGAAAACTGCCCTGGTAAAACCATTTTACCGCATCCACGTTGTTCTCAAAAGTATGTTTACACCTTTCATTGTTTTGATGCCATCTCCTTGAGACCAGAAAGAGTGTTGAGTTGGGGTCTCTAGAGGAACTACAGTGACAAATAGTTGTGCCAAGTGCACACTGGGTTGAAAAGACAAGGACCCTTATGACCATTATCTTAAATTTCTTCAATTTAGTATGAGGAACAGTACTCTACAATAAATGTGCGTTATTTTTAGCTATATAAGAATTGCTGCTATAAGTGTTGCAAAATTAAAGGTAAACTTTTTATTATTATACTTACTGTTGGGTGGTTGCTTTGTTCTGAGATATGGTCTAAAGTACCCTAGGCTGGCCTCAACTCATGAGGTAGCTAAGGATGGCCCTAAACGTGAGATCTTCCTGCTTCTCCTTCCTGCATGCTGAGATTACAGCATTTTTGCTCCACCACGCATACAAGGTGGTAGGGACTAAAAATTGGACTGTGGGCTCGGGCAGTCACTATAGCTGGGTTCCATTCAGACTCCTAAAATTGAAGGACTTTTTAGGGGTGGGAAGTTGAGGGAAATGCTGTTGCTAGTTCAGCTGAGGTCAATTTTTTAGATAATTGCAAAAGTTTTCAAATCTTTCAAACAGGGGAGTCTCAGCTTTTTGCAGATCCCAATACTGGGCAGAACTTTCATTGTTTAAAACTGGCAATGGACTATGGTAACGACAGGCCTAGTTTATTCATTATTAAAATAATACCACATGAGTCATATTACTGATATGAGCATCGAGAAAAAAATATGAGATTACAATTTTATCCAGTTTCTTCTCCAGTTTTACGACAAAATTTTAGATTTTACACTAAGGAAAAAAAATACTAGGAGCCTACTCCTGCCTTCCCTTACTGATGACAGATTCATACTTTTTAATTATCATTTTTACATATTATCTGAACTGAATCTGTTGGAAACAATGCAGACCTCTGGAAGGAGGGCTCCTGGAGATTTTATCTTTGTTTTGTAACTAGGGTATGAAGACAATGGGAGACCGCCATTAAGGAGAAGTGGAAATCAGAACCAACCAACCAACCAACAACAAAACACCTCCATATAAAATCGCGAACTCTCACTGCTGCCCTTGAGGTAACCTGGCAGTGACCCTGCAGACACGCCACCCCTCAGAGTTGAGGGCTTCACATGCCCGCGGGAAGACAGCTGGCAGTGCCCTAAGCACTCTTGAGGTCTCATCCAAAGCTACTGTGGGACTAGTCGAAGCATCTTTATAACCAGGTGTGGAAGAGTTCATTCGGAGTCCTGTAAAAACCTCGGTCTTTAGGCAGAGGCAGGGAGATTACCAATTTCAAGCCAGTCTGGGCTTTAAAGAGATCCTGTCTCAAAAAGTGAAGGGTATGTGCACAGCTCAAGATGGGATGCTGGCCTAAGATGCCAAAGCCCTGGTTCACTCCTTGCCACCACAGGCCACGCACCAACAAACTACAATCTCTAAATGTCGTCTTAAAAAAGAAAAGAAAACATTTTCCATAGAGATTTTTTTGAACGATAATATTAACAAAGATAGTATTAGATTCTAATTAACACCCTTTGAATTAGAACTGATTGTTAAATAGCAACAATTATTGTATCATCTTGGGCCCTTGGCATGTCAGAGCTGTAGTTAAATATAAGATTCTCTTTCTCTGTTCAGGAAACTATTCAAGGTAAAAAAATGGGGGGGGGGGGGGGACACACTCTGGTAGACTCTGATAGTAGCATTGTCTTGACTGATTCAGTCTTGGCTATATTCCGTCAAATTCAGAGGGAGACAGTGTATAATGGACCAAATACATTCCCAAGAATACAGTCTTAAGTTTTTGTTCTTGTCCATTCTACGGGACTATCTTTGAATGTATCTGTTATTAAAATGACAATTAAAAAGATAAATGTCAATAAAATGCATGCTTATACAGTATTAAATATTTCTAAATTGCAAGAAATTCTATCTAAACTACCTCCCTTAACCATTGAAGAGTGATCGCTATACTCTGCCCAAGTTTACTTAGACTGTTAAAGAAAAAGGCATTTGTCTTTGTACTTAAAGCTTCATTACTTAAAGCTGTGGAAGAGACTAGACACTAATCTCTTACTCAATGAGATTTTTTTTTTACTTCATTCAAGATGGCTAGCAAGAGTTTATAGCAGAAATTCCCAAGATGTGAGAGCAGTAGACACTCCTTGGCTAGCGCTCCCTAACCCTGATTTCCTATCACATCTTAGACCCACGAGAGGCACCGTGTCCAGCGGTTTGCAAACTCTGATCCTTGTAGGGTTGTGACAGTGTCACGGAGACTTCTCCCGGAGCATCAAGAGAACTCTACCATCCTTTCCCAAAGGTTAAAAGGGATTGAGGATTCCCTTTTCATAGATGATTCCCAAAGGATTTTAACAGCAAATACACTCTCTACCTGGTTTGCAGCCTAGTTAGAAGCTGTACCAAGGTATCTGGGCAGGGCTCCGTGCACGCGCGCACGCATTCATGTGTGTCAGTGTGGGCACCCACATGCCACTGCGCACACGTGAAGTCAAAGGACAATCTCGGGTTTCCGTTCTCGCCTTCCATCTTGTTTTGAGACAGTCTCTTAATTGCTTTCTGCTGCATGTTTCGGGCTCTCTGACCCAGGAGCTTCTGGTGATTGCCCTGACCTCCTCCCATCTATCTCCACATAGGGATGCGTCTGCGTGGGTTCTGGGGACTCGCAATCAGGCTTCCGCACTAGCTCGGCAGGTGTTTCTACCCACTGCACCACCTCCCCATCTTCAGAGTTCGTGTTTTCTGCCATAAGACTTGAAGTCTGATCTATGGGCTGAAACAAGGCTCCTGACGGAGAACTCGGAGGTGAAAAAAAAGACGGGTGATTGTTTTTTATTCAAAGAGTCAATTTCACATTTGGTTAAGAATATATATATTTTCCCCCACTAAATACAGGAAGTATTCTAACTGTTGTGAACAAAACTTCCATTCTGTGTAAGGAAGAGAGCAATTGTCAGTCGTCTTTGCTCCTCTCACCCAAGGAAACCCTGGTGCATGAGCGAGCCAGTGAACACGAGGAGAACGAGATCCCTCCAGATACCCACAGCCATTGACATGCTGAGCAATTCGTCACTGAAAGTATCTTTACAAATCTTAAAAAATATATATGGGACCTAAGGTGTAGCTCAATGGTAGAGTTCATACAAGATCGTGGGTTTGATTCCTATCTAAGGAATGAAAAACAAAATAAAAAATCCGGAAATGGAAGCCTCAGTGTGAAGGCTACACACAAGAAGAAGCCCTGAGTGAGAAGCAGTCGGGATTGCTTAAAGGCGTGAAGTCTGAGAAGCCTATCATCAGGCATGGGGGTGGGGTTCTGCACACCCACTTTGGCTCCCTGAACTGGGTTTGTCCTTGGTGTGAACCTGAGAGACACTGCCTTCCGGCCCACAGTCTCAGCAAAGAGGAACTCAAGCTCATGGTGGAGAAAGAGAAGAAGCTGAGCCTCGGCCATGTGTGGTGTCAGAGCTGTTTTCACAACCCCCGTGAACCTTTGATAGAAGGATGAAATCAAAACAGCTAGGAAACCCGGAGGGCCCAGCAGAACCACGAGTGGAAAAAGCATTTCCCTAGGGGCTCGGCAGGCAGCTGGAATTCTCAGGCTTCTGGCTGAAGAGCAGTGCGCAGGGAAAACGTACAAAGCAAACAGGGAGCAAGTGCTGTGAGTTCTCTGCAACAGACAGAGATCACCTCTGAGAGCTGGAGCGAAGCAGATGGCTTTACAAGGGATGTTTGTAAGGAGACAGACGGCATAGATGGTATTGTGGCTCCTTATTTTATACATTCAATAATTGTGCTCCTTGGAGCAGCTCTTTATTTCACTAGCGTTTGACTGTCGAGGCAGCATCTCCTTGTGTCACCCAGGCATGTCCTGAGCCTGAGATACCCTGGCTTCAGCCTCCAGAGAGCTACAGATACTGCACTACTACCTTCGGGATGGGTGGCGTGGCGTACCCACCCATTCATCTTAGGTCACAGCATGGTGCCCATAGGAAGATAGGCAGTGTTGTCAAAATAGAACACACACACACACACACACACACACACACACACACACATTTTACTGCACTTCCGGGGTATGAAGAGTTTGGTCCATAATTTATGTCAAAGATGATACTGACAATAATTGTAAATAATAGTATAAGCAATAACTATATCCACACATATAGCTGCATAAGGGTAATAAATCTGCCACGTTCAACAAAAATATTTTAAAAGCCCACATGGAAAGGAGAAAAAAGAAACAACTATGTGACTCTGATCAACTCAGGAAAGTGTATATCATTAAAGAGAGAGAAGCTGCAATTTTAGTCGGTGACAGAGGTTTCTCAGGCTAGCCAAGGAGCCTCACATTTTGGTTTGTGCCATGTGGTGAGAGATTTCCCTCACTCTCTGGTCTCAGACCTGAGCCTGACCAGATAAGCTGTCCCTCTTCTGCCTTGAAGCTGTGGGAGCCTAAACAGGGCTTCCCAGAGCCTCTTCCTGTCTGGCATGTGAATACACACCTAGGGACCATTCAGCACGTGGCATAGGCATTTGCCTAACATCTCCCGTGATTCCCAGTCCTGTTCTAGCACCACGCTGCACACAGTACTCAACTAGCTTCCTTCTCTACTGAGCAAAGCCCAACTGTGCTGCACCAGCTTGTTACATCGAGTTAACCAAATCCTGAAATGCCACAAGAGGCAGATATTAGTCCAGCTCCTTCGATCTTGCACACTAAGGACTTCTGGTACTGAGAAAGGTCAGATGAGAAGCCACTGACTGATAGAGTTGAACCAGCAATGCAGACTCTCTAGTACATCTTCCATGGCTTTCCTGACCCGAGCAACAAAAGATAACATGAGGATGCTGGCTTTCCTGACCCGAGCAACAAAAGATAACATGAGGATGCATGCTACGCTATGCGCATGGCAGCTCCAAGAGATCCGCTTACTATTGTTCTCATTTTTAGTGGAGGGAGGAGAAATGCAGAGAGGCTGTATGCACACACACACAAAGTCATCCGGCTAGTGAGTTTCAATTGCTCTCCAGTTTGCACAGAAAAATACACATGGCATAAAAGGACAACCAGAAGAAGACAACAAGCAAAGTGGCATCGTCATGGCCGAGCCAGAGCAGGGAGGGAGCCTTCAGACCAAATGCTGGCCTACGCCCGAAGTTGTGAACATTGCCTATGCAAAATTTCATTACTGTTTAAACTGAAGCTCTTTGAAATTTTCCTCGGGTGCCTAAAATTTAACATCCGCTGCTGAGTAGCATTTATTGACGGAGATGGACCACATGACACAATAAAGAAGAAAGGAGTCACTTTGTTGGCGCCGAGTGCGGTTTTGCTTTCAGCAGGAGGACGTGTTCCAGAGCGTGGTCTCCTTTATTTTGTCATCTCTTCGCCAGGCAGTGTCACACTGCTTAAGTAACTCACTGGTCCCTGGGAGACATCTAGCCAAATAACTCAGCCAGAAAGGTCTATACTATTACAAGCGAAGAGTAGCTATAAAAATAAACAATAATAACAACATTCCTTTTTTTTATGAACAGGAAGCTTATTATTCTGTCTACCTTCGAGCAACCCACATCCCAAAATGTAGTGTATAATTTTACTTTTTAACAGTTGTCGTATTGAAGAATGCTTGAAAATACCCAATTTCCCCGCGACAGATGGAAAAGAAAACAATAAAAAATGCAAAAAGAAACCCAACATAACCCCCCTCCCCCCTCCAACTCTACCTCTAAGAACATACTTGCCTAACATAAGGTTTCTCTGAAATGAGATATTTTCACCGCAGGAAAATCTGTGGATTTGGTTCGCGATGCTATCTAATCTTGCTGTGAATATTCAACACCGACTAATTCCACCAAGCTCCATCTCCCTCTGACCACGTTGCAGGATCCCTCAAACTCTCCCAGCCTCGTTTGGACTTGCTTTTAAGACTGTCCCAAGGTAAAAGGAGCTGACCTTACAGGAAAGCTCTGCATTAAGACCCCCATTTCATTTGCAAGTCAAGACAGGACGAGCAGACACAGGCATAAGAGACCAAGCAAGCTTTCTGTGACTGCTTCTTCCTCCTTCCCCATGAGAGTGAAAATAAAGTTTACCGGCTCTTTCTGTCTAACAAGGTAGGATTGTAAATAACACAAAGCGCCGTACATTTTATTTTGGAGACTTTATGCATATCGGAGGAATATCAAAATATGCCAAGCGGAAAAGTCTATATATACACAGACTAAATATACTAAATATGTCACTTTGAAAGATAATAGGCATAAGATAAACAATGGAAAATCAGATAGCCTAAGAAAATCTAACTGACAGTTTTCATTGAAACATTATTTCCTCTAGGCAAATAACCACGTTAAATGCCGTGCATTATTTAAAACAATGGGCCAGCAGTGTTTAGAAATATGGCAGTGATTAATTCACTTTGGGTGGGAAAATACCTTTGATGATTTTATTAAAAATTCATTTATAGTAATATTTACTGATTCTTGGCATTTAAACTAGCGATGCACCACAGGTCCCTTCTGGTGGGGACAGCCTTCTTGGCAAAGGACTGATTGAAAAGCTGTGCTTCGCAACACACCATCACAAATGTCCACCTCAGAGAGGGCCAGAGGGCCAAATGCCCTAGGAGGGCTCTGTTCTTCAAACACATGTCACATATGGTTCCCTGATAACTACTCAAGTTCCCTTCACTTCTAGGCCCTCCGCTTGATCCAAGGTCAATGAGAGACACCTGGTTTTGACTATGGAGGGCAAAACCCGCCATGTCCTATGCTAAATGGCAAATGGTGTGTCCACTGCTCCAGGAGTATGACAATGTCTCTCAGTCTAGAATTGTGAGTCGGCCCTGGGAAGACCTCTGTGCCCCTCGTAAGTCCCGGTAATTTGGGGGCACAGTGAAATTCATGCCTCAGAAAGGCCTGGTTTCATCAGCCCACTTAAGGAGAATCCTTGGCACTCCCATACCTAACAGCTTAAAAAAATAAACAAAAATGGAGCACTAAATGCCTTCTGGGATTATCTTGTTCTCTTATATATTGCTGCTGCCTCCTCCTCCTCTCCCCCTCCCTCCTTCTCTGCCCTCCATCTCTCTCCCCTTTTCTGGGGTTAAGGGGAACATCCAGTGGCTACCACCCAATTGCCACTGAGCTATACCTCAGTCTCTTTGCTACTTAATCATCACAGCAAATACACATGTCTTAAGAACAGAGATTATTCCACTTCAGTTCCAGGCCTCAGCCACACGCCTCCCTTTCTCTCTCTGCTCCTCTCTGGCTTTTCGTGTTGGAGAGTGGGCAACGGAAGGTCAGTCCTCACTCCGGGTCTGGGGAAAATGCATTGTCATGATGTGAACTGAAAAAGAACCCAGTCAAGCCATCAAGAGTCAAAAGAAAGGAAAATACTACAACCAATGAATAAATATGGGTCCTCTTGGATTAAAGTCTGAAAACAAACAAACAACAAAGAAAAAAACCAAAAACTGTCTACCGTCTAACTTCCACTTTTCTTACTTGCTATGTAAATGATTAAAAAAAAATAATTGTTTTGCAAGTGTCTTATATCTTTTAATACATAGAATATCTGTATGTAAAAACACGTATCAAAAACAAAGCAGAGGATAAGTGATCAGAAGGCTCGCTTTGATGTAACTCAAGTAGGATAGGGATGAAAGACACCACCCAAGAGCCACCACTCTGCCTAGCTTGTTTTCTTCACCTAAACAGGTCCCCTCTCCACTTGGCCTCTGTCAACCTCTACTGGAGGTGACAGATCCATCAGGAGCAACTGGTCAGTGGCCATGCCAAACACTAGCTCCATCTTTAAGGATTACCATGAGGGAGGACTCCTGCTTCCTCAGAATGTCTCCTGGCCCTCTGAGAAGACAACACACTGTCCCAAACACATTCATAAGACCCTCAATAAAGATAGCCGGAGGACTGCAGTTAAACGCCAGCCTTAACAGCAGCAACACACCGAGACTGGCTCAGGCAAATTATACACCCATCAGTTCAAACATTTTCTGAGCCAGCTCTCTCCAGAAGTTTCTTCTTGGGCTGCAGGAGCCTTATTTTAAGCATCTTATGCATTCGTTGGAGCCTGTCCCTGCATCCTTCCTTACCTTTGCTTTGCCCTTCTCATTTGCTCTGACCTCCAGCAAGGCAGCTCCCAATGTGTTGCTTTCACACTAGTGTTGATTCCTGCCCTTGTTCTAACAAGCCCACGGGTGGGAGAAAGAACTCCTGAATGCACTCTTGAGAAGATGCCACTCTCATTTAAAGCATTAGCAGGAGAAACATCCTTCCTAGAAAGATAACTATGTTCTGGCTCTAATCTCTACAATACAAAGCTCTTTAATTAAACTTAAACCAAAATATTTTTGTAAAGCTCAAATTTCCGAATTGGCATTCCTTCGCATTTCTCAATTTACACAGTCCCTTTGTCAGGGGGAAGCAGGGTATTCAGAACCTGAAATTGCCTTGTGTTGAATGTGGCCTGCTCCTCCAGTCTGAATAGGGGAAAGCCGAGCTCTCCAACTGTTTTTGTCCTGATTTCTCTTTAATTGTTTTGCACCTGCCTTCTAACAAAATGTACACATTTCTTCCTCTTATAAGCAACATGTACTATTGAGACGTGGTACAATCCACAACACCTTCCTGGAAGATGTTTAAGAGAATATTTAGTTTGAAGAAAACAAAGCTGAGACTTGTACCCATATCATGTTGGCAGCTTGCTCTCAAGAAAGAGAAAGTGTTTGCCCCCATCAGACTTCTTAGGGCTTACGTCCCACCTTTCCTTTGTGCCTGTCAGGTATAGGTGTAGAGCGAGAAAAGCTCACTCTTAGGAAATTCCTCATGAGCCTGACAATGTCAACTGAGTATACTTAGGGTTATGCCCTGGTTATGCCATTTCTGGGCACGGAAGTCCCTCTGCCTGCTCTGCTTGGCTTAGCTGCAGGGTGAGGAGTAGTGGGTGAGGAGCAGGGGGCACCTCTGCATAGGGTTGCTACAGAAGCCCAGTGTATGAACTGGCATGCAGAAGGTTAGTTATCTTGTCTAGAAGGTAGTTCTGTTTCCATCACCCGTTACTGAACCCCTCCGTCCCTCCCCATCCTTGCCGTCTATTCTTTTTAGTCTCCTTGTCTCAAAAATCGATTGTCTTTTACAAACTTAAGTCAGAACTATCACTCGGCAGTTTAAAATTTGTGGAGGCCATATAGGAGTCACAGCACCTTGCTCCCGCCTCTCGGGGACCACATACCACTCAGTCACACTGTTTCCCATTCCTCTTCTAGTACCTATCATAAAATGGCGTAACTTTGGCCATGTGTATCAGCCTTTGACCTTCCTAGATTCTCTGAGAACATGGATCCCATCTAACCTGTTCAATAAGTATTCACCCAATAAAGAAGACTCACAAATATAATAACAAATGGCAACCGTTGAACCAATTATAATATTATAGTTGCATCTAAAAACTCCCCATGGTATTTAAGTGACTTGCATCTACAGTAGAGTCTTGGTTTACGAGTGACATGATATTTTGGTTTTTGGCTTCTGTTGTTGTGTGTTTTATTATTGCTGCTTTTTGAGCCTGGGATTCCATGTTGCTGACCTCAAACATGGCATCCTCTTGATTTGGGTTCCTGAGTGCGGGAGATTACACATGTACAGCTTCACGCCTGGAAGGATCTTCGGATATGTTAATCTTTACTAACAATTTTCTACTTCCACCCTCCACTCCCAAAGAATCAGCTTTGGGTTTCTGGGTGGTGGCCTCTAGAGGACTTTCTCTACTGTCAATTTATTTACTTATTATCAGTTCGGTGACATTTACGCATGAGCAATGCATACCGGCAATGCAGCTTTGGTTTATACAATACGCAACAATACTTTTAGATTGTAGAGGGATTTCTTCGGCTTATCTCTCCATTTTCACTGAGTTACAGTCTCGAGAATGGGGACGAATGACCTTCATTTGAGTGAGGTATTATTTTGGAAAAGATTACACAACAAATATCTTCACTCAATATTTGCAAAAATTAAGCCTATTCAAGGCTGGGAAGGTGGCTCATTTAGTAGAATGTCTATCTCGCACGCACTGAGCCATGAGTATGCTCCATACATCATACAGACTGTTTCATGTTTGTAAGTACAACACCAAGGACTGGAGGCAGGAGCATCAGAAGTTCGAGACCATAGTCACATAGTTTCAGGCCCTCATGGACTATATCAGACCTTGTCCTTTATACCATTCTGCCTTGTCCCTTGACTAGGTTTATGGGGAAAGAGCTGCCCCAAGCTTGTGGTTAAGCTTGTCACTGAATAATTCATCCCGTGTTGTTCTGTTTATAAGAGAACCCCGTGAAAACGAACCACAGTTAATCAGCTTACACTGGCAGAATGGTCACCAGAACCCAGCGAGGGCAGAGCCACCTTCTATGTTCACACTCTTCGAAAATTTACCTGGCAAATCCCTACTGCATTTGTTCCAACAGGAAAAAAAAAATTCAAACTAAAAAACAGCATCTCAGAGCCGAGATTAGAGTTTTAGACCCTCCTGTGTGATAATCCTTACTCTGACATTGGCTTCCTTTGTGGGGTTTGGAAATCAGTTTTCTTCTCTATAATACAGGGATAATAATGCTTTAGTCAAATGGATGCTGTGAGAATTAATTACTGTTATACAATTTATTGAAGATGGGAAGCCCTGTAAAAATATTGCAACTGCTTATAGGATTGAGGTCCCAAGACAAAGGTATCACACATAGCAGAGAAATCAAAACATCTCCAAATCCCTACTGTTTGCCTCTTGCGCAGTGTCCTCCTTCTTAACTCAGGCAGGTGGGAAGTAAGAAAAGCAGGCAGGACAGTTTTCAAGGACACGTCCCTTTCTTTTGTGGAAAGAGTTGAAATGCACCACCGGACACACCTGTTCACAAATGCACCCTGCCTCACCTGGGTGTAACAAAAGGTTGGGAAGGTTTCATTGGCAAGCATCGCTTTTCTCCTCTGCAGGTCTCCTGACCCTGAACCAGGGTCTGTCTGAGTCAATGGAAGCCCTGTGGACTAGATTTCAAGGGAAGGTCTTCGCAGTAGCTCTTAGAAAAGGAGTGGTTAGGTATTGAACTTTCAAGAGAGACGAATAACCCCGGCTGTAAGACAATAACTGATGGCGTATGAAGTTGGAGTCCTGTCCTAGGGAAACAAGATCAGCTATAAGAAGCGAGAAGGTCCTCAAGGAAACAGGTTTTCCATGACCCGACCACAGCCGGAGCAAAGAGGACATAGGCCCTGCAAGGCTTAACGATGTCATAGAATAACAGTCATAGATAAAAACAGCCATACTGCCAATGTTTGGGCAACATGTATTTTAACGGACCTGTCAATCAGCTCTAGGATCCGCATGCTGAGGTTAAAGGTCAGTGTCACAAAATTTTCCGAGGGCTTTTACAACTGTATTCTGCTGGGATGGTATGCTGAAGTGCTGAGAGAAGGAAAAATTAAGCATACCTTGGTTATAGAATCTCAATCAGGTGCAGTCCCCGAACTCTGGAGGCAGAGGCAGGTGGACTCTGTGAGTTCGAGGCCAGCCTGGTCTGCATAATGAGTTCCAGGACAGCCAGGGCTATGTAGAGAGAATCTGTCTCTGATATGATGATGATGATGATAGTGATGATGATGATGATGATGATGATAATGATGATGATGATAGGCAGGTCTGTCCTTAAAGGGGCCTCCAGGTTATACACAGGTGAATTTGATTAAATATGTTCTACCTGGATATTTCTTAAAAAGTGGTAATTTGGGTATAAGGCTTGGGTCCCTTGGGTGTCCTTTTGCTTCTGTCCCTCTCCTTGCTTATTTTCTCTTAACTAAGATGATTTCCTGTGCTCGCATTCATTCATTTGTTTTCTTTTCGAAATGGGGATAGAGAATTCTCAGGTTCCCTCTAATTCCGGCTCTTAGTTCCCTCCGTTTTCAGTGTTAGTTGGGGAAAGGAAGAGGCAGCCGGGGAGCCAGTGCTCAGAGAACATGGGACAACATGGACAGAGTCGGGGGAGAGATATAAGACAAGGATTGTTCTCCCTGTCACCCCAGTGACAGCTCATCCCTTCCTCAGAGAGTGACTTCAGGGCAGCCAGGCGTCAGTTTCCCCAGTCAACCGTCCTGGAGCTTTTGTGCCACTGTTTCGTGAAAAATAAATCACTTGGCTTTAACTTCTCCCTCTACCTTCCTTCCTGTCCTTTTTGCCTCTGCAGACATCTGAATCCCCATCCAGAACTGAGCTGTGACACACTGATACAATGATGCCTGACTCCCCAGCAGCCAGGTTCTTTACAGAAACATGGCTGTGGATCAATACAGAGACTAGCAGGCATTCACAGAAACATAAAGGGATGAAGAAATCTCTCGGTCCTGGACTAACATGGTCACGGCAGAATGATCTGGTGAGACATCTCCCTTAATACTGTGAACCCACCACAGATTCAAAGCAAATGAAGTTTCAGTACATTCGCATAAATTGCTGGTGACAATTTAAATGAAATGTCCTAATTAGGCCTTTACAATTGCAGTTAGTTGTGGTTTTTAGTTACAACAAATACCACATCGCCATGGGTTTATCAAGCACCTCTGAGTTGCTATAAAAAAAAGTAAAATTTTCACTAGGTATCCTCTCCATCAACTAAAGGCAGATCACCCCTGCCTGCCTCTTAGCAGGGATGCCCAACTACAAAATAGCAGTCTCAGGGTGCTGAGACCCAGTCTTGGCGATATTTATTTAAGAAAAGGGTTAAACAGTTAGTGCGCTTTGGGGAATCCTCAAACTCAGTGGGGAGGGATCCAATGGTCTTTGGCCTTGCCAGGTGGAAAGCAAGATAAACCAAGCCACCAGAACCTGGATGTGTGTAAGGTCCAGTAACAACGTGATGACAAGCACTATGTAATATAGAATTGCACCTGAGATCATCCTACGCTGAAACCAGCATGCTGGCACCTTTCAAAGTGAAGTAGGGAGACTCTTGCAAAGCAGGTAGAAAGAAGAAGCCTTTCCATGGTTTGGATAATGTTTCCCTTGAAACCTTCTTTGGAACAAACCTTGGCAAGTGGTCTTTGATGTGCCTCTTACTTTCTCTTAGTTTCCTTATTGTCCTGGGTAAGAAAGAGCTTGTCTTCAACCAGAACTTTGCTAGTTTAAATATCTACAATTTCAGAGTAAATACACACGAATTATGTCTCTCACTGGAAACACTGAGCATCAACTATTGAGTAATGAGATGAATGGTACCCACCTCCAATATGTTCATCACCTGTCTGCCTCAGAGAAGACCATGGTCATCACAACATGGACAGCCCTAGCCTTCCTGGTGATCACTCTCTGAGGGACAATGCTGACTGCAATGCTGGATTTGTGGAAGGCTTTATTTGAAAACTAAGGCAACTTTTAGAAAGACAAACTCACTAGCTCATGATACTAAACATTCGTTTTCAAGCCTAGAACTTTGCCACACACTCAATTAATATTTACTGAGTGAGAAACTATCTTAAAACTAATGGATTATCCTGATGCCCTTCTTATTTCCTATTTGTTGGCACCAAGATAATCATTACAACCTAGTAACTGATCTTTTTTTTCAGTGTTATCACTATTTCAGTTCAAGTATCCTGTGATTCAGTGTTTACAAATAACTTGTGCAAAGAATTTACGTGCTTGTTAGCGAAGGCTAAACTTACACGGTAGCCCATCCACAAAATCCATTTATTTGAAAACTATGCAGAAACATTGTTTTGAGCAGATCCGTTTTGGCACGGAAGGCAAACTATTCCAAACAAAATCATAAGAGGAAGACGAAATGTGGATTCTCTCAAATTCCACCATTCTCCCTATGTCTGACACTCTTCAGGGGACAATGTGTTCACTCCAGTAAGTTACCCACTGACTCTGTGAGGTTCCCTGCTCCTCAATACCTGGGAAGAAAACTGGATAGTAACTTCATTAAGCATTCCTGAAGACAACTTCTGAGGTTTGAGAGTGATCCAATGAATTTTCTTCAAAGGGCTGGTTGGATGGGTAACTTTACTCTCAAGCAAGTTCTCCAGACACATCTACCCTCCATGACCTAGTAGAATTTTTCTACATATGTCTTCACTGGTTCCTCTTTTTTTTTTTTTTTTCCATTTTTAGGTTAGGTTGCTAACAACAAAAAAAAGGAAACTAGGAAAAGCTTTAGACAAAGAGATCTACCTTATGTCCTTACTTTAGCATTTAAAAGAAATTTGTCATGCTCTAGAACCAAGTGCAAAACCAACCAAGCTAAAAATCACTGCAAGCCCCAAATGGATTTTTCAGTACAGATGGCAGACCTTTAAACTCGGGGTTTCCAGAGTCATTCCCAAGAACCTAGCTCCTTGTCCTTAGCAGACTGTCTATATAACATATTCTGGTTGAGAAGAGGAGGGGTGGGTTCCTTTTCCAAAATCCCAACAGTAGTTTAATAGGCAGATTTTTACAGACACCATTTTATAAGACAGTTATTAAAACTTGGATCTGCTTTTACACCAAGTGTGTAACACACACACAATCAAAAGCTGAAACACAGCAATGGAAATATTGTATTGTGATGTCTACATAGAAATGCCTTTTTCCTTGAATTGTAATAAGCACTAAGCCCCCTTACTTTTTTTACCCACCAATTTTTATTTATTTATTTTTTTGGAGGGAAAAATGGCTCTCCTGCAGACACAAAGCAATTCGAAATGTGTGGCCCTTGTGTGCCCAAACGGAAGGTGAAACAAAAATACATAATACTGACAGTGACTTCTGCACTGCTTTAGAGGGCTTTCCCCCACCCCATGAGACCATTTTTGGACATACGTTATTAATTCTTGAATGAGGTCATCAGAAATCATGTAAACTATTTCATGTAAATTGTTTGGTGAGGTTTATTTAGCCAACAACCTATTTACCAGCTCAGAACTCAGGAAAACAGAATATTATGTACACTAGAAAGCATACCATTCCATAAATGCATAGAAATACTGGATATATATACTACACACATTCGATGTCCTCCAATATTCTTTATATACTTATTTCATAGACTACATATTTTATGTAGTACGCATGTACACAAAGTACCCTTTGATTTTTTAAAAATATTTTGTGTATGTGTGTGTGTGTGTTTGTGTGTGTGTGTGTGTGTGTGTGTGTGAGAGAGAGAGAGAGAGAGAGAGAGAGAGAGAGAGAGAGAGAAATATCTATATTTAGATAGATAGATCGGTGGGTGGGTAGATAGAACGATCAGTGGATGAGTGGGTGGATAGATAGATGATAGATAGATGATAGATAGATAGATAGATAGATAGATAGATAGATAGATAGATAGATAGATCGATCGATCAGTGGATGAGTGGGTGGATAGATAGATGATAGATAGATAGATAGATAGATAGATAGATAGATAGATAGGTATATCTCATGTACCAACCACAGTATGTGTGCAATGGTCAGAGGCGATCTGCAGTAGTTCCCTCTCCTTCCACTACCACATAGATCCCAGAATTTAAACTCAGGCCATCAGGTTTAACAGCAAGCACCTTTACCTGAGTTATCCCAACAGACATCTGTCTGTTCTATACATTTATACCATATGCTCCTGAATTGTAAGACTATTTTATATGCATAACACATGGATATATCATCAATACAGGAAGAGCGACAAAACTGACTGTAACACTTGGTAGTGTTGGGGGACGGACATCACAATATTAACGGCAAACATGCGTTCCTTCCCCAGTTGCGCAGCATTGCGGAACTGATGAGTCTGGGGACCACTTGAACAGGTTTGAATCTCAGCTCTCACATATAATAGTTTTATGACATTGCACAGTTCTGGGTTTTTTGTTTGTTTGCTTGTTTGTTTTTCCTTCCTGATCTAAATTTTTCATCAGAAGAGGAGGGCAGCCATTTGTGTGTCACTGGGCTTCAATTAAACAAGATGACACCCACCGGTAACCCGTGGTTCCTTCTGGTGCTTGGTGCTGTCCATTTCCTTCATAGATATTCAGCCAGCATTTTACATTAATGCCACAGGAATGTGTCCTTGCACAGATGCATAGCGCACTGTGTCCTCTAGATGCTCACACCCTATCATCTCAAATGCTTTGTCCTCTGAACTTGCTTCCATTACCTTGCTGTTTCCGAAGAGCCTGGTCACTTTAAAGATATTCTTGGCATGGCCCTTTCTACAGAGTCATTGACCATAGTGTCCTCTAAGGTTTGAGGGACAGCTGTGATTCAGAGGTTGGCTTGAATTGCACCACAGTTCAGCATATAGATAAGCAACCCTCTAGACCCATGCACAGTGTGAACAGACACTATTAGAAATGATTTTCGTCTTTCCTAAACATGGACAGGCATTTTTTTCTTCCATCACCTCCTACACAATACACTCAAGAAACCATTTGCATAGGCCTGACATTACACTAGGTATTATAATATGGGATACATAATATGTGTAGATTATTTATTATAAATCTAAATATATTATATATCTGTCTATATAATATGTTGCATATATAATATCTGATATAGAGCTTATATATCATTCAAGAATTTAAAGTATAAGGAGTTTGAAGATACTATGTTGTCATATATATATCCATATACATATATATCCATATATATGTGTGTGTATATATATATATATACATATGAATCTAAACATGCTCAGTTTGGGGGATTCACAGGGATGTGATGGAAACAAAGGTCAGCTGCATGAGAACACTGAGATGACTACATATGTGTATACAACACATACTCACATATATGTACATGTTACATTTGAGCAATTACGCAATGGATCTCAAAACTTCCTGGAAACAAACTTATTAGAAAAATAATCTCTCTCTCTCTCTCTCTCTCTCTCTCTCTCTCTCTCTCTCTCTCTCTCTCCCCCATCTCTCACTTCCCTCCTCCTCCCTCTCTCCCTCTTTTCCTCCCTCTGTGTGGTATGTATGTGTGCTGATGCATATGTGTCAATAGCACACGTGCACTTGTCTGTCCATGCATGTAGAGATCAGAGAACCTTGAGGGTCCTTCCTTAAACACCATCCTCCTTGCTTTCTTTGAAATATTGTCTCTCACTGGACTTAAACTCACCAAGTAGCCCAGGGTAGTGAGCCAGCAATTCCCAGGAATCTACCTGTCTTTAACTCTCCAGTTCTGGGATTACAAACCCATGCCAGCACATTCTTCCTCCCTCCCTCCCTACTTCCCTCCCTCCCTCCCTTTCTTCTTTTTTCCCCTTCCTTCCTTCCTTCCTTCCTTCCTTCCTTCCTTCCTTCCTTCCTTCCTTCCTTCTTTCTTTCTTTTTTCATGTAGGTTTCAGTAATCATATTCTGGTTCTCCTTCCTGTAAGACAAACACTTCACTGACTCATTTACACCTCCAAATCCAATAATACAAATTCTTAGCCCACCCATGTGTGGGAATGAGATGCCCTTAAGAAGCCTTTCAAAGGACTCTAGCAAACTCAAGCTGGAGACTTGCTGCCAAACGTAAAACCATTATAAACCATTATACAAACGACAAGGTACCCTTCAATATATTCAGAACCTTTTTTTGACACCAGTTCCACTCAGAGGGAGTTCTCTGTGAAGCTAAGGTAAGAAAATGGCACTCAGGGGTGACTTTTCTTTATAGTTATTTTTAAAGCAGTGTTTGAAAGAAAGAAAAGAGGAAGCTAAAAATAATAATCCAACAGAATTTGGCCCACAACTATTTCCATTTAATTTAGCATCATATTGGACTATTATACAAATGGAAAGGCTCCAGCATAGCTAACTCTTTTCCATGTAGAAACAAAAGTAACAAAATTCATTAAATTTCTAAATAAACACCTGAGGTTAAACTCATGATTGCAAAGCCACCCTCCTTCTTCAGACAGGTGAACAAAAGCCCAAAGGCCGCGTTACAATACAGAAGCAGGGAAGGAGGGGAAAATCATCAAAAATGAGTTCTTCCTACAGCTTGGACTGTGAATTCTTCGGGGGCCACAGACTAAAAATGTGGAGTTTCCCTGTCCTAAGGAGTTGAGGTATACTTTCAACTAATGTCCTATCTTCAGGATAAAGCCGCGCTGCTGACTCAGAAGTCTTTACTGTCATTTGTGTTGAAATCCCTAGCTCCAATGGAAGACCAGGCACTTCTGTTATTTCAGAAGAAAGTTTTCAAGTTATTCATTTTCCCCATGAATATGTCATTTCTGCTCACCCTTTATGAGGAGATAGTCCTGCACTCGAGACAAGTCGCGACGGATGGGGCCCATAATACATTCTAATTTGATCCATTCTTCTCTACTGCTGTGGCCAAAGGGGAAAAAAGACAATTATCTCGTGCATTTTATACTTATAACTTTGTGGGTTGAAATAATTTAGGATTATCAGAATAACCTCCAGAAGCCCTAGGAGGAAGAATTCTGGTTTTTCAGTTATGTTCCTGACAGCTGCCACGGATACGTAGGTGCAAGTTCCAGACTGGGTAGTTAGTGGGTTCTAAAAAAAAAAAAAAAAAAAAAAAAAAAAAAAAAAAAAAAAAAAAAAACGCAAGTCTTGGAGTGGAACACACGAAATAACTGGATGAAGTATAAATACGCAAAGGGTATGAAAGTCAAGGCACGGCATGGTGCTGGGTGAAGTCTGTGCAACACTTTGGCAGCAGAAATTTTCAATATCTCGGCCTTATTCTACAGGGGCAAAATTGGTATCAAGGCAGAATGGGGATTTTCAAAATGGCCACCTACGTCAGTCAGATTGTCTAGATTCATTTTGCCCTGTAGCTACAGAAGCCTCAGTCTGGTAGGCTGGGTCCCCCTGGCTGCTTGTCTCTACTCCTCCCAGAGGGCACTGCTTTTCCTCTGACACCCAGAGTCATGGGACTCCACACTGATCCTCCACTCTGATCTAGACCTGCTGATATCAAGCACATGCTGACAACAGTGACTTCAAGAGGGGGCAATTTTGGAGCCTCTGACTCCCTATGGAAAAGCATAACACAGTCCCAGGGAGTGAGTCTTGATTTGTTTTCTAAGCCACACCTGTCCCTTGTGTGAGCCCCGGCTCAGTTATCTCATATTTAAAGGCACTTCCGCTGCCCATCAACTCCCTTCCTGAAGACGAGCTAGAGATTTTCTCAGTTAAATGTTTGAAAACGTTGGGTTGGGGGGACTGCCTGCTGATGGTGGGTTTAGAGACCCCCCCTGGGCTCACACTGGCTTAGGAGATCCCTCCCAGTTCAAGGGCTATGAATCCATCTAGCACAAGAAAGGGAAGAGCCACTGTAGTCCCAAAGGACTGCCATCTTTGCCAGGTGACACAAAAATTAAGCTCTCAAATCTAAATTAATGTCTAACCCTGGCAGTTTATAGTATGCATTCTTTTCTACTGTCTTCAAATCTCCAGTGTTTGGCTGGCCTTCAGTCTTTCACTATGTGAGCACAGACTGAACTACTTCAGAGACAAATGATGTACCGCTCATATTTAAATCCATACATATTATGTGTACACATACCATCAAAACCCAGAGTACCGAGTCTACTGGATTTTGTCAACCATAGCAAGCAACCCAGCTAGGAGTTGGTCAGAGGAATGGGCACTGATGCGTTTGCTATCTTATCTTAGTTGATTGGATTGTTCTAGTTTGACATCTCTGGAAATCTGAAATTGAGAACATAAACATCCTAGGGTAACTAAAACTCATATGGTAAAGGAAATGATAGGTTAAGACAAAAGAAATAGAAGGTTCTGTTACACATGTCTGAATTTCTCCAGCTAATATGTTTAAATGGAAAAAGAAATTGCACTTCAAAAGGATTACCACTTCTCCTTACCACCTACCTAAATAACAGAAGCTGTCCTTTTATCCACAGCTTTCTCCTGGCTAGAAAACCCTGAAAGGATAAGAATGGACCTTTCCTCAAGGTGCCCATGCATCCACAGTGCTAACTGTGGGAGGAATGACTTTCCAATCCATCGTTGTAAAGCAACTGATACTCTTGTGAAATATTCTAATTTTATCCTCTTTTAGAAAATTTTAAATGAGATTTTTTTCTGATCACATTTTAAGACTTCAGTAACTGCCCAAAATGAGGGTCTTAAAAAGAGAAAGAGAATGTAGGTGCAAGGGATGAAGGCTGCACGGTTCGTGAGCAAGCATCAGGACGTCATCTCAAAGCTGCCTCCCTGCTCCTGTGAATCAGCACACTCCTTTGTTTGAACACACGCATGCCAGCTCTGCACAGAGTATCTGACTTGGGGTTTATCTCTTAGGTGAACATATGCTCTATCAAACAGGACATGTTTTAGCATCAGGAAAAAGACATCCCTCCTCCAATGTAATAATGAAAACGCCCTTCTTTACAGAGGAAGATGTGAGCTAAAGAGACTATCGTGTTCAAAGAAGAGTGACGGCGTTTCTATGGCGGCAAGAAATGTAGGCTGATCGAAAGCAAAGACCACATGTTCATTAGACAAGTTATATCTCTGTCCATTTCTTTGTGATGCTTGGAATTGAACCCATGGCTTCGTGCGTGTTGCTAGTCAAGCATTGTACTGCCAAGCCACACCCTCACAACTCTTCCACGTTCCTTTGAAAGTTGGCCAAGTGAACTATTATTTTAACAAGAAGTTTTCTTTCAGAAAAAGTTTACTTCTTACTATAAATGATTTCCCTATAATCCATTTATTTGCTGGGTTTGTGACATCTACTATCTCAATATAGAGGCGAAGGTCACGTCTTCAATGGCTTTTGTAACTATTAACTTTGCTCAAATGACGTAGATTAGAGGACAGCAATTAATCTTACAAATGAGTTTGCTTCCCTTCATAAAGATAGTGTCTTCTGTCCCAGAAGTCAAAGATTTTGAGAGCAAAGCAGAGAGGCCAGTTAAGAAAACAAATCTAAGATCAACATCCTCTTTTCCTTTTTTCTTTTTTTAAGATCTAAGAAAGCATTTCTTTGCCTAAGATATGAGAATTATGCCTTCCATATTAAAATGTTTTACTTAGCCCGAAGCCAAGGAAATTTCAAATAATCCCATCATCATCTCTGTGCAATTCTCACTGAGAAAGATGGATCAAGAAGAGGGTAGTGTTTCTGAATAGCCACAGGACTGTATTAAACTCCAAATAAAGTGTGACATAGAGAGATCAAAGGCTTTATTGAACAAAAAGAAATCAGTTTCTTTACGTTTCCAAATGCATGGGCAATATTGGTGAGGAAATACAGCCAAGGCTCTTGATACAGAGAAATCTGGGTCCAGATCCTTGCTCTACAAACTCCATGACTTCAGGCAGACATTTAACCTACATGAACTGGGGTTTCCTTCTCTGCCAAACAAAGGGCAGCTATTGTTCCAGATTGAAAGGATAGCTGGGATGCCTTTAAAAGGGACACACAGAATTGCCCATGGCATTTACTAGACATTGGATAAATGCTACTGTCCTTTTATTAGCCAGGTGCTGTTTTAAGTATAAAGATTCTTCACTAAAACACTGAGTAAAAAAAGGGTCCCAGAGCATTTATATAGTAATTATTTCAATTTAAATACGCAAGTGGATTGTATGAGTGAGACGGGCCTCCAAATACCTCCAATCTGGAAAGATAACAATAGAAGGAACTCTGAAGGTCCATGAAGGAAACTTGAATGAAAAAATTTTTTTCTTATTTAAAAGTCAGTTGCTCGATAAATAGGAAGTCAGTAGTTATGTTTATTGCTGTCTTTATTTTAATATTCATGTGTTTTAAGTATACTGATTTGCCAACTGCACACTAAATCACATCGTTATTTAAATATCCCCCCTTCTAAATCTCCATGAAAGCAATTTCTTCTTTCACAGCAGTCCACGTCTGACGGAGAGATTTTAGAGGTCTTAAAAGCTTTGCCTTCCTATTTGCTTGGCTTGCCAGGAGCACCATAAAAGGAAGTTGAATCTATAGTTAAATAATTAAGAACAATTGACAAGTCTGGGCACGTGACGTGATCAGCCGCCACATTTGAATTCAAATGTCAATGTCCAAATCAATGTAGCGAAATGAATAAAATCAGTCATCATACTTGATACGAATCTCATTCACAATGACCAAGAATTACGTGTGCAGAAACCAACTCAAAGTTTGAGCGAGTATCTTTAATGGGATGCAAACTGTCAGAACATATCATAAACCTAAAACAGAGTTGTCCCATTAAAGAAGATTGAAACCTTGGATCTCCAGCACAGACAACCAAATAAATAAATAAATAAATAAATAATCAATCAATCAATCAATCAAACCTATGCCTTCAGGGAAAAATAGAATCGAGTGATCACTAACAGTCAAATGTCCCGTTTTCTATCTCACATTCGGAGTTGAAAACAGTGAACTTTGCTAGCAGGCCCAGCTGCTGCCTGAAAGAGCAGCTGCCCGTCCCTTTCCTCGCAGTTCTCCATTCTGACAATACAGCACCACCGCGCAACTTTGTAAAGGAGAGTCCCACGTTCAGTTTCTCAAATGGAGAACCTGAAAACCTGGGGCTTGAAATGCATTTACTTAATCTCATCACCTGAAAAACAACAGTAGGTGGTGGTGGTGCACGCCTTTAATCCCAGCACTCTTGAGGCAGAGGCAGGTGGATCTCTCTGAGTTTGAGGCCAACCTGGTCTACAGAGCAAGTGTGTGGACAGGCTCCAAAGCTACACAAAGAAACCCTGTCTCAAAAAAACAAACAAACAAACAAAAAAGCAAAACAACAAACAAGCAAAACAGTAGGAACAGTAGCAACAGCAAAACCTCTGTGAAACCAGGACAAGTGTCCCTGGCGATGTGAAGGAAAGATGCGCACCTCACTCTGGGTAAATCTTCTCTGCTGTTATAGAGACCTTTAAATATTTAAGAAAATCGAATGTGAGCAAACTCCGTGTTTGCATAACAGATTATTACATCCCTCTGAAAATACTGCGCCATTGAATAAACTTCCCGCTAGAACCTCGGGGGCTGGGGCAGCTGAAGTAGGAAGCTTTATCAGTGAGCATTCCCATGTTTAGCACTCTGGGTACTACGTCAGGATTCCTGAGGATGCCTTTTGCAGCCAACAGGGGAAACAAAATTCTTACTTTGAGCGATTAAGTCTTCAGCACATACACAACAATGTGGTTCTGAAAAACGAGTATTCATTCACAGGGCTTTTGAAGATTGCTGACCCAAGGCAAACAATACTTGTGAACTGTATTACTTCAATTGCTGTGACTATCCCCATTTTTATCATGAGTTTTGAGGGACTTCAAGCTGATGATGTTGAGGGAAGCACCTTCTGTGAACTCTCTAGTATTGCAGGTATCGAGGATTTGGGGGGGCCGGTATTTTGTTTTTTCGGTTGTTTTACTTAGACATGGTCAGCACAGATGTAGCCAAGAATGGCAGACTTTGAATTCCTCCTCTTGTCTCCACCTCGCAAGTGCTGATATTGTGGGCATCTACTGCCACACCTGGCTCATGCACACAGCTCGAAGGAATATTCACTCACAACACTTTGGTGAGGATTTGTTTCTTCGTTGTGTTCTCTAAGCCTATGCTAAGTCTGCAGGCACTTCCAGCTCTAATTGGCACATTGTAAATCAGGAAATAGTTATTGCATGTAGTCTCCCTCATGGTCCCCTCAATGCAGAGGCCATCTTAAATTTATATCCTTTTTTTTTCTTCTTGAGACTAGAGATTGAACCTGGAATCATGCATGCTGTGTAACAAGTTTATTGCTGAGCTATACCCTCAGCTAGCTTTACTAATTATTAGTTAATTCTTTCTCTTTTTTTGTTTTAAGTTTTGAACCAGTTCTCATCAAGTTGCTTGGGGTAACCCACAACTCAGTCAGCAGCATGTGTAGGCCTTGAACTTGTGGTTGTTTTGGCATCCTGAGTAGCTGGGGTTACAGGCCTGACTAAGTTTTAGTTTTCCTGGTTGAATTTCAGCCAGTTGTGAGTCAAAGCTTGATCGACGCAAGCTCATTGCAGGTACCAGGTGGATCTAACTCCCGCTTGCATTTCCAACTTTACTACATCTAGATGACAAATGAAAGTATCACTGCCTGTCAGCACTTCTCGGTGGCGATCAGAACATTGGCGCCGCAGAAGACAAGAACCGACTTCGCTTAAAGAACGTACCGGGGAAATGCCTTTAATGGATACAATTGCCAACATTTTCAATACCCTGAGTTATGAAACCAGCCTGAGAATTGTTTTCTCTTTAATATTAAACCTAAGTCTCCTGCAATTATATTTTTAAAAGAAAACCCATGGATTGAAAGTAAATTTTTACCAAATATAATGAGTGAAAAAAATCTTGAAATCCATTTCACATCTGTTTGGTTCAAAGCCCAAAAGCAATCATAAATTATAAATTTCAGGTCAGTTTTCAAAACTTTCATTTCTGTAAATGGTGCATGTATATAAAGAAGAGAATTTTATTCGGCAATAAAGAGAACTGTAACTTGAAGGAAAATGGATGGATCTGGAAAACATATTAGTGACTTAATCTAGACTCAGAAAGACAAACACTGCACACTCTCTCTTATGTGTGGACCCCTACCTTTAAATGTTTATACCTCTTTATATATGGCGGTATCAGATATAGACTTATAAAGACAAACACTGCATGCTCTCTCTCATATGCAGTTCCTACCTTTAAATACTTATCCTTTTTATGTATGGGGTCAGATACAGTTCATGTAACTAGAAGGGAAAAGACAAGAGGGGACAAAGACGTGAGAAGGAAGTAGGAAGAAGGGGACGTGTTATATTAATGTAGGAAGGGGGCTACTAAGATTAGATGGTGAGGAGGCAGATTCAGGAGGATGAGGGGAGGAGGGCGGTCAACAAAAACAAAATTTGTATAAAAAATACCATAATGAAATTGAATCTATGAGTGAATAACCAAAAAAATTAAAAATACAAATAACAAAAAATGTAATGGAAAAATAGCCCACTCTTTACCTGAAAGCCGCATTGTCTGAAAACCCCCTGGAAGTTATGTAATGGTTGCTAGGTTGTTGTTGTGAAAAACTGATGGTGTTATTGTTTTTTTTCTGGTTTGTGAAGAACAAGAGCATCGCTACTGGAAACTCTGCAGTCTGAAAGCAACAATGTATTGGCTACCGTTTGAGAAGTGACCTTTATGACTCCCCATCAAAGCGAAGAATTCTTTATTTTTGCCAAATAAATCACTTTTTAAGATTGAAAGCAATCCTGCTGATGACCACAGGATCCTCAAGTCCTAGCAGTAAGCTTGGAAGTTGTCTGAATGACCAACCTTTAGTCAAGCTGCCATGGTATTACTTCTCTCAAGATAACCAGCACCAACTCCAATCGTTGTTTTCATATGGCATATGTTAAAAACTCAGGATTTCCGTGCTCAGTCCCTCATATCAGTGTCTTGAGGAGACACCTCTGACTGAACCAGCACACAGCAAAATGCCTTTGCTTCCCTCTTCCAAGTTCGACTCAAGTTCTCCTACTTCACCAGACTGACACCAGGGCTTTTCTCCACTCAAAAACATTGACTCTACAGTTTGTGAATCCCCATTTCTAATCTCTGTTCTTTTCTGAAGGCTTCCCATAAACCTGTTTTCTTCTTAACCCTTAAGTTTCAGGGAGTCCATCACCACCCCCTGCTACAACCATCATCATGGCTTCGCCATGTCATTATTACTTCATGGCACAGTTTTCTTCTCGATTCAACACTCACCAGTGTCTGAGTATAGCTTGTTTAGTTTACTTATTTAATCACAATTTCTTCCCAAGACAATTAGGCTTTTTACTTTATTTCAAAGTTGAGAGAGCATGGTAAATGGGAGGGGGCAGTAAATGGCCCTCTCATGGAGCCTAGGAGAATTGATATTGCCACATTCCCTGTTAATATAGCCAATATTTGCTTAAGTGTGATGTGGGGTATCCCTCTGTGTGCTATGATTACCATTAATGAATAAAGAAACTGCTTTGGACCTATAGCAGGGCAGAACTTAAGTAGGCGGGGAAGATGGAACTGAGTGCTGGGAGGAAGAAACCATGGAGACATGCTAGGAACTTTACCGGGTAAGCCACAGCTATGTGGCGATACACAGATTAATGGAGATGGGTTAAATTAATATGTAAGAGTTAGCCATAAGAAGCTAAAGCTAATGGGCCAAGCAGTGTTAATTAATACAGTTTCTGTGTGATTATTTCGGTTCTGGGCAGCTGGGATGAATAAGCGGGCTGCTGCTACATAAGTGTTTCTGAGACTCATGTCAAATCTGTCTAAAAATCAATAAATCCATGTTTTCAAACACGGATGTGACAATTATTGCATGATATGATTCCATTGCTACATCTTAGAGATCAAGAATTGCTCATTTTCTTCCCATTTTCTTATGCTACATCTTCATCCTACCTACTCCTTGTCAAAGCCTTTGCTCCCCAAACCATTTAGACAAAGAATCTCTGTCTACCTCCTGTACTCCTCCTCAAGCTAGGCTTGTATTGTCTATTTTATTCTAATGTCTATTATTACTCTTTAAAATTAATTTATGCATATTTGGTTTATGTTTGTGTGTGTTATGCCACCATGTATGTGTGCCATGTACACGCAGTGCCTGTGGAGGCCAGAAGAGGGAGCCCAATCCTCTATACCTGGAGTTACAGACTGCTAGGAGCCACTATGTGGGTTGAGAATCCAACTGTAGGTTGGTAGGTTCTCTGAAAAAGCAACAACTGCTTTACCCAGTGAGTCAAGTCTCAAGCCCCCTGTCTAATACTAATTCTAGAGACTGTGACAATTATTTCATGAGCCTAATTCATCCACAAGCACTGTTTTACACACACACACACACACACACACACACACACACACACACGCACGCTCCCTCCCATTCTCTTTTGTTTCTATACTTTATCTCTTCAAATTCTCTTCCTTTTCCTAGACCTGGGGGCTGATAGTGGTGGTGGCGAATTCCACTACTGACCTGGGTCACAATTAACTAAGCAGTGGTCATTATGAGTTACTAGAATACTATGCACAGTGTCAGAAGGCAAGTCCCAGGGCCCTTCTTTCAGAACACATAGGCGTATACTCCCAGGTGCTATACCTAGGTCCTTCTACACCTGTCTAGTCAGCTTCAAAAGAGCACAGCCCCTGTGATATTCCTGTTTGCTGGACCCAGGAAGTACATACAAAGAACGGAGTCACCATGGACTAGAGACTCAGATAAGCCCCTCCTAGAAAGTGTTACGTTGGTTCTGAATAAAATTAGAAGTGGCCATTTCAAAATTCTCAGCTCTGTTAGCTGCGGCAATTCCATAAAAACCTACAAGTAGTAACTGTGGACAGTTACAAGTCTACTGACTACTGATTTGAAACAAAACAAACTGCTCCCAGGCTAGAGTGACAGCTGCCACACAAGAACGGGGTCCTGGGTTCAATCCCTGGCAGCCATGTCAAAACGCTGCGTGTGACGGAGTGTGCTTGCCACGGCAGTGCTAGGGAAACAGACGACTTTGTGGCTCATGGGCCAGTCAGGCTAGCCTATGGGTGCAGGCCAGATCTCAGCGGCAGATCCTGTCTCAAACTAAACAATGCAAAGCAAACACAAAACAAAACAAAACAAAAAAAAACCAAGATACACAACTCCTAAGGATTGACCCCCAAGGTTGACCTCTGGCCTCCATACACATGTTTGCACATACATGAGCACTCACACATGGCTACCTCCACACATGGCTACCTCCACACATGGCTACCTCCACACACACAACACAAAGACGCTTCAGGAACTTAACGCCAATTGCTGACCACACCACAACAGTGACATTTGAAACCTTTCTCTCATGAGGCTTGCCATGGAGAAGAATAATTTTTCAGTCCTACAGCTATATAATACTGCAGTATCCTGGGATGCACAATTCCAACAGATTACAGCCATCAGATGAATCTAACGGGGCTATGTAACATCTGGATGGCCACAGTTCAAAACAGACCGCAGTTGCTACACAGAAAGAAACTGGGCCGCCGTGCTGCCTTCAGTTAGGATCTGTGACAGAATTTAAAGGAAAGTACTGCATGCTAAAAAGGAATGGAAAATCAAAACAAAAATTATAACCTCAATAGGAATATGTGATGGGCTCGTGGGGCCACCTGAAAAGCAATATGGGACACAAACAACAGCCACAAAGGCGTGGAGATCAGATGGATTCCTTGCCTCTCTCGCCTTTTTCATTTTTCTGAATGAGACTGGAGGATCTCTGCCCCAGCAGACAGAACAAAGTTGCTGAAGCCTACTCTCTGAAGACTCCGCTCTCTGAAACAATTGTATCCGGGGTCTTGAAAGGATCTCAAGGAATAAAGGGCACAGATTAAGTAAAGTCATCCAGTGACCCTGTCTTAGGCAAAAAGAGACTGATTTCAGCGGACCACGGACAGCCAATATCCCCAAAGCAACTGACCTCTGTTCATTAAAAGAATAACCACAGAGCACGGGAGTTGATGGATTTAAAAAAAATAGCTCTGAAGCCATTGCTCTGCTTCCTGAGCAGGCAAAAACAATTCCATTTCAGGAGATGGAGAGCATTCATTGATTATAGATTGAAGACATTGAAATAAAATAAAATTCTAGAAAGTTAATTTTGTGATGAAATGTGAGATGCTCATTAGTTTAATTACAACATAAATAACCAGGCATAGTTAATAAAGTTCAATAGGATTTGATTTGCATGAATACATATTCCTGTGGGGAGTAAAGTGATATTTGCAACCTTTTAGAAAATGGGAAGTTGTACAGGGATTTCCTAAATAGCTATATATGAGGCTGTACAATATCTGTTTTATCTGTTCTCTTGGTAAGTTAGCCAACCATGAGACCTGCCCAAATCCAGGATATTCCTGGACCACTAGGGGAGGGACTTCTGTAGCTAGGAATCTAGAGAAGCAGGTTCTTGTCTTGACGGTTACCCTTTTTCCAGCTGCTGAGGAGCCAGGCCAAACGTCTGGCCTGACACATAATGGGAGAGAAATAGCACTGACCACCTCGGAAGACCATGGGAACCAAGGCCCTTGGCTGTAAAAGAGTAGTTTGCAGGCGTCCTATGTTCCAATAAAATCTTCTTAATGAGAATCTGTAAATTGTCCGAACCCGCACAGCTGGTTCAAACAATGCCACACATCAAGATAATGCATTTTGATTAGGTTAGGCAAGGAAAACCAGTTTTAATTACATGTTGATTTTCTGGACAATCTTGTTTATGCATCGTACCGGAAAGAGCGAATGACCCCATCCTTCAAACACACGATGGAGGCGGGGACACAGCCTGATTGGCCTCGCTTCCATTCATTTCCTTATCTCAGCGCTGGGACTTCAGTCACATGAAGAACAAATGTTTTGCACTCAACGGGTATGTATTTTCAGTTCCTCCACTGATGTCAATCATCACCCAACTGCAGCATATTTCCTGAGACATGCCAGGAGGCCATTTCATCACCAAGTCAACATCATCAAGTGGACATACACGAACCACGAAGGTTACCTGTTGCCGCAAAACAGAGTCTGATGGGACAGCCCCGTGTAAGTGCTTTGTCCTTGAGCAGAATGTCATTAGGAGGCCTTTGGCTGTTACACATCAGCAATGGGGACTTGTTGAATGACCTGACAGTATTTTAGCCTGCTTTAAATATTTTGAACCTCTATCCTCTGTGGCTCCCATGTCTCAGTGCTACCAGGTTTCTCATTCTCTGTCTCTCTTTCAGATGGGCCTAGCCCTCCTCAATCTTCCTATTTCTCTAGACTGGATATTCTCCTTTATGCAACCATTCTGTAAGCTCTCATCTGTTTCTTTCCTTTCATGCTGTTTATAGATGTATTGGCTATTTATTCTTCCTTTAGCCTTTTCCAAGCTCCAAAGACTCTCCAAATTAGTGTACCCTTCCCACAGACTACCCAGATTCTCCCTAATGCAGCGCATGACATCACTGCCACCTCATTTACTCAATGAATGACATCACTGCCACCTCATGTATTCAATGAATGACATCACTGCCACCTCATGTATTCAATGAATGACATCACTGCCACCTCATGTACTCAATGAATGACCTCACTACCACCTCATGCACTCGATGAATGACATCACTACCACCTCATGCACTCGATGAATGACCTCACTACCACCTCATGCACTCGATGAATGACATCACTACCACCTCATGCACTCGATGAATGACATCACTACCACCTCATGCACTCGATGAATGACATCACTACCACCTCATGCACTCGATGAATGACCTCACTACCACCTCATGCACTCGATGAATGACATCACTACCACCTCATGCACTCGATGAATGACCTCACTACCACCTCATGTACTCAATGAATGACATCACCACCACCTCATGCACGCAGTGAATGACATCACTACCACCTCATGCATGCAAGTCAAAGCCTCAAGATCATCTAGCCTAGCCCCGTCCCTCCTTCCATCCTCTCCTTTCAGCAGTATTTCTGTATTTGATCACCACCACCCAAATACAAGCTATCATTATCTCTCATCTGATAGTGGGGACTGGGGATGATGATCCGTGGTAGAGCACTTGCTTAAACTGTTTGATGGCCCGGGTTTGATCCCCAGTGCTACACAACAAACAAGCAAGCAAAGGAAAAAAAAAAGAAAGTGGAGAAGGAAAATCAAAGAGGGTTTCAGAGAAAATAGTTACATGGGGAAAATATCAGCATTTAGAAATGCAAACTGGCAAAAAAAAAAAAAAAAGGTCAGTAGTAGAAAATGCATGAAGATAGTACTTGAAAGTGGTCACCCAGTTTAGGCATTAGGAAGTCACTAGGGACCACCGAGAGTCTGTCTTCTCAGCAGACATAGAGAGGCAGAGATAGAGTAGCGGCAGCATGAGCAGTCAGCGCTGACATGGCAACGCAGCGTCACCCACTCTTTCTAGAACACTGTCAAGATAGGACAGTGCTGGGGAGACAGACGGTCATTACAGGGGCAGCGAGGTTGAAGATGTGTTTTCAAAAGGGCCTTGTAAAGGCTTCAGTGTTTTAAAGCTTACTGGGAAACAGAAGGCAAAGGGAAGCAACTGTTGATACAAAGACGGAGAGAACAATATGAGGAGCGGCAGGAGGCAAAGGGAACCCCCCCACCCCACACAGAGCTCAGATGGACAGATAGCCCTGAACAGGACGGATGAAGATCTTCTTTTTTTTTTTTGGAAAAGGAAGGAAGACATGGCTACAACACACAGGTGATGGCTTTACATTTCTTAATGAATTAGAAGAAAGGGTTATCAGAGGACAGAGGCAAAACTGAGATCAAAGGATGAGGTATTGATCAGGGCACTTTCACCAAATGCCTGGTGTGAGCAAAGTGCTGGGAGAGCCAGGAGCAAACCAGAGCGAAGCTATCCACTTCTCTCTAAAACTCCCAGCTCTGCAGAGGACGAGGTTTCAGCACTGCATAGCAAATCAACAAGAACGCTGGGAGGATAAGGGAGCTCCGTGCAGGGAAAATCTTCAAACCAGATACCCAAGGCTTAAAAAGGTATTGGGGTTGGGGTGTGATCCTGAGGTTGGCAGGCGGTGGCTTCAAAGGAGAAAATACTGAATGAAGCCATTAGAATAATAGTGCAAACGAGGTAGTGAGGATGCCCATGCCACATGGCTCCTAAAGGCAGATTTGTGAGGACACACACCTGGGTCTGATTTCAAAGTCGCTGCAGTCCAGTAGGCAGACAACAGAGGGAAGCCAGCAGGCTCTTGAGTTGTATTCCCTAGGAATCATGTACTCCCAGAGGCTGTGCGAGGGGAGAGGGAGACCCAAGAGGCTCCCTGGCTGCCAGAAAAGACCACCATCCTCCAGACCCCACCCTTCTCCGTACTCCCAGGCAGCCAGGCCTTTGCGGGCGGGCAAACTGCTGGGATCTCACGGTAAGGACCCACCTGCTCAAAGTTCAAGGAGGATAACTTGGAGCAAGGCTGAGGCATTTTCACCCAAGATCAGCAGATCAGCGAGCTGGTGGCATGCGGTCTGCATCTCTCCTTTCATCTCTAAGCCTGACACCAGCGCTTCACAACTTAGTCAAGCATCCGAGAGGCCTAACCAGGGACTGGGATCAAAGCGAACCAGAAAAAGGATTAATCCCGATAAGACAGAGGTTATGACTATAGCCGGAGAAAATATTTGAAGAATGTGGAGAGCGTGCATCTGTGTCTCTTGTGAATATGTCTTCCCTCAACATCTATGGTTTCAGTTGGCAGCCATGACAGGCAGGTCTGAGTGGGCAGGCCAGTTTCTGGTCACAAACTCAGAGGCAATGATGGAAGCCTGTACAGCAGGTGATCTTTGGAAATTTTTGGTGGTTATGGCCGATTAAGGTCTTGATAAATATGGCTAATGAGGAAAAGGCCAATAACTTTTTCTTTATATTTCCCAGATGTTTTGCCACGGAGGTTGCCGGCAAAGCAGGGGACACTGCTCCATGTTTCTTCAGTTCTGTCACTGAAAGGGACACTATTTCCACAATATTTTCTCCAATCATTTTAATTAATGCTGTTCTGTGAAGTCTCTTCCTCTATTTTTCGGAGACACTTAATTTTAGAAATCCAAATCATGCCAAATGATCTAAAATTAATTACCCTATTTTTACACTTTGAAAATAACAAACTATTCATCAAACTGATATATATTTTAAAAAAACAGATAGGTATAATAATTTTTTCCATTCAAGCCTTTTTATAGCTTGAGATATAATGTTCTACTATAAGCAGCAGGCATTAGGTGTAATTTTCCTTCCTTTTCGTTTTAATCTGAGTATCAGTAATTTTATTTCTTTTCTGTTTCTGCATCTATTTGATTTGGAATCTTTTCAATCTGATTTTTTTTTTTTTTGGTTTTTCGAGACAGGGTTTCTCTGTAGCTTTGGAGCCTGTCCTGGAACTAGCCCTTGTAGACCAGGCTGGTCTCGAACTCACAGAGATCCGCCTCCCTCTGCCTCCCGAGTGCTGGGATTAAAGGCGTGCGCCACCGCCGCCCGGCTCAATCTGATTTTTTAACTAGACAAAAAAATAATAAGTTTTTTTCCCTATGTAGGCTAGAAAAAAGAGGAAACAATTTATTGGCATGAAAATACCAATATTTTTGCAACATACAATATCATAAATGGTATTATTGTAATGAGCCTTCTGCCAAGTTTTAGAAACAAAATGTAATTTGCTAACAATGAAAAGAAGTCAATAAACTGAGCACTAAATGGAACAGTAATTGTAATATATGGGGCTCTGGGCCAGATTCTGAACCACACATGTGCTAGGATATCCTCAGAAAAGACTTTATTATTATTATTATTATTATTATTATTATCCTCTGAGTACATACAGACAGAATTAACCAGAGTAGCTGCTCTAGAATTTCCTCCTTTACCTCTGCCCTCCCCTCTCAAATGTTTCTGACACAGAAAGACTCAGGTGTCAGTATGATCACTGGAACAAATATGGGAATATAATGGGGGAGAAAGAATACTTGTGTTTGCACTATTGCAAAACGTTAAAATTATTTTGCCATTCTGCCATCACCATTATCTAAAATGACAATAAAGTGAAGGGAGAAAATGTGCTTCATCCTTTTCGTGACATTGGCCAGGTCCTTATTGTTATACATCAACAATAATGGTCACACTCACGTACTCATTGGGCCTTTTAAGACTGGCTTCCTCCTTACCCTCTCTGAGCAGTGGATGGGGGTTGGGAGGAAGGTGGGGGGAGTGGAAGGAAGGGAGGGACTGGGAACTGGGATAAATATGTAAAATGAGAAAAGATTATTTTTTTAAAAAAATAAATTAATATAATAATATTTAAAAAGGACTGGCTTCTTGAGAGCTGCCACCCTCCTGGGTTTGAAGAGATTCAGCAGAGAACAGAAAGCTCCTCCCTTAATGGGATACAGAAGGTGGAGGGGAGCACGGGGGCGGAAGAGGGGTGTCCAGGTAAACAAGGGGCGAACACAGGGTGCATTGCAGAGTGAGTAGGAAATAAGAAGGAGTAAGGACAGGCAAGGAGAGATGACGGGTGGGCTGGGAAGCTGTCTCTCAGGATGACACCTGAAAGATGACAAGGAGCCAAGCCGGGGACATTTTTGGTGGAAAACATTTGGGTCAGCAGGAAGAGGAAGTGCACAGCCCCATGGAAGGCACACACTTGACTTGCTCTGTAATCCATTGCTTGGGAAACACAAGGGAAGCGACTTTAATGGCTGCAGAAGGATCGGGGTCCATCCGACGCTGTGGATAAAGCAGCTGAAACGCGAGGAAGGGGTGGGCCGTATGAAGAACTGGGGTCGCAGCTGGTTGTTTTCAATTTCTTCATTTCCCTGCCTAATTTGAAAGCAGACCCATTAGCTAGGCCAGCTATACGACTGTGTGGTAAACAAAAGAAACCTAGGCACTGTGCTTGGGGAGTGTTTCCAGACGCATCTGTCATTGCTGGCTCTAAGTGCCCACAGGCCAAACTTGAATTTTTTTCCCAAGATTTCTTTGGAATTCGGTTACAAGTCCACAATCTTATCGGTTGTAAAAAGCCTAGACAGGAGAACGCAATGAAAACAGAACGGAGAAAACTTACCAGGTGAAAAAAAAAACCCAAACCTGTACTTACTTACACACATTTTTGTTCTCCCTCAGTCTGCATATTCATGAGTTTTATGGAAGAAATGTCCGTGTGTTTATTTCCCAGGTGTAGCGTCAGACTTTGTCATTTGTGTTAGATATACCTGCCGTACCACTCTTTATGAAAAACAAAAAAGTCCTTTGGCTTCTGAGTGAGTCTGGGTTACAGAATGCTACAGGACCCCTGAGTTTACATTACATACCAAGCACAGGGCAAGCACAACGGCACTACCTGCGCTTCATTCAAGACAACTGAACTTTACGGCTTCAAAGCCTATGACGGTATATTATAAATCCAAACTCCTTTGTACTATATGTGGTACCTCATTAAAAACAAGACCCATACTTTATAGACCAGAATGACCCTGTTGAATTGTCTCCGCACGTAAATTATTTAACGTATAAACATGTTACATATAAATTTTGCGTTAAATAATTTAAGCTTTACAAAAAGCACATGAGTACAGTTCATTATAAAAATCATATGAAGGAGACGTGAGCGGCTATGGATGTGGTTATCATGCAGAGAGATCGGGCATTTAGCATAGATGAAGGCACATTTATGAGAATGAATGCAATAGTACAAATAGGCAGATGGTCTATTTAACCAAACATAGTATAGTTTGTCATTCCTTATCAGCTACATGGATTTGGGGGGTAGAAGAGTAACTGCAGGCAGATTACCAGAAAGGGGCCATTAAGGAGCATTCCTTAAACACGCTATTTCAAGAGGCTGGATTTCAGAAATATGATCGCTTGTTAGAAAATGTAAAGCTCTAGGCAATTAGGCCCCAATTGTTTGGTAGCTAAACAAAAGCCACAAAATCTCAGAAAACTTTTGTTCTTGGAGAAAGGAGTACATAATGCACTGAAAGAGAAGTAATTGGCTGAAGGGGAACGAGAAGGGATTCTGCCTTTGTCTTTTTCTCCACCCACCCACCGTCCCTCCCTCAGAATTATCTGTACAAAGAGCCAAGGAAATGCAAATGTGATTGGGCCTCTTGCCCGCTGCAAACCTTTCATTGCCAGTGAAGGGTCCATTCTAAAAGAAGCACCTGGGCCAGGACTCTGTGGAGGAAAGGCGCTCGCCGCCGAACCTAAGATCTGAGTTCAATCCCCAAGCCTCAGATCTTGGGAAGAGAGAACTAACCCCCACAAGTTATCCTCTGGTCTCCATGAACCTCGTGGCAGACACACTCAGACACGTACATGCGCACACATAAACGAATGACATACTTTTAAGTTAAAAAGTAAAGTTGGCGCTAGAGAGATAGCTCTGTAGTTAAGAGCATCCCTTGCAGAGGACCTGGGTTAGGGTCTCTGCACCCTCATGACAGCTACAAGCATCCATACTTGGGGATGGATGTTCTAGGGGACCCAATGTCCTCTTCTAACCTTCATGAGTACCAGAGAGAGACATGGAGCACATACATACATGCAGACAAAACACACATGTGCATAAATTAAAATAAATAAACCTAAAAGCAAACCCCTGAAAGGATAGTGAATTCTCCAGACTATTTTGCTTACTGCTTCGGCCTCAGCACTTAGAGTATTATTTGCACATGGTAGGTAGGTGCCCAACAGTTCTCTCATAAGTGGTACACTGTTTCCTTCATGAAGGCCTACCAGTTAGCTCTTGCCTTCTCCAGCTCTGCCTCTAGGGAGAGTCCCAGCTGCCTCTCTTTTCTTAGATCACATTTCTCAAATCCATTTTCCTCTTCACTCATGATATGCTGTCTGACAAAAACCACTATGGTCTACTTTGACGTTCAAGACCAGCTCAAGAGCTCAAGGTCCCAGGTGACCATTTCCTTCTTTGCTTTTTACTTTCTCCCTAAGTACAATATTTCACTCAGTGCCTGATCTCCACGTGAAGATGGAACCCCACATGGACAGGACATAATAAGAGCACATCACACACTTGAAGTGAACGCAAGTCTGGGAAACCAAACCTTCCTGCTTCCTCCTGATACTCGCTTTGTGAATCTCACGGATTCAATGCTTGCCCCTGAGAGAAGCCGTGTGCATGCCAGTGCACATACACATATCTGAGATGAACCCATGACAACCACTGTGTCTCTGAAGGTGGCTGGTAACTTTCTTTTATTATTACCCCAAACTCTGGTGCGCACACAAAGGCTAGTTATTTTTCTCCTCTGAAACTGAAGCTTGAGAATGTCTACACATCATGCTGGTAATATACACAATACACTCTCCCAAAGAACCACTACCTAGGGATAAAAATTTTTATATAAGTTCCTCAAGGCCTCCGTCATATAAACAGTATGCCTAACCACATGTATTTTGAAGTCTGAGATGACAGACATCGGGCACATTTTTAATCTATTAATATTTACCCTTGTAAAGGCTCAGAAACTTGCAATTCGGAATCATTACTGTGCCCCAGGGGCTTTGAAAGCTGTAATATGCACAGGTGGCGGCTGTACCAACAAGTATGGTAGGCGCTCCTGGGATATGTGAAAATGAGGTCACTGAGACCCAGTGAGGTTATGCGATGGTGGAGGTGGGGAGAAGGGGATGAACAAAGACAGACTGGGTATCGGCTGCCAGAATGTGGTTACTGCCTTCCATACTGTACTCCAAATCATAGTCCATTTACTCACAGGGCTCTTGACCTCTCAGCATGGAATACTGTCTCAGCTACTTTTCTTTGATTCTGATAAAACACCATGGCCAAGACTACGTCGAAAAGCAAGCGTTTCATTTCAGGCTCACCATTTCAGAGGGCTAGAGTCCATGCCGTCACGGCAAGGATGGAATCAGGCAGGTGGGCACTGGGACAGTAGGTAAGGACTTAACACCTTGGGGAAAAACCAGAGGGCAGAGAGTTTTACCTGGGAATGGCATGGGCTTTAAAACTCCCAAATCCATACTCCCAGTGACATACCCTCTCCAAGGCGGCCACACTTCCCAAACTTTCCTGGACAGTTCCAACAATTGGGGATCAAGTGCTCAAATACATAAGTCTATGGGAGCCATTCTCATTCAAACTGCCACAAATACCTTTCACTGGCCTGGTCTCTAGGCATTCTTTTTAGAGGCTGCCCAGGCTAATGTAACCTCCAGGAGGGGTGGCCCACCCAGTGTTTCCGTGGGTTGGTTTCTCGTCCTCATTTTCCCACGCAGTGTCCGTCTCTAGCAGAACATCTATGACACGGTATAACAACTTATCCATGCCAAACACCTACTTTCTTCTGGAAATAAAAGCTGTATTCAATCTATCCTTCTAACTTCATCACTGAAGAGTTTCCATTGGCGTAGAAATGGGTTTGATTATGAAAAGAATAAATGGGTTTGTTTCTCAATTTACTGTCTGTGCAAACCAGTGTAGTGTGGCGGCATCGTGGATAGAGAGAGATGTGTCCCACGGGGTGGGGTTGTTCCTCCTAGAATGGGAACAGTCTGCTCTGTGAGCCCAGCCCTTTGGAAGAATCCAATCATACGTTTGGATTCTTTCTTCTTCAGCCAGAGGCTGGAGAGGCTGAAATGGGGAAGTCCAAGGGTTTGGAGAATTAAAAAGATGATCTACAGGATGTAGGCTTTATGGTGAACTTGAAGATTCTGCATTTGTCAGGGACTCCATGACAATGGTTCTCAACCCTTTGGGGTCACATATCAGATATCTTGCATATCAGATATTTCCATTCCAATCATAACAGCAGCAAAATTATAGTTATGAAGTAGCAACCAAATAATTGGGAATCACCACAACTTGAGGAACTGTATTAAAGGGTAGGATGGTTGAGAACCACTACTCTGAGACCCTAAATTAACTCTGCTTCCATGGCTACACAGGCTCCAATGGAGCCACACACCACATCATAGCTCCCACTGTCAAAGAAACACACTCCAAACACAATTCGAGGGCTCAGAAAGTGTGAGAGGCTGAGACGTGGGAAAGCAGCTTAATCTGGACTGAATTATTTCAGACGGCTGAGTCAGGAGCCTGTGCCTGCCTCCCAGAGAATCGGAGGGATTTCTAGCAGTCCCTGCATGCCTGTGGTCCCCCCTGAAGGAGTTTCTTCCTAAGGAACACATTGCATAACGGGGGGAAAACAGAGGCATATTGTCACTTAGAATAGTGTCCTTTGGTGAAGGATTTACCAAAAACATCTCCTGAAAATGGGGAGGTCATGTGGAGAATCTGCTTGGACACCACTTGTACCTGTGACCTAGCTATGTGTTAATTATGCAGCCAGAGAATAAATGAAATAAAGGCTAGAGAAAGAATCCAAACTTGGGGCCAATTTTAAGCAGTTTCCAGAATGTCCTTTTCCATAAGAAGCATGAAAATTCAGAAGTATTCTGTTCTGCCAAAAGAGTATTAAATACAGGCGGTCCACAACTCATGAGCAGGTTGTATTTCAGACGTTTGTTTTGAAGGCAGTCATGTAGGAATTTGGAATGTACTTTTCTTTTTTCCCGCCAAAATTGTAACATATATGCGGTCAGCTTCCTGAATCAAACTAACGCATAATGCACAGAGGTATCACGTGACTGGTGAGAGAGCAGCCTGGCATCAGGAGATTGAGCCCTGGGTTTCCCTTCAGGAGGCCACATTTCCTCCTGCTGAAAACGTCAAAGGCAGATAAGAAGGAATCACCTTCATTGCTTGGCATCCTTCCAATTGCTAAGCTTGCAATAGAGACGGTCCCTCAGAATTTGGGTCACTGAGACAGTTTCTGGGTGTTCTGACTTAGGTGGATTACTTGAAGTAGATGCGAAGGTAACACGTGGAGGGGACTCCCTGGAATCACCTGTACTTCAGAGATAATGGTGTCTATAATGTCTCTAATGGACCACAGCCATCTCCTTGGTATAGGTAATGGGTACACAATAGCCCATTTGCTAAGGCTCCTATAAATCTGGTCTAACCATGCTGGTGATCAGTTCTGGGGTACGTCTTCCATCTTCTCTTTAGCTGTGCTTAGTCTGCAATGAAAGAGGCACTCTTTCCAAGACCAACAGCGGAGATGGCAGAGGGGAAAGCCTTCGCACTGAACAATGAGGAACTGTTAGCCCTTTCAGCCTAAAGGCCAGCAGGGTTATAACACCTATCTCTCAGAATGAACATTTGTATGCAAGTTACTGACAATTCCATTCTTCAAACTCCTCAAATTAAGACCCAACAAAAACTGCTGGAGATACCTGTGGTTCGGGGAATGAGAATTCAGAATTGGGAGTGCCTAATTGTGCTTTCAGTTAGCAGAGAGTTCGGGTGACCTATTTGAAATGCATATTACAGGCACACACAAAACTATGCAAAACAGGCAGGACCCTGGCCAGTTTAATCCAGGGTACTTTCCAGCTATTATTTTCTCTCCCACCCACTCTGAGATCTTTAGAAAGGGTTGGAAGAGGTTGCACATCACTCAACAACTCTTGGGGACTTTGTCGGGGCCTGAATCAGTGCATGGGAGGCCTGGGATGTCAGGGATGTGCGAGAACACCAGCTGTTGCTGAGCCAGCCCCAGCACAAAAAGCAAGGGTTGCTGACACGCCTCAGCTGTACGCCACTGCTATTCTAGGACAGCGGTTTCACTCTTGAAATAGCTGAGAGGTTCTCGTGTGGTGAGAAGCAGGGACATTCCTGCCTGGCCGTCACCCTTTGGCCAGAACTTCCCTCCACTGCTTGCCAAGGTTCTGTCCCTGTGCTAAGGAGGCAAACAGCTGCCTAGGAAATAGAAACCCCAGCAAATGGATACAGCGGCACCACCTTCAATGGACTACAGCTAAGAACGGCAGTAAGGCGGGCTGATCTAGATTTAAAAGTAGACATACTTGTGAACATCAGAGGAGGGTGGAGGTATAGATAGTGACACTCCATCCCATGCCACCCCAGGGTGATCTCTGTAGGAAGGAAAGCTAACCTGTTCCATCTGTAACATCCTACCAGCGCTCTCGTGTCCAGTTCCCTCATCATAGTGAGCTGGCATTCTGGGAAGCAGTCTAGAGAGTCAAACATTTAGTGACTGGAAGCTGGTACTGAGGAGAACGGAGAAGACCAAGATGGGAAAATCAAACTCAGATGTTTCTGGAAACTTTCATGCCTAGCATGAAAACCAGCAGCTCTTTACCCCCTGCAACCTAGAGTCTCTAGCCAGACGCTTTCTCCTTCCACAGAAATGTCAGCACAGAACTAGCTTGGACTAGGTAACCATGAACAGTAGAGAGCTCCTGGGTTGAATAGCACGCTCATTGCTCCAGGTCTTTAGTCTGGAGAATGGCACCCAATTCTTTGCTAGGGAAATTTGCCTTTTTTGTGTTCTGTGATCATGGCAGTGCGGGAAGTAGAAGGGGGTTGGTTTTTAACAGAACATGAAAATCCATGTTTAATATACCCATTGTTTCTTCAACATAAATAAAATTTCAACTAGTACAAACTACAGAAAACAGAGCTCAGAAACATGTCTATGTTTGATGGAGATGGGCAGGATTGGAAAGTCTTTCCCAAATGAGGCGGGACACCTTCTCTGTGTGGATGGGTGCAGATGGGCAAGCTAGGACCGCGAGGAGGTGGAAGCAAGCTCACATCATCTTTTCATTCAGGACTGCCAGCTCCATTAGCCGCCAGACTGCCTCGTCATTGCTCTATCAAAGCATCTGAGAATGCACTCGCCATATGGTGGGTAGCCAGTAGATATCTCCCCAATTAAAGGGCTCATTAAGGTTTGGAAGTCCTCTGAATGGTGGACAAAATGCCGTCCTCTGGCTATCCTCAGAGCACTAGTCAGAGGTAGAAGATCAGATTCGGAATGATTCCTGAGTGAGGCTTCTTTGGGATGTGGGTGTGGGTGTGAGGACCTTGGGAAGGGGAGAAGGTATGTGCAAGGGCATTGTGTGCCCCGAAGGCCTTTGCGTGGAGCTGGACCCAAGCCCCTGAAGGCAGTTATTTTAAGAGCAGGTACATTGTGTTCTTTATCCCAGTTTCTGGGAAGACTTTTTTAGTAGCTCCAAGCAAGCAGAGGACATTGAATTTCTCTGTCTGCTTATATCTAATTAACGTTCAGTGAGTCTCTGGCTATTTAAAATAGGGAAATAATGCATATTTATTCACACATGCTTTGAGATCTGGGGATAAAAATGCTATATTACTACCAACCACAATGAATGCACATACTTTAAATATAATTATCAATTACCAGCTACCACCTGTTGAGATAACTAACTACAGTGCTTTTAAACACCATCCTTCCAAATTTTAGAATTGGAAACATTCTTCAATGTTACATACACTATATTCAACCAATTCATTAAGGAATTTCTTTGTTGCTCGTGTATGACTTATGTTAGAACGAGAAATGGAAATTGAGCTTTATGAATTACTTAAAATGCCCAAGGACCTATAATTGGAGTCTGATCTTACAGAGTCATCGTTCAGAACTCTTTTAGGATGCACTGAAGAGTGTAGACACCCATTGTCTAAGATCATATCGGTGCATCTTAAAAACAAAATTGTGCCCTCTTGGCAAATCAAATATTAAATGGTTAAAATGCATATGAAGTGAGATGCATTTTTATAAATACAAAGCCCCTTGTGAAAATCAGTTCATAAACCATGCATAAATAGAAGGTATTATGTTACTCTTTCTCCACTTGGGACCGTAGATTGCAGCTAAAACCGTAAGACTCTGCTTATAGATGGGCAATTATTATGGGGTTTTTATTCTTCAAAAGCTATTAACATTTTTATAGCATAAGCAAAGTTATTACAAACAACCTTTAAAATGTGAGGAATGATTTTCCTGGAGCTCCCCCCAAATCCTCGCCTCAACATAGGCACTATATTTGTTTACTGAAAAGAGAGGGGGAGCAAAGAAGAAGGTTGGAGCTGATATTAAAACAAAGTTAATGTAAAGTCAAGGAAGTTTAAATGCTACTCCGCTGGGAGGTTCCGTACAGTGTATTTTCTGACAAGGAAACAGAATATAAAACAAAGATACCTGAGTGTTTAATCCATCACCAACATCATTAAAAACATATTTACATAATCTGAGCCATGAAACCAGGAGTCTCCAAATTAATACAAGAGCGGGGTCAAGATCCATGCACCAGCTCAACCCTTGTTGGTGGCTTGCTGGGACCTCAGATGTTATGTACTCTGGCATTGCACAGTTGGGGCTCCAGAAAACTTCAGGGTTCTGAATTTCAGAGGGAAAGATACTGGAGCCTTTGTGCTTAAAAAGTCTGCAGAGACATTTTACCCGGAACATTTTAGTCATCCTGCAAAAATCCATCATTTTATAGAATGAGACAAAGATAGGAACCCTACCAGAATGCGGGGAGTGAAGGAGGCATTTCTGAAATCAGCTCCTGTCCTTCAAAAGCTTGATAGTTCGTCCCCAAAAAATATCTGTGAGTATAAAAATACATTCTCTAAGCATTCTTAATGAATGTTCTTGACGCTATGTTGTCACGGAGTGAAGCGACACCTGATAACGAGATAATTTATCTATGTAAGACACCAATTAGCAGTGACAAGGCTGACTTCATCTCTTCTGCTCCCTTTTGAACTGGTAAGCCCTCAAATGCAGCTTGAAGAGGCACCAGCAGAGAAATCAATAGGGTGGGACGTGACCACAAATATCCAGTTGTCCGATTTATAATGTCTAACCAGTGAGTTACACATTCTAGAGCTGGGATGGATACAGATACGTGTGTGTGTGTGTGTGTGTGTGTGTGTGTGTGTGCGCGCGCGCGCATATGCAGATATATTTTATTGAATGTATGTTTACGGTTTACATGTATCAAGATGATGGCAAACACAGTAGTGGAGCTAATAAACATGTCAATCATCCCATATAGTCATAGTATTTTGGGGCATAGCAAAAGCAGCTAAAATCGACTCAGAAAAGATCTTGAGTATTTTGAGCTACAATCCTCATATTTTACATAGATCCCTACACTATCTTTTTTCCTACATATTCTTTACTTTGAATCCCTTGACCTATATCTCCCAATTGCTTCCACCAGCTACTATTTTATTCTCAGTTTTGATATATTTGGGCTTGTAAACAAGATTCCATAAGTGAGGCCAGACAATAGCGTCGGTTAAAATTTCATTTTATTCATAAGAAAACTTGAAAACTTAAATGCAGTGCCGAGAGTAACTTCTCAAGGTCAATGGGCACTGTTTGCCTTACGTGACCCATTCTTACAGAGTATAGTCACTCTTACAATATAGTATAGTATGTCTTACTCCGACATGGTTTCCTTTGAAGACAATTCCAAAGGCTCTGAGCCTTGGTGCTAATGGGAGAAGAAAAGGGAGAATTCCAAAAGCTGAAAAGGGATGTCCTACTAGGGCGGGAATGGGTTGGACATAGGACTACTTATTCTTTTCCCCAAAGCCAAGAAAAAAGGAGTGTTTTGAAAGGACAACAAAATAATAATGATTTCAAAGAACACATATATACACAAAGGTGATATGAGGCCAAGTCTAGCCTTCTTCAAAGCTAATTTCATGAAGAATGTAGCTTCTCACACATAGACCATGTGCTGTGAGCAGAAACTAAAGCAATAACGAGCATACGAGATCAGGGATATGCCATGATTCTCTACCCACCACGGCTCCTTCTGACCACATAACCAGGCTAAACTGCTGCTGTGTACCGCCGGTGCAAGCGTGCTCTACCAGGCATGAAGCTGCACACTTGCGCTTATGAGCTTACCTCATTTTATCCACAGGACGAACCTGTGAGATGGGGTATCTATAATCACAGAGGAAGTCGGGCTACAAGGGTGAAATAAGTTCCCACGGGGGTCGGAACAAAGGATGTGTAATAAATGCAGAGCTGACATTCTCCACCTGTGGTGGTCAGGGAAGAGTTGAGCTTTCAAGGCTGTAGTAGTTGGATTCAAAGCCGCAGGACACTGACTGAGCTACTAGTTTACCAATACAATGCAGATCAGCACTTCAGTGCTCAGCGTGGAACAACCATTGTGAGAAACAAGTGAGGAAAGGGAGCAATACAAGTACACTGTCACCTCTTAAAGGACCCGTGAGTTCACTAATGCCAAGAACTTGTCACTGCACCTCAAGTTTATGGAAGCAAGAGCAGCCACCACTGGATCTGTCTTCATCAATAACCGGATTTATCAATTCAAACAGAGAATTGTTGACAGGAGATGAAAGATTAGCAGCCGTAGGAGTCACAGGAGAAGGGTTGAGATCAGACACATCATAACTACCATTGAGAAAGCACAGGAGACTCTGTGTACTTTTGTAGTTTTGGGGAAGACATACTATTTTTTACCCAAGACCACATCTAGCCATTGTAGCGTTATCCAGCTTCAAAGTAGGTACAGGGACGTTCTGCTCAGTAGAAAAGACTGGACAATCTCCCCTCCGTATGGTCACGAAGTGGAACTTGATGATTTCAAACATACACAGCTGCAGTAAATAAAATGTCCTTACACACACACACACACACACACACACACACTTACACACATGCTCATCATCATCTTGACTTCAGTTTATTTTTATGTTATTTTAGTTTTTCTCAATTAATATCTTTGTTCTTGATGAACTAAGTTAAAGAGGCCGATTTGGGCATTGTTGAAATAGAAACTCATTAAATTCCATTAGTCATCTTTCTTTTCTTGTACAGTTTTGATGTCTAAATTGAGGCAATCAAGAATAAATAGATTCCTTGCCCTTGGACTCCTGTCTCCCTCATCTCCTTCAAGGGCTGGCTCTAGATGGGTTCATTTCCTCTTCAGAAGAGTCTCCTAGGCATCCAGCTTTTATAATCTCTCTCTCTCTCTCTCTCTCTCTCTCTCTCTCTCTCTCTCTCTCTCTCTCTCTCTTTCTCCTTTTCCTTTTATGGGTTGCTACTTTCTCTGAATTTTATTTTTTTTCTCCCAGCCCAGCAATGGAGTAGAACATCATACATAGCTTTTCAGCCTTTGATGTCTCTGAAAACACAGGAACTTATCATTTGAGGATGCCACTCTCTAACAAGGAAAGGGACTGATTATCAAACTCCATAAACAAAGGGAAGTCATCCAGGGTCCAATTCTATTAGATAATGCTCAGGGTAACTGTCCTTGATCCATGTGTCCTGATGATTCGCGTCTGAGATAATACCTCCAGGTCTCTTTCAAATGGTGCTTACTGTTAAACTGAGCTTCTTAGGGCTGTGTGGATGGATTAAAAATTGTCCCCAAGGCTGACTTGGATCATATTTTGAAATCTGTGTTCTAGGCTACACTCCAAGCAGAGCCCGACCCTTCATGTGATTTCCAGGTATCCTAGTAAGAAAGATTTCTCTTCATTCTTGAAGCTCTTTCCCAGGACTTCTAAGCAATTCTTCATATGCTTTGGACAAGCTTCCAATTTCCTTGTTGGCCCCTGAGATCCACAGTTGTCATAGCCCCTCGTCAGCAAAAGAAGCTTTGTCACCTAACCCCACAACTCCTCGCCTAGTCCTCAGCTAATTTCATATTAAAATCCAGCTATCTGCGCCTCTCATCATTTATTTCTTGGTATTTCCAATTCTAGAGGGTTCTCAGCCATTCCATTTGCCCTGGCCCCAGTTGCCTGGGTCCCATGAACACTCATCTTTGAACGGTCCAGGTACCAGTCACCTTGGTGGGAGACCTCTCTCATAGCAGGGTGGCTCTTTGGCCCGCAGCTCTCTATAAATATTACGACACCTCAATTTGGAAGACATGTCCTCCAAAAGCCCACATTTCTGGCTGACATTCACACACGCGTAGACAAGGCTTCCTCTCACCATCCTGGTACAGAGTCTGAGTTGTGCTTAGATACCCTACTGCTGGTGTGACTCACAGGAAGATCTTTTATTTTAGGCCATTGCAAGAGTTATCAACTCTGAGACCAAAACCAGGCTAAACTGCTGCTGTGTACCGCCGGTGCAAGCGTGCTCTACTAGGCACGAAGCTGCACACTTGCGTTTATGAGCTTACCTCATTTTATCCACAGGACGAACCTGTGAGATGGGGTATCTATAATCACAGAGGAAGTCGGGCTACAAGGGTGAAATAAGTTCCCACGGGGGTCGGAACAAAGGATGTGTAATAACTGCAGAGTCGACATTCTCCACCTGTGTCCTCGACTGACTTACGCAGGTATTAACCTGCATGGCATGATGGGTTATTATCCGCTGTGCACACACCTCCTTACCATTTTCCCCTGGCCTCACCTGGACCAGGTAATGGTTTGTTCATACACCCATTTGTCCACAGCATCGTATTTTTTTATTAATTATTCTGGAATCCCATACAATGCACTCAGATCACATTCACTTCCCACTCCTCCCACCCCACCCTGCCCCACCCCCAAAATAATCCACTAGGTCCAATTTGTGTTGCCCATATACTGACGAGTGCATGGTCAAACACCATTTTTAAGGTACTCAGATTATTTAAATACGTATTTTAAGTAAAAGGGATTTGTGAGATAAAAAAACAGTTCAGGAAACACTAAGGAATATAATTTCCACCTGTGAAAGCAGAGCGTCATTTCCCGGGGAAGATTACCTTTGGTAGAGTCCTCGTGGCAGAGACAACTGCCGCGCAAACCATGCCAAGAAAAGAGTTGTCTCCTGTTTGTGAATCCCAGCCAGAAATATAGGGCCTGGAGACCATCCCTGGGAAAGCCAGCAAAGCCGCCACTTCCTTTCCCATACGCTACTTAATTTTGCCGCTTTTATTCTTATTCAGAAATAATCAACAAGAAAAAGAACGGATGTACTAAGGCCCTCATATGCCTACCAGAAATACAAATTGTGGGTAGTTGTCTCAGGTTTCCATTACAATATTAAAGAAATCCAGTCAATGATACTTAAAATCTTTACAGAAACAGCTTGATTTATGGCTCAATTATATATTGGGGAGTGCGTAAAATAAGTCACGTCATAATCATTTTTTTCCTCTCTCTCAAGTTTTGGATTCTGAAAGACGATAATCTTGGAAAGATGTTTGAACCATCTTTCTTCCATTGCCTCCAGTCAAATCCAGTCACAACAGATCACTTTAATTGGATTGAAACTGTCTGTTGGACATTCCGCTGCTTACATTAACACACCGAGGGCAATCCCAGGCTGCCAAGTGGTATATATATATAAGTGCTCATAATTTACCTGTCAATTCAATTCCTTCTTTTTACCTATCTATCTCCATTTGTGCCAGTGTTTTATAACCACACACACACACACACACACACACACACACACACATGTACACACGCATGCACACAAACACGCACACACACATTCACATGAAGAAAAACTCAATATTATACAAAGACTGACTGCAAAGGGCAACTATGACAATTTATTCATGGCATTTAATGTCTCTGAGCTTCAGTGTTCTCATTTATTGTTAGGGAGACATGGCTTGCCTTCTTCTCTAAAGGATTTTGTTTTGTTTCCAGCAGCACATGGAGTCTTATCAGGTACACTAAGGCATGTTGTGAAATGTGGTGCAAGCCTGTAATTAAAAAACCACGTCCTTATTAATGCGAGCTGATTTCACTGCATTCTATATCCGTGCAGACCAAGCAGCTCGCACCACCATGAGGCAATTAGGCACCCCGTAAATACAGATATGCTAATAAAGGAGCCATGCAATTTAAAGATCTAGAACATATTTTTGTTATATTCTAAATCTAGTGCGGACTTTATGTATATATTTCCTTTCTTGTGCTATTTTTCCTTTGCCTGACTCAATTTTGAGGCAAAAATATGTGATTCACTGCAGCAGATGAGACTAAAGTAGAATGACATCCTGGCAGGAAGGGAGACAATGACACCAAGCTAAGTACTGTAGTTGCAGCACTGGGGAGGTTCAAGTAGGTGGGTTAAGAGTTCAAGGCCAACCTGAATTTCTTAGTGAGTTCAAGGCTAGCTTAAGGTATACATAGGAAGTCTCTGTCTCAGAAAGAATCAAAAAGAGAGAGTGGGGGGAGGGAGGGAGGAAGGGAAGGAGGGAGGGAAGAAAGGAAGGAAGGAAGGAAGGAAGGAAGGAAGGAAGGAAGGAAGGAAGGAAGGAAGGAAGGAAGGAGGTATCAATGATGGGCAAACTAAGGGAGACAAAGATGGCATTTGTCTCTTTCCTTCTCAATTTCACACCAGCTTCTTATAAAGATTTTTTTTGACTCTTCAGTCTCCCCCACACCCTGTTCATCTCTCTGTGTGTGTATCAAGAACACCATTCATCCATTGATACATACCATCCATCTCTCTGGCCTCCTTCCTTATTACAGGAGAGGAGCTGAATGAATGGGGAGCCTGAGCAGACACTGGTTTGCCCAATGTAGAGACCTTGATGCTTCCAACAGACCAGCCAAGGGTCACCCAGAAGGAGGACAAAGTGTGACCGTCTTAAAGAACAATTTGGTCCAGATAATCTCTCAGGGGTTGCATGCCACTGAGGGCTAAAACATCAGTTGGGTCCTTTAGGGCAGCTAAAAAAAATCATGTGATATTTCAGAAACATATTTCCAAAGCAGACATCAAATTGTGGAAGGACCCTCACACTCTACCTTAAGCTAGAAATGGCTTCATAAAAAATGTAAATATCTAAAAGTTAAACAGGAAAAATGTGAGGTAGAATGACGTTCTTGATACACACAGAACATATAACCTGTTACTGAAAGCAAAAGGCATCACAGTGACTGATTTTTTTTAAATTTTCTTTTTTAGTAGAAAAAAAAGCCTACTCTGGAAAAATGAAATACCATCTAGGATCCCATAACATTCCTCTGCGCTCTATGTTTGTGATGTGGATGAATACAGCATCCCCATACGCCTGGGTAAATAAGAACAGACTATCCCCCCATATGCACACTCACGCACAGACACAGGGATCCCCAGCCAATGACCCCTCTATGAATCTGGCTATTTGTTGGGAATGTGGCGAGGAAGGAGTTAAGGGAAAACTGCTGAGAGCCCGTGTGAAGACAACCTTCTACATGGCAGCGAGCTCTAAAGCGCTCCATGCTTCGGTAGCTATTGTTAAAAACATCCCGGATTGGTTATGACAACCTGTGGGTTAGTTTACGCCACAGTCGAAAGATTGGGAAATTCAGTTTAGAAATTTGATCAATATCCATGCCATCTCACATCATAATTCAATTGGCAAAAATGCAGTCAAAAACTCCCTGGGGCAACCCCGAAGAACAACTTACATTCTGGTGGTTGAACATGGGTAAACCTCCAGCTTAGCATCGCTGATGGGGGATGATGGACGCCTTGAACTTTAACAAGGATTTCCAGGTGGTTTGATTGAGGGGTTAAACGTGAGAGAAGACAAATGATCAAATTAAAATGAACATGCCAAGGCGAAAACTCAGTTTTTTTTTTTTTTTAAAAAAAACTCTCCACAAGAACTCTCCCCCAAAGCAGAAAGAACTGTCAAAATAGGATCTTGCTTAAAATGCAAGGTATTTTCAAAGAGAGAATGACATTTGCATACAATATGTGCCGAAGACTGATGAAAAACCGAAAATGCCTTCCTCGTAGACCGAGTCTAGATGACACCAAATGCCAGGATTTAGAGGGAAAAAAAGCACTTAAAATGTTATGTTGGAAAATACATCCTCATGCCTTTCTCTATTTCATGAGAAATACAATACTTGACACGTAAACTCGCATATGGGTGGGAAGCCATGAACTCTGAGAGTGGACAGAGTTCAAATGAAAGGCGGCTCACTTTGTAATTAGTCAGTTATCCAGCACGACAATTAAGAGATGGAAGCTAATACCATTCCAAATGTTGGGCTGCCAGGATCGTTGGGATTTTAGCATTGGTATTTTTATTCTAAACTCCTCTTCCATGCGGTCCATCACCAGAATTTGGGTTATCGCCACTTCGCAGCAATTCCTAGATTATCTCTTTATTTTAGGACAATGGATACAGTCCAAAAAGCCACATTTCTAAGGTTCAACTTCAATAAATTGTCCTTTTTTAACAAAATAAAATGTCACGGCAAATTCTTCAAACAATTAAAAATTCTAACGTTATTCACCTGATCCTCTGGAATCAAAGTGTTTTAACTTTTAGCATGGAGTGTCTAAAAAAGAAACTGTCCCTTGTACTGCAGCTAACAAAAGCACAACAACCCTTGCTTCCTTCCTATCTTGATAAAAATCAGTGCAAATGAAATCAAGAGCTGCTTCAAAACGTTGACATTTTCTGCCGCCGTGTAACTGGATTTGAGTGAGTGTACTTAAGCCCACGCAGAACAAGCATGCCTTTCATCTGGAATTCTAAATAATCTGACATACATATGCCTTTATTCTTTATGAGCAAAGAGGTAAAGTATCCCCTGCTGGAGGATACGGAGGTACAGAGGCACTTCTCAGGCACTGCTACCATTCTCGTGGATAAAATCCACACATGGGTTTCCTGTTCGGCAAAGAGAGCTTTTCTTCGTCTTTTTTGCGGGGCTCAAAACTTACTCTAAGGAACACATTCAAAACGTAAGAATAATCTCTCAAGAAAATTAAAAAAAAAAAAAAACATTACGAAGACCTCCACGTAGTTATAGGTGACTATACATCACACTATTCACGACCAGTTACCGAGGCCACCTGAAAGGGGGTAAGACTTGAGTCTCCGTCAAGACTTCAGAGCACGTGATCCATCTGCTAGCTCTTAGGTAATCATAACACATCATGTAATATAATCAGAAAACTCCTACATTTACTAGCCTTTAGATTTGTAAGTAAATATGTCTACCTGTCAAGGGATTTCTGGCTAGCCAGGAGCCAGAGCCTCCTCCGGTGATGCTCATCACTCTGAGTCAGGCTCCACTGAGTTGTTCTCTTGTTGCCCTGAATTTCAGCTTGCTGTGCAATCCCACGAAAGAATGCAGGCAGGAGGGCAGGGTGAGGAAATGATCCAGCTGCCAGGCCCCTTTACTGCTCAGCACAAGATTGCTGGAGCCAAGAATTTTCTTCTGTTATCAACTAGACTTGCAACAAAGCCACCACAACTCAGGGCCCTGGGCAATGTGTTTGTGTGTCTTTCGCTGCAAGTAACATAGCCAAATTTAAAGTTGGCCTATGCAAAATACTTTCCAAGCAACTGCAAAGCCTAGTGCATACACAGCATATGAAATATTCGATTCAGAGACGAGTCTTCACCAATAATATGAGAAAGTGTTTTTTTCCACGACAGAGGTTTGTTTGTTTGTTTTTATCTTTAGGAGATTGAGTAGACTTTACTGTTAGACTGGCGGCAGAATTTGATAAATGTCAATTTGCATGAGTTTGCCGTGTAAACAGAAACGATTATTATAAAGCATCATTTGTATATTTTAAAATTGGTTTTTAAAGAAGCTGGATGACATGTTTGGCCAAGGTTAGATCTTAACAGCTACTATTAAAATTAAGTATTTAGGTTTTAACTCATATGGTTTTAAAAAGCGTACTTATGTACAATAGCCAAACTAATAGGAAAGTGGTTTTTTTTTTAAATTTTTACTTCAATAGTTCCTTTAAAAATAATGTTAAATACTAAACATGTATAAATAAAAAAATATAATCTGTGGTCAGCTGCTTAGTAACATAGATTTACTTCTACAAGTCAACCAAAATTTTCATGAATTTTCTTATTCATGAATGCTTGCCAATATACCCATATTCACTTTCAAATTATATAAAGATTGACAGGGAGAACCAGTTAAAGGGACGGTCATTCATTGGTTAAGTTGTATAATATGAAACTGCCAATATATGACCATTTCTGACTTCCTAAAATGTCTCTCTCATACAGCTCGTTCTGATTTGAAGGAACATTATACACACTACAGGAAAGACAATGAGCTCTCAGATTGCCTACTACATGACTTGAAGCAATTGATCCTGTCTCCATTTCCTCCTTTACAAAATGTGGATAATAATACCTACTTAGCAGGGTCAGCAGACGGTTGAAATGCAATAATGACTAAAGCTGCCCTGTGACTAACACCCAGGAAGCTATCCTGAAATGACTGCAGCGGGAAGGAGCAACAGTTGTCTAGATAACACGCTTGGTGGGAATCACAGCTGAATATCTTGGAAGGATGTGGTGTTCATGAGCACAGCCAACACTCATTTTTCCCCATGCCCAAAGACTAGAGCACAAGAATGGGCAGTTTATAAGGTGTCTTCCTGCCCCCTGTATGGAGGCAGAACACAGACTTTGGTGTCATACCATTTTGGTCAGGGACCCTGCTTGTCACTTAAAACCTGTGTGACTTAGGCCAAGTCACTTGGCCATCTACAACACAGGACTTAGAAAATGCACTCAAGCCTTTAGGACAGTGGTTCTCAACCTTCCTAGTGCTGTAACCCTTCAATACAATTCCTCATGTCATGGTGACCCCCAATCATAAAATTATTTCATTGCTACTTCATAACTGTAATTTTGCTACTGTTATGAATCATAACATAAATGTCTATGCTTTTGAATGTTATTAGGCAACCTTGTGAAATGGTTGCTTGGCCCCCAAAGGGTCTTGACCCAGAGGTTGAGAACTGCTGCTTTGAAATATTGTCCTCCAAACAAAGACCATAAAATAAATGTTAACCACAACTCAAGCGCTCCTTACTGTAACCACAAGAGCTGTCTTGCTCACGTCCTTTACCTGTGGTTGCATTCCAAGGAAACTATGCTGTCATGCTTTCCATACTTAAGGTCTTTTCTCATAGACAAAATAGCTTTCTTTTCATGATTCCATAAAATTATTTAAAAAAAAAAGCCAAAAGGGAAATTCTCAATAACAGCAGCAAGGAGCAATGCATATAGATTAAAATAACAAAACTCAGGCCACGATATACAGCCCCAAGTTTGTTCTGCTGTATAACTGGTTTCGTGTGTGTGTGTGTGTGTGTGTGTGAACAAATTATCTAATAACTTTAGGATGGTAAATATTATCTATCATAGTTATATCAGAGTTTTAGGAGGATTTAAGGGATAAATTCTTGTGAAGTGCTTGGAAAAGCACCTGCGCAGAGCAAGCACTCAATGCACGTTAGTTACTATTATCCCAGGCATTAATGAGGCAATTGTGCATGTGACATTTTTCTTTAGAATATACAGACATGCCATGATCATATTTTATAATAACTGCAGGCACTTAATCTCACATAGTCAGTCACACACAGGCCTCGGTCCCTCTTGGAGCAAAGCTTCTCAGATACTAACTGCAGAAAAGTTACATGCAGGAACGATGGGGAACTTGCCAAAACGATTGTGGTATTATTGTGCATTGACTGTGGTATTATTCCCACCAGAAACAGTTCAAATTACACTCGTTTTCATTCTCTTAACACTTTAGTACCAAGATGGTCAGATGCTTGTTTTATGGAACATAAACTTGATACTGAGTCAGAAAAGATCTAAAATGACAGGATTAAAGCACTCCAGTACTGTCTGAACATTGCAGCTAAATGCTTTGGAGTAGAGAATCATTCATCCAGTTCAACATTTATGGACACTACCTACATACTGAACAGAATGTTTAGAGTTAGGGATCCAACAGTAAATTAGAAAGAGGGGCTAAGTTCAGCATGAGAGAATGTGCCTGTGTTCCCTACAGTAGGAAACTTGAGACGGGATGATCTAAAGTTCAAGTTTATCCTGGGCTACCCAACAAGACTGGGGTGGTAGTGGTGAGAGCAACATTTACTTTTAGAAAGCCTGTAGTAGTTAGTATCTAAAAACAACAAAAGTTGCCTGTATTCTTTATACTATGGAAGTGGAGACAGAAGGATCTAAAGTTCAAGGTCATCCTGAGCTACACAAGACTATCTTGGGGGGGGGGCATCATCTACTCTTAGAAAACTCGAGTAGATAATGTATAAATTACAACAAATGTATCTATATAATCCTCATCTTTAAGAAGGTGGTGTTTCTATGGCATATGACCTATGTTTTTCCTATTCAGGCAGAACTGGTGATGGAGACAGAATAACCAAACTGACAGGTAAGTAACACCACAGTTGATTATCAAAGCCAGGATGATGGGTACGCTACAGGAACGGCCAGAGGTACCAAGGGGTGGCACACCAGACCATGAACTTGTCGACCTAAGGCAGTGGAATGTCAAGGACAGGTGGATAAGATCACAGGATCCCAAGGAGACTGAATGCGCTGAGAGGAAGCCACACTGCCATGAAGACAAGGAGCCTTTGCCAGTAACCTCTGGCATTTTATGCACAGTAATCTGAACCTCAAAGAAAACCACCAGGAGTGCTCAGTGGGGAATATTTCTGTCTCTTTTGTGGATCCTGTCTGACCTGGCAGGAAACCACACTTTCTGAAGGCTGGGTATGGGCAGTGGTTTCTGACTGCTTAATACAACAGTGGGCTGACAAACAACAGAATTTCCACTAGTTTGTAAATGAACAACTGTAGATAACCCACAGACCTTTGGAGCAATTAACCAGAAAACAAAACAGAAAGGAGGTGGGTGGCTTAGCAGAGAAGAGGAAATTCACCAAGAACTCTGAGACCACCCAGTGCGGAAAGAGGGGAGGGGCTTAAGCTCTCCCTCCCACATTCAATTAGGGGGACACTTCCAATTTGGGGTCTATCGCTTGAGTAAGGAGTTACTACTTCTGAATCTTAGACTCAAAAGAGCAACTACCTCAGAAAAGTCTGTATAGCCATAGGTTCGGGACCCACCATAGTTAGAAGAGAAAGTAAAGGCAATGTTGGTACCTTTGCAGTCAAACACTACTATTTTGTTGTTGTGTGCAACATATAAATAAAAAGACTTTGTGTATTCAAAGAAGACCCCATTACCATGTTAATATATTAAGTCCATAGGATTTATAGATTTCTGTGATCCATGATCTACCCCATAGTGTACAGATCATTGATTCAAATGTTACTACAGGACTACTTTTGTAATGGACTGATTTTGCTTGACACATTTTGATGGGCTCTAGGAAAAATAGGCAAATCTGTCCTTAAAATTACTATAGGTTGAAAAATGGTACCTTTCCAATGCAAAATAAGAGGCCTCGACAGGGCTCTGTGAGACCTCTACTGCATCTTTTACAGAAACTAGTCAAGAGAAGTGGTAATTTAGACAGTGAGAAGAGAGTTTGCCACAACTCAACCCGAACTGCCTCATTTTGGAGGTGTCATATTCTCTCTCTATTTTATTAACAATGATGGAGCGAGCCATTTACGTAACACTTTCCCTTTAATGACATTTGTTCTGAGGAGTCAGCTAGACTAACTCCTTGTCCTTTGCACACCATTAAAGCTCTGGAAAACGCCATGTACGAGCTCTCAAGCCCACTGCCCAGGTGACAGCACTGGGTCTTGGCACTTCATTTGCGCTCTGGCAGAGCCGTTTCTTCCAAAGTTTCCAATATGTTCTTTGCCGGGAGAGCATCATGCCTGTAATCATGACAGATGGTTGCAGACACCTCCCTTCACTCCGGTTGGAATTCCGTTTGCGAGTCACAGTTTGGTTGTAACAGGGAGTTACAACAGGAATTGTAGGTGTTGTAACAGGAAGCTCATGTTTTTATTTGGATCTCAAGACCATAGATGAATTAGGAAGATCCAGAATGCATATACTTAAATAATGAAACCATGTCTAAACCTCAGCTAGTGCAATGACAGGATGGGTCGTTTATTACAGATGACTGAACTTCTGCCATAGCATTATAACACTAATGATAATAATAATCACTGCCAATAGTAAGCTCTTCTTTTGCATCATTTCAGCTAATATATTTATACATAGAAAGAAACTTAAAGAAAATAGGTCACACTTCATGAGGAGTGTCTTTGAAAATAAATACCAGTGAATAAGCCCCACCCCCCAACTATAGGTTCATTATGGGCCTCCACAAACTCGGTATTGAATATATGTTTTCAATCAAACATGGAAAACTCTTAGGCGATCAAATTCACCGAATCTTTCAAGTTATGAGAGACCATAGCTGAACTATACATGAGATGCCAACCCAACAAAAATCTATCTTTTTTATATTACAGTTAAATTTATTATACCTTGTTGAAGATCAGAAGGCAAGCACGTATTTAAGAAACACCTCAGGTGGTTAAAAGCAGAATTGTATCTTATTTCCAAAAGCAATATAATACACTGCCCTAATACCCAGATTTTCCTATAGATTGAAATCCTAGTCACCAAAGCTGCATAAACTTTCCCGCTCATCTCAGAAAGGCTATATTGCTTATCTCTAGACAATAGCCATAAAACATGGACTAATTTTTAAATTCTATTATATTAGTGGGGTTCATTTGTTGCTCGGAAGTTTGGGAATGCAAATAGACCTGAGGAAGCAGTGCCTCCATTATGGAGATGACATTAAATACGCCTTCCAAGAGAATTGCACAGCATCCTCTTGTTCCTCTTCCTAATGAGACATTCACAGGCAGCTCTCAAACCGCAATAAATCACCGCCGTATTGAAGTGAATCGCGATCATAATTAAACACATCCGAAACAACCATGCTATGAATTATGGAAAGTCTATCTTGATTTCTTTTACACCTTTTGGGGGGGCATAATAGCTTTATCCTGAAGACAAAAATAGTTGTCACTAAATCTTTTACAGTATCATCATGAAAAATGGTGACTAAGGTGATAGGCAACGTATTTGTAGGCGGTACGAGAGTTCACATAATGTTGTCTCAATATCGGATTTTATCCCATGGTTTATCGCCCGCCTATAACATCTGAACTGACTCATACGTTATATGATATTCTGAAAGATGGTGTGACTGAGAGACTAAATGCACTCTGCTTTATTCAATTACTTAATAAGTTCTTAGGAGCTTAACAGAATAGTCACTTATAATGGGACTGCCAATTACAGGGACGATCTGGTTTTCCTAAAGAAACAGTCATCCAACTAAACTTGCAGACAAATGCTTCTAACTGCTAATCAATGTGTAAATCCTCCAGTGGATACTAGAGAGCTTAAAATCTGCAACATCCAGCAAAACACCAGGAATAACAGAACAGACAGCGTTGATGTTCCTCGTATGGTGGTCCCAACACCAGGCTTTATTTCTTCCAGTAATTTTGAAGAAAGCCAAAAAACCAAAAAGCACTATCTCTATAGTATAGTGTCTCTTTGGCTTTTTTCTTTTTTTTCTTTTTCTTTTTCTTTTTTTTTTTTGTCACCGGAGACAACGGGCCAAGAACATCTATTTGTGACTGGTGATCCTCTGCACCCACTAGTTCTATCTTTGGGAAGTCAAAATTGATTTTCTTCCACTTGTCACACTAAAAATCTCAACTCTGTCCTTTCTGTTCCGCTCTCAAAAGAGTTCAACGGTATCTGGATCAAAGGATTAGGAACCCGTGGCTTTAAGGGAAGCAAGCAGCATGAGGAGATGGTGGAAGCGGTCCTGGGTATTTTATGTAAGCAATCTATTTCAGCTTCAAAGGAGGCCTGGCTAAGTGGGTGAACAACATGTAAAGTGCTCACTTGACATAAGTTTTTTTTTTTTCTTTTCGAGTAGTCGAGATAAAGAGAGCCTCCAATCGCTAACCTTTTATTATTAGCCAGAGCCCTGAGAACCAGAGAGCCTCTGGCAAAGGGGGCTCATGGCCGCCGGCAGAGCCTCCAGGGCTTTCGTAGCTGTGGCTCAGCGTTTGCAGCTGCCCTGCTCCTCTTCAAGTTGCTAGTTCCACTCTCAGGCTGATGCTGCAGGGATCTGATGTCTGGCTCTGGAAACAGTACGGAAGGTGAGAGCTTTGAGGCTGGGCACGAAGCACCAAGGGGCATGTCTCTGCATGTTCCCGGGAGCCAGGCACAGCCCAGGCTTAGCTGAGGCTTTGCTTGGAAAAAAAGAAAGAAAGAAAATGTGCAAACCTTTTATAAAATTCCATGAAAGAGAGAAGGGAATCCCCATGTGTTCGCGCTCATCTTTATCTGCAAGTAGAGGTGGGGATAAATACCAAATTCCATTTCTCCCCAAGAGTTAAGAGATGTACGTGAGCTTTGGATAACGGAATCCTGGAGCTAAGTGGAGAAAACATTTATTTCTAGGGCCACTGCAGTGCAATTCACATATCTACCTTTTATGTGACATACGGTATGCACTGATCCCAGAAACCTGCCAATAACTGGCCTGTCTTCCACTTGCAGAGTAGTACACGGAGGCCCTGCAAGAATTAAGGAATTGGCCTAGAGTAACGTGGTCAGTAAACAATCCATTTCCCACACTGAAAGGCAAACCAATTAAATGGGCTAAATATAAAATAAATTTTCTTTGGTAAATCAGAAAGCAATTCTGTCCTATTGGTGAAATTCAGTTTTCAGCATCACCTCTGCAGCTCAAAACAGCCATATTTCTGCATGTCAGGATTTTGTGTCTTCCTATAAATTAGTAAGCTGAACTACTTGGTCAGTAGTTTTTAATCGATGGTCTTAATTTGATCTCTGAAAAATCTACCAGGTGTTGAGAAATTGGCCCTGGGAGTTTATTTTCATAATCACATGGAATTTCTTTTCAAGTTCACTTTCACATATTTCAGATTGCAGTCTAATTTCAATATCACTCCGTATATAATTAATATTAACAATATCAAATAGAAAAGGGAGTCACTGCATAAATATAGGACATCCTGCAGTGGTTAATATTTAATTACAACGTAATTAATCATAGAAGTGTATCAGAATCTAATTTATTAGTGTCCCCCTCCAAAACATTATCCTTTCAGAAAAAAATATAAAACAGGATATAAAACAGTCCATATAATATATTTATCTTCTTGCTAGCTGGACTCACAGCTTTCCTTCACAGGTTCAAAGAGTTTTACTAATACTCTCCTGGCTCTTAAAAGAGTCATGGCTCTTGAGCGCATGTCCGACAAAGAAACAGACTTGAAGAGTCACAAGGCTACTGACCCACCTCTGCTGGGCATGAGGTTAAAATTCAGGCAAGAGATTGACAGATGGTGACAGTAAGGGCATGGGTTGACTGGTTGATCCCGAGTCACTGTGTATTATCGCTCTGCTTATTAGAGGTCCCCTAACAGAGGAGAGGGTGGCAGAAGGACAAACAGGAAGTGACTGGGCTCCGCTGGTCACGTACAGTTAAACAAGTAAGCAAGTGGAAAGAGCCAAATGAGACATTCTTGGGGGAAGAAACCGATGCATTCCTTCTTCCTTTGGAGAGCCCTCGTTTCTGCTAGGGACCACAGTCTTTGGAAGGGAGGTGGCTAGACTGGGGAAGGCTACCCACGAAGTCTCACATAAAAAGAGCATGGCCTCTAGGAGTAGAACGGGGCCATTGTGAGAAGTCCTCAGCGAGAGAGAGAATGCAGTACAGTAGTGGATGGGGGCAAAGAGGTTCCGATTACCTAGTAGGTCATTGAGAGCCACGGCTGATACCAAAGCTTCAGGAACAAAGCGCATTGAGACAATATACAAAATGGAATTAAGAAGAAACAAAGGCTGTAAGATTAATATCAACAATTGCACCCAGAGCCAGCAAGACAGCTAAGAAGGAGAAGGCACCTGCCACCAAGTCTGATGATGTGAGTTTGATTGTGCAAGGAGGGAACTGCCTCTTAAAAGTTGTCTTCTGATCCCCCATATGTGTCCCATGACATGTATAGTCTACTTCAAATAAACCTATGGAAGTTTTTAAATTTTCTTTTTATTTATTCTTTGTGTCTTTCCCATCATGCAGCTCCATCTCGTCCATTTCCCACCCCTGTGGATCTGCTCTCTGTCCTTGCAGAGCTTCCCCTTCCCCCCATAAAATATAAGAGAAAAAAGAAAAGAAAAATAAAAAGGAAAACAAATCTTGTCCTGGAAGATATAGTGTGAGACACTGAGTCACACAGTAAGTACATCCTTTGATCCATATATCTTTACTTATGTTCATTGCAGAGAAATCTGGCTCAAGGCCTTTGGCTCTTGCTACACTATCAAAGCTGAGCCTTCATAGGATTCCTCTTGGTTATCATGCTGCTGCCCTGTGTAGGGAAAATCCTGCAGCTTTGGGTCTGCAGGACTAGTGCTTTCATGTGCTCCAGCAGATCTCAGATTCAGTGGACAATGTGGTGGGCCTACCCAGAAGTCTGGTTCTGGGTCTCGGTAGTTGCAGGGTTGGTCAGTCCGTCCATGTCCTCTCTTGTCCTCACCACCTGTCCTGTGTTGCCCTGGAGAGCTCATTGTTTGCATGCAAGGGCAGGGGGCAGGGCCAGTTCTCCTGCCCTCTAAATGTAATATTTTAAAAAAAGTATTAAAACTATGCCCCAATACACAAAATTTCAGAAATTAGATGAGCTTTAGCAAACATCATACAAAATAAATATAATTGTAACATTTAATAATATGATAGATCTAAAATAAATGGGCCAAAATTTTTGAAGAATTCAGAGAAGGATGATGAGGAGCAATGAACGCAAGTTAAAGGCCTTTGAGATGAGAAAACAGGAAAGCAACAAATTAAAATGAGTTGGGAGGAGAAGCATATTGTGAGGGGAATTTTCTTCTGTTTTGAGATGATGAATTAAAGATAAGCACTTAGAATCCATGTAAATACTTTAGCAATCCAGACCACTGTGGAGCATTTCCAGAGACTGAAAGGCAAAGGCTACAGTGCAAATGTAGTCGTCAATCCAAGAGGATGTGACGACATAGGACAGTCTATGGGGGGAAGCAGGGATGAAGCCACAGAGAAGTGGGAGGGGAGGAAGGAGGAAGCACAGGCTCCGTGAGGGCAACAGCTATGGAAAACCCTACAGTGCATGTGTGTGTGTGTGTGTGTGTGTGCATGTGTGTGCAAGTGCATACATGTGCATAACAGTCTCGAGAGATACTGAGACATGTAGCATGAGGTATGATCATGGACTAGTTAATTCAGTCATACATTAGTATGGGACAGTGGTCTGTATTCTGTCAATTATACTTTAAATAAACGCTGATTGGCCAGTAGCCAGACAGGAAGTAGAGGTGGGACAACCAGACAGAAAGTAGAGGCGGGTCAATGAGAACAGGAGAATTCTGGGAAGAAGGAAGTCCTCGTTTGCAGTCGTGACCCAGCCACAGAAGAAGCAAGATGTGACTGCCTTGTTGAATAAGGTACTGAGCCACGTGGCTAATGTAGACAATAATAATGGGCTAATATAAGTTATAAGCGTTAATAAGAAGCCTGAGCTAATGAGCCAATCAGTTTATAACTAATGTAGACCTCTGTGTGATTTCTTTGGGACTTAATGATTGCGGGAACCAGGGCAGGACAGAAACCCTGACAACAATACATGCTCGCCAGGGACATCATTTAGCCTTTGTCAGTGGACAGCAGGGGATCATTCAGGTCTTGAGTTCTACATTCTTTTGACATGCCCATCACCATACACGCCCAGGTGCAGCTGTATGTGCTTATTTCTCTTCGGCTCCCTCGCAGACCATTAGACCCTTGTCCTTGCCCAGTGCAAGGTCCTACTTACCTACTGTCTTTTTAAGCTAGTCCATACACCCTGCTCCCACATGGAAACTCTAGCCAACAAATGACTAGCAGGTCTGAAGAAGTCACCCACGGAGCTGGGTTCTGAATCTCTCAAGGACCACTATGAGGGAATTAGCGGAGGACACGATCTGGGAGTTGGGTGGCCACAAAGTGATACGAGGAGGTTTCAGATAACAAAGGCTGGAGAGGGGCGAGAGTGATGGAGACGCCTGAGTGCTGTTTGCTGCAGTGATGACGGCAGAAAGGATGACCCGTGACTTCGAGCACTTGGCACGCCTGGGAAGCAGCCAGGACTGAAAGGTGATGGACGGTAGCTGAGATACAGGAGGGTGAAATCACATGTGATTTTTACAGGGCAGAGAGCTGGGCCGTGGGAAATCTGAGGGTGAAGAGCCCAAGTGAGGATGGATTCTCCACAGATGGGGTGCACTCTGTCTGCTAATCCGAGGTTACATAAAAACGGGAGCTCCCTCAAAAGAGCTTCAGAAGCCCTGGTGAGACCGTGGCATCGGCAGGTGTAAGAAGCCACCTTGGTGACATGTACTCAGCTGCTGCTTAGGACTGCAAGTTAAGAGGCGTCACTTAAGAGGAGAGCATATGACAATCCTGTGGGCCAAATCCGGCCCACTCCAGTTTCTGCATGGCCTTTTAGTGAAAAATGGTTTGGATTATTTGTATTACAATGACTTTCCCAACAGGGAATAATAACTTTGAACTCCAATTAAGCAAAGAATGCCAATCACCCACATCCAGTTTTCCTCACTAACAGACTTACATTACCAAAAAAAAAAAAAAATACCTATATTATATATCTTTCAAGTTTTTAAAATATTGTGGAAATGATTTTTTTTCTGGTTGCTTCAGCACTTTTATTAGGTCACTTGGCACATAAAGCCTAAAATTCCGGCCGACAGCTGGTTGACACCTGCCCTGTAGCCCAAGTGAGAAGTGACTGTGTCTTGAAGACCAGAGGAGCATCAGCAGATGTACAGGAAGTGCTCCTTGAGCAAAAGCATCGAAAAGAGCATGTTGGGAGACATTCAGGGAAGCCCCACAACTTTCTAATCGAGGGTGAGCTACTTTGCTAGTCATCAATATTTATCAATGCAAAGCATTTACGAGTAACAAAATTAAATGACAAATAACGAAGCCTGCTTCCTGGACAAAGGCACTCCGGACACAAATTTGACATTTACTGTCTGAACATCTCGTATATTTGTATAAATAAGCATTGCCCATCCTTCCAGGTACAGATAAGATGAACAAGTCTGTGACCTTAGGAAGAAAAAGAAGGGGGATGGCACGGCCCAGGTTCATTAAAACAACTTAATGAGTTCGTTTTCTCAAAATAAAATATAAAAAAGGGTTGGGGTTAGAGCAGATGTTTGGAGTGTGGGAGGACCTAGGTTTGGTCCTCAATAACGCGCGCACACACACACACACACACACACACACACACACACGCCTCTAGTGCTGAAGGAAAGGCCAACTTGTCTTTTTGAACTCTTAAAGATTTAGAATTAAGTGTTACATGTACGTTTTTATTTATTTGGTGTGGTGGGGAGGTATGTGTGGGTGTATTCACTCCATGACTCTAATATAGAGGTCATAGGTTACCTTTCAGGAGCTGACTCTCTGCTTCAACAATGTGGACCCCAGGAATCAAACACATGTCAGGCTTGGCACGAAACACCTTCAGCTGCTGAGGCATCTCAATGGCCCCAACACTTAGGTTTTGTTTTTGGTTCCTGTATTTTATTTTTCAGTTTTTCCAGACAGGGTCTCTCTGTGTAACAACTCTGGCTTTCCTGGATCTCACTCTGTAGACTAGACTGGCCTCAGGCTCACCGAAATCTGCCTGCCTCTGCCTCCCGAGTGCTGGGATTAAAGGCATGCACCACCACTGCCTGGCCCAAATCTTACATTTTTAAGGTCTTGGATGACGTGTTCCTTCAATGATATTCCTTCCAAGCCACAGCGGCATCAGCGTTTTTGACCAAATGAAAATCTGAGATTGCTTAGGAGCAACCACTTAGGCTGCTGAGGAGGAGGTATTTTAAGCACAGCCATGATGCCAAAGGAGGTGCCAGAGTCAAAGCTTTGGACAGGGCACAGTGCATTACGAAAGATGAAATTTTAAAGGGTTGTCAATAATCAATTTCTGGTTTTGGCTTACTTCTTAAAAAAAAAAAAAAACAGCATATTTGGCCACCCTAATGTTCATATACGTAGCAAGCTTTGGGACCATCTCTTCCCAAGCCTTATCATACGGAGAAATTTTTCAGATGCCTCCAAGCTGCTTTTGATTAGAAAGAACAAAGGATCCTTGTAGTTATACTGGTGTACCCCCAGTGACAAGTAAGTTACTTACACCACAGCTTCAGTTTGGGACGGGTACTTCCAAGAAAGGCAAGGGCCGTCAGCAATCACTTAGTAGCAGCTGGACCGCTTCATACATCCTCTTGTACTCATTGGGAGGACTGCTCACCGTGAGCAGAGAGAGCAAATGTGGGAATTCTATTCCCATAAAGCACTTAGGTTTCCTCCAAAAAATGAAGTAAATCACTTAATTTGTGAGTCTAAACAGCCCCAGCTTAGTTATAAAGCATGACATAGCAAATGAACCCGGAGCCGCTTAAATAGGCACACGGCATTTTCCAGCAGGCACCACGAGGAAAAGCAACGAAGGCATTCTCCCCTTCAAAGATAATCATTTTTATTGTTGTCAGGCCCAAGATTCAGATTCCACACAGCAACCTCTAACTAAAGAACAGCAAGTCCTTTCGGGTCAGAAGGTCCAATATGCAGCCCCCTCTGAAGCACGGAATAATAGTCCTAAAATAACAAGCAAACATGGAGTTTTCTTAATTTGCCCTGTTGGGTTCCTGTAATAAGTACTTAACAACTGTGGGCTCTAAGCAGCCCAGCAGACATCAACAAGGCCATTTGCCAGATGATTTAGCAAACAAATTTCTGAGCGTCTCACATTTATGTTGAGTGTATAACATAGGAAAACATGCAGGGCCTCTCGAGATAATAACGGCAGAGAGGGATATCATACGTTTAGAAAGAGCCAGAGAGGCCAAGAATGTGAAGGTCGAGAGATCTCAGGCAGATATGCCAAATTCTCCTTCTAGGAAGAAGCTCTCCAAAGGAATACTTAGCAGTTCCTACTCATTTTTCATTCTTGGGGAAAGTTGCATGAAATTCATTTACTAGAAAATGATGAGGCATCTCGAATGGACCCGGGGACGGAAGAAACGAGCAGAAACCAGCACGTGCACAAGCGACCGGCATTCAGCAAGAGCAGAACACGAATGCTTCTCAGTCAACATGTCTAGGACATGTAGTGAGGACAGGCAACTCTGTAAAACACACTGGCAGAATTCTCAGTAAGTAGAAGCCATGGGATGAGGCATTCCTGAGGAATCACCCTTGGTGTCAGGAGTTCAAGGCACCGATGAGAGTGTAGGAGAAAGGAGACGTCTCCTGGATTGCACAAGAAGTCTCCCTGGCTCAACCTCTCACAGGGCTGGGTGGTAACAGAGCCTCTGCAGTGCTTCAAAGTGGGCAGAGTTGGGGTGGCAGCACTGACGGTTTACGAGTCTGAGCTCTCCCGAGGCTCTGTGAGCAGAGCAATCATCACTCAAAAGGAAAAGAAAACCTAGGGTAGAGTAGGTTCGGTCCTCAGCCTTCCTCCAGTTCTGGGCATCGGAGCCCAGGAAACCATTCTGGAGTGGGGAGGTAATGGATCCTATCACTTGATGTGTGTGTGTGAAATTGTATTCTGTTTTCTGAGGCAATGTACTTTTGGGGCATTCATGCAGACATTTAAAAAAAATACAAGCAAGCATTATTTTTATTAGTCTCTGTGTTAGTTTAGGCGATTTTCTCTCCCCATGGTAGATTTCCCTATCCAATGAATTGTCTAAATTAATGAGCTTCTTTTAAAGCATTTGACTAGCATCACAGAGAAATAAAGTACCCCATGGCTTGAGAGGCAGTCCACATTTCAAATGTGAAGTGTGACTTCTCGCTATTAATCGCCAGTTCATTTAACTTTTCAATATCCTGCCAAATGCACTTGAACTTGATTCAAGTGTACCATGGCAGCTTCCTCTTCTGCTTCTGAGTTGAACACCCATGTCCACATCACGGAGATTCCCCAAGTGTCTAAGCGGAAAATCGACACCTGGGAAAGACGGTAGGCAAGTGTGAGAAGGAGAATTCACAAATAAATAAATACACACATAAATAAGACTGTTCGTGGAGTTGTCGACTTGGAAATGATGTACCAAGGGCACAATGAATGCAACCGAAGCTCGAGAGCAAGCTTTGTTGCCAGATGTAGCATGGTGATTTGGGGGAACCCAGGGGAGTCCCCATGAGGAGAATGGCTGGGTGTAAATCAGTCATAGAAACGCTCGGCTGCATCTAGAGACCCAAAGGAAATATATTCATGGTAAATGGAGAACAGGGTGCTTAGGCCCGGGACCAGCCTTGCTGAGAGAGGGGCCCGGAAGATGCACCTGGGAGAGCTACACCAGAAGGAGAGGATGATGGGAGCCATGTAAAGACGTTCATAAGTAGCAACGTGCACAGCTGAGGTTAGCACATTTGGTTATTTATTAATTAAAAGTAAGGAAGCCTTTCGCTTACATGAACTGTTTCAGCTACAAGAGCCAGACTAACAAAGGAAGAGACAGTTGCAAAATGTCTGTGGTCTGGATGCAAGTGTGAGCAGGTGGGTGTGGAAGAGGTTTTGTTTGTTTAGTCTGGTTGTGTTTCTACTTGGGAAAGGGTCTCCTGTAGCAGAGGCTGGCCTCAGATGCCTTACATAGTCAGGGATAAACTTGAACTTCTGCAACTGCTCTACCCTCTGATCCTTGCTGGGGTTACAGACATGTGTCATCATGCCCATTCACATGATGCTATACACAGGGCTGGGCTGGGGGAATCAACCAGGGTCTCCTGCATGCTGGGCAAGAACTCTACCAACTGAACTACATCTCCAGTCTTCCCATTTGCCTTGTTAGCCAAGTCCGATGGGCGCTTTTAGAGTTGGAGGCTTAAGTAGGAATCAAAATTATCCAATAATCCCAGCACTCGGGAGGCAGAGGCAGGCGGATCTCTGTGAGTTCGAGACCAGCCTGGTCTACAAGAACTAGCTCCAGGACAGGCTCTAAAGCTGCAGAGAAACCCTGTCTCGAAAAAAAAAAATTATCCAATAAGCATTAGAGAATTATTTGCAAACTACATTTTACCTTAGATGGGTCATTTTAAATTCGGAAAAGCATTGGAGAATGAGTGTACATGCAAACTTGCGGGGCCTATCAATCAGCTGGTTTATAGTGGCTGAAAAAGAAAAGTCACGGTGCTTCCTGGGAAGTGGGAAACAATACAAATTCACTTGTCGTGAATACTTTATGTAGAGTAATTTTTTTTTTTTGGTTTTTCAAGAGTAATTTTTAAAAGCAGTCTTTAACTATAACCAATATATGCATTCATATGTGTTTGCTTATAAAAACATTAAGGGTACAACTTTAATTGACCTTAGAGATTTGCTTTTAATACATTTAAACTGTGTTTTATTGTTGTCATTTTTATTTTGTTTTTTTGAGATAGCGTTGTATGTAGACTAGAACACACCATGACTCCAAGGCTGTCCTCAAAACTCAAGAACCTTTTGCCTCAGTCTCGAGAGAGCTCAAATTACAGGCATGGGCTACCACACCCCGCTTACTATGATTTTCAATGCAACTGAAATAATTGGATTGTGTAAGCATGGTAGGGAAAGATTTTTTTAGGACCATGAAATTGCATTATAATATTCTCTTATTAATATGATGGCTAAGGAAACAATGCTATGGCTGCTGGGAAGACCATCATGTGCATACTGTATGGAGTCACTGCAAAGAACATTGTTACAACGCGTAACCTAAGCTGAAAAGCTATGATACTGAAATCCACAGGTGAAGGTCTACACAGCGTTTAATCACATCAACAAGCAATCTCAATATGGTCGCTTACTTATTGTTACTATAAGTTAAGTTCATTTTGGATTAATTACACCTTCCAAAGAAAAGTGCTTTATGAGCTGGTTTGTGAGTCAATGTTTTCATCTTGCTCCCTATCATGCTTAAAATAATGGCTTGACAATTTTTGAAGCTATTCGAACTCTTTCATGAGTTATCTATAGATAGCCCCCTTTCTAGTCCACAAAGTGAGTATTAATCCATATCAGACCCACTATCACCCTCATCCTCCATCCTATTATCATGGATTACTTATTTTTTAAAATATTTATTTATTATGTATATAATACTCTGTCTGTGTATGCCTGCAGGCCATAAGAAGGCACCAGACCTCATTACAGATTACTTATTTTTATGTGTGCTCACGAGGATCAGAATGCCATCAGAACTTTGATTCTTCTGTCTATTGCTCACGTCACATGAGCAGTTACTCAACCCAGTAGGGTTTTCTGGCTTTGGTATCTCTCCCTTCTATCCAGCAGGATTAGATCCAGAGCATATAGAAAGCCTACCTTTGACACCAACATCTTCAGAACTTCCCTTCTTAAAACAGGTTCTAGCTCTGTTGCTCTAGTGAGCCCTGAATTTAGGCAACATGAGTGCCCCTGGGCTGCGATACACTCCTTCATATTTGTTTCTAACCAATGAGACTTTTTCTCTAAACAATGCTCCCCTCTGGCTCCCAGTGCCTCTAAACCTCTAGAACATCCTCTGGCCTCTTCATGCTGGAGCTTGTTGGGTTCCCTGTTCCTCTTCCTGAACCCCTCCTCTCAGCTCTAGGGAACTTGCTTGTGACCCTTGCCCTATTTTGAATAGGCATCTTTCTTTGACCTCAGCTCCCCTCCTCTGCACAGTCCTGGAATGTTTAACCTCCTCTCCCAGATCCTGTTTTGTCAAACGGTATCCATCAAGCCCAGGGTCTCAGAAACGTCAATCTTAATTGAAAGTGTGTCCGTTTTATCAACAGAAACACTGAGATAGCTTAATTCAGCTCGGTTGTTATCAGCGGGTTGCTTTGCCTTTGCCTTGCACAGTAGAGATGCTTTCTGCCCACCCCTCCCCCAAAGGGGGAAAAAGGTTGAAATGAAAGTAGATTTCAGAACGAGGTGCCAAAATGTCCTTCAACAGAGAGCTTTACAGTTTACCTTTTCTAAAGTACTTGGCCACTTTAATCTGTGTTTTTTTTTTCTCTTCTATGACTATAAAAAGAATTCTAGTCTGGTTTCTAGCTCTTCTCCTCTGCCTGGTTCTGTTTGTACGGACTGCTCATTACACAGCCATCCACAACACTATGTGAATTCGCAATACCGGGAGAAACAGTTTGCAGCCTTTAATCATTCTCTATCAGTGTGTATGCTCCTAATCTTCCATGCCAGGAGTCAATCTTCTGTAATCTGTGTTCTTCCTGATAGGCTGAGCAGAGAGAGAGAAAAAAAAAAAAAAAAAAAAAAAAGGAGCATCCTTCTGTGGAGAGTAACTTAGCCAAGGGCACTCTGCTCCATCTTTATGATGAAATACATATTTCCCATTAAAAGGCAAATCTGTCATTTTAAAAGGTTGAATTGAATGTACTTTAAAAATAATTCCAGCTGGTTAAATTGAGAGCATTGGGGGAAAAAAAAAAAAAAAAGCTCAGTAAGAATGTTCTCTTGGTCTGTAGTATTTTCATTTTCCTGAAGTGTGAATTGGATATATTTTCTTTTACTTTAAGCCCTTTATTCAGTGTTTGAGTCTAAGTCCCTGGAATAAGTTTTAAAGATGAATCTGGTTCAATAATGCAGCTTCTAATACTTCACATTTCTATTTTAGTGTTATTTTAGCAAAAAAAAAATTGGTCCATTTGAACTGATCCTTTTTCTATAACTATGCAAGAAATATTGGCATTTTCTTTAGTCCTCTGTATGTCAGAATTCATTTGGAAACCTTTAACAGCCCTGTCTTTGAAACCACCATTTCTTTAATACAATTTTAAAAATAAATTAAAAAAATAAATTACAGCCTAGTAAAATAAGAGCAAAGTATATTTTAAAATATGAAACGATGTTTTATAAAATCCACTTAGGTTTATATTTTATACATATATTCAATTTAAAATACTTATATAAATTTAAGATATATATATAAACAACTGTGTGTATGTGTATAGATATGTGTGTGTATAAATATAGATATACATGTATATATATAAAACCATGTCATAAAATACATACATTCTAATTGTAATACATTTGGATAAATTTTAAAAATACACATCCACTGACTTAAACTCCAACCTGGGGTTTTACACGTATGCTAAATTTGGAGGAGGGATGGTTTCTAATAAGAGAAATAGGAATACAAGCTCACTCTCCATCATTTGAGTTTTCAGCTCATTTATTCATTGTCTAGGCAGGTTCAATTTTTCTTGGTCACCACCCATCTTTCCTCCTCTTGGTATTTAGAAATGGAATAAAAGTTGTATTGTCTCCACCACTGACCTTCATCCACGACACCGGTACTTCCTAGGTACATTGCTAGTGTTTGCGTACCCGGCTACGCCTCAACACGATCTAAACTTGACACGTTTCCTTTTTAGTCCAAAACTTACTAGCATCTACTATCCTCTGGTTTATAACATGAGAAAAAGTGGGTTACAACAGTGTTATCTGACTCTTCATGCTAAAGGTCCCATTGTGGGGTGTGTGTGTGTGTGTATGTGTGTGTTGCCATACACACCTGTGTGTGTGGAGACCAGAGGAGGATGTTGGAGGTCCTCTCTGCCACTCTTTGATTTTTCCTTTGAGAAAAGGTCTCTGACTGAACCTGGAGCTAAGTGAACAAGTCCCAGTGATCCTCACGTCTCCATCCCTCGTCCCCCAAAGCCATCATTGCTGGGGTTAAAGGGACATGCCATTGTGCCTCCCAGCTTCTTCAGGAGCTGCAGAGACTGAACCTCACATCCTCATGTGTGTGCTGGCTGAGCCGTCTCCTCAGGGCCCCAAGAACTCTTTGTGGTTTTGCTCTAATTTTGATATCTGCCTGGGGGAAAGATCCCTTCAGCTGTTTCTGTTTTCTCTCATTAACTTCCTTTCTTAGTTTCCATTTGTACTTTTATTTCTCCTCTCAGATCATGGTTCACATTTCTCGCAGGTTAAGCATCTGGCCACTACTTTTCTTCCCTCTCTGTGTCTATCCCCATTGGGTCTTCAGTCTCCAGGAAGCCTGACCTAGAAGCCAATGATATTCTGACACCCAATATTAGGCCACTGGAACAAAAGCAACCCACCTCTTGCTTCTACTGCTCCCGTCCATTCCCACTGCCATTGATCAAGCCTGACGGCCCCACATTAAGTGCTTCACACCTGGAATCCATCTACACTGGGATGTGGGTCCCTCTCTTAGTAAGGCAGGAGGCCATTGGCCAGTGTCCACAGATGCAACCCATAGCTGAAAGGGTTGGTAGGATCCTCAGTTCAACCCAGAGCCACACAGCTGCCCTTTCCTGCTCAGATGCACCACCTATGTGCACGCCTCTGGCTCACTGTGTCAAACCCACATACTATTTCACCTTCTCTCCTAGTGAAGTACTAAAGAGATTTATTTCCCTCAGGGTTACTCAACTAAAGCAATACTCACTAAAGTGTCTGGGGCTGATCATCTACACCATCTGTGTGGGGAAGGGAGTTAACTAATGCAAGCGAATCTCCGGTGCAATAGAAAGCATAGAGAAGGTGTTTTGAAGCAGGGAAGCATCCTGGGGTTAGAGGCCTGCTCCAAACCTTCCCACTGATTCTTCATCTTCCTGCAGGATGGGAGATCGGAGCTCACAAACTACCGCTGCACTTTGGAGACTATTCGAAGCCCTGTGGAAAGGACACTCTGGATTATGTATGACTGGGTTGCTGCTCTAAATCTGTTAGACTAAATAATTAAGCTGAAGTTATTGTCACTATGTAAACCATTTATATGCAAAAGATACTTGCTCTTACACCACGGTACCCATTCCCGGCCCTTCACACAGTTTTTCCTTTTGTATTATTGGATCACAGCTTGTTATTTCCCTGTGCAATACCATGGTGGGATAATTATTTATTGAGTATTTATTAAGTAATTAAAGCGGTGGTTTGGAAACTTTTCTTTATCCTCTGAATAATGTCCTCTGTGGTAAATGAACTCCTGGGGAAGAAGAAAGCAGAACGGGTTTTGTTAAAATGGGAGTATGGATCTCAGAGTGTAACAGAACGTCTCCAATGCCAGAACCCTGCATCCTGCATGGCCAGGGTGAATCACAGCCGCATTTTCAACCCACCACTTAGAGATAAAATCGTCAATAGTAAGATTATTAATGCTTACTATCAACCCAGGTGTGAACAATTTACTTAGCAAAATCAAGCTAGCCAGTAATAAACACGGGATGTCCAACTCACTGAAACCTGAAAGGATTTTTGAAGAAACACATTATCAAAGTTTGCCATTGGAATAGGAAGAAGATTCTCAGATGAAGTAACAGTAGTCAGAACCAGATACAAAAAGTTTGCATTGTGATATATTGCTGCTAAATGCCATGGCTTTTCTAAGAATGAAGAAAGCGTGAGTGGAGCTAGAGAGGGTGACAAAGGAGCATTTAGGGGACGTAAGTATGAAGCCCCTTTACCCCTGGAATGAAGCCCCTTTACCCCTGGAAAGGTGATCAAAACTGATGTATGATATTCCATGAGCAGAGACGAGGAGGGATTACAGCCAAGAGCAAGCATATGTAGTCTGAAAGGATTGACGGGATTTGCTGCATGGGTTTTGGCCAGTGTTATGTCGAACTGACATGGGCAAGCATCTTTTGGGAAGGAGGAACCTCAGCTGAGAAAATGCCACCACTGGATTTGCCTATAGGAGAACCTACGGTGCATCTTCCTAATTTCTGATTGATGTGGGAAGACCCAGCCCAGTGTGGGGGGTGCCACCCTGAGCAGGTGGTCCTGGGTTGCATAAGAAAGTGGGTTGAGGAAGCCACAAAGAGCAGGCCAATAAGTAGAATTTGTTCATGACCTCTGCAATGAGTTCCTGCCCTGAGTTCCTCCCATTCTGATTTGAGAGTCCTATGCTAAAATAAACCAGCTCCTTCCCAAGTTGCTTTTGGCCATGGGGTTTTATCACAGCACTAAAAACCCTAAGTAAGACAGTGTAAAGATACCAATAAAACAAAGAACTGTTCTCAAAATCTCATGGTATGATCCTCTCAAATGTATGAGAAATGGCACTGAGAGGGGGAGGGGGAGGTCAGGGGGAGGGATGGAAACAAGCATTCTGAAATTATCACCATTTTCCTGAAGGTTACACAGCTGGTAAGATGGATATCACTAAATGCTGCAACAGAGCCACACACAGCCGTTCTTTTTCTTCACCCAACCCCAGCCACACTCCTATAGTTGAGGATTCGCATACCAGTGGAGTCTCCCAACCAGAGAGTTTGATGCCAGTGATCACAGATATAAGGAAAGCCCTAAAGTCAAAGACCAACCACACAGAATAAACTGCTTTTGAGGCAGGCAACCCACACTGATTTTCAGGACACCTCACTTCCCAGCTTTTCCTGAACCGTCCAGTGGTGGGATCTAATGAGCAGATAATCTTCAGCAACTCTATGCCTAGTGCCTACTGCAGCCACAGGAAACCTCCTCCTCATAGGGATAGCATGGGAGCAAGAGCAAGCTTTCCTTAGCAGCATCCTCCACGGGCCATGCCGAGGACCACCCAAGCAGAGAGATACCAGGGAAAGAGCTCAGGGATGAGCGTTGCCTTTGCAGCTCCATCCAAGATAAGTTCTCTTTCCAGGGTAGTTACTCTTGGCCCTAAAAAGAAGTTACCAGAAGGGTCATTGATTTCAAAGCTATAAGCTGCTTGCAGGACTTGATGCCTAGCCAGGGCCCTGGGGTAGATTTTCAAGGTTAGTGGTGTATTTTTTTTTCTGGGAATATAATGAAGGGTCATGATTTCCCTCAGAAATAGTAATAATTAGAACTTGAAGTTAAGTGAGCTAACGTTTATAACAAATGCATATTGTGTGGGTTTTGGCACTTGAATTTCTCTTAAAATTCTTTACACAGCATATTGACTAATTAAGGGTTATGATTAGTAATTAACATTCAAAGAATACTGATGCTGTACTTATACCATTATTTCAAGAATGTTTAGAAAAAAAAGAAATGTAATGCCCTGTTTAATGTGGCAGATCAATGGATGGAACTAGAAACGATCATACTGAGTGAGTAAGCCAGACCCAGAAAGACAAATGTATATTCTCTCTCATCTGAGGTCCCTAGCTCCAAGTCTTCATTTGTGAGTACACAACCTGGAGGAGCTGCAGAAATCAGAAAAGACAAAAGGGAGCCTGGTGGGGGAGGTGCAATGTAGAGGGGGCAGGTAGAGTTCAAGTCATCTGAAAGAGAAAGTAAGAAAAACTGCGTTGGGGACCTTTTACTGGAGAGCAAGAAAGTGAGCAAAATACAGAAGGAGGAGGAAGAGTCTAAGATACCTGTAAGAATATGTGAAAAATTCATAAGGTATCATTATTTATTTACTCAGTTACATACAATACATCTAAGTCTGTGTGTACATACATAGTTTAAAATGCTTCCTTATATTCACGCGAGTGGGACAGGTTGACCAGTTCTCCTTTCTTTCCCTCCTCTCTACAAAGCTAGGGGTTTAATCCAGAGCCACTCACATTTATAGACAACTGCTTTCCCACAGACCTCCACTCCCAGTGACAAGAGACCAGGTGACAATCCTTACCATTTAGAAAGGAGCAACACAGACACATGTGGTAATGAGAAGAAATGGAGCATTTGTGGATCCTTCTATACAAACAAAACCCCTCCAAAAGGCAGAAATATATTAAGGTAGGACCTATTATCGGGTGCTCATCCTGACCCCTTCAAAAACAGAAATGATAGAACAACATTTATCCCCTGTGCTCTAACTGGAAGGTTAGAGAGAGGAATTTTAGAGCATAAAAGTTGTGTATGTGTGAGACCGTGTTGAGCACTTGTCTTATTTCACTGTCTTGAAGTAATAATTACAGTCTGTAGTGATTCTAACTATTATGTCTTAATATTCTCATAACTCCATCACGACAACAATAACAACAAAAACTTTTAAAGGAAAAAAAAAAAACCCGTAATCAGTCTAACCTTTAAAGGTCACTCAGGAACTAGAAATCTTTACTTGAATTCATTATGAAATCAATGAAACCTCTGCTGAAGAATTGTGTAATCATAAATAACATAGAAGACCACGGAGGGAACAAAAGCAACATTTGCCATACATCTTTCATAACTTCTGATCCTTCACGGTTCACCATCAGGTAGCTATGCCTTCCACACCCAGGTCAGACTATTGTACCTCTGTATAGTATTTAGTCTGGCTGCCTGGCATACTGCCCAAGCTTTTATGAGTTAAAAAAGGCTCATATAATCTGTCTTTTGATATTTTAGTTTGTCTTTTTTTTCTTTTTGGCCAGCATGTTTGTATCTTTGCCAAGGAATGCATATTGAGTCACAATCCCCATCTCAACAAGCACCGAGGAAGACGTTATAGGTAAAATAAAAACATTTTTTGATGAAAGACTTTTTTTTTCCTCTTCCTTCAAAGAGACACAGTTTCAGTTTTCAGAATCTATTCTCGGAATTCCACAAATTCCATCAGTGCAAATACTCAGGGCGTGTCAATGCCCATGCGTCAGCGTCATTAGCATGAACACCGCAGCGGTTCTCAGCAGCATTTGGTTTAGCTAGCAATCAGAAGGACCACTTAACAATTCTGCTCAGAAACAAGGAGGACAAAAAGCTGCTCGGATCAAGGGTACCGTTTGATTTGCCTGCACTAATAAGTGCCATAAATTATTTAAGGAACTTCAAAGTCTTGAAACTGGTGAAGTACACCAGGGCAAAAGTAGAATTTGTTTGTTTATTATCAATTATTTACACAGTATGTTTTACAACATCAGATGTGTAGAAAAGGCATAATCCTGAGGAATGGTGTCCAATAAAAAAAAGTATATTATGCTAATTCTGGGAAAAGCTTAACAGAGGCCATCAGCTTGCGAGGCCATTTGGTGTAGTGGGTTATAAATGTTTCAATAACAATCTCAATAATACTGAACTCCAAATGCATTCAGAAACACACGTATCTATTTATAATATCTGGGAAAGTGAGATGCCAGGCACACACAGTGTCTTGTGAAACTCTGATAAAAAAGAATGTAGACTCCCTGATAACCAAGTGACCCTGAAACAAAACACCATACTGGTTGTACTACAGCAATCAAACCCACGTTTACCCAAATAGGTCAGCCAAAAGAAAATCACCATGCCAATCTTTTTAATCAAGCTAGCACTTCAAATCTAATGTAGTAATTATAGATGAAAATGTTGCTAAGATGAAGAGCTATGCCCCAGGGATGTGTGGAGGGTGTGCCAGGATGCTATTGTTTTTTCCTGTGCCTCTGGTCAAATGTGGTGAACCTCACACTTTCAGCCAGTGCTGTTTGTAACAGATTGAATGAAACAGTTCTACAAAAGAATCAGTAAATGTAAGGACTGGAAAGAAATGAGAGAGGCTCGTAGACTTGTACCTATTGTCTGGGGGAATTAGATGTCAGTGTGAGTATTATAACCCTGACAAAGGTTCCCCAGCTTTAATTTACTAGAACATACAATGGGCAAAGGAAAGGCTGGGAAACACAGTCAGCCTGAGTACATTATTTAACAAACACTTTAATGAACGTTACCCACATTTTTATATTCCTGACATAGTCTTGCCATTCATTTTTTTCTTCACAACCCTGTTTGTCAATGAAACACGTTTTTCTAAAACCGTCTCTCCTCGTTTTCTCAAATTCCAAACCCATGATGGAATGCTTCATACCAAATAAGACACTCATGGGAACATACAATGCTTACCTTAATGTCATGATGAAAGAAGGTCCTGGAAACCCTCTTGCTAAAATTCAATAAGCCAATGAAACCTGATAACGATAGGCGGATTAGGTGAGTGATTCCTGGTTCAGTGCATGGGCCTAAACAGAACAAGACCGCACAGGAATTCACATGCGGTCTTTATTTTTCCAGCCACAGAGAGAAATTTAAGAAAGCTTTGTGCTAGGCATACAGGGCCTTTTTATTTATTTGCTTATTTTTTTTTTTTTACCCAAATCCATAGACTTAACTGTGCTTAACACACAAAGCAGTTGTTCAGGCCTTATACACATACCAGATGCAATTTAGATAGGCCACATCCCCCACACTTATCTTGGGAGAGGAGAAAACATTCCATTAATCAAAAACGAATGCATAGGTACCCTTGGGAATAAATGGAAACCACACAGCAAAGTGAGAATTAGTGTTTTCTGTGAAACATGAACAAGTGGCATGTCGGAAAACTAGCCCAAGTATCCAAATAATAATGAACACGTTGCAGGCCAAAAATTGTTTTGATTCTCTGTTGACTGACTTGTGCCGCGTGCCAGTTAATAACAAACGGTGCAAAGTCAGACTGCAATAAACAGCCCTGCCTGAGAGCCCACAGAGCCGAGACCTGACTCCCAGCTCACAGGTGAGCCCCCTCTCCATCGCACACACATACACACAAACGTAATCAAATGTCCACATCTATAAACTAGAAAGGGCAGTGGGAGAGCCAACGATGGGCCTTGTCTTCAAAAGGTTTTGCAGTCCAACAGAATGTTTTCAAGTACTCTATAACAAAGTTTTTTTTTTTTTTTAAGTCTCGCTGTATAACTGCAGATGGCAGTTGTGCTACCTGGGCTCCATCTTAACCGTTCAACCCTAACACAAACGGGCACACCAAAAGTCGCAGACAAGATGTAAACAAGCGGGTGCGGTGGTGAGCCAATGAAACTGCTTACAGATGCAACGCTGAATTTCATGTAATTTTCCTCTGCCATCTAATACCATTCTTGCAATTGCTTCCATCATCCACTTAGAGGCCCGAAAATCACCCTTTAGCACGCAAGCCACGCGAGAACAGGTGGTGGGCCTGAATCTGACCTGGGTTTGCAGATTCTTCATCTAATGCAGTAATTATGTAATAAATACCAGAAAGATGCATTGGTTCCTACAATTAAAACAATCAAAACCACAACTAATCGGGGTTGCAAAAGTAGATTAGCCATTGCATCTGATCTGAAACGCAGTTGAAATTTAGTTGAGAACAACACAATGAGTCCAGCTGCAATACTGAAATGAAATCCCAACAGGAAAACGACTCCAGCTTACAGTGGAGTTCCTGGCCCAAGGTAAGAGCACACAGGATAAAATACAACCTAGGAGCCCGGGCATCCTTGCTGGTGTCAACACAACTATGAAGCATTTGTAGACAAATGTGATTAAAAGGTCAACTAGCGCGCTCCACTCATAAAACCCAGATTTTAATCATCCCAAAAGGATAAGCAATAATTCCAGATGAAACTAGCTACACGTGTTTAGCTAGTGAGATGAACCACGTGCATTGAAAAGACAGAGAGAGAGTCCCTTTGCTGGGAGGGATGGGCCATTATGGCGTCTTTAGTGAAGCCACACCTGCGGCTGTCTAGCAACTGTAGATGTGGAAATAGCAAAAGAGGAACTTAAGTAGAAGAATGGGCTTGATAAAAGGAGCACTTGAAGAAGTGGCTCCAGAGCACTGTCTGCCTTTCCAAAAGACCAGGGTTTGATTCTCAGTATCCCTACTAAAAGGCTTGTAATTCCAGTTTTAGGGTACCCGATGCTCTCTGGTGTCTGAGGGAGCCTGAACACGTGGTGTATATAATAGACTCATGCAAGCGCACACACCCATAACAGAAAGAATAATGAATTATAAAACGAGAGAGGGGGGTGGGGCAAAAGAGTAGGAAAGACATCTCTTCTGGGAGCCAAGGAGATCCTCAAAATAGCTCAAGTGATGAGTTGGTAGCAGACAAGACATTAGGATGGGTTCATATGAAGAAAAACTCTGGATGCTACCTTGGAAAATTCGGACTCCATCTTTATGCAAATGAATGTCCAAATTTCAAGCACTTATTACACAAATGAGACATCAGTCTAGCTGAAATATTCCTTATCCTCCAAGTTCAACAGTGTTCTAATCACAAAATAAAAATTTTCATAAAGTATCTTCTGGCCTCATATTAGCTTCTAAAATCCTTCTGCCACTGTGGGGTCACACAGGGTGAACACACTCCAGTGAAATCTAGGGATCTGAATTTTAGAATAAGGTTTAGCATAGAGGAAGTATTTAGTAAACAGGCAAGTCATTTTACATTTCATTTATATGTGTGTCAACATCAGGCAAATGAAATAAAATGCAATCTTGAAATTCAAGAGATAATAGTAAAAACATCTTTTCTTCATTATGACATGAGAATTTGGGACACTAAATGACCCTATTCTCTTTGTTTCTCTCTCTCTCTCTCTCTTTCTCTCTCTCTCTCTCTCTCTCTCTCTCTCTCTGTGTGTGTATGTGTATATGTGTGTGAATGTGTGTGTGTGTGTTATAAGAGTAAATATGATTGGTATCAATAATAAATAACCCTTAATTTTATTCAGTGAGAACATAGTAAGACACACATAGTACATGAGAAGGGGAAAATCTGAAAACAATCTTGACATTAATCTTGACCCCTTCAGGTACATTCAGTTCTCAAATATCCAATGACCTATTAATTCTTATCAGACTACAGTTACCAATGGATGATCAATTTCAGTTGCTTGTCCTGACACTTGGTTGCAGCCTTGTGCTATTATGAATTGCATGAAACAAAGTACTCAGAGAAGGGCCAATTACAGCTGCAGTGAATGGAGAGGCAGAAATTCTCTGTGTGTGCAGGTGCTTTCAGGTTGAGACCTCGGGAGCGAGGTGCACATAAGAACCCTGCACACATTTAAATAATATCTGCTGGTGTGTGAACACCGGTTTCTCTAGTTGTCTTGATTTCTTCTATGCTCATGGCCACACAAGAAACCCTTCTCCAACCAACCCTACCCATTAGATGAAACCTGGGAGTATTTGTTGAGCCTTATATTCTACTAGAATTTAGGATCCAGGAAAAAACAAACAAAACTAAATCCCAGAATGAGGAAAAAAATTTATTTTCTTCAACCTTTCAGGAAAATACAAATAAATATCACATACACACATTAAGAAGAAAGAAAGCAATGGGAAATTTAAATAGAATGTGTGTTAATCTTTCTACATCATTTGTCATTTTAGCTATTTTTTTTCCTCCTAAAAGAAACAGCAGGGGAGTTTCTCAGAAGATAAGAAAACTAAAAACAACACAAAGCATAAAAACAACAGACAGGAGGAAACCACAAAACTCTGCTTGTAAAGAAGCAGGTGCCTGCTGTACACACTCACAAGTTTGGTTCTAAGCATGGAAGGTAATTCTGAGTAGGGGATGCCTTAGAAACATTCATTTCTCAGTGAGGCCTCTCCTGTAGGTCGGCCATGAGGAAGGAGTATGTGCATGCTCGTGAGTGATGGCTACACACACACACACACACACACACAAGCACACACACATGCACACACATGCACATACATGCGTGCATACACAACACACACATGCAAGCATGCACTCACAAACCCTACAGACATATACACCACACATGCATGCATGAACTCATGTGCATATGCACACACACATACATAGCACACACGTTTGTACACACACATGCATGCATGTACACACATACACACACTCATGCATACATGAACGCACACACACAAACACAGACCCATGCATGCACACACGCACATGCATGCATGCACACACACCACACACACCACACACGCGCACGTATGAAAGCACATGCATACGCACACACACACAAAGACACACATCACACACACATGTACGCATGCACGCAAATACATCACATACAATGCACGCATAAACGCACATGCATGCACGCGCGCGCACATACACACACACACACACACACACTTTCTGATTTATGAGCATGACTAACTAAGCTTCTTCAAACACTGCAGACTCCACTCTTTTGGAAGTGTTCCAGACCACCAACTTTTGAGATGTGTGGCGGTGAATTGAAACCACGCTCCCCCAGAACGCGCCTGGAGCTGCCTCAGAAATGACCGTAGACTATGCACCCCACAGAGTCCATTCTTCTCATCTCAAAGCCATGGGCTGGGCACTGTCCACGTCGGACATCCCAATAGCGCTTTTCCTTCCACTTCTGACCGTCTTAGGGGCACACATCTAAAGGACGGTTTCCGGCTGTGCTACCATTTTATGAGTGTAGTGCAGAAAGTTAGAACCCCTCCCTCATTACGGGGCCTTTGTTCCACATTGAACATTTCACTGTATGAAATTACAGTGTAAATCATCTTTGTGCTGGTGACATGCAAGCTATCATAGCCACTTAATCCAGAAAAAAAAAAAATCTCCCTGAGCTAGAGTTTCACAGTCTCCCAGCACAAGAATGAAGACCACCAAGAACTGCACACAAAGTCATCACCTGTTACATTCTATCAGTGGAAAACGAGACAAGGGCAGCCGGATGTTTGACTGTAAATTCCCATGTACAGAAAACACAGCAGAACTGTATTGAATGCACTATCATTCCCTAAATTTGTTCATCCATTTCCTTTTAGGGCTTTTACTTAAAAACACGTTTTACTCTGTGAGTACTTGATACCACCATGACTTAATCATAACCAGCAACTTTTACAGATTGGGAATAGAAGTTGGAGGGGTAAGGGGAGGAGGCATCAGGGAAAGATGGGGAGGTGAGTCGGATCCAAAGACATTGGTTGAAATTCTCAAAGAATTAAAAGGGCTGAGTGACATGCAATTAAACCAATGATTAAAATTAGCCTGGCACACAGAAACAGCGGACAGAGAAGACATGCATCAATTAGGAACCAGGCATTACGTCTCTACAGCACTCAACAGGGTCAGGGGTCATGGGGAAGACTCCAGGCAGCAGAGGACTCCTGCTTTGCTCTCTCAGGTTGTCCTGTTTGCGGTGACCCAGTGATCACACCCTGGCCACTTGATGCTGTCACACCACTGTCCTAGGCTTTTTTATTCTTTTTCTTTTGGTCAGTATTTCATACCACTTAACCCTTATGGACTTATTGAATGATATTGAGAAGAATGAAGTAGCTCACTTACATTCAACCCTATTCAAAATACTGGCTTTGAGTTGAGGGGATGGTCCAGTCCTTATCTCTGAGTTCAACCCCAGAACCAAGGTTGAAAAATCCAGGCATGATGGTAGACACTTAGAATCCTGGCACCGAGGAGGCAGAGACACGAGGAGCCCGAGACTTCACTGGCTAGTCTGTCTATCCCAATAGGTGAGCTTCAGGGCAAGGGGGAGTTTGGTCTCTAAGACGGTGGATGGGGTTCCTAAAGATGACACACTGAGGATGACATCTGTGGTCTCTACACAGGTGACACACGTGTCCCATCCACAGGTGAGCACACACACACACACACACACACACACACACATACACACACTCACAGCGACTTCAAGCCATTCATGGTCACGAGACTCACCTCCAGTAGTTTACAAACCTCTGGTTAAGGTAAATGTGTATTTTGACTAGGGAACTAAATATCCCAAGCGATGTGAAATACTTCTGGGTATTTCGTATCATATCACAGGAATGTCTGGATATTTGGAAGACTTCTTAGAAATTCTGAGAATTCAGAAGAAGTATTCTAGTCTTCTCACCCACAGATAAGGAAGCAGGACTAGTTACCAGAGTTCACAAAATCTGTAAAAGATTCCAAATCCAATTGCAACTTTCCTGACTGCCAGAAACACTCCTTTGGTTGAGCAAAGTTGTAAGGCACTTACCGCGATCTGATGCCTAATAAAACAGAACCCTATGTATCATATATAGTTTTACAAACGATATGGTCTTACATTTGCCGGAAACCTCTTTTATTTCCCCCAAATTATTGAGAACTCCAAAATCACACCTTAAAGTGGACTTCCAAAGTGGAACACTGAAACGTGGTCCAGCACACACACGACGTCTTGGAGAGCGCAGCTTAATCTCCAGTGCCCTTTCACATACATTGCTGTTACCATGCCACAAGCAGTAGACACTTAAAAATACTGTTTAATTTTCTTTAATCCATTTCGTTTTATGGATCTAAAATGGCCATCCGACAATAATACAGCAGTTTCCATAAGGAATAAATTGTTACAGCTTGACAAAAAACTCTTTTTATGCTAGGAGAGGGAAATATAAAAATGTCTTTTTCATATAATTATATTAAAAAATGTGTTAGTCTGTTCTCTCATATTACAGCTGTTAGAGTGTTTTTTAAAGCTACTGACTTAAGAGCTTCTCTTTCCTCCCTAATTAATTTCTGTTCAACCAAAGAATTCTTTCCTTTTATGGCTTCTGCCATCAGAGCAGCGCCTTCATAAAACGAGCAAGCCCATTTCTGAGTTCTGCGCATCAAAAAGTAAATAAATAAAAGGGCGGGAGAGCGGGAAAGCCATTTCTAAGAAAGAAACTTTTGCATCCGCGTGTTCGTCTTCATTTGAGGAAAACTGCAAATCCTGACGATCGTCTGCGCAAGCGTGCCGCAAAGCTAGGCAGCGTCCATCCATGCCAAAGGGCTGCCTTTCTGTGATAATGGTAGCTGCACTAACGCGCCCATCTACGGAAGTGTTTGCGACTAAGAAATCCGCTACCAGTCCTGACACTGGCCCTGCGTGTATTTATAATTATGTGGTAAGCGTATTGAAAACAAAGAACCAGCATAAATTTTGAATGTGGTTTTCTTCAAGAGGCTCACATCTTGTATTTTCTCATACTTAAGATTTTGTTCCTAGTTTGGAATTGATTGCCTTATGTACTTTGCAGAGTGTATAGCCCTTTATTTTAATCTCTTTTTATCTATATGCTTTGACTAGTTACTTTTCTTTTCAAAGAATAAGAAAGGAAACTCTGTTTAATTAAATAATATAATCAAGCGACTGTTCTTTTTACACTACAATTGCTTCACTATTTAAAAAAAAGGCTAGGCACAAACTCAACTAAATACATTTATTAAAGCTCTGGTGCAGAGGCGATATCTCTGCCAATACTCCCACCTCCGCCCTCACACCAGCTGCCTCGATGCTTTCCAATCTAGAGAAGAGAGATGTCTAATACAGATATTCAATAAGGTAGAATTCCCTATAAATAGATATAATCTGTATATGATATGCTACTGTCTATCTAACCCAAGGTATCCAGGTTGATGAACAGAATTCAAAAATCCTAAGACAAACCCAGGGATCAATATTGGTGGAGCACTCAGTAAACAGTTGGGATGAATTCATTCTGCATACAGACAGAGCTCAGCAATACTTGCCACCAACTAATAGTGGTGAAGGTTGAGGGTCAGGTCATCTTCAGCAATTAAACACAGGCAAAGACTCTTCTGTTATTAAAAAGAGGATCCAGCTTTCCTCCAATATGAATTCAACAGCATAGATGCACACATTTTAGAATTTACTGTTGAAATGGGACAATGTCAAAGACATGATTTAAATAAGTTTCAGATGCATTTTAAAGTGATTATATGTTTCATCCAAATACTTTTAAATCTTACTTTCAGACCTGATAACTTTCCCTACCACATAATAAATATTGACAAAAGTTAAATATTTCATCCTCAGCGGATCATCTTTGTATACACACATACACACATGCACACACACATGCACATACACGCATGCATGCACACACACACACACATGCACACACTCCCTCAGGCATGCACACATACATGCACACACACTCACATGGGTGTGCACACACATGCAGGAAATTAGAGACATTAAACTGCTACTTTAACAGTTGAGGTCAAAACCACTATTTAACAAGAAGGGCCTTTCTTTTAATTAATTGCATAATCTTTCTTTTTCAGCATATATATATATATATGTATATATATATGTATATGAAGGCCAACTATGTGCTTACAATGTAGTCCAAGCAAGAACCCATTACTTTAATTATCTTACAATGAGCAGAAAAACCTAATGCATCGGTGAGTGCAACCCTCTCAAGAGAAAAGCAGATTTTAAGGCATTTTCATTTTTCACAATAAGCCGGACATGCTACAGTCAGGGTTTTATATTTTTCTACGTACAACTTGTATTTCATCTTGAATTACTTGTGCACACTGCTGAGTGTGTGCACTGTAACAAGAGGTCAAGTTTCACTCAGTGAATCGATTCAATATGAGAAGCAGAAATTTCCACAGAGAAAAGGAAATTGCCTTAAAGTCAACTGGCATCATTTTGTTTCAGTCTCTTGCTCGGAGTGGTGGGACCAAAGGCGTAGAGGGCTCTGGGCTGTTCAGTCCTACTTTGAAGAGCACAAGGCTTAAAGAGCTCTTAGAAGGCGTAATGATGGAATTATAACTGACGAGCCTGCTGTCTGGTGAGACTCCTCAGAAAGACTAACAAGATCGCAAGGGCTAAAAGGTCTTTGTTGTCTAGGTAAGAAGGATGCTGTTATTTATTTCTTTTCCTTTCTGAGTTCTTCATTCAAATGCTGAACTTTCATTCAGAAAAGCCGGAGAGTCAGGCCGACCCGTGCAACCTTTGATCACCTTTGCAAGGTGGGCTAAAGAGCAGATCACTGTAAAGGCTGTGGAAAACAGCTCCTGCTCAAACAGTGGTAAGCGTTTCCAAAGAAGCCCGTTTAGACCACAGGGCCTTCAACCTCAAACTTTGTGTAACTGCTGAGTAGAAGCCAGGGATGGCACTGAAGTTAATGGGACTGAGAAAATCAGTTGTGTGGCATGGACAACTCCTTAAATAAAGGAAATGAGATGGCGCTGAGGCCGATGGAACATATACCTACCGAAGCTCCACTCACAATCCTCTTTCAGACAGCTTCTGTCTTCCACCCAAAAATATGAATAAAAGAGATGCTTTTTCACATGACTGTGACAAAATAATTTTAGCTCAAGGAAGAAAATGAGACTCATCTTTCCGTTCCAGACAATCTCATGTTCTCTCTCTGAACACTAACAAGCTAGTTCGACCTGCAGCTCTTCCAAAATGTGTGTGCTGGGCTACATTCAAAAACAAGTTTGGCTGTGTTTGTCTTGAAAAGATGCAGTTGATTTTCAAGTTCACTTAGTGTTTGAACACCAGGCATCCACAATAAAGCAATGGGAAACCCACTTCGTAAAAAGACAACACTCACCTAGGCAACCCTGTCTGCTTAGGTTTGCAGCCTTCTGGGGTATATCTTCATTGTCTTTGCATTTGAAACGCAATAGCAAGTTTTGGAGAAAATTTTTGAGTGTGGGGGGGATGTTTCCATATGATTTTATCCCATATCTACATCAAACAGCAAACTCTTTAAAGAAAGAAAAATCCACGGAAGCCTCCAAGAGGCCCTGAAACGTGATTTGCATACTCAGTAAAAGGATTTGATTAACTTCTATCCCAGAAACTTTGGTCTTAGGAACCTAGAGACCTATGGGGAATGAACTTATAATAACCTTCTAGTGAAGCCTGCTTAAAAAGAGAAAAAAAAACATCTTGGATGCACAAACATGTTCTGCTTGTCTAACCCAAAGCACTCTTGCTGCTGTGATTTCAAACCAGCTCTTGAATATTGAACTTCATCCTCAAGTTCAGAAATTCAGGCTGCTGGTCATCACTTTATGCAATCTATAAAAACATTTATCATTTATTTTGGAATAGTAAAACGGACAGAACCACTGCTCTCTATATCCAGATGCGAACATAACTATTGGGTATATGTGTATATATATATATATATATATATATATATATATATATATATATAAGTTCAGATGGTGTTTGCCACATGTATATATGTATATATATACATGTGGCAAACACCATCTGAACTTTTAATGTAGACTATATTTATGTTTACCAGACATTTAAGGATACTTAAACACTTGCCATTTATTCTCCACAAAAAAATTGTAAAAGACCACGGAGAAAAACTGAGCAAAGAAATAAATAAAATAAATACATAAAAATAAACCTAAGTGGTGTGAATATATTCATAGGGTCCAGAGAAGATTTGTCACTTTTTATGAAATACCTCCCACAATCTTGACGAGTTTCTACGTGGGACAGTTCTGTCAATATGCACATAGTTCCCGACCCAGGAAAAATGAAAATGCTGAAGAAAAATGGACATGCGTTATCTGCTCTCTCAGTCTGTTGAACTTTAGCTAGAATAACTTGGAAAGAAGGGAAGGAAATTATCCTCCCCCAATCCATTCCTTATCATTTCTGAGACTGCACTTGAGTTCATGGCAGGCAAAATTATTTCTGCCAAAGTGGTCCTTGGTTCCACAACTGCATATTAATGGACCACAACCAAGTCCCTTTCTCCAGGAAGCAGTGTGGACAAGGACCTCTATCTCCATCCTTCTCGAGCATGAAATGTTTTCAGGAACACGTTAAACATTGTGGTGTCTCCAGACGGCATTTTGTGTTCACAGCCTTCAGGACTTCCTGGGGAAATTCTGGTTTCTTCTAAAATGCACTTCTAGTCTTCAAAAACTTAATTTCATCTTTAATTATCTGCAAACTTTTACTTTTTAAAGAGCTGTTAAGGTGGCTTAACTGGTCAAGATTCATACGATATTCTCATCAAGTTGGTGGATGTTTTTTCTGGTGAGAACAAAAGTGAGGCCTTTAAAACATATTCCTTTCATACCTTTCGGACCCGTTTCACTACACAACACAAGAACAAATCAACCAGATACTTAACTCAAATTCCACATTTTTAGTTGTTGTTTTTTCTTAAAACAATCCCCCCTCCTCTTTTTCTTCCTCTTCCTTCTCTTCTTCTTCCCCTTCTTCTACATCATCATTATCATATCCTCTTCTTTTCTCCCCCCTCCTCCTCCTTCTTTTTTTTGGGGGGGGGTATTTATTTATTTATTTACTTGTTTATTTGAGGCAGGATTTCTCTGTGTAGCCCTGGCTTTCTTGGAACTTGCTCCATAGTCCAGTCTGACTTCAAACTCATAGAGATCTACCTGCTCTGCCTCTGCTGGGATTAGAAGCATACAAGGCCACCACTAAGTATTAAAAAAAAAATCAAGTCACAGATCACGAGGAAAATTCCTTCTCCTTGGATATAAGTTACACATCTGACCACCAACTGCTTTAGAAACAGTTCCATGAATCATTAATGTTAATAACAAAATGTATATAGATGAAAAACATTGAAAGCAAATTGCTTTTGTTGAATTGTGGTTTCAGAATACAGAAGGCTGTCTTTGCAAAGAGTCCTTGTTTATGTGGGGAGGAAAAAATCTTTTACTTTTAAGTTCGGTAATTTTTTTCTAATAAGAATAATTTAATTACTAAAAGGATCTGCGGGCAAAGGTAGGAAAGGGTCTGTCCTCAGTTTTTCTAAGCTGATTATAATAGATTGGGGATAGCCACTTAAAATACATCGACTGCTTGTGTGCAGCATTTGGGTCATTGGGAAAAAAAGAATGTGAAAAATAGCTGTCAACATGTCGTTCTTTAAAAATAATTTTCACAAACACAATCTTACTTCACTCTCTCAACAATGCCGGTAGGCAGGTATTTTACAAGACTAGGTTCACAAAGGAGCACAGGTCAAGGGTGGAGCTGGCTCAAGAGTTCAGAAGCCTCCACTTGAGTCCTGTCCTCATCAGGTATGGTGGCTCCTGCCTTGAATCCAGTTCTTGGGAGGCCTATGAGGAGAATGAAAAGTTCAAGGCCAACTCTGGGGCGTCAGAGACAGGAGGATCCCTGGAATGTGCCTGCCAGCCAGCCTAGCATACTTGGTGAGTTAGAGGCCAATAAAAGACCCTGCCACTAAGTCGGCGGACTATGTCTGAGGAATTACGTATGTTTTTCTGTGGCCCCTACATGCACAGAAGTGACTGGGCTCAGGACACCCCGCTCACAGATGAGCATCTGAACACACAGGAAGGTACACATGTAGTCAAAACACCTCCTCCCAAAAAAAATTCCAGGGCAGTGGCACTGTCCAGAAATAAGCAAAGAACCTCTTAATGCCTTTAAAATTCCATACTCTAGTGGTCCAGTTCATAATGCTGTCATTTTTAAGGAGCCCAAATCCAAGAGAGGCAGGTACTCTGATAAGTCATCATCCCACAGGGGCACATACAGTAGCTGTTCCTGAACTGCCCACGGCTTCCCCTCAACATAGCTTTCCTCCGGGACAATATTACTTGGTGTGAAATATCTGCTGTCCCATTCAGCAGCCCAACCTCACCTCTCAGAACCTTAATTGTTAAGTGACCAAGAGATTAGAGAAAGAGAACAACTTGGAGGAGTGAGTTTTTCACCTTTCACCACATGGATTTCAGGAATCACCCTCAGGCCATCAGGCCTAGCAGCAAGCATTTTTACTCAGAGAGTCACTTTCCAGGCCCTAATGTAATTCAGACACCATAAAGTAATAGAAGAGATCCTTGAAGCACAGGGTTCCCTATAAATGACATCATATCCCCAAGTCCTCCTCTCAGAACCCAAGTCTTCAATTTTCTTACTTGTGGCTAACCTTTTCAGTTTAGCTGTCGAGGTTTGACTATCCAATCAGACATGGCAGTAGTTCCTATTAGCAATCCTACCCCTAGATGAGAAAGCGAGTCTCATTACGTTCATGTTGGGATTCTGTTGTCTCAGCCACTGAACAGTTTATGCCCCGAGTACAGGGACACGCGCTCATAACTTTGTTTTGAAGCCACAGAATTTGCTAACTAAAAATTCCTTCAAACATAGACACATATACATAAATAATAAAAGCCTAAAAACACAGTATCGACCAGATATATCACACAACACTTACAATGTATTAGCTTTCCATGAAATATTCCTGCTGACTGGCTGATGGAACTATAATTTCACCTTTAGCCAAGTATGAGTTGAAGCTAACGCAATGCTGAAGGCTGATCACCCTACCCACGACGCAATGCTGAAGGCTGATCACCCTACCCACGACGACACGTGTTAGGAACACTCTGTACTGGTGCAGGTAATGTGTGCATGAATGAAGTTAAGTCTTACCAAACTGATTATCTGGCCCTGTTGAAATCTCTTAAACTGTTTTTGTTGTTAAATAAATAGTTACTACAGTGTCAAACTTGGGGGTTTGTATCTTGTGCCAGAATTTGCTTCCTGAATATCACCTTTTGCTACTTTATACATGTATTTTTCTTGTAACAGGTTTGTTTAGCTTTATGAAAAGGTGGCCAAATTCGGAGCACATTAGGGGCTTAGTTTTGATCTCTGCTCTAATGCTCGCTTTGTTAAGACGTTGAGCCTGGTGACTGCCACAAAAGGGAAAACAATTAAAGGCTCCCCAGAGGAGGGCCTCGTCTTTCAGCAGAAGATCTGGGAACATTTTCTTTCACATCCAGACACAGTCAAATGCCTCTGAAACTGTTAGTTTAGAAGTCATAGCAGGATTTGGAGTTCTTAAAGTTTCATGTTGTTGGGCTCAAGATTCAAGCAAAAGAGTAGCAACAGGAATGAGACTGTCCCACACTCTTTGTGTTTGGAGGACAATGGGTCGTGGTGTTTAAAAAGTCGTTGCCTTTGCTCAAAGCCCCAGTGTTTGGTTGCTGTGTTTGGCGGCTGTCTTTTGAGTTCTAGCCTCCCAAATGGACTCATATGTCTTCTGAGTCAGAGAAAACTAGGTTATCGTTATAAAACAATTTAAAAATTCATCAAAAAAAATCTTTGGGATTAAGGTGATAGGAAGGCAGAATCATTGGAGTCAGAGGACAAGAAAAGAAGAAAAAAAAGCAATGAAGGGTTGCAAGAGAAGAGGGAGAATAGAGAGAGGGAGAAAAAGAGGGAGGGAAAAGAGAGGGAGAGAGGGAGGGCAGTTCATTGAACTGATGTGATTTGTTAGGGGAAAGAACAATAATATTTTATTAAAGGAAAAGAGAGCAAAATTAAATACTATTTAGGAAACAGAGATCTTGCTAAAAATATTTAGGGAAAACAACTATTATCAAGAAGCACAAAACAATTTATATGTTAATATATTTTGTATATTTTTATAACTTATTTAATTTAGACTTTTTTTTTTCATGAAACTGATCCAACTTGAAGCAGCAGACCAGCTCTCTCAATGTGCAGCACTGGAGATGCTACGATGCTACGAAGGTAGATACAAAGGTTTAACCACGACAAGCCTATGAGAAAGTTGTCAAAGTAGGACCTCTAAAGGGATAAGTAAAGAGTGACAGCTGATGAGCGTCCCAGTAACTCTAGTACACAGACACATGGCTGCAATTATCATCCTCCGTACATACCTAACTAAATATCAACATCTCCAAGTCACTGGGGAAAAACAAGGGAAAAACAAGCATCAAGAAACTATAAATGGAAGCACGCTCTGCAAAGCTCAACTTTCCTGATCCACAGCCCACATCTTTTCAGAAGAAAATGCTCCGTGAGGCTTTCTGTACGCAGAAAGCATGTTTTATTCAGATTTCCTGACTGTATACACTGGTGCTGATTGAGGCCTGTCAATCTACAAATACTTAAGTAAATACGTCAAACTGTGACACAGCAACATGCGTGTGTTCTTGCTCAGAACAAAGCTAGCTACCTCGTGAGGAGAGACCATAGGGGTAAGATTAAAAGTGCAATCTATTTCTTGACTAAGACACAAATATTTCAAAATTCAGGAGAAAGCCTAAAATTAAGGCAGCATCTTATCTCCAATATTACATTTGACTTACTGCACTAAAAGTAATGAATATTCAGAAACAAAAGGCACATGGGAAAACTTATTCCATTCATGCACCCATGAAGAAAGAAAGAGGCCTTTTGAACTGGAAAGTTTAACCAATGGATTACGTGAATGAGTGTATTCTGTGAGAGAGAAATGACAGTTTCAGGCCAGAGATGATTTTGAGATTTGTAAGACACTTTGTTACTAGATCACAAAAGTTACCTTAGTATGCTCTGTGCCACTGAAATGATTAATAAAATATATTGATTTAAATTGTTTTGGTCCTATCGTCTATTATAAATGACACATCACCATTCCTAAACTGCCTTTCAGGATATGGGGGCCGAAGGAAGAAATGCCTCTACAGTATTCTTTTTCTTTTCTTCCCATGTCATTGGAGGGCTATTTGGAAATCAATTCAACACAAACACGAGGCCATGCACCAAAGACCTACTCGGGTGTGGGTTCATCTTGGCCACACATTCCAAGTGAGTTTAAGTGAACAGGCATTATGTAAATAGGCATTGTAAAATAAAAGGCAGCTCTCACGTATTAATCCAGAGCCTGGGGTGCTTTAGTGCAGGCTGGAGACAATCCCAGACACCTGGTCTTTGAAAGACCCCCAAGGGGATAAGCGAAAGGGGTCCTTGAAAGCAGTTTGAAATTAAATCAAACTTGAATACGTGAATTAGGTGTGTTTTGCTCACCAATTTTTGATCTTTATTTTAGTGACTTAGAACAAAAATTCTCACCTTGAAGACAGTCAAGTTCCCCAGCTAAGCATGGACTTGAGAATTAAAATAATATAAAGGGTTGAAAAGCTTGTATTATTCCTTGAAAATACATTTCATTCATACCAATATTTACTTTGGGTACAAAATATTTAATGTTAAAATCTGCAAGTCTCCATAGGTGAAGAATTAGAACCCCACTAACACAGGGAAACTAGAGAAAATAAAAGACCATACAAGGCTTAATTTTCTCAGGACAAAATACACAATAATAAATATGGGGAGGGGGTAGTTGGAAGTCTAAGGACACCATAGGAAAGTGATCATGAAGTTATTTCATTAATTTTGAAGAAATAATGATTTAGTAAGTTTAATCTCTTTTTCAAAGTGTTTCACTAAAACATTCTGCAGCTAACAAAATTGTTATTACATTCAGAAAAGAAACATGCATGTGCTATAGAAAATTAGATGTAAAACAAGAGAATTCCTGAACACGCAGCATATGGGTTTTAGGAAGGGTTTATATGCTTATCTTTGGGTCCACATTCCTTTAATTCTATTACACCAGTCCATAGATGTGGCTACCACCTCTTGTCTGAACCACTATAGAAGCCTCAGAGACCAACAGTGTTTTGAAGGTAATGATCTCTCCTTGGCCTCAAAGGAACTGGTTATAAAATTTATAAGGGAAGGCCTATTTCTGGCCCACATAATTTTTTGGTGAGGCAGTAGAAATTGATGACATCTTTCTCGAAGAATAAAACTTGGTTATCTGAATGTCCTCAGTTGCCACAAATCTTGGAGACATTTGGGATTACTATCAAAGGCATAGGAGTTTGGAGCTATGTATGTTATGGCTGTGTGAAATCAACCTTGTGTTTATTTAACAGTTGATATGTATTACATATTAAATGTGATGTTCTGCCTTGTGGAATGAAGTAATTATAAAATGTAGCTCCTGCCTATGGGGTGGCTAGGAGTGTCAGAAAGACTCACACACTCTGAATCCATGAAATACGTGAATGTTTTTGAAGGAGCTCTACAGCAAAAAAATAAAAAAAGTAACAGAATACATAATTGAACAAAAGTCACTCTTACAGAACGGTTAGATTCTTGTCTTTAACTGTTAAACTGCAAAACTTCCAACAATTAGAACCAATTTAGGTAGTTTTGAGAAAAAAGCCCAAGGAAAAACATATATATATATATATATATATATATATATATATATATATATATATATATATATATAATATATATATATATTAAATAGTATACGTTTAAACAATATTGACAATAATTAAAACTTACAAAGTGGTTACCTCCTGGCATTTTCACCTTTAAGGGTAACCTTTATTCACCCCTCCCCCCACTTCCTCACAGCTTTTTAATACCAGGTCTCATGTAGCCCAGGCTTGCCTCAAACTTCACATGTAGTTAATGATGACCTCAAAGGCCTGATCCTACTGCAGCTACCCTCTAAGTGCTGGATTACGGGGGTATGTCGTCATCACACCTTGTTTGATAAAGCCCTGGGGAGTAAAGCCAGGGCTTTGCACATAGACAACAAACCCTTTCGAAAGTGCCTTCACTTTCTCAAATGTGCTAGCCTCCAGGCTCATGCAGAGACACTTGGAGACACACTACAGCCTGGGCTGTAGGCCCCATCATCTCCCCTTTGGAAGCAATGATCCCCAAAGAAAACACCCCACAATGCACAACTCACAACACAGTAAATGACAGAGGTATAATTCAAAACAAAATTTTAAAAATGTGGTTTTTTTATGGAAATGCACACTTTTTAAGTACTAGACTAGACTGTCTCTCAAGCAGGCCAATTATACAGCCATTCATTCCTTCTCTAGAATCACTAATCGCATGCCCACCTTAACCACAGCCTCTACTAAGCATGACTTTTATGGATAGAGAGGCTGTGAGTTTAGGAAATCATGTTTACCCGGTAACGAACCAAATAAAGCATCATTAATTATAACTAAACCACAAAACAAAATATTGATTAACCTTATTAATTAGCAACTAATACATCAATTTTGAGCAAATGAGTCATCCCTGCCACAGCAAAAAGTGCTTGAGGGTGCGACGTAGCAATTCACTTTGAGTGACAGGAGGCCATTTTACCGGTGTCACCAAGACTCTCATTTCATGCCCACCAAGCATGCTCAGTGCCCCAAAGGCAGACGATGTGCGAGAGCTCAGAGCAAATTGCAAACTGATCATCTTCTCTGAAAGACGATTAACAGCTGGGGATTCGGCGCTCAGTGGGGATAAGTGCTGGCCTAACACACAGGAGGCCATGGGTTCCATCCCCAGCACCAGCTTTCTCAGGCATGGCGGGGCTCGCCTGCATTCACACCCTGTAGAAGGCAAAAGCAGAATGACCAGGAGTTCAAGGTCATGCTCAGCGAAACTTGAGTTTATGACCAGTTCAGGGAACATACGACTCTATCAACGTTTAAAAAGAGAAGAAAAGAGGAACTGGCTTTTCCCACTCAGATCTCAGTAAGCCAACGACACTGACTCCTTCTCTAGTGCCCCAGGAAGAGAGACCCAGACCTGTCTAGAGAAGCGATCCCTCTCAATGGACAGCACCTCGCAGCACTGTCTTCATACCAGAGGAGAAGCTCACACTCAAACAGCTAGATGTTTGCCTGTGTTGTCAGTGTCTCAGCAGAAGATAAAGGAGGGGGGTCATCCTGGAAGTTATTTTCAGATGTTTTAAATAGGCCACGCACCTACGGGCCTGCCTCTTTGTTTCTGGTGGTGTGCCTGAAAGAACACTGTGGGATTTTTGAGTTGAATTTAGAATTATACTAGTGGAATAATGACCCTCCCCATATTAAAGTATTTAAAGATACTTCTGTGTTTACTAGGATATAGACTTTTTTTTGTTTTTTGTTTTTAAATTGGGCTGAGCTAAGACCCGAGGTAACAAAGGTAAAACCACGCTTGCTTCAAATGCATAAACAGGCTTTCAATATAGCACCAGAGCTGACCACCTGCCAACGAAATTCTTCAAAACAAAAGCAAACAAAAAACAGTTGGTTGTGAGGAACCACTGACAAAATTAATTTCTAACACAGGAAGCAATATAAAATCTGTTATGATCATGTTAGCCGCCTTCAACTGCAATTCCTGAAATGCTGCCCCAGGCCAGTTCTTCCTACACGGATTGAATCCTCACCTGGAGAACAGATTGCAAGTTCAGTAAACTGTTCTTTTGCCTTTAAAGGCTTTCTTTCTCCCTCTTCTTAGAGATAGTGTGTAATAAATGAAATATCACAGTTGGAATAATGAAAATGTCAATACTTGAACTAAAAAAACTTTTCTAAAAAAAAAAATTAAAAAAAATCAAAATGAGTGGAAAGGAATTTTTCCCTTCCCTTTAGACATTCTTTCAATTAAAAGGAAACCAAATTTAAATTATAGCTGCCAATTAATTTTTCTGCTCTGGAAAGTGAAATAAGCATCTTTCATTAAATTGGATATCAAAGCTCATTGGCCATACAAGGAACCTCCTGATTAATGGACCAGAGTTCTCCAGTTTCAATTATTTTCCTGATTTCCCAATAACTATCCTCCTGCATCCCTCTCCCTGGTGAGGCTGCATCTGCCTCCAAATGTTCTGCCTGTGATATTGTGTTTTCTCTGGGTAGCATGAGCAGAAGGGGCTATCAGCTCCATGTTAAAATGTGAAGGAGGAGATGCAAAGAGAGAGACAGAGAGACACGCTGAATTCCCATGTAAGGAGGCTTTCTTTCCATGAGTTCCTGGGTAGTGAGAATCGTAGCTGAGTGCTAGATTTGAAACAGAAGCGAGTAGCTTCCGGCTTTTGTGTCACAGTGATAACACGCACGCCTACATTTGTCTCTCAAGACTTCCTCCCCAAACAAGAAGAAAACAAGAGAAATATGGAATCAGCTCCCAGTTAATTCTACAGATACATTTCTAAGTATATATTCTGCATATTTTATTTTAATTTTATGAATCTATTAATTCAGCACACAATTCTTACTTTCATGGAAACTATCCTTTGGTGTCCAAATTTACTCTATAGAATCATACAAATTTCCGGGATCAGCACAGCTTCATCATCAAGGTGAACTATGTATGAATCATTTATGGAAGGACAGTTTATAGTTATCGAGTTGGAATAAGTTCTGTTCTTTGAATGATGTGTAACAGGCCACAGAAGAGGTGACTACAACATTCTTGATTAAAATAAGAAAAATCTGTGTCTCTGAGTAACGCCAGAAGCTATGCCTGTAAAGTCTCCCCAGCAAGAGGCCGTGAATTTGGAGAAGGAGAGGCATATGAGAGGGTATTGAGGGGGGAAAGGGAAGGGAGAAAGGATGTGATTATCTTATACTCTCAAAAATAAAAGAAAAAAAGGATAGCATATATGGCCCTGGGAATGAAACAACCCCAAAGCCAACAGTCAGAGACTCACCGGAAACGTCCCCATTAAAACTTTAGCACAGCCAAGAAAAAGTGGTTCTAGACCCTCAGTCACACAGTATTATTACTCTAGAGCCCTTTCCAGCATTCTACTTCCTGTCATTTTTAGAATAACAACATGCTTTGTAGGTGATTTTAAAGTTTTATGTTACACACCCTATGTCCCATTTGTCATCCACCGCGTTCTTGTGTCAAGGGGCAGACAGCAGCTTCCTCCTGCCCAAACACAAAGTTGCTCATCCAACCTTGAGTCCCCACATTCTGTACCAGTCATCTCAGTTTGGAACCTGTGATCCCTTGGGCTAATGACTGTGGGCATGACTGTCTCCTTTTCTCCCAACATCCATAAACATGACTCTCACTCCTAATACTGGCTTCTCAGGCTTACATTGCTTCCCAATCGAAAGCTTTACATCAAGTTTTGTTTGTAAGGCCTTCCTTCATGTCTTCCGAGAGTTCTCTGGGTTTAACCATGACTTCTAAATGCTAATACCAAAGACTTGTGATGCACTTCACCAGACTTTGGACACGAACTTCAAATCCTACCAAATTTTACTCCGACAGCCCACAGACATCTCATGTGCACGAGAGAAGAGCTGGTCTGTCTTCAGAGAGATCTATGTCCAAGAGCAGTTTCTTAGGTGCCGGATCCTTAGGTGTGTGGCACGGAAAAAACATTTGTTGACTAAAGGAATATATGAATATTTTAAAACTTCATGTCATTCATTTTCATTTTATAGAAACATGGAAATTTATTAAGAGAGTCATGCTGGGAATATAAAGTAGCTTTTCACAAAAACATTTATTCTGGGCATTCAGGACAAAGATTTCAGCAGCTTTTCTTTAGACACTCCCTGTTTCTTTGTGTCTTTATTCATACACACGTGGTCACAAAGTTTCCTCAACTGTTCATGTTTATTAATGTTTGCATGCAGGAAAGGATTATTAAATTTACTCCACAGTGGGCATTTCCGCTTCTTAATATTGCAGTGTGGAGTATCCAGTTTCTAGCATGAGCTGGATAAAAATTCACCAGAATACTATAGGCTTGCTTTAAGTCTAAAGTCGGCTCATGTATTTTATTTACTTCACCGCCCTGTTGCTTAATGGCAGCCCCTCCCCAATATTTTTTGTGTTTATTGTAACACGGTCTTTATTTATAGGACTGAATCACTAATGAATGCCTTTATCAAAATGTTATTAAGATTTATTACTTATCTCATGGAGGGATTGGTGCAAGCACATGCAGTGACCACAGAGGCCAGAAGAGGGCATCAGATCCCCCAGAGCTGGAGTTACAGGTGGTTTTAAGCCACCTGCCCTGGATGCTGGGAATTGAACTCAGGTCCTCTGCAAGAGCAGTAAGTGCTCTTAACCGCTGAGCCATCTCTCCAGCCCTGAATACAGATTTTTTTTTAAAAATTGAACCAATAGTTATCTTTTCTTTCTTTGTGATGTGTGTATTATATGCATGCATTTTCACGTGTATCCAGCTGTGCCTTGCCCATGCCTACATCAGTGGAAACAGAGATTGACTTCAAGTGTTCTCTTTCGATCATGATCCACTGTTTTCTTTCTCAAAGACAGAGCCTCTTGCTAGACTTGGGAGCTCCCTGATTTGGGTAGACCGGAAGATGGGGAGGACCGGGTCCTGCCTACCGCCTCTCCCCCACAGCGATGGCTTTACTTATGCAGATGCTGGAGAAATACACTCAGGTCATCTCACTCACTGAGCTATCTCTCCAGACCTTTCTTTGCTTTTGTTTTCAAAGTTTCTTGGTGTACAGTCCAGACCGTCTTTGACTCTTTGGTCCATCCACAGGGCCAGCATGACAGACATGCGTCACCACAGTGTGTTCACCGTAACTTTGACGGTAGCTTCTCAGCCTCCACATGCATCAGTGCTCAACTATAACCCGTAGAAACACTTTGGGCGTAGGGATAGCCTGCAATATAATATACTTAATTATAATAATTTATTAAGCAATATTGTGGTGCATTTGATGGACAAAATCTTTTTATAGCCAAGTAGCTGGTAAAAGTTAAATTTGTGTAAGATTGAGAACCAAAGTAAGGATGAACTGTTCCAGAAACTGCCTAAAGCAACAAGCCCACCTCCTCTTTTATTAAATCTCTCTCATTTGCCAGCTAACTATGTCATTTTGTATTGCTAACTTTAACAGGCGTGTCATGTGTCACTTTGAAGACTGCCCTCATAACAGCCAGTCTTCAGTCTGTCCATCTTCCATTGTCTAATGCCATGGACCCACTAGGTCCTCAGTTCAGACCTCGTGAGCAAATACGCAGTGTGAGCACCAGAGTCAGTAAATGTACCCTGAAAGGTTATTCTCTGAAAAAACAAACTAAAACTAAAACTAAACGCAAGAACCCCCCAAACCAAAAACATCTGCAGAACACAAAAGACGCTCCACAAAGATCTAAATAAATATTTATAATGGTGTACTATAAAAGCCAATTGAGATGTCTTGGTTAATATTTTTAATTATGCCAGTCCATGAATATTTTATCTCAAATCACTTCTTTCTCCTTGCCAAATGGAAATGTTCACAACAGAAGACCTCTTTTGAAGTCAAAACAGGCCCTTTACTAATAAAGGAGAATAAAGGGGGGGGGGAAGGAAATATTATCAAGAAGCATAAAATTTAAATATTTTCTATATGTTGGTTGTAAACTTAAGCTCAGCTTATAAAATCGGTTATTCAGCTGTAAAATTTTATTTCAAACTGTGTAATAGCCTAGTGATAGCGGCTGAGCCGCTCTTCGTGAGACCCTGCTTTCTGGACTCCACATTCTTGACTGAACGTTTCATTTTTCTATAAAAATGTTCTAAAGCCAAAATCCTAATGATGACATATATAATTTTTGGTGAAGAAAATACACACATGGGTCTGGAACCTTATTGTGGACTACAGCCAATCCGTCCAGATCATAAACTGTAAGTTTTTAAAAGTGGCAATAAATTTTGCGGGGAGGGATGACAAAGCTGCTGGACATTTTTACAGTCACAAATGAGACACGACTTTCTGCACGTGAGGGAAGAGGAGTTTCTGGTCAAGAAGAGAACTGGAAGAGGTGAAGGAAATGCTGCAACTCTGTTTTAGTTTTTTCAAATTTGTCTTGGACTCCGATAAACCAGGTAAGTTTATCGGTAAGTCACAAAGGTATTCCCTTTTAATTCATAAACGTACTCATTTTAAAGCTGTTGTAGTCTGAGCAAATAAAGAATATCTTTGTATAATCGCTTCATCATGGAAAGCTACTTTTTATTTTGTCAGAAGCAAGCAAACCATAAGACATTTGGAATAAAGGAGAGAGAGCTGGGAGATACTGGAGCTTGTATACAGTGCCTCTTTAAATTGTGTGAGATCTCAGTAAACTGAATGTCACCTTCCAATGTATTACTACAGTGTCACTGACTTGTAAAGTATGTGCTAATGCTGAGCCCCCAACGACAGATTTTACATGAGAAACAGCAGATTGCATCATCCTGTCAAAGTTCAGATAGTTCAGATAGTTCACTTTACACAGCTTCACTAGAAATTCACTTTATGGGTGGAAAGATGGCTCAGCAGTTAAGAGCACTGGTTGCTCTTCCAGGTGACCGGGGTTCAAGTCCCAGCACCTGCATGGCAGCTCACAACTATGTATCTGTTACTCTAGTTCCAGGGGATCTGACACCCTCACACAGCATACATACAGGCAAAACACCAATACACATAAAATAAAAACAAGTAAATATTTTTTTTTAAAAAAGAAAGTCACTGTAAAATAGTTTGTGTACCACCAACAGGATGCAGTACATCAACAATGAAATTTTACTTTGTCTCTTAACATATTCCACGATTTGCCTAATGAAGTTAGCTGATGGGATTTCAGTACTGTTATTTCTGTTCTAAGACTTACAGTGGTATTTCTTTTTTCTTTTTCTTAACTTGGAAAAAGATCAAAATGCTTGTAGATTTCAGATTGCTATTAGAGGTAATAATTATGCACTGAACTAATTACTACTAAACCAAAACCTGAGCTACAACTAATTAAATTTTATTACATCAGCATAGAACATAGACTTTCAATTTAACACAGGGCGCAGCTATAAACACAACAGCCTGTACATTTATTTCAAGTAAATCGTCTAGGTCAGATTTATAAAGCTGGGAACCTGGCAGGGTTTGCAGCACAATTTGTCAGTTCCACAGATCTGCTAATTTGCGGGCTTCGGTGGTGAGGGAAAGGTGCTCCTCGCAAAAATGAAAACCCTGGGTTTCATCTGCCGCCACAGCTCACACGACAGCTAAGTGCGTGTTCTGCGGAGACCACTGGGCTACAGAAAACATGCCGAAAGCAATGAGGACACTGTTTCTTTTCAGTGCCGATGTGTGTTTTTACTTGCGACACCGTTTATCCGGAGATAAGTGACGTACACATCTCGGAGTCTTGGTCTCTTTCGGGGGGGGGGGGGGGGGGGGGGGGGGGGGGGGAACAGAAATAATTGCACGCTATCTTTCGGGAACGCAGAAAGCACGAAACGCGGACACGGGAGCTGAAAGCGCCACTTTGGTTCCTGTGTAAGGAACCAAGGTGGAGTAAGTGGCACCATCAGCCGCTTCCCAGCATTTCATTCGGAAACACAGGCCCAATCCCCACCTTGTCCCCACTGAAACTACGTGTACATTTGTCATTCGCGACAATTGAAAAGTGCAAGTGATTCACTTTACAAACTTTAATTTTATAAAAAAAAATGTTTACTTTCTACCAGATGGTAGGATTAAATTACATAAACACTGTCAGCAAGTTGAATCCTCAGATGTATTCATCCCTACCACAGAAGCTTCGAAACCTGTCTATAATTTTGTTACTGATGTTCAGAAACAGCTGGAGCTGACATAACTACACGCTGGATATGTCAGCTTTAAGAGATTCAATATTCTTAACCCTCAGTGCAGTGAAGGGGTCTTCTGTTGTAAACAAGAGCCAACCTAAATGATGCTGGAAGTTCTGCAGCCAACCAAAGGCTCTCACAATAGGTATTTGATAAACAAAATGGCCAAGAGTCAGACATTTCTCATTATTACAGAAAACTCTGTTTGGGTGAAGCCGAAGAAAGGTTTCAAATGCACAGCACTTTCTGATAAGAAACAGAAGATAAATTCTCCTCTCCGAAGCCCCTCATTTATAGCTTCATTAATTTCTTAGGCGGTAGTAAATTATATATTTTTCTCTTCAGAAGAATTCAACCTGCCTCAAGAGACACACACTCTCTCTCTCTCTCTCTCTCTCTCTCTCTCTCTCTCTCTCTCTCTCTCTCTCTGTTTCCTAGGGGCACAGATTTTTTAACTTGAATTTGGGGTGAAATCCTGCTGTCTCTCCCATTAGAATGTGAAAGTACATTTACAAGAGACGCTCAGAGGGGCTGGTGTCATCAGCAGGGTCTCCTGGAGCCCTGTGCTGGTGGCTTTGTACTCAGCCACTGTATCAAAGGGAAGAGAATCAACCACTCTAACTGTAACTAACCAGGTGAGAGGCTTCAAAACCATCTGACTGATGAGTTAATCTCATTAATTTTCCAGATCCACTGATTAATAGTAGTCTGATATACAGCACTTTGGAGATGGTTCATTAATACAAAGTGTGTCACTGTGTAGAAATATATGTATATATGCATATACACTATATCATTTATATATATATATATATATATATATATATATATATATATTTCACCTGCCTTTTTCCAAATAACTGGTCCTTTTAATTTGTTAATCATTTAGGACCAACTGAATGTTTTTTAAACTATAAATATACATAGAAAGCGATGTTCTAAAATTTGGGCAAAGATAGTAATAATACATGATGTTCTTTTTTTTAAGACTTGTAAACGGAAAATGGCTGGTGTCAGAAAGAAAGGATAAAATGGGCTAACTCATTAGCAGGGATAAGAAAGACAGCCATTCGAAGACAGTTCAAGGCAAATCCCCAAAAGTCGGGGCCGTTTCTCAGCTGAGACTTGGTGTGACATTCGAAGTTGCACGTTCTGTATGGCTCCATGGCACAGTGACTTTACAGATGTGACAACTGTCTTCATTGTGTAAGTCACAGCAACGCATCCATGAGACACCTTTAGATGCTGCGGGGCCCTATAAGATGTCATGATTAATTCCATGTCTGACTTTTAAGTCTAGTCCTTTTCCATTTTTAAATCTATGTAACCCACACAGCTCTAAGTGAGAGGGATAGCAGCATGAGCAGAAATTCAAGCTTGCCTTTAATACTAAATATCATTAAAGTGACATCAAAATTGAATGCAAGAGCTATCATTAAGCAAGTGCTGTTCTGCAAAAGACATTATAAGTCAAGTCTTTGAAAGACACCAGTCTGCACCCAAATCCGTTTTGCCTCCTGGATCATCGCCATTCTTTAAGCTGTTCTACCACGGCCAAAAATGTCTCTTTAATTAAGATGCTAGATCATGAGTTAGCATAACAGATGCACTGAAGCATGACACAGCAGAAAGACCAAGTTAGGCTGACATTTAATACGAGGGAAATATTCCCTTCCATCCTCTGCCACCCTTTCCCTTTTGTTCTAAACTGATTAGGTGAAATTTCTCCTCTGAAACAAGATGGGACGCCACAGACATTTTGCAGCTCGGAAGAGGGAAAACGGCATCCTTTCGATAAATGTCGTCATTTTGTGTTACCAGATGTCTTTTTGCATCCTCTCCTGCTTTCTGATTTTATTTTTGTACGTGTGAGAACATGGGAAATGCCAGCCATTGTACTCAGTTAGCTCAAGCCCCAGGAAGTGTTCCGTGGCGAGATGTAGTGACCATCCTGGGATTCCGTAAGTCCTGATCGTGAAGGACACTGAGCTCTTTGGGTCCCTTCATCCACAGCACACACCAAAACCTGTATGTGATCGTGTCCACCTACTGGAAGCTCACTTCAACAAGCCCCCCCTTAGATTCTAGCGCAGACTATTACCCACAAGATAAATTTGGCTTCAGTTCTAAACAGAGCCTGCTTTTCCTCTTTTACTTTCTGATGCTCCAACTCTTACAGAAACTTGATATTAAAGATTACAATAAATAATTATGCATGAGCAAAACATCTGGATGTTTTTAGGGCCAGCAGGAACTTGGTAAGAAATGTATTTCCAAGTTTATCATAGACTACTCAAAATATTGGTTTGGTTCCACACTGTGGACTTATTTCTGACAACTATAAAATGATGCCAAAATCTACTCTACCCGATGAGGCCACTAAAAGGAAATCTTAAGATTCTTCTAGGCTGTACAGTTGTGGCTCTGAAGGACCATGTCCCTGGCTCATGGCTCATGGAAGAAGCAATGGGGTCTCCCCAGACACAGTGCCTCCTCCTCAGTTTTTCTCTGAGTATCTAAGCCCTGAGGCCAATGAGCCCACCCTCCTCTCTGGTTCCTTGAGGAAAGTACCAGAACATGTTTCAAACATAGTTTCAAACCTGCCATTTGAGTAGCCTCAAGGGAGATAGACTTAGAAGTGACCACCCTGAAACAGTGGTCCAATGGGACCATGTAGTAAACACACCAGCATGCATACACACACACACACACACACACACACACACACACACACACACACACACACGTCAGACACTGCTTTCACATTCATACCTGCCCAGTCCCCAAAGACAGCTAGGTGAAGAAGTTAGTGTTCATTTTAGATTTTGTGTGTCTGTGATACACTGTAAATCTGAAGAACCATAGTCAGATGGATCCAAAGTTTAGAAACACTGTTTAAGATTCTTCAGATGCTGGGGAAAGTTGACTTTCTGAGGAGGAGTATAAGCTACATGTTGACCCCCTTCCTGGCTAAAGACTGCATTCAGCAGAACACCTGACTCAAGGTAGTTCACTGACACATCAGGAACACAAAGCCGCCATGCTGCCAGTGACCCATCACAAGTTTCTTTATAAATACCAAGTTTGCTTATCTCCCCAAGCCTTTGCCAAGTGACGAATGGACACAGGTCAAATCAAAGGAAGTAATTATAAAGGAACTTTTCGGGCCTCAGCAAGTTCCTAATGTGATGTCCGAGCTTCGCCCTAATGGATCTAAGAGCGCAGCCATCCTAAAAATAATGAAATAAGTATCGATCAGATAATCACTTCACCGCATGCTACTAAACGCCGAGGCAAAAATGAAGGATCCTGGTATTTCCCTGGAGGACAGGGTGTCTGAGATGGGGCCGGAGTGATGAGGAGGTTGGAACCAGTGGTCTCTCAACTACGACGGCCTCAGAAACCAGGGAGACATTTCTAAAGCCCCCGGATTGTGACCAGGGTTCAATCTGAGGGATTCTGGATTTGTTCGTTTTAAGAAAAATTGTAGCACTGGTTGATTTTGAGAGCTCTCTATGTAAGCGTTGAGGGAGACATGGCTGAAAGTGATGAATAAAAAAGGCGAACAGGAATGCCTCATCTTCCAAATTAAACAACAAAATCAATAAGCGATGGAACACCTTAGCCAATATATTCAAAAAAGCGAAAAATCTTTCTGGAGGGACAAAGAAGTGGTTCTCAGAAGTGAACTTTACGAACTGGAACCCACCATTCACTGGCTCAGTCAATCAATAGACACTCAGCAATTATGCATGAGATCCTGTGTGATGTTCTTGGTTAAAGAAAGGGAAATGAACAAGATCTTGAACTTTATGGGCATTGCAACCAAGTAGAAGGAAAAGATGCAGTACATTTTCCTGTGTTATGTGTTGGTTTTAAATGAGAAAGAAAAAAGAACCTTTTTGTGATTTCAAAAGATCACTCACAGAGAGAGGGGGGCATGTGGACGGCCCATAAATTTATTAGGAAGCCATCAAAGTGGGAGTCCAGTCCAGTTGCCATGCATACCTATATAGGACTAGCATGGGTGGAGATAAAAGGGATCTATGATTTGGAGAGGCACTAAGCTAGATAGAGAGAAGAAGGCAAAGAAAAGGGCCATGGACACCTGCAAGGCTTTCGATCCTGGTAATCTAAGGGACAGTGATGTCATCTGCTGAGTTTGGGAGTAGCAGGGGAACCCGTTTTCTGAAAGTGGCATCGACTCAGAAAACACATTCATGTCCGGAGTCTTTGAGATACCCAAAGCACACATCAAATGGCTTGACGGGCATAAGATGACCATCAGTGTCTGTTGGTGCACCAGTCTTCAGGCTTCTTCTCAGTGGAGGCCTGGCATCCGCTCGGTGTCCACTCTTGACTTAGTCCTGCTTGAATGATAATCTGCAAGGTTTACAGACCTGGAGCTCAGGTCTGCCGGGGTGCAGGTGAGCTGCTATCACAAACGAACCAGAGCCATAGAAATGTATAGCAGAGCAAGTGTTGGGAAGGCTGACAGGGTGGGAGGGTGACGACTGAAGCCTAGTGTGTTGGCAAGTCCTGTATTGTTTAAGCCAACCGGAAGAAGACAAAAAGCTCAGGGTGCAGCTTAGAGGATGTTGAAAAGCGCCAAGGAATGTCACCCAGAAACAGGAAAGGAGCGCTGTTTGGGGGATGGTTTCTGAGATCAAGGGAGAGCATAACTAAAGAAGCAGACACTGGGTGTGGTGTGGGTGGTGGACGCCTTTATTCCCACACGCAGGAGGCAGAGACTGAGACAGAGAAGAATGGATCTCTGTAAGTTCCAGGCCAGCCTGGCAGACATCTTAAGTTCTGGGCTAGCCACAGCTACACAGTGAGACCCAATGTCAGAGAGAAAGAGACAGACATAGAAACAGACAGAGAAGGGGGTAACATTGCACACAGATTAAGATTCTTAAATATCAATTTTCTCCCACCTGAAAATAAAGCTCCTAACTTGCATGATTTCTAAAGTTTTGGGTACTATTAAAAATCAGGCATCCTAAGAAGCAGAAAGTAATGCAGAATGAAATTAATGTTACAGAGGTTTTACAAATACTACACTAGCATGGCAGCAGGGATAGAAATAAACCAATCAAGATAGTTAAGATAGTTAAGAGTAATTTTGCAAAGGTTTACATGCGGCATAGAGGTGGGGAGACCTGTCCTGTTTGGGGGCAATAATTAAATCCATTTGTATGAAACAGACCATACCAGAATCCTGGGAAATGGAGTAAGAACGTCCTTAGTTGGGTCATGAGGTCTGGACATTAACTGTCATTCTAAGGCGTTTGGGACTCATCTTTCAAAGGTGGGCCACTGGGAGTTCACGAGAGCGTGCCATGATCAGGTCAAGATGTGAGGACAGATACTCTCTGAAGCAATCTACAGAAATGGATTGGAGAGATGACAGAGAGTGGCAGGCAGCCCAGGTGGAAGATATTCTGCAGCCATCAAAATGAAGGTTGATGCTCAGAGCCCAGATGAGGAAACTGGCCGTGAGAATGAAAGGGAGGCTTGGGTACCAGAAACTCTGCGGAGTGAGAATCGGACAGCCTGCTGACTGATTAGACGGGAGCTGGGAGAAATGAACCTGCTAGGAAGAAGGAACACAGACTTCAAGCACTGTTGACCAAATTGGGGGGAGAGGCGGGAAGGGGTGGGGTGTGTGGGGCTGATGCACACAGAAGTGCCTGCTTGACTCCTGCAGCCTGGGAACAGTTGACCACAACTTTCTGAATATTGGTGAAGCCGCTGAAATTCATGATGCTTCATCCCCTGTAAAATAGCAACAGGAGGAGGGTATTTAGGCTGTGATTACACCGGGAGGTCTACGGGAAAGAACTAGCCACAATGCTCTTTACCCTTCACCCTCCGTCTTCTCTGGAGGACACAGCTTTCATAGTGTCATCTCAGAAGCAGAGGCTGCCCCCTCACCAGACATGGAACCTACCAGAATCTTGACTTGAACTTCTCACTCTCCATATCTGCAAGCAACAAACTCCCACCTACATGAAACTCTACTGGTGAGTATAATATTCGCCATAGAGTGTCACCGTCAATGAGCGCAATAACGACATTGTCATCAACATCACCGTGTCTGCACATGCAGGCACCAGGTGAGGCTGAAGAGCCACGAGAGGACATGGCTGCGCTCAAAGTCACACAACCAACAAATGACAGAAACGCGGCCAGTGGACTCTTCTCCAATTCCAGAGCCCGGCTCGTTCAGCACAAATGAGAAAGTGTGTCCAGGGGAATGGATGGACCTCTTTGAATTTTTCTTTCTTAGAGAAGTCAATATTGGGATTCAGACAACGCTTTAATGCTAGTAAAGTAATAGGAAGAATAATAGTGACAGTAACAGTTTCAATTGGCTGTCGATTTTCTATTGAAGGTCCCTGTCAGTGACTGGTAGTTTAAGGGCGTGGAGAGCCTAGTACTGGAGGGGCTAGGGAGAGAACTTGGTTGGGAAAGGGCTTGCTTTACAAGCACAAGGGCCTACACTCAATACCCAGAACCCAGTTTGAAAAAGCTAGGTGTGATATAGCTCACTAGTACTGGCAAGGGGGTGGGGAGAGTGGGGGGGGTTGGACAGGTGGATGTCTGGTGTTCATTACCTAGCCAGCCTAACCCATTTGCAGTGAATCTCAGGCTATTGAGAGACCCTCCCCACCAAAAACAAAAATAAAAAATGGTGGTATTTGAGGTTGCCTTTGACCTACACACACACACACACACACACACACACACACACACGACACACGACACACACATACACACATGAGCCTATATTCCAAACATTCCAAACATGGAGACAGGGACAGCAGGTTCTATAGTGGTTGAATCCCCAGTAAAGCAAAAGGCCCTCACTGCTCCTGGGGCTTAACCCTTCCCTCTCTTGGCACAGATGAGGCTTACAGAAGGCTTGCTGGCAGGCTGGGTTTCTGTTTCAAAGCAGGAAAAAGTGTACTGCAAACTGAAAACATTTTCTTCTCCAAAATGGGTAGAAGAGGATGACATTTAAGATAATCCACAATCTGGACCCAAACTCCCTCTCCAAGCTCTTCACAGATTTCTCCCGGGGGTTCCTCCTCGCTCCAGCCCCTACGCTCAACAACCGCAGCCTTTCCAATACATCATGCAGATCTCGGCTTTCTCTGTCACAGGTTGCAAACTGGTGGCCCAACTGCCAAGCCCAGCCTGCAGACGTGTTTTGTTTTATCTGTGTGTTTTGTGGTGTTGTGTTTTTTTTCCTCAATGAGCCAACATTTAAGAATCTAGAGATTCACATAATTCATATTGTGGCATTTCTTGAAAAATCTCACAATCTGGCAACATGAGGTTTCATTCTCACAAGACAACAACTAGTTCCCTGGGGCGTCTCCTTTTGGGCGAAGTGTCTGTCCCGTAGTGTGAAGTCTTTACTACTTGCTGTGTCTCTGACTCTCAGGCTATGTCAACTCCATTTGCCAAAAGGGCCACACTGGTTTGCTAATAGTAGAGAAGCATTTCTCGCCACCTGTTTCCTTCCAATACAGGCAAAAGTGAGACAAGAGGAGCTACACACTGTGAAGCATATTGAAGGATGCTTATCTTCGTACAGGTGACAATGCAATGTGTACACGACCTCGCCAATTCCACTCAACATTGCTGCTTGCTGGCACTATTGCTATTCATGACTTTAGATAGTATCTGTTGATCCCTTCCTGCCTGGTTCCCATCCCTTGAAACTCCTGATCCATCCTCCTCACATCCCTGACTTGTTCCAGAGGTTTCCAGAACACAGCCACAGCATTGGTTCTTACTTAAACGCTGACACCTCTTTCCTGGCAATAGATACTTAACAAAGCCTCAAGACTTTGATACCTTGAACAGTCCCAGGTGATGACCCGTGTCCAGAGGTCACAGATATTTGTGGAGGAAAGCTCCCCACTAGTGAGTATACTTGACATTGATGGAGAGTCAGACTTCAGGCCTGCATCAGTTATTTATTGATGGCCAGTGTAGCGGCTGGCAGTGTAGTGGCTGAGGCTGCCCTGAGAACCAGGCACAGATCCTTTACCTTCACAGCGCTTGTAAGCATGCAAAATACATTCCGTCGCTTAATTTCCAACAGGGAAAGTGACCTCAGCTCAGCTTTTGCTCTATCTGGGTAACTGGCACCTAGTATGCCACTTTGGTGTGTATCAGTGACCAGGGGTCGGGTGTAGAACCCCAGGGCATGTTGGTTGGTTTGTAGTAGCTACTGATTTAGGATCGCTGTAGTGTCCCACAAAGCTGCAAGGCACTGAAAATCATAGTATGCTGCACTACGGCTGCGTGCCGGAGGCATTAGTGATAACACACCATCAGTTCTTTGGGATTCCAAAGAGCCATCAGAGTACAATTGGACAAAGGCAAGAATCCTCTCATTCCCTCTCTTGGCTTTTCTACCTGACCTTGACGACCTCCTGTCTTCTCATCCACCCAAGCCTCAAGTAGACTCAAAAACCTTCTTTGGGTCTGAAATAAAGTCTGATTTCTTAGAATTCTTCCTAGAACACGGCCATATTCAGAGTTGGATTTGAATGAGCTGGGAAAGGCTCAGTAACTAGAGTACACATTAAAAACAACTGTAACAACTACAACAACAACTAGGAACTGAAATGCATGCGCATATAGACATTTATCCTTAGAATTTCTGTAAGCTCAGCGGCACAAGTTCCTTATTAATTTCTAACATATCGGATATGATATGAAAGAGAAGATTCTCGAGTTTTTACTGATAAACAACAGTTCTCTCATCTGATAAATTCTCAAAAGTTCCCTTGGAACAGTCATTTTAAGACTACTTTGACCTCATATTGTGAATGCCATTTTCCACAGTCTTGGTATGGTGTCATGGAAAACAAGGTGCCACGTACACGTGAACACATCTGTTTTCTCCAAAACAAGCCCAACACATGCCATCCCTCAACACCTTTGCTCTTCAAAGAGCTTTCAGCAGAAAGCAAATATTCTCCAGAATCTCAAATATGTGGAAAAGAAAGAGAACTATGTCAGATGTGGCATCTTTGACAAGTAATGTAAGTACTGAACTCAGTCACTTTCTAATGGAAAACATTGTCACTTCTTCCTCGGATTAGCAAGTCCCACCACATATGGAGAGGGTGAAATGTTGATATAATAAAAACCAGAAAGGAATAAGACAGAGGGGCCTTAGAAGTTGACAGCGTAACATTTCTTTTTATTATTTCATGCATATGCGTGTTGTGTCTACATGTGTCTCAGATGTGTGTCTAGAGCCTTCTAGGAGACCAGATGATGGTTCTGGATCTCAGAACCTCAAGTTACAGATGGTTTTGAGTCCCCATGTGTCTTCTGGGAACCTAACTCATGGCTTTTGGAAGAGCAGTCAGTGCTCTTAACTGCTGAGATCTCTCCAGCACCAACAGATAAAATATTTCTTCCGGTTTATGACTGGAGGTTTCCATTTCCTGTTTCCCCTCCACACTGACGTCCTCTTTCATTTCTACACCCCTGTTGAATTGCTGCCTGTTTATTAAGCACCCACATGATGTCAATCATTTTCCAACTCTGCACATCAAATCAAATGCAAAGGCTTAAGGAATCTCCCTCTCCAGTGCCATAGTTGAATGATTTTTTTTTTTAAAGGTGAAGGAGACACCAAAGTGTTTCCCCTAGGCCCATCATTTGGGGGAAATGGTGGAAGTATGAGAGCCACGTGATTCAGCCATGTTCAACTCTATCAACGCATACCGCTCTAAGGGCATTGCTCAGTTGCCTGTGTTTCTCTTCCTCACTTAATGTCAGGTTGTGGCAACACTCCTGACCATGCTATACATCCAAGTCTCCTCTGTAACTACTCGGCACCAACAGTTTTCCAATTCACAATCGAGGGGGGTCTATATCATGCTGCAGAGTTCTGCCTGCTTCACTTTCTATAGGAACACTTGTAGAAAGTGAGGGCCATAACGACACACGTATTGTATTTACAATTGAAAACAAATTTCAAACAGCTGTGGCGACAGAAGAGATTAGAATCCGATAACGGCTTAGAATAATGAAGAAGGGGATTGTAAGGGTTCAGCTACAGGGCTGATGAGACCCAGGAAGAAAGTCTGCTCTTCGAAATCCTTAATCCGCATTACTCCGAAACACTAAATTAAAGCGCATATATTCTATGGACTAGAAACACGAACGTTGATGAATGATTCTCAAACCGTTGACATATACCAAATTTAAAACATATACCAAATCCTATGCTTGACCAGCCATAAATTAGGAATTTGAACATTATTTATGTAAGATATTTGAGAATATTATTTAAACTTCCTCTTCAAGATGTTCCAAATGAAAATTTGGGCACATACAACTAGGCAGCCTGATGAACATTGCTCATTTTAAACATCATGTATTAAAATAGCTATAAAGTTGGGAGTTCATATTACAAATACTTTCATTTATATATTTAAGAACAGAAACCAGATTTTAGATTTGTACAGATAACTCAGAGTAGGAATCTGATCCCAGTGTAGTTGTCTTTGGAAGCTGCCAGCATGCTTCAATAAAAAAGGCATTGAGACTACCTAGAGCCACTGCAACTGTGTCATTTCTCACTGTGCTGTTTTATAAGCCACTTTGCTACTCTTCTTAAAGTTTTACAAACAGCCTCAGAAGTAGCAGTGCATTTATTTAAGCAAATTAATGATACACAATAAATTTTGCTTTTATTACATTGGATTACTTGTGTTTTACAGTTGAAATGTGCCCATTAAACAGCGTTTGATTTTTTTTAAAAGAGTTTTTTGTCTTCCATTTGATATTTACTAAATGAAACTTATACAAATAAATATAAGCACATCTGACCACTTATTTTTTAAGGTATTTCTTAAACCAAAATAGAAGCTCTCCAAGACACACTTATTTTGGCCTCTCATGCCCACATTTAACACAATGTGCTGTCATGTTTTAAGTCATGAACAAACATATAACATGCTCCCTTGTTTAGATACATGGCCAGAAAAAAAGGTTAGTAAACATTTATATGATGGTTTCATTTTTGTATGTCACTAGTTCCTTTCCCAGACATGTTACTATCAGCATTAGCAAGAGGGAAGGGCCTACAAGGACATCCTCATCCCAGGGACCAGGATACTCTACCTAGCAGGGAGAACACTTGAGTGACTGAGGATCCCACAGTCCCCAGTGCCCTTGATTATCTGGACCAAGTCATGAGGCGTCCTCCAAAACCTTTTTTGCCTCAGTGTTTTTGATCCTGGATTTTAAGCATTGTACCAACTCATGCCCCAGATGCATATTTAGTGTAAATTCCACATACGTATTTGATCTGGACAAAGGAATCAACTAACTGTTTAAAGGAAATGAAACCGTGTCCAGCTAGCCCAGCGCTCCTGGATAAACTATTGTGTAATAGATGCTAGGATCACAGATTAGAGGAGAACATGTAATCCTTCATCAAGGAGTGTCAGCAGAGTCTCAAGCCTCCTTTTCTTGATGAGATACTCTTTAAAAGTTATAAGGAGAACTTAGAAAGTATGCAACGGTCTTCCACAAAAAAAAAAAAAAATCAGCCATTAACAAACGATTGTTAATCTTAAAGGAAGCAAAGCCTCAAGACACTTCTTGTGGAAAATAAAAAATCATTATGCGCATTATTAATTTATGTCTACTCCTAAAGCAAATTATTATATCCTACATTTAAATTTAAATGGTAAAAATACCTTAGAATGTTTACTTTAAAGGAAGATAAAAATAATAGGGATATTCCCCTAAAGGCTTATTACTAATAACATTTTTTCAAGGTAGGGAAATATTTATACTTAGTTTTTTTCCACATTTAAAATTTCCAAAACAAATTATACAGTCTTTTCACAACTTGAATGCTAATTACACAATCATTTCACAAACTTATCATATTTAAATTAAAGTGATATATTAATGATTTAAGTAGTATACATTAATCTTGGCAGATAGGTAATTAAATGAATTTGATATGTTAAAAATCCTACATGAAGTACAATACAGTTTTTTTGATGCTACTATTCATAAGGTGATGTTGGGAAAATTAACCTGATATGGCCATTGGAACAAAACAAGCAACCAAGCACCCAGTCTTTTTCCTTGGAATTAATACAGGTGCCCCAGGAAAGCAGCATCTGCAAGACTGGCAGTTGAATTATTTAACTTGAAAACTGGCAAGAGAGTATTTACAACCTTAAAGGAAAAGACCTTAGATGTCCCATTAAGGCCCTCACTTGACTAAAGGCTGGACCCAACGTTCCAGCATCATATGTTAATGGAGATTATATAAACATTATTGAAATTACTTTAATCTGGAGTGCCAAGAATTGATATTCTTTGAAATATAACCTTAACTTCACAAACGCATTCAGTGCTTATGACTTCACATCATTCATCTTTCATGTATGTAGTAACTTCTTGATTATCTTTGTATGTTGCATATATGCATAATTTATTGATATTTTCCAAATATCTAAGTGTCTAAATAATGTAAAATGTGATATACACTAAATTAGGTATTTTCAGAGATTTTTAGACAACAAGACATATTGAGTGATTTTTGGTTTTAGGCTAACTTAAAAACAGATGTGACTTTATTTTGCTTACTAATCTTTTTTAATTCATAAATTATGGACTTGACATATTATTCATGTAAAGAAAAATCTCGTTTCCTAGGTAATAGAAAAAAGTAACAGATAAAAACCATATGCATAAACAGTTTAAATTATCACAGTTTAGTTAAATTTTATAATGACACATATTTGAATTTTCAAATGTATAACGTAGGTTTTCTTTATTTGAAAATATATTTAAAGTAAAGAAATTGTTTTTTTAAATCATATATGAATAATTTTTTAAAATAAATTTAATTTTTAAAATTATGTCTTTTACATTACATTAGTGACTAAGTTAGAACATCTGAAAATATTATATATCTACTAGTTTACAAAATAAAACAGTACAAAAAAATTAAATCAGACCAAAAATACAAAATAGCAAACATTTAAACATCATTTTATACATTATACTGATTCAAAGTTCCTGCCACAACAAAAGTTTTAAAATTAGTAATTATGAAAAAAAATTTGGTAATTCAAAGTACATGAGTATAGTATATAAATATATTTGTGTCAGAGACCTGTCATTGAGAAATTAAACCTAGAAGACAAAAGCAAAGGCTAAGGAAGAACTTTGACTTTCTCTTTTAATCACAGAAAACATGATAGTATAATCTATTTACACCTGAGAAGGGTACTCATCTTTGAGGAATAATTTTGATTTTCGTCTAAATCAAAACTTATTGTAATGGCGAATATGCACGCACCCTCAGGGGAGGAAACACGTCGAAGGCTAGCTTAACACAGAAACACCAGCTTATCACCACCGCGTGGACGGACACATCTGGTCTGATCTGATCGCTGAGAGAACATCTGGGCAGCTCTCTTTAAGTCTCACCCTTTCTGAGCTCCTATTCATCCACAGTCTCAGAGAGCAACACAGGCACTCCTCCTAGGAGGCCGTGGCTTCCCCAATGCCTTAACAGTGACTTGGGAAAGTTTAAAGTGCTCTCCAAGAAGGTGGAGGTGAAGTTTCGGTTATTTTACTGTGTCAGGGTATCCTCCTGTTATTACTGATTCTCTGATTAGACTCAGACGTACTCCTGTGAGAAGCATCAGCTTTCTTCTACATAAAACACGGTTATTTATACAGGAGCCCCTACTGCTTCAAATTAGGAGTCACTTCTCTATATTTACTTCGCTAAATTTTTACTTGCAATATTTTTACCTACAGCTGCTATTAATAATCATACAAAATATGAACAGCCACCTGAAATACTGATTTCTTCTTTGCTTGTCTACATCAAAATAACATAACACTGTTGGGATTTTTCATTCTTACTTTTTAGGAGAAAAAAATTAAAAGTTTTCTTTTTCAAGATGGCTTTAGCTAGAAATGACTGGAAATTCTGAAAATAATAAAATGTCTAGCTCTGCCTACCGCTGGTTTTGGGTGACTATTTTAAATAGACGGAGGCCCAATACCGAAGCTTTTAGAGTCTCTGGCCACGTTTTTCCACCTACACGCAGATAAATTCCAAATTCCTTAATTAAAAGTACGAGCAGAGATGTTACACATTAAAAGACCATCTGGCAGACCGAAAACAAACAGTAGATGTACTTTTCAATAGCTTCACTTTTATAATGATCAAAATAAACATACCCCGATATTAATATATAAAGCATGGGCTTCATGCAGGCAGATTAAAATATGACATGTATTTCTCATTGTATGTGAAAGGCAAAATATTCATGCACGCCCTTTCAGTTTTTGTATAACATACCTTCGACGTGCAGTCCATAGGCATTAGCTCTCCTAAGATCCCATCCCAGGACACGAGGCAAATGCTTGACACAATAGAGATGCTGGGGTCAGTCTTGAGTGAAGACCTCTTCTTTGGGATCACGCTGTTGTTCAAAAAGACACCTCCTCGTGCTGATAGGGGGCTAACAATTCGAACTGTAGAATGTGATTTGAGCTTAGCTCAAGATGAAATAACTCTTTCCACTTTTTTTTTTTCAAGACAGGTTTCCTTTCTTTTGCACAGGGTGTGGAGTACACATTCACATAATTCTACGACCAGAGTTGTGGTCCAGAACTGCTTCCAAGTCTGACTGTAGGAAGACAGTCATTACCAGGCTGCTATTGCTTCCTAAGTTTTAATAACTGAAAGGAGAATTATCAGTATCATCTTAACTATTAATTGAGGAAATGACAGAATGATGGAAATACATTGATTAAGAACCTTATCATCAAATATAAGTGACCTTTGTCAGTTGCCTCTTAATGATCTTATTAAATTATTCAAGTTTTAAGTTTTTACTTAAGTCTCTATATGGAAACTCATGCTTGGCAACCTCATAGTCGTAGAAGGCACACGTATAAAATGGACTGTAGAGACATAGTCTTTCATTCAGCATATAACAACTTATTCACAAAATTCAGAATTCTTGGATCAGTTTCAGAAAGTAGGATCTAATGCTCATGCATGGTTCTAAAATCCAAACACTTGAAAGTGAAAAAAATTCTATATTAATTTTCATCTTTACTTACCCAGTTAACTTAGACGTCAAAATCTGCTCTTTACGTTGCTCTTCTTGTGGACCCCAGTGCTGCACACAGAGCACTCGGACCATTACTCTTTATAAAAGCTACTTAGACTCTCTCTTTAGCTCCCCTCTTCTTTTCTTCCATCTACCTCTCTCCCTCCCTTCTTTCCTTTATCTCCTCTTTGGCTTAAGGCAGAGAGACCCAGTGAACCCACTTATAAAAGAGCTGGTTATTACTAAATAATATGATAGCATTATGATACCAAACTGACATCATCCTCTCCCCTCTCTCAATACTTAATATTCCACAATGTTCGTGAATACCTTATCAGCCAATGGTAGTCCACAACAGCTTCTCTATGTAAGTGTGATTATGTGCACTATGGTTTATTAAATAACATAATTTTCAAAAGGAATTATCTGCTTCTGCCATGCTTCTGTACCAGCTAGAAGACTGCTACAAATGGAAAGAAAATGCTAAAAAAAAAAAAAAATAAGAAAGGAAAATATCATCTCTAGGAGATGTGGTCAACTTTTGAATTTACAGAAAGAGAATTTGCTGATGCGCTCCATGTAGCTTAATAGACGTATGGTCACTATTATCAGAACAAAGTCACGGAAGTCGGTTAAGACTGCCACCTATCACAGTTCTGCTGTCAGCCATCGTCTCTGGGAGTTCAAGAGACTATCAAGGGACATCACTGTCATCGCCATCACCTCGTTTCTTTCAGCTATCTCTTCATCAGATTTATGAGGATGCTGCTTGATACTGGCATTATTTAAAAGTGACTAAGTGCACGGGCTCAAGTAGATCATGAACAAAGTCTTCGTAGCTTGATCCGACTATATTACCTCACTTATATATATATATTACCTCACTTATTCCATCAAACTATGAAAAAAGTTATCAAAAATGTCTCCATTTGAATGGATCTTATGCTAGTTTTAGGTTGTGTGAAACACCTATTCATATTTGAACTTGCTTCTGCATTTTCATAGTTTATATCAAAATGGGTGCCTATGATAATAACGCTTTCAAAATGGTATTTTCAAGTGCTTTATTTTTAACAGCTTAAACTTTCAAATGAGTGTTTTCAACTAGAAAAACATCAGTCCGATGCCAACAATCTACTGCTATCCAGAAGCTTAAAATAAAGCAAGAGGCATAGCTCCTCGGGGAACCTAAAGAGCAATGTCACTATGAGAGCCCCATGAACGTGACACCCAGCTGTATCTTTCTTTCGAGTCCTTTTATTTCATGGGTATAGGAAAACACTTTTCTAGATTAATCTTCTAAACTTCCAGTGTTTTGTTTCCCTTCAAGCAGGTATTACAATCCATACTGTAGTACAGACCAAAGTCTAAGAAAAACCTTCGTTTATGTTTCCGGAGACAAAACTGAAGACAGTCGGATGTAGAAGACAAACAAATGCGAACACCACAGTGGGGTGGCCCAACTCATTGTGTATGACAGGAGAGTATCTCTCAACTTAGGAAATAAATCATAACACACGCATGTTTCTAATTCTAAGAACGCTCTGAAATACCCAACAGGAATGTTGATGTAAATAAAAAAAAGGGGGGGGGGGGGATATAAGCCAAAGGGGTAATGATGATCACTCATGGTTCAAAAGTGCCATACTCCCTTTTGATGTACAAGAGCGTACGCTCTGATACATACTGTATTTGGAAGGAAAAGGGAGAGTTTTGCTGAAAATGAAATAATGGATTATTTCCTCACCCTTTATATACTTCCCTTTTTATTTTTACTTTTTTTCAAAGGCTGAAATTAGGTCCCCACAACCAAGATTTCTCATTATGAGAAGTGCTACGCTGAAACTTTCACAAACCGTCACACTTGTTTGGAAACAAATGACTTTTCAAGACGGAGAAGTATTACTATCCATCACCAACAAGTTAATTCTACATAATAAGGCAGGTTTGGATGCAAACTGATCCATTGTGGAATACTGTATCTAAAATTGATTACAACAGCAGTCAAAATGAATGCCCCCCTCCAAACCACTTCTTTGCTCCGAAACATTAATCTCAATTAGAAGGAATGCTTCATAATGGTAATGCTTGGTATAAAAAAAGTATAAAATAAATCAGGTTTTATAAGACAACAACAATTAATCAGTTTTCAGACTAAGACATTTTTTCCTACCTCTTTTTATTTTTTTTTGAGGCACAGAATTTCCATTAGGACTCTTAAAACAGCTGGTATCTCTAAAATTAGGTTTCAAATGTGATCTAAAAGAGGCTTACAAGAAATAATTTTTCAAACTTGGTTGATGAGACTTTGAAATAACACTGTGTTATTGGGCTACCTCTGCAGGGCAACGCTTCCTTCTGCATGTGTGAGTGAAATTCGTCTCCAGACTGCCACAGCCCACTTCGTCAGGCAAATATGAACACAGACTTCAACTGAAAACCCAAGGAGCTATAACCAATGGCAGATCATAGGAAAAGGATAGCTGCAAGTCATTACATTTCCAACTTATGGAAAGAAAAGTATGTTCTCGGAGCTGAAACGGACAACCAAGTGTCAGAAGAAATACCGAGCTGAGGAGCTCCATGGAAGGCAGGGTGCTTAACAGGTCCTCACAGCCCAGCTTCAACAAAGGGGCAGATAGTTCACGCTGCTCCACACCCAAATAGTGCTTCCATGATATTCTGCTACCACCCTGCAAACCAAAAGCTAAGGACTGAAATAAAGCTGAGTAAAGAGGCAGTGCTCCTAGATTAAAACAACCACTATTCATAAGCGAAGGAAGTTGGCTGGGTGGCACTTTTATACAGGATATGATCCCACTCTGGATTTCTTTCCAGGCTCTTCATCGCAGGTAAGATGAACCCCACGATTCCCAAATGCACCCTGGCAGCTTGTTGTAGAAGCACCGTTTTCGTACCTACAGCCCCACTACTGATTCAGCTCGTTCCGCTCACACTGATAGCCACTCAGTTTTCCCTGGTCTCTGATTTGCTTGACTCTTTACAAAGACAGGCATGACTCTTAGTCCTCAGAAGCAAGGCTAAAAGAAAGATTAGCTGCAGCTAGCTGACTGGATCACTACTGTCTAGCGGTCTCCCTTTCAAAGAGATGTAAAAGTTTTGCTTTATTTGGAGGCTTTGTTTCTATTCAAAGGTAAGCATCCTTATCTTCCTTTGTCCTCACCCCAATACAGCAGGTTTCTTTCTCAGACCAAAAGACTCCTACAAGACAGAGGAAGAAAAGCCTCCATCCTTCACCTCTTCCATTCATTTCCAGAAAATACAGCTGCACAAAACACTTCCATTATAAAAAAAAACTATCCACAAACCTACTTTTTTAAAAAAAATAGTGAAGTAATGCTCACTAGAGTCAATATTCTTGACTATGGATTGCTAATTTTAATATGATTGACATGGGATTCTCATCATCTCCCAAATCCATGAATACTGGCATAGCTTCTGCCAAACTACATTTTCCAAAACCTGTTCAGTATATGTAAGCTATAATCACTGCCTCATTCAAAAGAATTACTTTGAACAGTATTATATGTTATTTTAAGGCATTTAATATAAAGCATTTCCTGCATCTAGAGCAGTACTACTTGAAGGAAAAATATTAAAAAATCCTCATTTGAAAAGGTAAGAGTGTTAAGGAAAACACACCAGAATAGAGAAGCACACAGTACTGAAATATACACTAGCATAACTAATGTCATTATAAACCCCCTAGCTTTGAAGAATTTAGGAATAATTTGTGAATGCCATGACATTTTAAAGTGGGATTAGCAAGTCTTATTACCAAACTAACCTCTTACTCTTACATAAAGAATTAAATATTTGCTCTGAATTTAGAATCAAAAATCGAAACTTTCAAGGCTCCTACAAGAACTTCACGTACTAAGAAATGCAAACCCGAAGTTTTGGGTCCGAAAAGTGTCCACCGGAACACACAAGGTAAGACTACTGAGCTATGCATAAAATAGGTTTTAACATTACAATTTATAATAAATTATAATTATACAGCTATTCCTAATTCTAAACTCTGTTCCTAATTCTAGAAAGACTACAGATATTTTTCTCAAGCAGGTCTGTGGTTATGCATTGTCTTTTAAAGATAGAGGAAATCAAATCTTTTCGGTTAAGCTGTAATGCTACTTTAAGGGGTCCTCTTTCAAGATTTCCATAGGCGCCAGTCGTCCCCCCCTCCCTTCTCTCTCTCACCTGACCACTGAGGAGCAAGGTAATGCCTGCACACACTGCTTTTTCTAGTGAAAGACCACCCACTGGCTTCTGCCAGTCTACAGAAGTTTGACAAATAGCTTGGCCAGAAGATAAGAAGTAACAGTATTATTGTGAGAGAGTCCTGGCCTCTGGTAGATCAGCTGCCTGGGGCCCTGGAAAAAGCGCCCGGGTAGTTCTCAGGATCTCATTTCCCTTTCGTCTACTCCAAAATCCTGAGAACTTTTTTCTAGCTTAGAATCGTAAGGGCTTCAGAAAACAAACACACTCGCTGTGTTATTACGCGATGGAATTACTTGCCACTGTTTCTCCATGATAATAATTAACAAGTTAACCTCTACAACTGTCCTACAGGAGAGGCAGCACGAAGGGAATTTGGATTGCATGTAGTAAAAGGCTCAGTAAAGATCACACATCGTTTGCCTCAACCTGAAACATCTGAAACCCCCTTTCACCACTTGTAAAACACGATAGTGACTTGAAGTGATTATTAGGCTCGTCCATCTGTAATTTTCTTTTTTTAATGCCCTGGTCAGGGTACATTTTGTTTACTTCCAGTCCCACCCACAGTTTCCAGATCAAGTTTCAGCCGAGATCTCCTCTCCCAACAAGCACCCTAAGCCCCTAGTTCTTTCACTCCTTGGCAACTTGGCCGTCTGGCAGTTGGGGAAGCCTCCTCTTCACTTCCCGGGCAAATGCTGACATCCCAAGGCTTCCAGCTCTCGGGAAGTCCTACTGGAACCCTCCAGACACCTTCCCAGAGAACCAGAGATTGTGTTCCCAAACTGGGTAGCATCCCAAGAGACAGCGAGGTCCTCTATACTCTCTGTCCCTACAGGCTCCCGGGGAACTACCTTGCTGGGGAAACCCGGGGAGTCCAGAGTTCCCGAAAACCCTGCCCAGCTGCCAGGTGTGGAGGCACCGCCAAAGTTCCCACCTGAGCCCGCATTCTGGGGTGGCAGACGCGAGGGAGGGGCGGGGACCCGAGGCCGGAACCCGGACGCTTTGAGCCCCGAGAGTCTGCGAGCTGGGATGCTCTGCCGCCCTGCAGGGCTGGCCAACTCGCAGCGGCTGCTCGGAGCAGCGGTTCGAGGAGGGAAACGCGCGTCCCCGCTCTCTCCCCGCCCGCTCGCCCTAGGCCCGGGCGCTAGGACCCCAGAAAGGAAAGAGGGCGCACGGCGCCGCACTTACCGCGCTCCGCTCGCCCGCGCCGCCCGCTAGCTCCCAGACTACCGCTGCCCGCGTCCGCCCCTGCGCTCGCCGGGCCAAATTCAAAGGCGCCGGGCGCCGGGGAGGGGCCCGTCGAGGAGAGGGGAGGGAGGGGGGAGATGCAAGTGTTACAACTTCCCTCCGCTGCCCACGGCCCGGCGGCCCAGGGACACGGCGAGGGGAGGGAAGCGCGCGGGCGCCAATGAGTTCACTTTCTTTTTCTCCCCCGCGCGCTCCCCCTTGCGCTTCCCGCCGGGCCCCTCCAGCCTCCTCCACCGGGCCGAGTCCTCGCTTCTCGGCCCGGGGAGTGGGAGGATGGAGGAGGAGAGGAAGCAGGGACAGAAGGGAAAGGTGAGCAGGCAGGCAGGGCGCTGTGCCAGGGAGCAGCATCCAGGACTGTAATTGTGGGCAAGGGCGGGGGACGTTCTGGGCTAGTGTGCTCGAGACCAGGCGCGTACACGTGTGTGTGTGTGTGTGTGTGTGTGTGTGTGTGTGTATGTGTGTGTGCAAGAGAGAGGAGCGGAGCCTACCATGCGCTTCCCTGGTGCGGATCGCGGGAGAGCCCAATCACAGGGCGAGCTGGACCTGGCTGTGATCATTTATAATCCTTGACTCCTCCGCTACGCCACTTGTCAAGATGACAGGTACTTTATTTCTTCTTCTCCTTTATTCAAAAAATGAGATTCCCGGTTTTCTGCTCTTTTCGCTATCAAATGGGATTTGCCGGACTAAACCACGTCCACACCGCCGCCCCTCCCTCCATCCCTCCTCCCAGCCACGCTGTGTACGAGGAAAGCACCGAGGCTCCCATGCTGTGACCAATCAGTGTATCTACTACTCTCGCCGTGATTTAGGGGTCATCCATGAATAACACTTCATGCTGATGAATGGCTCTTGCCGGCTTTCGGCTCTGATGAGGGGTCTGCCGGCCGCTGATTGCAAACACTAATGAACTTACAGCGCCATTTGAAATTCACACGCACCAACAAAGTGCGGGGTACGTGCGTGGGAGTCTGTCCTTTTCTTCTCCGGGTGACTGGGAGGAAGACCTGGAGGAAGGGGCGGGTAATTGCCTTGGACTTAAGTGGAAACACTTCTCCGTGTAATCAAACCTCTAACCTTTTTAGAAAACTACTTTTCTTGATCTTCCATAGGGTGGGCATTTCGGGTCAGCTGAGTCACCCGAGGAGGTGGGAGTGCAAGACACTGCCTGGGAAGATGGATTCCTAGACAGAAGGGTGTAATTAAGGATTGCCACCCCCGGTAGGCGGCCAGTCCTGCACAGAGCCTTTCGAAAATGACCTGCCTTCTTTCCTTCCAGAAGTGTCCTCTTGTCGGAGACCTGAAAGCGCAAATGGCCTTCGGACTCCAGCGGGGGAAGGCTGCCCAGAATACTCAGGCTTCCTCACAAGCCCCAGCTCTGCTCTGTTTAGAACAAGTGTACGCCCCCGGGTTCAAGTACCTGGATCTCCAGCCAGTATCCACTGTCAGGGGCACACTGGGCAGACCTCTAAAGCTTCCACCGCCAGCACCACCCCTTCTGTTTCTCCTTTCTTCCCTTAGATTAGCAGCCCATCACTGTCCCTACCACAACTTGGTTTGCAGTAGGAGCGTTAAAGTTTACCGCCCTCCACGACACTGCCACTTTGTAAGTTTCCGCCAAAATTCAACAGGGAGGGGGATGTGGAGAGGGAGGGGGGAGATCACCAGCCCCAGGCCCCGCCCCGCCTCATCCTCACCCCTGGCAACAGAAAGCCCACTCTAGGAGCCTTTTTAACTGCACGAAGCTCCTGTTGTTCGAGTTTTGAAACACCAAACCAGGACTTTACGGAGCCGCTTCCTGGCTCCCTGCCTCCTGCCACCTCCAGACACCTTTCTGTCCCAGGGAGGCATGGGTCCTGCGGCTTGGAGAGGACCGGTGCACGTGGATCCTTGAAGAGGAGCGCCCAGGCGTTCCCTGGGACCAGCCAGGAGCCACCGGTTCAGTTGAGAGTCCCCAGGCCTGCCCAGAGCTGCTGCGGACCAGGCTCCCCGCAGCTGGCGGAGGGAACAGACTGCAGGCAAGCCCTTGGCTCCCACCTTCCACTGGAAAGGAACTTGAGAGCAAAGGACGCCACCAATCAGTACTTAATTTGACCTGGCCGGAATCAAAGACATTTGTGCTATCAACGTTCAAAAGAACAAATCTAGCAATCGGGTAAAAAGGGAAAAAGGCTGAACCTTTCTCATGTTTTTTCCAAAGTTTAGCGTGGAACTCGCAGAGACTGTGAATTCAAATTAGAGAGTCCATGCCCACAGTATGAGTTCCCAAAGACGATAAGCCACTGAATGCAAGGCTGGGCTTTGTAAAGGCTTGGCAATAGAGAATCCGACCCGGCTCTATGAGTGTTAATGATTTAAAGACCTTAGGGCACATCTTTCTGGAACAATCTAGAGTTGCCCTAGGATGGTACAGCCTCTTGACTGCCACATGAATTTCACACTTCAAAAAGACTAAGGCAGCAGGCTCGCATGAATTACGCCGTCCTGTCTTCATTATCGTAAGAAGTTTGTTGATTATGAATGTACGACTCCAGATAGTACAAGAATATCAAGTAAACGTCCCCCAAATCAGCATCTTTGGCTTGATCATAAGGAAAATCTGAGGATTCTTTATAAATCACCGTGTAGCTCGGTTTCTACAAAAACATTCTGTGAGTGTAACTTTTATAATTGTCCGAGAAGCAAAACCCCTCTTTTGTTCTTACCTATGTTGATATCAGAGCACACAATAAAGACACACTACCCCAACCCAAAGATGCCAAAACATAATAGCTGTGTGCAGGGGAAGATGGGGAGGGGAGGTGTTATTTCAGCTCTCCTTTTATTTTAAAGCCTCATTAAGACTACTGATTAATAGAGAAAGAAAGCAAGGAAGTCATACAATGTAGAAACGGTAGTAAATCTTGAAGACCGTCTCTAGCCCACATTCCTGTGAAGTTATAGTCAAGGCTTTTCATGTTGCTGAACCTTCACACTAAGAGGATGCACTAAAAACAATAAAAACCCCACAGATCTCTAGAACTCATCAATATAGCTCTCCCTGTTTAGTGCCCAAGTTTTGCTGGGGACAGACCATGCAGGTGTCACCAGCATTTGTCTGCTTCTGCAGGGCTCAGCCTATAAGTCAAGCAGTCTCTGTATGTTCAGCTCTCCTCCCCTCTCCCCTCCCCTCTCCCCTCCCCTTCTCTCCTCTTCTCCTCTCCCTCTCTTTCCCTCTGTGCTCTTCTCAGAAGTCCTGTCATTTGAGCCCCTTAGGAAACGTTGGCTGGCAAAACCAACCCACACCAGGGCTTCTTGCTCCAAATGCATCTCTGGAAAGCCATGAAGCTGCTGGGTATGCAACCATCCCTACTCTGCCTTGTGGCTGAGCTGCTGTCAGGGGAGGGAAAGATGGTGAATAGCTTGCTTTGGCAGCAGTACAAACTGGAGTAGCAGAAGAAATCCAAGTTGTTGCTGCCTGTGGTGCCCTGAACAGCCAATTGCCCAGCGTGGCTTGGAGATTTGGTAGTCTTAACACAGCTGGTCTGATCCATGCATGGGATGATGACAAGAAGCTGGCTGCATTGATCTCCTTCCCTCAGTCTCTCCCTTTTCCTGTGTCCTTAGCAAGCATTTAAAAGTGACAGGAACCTCTAGATTCCCTTTGGGGTTAGGAAGAACCTACCTGGGCCACCAGAACTGGACTAGGCTAATAAAAAACAGTGTCTTGACCAGCTTCTGAGCAAACAGCCCTCCTCTCTGGTGTTCTACTCCGCCTCATGCCAACCTCTGTCACATGTATGTGGCCACACTAGGTGATGCTTGTCCTCTCTGGGGGATGTCCTCTTGTCCTGAGATCCAGCCTGGAGCTAAGGGACTGGATGGCAGCTGTTCCCACCTTCCTCTGATGGAGAGCAGATGTCACCAAAGCCCACTTTCTCTTTTGACTTGGAAATCTTTCCAGCACACAGAAGGGAAACCCTGAGTCAGGCAGCTGTGGAATTTTCTCTGGATAGCATAGACATAACTCTAATTTGAAGGCCTTCTCTGGACTTTTTCTGCTTTAACCATGAAGACCTGCATAAGGACCCAACTGCCATGATAGTACTGACCTGCTGCAGGTCTGCCACTTCTCCCACTTAAGGGATCCTAGAAGCTAAGAAGTTGGCAGAAAGGATGTTGACAGCTAAAACTTAGACACTAGAGCAACCAACCCACCCATTGAAAAGCCCAGGAAAGCTATCAAACCACAGATCTCCCTGAGGGGTTAGCCTCAATGAGAATAGGGAGCAAGTGGCCAGTTGAACCCCATGGACCTCGTACAACAAGCTAAAGGCTTGGTGGTGCCTGAGAGGACTCTGAGGTCTAGGCACCTAAAATCTTCTTAACTATCAAATTAGTTGATCTACAATAATTCCCAGCACTAGAACGTGACCTTCCTACACAAGTCTCTGAAGTTTTCATCAAGAGCTCTCAAGACTGTTCTTCACTCACAGAAATAACTTTTTTCCTTTGGCATCTGGTCTGCCAAATTCAAATGAATTTACCCAAAGTTTGTGGTAGAAAATAAGTAGTAGAAAATATGCTTCTATTACCTCAATTAAAGCAACACAGGCTTCTCTCAGTTGGCCACATGTTGGAGCCATGAAGCGGGTTGGTGATGAGACACCGTATCCTTTGGATTGGACCTTGTGTTCCCAGCCCATTATTTTGTGCTGTTGAGTTTAGCAAACAGAGCTTCTGGTGGCTTTGACCTTTGGCGTGGAGCACAGGTGTGGGGCAGACCCCTAACTGCCCATCCAGTTTTGCAAAGGCACCATAAAGGGCCACGGGGCCTATGAAGGAGTTTGACTACCAAACCATCTTTAACATGAAGCAGTTTTCATACAAGTGTTGAACACACGCCACATGATTCTACATGGGAAGACAGACTATTTATAAGGAATAGTTATTAGGGAATGCCTTTTAAACGCATACTTGTTACAAAATGGAGGAGTTTTAGTAGCTACTAAATACAGTGTGTTGGCGGTAGGCACTCAAGTCTGTCGTGCATTAATGACATGGAAGGGCAATTTTGTTAAGAAAAACTGCATGCTTCCGCTATGACAGGGTCTGCTTTACAAATTAATTTGTAAATATAGATTAAACTATAGGCATCGAGTTAACATAGTTGAGTAGGAAATGAGCTGAGCATCTTTCCAAGAAAAGCTCAACTCTTTCTCCTCTTATTGGTGCCTCTTTAGTCTGGAATATCCTTGATCCTGGATTGCCTTGATTTTAAAACCTTGGTTAATGTTATTCTCCCTAACAGGGTTTCTACTGTACTTTTTGTGTGTGTCAGTGATGGCGCTTCCTTCTTTGGTGTTACTGTTTGTTTGTTTGATTTTTTTATGGATTCTTCTCAGTAGAATTTCACAGCAGTTACAGAAATGTACTTAATCGCCTTAACCCACAGGTTCTAGCTCCTGGGCTAGCCTGTAGAACACACTTAATAAATGCTTGAACTAATGGATAAATACAAGATTAAAATGTTTTTATTACATCAAGTCATCCTGACTTTCTTTTCAAAAAAATCACAAGCCATAAAATAAATTTAGCCTGAAAAAGTGTATTATTAAGTATATTTCTCTATTTCTCTGACAGTTCTCTTTCATGATACACAGCTGTGGAATGCTAGTCACTGTGGAGAGTCACCTGTGAGTTAGCTTCTCCTTCTTTAGAAACATAATCAGAAGCAAAGGCAAAAATAACGGGACAAAGCAAAGAATAAATTTTATTTTTCTCCCTTGCAGGAAAATTAAGTACTTACTGAAAATTGGGGAGAAAGGTCATGAGCATCATACCAAAAGATATTCTTAAGTATTTCATATTAAAAGTGGTATTATTATAACACTTTTATTGCCTTGGTGTTATTTGAATGGTCAGAAGTATAAAGCTTGTGGTGGCTACTTTGCATTTCTTCAAGACAAGGGTTCAGCTGGTAGTGGGGAAACAGTCTCTGTTTGTTCCTGCCTGCTCAGGATGACTGTTTCTAATTGATCTGGCAAGGAATTTAGTTGGAGATGGGTATGTGGCAACCACAGTACAGAGTCTGTGTGCTTTGTAAAGTGATAACCATATGGGCCTTATTTGAAACACTGGAGGATTTTTCAACATGAACCTGGGTTAAACTGAACTATAAATCCAACTCAAATATATACATCCATGCTGACAAATTCATCATCGTGTTGGATAGACTCAACCCATGCTCCCCTCAGATTAATAAAGATGATGACCGTGGATCACACATGCAAAGGGTTCTCAGCGATAAAGTATCACCGTGTTATATGTTGCACTGTTGAAATGCAAATCGCACATATTAAGCAGTTATTTTCCACTGCTATTACTTTCAACGGAATGGAAATGTTTAAAAAAATCTCTCAGTAAAGAAAAGGGATATATAGTAAAATCTATTTCCTTTTATACCATGTCCAAGTACACTCTGCTATCCTCAAGAAGATTTAATTAAGCCAGCTCAGCTGAGCGGGAAAGCAAAGTGGCTGGAAAGTTATTGCTTATGGAAACATATTCAGGACATATGCAAAATAATGTATTTACTATTCTTCATTTAGGGCTTTGAGCCACCAGGAAGGTTAAGAAAATGCAACATAATTCTGTAACCTGCTTCCCCTCTTTCTTGAATATCAAATTTCGAGCTGACACTTTGTTACAGATAATAGTACTAAGTTCTGGATGTTGATGGCCCTTCCCTTGCAGCTTTCAAACCGCCTTGAAAAAGATACAGTTGCTTTAATTAAAAAGGCTTGCACAGGACTAATCCCTCTTGCCGAGAAAAGAAAAGTTTTAAGCAATCTTTTCTGCTCCGAGAGAGAAAGGCAGACAATACCATAACAGATCAGAAACATAAGCTACAGTGTGCAGCCAGGAGCACAGCAGGGAACTGAATACCGCTCCGACTGTGTCATTTTTTAATCCCCCATCCCAGTTTTCCCCGTCTGACCTCATGCTGAGATGAAGTTATCACAGACGACAGCTTCACTCTCACCAATGAATCCAACCCTGGATCTGTATTATCCTCAGCAGATCAAAACACCGCTTTCATCAAATAGCATTATCTGCATAAAAGGCATGCAATTGCCCGATAATTTCACCCAAACTACACTATTCATTTAAAGGACAAGAAGAGAAATTAATTCATTCCTTTTGGGAGGTGGCCGAGAAAAGTGAGACTCACGGAGAGGCAGGGGCTGGAAAAGCTAACTTTCCCTCGTCACTCATGGGAACTTTTCTGTTTTTAACACAAAATCCCAAGAAGGGGTCCATTTAAAAGTCCCCCTACTCCTGTGCTTTGAGATTAATTGTTGGACCAATTGGGTGCAGTCTGAGTGACAAAACTGTAAGCTCTGTAGAGACTGGCAGTGGGAAATGACAAAGCTTGCTGATGTCATTAGCCATGCTTCCACGAATCCCAATAAAAACATCATAGCTAGTAAAACTGAAGGAGCATAAGAATTAGCTGGACGAGTGCGTGGGGCTTAACACAGTGTCATACTGGGATGGGAGCTCTCTTGCTGGAAGACCTTTCTGAAAGACCCAAGAAGCTTGGGTTTCTACAGGAGGGAGACGACTGTTGAACACCTTTGAGTGGATGCTCAGTAGAACTTTCAAAAATCCTTAATAGCAACATTAACTTTATTAAAAGAAAAACACTACAGCTTTTCTTTCCCACAGTTCAACCTGTGCATTCCTTAAATTCATGGAGCATATAAATTGGTATCCTGGACCCCCTTTATAGTGGCACCCGATTTCTTATCGAATGACATCAGTTGTTTTATTCAGCGTGCCATGCTAGGTGAGAGCAATCAGACAGAGCCACTGGTGTCAAGTAAGTGGGATTAGGAAGAAACCCTAGAACCGTGGGTGTGGGTGACCTAGAATGCATACGTTGCTGTCCTAATAGTTTTTACTCACCAGAATTTTAATGATTTAGCTTGAGAATTAACCCTTTGGTTCAGCCTTCCCCAAATTTACTCTACTAACTGATACCGCAAGAAATCCATCCTGACTCCGACACCCTCATCTCTCAGACAACATCCACATTAAAAAAATGTGTAGGACAAACATTTGGGAGTGTCTGAAACAAGAACAGCATAAACACGCATCACACAGTAGCCCGAGCATAGTCATGACTGTCCCCAAGATGAGGACAGGAACACCAATTTTTCTTTTGAAAGAAAGACTCCGGTTCTGCTAGCGATTCATCAGAATACAATATTTGTCAGCACTGACATTTTAATTACATGTATGTGTTCTCTAAAACACATACATGGAATTAATAAATCGGTTATTTTCCCACAAACCAGCTCCCTGAAGCTACAACGTCATACTGAAGTGTTCTAAGGCAAAATGTCTATGTAGCCGTATGGTCTGCTTGGTAGTAAAGTTCAAATTCGTGTTTCCAAAATACAGCTTCATGACATACTAATTATGTGAAATTTAATGTGATTAAGCGTTAAACGATGGTATTTCCTTGAATTTAATGATAGTACTATTTTCATGTCAAATTTGATTACAAGAACCAGTGTTCAGAGTGAGCTGTTTAAAATCCCAAATCATTAGCAGATCATTTAGGATTTTGTCTCAGAAAACGTCTCATCTGTGAAAAATCAACTAAATACATATATACAGAGATCTTGCTTTCACATTTTAGCTGTGAATGGTTGTGTGTGGCTGATCCTGGAAGTTACAGTTTCGTCCGAAGATGCCCGAGGGGAGGTGTTCACACTATCAATGCTAATACTACTTTCAACATACAGACTCATGGCACACTCCAACCCTGGGCTCAGTCTCCTCAAAGTCCATCATGGACCATTAGATACGTCTGAAGTGGACACAGAAAGGCAAACAACTTCCTTAAGGCTTTACAACTTAAATAAAATGAAGAATTGATGTCTTCTTTCTTAACGTTCAGTCCAAAGAGTTATGTTTGGGTAACACGTAATTGATTCCTCTTGGATATCAAACCTGGATCATTCCTAATTTCAGTCATAGGATTTTGCAACTAGGAAGGCAAAAAGTCTTGGAGTTGTTCTTTCATTTAAAGGAGATAGCAGAAACAACACCTCTCTCTGAGTAAAACCTTTTTAAAAACACTTTTAAAATTTATACTTGTTTGTATCTTGTGGGAGGGGTGGAGGACAGTTTTCAGGAGCCCATCCTCACCTGACACCCTGTACATCCAGGAGATTAGCCTCGAGGCATCAAGGATATCATCTCCTAAGCCACCTTCCTGGCCCAGGAAAGACATTCTTGTTGCCTAAAACTTTGGCTCGCTTCTTATGTGCTAAACTAAGCTTGATTTGGTCGGTCATATAATCACTGCCATAAAAAAATGTTGTAGATGAAGGCCAGTACATGGCCAAAGTCTCCTGAGGGATAAACTAACTCCTGTGGCAATTTGATATTTTATTTTTCTAATGCAGATGCAGCTCTGATTTTTTTTAAAAAATTGGATTAGGGGTAAATGTGAAAAGCCCACCAGGACTTCCCAGAGTAGAAGGTAAGGAAAAAACTTCTAGCACAGCTATTGAATTTAACATTTAATGCTTTTCCCCAGCCTTAACCTCCACATACAACACTTTTCATCCAAAAAAAAAAATCTATGAAGGACCAGGATTCACCTTCCCCTCTTTTATCCTTGGATAAGATATCTAGAAGGGGGAGAGAAAAAGTAGGCCATGAGAAGATTACAAACTAAGAGTCTATAAAAGAGGAAGGAAACTGGCGGGGGGAGGGAATAGTGCCTGCGAGAGTCCTGGCATCATATGCTGCTGTAATGGAGGTGCCCACTGCCATTTTGACTCTCTACACACTGGGCAGAGAATGCTGGACCTTGTCTCAGGAAATTGCCTGTAAGATTTGGAAACTGGAGTTAAAACAGGCTGGATACAGGTAATATTTATTTTTAAACTTATTAATAGTCACCCTGGATTTATTTTGAAGACTTTTTTGGTCAGTCTCACTTTGTATATTATTTCATATCTCATGCTTGCCCGGAGTTCACTTTGGGGTCCAGGTTTACAGCAATCCCCTCTTGCTTCAGCCTCTTGCTTCAGGGACTTGTAGGCATAAGCTATCACATCTGGCTATTTCTATAATTTTAAAGATGATAATTTTACTATAATTTGAAGATTGTCTTCATAACAAATAAGCTGTAAAAATATGGAACCATTTTAAGGTTATTTTCTTTTACTTATTAGTTATGTCTCTCTCTGGTTCTCTAGCATGTGTGTGCATGTGTGTGTATGGTGTGTGTGTATGGTGTGTGTGTATGATATGTACATGTGTATGCATGTGTGTGTGTGGGCACTTGTGCATATGGAGCCCAGAGGGTAGCTTTACAAAGTCTGTTATTTCTTCTCATGGTTACATAGGTTCCAGGGACTAAAATCAGAGCGTAAATCTTGCATCTCTTACTCATTGAGTCCAACTTATTGACCACTACAGCAACTTTTACTTAGATATATTTTTATTTTCAATGAAATTGTAATATACTTACATCTTTTCTGTCCTTTCGTTTCATCTCTCCAACCCCTCACATGTCTCGTCTCCTCTTGCTTCTCTCTTAAATTCATGTCTTCTCCTTTTCATTAATAAATAAATACAGTCTGCTCACTCTGTATGTTGCTACTTGTATATCTTTTCAGGGCTGATCCATATTCAGGTACTAGATAGCCAATTGGTGTCTTCTTCATTAGGAAAAACTCTTTGTTTGATATATATATGTATATATATACATATATATATATATATATATATATATATATATTACAAACACATATATGTATGCATATATGAGACAGAGTTTCTCTCAGTGTCTGGAACTCGCTCTGTAGACCAGGCTGGCCTTGAACTCACAGAGATCCGCCTGCCTCTGCCTCCCAAGTGCTGGGATTAAAGGCGTGTGCCACCACCATCACATCTGGAGCAATATTTTACCGTATCACCTTTAAACTATCTTATCAGCATCACCTCTTAGGAAAGCACATATACAGTCCTAGGTCCTGCCTTAGCTATTCAGAACCAGAATCTCCAAGGATGGAACCAACACATTAACTGTGTCTTAAGTTTTCTAGAACATCTTTATACACAGAGTAGTTTAAGACACACTGTTCTGGGCTAAATTCTATAGCAAATTAATGAATAGTTTATCTCTTTTTCTCCAGATGTTTTTAAAAAAAAAAGTCATTGCAAAGAAATTTAATTATTCTTGGAAGTGAGAGATTGCCATTTTAGAAACCAAATCTCACAACATAAAGAGGGTAAGAAATCTTTCTAGAGAAATTCAAGCTGAAAGCTCAATGATACTTCAAAGTGACGTTCTTGATCATTTTAAAGCATAGTAGGAAGAGTAACCTAGAACCTGGGAGAGTAGTATCCACCATGTCAGTAACTCTGTATATATTGTGCTGACTGGAGTACATCACATAATTCCATGATCAGGTTCATGTCAGAACACATGAAGCCTTGGGTTCAATCTCCAGCGTGGTAGTAAAATGAACAAACAAAGAAACAACAACAAAAACAAATGAACAAAACCGCACAAGTTTTGCTGGTTACACTGTTCAATGTTGTGTCTGTTATTTAAAGTTATACTAATTTTAAATGAACTTTTTAGTATATACTAGTCTTATTGTCAGAAATGAATGAAGTTTCCATGCATGGAAAGGGAATCAATTCAAAACATATGCCTTTCAAGAAAATTCCAGAATAAGACTGTCAAAAAAAGCAAAGAGATACCTCTCGACACTTGGTATTTATGAGTCTGTACCTGATGTTGCTCTCAGATGATGCTCAGAAATGATGCTCATGATGAAGGTCCTTGAGTTTCTTTAAAACATAAAGCATCATTTCTCCACACCACATCACCGATTTCCTTTACATTTGTTTATCTAAGTGATATGACTTTAACAGGAAGCATTTTATTTTATTTTTTTTACAAGAAATATTTTATACAGAAGGGTAGAATCCCATTTCTCCATACACTATAAAGTTTAAGGGTTTTATTAGGAGGAATGGAGAAAGTATTCAAATAAATCTTTCTGCTCTGTCACTAGTGCCATTGTCACACTCTCCCAGGTCCTCGCCTACTCTCCTTCCTGCTAACTCCCATTTCCAGCGTGAGTTTGCTATTGTGTTAAACAGACAGATGATCGACAGATAGATAATAGATGGTAGATGGAACATAATAGACATTATCTCATATGAATTTTCACAAGTATCTCCCCAAATGGCTACTACCATTCTCCCCATCATAAATTCAAAACACCGAAGAGTCAAGAATGTGCCCAGTGTCAATAGAACTAAGGGAAGTAACTTTGATTCCAAAGCTCAAACACATAAACAGGAATTAATATCTCCAGGACAAACTATTTTTTTCTGATGATAACTTCATTTCTGCACATAGAAATTCACTGGCTGAGGCACACAAACTAGAGTTTAATGAAAGAGAAATGCTTTCTCTTTCCCAATACTGGAGACCGACAATTTGGCCCCTGTGTACAAAACCTCCACCATTGTGCTACACTTTCAGCCCAGAACCACACAAAGAAATTGCCTAGGTATTGTTGTGAGGGTCTGGTTCTGAAGTTATAACTTCAAATAATTAAATGTGATAAAACCTTAGGTCCCCTTGTGACCATAGCATGATTATCCATTTTTTAATGTGTAATCCAGATTTATAACAAAATTGCCCAAACCCAACACATTCAATGCTTCCTTTACTCATTGTTCTGAAACCATTGCCACACTCAGTTAAGGCTGCAGTAGCCCACAGACTCCGTTCTGGAATGATCCTTCTCTCTTCCTTGTGGTCTATGAAAGTAAAACAAAAATCATTGTCTTAAAGTCTGGCTGCGGTTGGGGGAAGATAAATACTTGTCGCTCTGATAAAGAATTTCCAAGAGGGCTGTAACTGTTCCAAAGGCCTTTAGAGTCTAGAATTTGCTCATCTTTCTCAAAGCTTCAGGAAAGTTAAATGGGGTGAATTGCAAGCTTCCTCCTCCTTGAAATCACAGGTCATTGGAAAACTGTCTATTAGAGGGCACCTTGGGGAGCAAGTGTGGATAGTGATGGCTTCTGCGTGGTAGCAAACCAGTAATGAACCTGTTTAATCACTTTGTGTGAATAACAATAGATCATGGTGGGAGGAAAACCACGCATCTGTACTGGCCCCGGTGCATTCATTCTTGAGACTTTTAATGGGTTTCTCTTCTATTTCATCATACAGTAAAAGAATACCCTTATACGGTTTACCCGACTAGTGCTTTGCAATGACAGAATTTAACACAAATGGCTAAAATCGGAGCGGAAAATAAAACAGATATCTAGCTGTTTCTTTAGAGGAAATGACATATTCATGATAAGAATGCTAACATTAAACATAAACATTAAACACATCTTAATTTTTAATGGTGACACCATATTTTTAAGTGACAGAATTAGTGTAATAAAAAGCCAGACTCATATTATATTCATAAACAGGAAGAAAGACGATGACGGCTTCACCTCACTCTCTCCATTTACGTTTCTCGTCCTAACAGACGCATATTAGTGCAGCCCAAAGTATTTTGCTGTGACCTGCAGTGACTGATCAACTGTTAAATGATTGATTATAGTGGTCACATTAATTTTACATGTATAGACATGCCATATGTTCAGGGTTAAGTTGTAGAAAGCAATCCTTTGTCCGTTCTTTTTATTTTTTTCACTCCCCGCCACATGTATATTTTATATTTACTTCAACATGGTTCATGTAACAGAGAGCAATAGAAATAATTAAATTCCATGTGGGTTTTTCAGGTGACCTGGCCAGAGCTATTTCATTTTGCTAGCATGTCTAACAAAAGGAGCACTTAGTCAAATAACAATTTCTTTTCATCTTCGGGTTGAACTTGCCACGGCCAGAGGAGTAGAAAGTCCCCTCTGTAGGCTCTCATCTTAGGTTCTGAAAGCATCCAATGAGATGGTGTTATTAACCTTGAGAGGTTTGCATTTATGAGTTGTATCTCCTGGTTTTCTAACCAGCGGATGTTCTTGCCTTTCAACTCACATTGCAAAAATCAAAATTGTTTTAAGTTAAGTATTTTAGTCATAGGCATAGCCAAATAATCAGGCAAAACGGCGCTGGAACCTTGTAACTTCGTCTTAATTGTAAAGATTTCCTGACCCCTGAACAGCTCCAAAGACAAAGGAAAATGAATGCAGGTTTACATACTTCCTTTTCCTCTTGTGATGCTTGATGCTCAGTCACCACTTTTTATTTGAAACTGACTTGCTTTGAAAAATCTGCAAACTGAGTCTCAACTAAGAAAGCAGAATTCTTAAAAAAAGTAGCCTACATGCAATTTATGTGAAGCCTTAACTTATTCCCAGGTTACTTAAAGCCATAGCACAGTGTATTGGTGGCTATGGTAACATTAAATTGGCTTTAACGAGAATTGTGATTTGTGTGTGTGTTTGATCCATACTCCTACAAGTATCGATCTAATATGGATCATCTTTTTTATTCTCAAATTTTGTCAGGAATATAATGAGTGGAATTTCTCCACATTCATCTGGTAAAGTGCTCTGACATAGCACTTTAACTTGGTGAAATATTTATTTACAAATGCCATACTTTCTTTAATCTTTGATGCTTTTTATATCCTCAAATATGAAATTCTGAATTATACATTGCTCTTACAGTTATAATTTCTGAAACCATGCACTCCCTATAGCATATTTAAGGGAAATGTATTTCTCCTATATTTAGATAAAGTACTACAATATGTTGTGGGTCAGTATAATCTTCTATGTATGTCTGGATTCCTGTGTAACTTTATGAACAGAGTAGGAAGTTTGCAACAGTAATATATAGAGTTGCATGTGTGGAAAACTACACACATGTGTGTGTGCATCCTAAAATATCTATGACTTTATATGTGATCTATCTATCATCTATCTATCTATCTATCTATCTACCTATCTATCATCTATCTGTCTATCTACTTGTCTACACACACACACACACACACACACACACACACACACCATTCTTCTATATTGTTTCACAATTCACCTGTCTTTTAAGTAAGCAGACTACAGCCTTTCTGTAGTACGTAATCTTGAAGGAGATGCTTTTACAAATCTGAGGGTGAACTTTTTCTTTTTAAATGAAGTCTAATTTTTACCTAATACATATCCACACTTTGTGATAGTTAGACATCTTCCCAACTGATTGAAGATGGTGCAATACTAACCTTTGCTTGGGACCCACCTTTGCTTTTCCCTTTCTAATTACCCACTCTTCATACTTACAGCTTTAACATCTGTTTCGTTTTGTTTTGCTTTTTTTCTGAATGGGTAATCCCATGTGTATTTTTCCCCTTCTAACTAGATGGCATCAATAATTTTAGTTACTTAACAATTTTAGTTACTATGTTCCTCAATTTTTTGATAATACACATTTTAAATGTCTGATTTTTTACTTTTTTCAGAATTTTGAAGGATATATTCTGATTAATCTCTGCTCGAATAGAGTTTTGAAACTAAGGCATACTGCACACTTAATCGATGCTTTTTTCTTTTTTGTATCATACATTATGTACTATAAATAGCTTTCCTATCTGTAGCATAAATATTCTAATATAAATATACTTTGAGTTTTACTCGAATCATTTGAACACAGTTTCATTACTTGCTCAATTCATGTTTTGGCTTTACACATTCGCAGCATTTTTATTTGATGTGCATGATGTGAATGCAAAATGAGTCACCACCTTTATCCTGGGTGGGGCTGGCTCACTGTCACCTGGGAACATAACCTTTATTCCCTATATTTCCATTTGCTTTGTTGCCAGAGATCTTTCTAGGTGGCCTCAAATTAAAGCATTTTTCTCCCTTGTGACCTACTATAATTTTTTTGTAATGTGAATAATTGGAATGACAGAATTAATTTGAGTATGAAAATATGAGGGAAAAGGTCTATTACATTTTACTAAAATTAATTGTCAATTTTATGAAACTAGATGGAAAGAGAAAGCCAAATTTCATAATGTCAAATCAAAGTTAATTTCTTAAGTTTCTCAAGGAAAAGTAGCAGCTATTACTTAATGATCTAGAAGGATAAATTAAAAGAAGCAAATGTTCCCTTCAAGGTACACATTGTAAATATGGATTTCCCAAATGCTCAAGTTTACTCAATCAGTTTTGGGTTGAAATGTAGGGTGACATTTCGTTCTGGGGACACACAAAAAACGAACAAGGGATAATGAGTTCTTTGCCTTTAGGCGAAATTGAATCTCACTACAAAAAAAGGGGAACAATAAAAACAAAGATTAATTATTTTTACCATAAAGTTATTGAAAAAGAGACGGAAGCATCAAAGCTCAAATTTTACTTGTAAGTTTTCTATCGATAGCATAGCGGCAGAGAACACTTGGAAACACCCTATAAAAAGACCCCATAGAAAATGTATAGACAGAGCAAACTCTGTTACAATGCAGAGATGATTTACTATATAAAATGGACTTTCTGATTCTATTTCCCCAGATTATATCAAGATTATATCTTTTTGAACACAAATGAAAATAAGTTAAATTTTATTAACAAAGCCTTTGGTTTAATGTGCGCTAATAAACTACCTTATAAAACTGCTATAGTTATTAAAATGTATAGTTATTCATTCTTTGTACCACTGGTTTCAGAGTCAGCTTAACATACACACACACACATATATATAGATATATATCTCTATATATCTGCTAATTTTCTCATTAAATCCTCCTTAACATCCCAGGTACAGATAAATAGTTTTCACCCAAAGCAAATATTCATTTAATAACTTACATTTAATTTGTCAAACACATCCTCCTTAATTCATGTTTGGTTCCCTTAACATCCAAATATAATCACAGTAAAATGTATTTTAGCAAGAGAAAATTTCCGGAAAAAAAATAAGAAAATTACCCCACCCAAACTACTATAACTTTTCCACCCAAAGTTAATCTCTTTTTCTGAATATCCTATGTGGCATGCTGTATATAACCTAGATAACATTATTTAAAGAAAAAATTTCAAAGCCATTGCTTACTTGGTAAGTTCATTTTTGAAAAAGAATAATTCAGCAAACTTTATTCTGCTCTGGGAGAACAGAGATCCTTTTAAAAATGTAGCAAGTCGGTTCAGCATGATCTTTTCCTTTATGTTTTATTTAAAATGTTAATGGAGTAAATCCACAATTCACATAATTTATTTTGAAACACTTTTTGTTCAGAATAATGCATTGTAAGAACAGTGATATACAGGCAAAGTCCCTTAAAGAACATGCATCAATTCAGATGCCTTTTGAAGCATATTGCAAATGCCCTCTAACAGGGCATTACATAAATCATCTTATATGAAAAATTAACATGACATCAAATATTTATAAATATTAATGTGTATGTTAATATAACCAAAGCTGTAACAAACAATCATAACCTTGCCAAGTTTCCTAGGACAGGCGCTGCTGATAATGATATCCATTATCTCTGGAGGAACACACAATTATGAAAGTTGTGCACAGGATGCTATGTTCTTAGCTGCTTTTAAATTTGTCCATTAATGTCTACCATACATCTAACATTAACCCTTTGCACATATAGTCCTAATGAATACAAAGGAAGCTCCTGTGGATGAATGGTTTGAAAGTCATTTTTATTTAATCCCTTCCATGGGAAGCCCCCATTTTTTTTTAACATAACTTCATACATAATTGAGCTATAGGGTATCCTGCAAATCAATTCTCCCTGACTTATCTTATTAGCATGTGTTAAATACTATATATGCATCTGTATGTATAGAAACCCACTGTGCAATGGCAGATCAGTGATATGTGGCCCTGAAATAAAATATCTATGATATTCTCTCCCAGGAACACTCTCTATTAAAAGGGTCCATGTTGAGGACAAAGTAGAAGTATGGAAGTCTTGGGCTTTTATTGGCTCAGTCAGGTCAAGACTGTAGGGACATCTGACCAGAGAACAGGGGACTCTTAGATCATGTATGTTCAGCTACACAGTTTTGTTGTGAGCTTTTCTTTTCTCATCTAGGGTCAGTTGTTTTGGAAGTGTGTGGTCGATTTAGTTAGTGGTCACTAAAGCAGTGTGGTTCACACAGAAAAAGGCAAGGGCTCGGCAGGTCTGGCTGAGAATACCCCAGGCTTCCAAAGACAGAGCAAGAAGATAACATTACCATGGCACTAAGGCAGTTTTGAGCTGAAGATAGTTTGCTTCACAAAAAGAAATCTCACTGTGAGTCATTCTGATGCTGTCTGTCTAAATCTGTGCCAACGCTAGAACATTCTTCCATACTAAGGGACCTCACTTCTCTTCAAAATCAGACTCACCAGTGAGATAATGCGGGATTCTTTGATGGTGTCGTAGCTTTCCCTCCATCAGGAGATACAATTCAAGATGCATAGTGCAGGCCCGAAACCACAGAAAGTACCAACTTCTGTTTTTCTTACACATGCACCCCTCTGGTTAGTTTAATTTATAAATGAGTTATAGTAAGAAATGATAATAAGATAGAAAAAATATAATGGTATACTAAAACAGAAGGGTGGACCGAAAAGAACAACAGTATGCTAGAAGAAAAATCATACGAATGTGCTCATCTTTGTCCATATCCCACTGGGTTTGCTTTACCCTGTCAGATGAGGTCAGGCGAGTGACTGGCATGAAGTGAGGTGGCTGATGGCAACAGCACGATGCTGTGTGAGTCCACCATTGACCTGGTTGCACAACAGGAGGAGGGTTGTGGGTTTTGAGTTGTCCTGGCTCAGCAATCACGGTAATGAGGAAGGGCAGATCCCAAGAGCATCTCTAGTTCACGTTTTCAGACAACAGTTGACTACTAGTAACCAAAATCATGGGAACTGAATGGCAATTTCAAGGGACCACTTTATGGGACTTGAGTGAGAATCTCCACTATGTCATTAATGGGCAGGCACAGCTCTTCTGAATGTGGTTGAGAAACATGGTCTTGGTCTACTTTAAAGCTTTTTCTACAGGTCTAGGATGTGGGAATTGTTTGGGGGCGACTTGACTCTAGATAATAATGCTGATTCCACCTACTATACTCTGTGAAAAACTAAATATGAAATGAGCAATGTCTCAGGCATCAAAAATGTCTTCAAATAGCCAATTAGAGACTCATTTTATTGCAAATCTTGGAAACTGTGGTAGACTTTAAATGTGATTTTAACCTTAATATACATTTTAGAGCTAGTTATTTCAATCAGAGGTGAGATCAATACCTAATTGGCATCGCTTTTAAGTGGATGGGGATTCTGAATGCGATACAAAGATGAAGAGCAAATTTGCATACGAGCAGCTACCTTGTTATTTCTACATCATTCTTGGCTACATAATGGCCAAGTGTTGGCCAATCTAAGAAAATAAATAAATGTAAGTCAGATCATATCACGGCTTTAATTAAAACCCTGCAATGTCTCCAGTGGCACCAAGAGCAAAGGCCACACGGTCAATGACTCTCTAAGCCCCAAACAATCAGCCTCTACATTACCTCTAAGACTTCAACTTTCAGAACCTTCTTTCTCTTTCATTCCATTCCAGGCGATGTGATTTCCTTGCTTGTCCTTGAACATATGGAGCCTGTTTGGTACCAGGCACGGCCTCCTCCCTGGCTGGCTGGGCAGACTCCTTCCCTTTCATCACCTTCTCCAAGTCTGCCCTCACATATCTGCTTCTCAATGAGGCTTTACTGGACCACACCATTTACAATGACAAATGACCCGTCTGCCAACCACCGGCACTCCTGAGCTCATGCATCCAACTGTGTGTTATATTTTTCCATAGCTCTTCTTGATTTAGGACATCACAGATAATTTACCTGTTCATATACACATACATATACACATTACATATACAACCAGTATCTGTATTTATCCGTTGTCCTATCTGGGTTTGTTATTCTGCTTTAAGCCAACTCCATAAGCTTGTGATTGGTTTAAGGGTAGTCTTTGTTATGTTTACTGATAAATTGCCAACATGGTTGAGCCTGGGACACAGGAACTGTACATTAAATAAGTGCTGAATGAATCGATTGTGACTGCCAGAGCTAAGGCAGACAGTAAGAATAAAGGAATCAAGAGCATCCAAGAGCTTGGGAAGGGAGGTGACAGTATGATTTTTTTAAAAAAAATAGTTATTAATTAACTTTGGTCAGGTTGAGACTATCGCCACTTTTTGCCAGTGTCAGAATGAAAACTGGGGAAATTCTTTGAAGGTTTTAATTGGCTAAACTTACCCCACATGACTGGAGAGATGGCTTAGTGCTTAAGTGGAGGGCCCGGGTCTACCCCTGTTTCTGGGGTTCATCTTGAGGACAGTTTCTGGTCAGCTAACTTAAGCATTCTGTTTGTTCCTGTGCTCCCTCTGCCCCGCCTCGTGATTAGCTGTAGGGCATTGTTGACTCCATCTTTGGTATGGTAATTTCCCACCTGCCTGGGCGGATATCCTTATGCAGCTGCAAGGTATATAAAGATTTCCCCAAGGTTAAATAAATGGCATTTGGCTGATCTCCTTTCGAATGACCCAGGTCTCCTAGTGTGTTCTTTCAATCTCCAGGCCCTTGCCCACGCGTACGGTACAGCGGTGTGCCAACTGTACGGAGGAGGTAACACAGAATCGGGTGTTACACTTAAGAACACTGTCTGCTTTCCCAGAAGACCTAGGTTTAATTCCCAGTATCCACATGGCTGCTTATAACTGTCTATACCTCCAATTCCAGGGCATCTGATGCTCTCACACAGGCATACACGTGCCAAAACACTAATCAATGTTCATAAAATTAAAGTAGATCATTTTAGCCAGGTGGCGGCGGCACACACCTTTAATCCCAGTACTCAGGAGGCAGAGACAGGCGAATCTCTGTGAGTTCATGGTCAACCTGCTATACAAAGCGAGTTTCAGGAGACCCGGGGTACACAGAGAAACCCTGTCTTAGAAAACTAAAATAACAAAACAAAACCAAAACAAAAAACCTTCCCCCAAGTGAATCCCAGTCATATCAAAAGAATCCTATATTTTACACCTTCCCAAACCTTCTCCTATTCACTTCAGGGCCTTACCATCTCATTAACTGTTTGGTTCTCCTTTTGGAGAGGTTCCCAAGGCAAAGAACAGGTGTGTGTGTGTGGGGGGGGCGCTAATATACAAACTGAATTATGTTAATCTTGAACTTAATTTTGCCTCAGTTTTTGGTTTCGCTGTAAACTGAGTAGGACTCTTCATCTTTGCATAATAAGTAAAATCACCGGAGCAAAAGAAAGATGAGCAATTCTTTCGAGACCCATCAAAAACATGAAGCCATAACTGGCTTCATATTTGGAAAAGAGACAGAGAACCCTGACAGAACCACGCAGTGGGGGAACCCCTGCGCTCTCACTGATGAACTATGGGAAGCTCAGAGCAGACAAACGTCAGAGAGAAGCAGAGCAGGACATGCAGTGATGGGATAACTCAACAGTTTAGTGGGTGTCACCTCTGAGATCGGTTCCAGGTCCTTATGGCAAACACAAAAGAATTATGATCTCATACTACTTGTGGAGAGAAGGAACCGTTGCGAAATACTCTAGACCTTTATGCCCTTCTGAGCAAGTTCTGTCCTCAGGAGAAACTATTGTATGGAAATTGAGTGCCCTAGTATTTTATTAGAGCCCTGTCTGCTCGGGGGAGGGGAAACAGTCTTCGGTCGCTCCTACAGCCATCCTCTCCCACAGAGTGACAGTGAGGGGGTGGGAGAAGGGAAGGTGGGGGAGGGGAGGATGCGCAGGTGAAGTTCATCCACTGGAACACGTGTTTCCGAAGACACTGAGACCTAATCTTAGGTCTAGGTCTATGGCGTTCTCCCTCCTCCCTGCACCTCGCTAAAGGCCGAGATGCCGCACTTTTCTCTGTACCTAGCATTTCGTGGATGCCTTTCAGCAAACCTTCATTCCAAATCTGACAGGCATTTTTCACACATCTGAGCACAGAAACAAACATTCTTGACAAAATATTAGCAAGTCAAATCCAATAATGTATCAGGGAATCACACAGCATGACCAAGTGGGACTCATCCGAGTTATACAAGGCCGGTTCAAAGATGGATTAATACAATCCATCCCATCAACAAGTTATTGAACAAAGGTCATGTTATTATATCAATAGGTGTACAAAAAATTTGACAAAATCCGGCATCCACTCATGGTTAAAAGTTGTTGACCAGGCATGGTGGCACATACTTTTAATCCCTGTACTTGGGAGGCAGACTAGGTCAGTGGTACCGACTAGAGAGCCCTGAATTAGATCCATATAATTACATAGTTAATCTCCAACAAAGAACTGAAGGCATTGGGATGGATTGTTTAAATAAACAGGTATTCATATGAAGCAAATGAATGTAGATACACCCTTCCTCCAAATTAATTCAGAATGGATTTAAGACTTACGTGTCAATGCAAAACTATAAAAGTTCCAGAAGATAGCACAAAGGATGTTCTCAATGACTTTGTGTGTAGTAATGCCTTTATGTACAACACTAATGACATTGTCCATGCCTTTATTAACAAATATTATCAACAGATAATTAATAAACTGGGATTAACTATGATTTAAAAATTTGTCCTAAAAAACACAACCTCAAGCGAATGAGAAAATAAGAGAAGAAACCTACAGAAATTGCCTCTAAAAATGGATGGTTAGACAAAGAAGATGTGAAAAACAACAATATGAAAACAAACACCCAGCAAAATGGATCCAAATGTTAAAAGGCCACACTAAACAGGTATACACATGTCAAATCAGATACATTGTTGGAATTATGCAGTATCTGTATTCAGATAATACGGTTATACTCCCCACCATCACCAAAACACAAGTCAGGATACTGACTTTGGATGTGTGGAAGAGAAGTTGTGAAGTGCTTCCTGTAAGTCAAAGGTCAAAGTTTATCACTCAAGGAGGTTTTATAGATCTATGATATCATTGTTAATCATGTACCAGGTACAGTTAAAAAATTAACCTACATTATAGCTATGCATCTACAAGAGAAAACAGTACATATGGGTGTTGGTATAATCTGTGATTTCTGGTATCCATTGTATTGTTGGAACACAAACCCTATGACTAGGGGATGTATATAATCATTTCCCCACAATCCTAATGCAGTATGTACAATGAGTATTTTTTTCCTGTGAATACTTATGTAGTTCTGAATTCTAAAAAAAGCACATACTCGTATATACTTCCCTTGCTAAGAAAATGGCTATCATTTGTCCAACCCATTGTATGCTATATATTTCCATATATTCATGGAAATGCATTTTATTTACACGTGCATATTTATGCACGTCCTCTTCATTGTCAGTTCATTGGAATTTACAGTTTCACATGTGGAGGATAATGGCATGGCTATTCGTGCTGTGGCCAAGAAGAAATAAGGCGAGAAGAGGGAGGAAGAAGTTCAGGGTTATTAGGAGTACTCTAAGCGGACGTCTAGCTTTCTCAGCGAAAAGAATGCATCTATTCAGGCCACTCATTCTAAAGTCTGTTCCCGGCTACTGCTTTCACTTGACACACAGTTTTAACAAGCCCGTTTATGGCTTTGAAACGTGAAGGGTTTCAGATGCAGAGAAGAAATACTTAAAAGAAAACTTTAAAAAAATATTAAAAGTAGACAGAATTGCTGAAAAACAGCCAGGTAGAGTGACTTTTGTTAATATAAAGGCCAAGTGTCTGGCCATCTTTTAGTATTTGTAAGAGCTCGACTCTTTAATATTTATAATGATGGCTCTGAATCATTAGGAAAAGGTGAAGTTATGTGTCTATCTTAGCATAGTCTGGACAAAAAAATTTTAAAGCAGTTCATTTAGATAGAGTTCCATCAAAATCATTAAAAAGTAGGAAGAGTGAATCCTCGCGTTTTTAAGGCACAAGAATTAATTGTATGTTAATTTATTCTTCCCGTCTTTCCCACTCCTCTTTCTTTCTCCTTCTCTCTCATGTCTACCCTGTCCCTTTCTTTCCATTACTCCCCCCACCTGCTCATTTTATATACGTATAATAATTATTTGGGGCTTGATATTGACTTTACTATGAAGGTAGACTTATATTTAAGACAATATAGAGATAGTAAGATTTAAGTCCTTGAAAATAATCTTACATTTTCATTTCTTACATTGAAAAAGTACTGGTTTATATTCATCATTCATTTAAGTTCGGTCAACTCTCAATTATCTCTGGTAATAGAGAGAGTAGGGATAAAATGAACAGGTGAAATCTATTTCTAGTCCCCAAACACAACTTTCAATCTCTTGCTTCTGAATTCTTTGCAAGAAGCACTGCTAACTCTCTTTCCCCTTCTTTGTAGACTCATTTCAATTGTGGGATGACCTAAAAAAAATAAATAAATAAAAAACAACCGAGATGAGAAAACCCAAATCTGAGGACGATTTCAAATTCTTCCTAAAATTAAGATAGTAAACATAATCTATAACTTTTTTCTTTCAAAAAAAAGTTGGACTGCTTTTCAGACATTGCCTCTGAAACATGGGTCCCCACCAAAGGAGAGTCAAATGTTCTTCATTAAAGACCATTTCTTCTAAGTATAAATGTGTTTTAACCTTCAGATTAGCAGTTGGATTTTTAAACATAATATCTTTATATATTTTACAGTTTGCAGAGAGGGAGGAAAAATAAGTATTGGTTTAATAAAATTATTAACTACAGAATTAAGACTACCTCCAGACAGCCAGCATCAGGACCCGTTTCCCAGCTGCTCCTTAACTAGCAACAGTACCGACTTCTTTTCGTAGAGCGAACAGCATTTATCCTAGGAAGAATCGATGCACAGCCGAAACTCCAAGGTCTTAGCAGCTAATCCTGAAGAACATCCCTCAGAGGAGATACTGGTGTGGCAAAAAAACACATGTCCAGGATGAAAAGAATGAGACAACGCATACACTCAAATCTGTGTGCAGCCTTCATGTCTGGCCTTCAATAAACACACACACTCAAATCTGTGCACGGCCTTCATGTCTGGCATCTAATAAATACAGGAGGGTGAGTACTCAGGTTAGCTCCCCTTGTCCCAGTGGAAAAGCTACATTAAACAAAGAGAAAACACCATCCTCACAGACACATAGGGAAAGGACACTATAATTTCACCCACATTGTACTGAGGGATGTCAATAGTCATTGATTGCTTTTCTCTGTGAAGACTCAATAAAATCCTATAAACTAGTCTTATCTTTGATGATACAAAAGGTCAGAATAATTTTAAACATTATCTCAGGGATGCTGTTTCCTTCTTCTTTTTAAAATTCATCTGAGGACTCTAATCTGACGTGTAATGTGTAGGGAAACTCTGTGTCCCCATAAGGCAATAAGAGTAGGAAAGAGGAATCAGATGCAGATGCAACTCTGAGAAGCAGGGTCCCTAGTGAGGACCAGAAGGTCCATCTAGAGAGGGTGCTGATAAATAACTGCCTGGGGTCATAGTTGTTACATGACACTATTCTTGAACAAACGTCTATTTACCCTAGATAAGGAACCAGAGACAGATCGAAGAAAAGATATCACCAAAGCCTACCTTGATGAGCCTATGAGATTTATTGAGATTACTCATAGAACTGTGGATGGGAGTTGACTTACAGGATCAGAAATGACTCAAAGACATCTGCAACTCTAATAAAAGTTATCCCCAAAGGGAGGTGTGGGGTTCGTGAAATCTGGAAGCCTGGAGCTCACTGTACAGCCTACTTGCAGTTCAACAGGGCTGAAGAAGACATCTTTTGGTGACTCTGTTGGTCTGAGCCTCTTTTAGGCAGTTTGGCTGGCATAAGGATCTTCTAGAGACCGCGTCTTGTTTCTACCTCTTCCTGGCGGCTAGGCTGGTTGGAACCAAAGTTTGTCTGAGTGCATCTCTAGGAAGGCCTTACTGCTTATGTAAGCTTGGGGAATGAGGGGCTTAATGTTTCTGGTCTGGTTCAGGGAATGCCAGACACCTTAGAGTTGTTTACTGAGCTTCCCTGCAGGATGGAAGGTTTCATCTCCCTGAGACCATTCTGGGCCTCAAAGATCTTCCCTCAAAGATGAAAGCTTTATATCTGGGAGGAAATTACGACACAACAATGTTAACTAAGAAAAATACAGTATCTGGAAGAAAGGAGAAATTTTTAGTAAGTATAGGAGGTGTGAAAATAGAAGCAAGAAAAAACAGATGCGAGTTCATTGTGGTTTGATTAAAAAATCTCCATTGTGTTTTGAATCTGAAATATCTTTATATGTTAAAGACTTGCTTGGCAGCTAATAGGCTTTGAGGTTATAGCTGGATCATGAGGACTCTACTGCCCTTGATGGGGTCATCTTTTGATGAATTTGCAATCTTATGGCCTTAGGAGGTAAAGGAAATTTCCAGAGGTGGAGTCTAGCTGGAGGAAGTACATCGCTAAAAGTATGTTGATGGTAGTTAGATCTTATTTTCCATCCCTTCCTGTTTTCTCTCTCCCTCTCCCTCTCTCTCTCCCTCTCTCTACTTCCTGGCAGTCTTTCCTTCACAACTCCCCAGTGCCACAACTATCTCTCAACTGTCTGTCTCAGCACACCTTAGGTCCTTAGCAATGAGCTATGGGATCATGGGCTGAAATTGTTGAAACCATGAGCCCAAATAATTCTTTGCCCTATTAAACTGTTTATCTCAGGCATTTGCCACAATTATGAAAAGCCTAACACGTGTCTCTATATATGGTGGGTGGAGGCTTTCTAGCTGCATACTCAGAAATTTTTGAGCTGAGAAAACATGTTAGCCATTGTCCAGGCAAGAGTATTTATACCTCAGAAGATGAAGAAATTAAATATTCACTCCATTTACAATGGGTTTTTCACTGATCTTCCTCTATTTCTCTACTTTTCTGAGCATGTCCCAATAAGAGAAGATGTGGATCCCATACCTGACCAGGGAAATGCCAAAATACTTTCCTTCAATATAAGAAAAGGCATCTTCTCTGTCTTCCTGAAAATGAGGAAGGCTGAAGCAAAAACTCATAAGGTGTATTGTCAAATTAAGGCCATAGATTGAAAACTCTTTCAGCACATATCCACAGAAATATTTGTTTATGGTGTGTTTTCTTCCCATTGCACATGTGTATGTAAACACTTTCCACCTGTTCTTGAATGTGAACCTCCTCATCCAATGAAATAGATGCCTTTTAGAAAGCTGTTCTGGCTTTGACTGTCAAAACCATGGGTATTCTAGACAAAAAGGTACTGGGGGATTTTTATGATTTATCATGCCTTTGATCCATGAGTTAAAAGACCTTACTGAGAGACATGATACAGTTTCTTACTTCGAGGAGCAGAGTTCTAGAATATATGCAAGAAAGCCAGCCTCATTGCTTGAACAATAAACATCTCTAAATATGGATCTACCTGTCAGACCACACTTATTCCACAAGAATGCCACTTACCGAGAGAGAGAAAGAGAGAGAGAGAGAGAGAGAGAGAGAGAGAGAGAGAGAGAGAGAGAGAGAGAGAGAGAGAGAGAGAGAGAACATAAATAGTGATTTAAAGTCACTGGATCCTGAATGTCTTAATCCAAGTCCAGAAGTTACATGGGTGACCTTAAGAAAACTGTACACAGCCATTTGTATTCCTGTTGGTTGGCATGTTTTACTTTGGATTTTAAAAACTGGGAATGTCTATAAAAGATTATAGGAAGCCCCCATTATGCTACCAACATCCCTTGCATGTCTTAGTGGGTTAAACAGTCTCCAAGTTGTAGATTTTCACAAACTCATAGTCTAAAAGTTACCTACACTAAACCGAATTATCATAGTTTTGGAGTCGCTCTGGTTTGAGTCATCTGTTTGTTCCCTGGATGCAGCTTGCTCTTTCAGGCAAGCCTACGTATACATTATGCCAGATTGTTGGCTATCTACTCCGTCTCCCCACATCTTTAAAGAGTTCCACTCTTGCCTTTGAAAGTACATCGGGTATCAAGCTAACATCGCATATGGGAAGGTTTTTCTTGTGATTATTGTCAATCCCACTGTCACAGTTGAAAACCCCTGACTCCTTAATTCTGGATTAGGCTTTCAAGATCCAAAATGACTGCTCAAGTATCTGTATTCTTGAACAGGATCAGAACATTTTTTTCTCAGAAGAGCCATATGGTAAATATTTTCTTGGCTTTGCAGGCCAGAGGGTGTGTTCCACAGCTTCTCTCCTCTGCCAAAGCAGCTGAATGCCGCCCTGGCCTACACACTGAAGAGTGGCCATGGCTGGGTACCAAATAAAATTGTATTTATGGAGAGTGAAGTTGACATTCATGTAGGATTTTTGTTCAAGGAATATCCCCCCTGTCCTTGCTTACAATTATCAGATGTAAAATCCATTCTTAAAGCATGAATCATGAGACAGACTGGATGGGGATCATGTAGGTTGGGTTTGGTGCTGGAGTCTTAGTTTGATGAATTCCGTTTTGAAAGATACAGTTCCACAATTTCCCAACCCCATCTACTCATGTTCGTGTCGGATAGAGGAGCATTGATTTTAATACACATTCTATAGATTTCCTCCTTTATCAGATCTAGTGACAGAAAATCAGACCTCAATACGTTGACCAGGTTGAGTCACAGATGTGCAGCTGTTCTAGATGCATTACTGTTGGATGGGGATGTGTGTGTGATTGTCTTTGTGTTAAAATGTACTCAATCTCTTCCAGGTTCCATTTCGCAACATCAAAATGCTTTCATAGAATATGAAGTAAACATAGTATCTCTCTATTATAGTGAAGATAAATCAGTATCTAAACTGTTTAGCATCTCTAAAATTTTTACTTATTTTACATGAATAAAATTATAGAACAATCATTTTATATATAGTTGCAAATTATAGCCTATATATTATGTACATAATATGTTATTATCTATTACATAAATATGATTTAATAATATGCAATACACATAAATTGTAGTATATGCATATGATATATAAATTATAGTATATTCTATCTATAAATTATACTTATAAATTATAGCCATAACTATGTAAAAATTAAGTATACTTAAATAGTATCTAAAACATGTGTTATAGTATAGTCATAGCATCTGGGTCCACCTCCACCTCATAAGACATTCTTTGCATCAAAATATAAGCTCCTCACCTTTTTTTTCCTTTAAAGATAGTTTTACTATGTAAGCTTAGTTGGCCTGGAACAACTCACCAAGCTAGCCTTAGACTTGTGGCAATCCTTTTAATACTGCCTCTGGTTTTTCTGAATGCAGACACATGTCACATGTCTGGCTCCAAATTTTATTTTTAAAATAAAGACTTGTTAGAACTTAGCTCTAAAATGTTGGTTATAAGTGAAATTAAGAAACAAAAAGTTAATCTACTTTTCATAGTATGTATTTAGAAATATTTTTAAAGATTAGAATGTTTGGCCTTAAGAAACTGGGTTAAATATGGCAATTCATATATTTTTCTTGATGATGAACTTCCTATTTTATCATTCTAATATACAAACAGATCAGGAGAACTAGACTGTGTGACTGTGTGGGCTTGAGTTGTAGCCCGACAACTCAGGAGATTAAGATAGAATTGCTTAGACACAGGAGGAATGAGACCTTTATTCAAAAGAGAATGGGAATAAAAGGAGGAGGAGGAATCCTTCCTTCTTTGTGTATTTTGGCAGTACTTGGAATTGAACCTAGGTTATCCTGCATACACGCTACCACTATATCCAGCCCTAGAGTTAATAAAATTAGAAGTTTTATAAATTAGCGCAGTTAAAGACACAATGGAAACATTTATGAAATCATAGTTTGAGATTTTTTTTACTCATAGCCTACTAAAATTCAAATTGTGTTTGGAATTATGTACTTCATGATATCATATGCTTCTCTTCATTTTGGCTCTTAGAGGAAAGAGAACATCTTAATTTCCACATCTAAAACTTATCAAAATGCACTGATTAGCTTGGCTGCTTAACATAGTTTTGTAGAGGGTGCTGGAAAGATGGTTCAGCCCCTAAGAGTTTGTTGTGAACTTGGATTCTGTTTTTGTATAGGACCAGAATTCAGTTCCCAGCACTCACATAGACAGTCTCGCAACCATCTGTAACTCCAGATCTAGGGCATCCAACCTTCTTTTCTGGCTTCTACATGGATTCATAACCCATGTGGTCATGCACACATGCATACACACATATAGAAAACTTTAAAAAGAATGAAGCAAATCTTTGAAGAACACATTTCTACAGAGGAGTCAATCAAATGGTGCTGAAAATCAATTTGCTTAGATTTATTATAGGAAAAACTATCCTATATTTCCACCTCTACTTTAGTATAGAAGAATCCGTTCTCCTGACTCACTAATCTTTGCCCAAGAACTTCTGTAAAGCAAAGGAAATAAAACCATATATCCAAGGGCCTCTTATTGGAGCCTCATTATCTCCAACTGTGAGTATTTTCACAGCGATAAACATTTCCTCTAACTTCCAATACAAACAGAGCTCGCTCCATACTGTTGAGTAAACACAAGATATATGCTGCTGAGGGCTTGGGACTGAGTGGTAAGCAAGGGTCTTCACACGTCTGGGCACTCACTGCTGCTGCACACTCAGCTGCAAGCTGGCAGATGCAAACAGAGATTGTAGCCATTGCAGAAGTTAACAGAGGGCACCCAGAGTTATGTCACATGTTTTATAGTGTCATAAATGAGTACTTTCTCTGATTGTGATAAAGTGCATAAGATGTCAAAACACACTTACAGTGACTTTAAGAACCTTGATTTATGCTCCTTGAAAATGTTAATCATTTTATTGTATTGCACTTACCTATCTAACAAATGGGGGTGAAGTAACAGTTTTGATACTCTAAGGGCTATAAAACTATTTGTAAATAAGCCCTTTAGTCTGACTGCACCCCGCTCTTGAAGTAAAGCATCATAAGGAAAAAATTATCTAAGCTACTCAGTAAGTCAGCAAACTTCCTATCAAATCTTCTTCAAGTCATTCAGGAACACAATTAACATAAAGATGCAGAGAGCAAAGCAATCCGCTAAAGGAGCTGCCCTTCTTTCAAAGACAAGCATCTGCTCGCTTAATTGGCTACGTTTGCCCTTCACTGGAGTCGGGTTCTGGGGTTATGAAGGTGTGTTGCCATTTGCTAGACAGTTCTCTATTGATCATCAGTTCAATAGTCATCTTCACTGTCAGCTTGACTGGATTTAGAGTCACTTAGGAGACTCAACTCTGGGCGTTTTCAGAGAAGTTGGACTGTGGAAGCAAAACTCAGCCTGAATGCGGGTGGCACCAACCCACAGGCTGGGGCATCAGACTGAATACAAAGAAGAAAGGGAGCCGGGAGTCTGCGTTTACCTCTTGGCTTCTTGACTGCATACTCAACATGAACAGCTTCCTCGCACTCGTGAGAATGCCATGCATTCTCCACCCTGATGGACTACCATGGTGGACCACACACTCACACAGCAAGCCAAAATAAACTCCTCTGCTCCCAAGCTGCTTTTGTCAGAGATGTTGTCATGGCAATGACAACAGTAGCTAGTGGAAGCCTTCCTTTCTTCTCTTGCACACTCATTCTAAGAAAAATACACCCCAAGATCTCTGGTGGGTGCTTGAAAGCGTATTTGACGTAGAACCCTTTATATTACTCCGTAAAGTATATACACATATATCTGTGGTAAAGTTTTAACTCATTGAGATGTTAAAAACTTGATGTTTATTGTGAAGGTGGCTGAAAAGGCAGAAGTCTGACTGAAGTGTGTGTGTGGGGACACTAAAAGTTTAACATCGTTCTAGGAGAAGGATGACATTTGTACTAGAAGCAATATGTGTAGGCCTTGGGCCAGTAGATAATAGCAACATGATTTAGCATGGGGGTACTCACACCTTAGAAGAGCTGTCAGAAAAGAAAAAGAACTTCCAGCATTGTGGTTTAGGGAAGACACTGGGACCTGGAATCCAAGATCAAGCTTGGAGTAACAGATCAATTATTCTTACCTTTGAAGTTGAAGCCTCCAATATGGGTGGCTTTCTAACTTGACAATAGGGAACACCCTGATTAGTGTTACATTTTGACAATCCGTCCAGACTTCCTGGGGAAAGAACATTAATAGTATCTGCCCTATGTGCTTGTGCCCTTCACTGCCTTTGGCCTAAGTTATTTCTCTGTAATAAGCCAGGACATGAGAGTACAAGGTCTCTCTGTTGGATTTGAGCGTCTGGCAAATTTTTGAAACTGGCAGCTTTAGGAATGTTCCAAACTCGAAAATGAAATCAGAAGTGACAGAGGCTTGTGTGTACTATTCCTTTTAAGCATCGTAGATGTTCAGCCACTGCAGTGAGCTTAGATTTAGTCTCCAACAGCAGAACTCCCTGGGTTACTGATCTCAGAGCATTCAAACCCACTGAATCAGAAAAGTGAAGGAAGGTTGGGAAGTGGCATTATTAACAGTGTGCAATAGTGATTTGCCTGTACTCTAAAGGTGAGTACCACTGTCTTAGAGAATGAAAAACCAACATCAGGAGACATTAACCTCATCTGAAAAAAAAAAAAAAAACAAGTTGGATAATCTTAGGAAGCTACAGGCCCTGTATCTTTTCCTCTGTGTTCCAGGTTACAGCAACACTGGAGAATAACTTTATGTGGAATGCAAGAGCCAACAGTGATGAGTCTGGGTGATTACCCAGCATCCTTGAGTTTCTGCTTTCCCAATCTGGTCGTGCTTTCCATTGGAACATATGGTTCAGAGAATTTGAGTTCCAGCCAGCGATGAGCTGGCTCTGGTTTGTGACAAATTTGAGTACTGGTTGTGTATATTTTTTCACAGTTCTATGTTCAGTGAGAATCACATTGGGAAAGTTGGAATTGGTCATTGGGGAGCCAGGGAGGTAGCTCAGTGGATAAAGTGTTTGATGCGCAAGAATCTAAGTTCTGAGTCCCAGGACACACAATAAAAATCCTAGAGCGACTACATGTGGTCTTAACCTTAGCCAGTGTATCCAGTGAGAAATTCTGCCTTGTTAATTAAGGTGAGGAATGAGGAATAAAGCCACCTGATATTTAGCCCTGCTCTCTCCCCACCCGCAGGGACACACAGGTGTCTTCACACATGTGTACACACACACACACACACACACACACATATATGCAAAACATAATGAAGCAGAAGCTAGACTAGCCACGAAAAAGGGGAGTGGTCACCAGAGGGGCTGTGTATAGGACAGAAATTGGCACACTGTATAGTTTGAGCCCACCAGCTGTCATTTCCCAGTGTCTCACTGGTCTCAATCCATGACAGTGCTGAAGGGTAGCAGTAATAATTCTATCTTCCTTTTACCTGCATGGGTTAAGACAATTGTGATTTAGTTTTAGGGACCTGGTCTTTTAGAAGAATGCAGAGAGCAATAGATACAAACAAAGAGATGGAGTGCCTGGTATCATTAGGGCTATTTGCATCTCTGTATCAACCGGTAGAAGACAGGGTACCTTCTAGTTCCATGAATGACACCACAGAATGCTTGAAAAGGACCGTCTAAATATCAAGAATTACTCGTCACTCAGTTTTCACGTAGCCATTATTATAATGAAATAAACATAATGATACAAAAAGAGCCTTAATAGTCAAGCTTTGATGTCAAAATGGTGATTTTTTTTTTTTGAAGTTGAATAAAGGGATCCTTTTGTTTCAGATTGTCAGCAATGGTACAAGAGACCTCACGAGCCAATGCGGTGAGTGATGGGAGTTCTGGGCTGCAGATCTTCTCTATGCGGTTTCGCCCACTAGTGAAGATGCAGGCACACCCTGCACTGTGTGTGCACTGGCATTCATTTCTAGCTCATCTTTCATTGTAACTTAAGAGTGGGAGATAAGCAGCTTTATTACGCGGGGCAAGTGAATGAACTCAAAGTTAGTGCTATTGAGTGAATATAAAGTATTTTTTTCTAAGCTTAATTGTTACGATCGTAGAGGCAAAAATGAAAGGATTGTTGCCTTATGACTTTCCTTTCACCAGATTTTAGTATTTAAAATATTTATCTAGTGCCTTGGGCCATGTTAAAATTATGTCTCAGTTGGGTTTACATTTTATTTCTCTAGAATAAACTCATTAGGCATGTTTAAAAGTCCAAGGAAGTTTTAGGTGGTAAACCAACTAATTAACTGATCAATACATGCACGTATGGTCTGTAAATACCCCTTGAATGCAAGTCTGTGTGCTTCTTGTTCCTCGTGAACTTATTATTGCAATGGCACCTTTTAGATCCCTTAAAAAGACATTTATCTATGAAGATTCTTAATTTTAATTGAAAGAGTATTTTTTTTCATAGAGCTAATTCACTTTCAAAATGTTTGCTTAAATCACTCCTTTGATGGCCTTTCTGATACAGGCAGGAACACAGTGGAGAGGCCCAGGAACATTTACTGAGCACTTACTGAGTGCCAAGACGGTCTCCTAAGTACTAAATATACCTTATCTCAGTTAATCCTCCAACTAACTCTGGGAGATAAACACAATCCGGAGCCCAGTTTACAGATAAGGAGAGGAAAGCTTAAAGGTCTGAGAAGCAGGCTAAGGTCAAACAGCTTCTGAGAGGCAGAGGCCCGGGCCAGATGATCTGATACCCAAGGCAGTGCTCTTAATCTCTTCCCATTTGGTCTCATACTCATGGTACTACAGAGCCAGGGCAAATCCCAGAGTGAATCCATCACATGCATGCAACTCTCAAACAATTTTAACCCAATCTGAGGAGGTTCCTGGGAAGTTCTGCGTATCACTTGATGCAGTTCAATGAAGTTACTAGAAAGGACATTTGAATTCTTTCTCTGGTATTGGCTAGACATCTCAAGCACTTACATAACGGACTTTGTCTTCTAATTATTGCCAGTAATTGATTGGTAATTGATCAAGCAACTCTAGTTAATCAGTCAAGCCATCCTCAAAGAGTTTCAGTCTTATGTAGAAACATGAAAGTGTTTCTCCCACTACCAGGTAGTCTGCTGGCTGCCCCATCACTAACTTTGCCAATCCAAGGCACCTATCACCCAGAAGCTCTCTTGTTTTTTTTTTCCAAAGAACTTTCTGGAACTTTCCATTTCCTTACCAGTTAGCAGTTCCACGTCTCCTTTTGTAGCCCAACCCCTACCAATCCCCCTTATAAACATGAACTCTCTGTGGTATGGCAAGATTTCACTTACCTCTCCTACAAACCCTTTGAAACACAGAGGAAGCCACCAGGAATGTCTGAAACGTCAGTACAACATAAACTCTGCCCAGACTCACCACTTAAACTCCCAAGTAACCCCTGAGCCCCAGGAGTCACAATCTGAGTTACTTAAAAGCTGTGTGCCAAGATACAAGTACAGAGAGACCCGGTCTGTCTTAGTGCTCCTGAAACCTTGCCCTCAGAGTTTTAGTGGATCTGTGGTAGGAAAAAAAGCCTTAAGGGCCACTGGAAAGGCTTCAGTTTGTTGTTGATAAAGCGCTATTGTTCTTTTCTGTTGTTCTTTTCATGGAATGGCGCATGGCTCCCTTCTATCCCATATTAACCTTGTTACTATAGTAGCATTGTCATGCCCTTCCACTGCTCTTCCAAGCGTGCTTACCGTGTGTGTGTTCTTCACATCATCATGTTGTGACTTTTCTAAATCATTCTACTCTGCTCCTAATTATATTATCATTAAATTGCGTCTCTCCATTTGCATCTTGCGGTATGTGATTATGAGTAGCTTATGTCTCTCACTGATTGCTTTGCTATTTAGCTGTCTCCTCCGCAGCTACCCTACTTCTGGGCCCTGAATTATGCCCTAGGCTTCATTCACGTCTGATTTAGATTGAGGCTCTAGATTTTGCACTTGTAGATTCATGGTGCAATAATTGGGGATAAAAGAAATGAATGTATTTTCGTGCGAGAAAGACATGAATTTTGTGCGTCAGGAGCAGATTTCTGTGATCTGAATGTGCCTCTTCAAAAGTGATACATTGGAAAACTGAATCTCACCACAGAAGCTTTGGGAAGTGGGACCTTCAAAGGGTGACTCTATCGTGAGTGTTCAGTCTTCATGAATGGGTTGATATCATTTGAAGTAGTATGTTACTAATTAAAAGATAGTTTTGGCTTCCTTTTCTGACATCTCCTTCTGCCCCTTAAGGCTTCCCATTGAGTGTATCTCCTGCCATTCTATAATCTAGCATGAAGGCCTTTACCTGTTGTAGCTCTCTTTGGTATTGGACTTCCTCAAATGGTGAGCCAATAGAGTGTTATTGTTTATAAGTTATCCAGTCTCTGATATTCTGTTATAGTTATGTAAAAATATATTAAGACATTATTCTTAGCAGTGTTATTCTTTATAAGTTATCCAGTCTCTGATATTCTGTTATAGCTATATAAATATGTATTAAGACATTATTCTTAGTTGAGATTTACACAAAGACACATGGTATAACTTCATACAGTCTATGGGCTGTACTTTGTTCTTGGTTAGAAAATTCTCTGGTTTGGATTCATATATTCCAATGGAGAGAATATTTATTGGTTTGTGAGTTATAGTTATCACCAATGGAGATAATATTTATTGACTTACCAGTTATCAAGTTTATAGTTTGGGCTCTGAATTTTGATTGCTTGGCTTCGAATTCCATATCTAGCACTTACTAGTTTTATAAACCAAATTATTTGGTGTTTGAAATGTGTTTTTTTTTCTGAGAAATGAATATAATCAGAACCATTAATTATGTGGGTATAATCAGAACCAGACAAAAGACTGTGGTATCCAAGTATGTGACACAGGTAATAAATGCTTAGAGATTAGCTATGCTGCTGCTGCTACTGTCAGTGATGATGACAACATCCATGATGATGCTAGTGATGATGATGGTGATGATGATAATGGCGATGATGATAATGATGCAGCCTTCAGACCTTTCATCGCCTATGGAGGACCAACCTATATTAGAGAGTCTCAGAAGTGGAAGACCTTAGTATCTGTTATTCACTGTTTTATAGTATTAAGTAATTAATGCATATATGTCAAAATAGTTATATCCTTATTTCCTCACCTAAAGAATTGGTAGCACTGGCTAATACAAGCATAATAGCTCAGACATAAAGATTTCAAACTACTTTTGCTATTGCTACTGACATGTGGTGTGGGAGTTCCATGTGCCTCAACCTTTCATGCAGTTGGTTCTTCCCTTCCACTGTAACTGTGTCCTAGGGATAGAACTTAGGTCAACAGGATTGTGTGCCCAGCTCCATTACCTGTTTAACCATTGTGCTGGCCTGATCACAAGTTTCTGCTGTTTCAGGGTGGGTGTGTGAGCAGGGAAAACTTACAAGGTAGCACATTTTAGGGTTGTGTCCGTATCTAGTATTCATTACCCATCTACGATAACAGCAAAGAAGGAAGAAATGTGTCCACGTGGGGAGCCTGGGGAGATGCAGAAAGGCCAGACCTGCTGACATTCAGTTAAAGAAGTTGCTTTAAGACGATGGGAGGTAAGAGAGCGAAACAAAAGCCACTCTAGGGCCTTTTCCCTTTCAAAATCTGTCATTGTAAGGTAAAACCGAGACACATAAAACACATAAATCAAATGCGCGGCTCAAGATCTATAAGGCAAATACCACTCAGGTAAAGAAATACCAGAGTCAGCTATAGCAGCGGTTCCTTCCACACATCCCATCCAATCACACACTCTGTCCTGAAGGAGGTGAGTGCTATTCTAACTTTATTGGTGATAACATCTGTAAGTTTTTAAATTTTCATAGTTCTGTCATGCAATTGTGCATTGTTAGGAACTGCAGTTGAAACCTGCCCAACTGAAAAACAGATCTGTTTGTAGTCTCTTTATTCACATCTTTTTCTTCCATTTTTTTTTGTAAAAATTATCTTTCATTAGGTGGGAGATTTGGATTGCTAGCGTGGTGAGTTTTCCTGGGCTGCCTATTGCTGATTGATCCTCTGTGGAGACTTCCATATGTTCCTCTGTCTTTGGAATTTCCTGCAAACTGGAATCTGAATCCAGGACTGGGTCAGACCCAGGTTCCATCCTTTTGGCAAGGCTGAAGATGATCTTTCTGTATACTGGCGTTCCTTCTGCCTTACTCATCAGTTTTGCAGGGACTTTTGGCAAGACTTCATAAGACATACGATAGATAATTGTCTTGTTTGTTACTTTGGCACTCAATGGAACTTGATGTCTGTATACACTCGCTCATTGGAGTTGAAGAGAATTGTGGTTTTCTAATTACATCATTTCCTTTTAATTTATCAGTTGGAATATTGACATAGATATTTTCTTCTGCTACTTGGATCCTTGTTATTATCTTGGAAACAGCAAAATAAAGGAAAATAATGTTTCCCTTTATTTGGTGTTTTCCAAGGTAATGAATTGGTTTCTCGTACTCTAAATGTGACTTTAAAGTATCATTATGAATTCATAGATTTACAAAAATATTGTGTCTAAAATTATTACAACAATTATCAAAATTGAAGTTTAATTTTTATTTGCCCAGTGAGGGCCTGCTACTGCGGGCTTGAACCTTACTGTTACAGTCCTTTAGAGAGCCCACTTCTCAGCTTTAACTCCTATCACATAATATACCATATTCATTTTACACTTTACTTGGCCCAGAACTAGAACCAGCCATTTCGTTTCTTTCAGAGAAGAAACATTCAAATCTCCAGGCTGTAGGAGTGAGACAATGCTTACTACAATGAGGGTGCCATTGATTGAAGTCCTTTCCAATGGGCCAAGCAAACGCATGAGTTGAAAGACGAGATACTCAGGACTTTAATACATGTTGTGGCCAAGCAGGAGAAGACAGACCTTCCTTTTAACTTTGTAACATCAGCCTTTGCACTAGTCTTCCATGACTGCCTCTTTTTCTTTCCCTAGCTTCCATCCTGAGTCTTAAGAAGGTAGAAAAATCATAGGATTAGGTGATCTCCTGTCCCTCCTTTGTGTATCTCATACCACACACAAGAGTCTCAAAATAACAATGTTCATATCCCCAATAATAGGGCTCCTAAAAATTTCCAAACATGTCTATAATTTCCAGCTCTGACTTTAATAGTCATATTTGATGCTCTCACAGCACAAGGCCAGTGTGGACTATATGCACCCTCTGCCTTTCAGCACAGATCTAGCCTTCCTTTCCAGGGCAAATATATATTTAATGATCACCACCGGCCCTTAAGTTAATGTCTCTCTAGGGAACGTGTTGTCTGAAGTGCCTTTTGTCCACTAATTATCCAAGAAGAATTCTTAGGAACAATATCCCCTGTGTTTGTGCAGACGGGGAACATTTTGTTCATGCCGTTTCCACATGAAAGTCAACTTTGCTATGTATTAAAATCTCACGTTCACATTTGCTTCCTGTGTATTTTGAACACACAACGCTATTTCCTTCTGGCATAAAGCCTGAGTCTTGTGAAGTTGTAGGATAACCTGATTTTCTTTTCCTTATACACAGGGAGGAATTCTTTCCACTTGCCACCAAAGTGCCCGGCGGCATTAATATGTCGATTCTATCAATTTTATTAATATGTAGATTCTATCAGTGTTATCAAGCACTGTCTTGATGATGGTTATTCTGGATTTCCAGGAACCTGGTGGGTACTTTCAATACAGATTTTAAGTTACTATTTCAGGTTAGTTTTCTTGAATGGCGTGAGTATTTTCAGTATTTTTTTTTTCTGCTCTCTTGCTATCTTGATTTCTCCTTCATTCACCTTTGATCACATTCTCTGGCATCTTTTCTGTTGTTTTCTTTCTGACAGCAAACATCCCCCCCCCCCTTTTAAAATCTCCTATTTCTACCAGCTATTGTGTTTATAAACCCAGGGGTTCTGGTTTACTCTTTCTTTCCAAAACGGTTTTCACTCTAATTTTTAATTCTTTCCTGAGGTCTGGCACTTCATGGCCGAGCTCTCATTCCGATTCATGTCGTTCTTTCATGTATTGTACCATTCCCGTAATGTCTTAGCTTGTTTTGAAATGGCAGGTTGCTGTTTTGATCTTTTTTGAGGACACATCTCTCTAGTGTGCTTTCATTGTCTGTGGGGGTGTCACTCGGCTGCGTGTGCTCTCCTTTTCTTACCGTAGCATTGTGTGGGATCTGACCTCCGTCCTTCTTTGTTGTGCACGTCTATGTGAAATTAGTTTTCTTGAACTTTAAGAACAAGGCTGGATTCGGGGTAATGTTTCCAGTCTCCCCAAGCTCCCTCTTCTGTGGCTTCTCTGAGTGTTCAAAAGCAATGGTGGCAGCTTCCTTAGACCATCGGGCTCTCCGCTGGTTTCGCCGTTCATCTGGACTTTCCCTGGACTTTATCTCAGCTGACCCCATCTTGTTCAGTGCTGATGGCAGTGCCTGCTGCTTCCACGCCATGTGGCATCTGTGATATGACTTGTGTGGGCCCTAGCTTCCTCCATAACAGCTATAAAAATCATATGTTACAACTACACAGACATAAACATAGACATATTGTTATAGAGTAAAATATTTCCTTCAGGCTAATTTTTCCTTCTGATTTTAAAGGAGATTAGAGCACTTCACACATCTCTGAACCCCATGCCTCAGTCCAGGGCCTTATGGGGGTGATGACCTCATCCCTGAAAGAAACTTGATTGGGGAACAGTGACACGGTGGACCATGTCTGAGGATTCCTCGTGGCAGATGACCCTTCGACCCTTCTCAGCCTTTACAAGTCTTCTGCTCTTACTAGATATTGCATTGTGCAAAAAGTCTCCTCATGGCTGTTGATCTCATCAAGTTGGCCCACTGAATTATTCTGTGCATGAACATCAGCATAGTGACCGTATGGTGGTGATGAGGGGAGGTGTCGCGTGTCACCGTGTTCTCTGACACGTTGCCAGTTCTCTCTGCATTCTTTTACATGGACATCCCTAGCATGAATTTCTTTGGGGTGCCAGTGACTTATTCCTTACTGGCTTGTATTTTGCTAGGCCTAGGGGCACATACTATCTAGTTTTGCTGCTAATGTGGTCTGGGGGTTCCATACATCGTTTTCTTGGTCTCTTTACTTATATGAGACAGTTTTGAGAGCCAATAGCAAAGCAAATACACAAAAAAGAAGCTACTGCCTATGTCACATTTTCTTTTTCAGAAGTTTTAATAAGCTTCAAGACTCAGTTTAATAGAGGGAGCCACCCTATTTGTCTAAATTGCTCCCAAATAAGCTCTTCTTTCTAAATCTTAATCATAAGGGATTGACTTGTAAGTAATTACCATACTTTAAGACACAAGCATCTCTGGAATGGCTAAGGGGGAATAATCAGTTAGTTATTCACACATTAGAGTGAATTCTTTTCGGGAGCCAGGCTTTCCTGATTTATTGGCAAGTGGCATTAAAAGATGAGAGTGACCTAGACATGCCAGATACAATTTTGGAGTTGAGATAAATGGCAGAGATCCAACTTCTGGCACACAGCAGACAATAAGGAGGGAGTCTAAGGTAGGCCTACTGGAACCAGACACACTGTATATGCTTGGGGATTTACCTACTGCCAGCCAAATCTCAGGGTGCTTGGGAAACTCTTATGTGGGTGAAACATTACTTTAAGTTTATTAATATCTATTTTGTCCTGACTAAAGGTTGCCTTTCCATGTTTGGGAGCTGGAATGGTTGCCGCAGACACCAAGCAGGCAGAGAAAGACACATAATACCCAGATGAATGTCATTCTTAATATTTTTATACTGCCTCAAAAATGCAATTATCTAGTTAACTCTACCAACTGCCGGGCCAGTGATTGATGCACAACTGTAAACTTGCTGTGACCTGTCTTCCAAAGAACAAGATAGCATCTCAGAGAGTGATTTCAGCCTGAAATGTGTCCTGATTATTTGCTTATTATCTCTTGGACTTAAGCCCATTTTTCTGTATTTCGCATCATGGAGTTAAGGGTAGAAGTCTGCAAAATAAATTTCCCGTACTTCCATGCAGTTAATTTTCTGTCACATCTGTAAAGGGAAGACATGGGAAGGCAAAGAAAAGGACAAAGGATGTTTAGATGCCATATCCTGTTGACATGACCATTGCATTGGAAGGCAACCAAAACTCCTGCCTTCAGAGGCCTGAACATTCTCAGTACTTTGATATTGTGCCCCTGATGGGCACCTTGATCTTTGATCTTGTTCTTTGGCTGTTAAGGCTCAGTTTTCTGAGTGCTGGACACACTGCACACTGAACTCTTTGTCTTGGAAATCTTCCTGTCTTTCCTTAGTTCTCCTGGCCTGGCATTGACAGGTATTTTCTGAAATTCTGACTGCTGAGACCACCTCCGCTCTAGGGTTGTGTTCGCTCCCTGTCTCATTGTTTTTCAGGTAAACACAAACACTTTTCTCGTTCACGTTTCCAACTCAGACCTGGCAGTAAATTTCTAATTTTAAAATCCCAGCCTTGAAGCCATTCATAGCAGTCAGTGTACATCTGCATTCCCAGAACTCAGGGGAATGAGGTAAGAACACCATAATCATCATGGGTACCATAGTGAGTTCAAGGTTAAACTGAACTGTACATGAAGATCCTGCCTCAAAAAGCTAAGGGTGGCACTATAGTTTAGTATTAGAATACCTATCTAGCACGCGTAAGTTCTAGGTTGGATCCATAGCACCGCGCACACCTATAAATCCTAAATATAGTTAGTCATCGTTTGAACTTGCTTTGCTTTTCTTTTGCTCTTCCCAAACTGCCATAGTTTCCACCGAATCCATGTTGGCACAACAGCTATTGCTGCGGGGCAATGCTTTTTTAATATTCATAAGTGGGGATTTACGTCTCTGCATCTGAAAACTTCACCAACACATACATGTAAAGAAGAGTTTTTTCATCCATATATAAAACACCCAATTTATTATTATAAAACAAAATAATTTTAAAACTTAGTAGTGTTAAATCATCCATATATGAAAACCATTATATGAAAAATTAGACTTTGGATAGCAATGTGATTTCAGATGCAGGACAGAGGATTAGAAGTTAAAACCTAAGACACATTAAATTATTGAATACATGGTTAATTTGTTTTCTCCAAAGAAGATAGAATGGATGTTGATACTAGAATTATGAATGACTTCATGGAAGAAACTCAGTTAACTTGAGGTGGGATGGGTGGGAATGTGGCATGAAGCCAGGATGACAACAGACTTCTTATAGAGAAGGCGTCAGTAACATGAACTTCTGAGAAATAATGGGGAATCCCATTGTTCAAAGACAACACACACACACACACATACACAAACAGCATACACACACACATACACGCACACACATACACACATAGCACACACACATATACACGCACACACATACACACACAGCACACACACATACACATGCACACACACATACACGCACACACATACACACACATACACAAACAGCATACACACACATACACGCACACATACACACACAGCACACACACATACACATGCACACACACACACACACACACACACACACACACCACACTTCACATATCCCCTAGATGGGATAATGGATTCCTGCCAACAGTTTGGAATGACCTGCTAACCTCTGCATGGCTTTATGTTTTAAGACTGTATTTCTGAGAATTTATGACCTCCTCACCTTTATTACCCCCTAGCTCTGGTTTGGCTGGTGAAAAGCATACCCAGCTTTATCTTTACTCAGTTGGAGGGGCTGCTAATTGATTTTTTTTTAAAAATGCATTTTGTCCCTGGTCACTAATTGACTGATGGAACAGCTGCTGGTGAAAGCAGTTCCCACGCCAGGGCAAGCTCTGCCAAACATGATTGCTTCTGCTTATCAATTGAAAAAGCACACCCTTCCATTTTCTTAGAGATTGGCTCCAGAAGTTCCTCATTGTCTTCAGAATAATGTGACTTGGAACAATCATTTAGCTAAAGGTGAATTAACCTTAGTAAATTGTATAAAGAATATGAAGTTGTCCACCATCCATGGTTCTTTAGAGGTCAAAAGCATAAGTTTAATAACCAAATAAATAATTCTTTAGACACCGATGAAAAGAATTATTTCTGTTGTAGCTTAGAAATCAAAAGGACTGGGTCAATTTTTCTTTTATGACTAAAATAGAACATGAAGTATTAAAGTTCACTATAATCTAAGAAACTATGAACTTTTTAAAAAGAATCATATGGTTAACCCTTTATTGTACTGATTTGTATTTGTTGGTATTAGCTAACATTTTTTATTATTACTGGAATACTAATAAACAAAAAATAGCACCGCAATTAATGAAAATAAAACTTCAAATGTAAATCTTATGAAGTTAAATAATACAATTATAAATTGAACAAATTGTCTGCCCAATGGAGTGAGATAAAAATAGATTATAGCATTCCAAAAGAACTAAATAATTGCATATATTCTTCAGCAGTAGTGAGAAAGAAAAAAGCCAGAGAAACATCATCTTCTGCCACAGGAGTTAGAGAATCTAAGTTTCTTTTATTTTGTTCATCAGTACATCCACATTAGGCATGGCCTCTTGTAAATTTTTGTGACTAGCAGGGAGTGGAAGTCAATGTTCGTTAGTGTCTTAATTGATTTGTAGTTGATTTTCAGCTCCCTTTGTGTTCCTGTGGTGGTGGCTGTAGAGATTTGGGTTGACATGTACTCAGGCTAATCTATGAAGGTTTGTCTTTCTCTCGGCTTTTTTTTTTTTTTTTTTTTTTTTGGTAAAACGATTATATTAGTCCACTTAGGCTGACAAAGTTCCTGCTGTAAACATCACAGCTTGTCTGCAAGCTAAGTTTAGTTCCTACTCTTTGGAGTGGGGAAGTTTCAACTGAAGGCACTGACTGACTTGGCCTCTGACAAGGGACTGCTCCTAGGATGCTGTGTCCTCCAATAATGTACGTGACAGAGTTCCCTGTGCTTACACCTAAGAAGGCACTAGCAATGTTCGTGAGGCCTATATTTTCCTGACTTAATCACAGCCAAAGAGTGAACTTGGACAACTTGTGTCAAACTTGGAAGACGGTCTTTCAACATACACGTATTGGAATCATGCGTACATTCATTCTTATTTACGAGTTCCCTGTTGGTTTAAAAGCAAAAAGGTTGGAGGTGAAATTAGCAGTGGAGTCTTTGTCAGCCTGCATGCAATTTGCTTTCAAGCGCCGGCGTCATGGGAATAAGTAAAATAAAACAAAATAAAGATTGGAGGCTTTAATTCTCTTAAGGCACTGACACTGCTGTCCCATTTTTTAAACAGATAAGACCAATCTATCATAATATAAACTAAAGAAACTGCGCATTCTCAGTTGAAGAGGGGTAGGTAGTGAGAGTTTCCTGAGAACTTTCTGACCCTCTTCATCTGTCATCGTTCCTCTTAGTGGCATCTGAAGAGGCCCCTGGTGACAAGGAACACCCGCAAGGTCGGGAGAATGTTTTTACTAGCCAGAAAAACCTTAGCTATTCTCATAACAAAAATCATTTGTAAATCATTGAAATAAACCATCACATTTTCTATGGATTCCAGGGTAAAAAATTATTTCTGTAAGGATACACACACCACACACACACACACACACACACACACACACACACACACACACACAGCTTCAGGTGTATGCTTATAGCTACAGGGTGGGAGTAAGGGAATTTGACAATGCAATTCAGTTCAGATCCGTTTGAATAGCATTTATGGCGGTACCTACTGGGCAGAAGCCACTGTGCAAAACTGGTTTCCAGGATCAGACTTCCAAGACTTCCAAAAAGAATACAGACTCAGACTCCCTGGCCTTCATCTGTGTTTGGTAAACTGCTTTCTGTCAGAGATTTTAACATTTTCATATATTCTAAGCATGTGAAGTGTAAGATACCCAGGGAGAAGTTAGTCTGAAGCATGTAGAATAAGTCAATCAATCAATAAACGTCACTGAATAGGTCAAACATCTCGTGGCCCTGGATGGCCAGTGCATAGCAAGGGTTGAGTCCACCTGTCCCTGAATGGAGAGCTATTTTGTACTTCTTGTTTATTAATAATGTCTAGCCATCTATACTAATGGATTTAGCACGAAAGGAAGTAAGTGGGGGTTGGGAAGTGAGAGTCACTAAAATCGCAGACTTCCATCCTTCATTAATATTAATGCTGTCCTCAACCAGTGCAAGTTGGCACAATATAGCCTAGAAGCTTAACACATAAAAAGTAGGTCTGACACTTCCTTCTTATACATTCACTGACGTCAAGCAGCGAACGGTCTCATAGTACATCATGTGCCTCGTTCTTATCCAATGAAGAGGAATTTCCCTTCAGCATCAACTGGTCAGAATCCTGATTCCGTGTGCCCTCAATGTGTTTTATATTAACTTTTAAGCAATTTATCTCTCTATTGACGGATATTAAACCTGAATGAAAACAGATAGAGGGCACAAATTAACTTATTTTCAAATCAGCATTACATAAGCATTTCTCTTCATTAGAAACATTTTCAATTATTCTATTGGAACTGAGGCTTAAGAGTCGTGTTCTTGCAGTTATTTGTACTAGGAAACGGTGGACTTTTGATTCACTCTGATAGTGTGCTACCATATCTGTTCCTGGCTAGCTATGTATTATGAAAAATCTTTGTTACTCAAGTTAAAGAAGACAAACAAAACCTCCACATAATATTACTTTCTAAGACCAAATACACTTTGGTAGAACTTGCAATAATTGCTTGCTATGTTCTAATATTCTTCAAGATCAAGAATTAAGGTTCAGAGAAGCTATAGGTTTCATTCAAGAATATACTTAATAAAGCCGAGTATGGTGGCACATGGATGAAGTACCAGGAGATTAAGTTCAAGGCTAGCTTTGGCTACAAAAGAAATCTTGCCTCCCAAACCAAACCAAAATGGAAAACAAAAACTGAACAGACAGCGATCCCTCCATGAACATTTGGCAAATTTGCTCCTTCTAAGGCTTCCTGGCTGTAAATGTCATATTCTTTGTACTCAAAAGATGCCGTTTATACTCCCTTGAGCTCTCATCTGTGATTTAGAGACCCATTTTATCTCTCAGAGCACTGGAAGCAGAAACAAAACAAGATGTTTGGCAGGTCTTCGTAAGTGTCACCTCATTCTCTGGCAGTTCGCCATGGCGGGTGCTCTTTCCACGCACCCTCCAGTCTTCTTCACTCGTGAACAAACTGAAGCTTAGCTTCGGCCAAAACGGCAGCAATACTAAGAGAACACATTGTTCTGTAAAGAGCCCATGAAATGAAATGGAAAGAAATCTGAATATATTTCAGCATGGCCCACTTCTCCTCAACCTAGCCTGTTTTCCCACTTTCTCCTGTAATGAAGGGATGCGCACAGGAGGGCTGACAAGACGTGTGTGAGCAGACATGGTTGGCAACAGACCGCCTCTCCCTTTTTCTAAACATGTCAGAGTGGCTAGAGCTGTAAATGGGTCGTGGTGGCTGCACTGCTCTCCTATAATGTGTAGGGTTTCCTAAACAGCCTGTGTGGTGCGGTCATTACAGGATACATAGCAGATAATACGTAACTTTAGGGTCAGATTCCTTGGGAGGCCTGTGCTAGGGTAAGACCAGGAAGTAGGACATAAGATGCATGCAATCCAGTTATTAATTCCTGCTTCAAACCCACTTTCATCATCATTCGGGGCCATTTGTGTATGGCCTGTCAGTTAATCAGAACTTGTTAGCATCTTCATCTAGTGCCAGTCTTGTTCAAAGCAGCAGCATCTAACGCACAAAGTCAGAATTTATATTATTTAGATCACACAGTTCAGCTTCTAGATCATTCTTCAAAGTTAAAGAGGAAAGTTCCTGAGATAGGAGCCCTGAGAAAGGGCTGGAAGGGGATTTTTCAAGATTCCTATGTCTCTGCGCTTTTAGAGGACAAAGGAAAGTAAACCAAAGGAAGAGAAATGGCTTTTAATACTGAGCAGAAACATGCACTATATACGTACAAAACACAAGCTTCATTTGAATTAGTATTTACATGTTTTGTAAGCTCATAATATATGTTTTTCATTATTTTAGTAAAATTAAAGAATGGGCACTCAGTTGTCTTTAAATTTTCATATTGTTCATGCTACTTTAAGAATCCAAATCATTTTGCTGTAATAAATTCCTGTACGAGGTTTGTGCGGATACTAAAAAGACATTGTAATATTTTTCTTTTAGATGTGAATGGAAGAGAAAATATTAATCGATAGTTACATTTTTATGTTAGCCATTATTGGAATTTACTAATGAGAAATCTGACATGCTATTTCCTATTGCTTTAATATGCTATATATTATAAAATGTTTTTTTTTTTCTGTATTATGGGCGCTAATGGCATAATTTTTTTTAAAAAAAATCCTTTTGCACTTTCTTGTGATTTACAGGGGTGCCATTGATGACGAGGCATGGCGATGCTCTGGCTTTTCTCGACTTTTGTGTGGGATGGAGGTGTGTGAAAAGTTGAAAGAGCCTAATTAGAGAAAGCTACTTGGAATGGTTTTAAAAACTCTGTCTTGCTGAGAGGCAGACCTCTTTTTCTAGACGACAATGTCTGGACTTCTCAGTTAAAAAAAAAAAAATTCCTTAAGTGGTCACTCCTGGCCTCTAGTCCTTTGCCCTGTAGGTAACCTAAGATGTGGGAAAAGCAGCCATCTGGGAAGGACACTGGCGGCTCCACTGAGCGAGTGTTAATCTCTGTCTTTCTGAGCTCCTCTAGCTCACTGTTGTGGATGGCAAACAAGCTTCAGATGACAGAGTCTGGAAAACCAGTCTTCTGAGCTACATCCTCAGGTGCTGATGGGTTGTTGTTGGCATTTTGGAAATTTCTGTGTGTTTTGTCACATCTTAAGGAGGTGGCCAGACTGTCTGTGCGATGCGGGGCTTCGAGGAGGCTTTATCTTCCGCTAGAGTTTAACTGGGGGGTTTATGGGGAAACTGCCACCTCGTGAGGTAAGTTGCACGTACATGCCTTGTGATTTACACACGAAAGATTCCTTGCTGCTCACTGACATAAATCTTATTATACACTGCCCTTCTCAGCATTGCCCACTGAAGAAATTCATTTATTTTTTTCAAAACATGAAGCGAAGGGACATATTCGAGTAATATGGTGTGTTACCGTTCATTGTAACTTTGCCACTTTCAAGCTGGGTTAGGGTTTTCATCTTAAATGGTCTCCCTTTGATTATTTTCCCAAGCAAACAAATGAGGTTTAATAAGGGGAAATAAAGAAAAATTTCAGCTCATTTTATCTTAAAAGAGCTACCACCTTTTAGTGAGCTAATAGGAGTGGAAACCCCATTTTGAGACGTAAATCTGGAAGCCAACGCTACTGACTTTTTAAAAGGAATCATCTTGGCAAGGACCAAATGAACATTATCTCGAAAAGTCCAATCCGAAGGCAAAACAGATTTGTTAGTGTGATTATTAAAACAATCGCCACCTTCTGGTGTGAAGTGTTGTCAACAGGGAACAATCAGGCGATGCCCTTGGCTTTGGTACAGCCAAGCACACAAAGCTACCGTGAAATAGGATTGGACGGGACCTTTCATTTCATATGAGAATTAATTCTGTAAATGTAGTGGAGAGGAGGCAGCTTATTTCTCTACCCCCAGAAAGCAGATAAGAACAAGTCTGCAGGAGGCCCCATTTTTTTTTTCTTACCTTATTCATTTCTTAGTGTGTGCATGTGTATGTTACCAAGGGTTGTGGAGAATAATTTATTCTTTCATTATAGTTCTGGCAGAGAAGGCAGGGGGTGGGGGTGGGGTGGGGAAGGTGGTCAGAATTTCCCCAAAGGTTTTATGGCTTAAAAAAAAAACCACACTTTTACAATCTAAATTGTTTTCTAAGGATTTGAATTGAAAAGGTCACAGTTCTTCAAGAGCAGCAAAAGTTTTCCGGACGTTCTCTGGTGTTCTCCTTGAGAGAGTGGGACTCCATCCTGGGCTTACTGCCAGTCTTCCCAGGAAAGAGTCAATACACATGTAGTTTGTAGTGACTCAGTTTTGAAGAGCAGCTTGTTTGTGAGGGGGAAAGGGAGATGCCCACAGTGAATGGAATTTACGGTAACTGTAATGAGTGTGCACAGAAAAATTTCAAAGGCATAATTCTTTATCTCAGAACCTTGGATGTAAGAACTCACTGACCTTAAACTAATTTGAAGCAGAGAAACAAATATTAATTGTGTGATTAGACACACCGGTCTCTGTTGTTTGTATTTCAATAAATTACCCTTTGTGAGAGCTATTAATATGGTTTTGATCCTAAAATTCCCAGCATTTGGTAATTCTTCATCATCCACAGTTGATAAAGCAAATGCAAGATTGAGAAGAAAAACCACAGATGAGGTGATCAATAACATATTTCTTTTCCACCAGATTATTTTTTCCATGTACAAAATTCCTGTTTGATTTTTCAATTATTCAAAATGTCAGAATGATAGATACAAGAGAGTCACCAACTAATCAGGGAAATTTCTGTTTAATAATATTCGATATAAAGATTCGGGATGATGCTTCATGATGGATTAAACTTTCCTCTGTTCTGCCTCATTAGGGCTCTCCCAATTTGACCCAATCCAAACCTATTACTTAATATATATCTAACAGTAAAATTGCATAAATGTTCACTAGTACAATAGAGGCTAAATGAGCAGTTTCAGATAATTTAATTAAGTTGTAGGTCTTCTAATATAATTCCATAAGTATGTGAACTTTTAACTTGTGTTAACTCAATTTCCTTATGCTTTCATTTACCATTTGTTGGGGACATTACAGTGATTAGCCAAAGTATTTCCAGCGCCTAATGTTCTTCATAAATTTTGATTTAAATTGACTGTCACTTTCTCACCACAATAAAGTAGATATTTGACATCTCAGAGGGGAGAGAGAGAGAGAGAGAGAGAGAGAGAGAGAGAGAGAGAGAGAGAGAGAGAGTTAGTCTGGCCTATTACATTGTCAAGGACTGCGACTTCTTTCTTGAATCACACCAAATTCACATTAAATGTCCCTTAGTAAAAGCCACTAGGGACACCAAGAACAAACTGGGTTGGGTATTGTATTTTTATGAAAACAACTATACTCCTATATGTATGAAAAAATACGTATGATATCAGGTTTCCATGTAACTGTGTATTTGTGGCATTGTTGAATGGGTTGGCTTGCCAGTATTCAGTGTGACCGTATGACATAGAACAGGAGACAGCAGCAGCTCCCCTAAAGTTCAGGCTAGAGGTGAGCATCAGTCAAGTTGGTCAACTCTCATGTACCTTTCTCCTAGTTCAGATAGCTAGAGGGAGGGGCAAGTTACACAACTGAGTCAATGTTTTCAGTGAATATGTTTATTTTTGAACTGAGCCTACCCCCTTCCCCCAATGTGAGGCTATCTTCTTACAAATGTATGTTTATTACCTGCTTCTTTTATTTCCAATAAAGGGACTCAGTCAATATAAGATGCTGCCATTGTCAATGAGCCTCTTTGAAGTTAGCTAGATGAACCAAAAATAGAGGACTCATTTCAGTGACGAGTGACCTAAAAGGCTTAGCAACGATATTAGATATTTTCCCCCTTTCAGTGGTAACATTTCTAAACTGTTTGGATGAGAACTTGAGAGCATCCTGAATGACTCAATAGCATCAGGATGGCAATGAGAGAGTAGCATGGAAGGGAAAAATCCATCTCCCTGGCTAACATGTTGTCTGTAAAAACACAGCTTGTGCATTTCGGTGGCACTGTATTCACTTGAGTTAGGTGACAGCAGCTGCTTCTTCTTCCTTCTCTTCCTCATCCTCAAAAGTTGCACGCTGTTTGTGTGTATGTGTATCATACATGTGCAAGTGGTCATAGATAACCTGAAGAGGGCACTGGATTCCATGGAGTTGCTGGTACAGGAAGCTGCATGCCACCTGGTACAGGAAGTTGCATGCCACCTGGTACAGGAAGTTGCATGCCACCTGATACGCTGGGAACCAAACTTGGGTCATTTGGAAGAGCCACATCTCTACTCCCAGAGTTGAGTTTTTTTTAAAGCACTTTTTTTGTTTTGTGTGCTTGCGTGTGCACACATGTGCACACGCACACGTACGGGCACACACACACACACACACACACACACACAGAGGCTGAATTTGAGAAACTTAGGACCTATTCAAAGTGATTATTACCTTAAGCACTGGTAAAAGTGATTGTTCTTTCGAAACCTGCCATATGCTAATCAATCTATAAGTTTCTGTAGATATACCTACAGCTTTAGATTACAACCTTTATGATCGTTAGTTAACAAATGGGACATCTACGGTGCTGGTAAAACCACATGGCATGGCTGGTCAGGATGCTTGCCTTCAAATCCAAGGACTTGAGCTCAATTTCTGGTTCAAGAAAACTAACTCCTGAAAACGTTTCTCTGACACACACACACACACACACACACACACACACACACACACACACACACACACAGGAGGCAATAAAAGGAGGGACAGCCACAGCATATGGAGAAATCCATCCAACTATAGAAAGTTGACTTTGGTATATTTGAACGTTTTATGGAAGGGTAACATTGGGGTCAGCATTCTTAGTCAATACATTTTGTTGGCGTGGTACAGCCTTATTTTCTTTATGGGATTACAGCATAGTGCAACTTCTATGCATAGTGAATACTGGAATTACATATTTTCCTTCAAGACTATTTCTATTCGTCCATATGTATGTATGTCGGTGTGGGTCTATGTCATGTGTGTGTGGTTCCACGAGAAGGCCAGAAGCAGGTATCAGATCCCCTGGAGCTGGGGTTATAAGCTGGTGTGAGCTGCCAGTCTAAGTGCTGGGAGCTGAATTTGAACAGCATCTACTCTGAAATGCTAAGCCCCTGTCTAGCCCCTGAGTGTTATATTTTTAGATCTGTTTGGTCCTAGGGATTGTATCCAGAGACTTAGCCATTATAGGCAAGGATTCTACCATTGAACTGTATCCTCAGCCTAGACATATGTTTTCTTATGACATAGGTTACAATAGGGCTGTAAAAAAATTAGACCATAAAAGGTTAATATTATTTTACACTTCTGACACATTTCAGGATTTTTATTTTATAGTCAAGCTGTTTCTTTTCTGTTTATTTTTTAAAATTGTTCTTGTATATATAATCTGACATATACTTTAAATTAGCAATTTATCATAAATATCTGATATTGTGGAAACATATTTGCATCATGTCACCTTTAATGTCTGTGTTTTTGAATGGTTAAGTTTGGAAAGAAATCACTTTACAGGACTGTGTCTCGACCCAAATTTCGTGACTAGCTCATTGGTTTCAAATGGAATATAGAGCAGTGAGAAGCAATGGACACATTGCAAGGGCAAACACAACGTGTGCATATCAAGGAGACCCCTGTTCAATCAAACCTTTCTTCTTCAAAATCTCTGCGTTGCTAACCTATGTGAATGTCTTCCACAGGCAGCCAGCTTGTAATGACTGTTGCTAGGTAAGACTGACAAGTAATCGGCATTGAAGTCCAGCAAGGTGTTATAAGGAAGGGACTAAAAATTGTTGACCTCTGGTCCAGAGCCTTGGTCATTCCAGTTTTTCTTGCTTTCCTGCCTGACTGTGCCTGAGGGGAAAGAGTAGAAATGACATCTCTACTGAGGCCTCCCTGCTCAAATGCAATCACAGTGACTGAAAGCTCGGGCTGTGGTCGGTTCTCTAAACAAGATTCCTCGACCCAGAGAGTGCACTTTGGCCAGAGGAAGAAGTGAGGAGGCATCACCAGTACCATGGCTAAACAATTTAAACATCTCATTTAAAACTGCAAGGAGTGAGGGGAGGTTTTGAATAATGGATAATCCCTAGCATCCAAATAGGAGCTGAGAATTTCAGCTAAATGCCCACGCAAAATCAGTCCCACAAATCACAGGTCTCGACTTCTTATTTGGTGTTCTGCCTGTCGCTTCCTATAACTCTTCACTGTAGATGCTGGCATTCTAGTGCCCGAGACCGAATTGTCAATATTAAACCACCCCCCCCCCCACCTCCTTGCTCTTCATTCTATGTCTTGAGTCATGAAAACGACCGAGAACTCCCATTTAACATCCTCAGAGTACATGAACTCTGTCTGCAGTTTTGACAGGAGCACCAATTGTGACTCATAGTCCGGTGGGGAGCACTCAGCCCCACCAGCCTCTCTCCAGGAGCAGAGCCTCTATTATCTTCTCGCTAATAATCACTAATGGAAGCGGTGGTGCTCACGGCAATCTTCAGATTCATCAAGACCAGAGCTTGAAAGACTCCCCAGGGCTTTTGCTGCTGGTGCCAAGAGGAGGTCTGGGCGTCTGAATCTCTGTGTTCACTCCATTTTCCTTCCAGCAAAATCTTCCCACTCTACCCCCAATCCCTGCTCTCCCTTTCTTCCTCTCCTTTCCACAACAGCTAATCATCAAAATGCAATTCATACCAACTAATAGTTAATATGGGATACTCTGGCCATTTGCCCCCTCACGTGGATGTAGCTCCACCTCCAGTCAGCTTTTCTGTCATTTCAAGGGTCATTTCAAAAACTCCGAAGGTGGTCATGTTAGAATCGTTGTGTAGTTTATGGGTAGGATACACTCACTGTAAACTTGCCGGTCTTTCTGGGTTGCTGCGTATTGTAATCATTAGCAGTGAGCCTTTCGCTCTCCAGAACATTATGCTCTAAGGGGTGAAGGATGGAGTCATATGGGTCATTCATGATCACCCTCTAACTTTCCCATGTGTGCTCTCAGTGTTTCCACTGTTAGAATCACAGTACCCTTGCACAGGTACCATGCTCCTAGCTACTGAAGACTATTGTTGATGCTGTTCCCTGCCCTTTCTGGATGTCACTAAAACTCTTCTTCTTTATCTAGTATTTACTCGTTCTACTCTTCCCACCAGGAAGTGACTACAGGAAAACAGGACCTTGTCTCTGTTTTGATCAATAAATCACACAAGTGCTTAAACTTACGCCTGGCAAATAATAGGCAATGAGTAAACTCTGGGTGGATGATAAATCCGCGGCTGCGTGATTTCTGAAGCAAAGCCTTTCATGCTCCCCCTACCCCAGGATATGTTTGCTTTCTTTATGAGATGCTGTTATCGCCCATGTACTTTGTACGAGAGCTCACATCTCAGGCTGCAGGAATGCAATAATTAGTGTCCAGACTCTTTGATGATGGCAGAGCCATTTCCAATTGGTATGGGTCAGATATTGCGTTTACCTAAAGTTATGTACTTATTGAAGAGATGGATAAACACCATAGCAATAGCACTATGCTAGACATTTTAGAGATCTAAGGAAATTGGACTTGCTCAAATTCTTAAGAACCTCATCATTACCTAAGGGACAAAAGACCAAAACCCTCTTGTAGGTAGCAGTGCAAAGTGATAGACAAGTGACCCCCAGCATTTCAGAACAAGAAGCTCTAAAAACTATGTTAACTCAACCTAGAAGTATTGAGTGATTGTCATGATAGAGATGATTATGTGATGTAGTCAGACAACATATACTTGCAGACAGCCAGAAGTTGAACAATACTGCTGTGGGCTGGAGAGAGGACTCCATAGGTGAGGTGTTTTTGCCTTGCAAACATAGGGACCTGATTTCAACCCCTGGAACACATGTGGAAAATCAGGGCTTGGTGGCACATGCCTGCAATCAAAGTACAGGGGAGGAAGACACAGACAGAGCCCTGAGGATCATTGGCTAGCAGACTGTGTGCTAATCTCCAAGACGGTTAGATCCAGATCTCAAAAATAAAGGTACGCAGGGACTGAGGAATGACACCCAAAGTTATCCTCTAGCCTCGACATTCATTTACACACATGTGGTTGTACACCATCATACATGACCACACATATACACGTGCACAAAGAAAAAACCCTGTTTCATATCTTTGAGTTTAAGGAAAGTATACAGAAGAAGCTGGAATCAAGTTCTGAGAGTTTTTTTGTTTTTTTTTTTTTTTTTTAACAAACGCCAATTTTCTACGATTAACTGCAGAATATGCCCCTTCTCGTCTATGCAGACTCTAAGTTGGCAAGCCTCAGCCCTTGAACCCAGTTGGCCATCCGTGGTTTCTATAAATAGAGCTTTATGAGCCCATGGCTTTCCCCGTGTGCTCACATTCTGTCCATGGCTGGCTGTTGTCACAGAACAAGAGTAGAGCTGGGTGGTTATCACAGAGATCATAAGGCCCATAAATCAAAAATATTTACTGTTTGGCTCTTTTTGGAAAGGATTTGTTAATCTCGGAGTCGAGCTTTCAGGGTTGAGTGGGAGAAACTGCTGTTAAACTCAAACAAAAAAAAATTGTATGAGCTATGACTTAGAAAAGACACGCCGGGAGATTCATGGAGGAGATCTTGAAGGTTCAGTCAGCCCTCTGTGACAGTGAGTTCTGCATCTGTGGATTCAATCAACTGAGCAAGGAAAATAGTGTGTGTGTGGGGGGTTGTGCTTTTGTGCACACACACACACACACACACACATTTTCTCATTATTATTCCCTGAACAATGTCATCTCACAATTATTTCTATAACTTTCCGATTGTGGTGGGTATTATGAGTAACATAGAGATGGTCTGAAGTATGTGGGAAGACTTGTGTGGCTGGTGTGTAAAGCACTGGAGATTCTTCTATCCGCAAGGGGTCCCGCGGAACTCATTCCCAGGGATACGGAGGAACAAATGTATTTAATTATGCATGAAAGGGACTCCCCCAAATAAAGGATGTGTGATTTTTTTTAAAAAAACAACATTGATTTATTATTTGTGTGGGAAGGGGATGGGGGGATGTTTGTGGTGGCTCACATGTGGAGGTCAGAGGGCAACTCCAAGAAGTCAGGTCTCTCTCTTCTCCCGCAGTGGAGTCCCGAGGGTGGAACTCAGGTCATCGGTGTAGGCAGCAAGCGCTCTTGCTGGCTGAGCCACCTCACCAGCCTGGGAGTGATGCTTTGAGAGATCTCAAGATCAGGAATTTGGCTACATGGAAGAAGGGAAGGACTGCACTTAGAATTAAGAGGAGAATGGCGATGTAAAAAAGCTTAATTTGTAGAGAAATACACAGGGCTTTTCTAGTCTGGGCTGGAGTGTCACATTGGAAGTGAAGTCTATACCAGGAGAAGCCTGGGAAAGAGCACAGAAAACATGGAATGTAGAGCAGAAGCATCTGAGACTCTCCAGAAAGGCAATGCGCATGTGGGCTTTGGGAAGCCCTTGTCCAGGACATTAAGGCAAAGGGAATGGACTAGAGTCTCACTGACTTGGGGAGAAGGGGACTGGGGAACCCAGAAGTTTTTTATTGAAAAAGACTGACTAGTTAGTGATAGGAAAGCAATTTAACTCACAGATGGGCCTTAATTTGCTCATAAGGTGCTTGCATATAAAAAATGAAGTACTACAGCTACAAAGAGGATATTTTATATAAAAACCTTTTATTTCTGATGTTTCTTTAAAAATCACACTGTGTGGCAATATGGGATGAGGGTTGGCAGGCAGCTGTAGCTGAGTCACACTGGGCGGAGTTAGGAGAGTCAGGGCCTCCACTTTGGCCATCTTTAATCACGTAGTGCAAACCCACGGCTGGCAGAATTGGTGAACTGCTATGTCATCATCTAGACACGCAATTTAAAATGATCTTTAATTTGGAAGAGAGCCAACACATTCACCTTTCCTTTCCTGCCCGGAGCCCTCAGCTCCTGTTCTTATGAAGCTTTCTGAAAAGTGATCTCTTCCAATTCTCTCTCTCTCTCTCTCTCTCTCTCTCTCTCTCTCTCTCTCTCTCTCTCTCTCTCTCTCTTCTCTCTCTCTCTCTTCTCTCTCTCTCTCTCAATCTCTTTTCTCTCCCTAATTTCTCAAAGACCGCATCTTAGCTGCGAGGCCGCACTGGCCCCACACACTGCCCTGTTTCCCAGAACTGTCGTTCCCATCTCTCTTTCCTATGCCTGGAGCCACAACAGCTTTTGTGCTGCTTCTCAGCTTTATTTTTAATTCTTCCTCAAACAAAAACTGTTGCTCCAAAGAAAGGGTTTTTTTTTTTTTTTATTTTTGAGGGTAGCTTGAGTTATATTCCTATATTCCCGAAAGGGTTCTCTGGAGCCCTTCCTATAGTGTTTTTCTTTCTTTGCCTGGCTGTTAAAAATAGACCGCATAATCCATTCTTCTACATACTCTGGTTTAGATGGTGATGGAGTCTATGGAATAATCCTTAGACTGTGGCCACTGTGGTTGAGTTGGGGGTCTTCCTGACCATCCCTGCCTGGGATATGGATCTTATTGCTGGTGTCTTGCTCTATAAAAAGAGCAGGCCCTACCATGGATGCTGTTGAGCCAAGGGGAAAGACAGGGCCAAGGTGTGATCCAGTTACACAAATTTTATGTTTAGAGAGGAAAAAAAAATGGTCTGGCTTTTGAAAAGTAGTTTAGAGCAGAATCTTGTGTCAAAGGAGGGCTGTCCGAGAGCCGGAACTCTGCCAGGAGACTTAATAACTAATATTTCAGTATTTTATTAAATTCAAAAATGCATGCTACAGCATTTTGGAACCGGTCAGTACCAAACGCTATGTAGAAAATCTTATCCTGATAGGAAAAGGTCAGTCACAAGCTTAATCCCATGCTGTTAATGTCTCCCTGCCTTGTCTGAGAATGAAGGGGCCAAAGTAGCCGGTCCTGAGGGGGCAGTTTGCCAACGCGAACGAAGAGAAGGATGGTGGAGCTGTGCTTGTCCTCAGGGAATCTTGGTTTTCATCTAGTTTCTCTCTGAGCCCAGTTGTCTGGATCAAGAAGTTGCTGAAAGCCCCAATTTTTCCCCAGGGCGAGGATTGAGATGTAGGCAAGACTGGAGTTAGGCAGAGTTCTGGCTCTGACTTCCAAAGACTGAGCCCCGCCCCCTTTAATCAGCTCCACTTTTCTACCTTTTGGGTCCCTCGCCTGCTTCCTGGATTAGCCAATTTTTTTTTTGGCCATGTGGTATTGGCCACAAGAACTCCCATTGACGGAGAGGATTTAACAACAGAAAACTGTTCTCACAGCCCTGCGAGTTCCAAGCCCAAAGCCAAGGCAGTGCTATTCAGGCTTGGTTTCTAGTGAGGCCTTTACTTTCAGCTCATTGTATTTTCGTTTTCCTTCTTCTGTATGTGCACAGAGAGCCAGTTCTCCAATATTTCCTCATCTTACAGCCACCAGTCCTACTGGATTAGGTCACGTCCTCATCCTCTCCTTCACTTTAATCACCGTTATAAGCTTGCTATCTCCAAATCCAGTCAGGTCAGGCTGTAACCGGTTAAGAATTGAAACAGGAATTTTAAAACACAGTTCTGCCCATCCTATCTGTTGCTTTGAAATGGGACAAAGTGAAACGAACTAACAAATGCAAAATTCCTCATCGAACTCCCGAGCCACTGGGAAATCTTGTCCAAACTCACAAGGAACAATGGAAAGAATGTTTTGCTGGAAGAAAGAGTACAGGAGCAAAAAGTGTTTAAGCCAGGAAAAAGGATGAAGAATAATTAACTGGTTGTTTCAGAGTTTTCTCTGCAAGCCATCTAATTATGATGGTAGCAGGAGTACACATTTCTTTACTATATCAAATATTTCATTTCATGATTATTGGTAGAAATTTGAATGCTGCAGTTAGTTGTTTTTATTTCCTGGTCTAGAAAAACTGAATCTACCCACTCACACCTCTTTGCAGCGGGCATCACTTACTTTGACAACTAGAACCCTGAGCCATGGGGGTGTGGCCCAGTGAAGCATGTGTGAAGCCTTTTTAGTTCCACAAGATCCAATAAAAACCAATAAGCAACAATAACAACAACACCATAGTGAAGCTGGACTCAGAGTGTATCTCAGTGATACAGTACTTACCAGCATGAATTAGTCTATCGCTTAGAAGCCAAGCCCTACAATCCAAAGAAATACTTGAATGGACTGAGGTTGTAGCTCAGTGGTTGAGCATCTTTATGGACACAAGCATTAAGTTCATGACTGATGGACTGCTGCCACTTCCCTGAAAACTGTAGGAAGTTTATCAGCACATCTTAGGTCTAATACGTGATTTATAGGGAACTCATTCTGTCTTGTTTCAGGAGAAAGAACAGAAAGCCCGTGAAGTGATAGCTGATAGTCCAAAAAGAATGCAGATGGCACTTAATTGTGATTTTTATTTGGTGGGGCTGAGAAATCAAATTCAGGGCCCTGCCTATGCTAGACAAGTGCTGTGGCCCTGAGCCGTACTCTGTTGAGAGTATTTGTTTAACTATACAAAGATGTGTTACATTTGTCTGCCTATGTAAAGATGTGTACCTAAAGATGTGCCTAAGGCACCTGATCGGCCTAAGAAAAAGCTGGATGACCAATAGTGAGGCAGGGCGTATAGGTGGGACTTCTGAGCAGGGAAGTAAGTAAGAGGAGAAATTTAGCTTTGCAGGAAGAAAGAGAGACACCAGAGAGATACCAGGGGACATGGAGGAAGCAGGAGAGTAGGGCATGCAGAACGATAGAAAGGTTAAGAAACACCCTCTCCCCCCCCAAAACACCCAGCTAGTGGGACAAGCCTAAGCTAAGGCCAAGTTTTCATAATTAAAAAAGAAATCTCTGTGTCATTATTTGCGAACTCGCTGGGAGGACAGAGAAAGGGCTGCTTTTGGCACCCAGCGTGGGCCCTGGATTTCCACATAGCACCCAAGAAAGCTGACAAACAAAAGAAAACAGAAAGCAATGGATATAGCTCCTTTAAGAGTCACTACTGTACAGCAGAGCCCTTGAACAGCTGGCATGCTAAGTAGAAACAGCAAGGTAAGTAAAAACACCTGCCTCCGTGTGGGCACCAACTTCCTAGAGCTGGGGCAATTAAATAACGCAGCTCCCAGTTAACCACAGCTCTTTGCCAGACCCAAAAACTTAAAGACTCAGCTCTCATGGACCTGAGGAGTAGGCAAAGTCAACTGCCAGAGACACGTGGTGGAGGGCCTAGCTGTCACTTAGCAGTTTAAGGTTTGGCTCGTGTGGTCAGAGAATGCTACAGCGGAACAGAAAAACAGGTACAGATCAGAAAGAAAAAAAAAACTCTATAAACAGGTTTACACTGTGCATAGGGGCTTAGGAAAGAAATGAAAATGGGTATAGACAGTCACAGGAAAAAGTAAATAGTTCCAAAATAATTAAGTAAAGTCTTTAAAGAAAGCGAAGTAATATAAAGAGACTAAGCCAGGAAAGGATGGGAAGTACACAGGGATTCTGGACCCTGCGTGCGGTTGTACTGATGAGTGAGTGGCAGCTGCTGAGAGACAAAGGCTTGTCAAAGGAACTGCTGAGTTAAATCAGCCTAGATACTTCAGGGATGGCTTAGCTAGCCATTTGGGCAAGAAACTGCTCTTACTTTAACTGCTGACAACAAGCTGTACAAATTGGACAAGCAGCACACAAAGGAAAAAGACTTCCTAACTTTGAAATGCGGGAGAGGCCTTCACAATTCTTCTTTTACAGAAATGGCTGTCAGATATTCTAGGCCCATAGGCCGAAGATGGATGCCCCAACATGGCAGAGGAACTTTGGGTGACTGTCTAGGCGGCAGGATGTTTCTGTCATTCCTAGAGTTTTGGAAGTGCTTCTTCTGCACTTCCTGTTTACCCAGGTAATGTTACATTCTTCTCACGTCTCTGATGGATTTGAAGGCAAGAAAGTTATTCATAGTTTTCATTGTTACCAAATTTAGAAAAAAAAAACTTACATAAGAGATGTAAAGTTTATAAGGCTGAGAAACAGAAAAGCTTGGATTGTTTATATAAAGAAATCTTTTGAGGTCTAAAAGGATAATTTCGTGTTGGTAATACAAGTTAGGATAGAAAGTAAATTAGGTACACAATTTTGTACTCACAAAGATAGGATAGATAATGGAGTATTTTCTCTGAATTTGACATATACAAATGGATTGGGTATTATAAATGTAAATCTTATTTAATAATAAGATTCTTACTGTAAATAGTCTTCCTATGTTAAAGCTAAAACCTTTCTTTTTATTTAGACAAAAGGAGAAATGTGGAATATTTGTTAATTGTGCAAAGATGTTTTACAATTGTTTAGCTATGTAAAGCTGTGTTGCATCTGTTTAATTAAGTAAAGATGGGTTGCTGTTTTACCTAGCCTGCCTAAGGCACCTGATTGATCTAATAAAAAGCAGAGTGACCAATAGCCTGGGAGAAGGCATAGGCAGGACTTCCAGGCAGGGACAGTAGGAGGAGGAGGAATTTAGGCTCCAGGAAAAAAGAAAAAGAGACACCTGAAAGACATCAGGGGCTGTCCAACCAGACAGGGAGGAAGCAGGAAAGTAGGACACACAGAATGAAGGAAAGATGGATAGAAACAGGTTAAATTAAGTGAAAAGAGCTAGTGGAGCAAGCCTAAGCTAAGATCGAGCTTTCCTAATGAAGAAGTCTCTGTGTCATTATTTCCTTCTACAATTATTTGGGACCTGGTTGGTGGGACAGAGAAAGAGCTTGGCTATAACACTCCTGAGTTTCCATAAAGCACTTGGTATTTTCCAAGCGCTTGAAGCGTAGAGATATTTTCATGAAAAGAGGACACAAAGACAAAACAATCAGTTCCTTAAAAGGCCTTTGAGTCATGTGTAATGGCTAATCTTCACTGTCACCTTGACTTGATTGGTTGTCATCTAGGGAGGCTCCAGGTGTGTTGGTGATGGTGTTTCCAGAGATTAATTAAGGGGGGGAGGAGCCACCATGACTGGGAGGAACCATACCAGGGGCTGGGGACTCAGACAGATCCCAGAGGAGACTATGATTTGAATGGCAGCATTTTTCTCTCTGCTTCCTGACCAACCAAGCTGTGAGCAGGTCTGCCCAGTTATGTCCTTCCCACCACGACGGGTGGGTTGATACCTTTGAAATCATGAACATCTATAAATCCCTTCTCCTTTAAATCATTTCTGTCATGTATTTGGCAACAATATTTCAAAGAGTAACTAACACACTCTGAATGCTTAATCAGACACAGTACAATCTTTTACTTTACCCAAATAAGCTTCTCCTCAGTGGATTGGCACTTCTCAAAGACAGTTTCTTTTTTTCCTCTATATTCGGCTACTGAACTTTTTGACATACTTTGAATATGATTTTAGGTTTATGTAGCCATTACAAGACTTTAAAAAAATAGTTACCAGAAGAAGAAATGTTTAAGAAGAGATGTGAAGGGCATGAGAAATGATTATGTATGTCTAGGATAATATAAATGGAGAGAGAGAAGATTTAGTCAAACGTTGAGTCTAGAAGGAATTGCATGATTATACAGGATCCTGCAGGTAGCTCAGCAGGGCAGAATGGTGGTGGTTGTTTACATTTGAAGACTGTCACAGAGATGACCCAGAAAATCCAGGCTTCAGAGGATGTTTGTTTTCCCCAAGCCATGTATCAGGGACGGGGGCAGGGGAAATAAGGACATATTTTGAAAATGAAATAGCCACCCACATCGATACACTGACAATGTTTAAAAAAAAACCCACCTTCCTGAATTTGTGTTTCCCCCTGCCGGCTTCTCATGGGAAAAGGGGCCAGTGATCTGCATCCTGAAGTTACAGAAGCTAGAGATGGCTTTGGCAAGCAATTCCCAGGTTTTCCGGATTCACCATCAAGGCCAAGTTAGAGGACTAGATGAATACAAATTAAGAGAGGTTGGTGGTTCCAGTGGGGGAGGCAGAGAGGGAACTATTCCATCAGGAGGGGCATACACTGAACTGTCCCTGGAAAATCCAGGAAGCAGATTCAGGACATGATGCACAGATAAAGCCCAAAGCGACTCTCGAATTATCAAAGGAGAGAATGGCATACGATAGCCTCATCGTTGTTATGGGATATGATCTTTCAGACAGTCACTTCTCCATGGTAATTGAAAGGGACGAGCCTCATCCCACAGAAAGAAAGAAGATGAAAATCAACTTCATTTTATGATTCTGGCTTCAACTTCATCTTTGCATTTCTATGTATGACTGATTTTGGGTTTTCATGGCTAACTTTTTCCATTCTTATATTTTTAACCCTCCCCACCCCCCCGTGTGTGTGTGTGTGTGTGTGTGCTGTTATGTGAGACTGTGTAATGATTTAAAAACAAACAAATGTTTGATCTACCTTTAAAGGACGTAGACAAGGGGGAATGCGCATGAACACAGTAATGACATACTGCATCATCCACAGTTGTAGTCCTGTCTCCCACTACTGCTTCACTCTGAAATCCAATCATATAGAAGTTTTTGGAAGACCAAAGTCTCTATATATGTACTGCCCATGTCAGGCTTCAGTGTTTCCACCAAGCCTGTGGTGTCTGCCCATAAATGCTCTTGGCTTTCTTCATCCCTTAAAAGCTCACAGTTACATCAACTAAGCTCATATCAACTATGACCCTGAGAAGCTTTTCCTGCCATCCTGGTCATATGTCAGTGATCACAAATATCATGCCATGTCATTAAGATACCTTGTGCTAAGCAGTCTGTTGGACTAGTCATCTTGACCTTGAAGAAGAGGGGTGAGAAAAGTGTCTAGTGGGGATCTTATTCTTTTATCTCTTTTGTGTGCAAGTGTATGTGTATGTACACTTAAGTGTGTACGAGATTCTGCATCCATGTATACGTGCTTCTGGTGAGTGTTCCTGGTTTTAGTAAGAGAGGAAACAATTAACAATTGACTAAGGCATAGCATATCTAGAAGATTCTGAATTTAAAGGGTTTGCCCACTAGATTAGGCCTAATGTAAAGCAGACAAATATGGGGTGTATGTTGAAGTAGAAGACTCACGAAGAAGGTGTTGGTGATATATAGCAGACAGGGACTGGCTGAAAACGCAGCAAATGTAGCTCTAATCAGGTCGTTCCTGTCAGTCTTTTCTAATTTCAGTGAGCAAGATAAGGCCAGAAGAGGAAGATATTGAAAATGATGACTTTATTTCTTGGGATTCAAAACAATGTGCTAGAATGCAACATTTCATCATTTCATGTTGGAAAATTAATAGGAGTATTTGGCTCCCTGCGGCAGAAATTCCAACTCTCCTATCTCATTTGTTTGTCTCTTTTTTCAGAGTTCCTTCCTACAAATTCTGAAAATTCAGTTTTTTTCCCCTCTGCTTTTGACTGGATCTGCTATTGACGTAGGCTAGTTTTCATCCTTTGTGACCTCACTCACAAGTCTCTGTTCCTTCACTCAGTGACCCACAAGCTGATAAGCTTTTCTAAACATACTGTACTTTAGTTCATTTTCTGATGGCCTTCCCCATCATAGTCTCTTAATTTTTCAAAATATCCATTCCATGTGGAAGTTTGTATAATGTCTAGTGCCTATTAATTGGTATCAATTTACAACCTGCGTTTCAGGAAAATGTGAAATGTTTCTTTTTAATGTTCAGACTCACAGATAATGCATAGTATCAAGTTTAAATATAATTAACATATTTATTCATCGTTCACTATCTAAATCCTTCATGTATAGACTATAACTTGAATATTTGGTAGGATTCATTGATATCCATCACCAAAAATGTTATTATTTGTGACATCTTTTGGAAATGTGAGTAAGACATATTACTAAGATATTTTAGGAAAATCCACAATAAAAAGAGAGGACGTTTCTTACTATTACTTAAAATCCAATTAAGTATTCTTTTGAGAATATAATGTTGAAAGTTGTTTCTGTCAAGTAGAGAAAAAAATTACATTACACCCCTCATATTTCAGCTTCAGTAGGACATGTTAGCTCCTAAGATAAATTTTTTCTTAATTATTATCCAGGGGACCAAAACTTGTTTATTGTTTAGTAAAAGTAATCGGGTTTTTTAAAAAATGTGATTCATCATGAAATTTTGCATAGAGGTAGTTTTAAAGTTTATTTATTTATTTACTTGTGGTTTTTGAGGCCGGAATTTATTATACATCCTAGCCTACCCTCAAACTAGTGAACCCTCTGCCTCAGATTTCTGGGTGCTGGGATTATGACTATGCACCCCAACTCCCGCCTTAACTAAGTACTAGAGCTTTGTTGTTATTCCTCATCAGAATGGGAATGTCTTCCAGTCTTGTCAGTCACTGCCACACATCCTGCTTCTATAATTCTGTACAAAGAGTGAGCACAACTCACCTGCTGTATTAGTTCCTTTTCTGTTGTATGGATAAAATATCACAGCGACATCAATTTAATGAAGAAAGCATCAGTTTTAGAGGGACAGTTCAGAATGGCGGGGAAAACATGGCAGCAGATGGCTGAGGCAGGGAGCCGGGACACCATCTCTTTGGCCACCAACAAGATTTGGAATTCGAGTCAGGATATGAAGTGTCAAAGCCCGCCTCAACTGACATGCTTCATCTTGCAAAAGCTCCACACCCTTAATGTTCTAAAAATCCCCAGTGTGCTAGCGACCACACACTCAAGTCCTTGAGCTGATTGGGGGACATTTATCACTCAGACCACACCCATATTTGTCTCAATCACTGGCCTCCAACTCCATTGCAAAGGTGCTTTCCACTGAGTGTTGGTAGATTTGGTAGAAAGAACCTAGGCTTTGGGATTATGCATAGGTATATTCAAATCATGACTCTACAAGTCAGGTTCTGGAATTCTCTGAGCTTCAGTTGTATACATGTTAAGGAAAATGAAAATATCTCTGTCTTTCTCAAGGAATTATCTCATGCACATTATACCCAGTATGGTCCATGAAGTACAGAGTATTCTATAAATTCCTTTATGTGTGTGTGCATGTGTGTGTGCGTGTGTGTGTGTGTGTGTGTGTGTGTGTGTGTGGTGTGCCAGATTGCACAATCCACCAACACAGTGTAAACGGTGTGAATAATTACAGCTAAGCTCACAATAATGTAACTCTACAGGAATAAAAAGATGGGCTTTCAAAATGAACTTGGTAGAGAAAGCAGACTGCTGACCAATGATAACATAAACTTTTAAAGCATAATTAAAAAGTGTTTCAGAGTAAGGAGATTAAAATCTGCAGAGACCAGGAATGGGCGGTCCTCCACAGAGCAGAGAGTCCCTCCACATTTGAATGGCCTTGGAGGAATCACCACTTCTACTGCTTCCGAGTCCACTCTATGTCAGGAGGCAGAACTCAGCTTCTGCAGGTAACTTAGAGCTCGTCAAAGCCCACCCAGGGTTTTCTTTATCCTTTGTGACTCCTGGGATATGATATATTCTGGAAGACTAATTTTAATTATGGCTTTGGGTCGTATCTCTTGAAGCCTTGGTCAGGCCCAATATTAGTTGATAGCGCTGTGCTGACTTCTTATTTAGGTCTCCCACTCAAACTAAACATACATGCTATCCCTGAAGCCTTCACAGAGATACACAAAAGTCCAAGTAAGGTTCGGGGAGGAGGGAATCATTTATGGCATGAATAAGCTGCTGATGTTAGCTACAGCCCAGCACCATCGGGTCCTTTCATGAACACTCCATCCATCTAAGATGTGTCTTGGTTAGAGATGTCATATCCGCTGCTGCAGCTGTAGTTCAGCATCACTCGACCAGGGCAGGTAAGGTTAATATCTCAAAGTTCCTGAAAGGCATGCTGCATGCTTCTCGACACAGCCGTCTTACACTTTTCTGTCCAGATCCAAGGGGATACGGTGTAAAGTGGGGGAATGGTGGACGGAGGAAGAAAGACAGAAGACACTTGGACTGATACAGATAAGGAGGCTCCCAGAACAGATACACACTAAGGTCCTCGTATGGTGAAAGGAGATGCCATTCAAAAGGTGTGGCCTGGATTCATGTAAATGGGTCCCCTAAATGCTGACTTATTTGAGAAACCTATTTTTATGTGCAAATAAATAAAATAGTTGGAAAAACCCTATTTCTAACAATAGTAAACACATACATCAATGAACAAATTATTGAAAGGACCCGAGAAAGAGAATCATGCCTTTCCTAATTTCTGTTCTGAAGTTAATTTATTATGAACTTAATTCAAGGCACAAATGTAGAGTGAGGTACAACACAGACCAGAACCCAAATATCCTTGTGATTATTATAATTATTGATGCTGTTGTCACTAGCTATTAATGACAAATAACTCATTGTTTTCTATGCAGTAATATAGTACTTTACAAACATAATCACTCTTCAGGTGACTTGAATACACATTTCACCAAAGATGATCTGCAGATGGTCAACATGCATAGGAAAAAATGCTTACCATTATCATGTACTAGGGAAATGTATAAGAAAATCATGATAAGAAATCACTCGATGCTCACAAGGCTGGCTGTGTGCTGTATGGTGTGGGAAATGATGAACAGAAGCCAAATTTTCAACTTTGGATGAGTGAATGTATTAAGTATATAGCAAGCCAAGGTAGAAGAATAAATAGCAAGGCAGACACAGAGTGGAGGCAGAGAAAGGGAAGAGGAGGAAGGGGGAGAGGGATAAGAAGAGAAAATATGATTAAACTGGGCCCTCAAATCATCCAGCAGAAATTGACTAACAAAGTCCTGTTGGGCAGTCAGCTGGAATTCCCAGGGGAGTCCTGGGCAGCGCAGAGCGTCTCCTCTGATGAGTCTTCCAAGGAAAGAACAAATAGCAACAGACAGAGCTCACCTCATCAAACCAGGGGTGCACAATCTCCAGCAGAAACCGACTAGGGAAGTTGAAGCAGTCAGTTGTGGTTCCCAATAGAGTTTTTGTTCCACACCTGAGCTTTCCATGGCCTTCTCTTTCCCTCAGCAGGTATTTTTTTAATACCATGGGGTAAGCAACAGTAATGTTTGTTGGACATAGTTTATCTTCTAGCTCTTCTCAAAGATGCAACACAGAGGTGGGGGTGCAGCCCCCACCCACACAAGGAGCCTTACAAGACACTCTGAGACAAACACACTTGGTTCTGAAGTAAGGGAGAGCAAGCTCGCCTCTAGAGCTAGGTTCTCAGTGACTTCATAAATCACAAGGCAGCTTGCTAATTTAATGTAACAGACCTTAGAGGATGCCATACTAAAAGCAGCTGCAGCCGTGATGCCTCATGCTTGTAAATTCAGCCTGTGGGAGGCTGAGGCAAAAGGACTGAGTTCAAGGCCAGGCTCAACTACAGAGTGAGTTCAAGGCAAATCCAGACTAAAGGGTTAGATCCTGTCTCCGAAACAAATGGTGTATGTGTGTGTATGTGTGCATGTGTGTGCATGCGTGTGTACATGGGTGTGAGTGTGTGTGCATGTGTGTATGCATGTGTATGTATGTGTGTGCCTGCATGTGCACTTGCAGAAACGGAAAGGTGTACATTGCTGGTGAGATTTTAAAATGCTACAAGTCACTGGGAAAACAGTTTGTTCTAAGAAAGCTAAACACAGTTACCACACGAACTGGTAACTTCTTGGTACAGAATCTCAAAACTGGAAACCCCTACTGAAATATTTGTACACAGGTTTATTCCAGTTCCACTAACAAGAGCCCAAAGCATAAGGGCCAGGCTCCTACTCTCACTAAAATAAGCTGAAGCCCATTCTTGCTATTTCTGTGACAGCGAATAAGCCACTAAGACCTATGTTTTGGTAACAGAGTCAGGACAGGGGAAATAAAGAGTACAGTGTGCCTGCTTCTGCCTTGCCTCTGCCTGTCCTGTATTGTTCAGAGGGCCAATAGCAATTACTGTGACACAGGGCCAGGGAAGGAAAATGGAGGAAAATCTAGAACAAGCAGGTGTAAGGAATGAGGCTGCAGGCTACCTTTCTTAGCTTACTTTTGTTTGCAAACAGGCATCTCAGGCAAAAGGAAGGTAATCCAAACAAACAGAACAAAAGAAAGCAGGCACAAGCCATCACCTCTGCTCTGGGTTTCTGCAGTGACCAGTAATCAGTGTAGAGAAAGCCTGCGGTGAGCAGAAACCATTGTAGGAGGCCGTGCTGTCACGGAAACAGTGAGTGAGTGCCCAGTTCTTTCCCAAACAGTCCTTCCTGGCGTGGTCCCTCTCTCACCCCACACTAGCTTCTGCTATGGTCCAGGTGGAGTCACTAGGCTTTCGAAGCTCAACCTTAATGAAATCTTAGCAGAAACATTTTAAATGAGCTCCCTGTTATTTCTCAATGAGGTCGCAAGTCCCACCTCACTCAGAGTTGTCTGAACCTCTTCAGACACATTGTCCATGGCCGTGTGAGGTTAAACTGGATGTTTGCTTCTACCTCAAACTTTCTGTTTCTTTTTTCAAGACAGGCTTCCCCTGTGTAGCTCTGGCTATCCTGGAACTCGAGTTGTAGATCACGTTGACCTTGAACCCACAGAGAGCCCTCTGCCTCTGCCTCCCAAGTGCTGGGATTAAAGACGTGTGCCACCACCGCTTGGCTTCTGCCTCAAAATAATGATCAGATAATAGTAGCTTCCTTTGGCATCTCATTTAATTTTTTTCAGTGTTCAGCAATGGACATATACAAGTGGAGAGATTGGAGATGGGTAGAGATAGCAAATAAGACACATAACTTGTGAACGTTGTACGTGGGACTTGGACTCAAGTATATTGGGTATTCAAATTTGTGCCTTCGGGTGCACGTCTTACTTTGTATCATCTACATCTTCATGTTGTCCCTGATGCACCTGCTAGCGTGGCTCCTTTCACTGCCTTCTGCTTTTCTCTCACATTCCTGACCCTCTGGGTCAGAAGCATATTCTTTTCCTTTAAACTCTTACGTTTTCTGGCTGAAGTTGGCATTTATCTTTGCATAGTCCTCATTGCCACACATGTGGCTAACAAGATCACCCTACAAAGGATGTCAGGGACCTTGCCTAATAGATGTTGAATCTATGCCCTTGTCTAGCACAGTATCTTGTTCACAATAGTTATTCAATAATTATTGGCTCAATATTTCTTATAGATTTCCTGCCAGGAAATATAGTATTGTCGTATAGATTCATTTGTTAACTTTCTTCATAAGATCCAGTTTTATCTCCTCAATCTTTGACTAAATGTACTTTCTTGATGTCGTGGGAGCATTTAAGCAAATAGATTGAACATTAGAAAAATATTCTTCATTTTAACATATGACGGAAGCGCTTAAAATACTAGGTGCTAAAACCTATTTTTATCCGACTGCTTACTTGAACCAACATTGAGACTAAAGGGAAAAGAAATTACCGTATGTGAATCTGTTACTTTAAACCTCTTATTCTCAGGAGTTTCTTGATAGGTCCATATAGAAAAATTAATTTACAGAAGTAGTCAGCACAACTGCTAAAAAATGCAAGTTTAAATCGCTATGCACTTATTCCTTTGTGTTTCTTCTGCATATTTCAATATTCAGTTCATCACCTTTAAAGTTTTCAGATTCACCAGCTGGAAGACTATGTACCAGATTCTCCCTCAGCACTAAAAATAAACTGATGCTATTGAAAATAAATGAGTAAGCATATTCTTAGCTAAATTGTTTTCTCATGTGACACATACAACTTAACTAACTTTTTCTTTGAGATTGTTCATTTATCATAGCCGAGTTGCTTTGGACATCTGCATCTTTACAAACAAAAGCAGGGTCTTGCTGGGAAAGGCTCAGTAGAAAGAAAATAACTTCTGATGGTGGTACAGGCCTGGAACCCCAGGTACCACGGAGAATGAGGCAAGTGCACTTCCAGACTGGGCTGCAGTGAGTTCAAGGCCAGCCTGAGAGACTCAGAGGGACTGTTTCTCAAATCAAAAACATAAAGGAGGGTTGGATATACAGCTCGAGGCGAGGGGAGTGCTTATCTAGTGTGCTCAAGGTCCTAGGTTCTATTTCTAGAACTAGAAAGCAAAACAAAAACCCAACAATACCCCTCTATGATCTGGTTACCAACAAAAGAGGACACACTATGGACTTAGTTAAAAACATCACTTCTTTTTGTATGGGGGCGTGGGGATTACAATGACAGCCCTATAGTTTTCAATCTTAAAATGATTTGTTTTTCAGTATAATCTTTTTTATGTAGAGCTCGTAACATTGCACTTCAGAGCCCTTCTGCTTAGTTCGGAGTTGATGATGTTCTTAGTTGTGCTCACCTCAAAATCTCTGAGTCCAAAGTGTCTATGCAAAGCCATCAATCTCAGAATGTGTCTAAACACCAGCTCCGAGACAGGCTGCAACTTTCTGTTCTCTGTGACGGACAAATAGCTAGCGAAGCCCTGTCATTTAACCCCAATGCTTTCTTTGGTGGTTGTGGAGAGAAAGGGTTTGTTTTTTTATTGTCCTGTCATAAAAAGGCTACAAAATCCATCAACGCCGTATAAATGTATGTGCAAAAAAAATACTAGGCATTGGTATTGTGACCACCACATGAAAAATAGAAATAATCTTTCATCAATATAATTCACAAAGCATCAACATGGAGAGGCGTCTCTTGAGTTTACAGCTAGACTTTATAATATCTCCATCTTTATTCTATTTGGACATGAATGCTACTGGTCATATCATTATCTTGAGCAAACACACACTAAACTGGGAATCAGACTCACCGTCCTCTTCATAGGTGTCCAGACACTCTAATGTTAGACTGACCTCTGAGTCATTATTTCATAAATTATGAAAAGACTTCAACAGTTAGCCTGGAAATCTGGCTTGAATGAGACTTGCTAAATACATGCCAGCAGTATCAACGAAGAGGAGAGGTAACCTCTGAAATGTTCACTTAGGATATGCATAATGTTTGTAGAATTTATTATTAATTTTGCTATTTATTTATTTATTTATTGAAGCATCAACAGTATAAATACTTAATTTTATGTTATTTTTTACTTTAAAAGTCACACATGACTATAACAGGTAAGACAGTTGCCAGTGAGTTTGCCTATCGCCGAGCAAAGTGCACACAAATGTGTTGGCCACTTTGCGAACATTTTATTCAACTCTTGCTTTTTATGAAAAAAAAAAGGTTTGTTTATTTCCAAGTGTATGAGTCTTTTTACGTGCATTTCTGTGTGTGTGCCACATGTGTGCTTCAGTCCCAGAGGCCAGAAGTGGGCAACAGATCCCCTGGCACTGGAGGTTGTAAGCAACAGTGTGGAAGTTGGCCATACAATCTGATACTCTGTAAAAGGGGGAAATGCATTTAACTGTTGAGCCAGCTCTCCAGCCCTGTACTTAACTCTCATTTTAACAGCAGAGCCTGTTTGGATAAGACTGAAACTCTCAGAAGTTTTAAGAGGCCATAACCACCCCCCCCCACACACACACATGCACACACAAACACATATGTACTTCATGACGTTCTGTTTCTCTGTTGGCTTGTTTTTAAGAACATGAGCAGCTATGCATATGGGATACCACCAGACACAAGGACAAGTCTGTGCCATGGCCTGGATACTGCCTGACCCTACGGCTATGTCTGTGCTGACACAGCGCTGCCCATGCCTAGCTCTGGGATGGCAATCTTCCATCCCTAGGGTTTCTGTTCATCAGGAGCTCACGTCTCCATCAGCTGCAGGCTGAAGTACATGCAGGGAGGTAGAGGTGGCTGAGGTAAGACAAAGGCTAAAGGTGAGCCTGCTTCAGTGTCTTCTTCCACTGCTTTTCTGCTTGTTTGTTTTGTTTGTTTGTTTGTTTTGTTTTGTTTTTTGTTTTGTTTTGAGACAGGGTTTCTCTGTGTAGCTTTGGAGCCAGTCCTGGAACCCGCTCCGTAGACCAGCCTGGCCTCAAACTCACAAGATCCGCCTGCCTCTGCCTCCCGAATGCTGGGATTAAAGGCGTGCGCCACCACCGCCCAGTTTTCAGCTGCTTCTTAAACATAGTTATTTCACAGAAAACAGCACAAACGATGCCTGCGCGGGTTGATATGGTGCACTTCACCTAATAGACCAAACTTGAGCTAAAGCCTGAGCTTGTAGACGGGTAGCTTATTTAATTCCAAATAGAGAGCTATCTTAAATGAGTTTCAACTTCATTTATTCATTTATTTATCAACTGTTATTAAGAACTATATGCCTGAAGAGATGCACTTGCCTGTCTAATCAATAGGCTTGTTAATTTCTGCATATTTGTGTCCTTTGATACTTCAAGACTTTGAGAATTTTAATCCTAAAGCAAGTAAGTATTAAACATATTTGGTTTAGCTCATCAACTGTATAATTATTACCATTAACTTTGTGAAATTTCAGAGTTTGCCTATTTCTTTGTGTGTGTGTTTGTGTGTGTGTGTGTGTGTGCACTTGTGTGTTTGTGTTTATTACAATCTGACCTTTAAACTTGGGACTTGCTATAGAATTAACTTATGTTATGCTTCTTCATAAGTTTTAGATAACTCTTATAACACTTAAGAAAATACCACAGCTCCTATGTTGGAGATATTTTCTTCAGAAGAAATACACACACACACACACACACACACATACACACACACTTTTACTATTTTAGAGAATCTTCTAGTAATAGGGCACAAAATTGTCCCTGTTGTATGCAAAATGACTATAACATTTGCTGTAGGAATGTCATGGAAATCTAAAAGTCACATCAGGGAAATGAACTTGTGATACTGTTTAAATGTGCATTTTGGTGAACTGATTAGAAGTTTTGATCTTGATATCTTTTAGGCAATAGAATTCCTTTCAGATATATATAGTAAAAAATAAAATATGGTTTTTCTTTAAAGGCAAGACAAAGCTCAAGGAAACTGATAACGGATATTAAATCTCTTGTTTTTGCAAACCAAGTGTCGGCATGCCAATTAAAGCTGGAGCTGCAGATTTAGACACATACTGCATCATGTTTGCTTAGGAAACAGCACATTTTGGGTTTTATCCTTGCCCCCACTGCATTGTGGGTGCTGTGTGCTTCTCCCAGCATGCACTGCCCACGTCCTTATTCCTTACCCTCACCCTTCCTTCACCTTCTTCTCCCAGACACACTCACCAGGGCTGTTGGTACCATGACTGACCTTTTCCTTTCTCACTCACTTAGGAAAAAAGCACGAAGGGCTGTGTGTTCTCCCTCAGAAGTTTCGGCTTTTTCAAAAACTAGTAAAAAACTATCTCAAATTTCTTTCATCTGCTCTCATTATACGCAGGAGCACCTTGCCAATTATTTTATTTCTTCAAAGATTAAAATGTTTCCCTAAAGTAGAAGGGGAAACATTTTGATAATCATAGATTAAGAACTTCAAATAATTTCTCAGGGAAAAAAATGCTAACTAAAAACCAGTTTGATAAAAAATTATTTATTTCTCAGAGTTTTTTATGCAACTGAAGAGTTATATCGGAGAGGTGTAAAGTATTCACAGTTGGGTATTTACTGTTTTTTACTATAGTTCTCTTCTTGAAGTAACAAGGTAAAAGAGTACACTTGGTAGTGATCTTGTTGTTTGAGGGAAAGCAACTTTTTATTTCATCTCTGTAACCATTTTTACTGTATTACTGACCAGAATCCAAAAATCTAAATGTGAGTTTACTAAATATATTTCACAAGTTATTAAGTGTGTGACTCTTGCTAGGTTTTGCATTTCAAAAACTACACCCATTTTCCTGCTGTTGTGGATTAATGACAGAATACCCCATGTGGGATAATGTGTCCCCGAGGGGGGCAGGCCTTGAAGCCCTGTTGTTGGAAGAAGTTGGCCACTGGGGCAGGAGACCTTGAGGTTTCTTAGCCTAACTCCCTGTCCTGTGATCTTTGCTTCTTGACTTTGGACTCAGTTTGACCACCCATCTCAAGTTCCTGCCACCACGCCTTTCCCCACGGAATGGGCCTCTCTGAACTGTAAGTCTAAACAAACTTTCCCTCCCAGAAGTTGCTTCTTGTTAGCTATTTGGTCAGAGGCCCGGAAGACGGGGTAACAAACCTGCTCCTTGTTCTCATATGCCATCAACTGGTATCCATGGAACGATCCATAGCTCTGAAATGTAGTTTAGACAGAGGAAAAAAAAAATAAATGTATTCTAGAATACTGGGTTCTTGCTTGGAAAATATCTAAATATCTCCTGAATTTTACAGTTTAAAAAAGGCTTATAGAAGATAGTTTTGAGAAGTACTACTTTAAGGATTTGATTTTAAAAATACTGTATGAAAGTCTCAATAATTAATAACAATATTTGAACAATAACAGAATTAGCAAGACCTGAAGTTCTGCCCTGTAACTTTATGATACATGCAATCCCATTCTGTAATTCAGTTAAAATTGTTCTTTTATATATTTAACATAGCCCATGACATCCATGTCTTAAAAACTGATTTAGAAAAAAAAAAAAAAAAACATTAACCTGCTCTATCCCTTAAAACTTGAGGTCTTTATCTGGGATACAAGGGTGCTGGATTTCTTGGCAGAAATTCTCCAAGGGGATTCCTAGCTGGTCTTCGTGTCCTTTGCGGTAAAAAGGCCTTCTCATTATGTTAGCTGCTATGTCAACCTGTCTGATTACTTAATGAGGGTACTCGGCATGCAGGTGGGGAAGGAGTCACGTGACCGACGAGAGGTCAAAAGAGCAGGTGAGTCTAGGTAGATAGAACTTTCCCCCCTTCTTCCTGCCACTCTCAATTTCAGTTTCTGCCTTTGCCTCTGGCCCCCAGCAACCTCTCCGCTTTCGCGTTAAAACATCGGCTTCCCCTCGTGCTCATTGGCGTTGTCTGAGGCCCACGCTTTATTCTCCTCCAGGATCCATTTCTCCTCTAAACACTTATCATCTAGTGTGTTGGATAAAGAGAATTCCCAGCAGTCGATTTTGAAAGGAAAGATAAAGTGTTGAGCATCTGAGCGTTGTCAGCTGCTGGTGTCAGTACAGGGAAGCCTCCTGTTGACAATGATGGCTATCACTGGGGCATCGGAGATTCCTCTATTCTGAGCGCTCTTCTGAAATCAGCCGTATCTGATTGTTCTTTCAGATCAAACGGAGTAGGAAGACAAAGTAAGCTGGGCATATTCTTTCGCTCTGGACTTCGTTGTTAAAAGGGGGAGGAATTCCACTAGGACCCCCTAACTCAGTTTTAGATATCACCAAAGTTTTGTAAGAATTCCTGTTCTTCCCCCCAGTTCTTGTTGCCCACCCCCCCACCCTCCCACATTCCCCTACTCTCAGGTCTCCGACTGAACGACTGTTTCTCTGCTCCTCTAAGGGTACTTCTGTGATAGCGGGCAGGGATTGTGGGTAACACCAAGCAGTCAATAGATTCCAAGGCTCTTCGGTGTGTTCAAAGAACGTGACAGGTCTATCTTTAGCTCCAAACAGGGTCATTTCTCTTTCCTTCCCCCTCTACCTTCTTCCCCTTTCTCATTTCTTTCTTTTCTGGGGATGGAACACAGGACTTTTACTTCTTAAAGTGCATGCTCTCCTCTCGCGACCCACCTTAGCATCTCATTCTTATTAAACTGTTAAGGAATGTGGTAAGTTTTCCAGTGTTACTCGTGGACCCTCTGCCACTGGAGTGACTGAGTCTGTGTCAAATGAAAACTTATTTCGGTTTGCTCTTGGAAGCGGACAGGAAGACTATCACTTAAATTAGACTGCCGCCCCCCAACCAGGAAGGAATTCTGCTGCTGGTAACTGAACTTCTGAAGAAAGATGAGGTAAAATGGCTGCCATTGAAAGCGGCGAGGAAAATAACGGTGCAGTTGGCATGCTTTTTAAGATGTATTTCTTGTTGGACACAGGAAATCGTTTCGCAGCAAACTGTAACGTGACATAATGTACAACATGTCAAAGTCACCGCTAAGATACAAATTGGAATTGAGCTGTGTACAGTTTAGCCTTAGATCTCTCAGTCAGCTTTGCTTGTTGAGACGGTTCAACACGCGGAGCTTATAAATTCTCCATTCTGACAGGGTTTTGGCGAATTTCACAGAACTCAGTGGGGTCTTAGTAGGGTTACTGACAGGCACCACTGCGTTATTTAATAACAACTAAACAAGAGACCACCACTCCTAATTTACCCGAGCAGAAGTCAATACCATAACCACGCAAGTGAGTAACACTTGCTTTCTTTCACGAAACCCATTTTTTGGGGGGTTCTGATTTTTAACTCTTCTATTGGCCACTGACTTAAAATTGCTTACCAAGTCTGGATTCTTCTTCTGCATGTGAGAATATTATATAATTGGTCCGCTCTCTTTCAATATTCTCTGCTATCGTATCTAATATGTATATATTTACTTAAATAATATCCAATCTATAAAGTACTTTGTGCCTATCCCCCATACCCGACTACCTACTCCTTATGTCTTTCACCCCTACTTTTAGGCCCTCTTTTCCCATGGACAGGGTTGCTTCTATGCTCATGTTATATCTACATATGTGATTTATGTACCTATGTAAAATAGAAGAGCCACAAATGAGAAAAAAACAGGTATTTTTCCTTTCGAGATGGACTAAATCACCTGAGATTATCACCGTTTGCATCCATTTTCCTTCACATGCTATGACTTCAGCCTCGTGCTTGTGTGTGTGCATGTCTGTGTGAAATGTGACCATTTGTGTTTGCATCTTTGTGGGCACACATGTGTGTTTTGGTGGGCATCTATGTTTGTGTGTGTTGAGGCCTGAGATCAACCCTACAAGTCCTCTTCAATTGCTTTGCACTTTCTAATATTGAGACGGGGTCTCTCAGATGAATTCAGAACTCCTGCTTGAGTCCAGCTGGGTAACTTGTTTCTGGGGGATCTTTTGTCTTTCCCTCCTTAGTGCTGGAATTATAGACAGGCTGTTGTACCCCCCAGCATTATTGTTGGTTCTGGGGACCTGAATTCTATTACTCACACTCCATGGGCAAGTGCTTTACTCGCTGAGATACCAACATGGCCCCCTATTTTTCCATATAGCTGAAAAAAACTCCATTGTGCATGTATATTTCATTGTCTTTATCCACTCTTGTCTTGGTTCACACCTAGGCCACTTCTATGACTCAGTGTGCTGGCTGCTTTTGTGTGTCAACTTGACACAAGTTAGAGTCATCAGAGAGAACAGAGCCTCAGTTGAGAAAATGCCTCAATGAGATCCAACTATAAGGCATTTTTTCATTTAGTGATCAATGGGGGAAGGTCAAGCATATGGTGGGAGGTGCCATCCCTAGGCTGCCATCCTGGGTTCTATAAGAAGGTAGACTGAGCAAGCCATGGGTAGCAAGCCAGTAAGTAGAATCCCTCCTTGGTCTCTTCATCAGCTCCTGGTTTCATGGTCCTGCCTTGATTGAGTTTCTGTCCTGACTTCTTTCAGTGACAAATGGCAATGCTGAAGTGTAAGCCCAATAAACCCTTTCCTGCCCACCTTCTTGTGGGCCATGGTGCTTCAGCGCAGCAATAGAAATCCTAACTAAGACACTCAGCTCCTGTAAATAGTACTGCAATGAGCGCTGAAGGGCTAGTATATCTGTGACATGTTGATGGAGTCCTTCAGGTCAAACGTGATGCATGTCCCAATTCAGCATTGTGACTTGAGTCATGCGTGTTTGTAGCTGTCACTCATGCATCCATAGAATTGCAGTCAACATAATGGCTATAGGAAGTTACTTTTGAATCCCAGTGCTGGCTTCCTCTTTAGTCAACATGGCCATGTCTGTAAATGAGTAAATATTTATTTAAGCAAGGAAAGGACTGAATAGGGATCTTGTTAGCTTCTTGGCACTGTCAAGAAAGTTGCCTGCCTCTGTTGGCTGACCAGAGTTTATCCTAGTAGTCTGCTTTTCTAAGGTTGCTAATTTGAAAAACCAACAGAAAGAGGCAAGGGGAGCTGGAAAGATGACTCAACAGTTAAGAGCCCTTTCTGCCTTTTCAGAGAATGTGAGGTAGGACCCACATTGGGCCATTCACAACTACTTGTAACTTCAGCTTCAGAGGGTCTCACACCCTCTCTAGCCTCTGAGGGGATCTCCATGTATCTGACAAAGACATACATGAACACACACACACAGAGACACAAAACCTTAAAAGAAAAGAAAGAGGCAAGGATTGCCAGTGTTCCACTCTAGGGGACTTCAAAAAATGCCTTCAGCATACATAGTTTCCTCAAACAAGGAGAATAAATGACTTTATTCTGAGACTGAGAGTGAGATTCATCACAAAAGAGGAACAGATGGGGTACATAGGAGCTGAAGGAAGTAGAGGCTATTTCTGGTTTGGGACCAGCATGGCAGGTTGGAGATAGGGGAAGAATCATGGGAACAGGTTTGTAGGTGGGGCTTTCCTGCCTCAGAGTTGCACTGCCTCTTCCTTATCCTGGAATGCTCTTTCTCCAACTGCCACACGTCATTAATGTTCAATTCGAGGGGTACCTCTTTGCTGACTCCCCGATCTCTCCTTCTAAGCATTGGTCTCCTGCTATCTTCTGTCTAAATATATGATTAATTTCTCTACTAACAATATGTCACAATCGGTAACCAATCAACCTGCATGTTTCATGTACACCATTGCTAAATTAAGCTCCACATATAACCCTCTGACTCTTTCCACTTCTGGGCCCCAAGCACTTAGCATATGGCCCAACATCTAGTAGATGTACATTATGAGTTTGTTGTTCCAAAAAGTGACTCAGATATACTGGGTGATAGGAGAAGAGCTGTCATCGGGGAAGAGAAGGAAAAATCCTTGTTATGAGGAGAACAGTATGAATCTCCTGTTTGGGTTAAAAAAATAGTTTGGACTTGGGGAGCAGAGAGAAGATGATAATGAGAATAAGAAATGAGCATGGAACGGTAAATTAGGAGTCAACGCTCGACTATGGACTTTCTGCTTTTAAGTGACAGTTGAACTGGAGATGGACATTATTGCCCCTTTATGCGCTTATATCTTCAACCTACAGACCCAGAAGGAAGGACGTATCTTTGTTGACATCTACTGTCAACCCTAATATCCTTTGACTGGACCCATGGACCTTAGAGAGGGTCGGTTGGAACTGTCAGGGGTTTTGAATCTAAAGTGAAATGAGTTTCAAGGACCTGCTGAGCCCTACAGTGTGAAGGTTCATATCAGGCCAACTCCAACATCTGAGATCAATTCAAGCCAACAGATTAAATGCCTCTAGGGTGTGCTCAGCCCTGTGGCAAAACACAAATCAAAAGCAGGGTTCCCTGTTCTTACAGAACAGAGGAGATCTGTCTCTGATAGAATTACTCATAGTGACCTCCATACTTGGAGCTGTACAAGGCAAGACAGGTGTCTAGAGCCTCCTCATAGAGTCCTCCCCATGAGGTGAGCTTCTGTGCAAGTATCTGGAGGATACCCAGGTTGCTACTGTCGATGCTTGTGGCTGGGTGTCTATCCTAGTCTAGATAAAGCCAGAAAGGCCACCTGAAGGAGCCCAAGATGATCAGTGGGTCATCCAGGGTTCTTCTGACATCATGGAACCATGTTTCCCTGGGCCAGATCTTCTAACAATACGAACTGGTTTTTAATCACGGTGACAGTTTGGGTACAGGTGCATCGATCAACTAGTTATTGTTCCGCCACGAAATTCTAAGCATTGTGCTGAAAGAATCCCAACTTTTCTTGGCTCCTTGGAGAAACAAATGAGATAGGGATGGAAAATTTGTACTGCAATTGCCAACTTCTGTGTAGATTATTTGAAGTTTGCAGAGGAGTTTGAAAAACTGCCTGAAGTATTCTGGAAGTGTGATATATCAGTTGGTCATAAAAGAGTATTGCTGAAGTGAAATTAAAAAATCAAGCGTTTCCAATCCAAAATGCAATGCAATTCATTAATGTAAGGGGTCATCAGAGTTTTAGGATACTTTATAAAACTGGAAACCCAGAGTTTAATTCTTGGGTATAATAATATTTATTTGGGGGGGAAATGTGTTTATCTCCCCATATGGAATTTGTTAAAATACACTGCTCCCAATATCCCCCTGTCTGTAGAAGCAGGTCTTACAGCCTGCAATGCCCGTATATATGCTGACTTGGTAGCCTAGTAGAGAACCCAATTGAGCGAAGACCGAGCAGGGCGGTGAGGTACAGCGAGATCCAAAGGAAACTCCTGAAGGGTGAGAAGCATGGTTGGTGGGTATGGAAATCGGAAGACAGCTAGGTCCTTGTTGCCAATAAGCAAGCATCAGTAAGTGGTCAATTCTTAATAGCACAACAGACCGTTAAGAAATGATGCCTCCCCATGTAACTTTCAATGCTGGCTTCTGTTTGCAGGGTTTTGAGGCCAGAGGAGTGTGCATCCTAGGTTTCCTCCACTTTTACCTCCTTATGCCTTGCTTGGGTTTGCTGATCACACAGATGAGATGCCTTCCTGTCTAAGGATTTGTGCACATCAAGCTTTTCTAGGATTTCCCTTTCCTCTTAAGTAGTAATCAGACCTCTGTTAGAGAGGCACTTTCCCTTGATTTCGAAGCTTGGCATTTAATGTAATTGTGATCTTAAAAATCTATAAAGAGCAGGAAAACGGTTCACCTCAGTGAAAGACGTTCTCTAAGTACTTTGTAGAATGAACTTCCCAGCCGACTCTGACTGGTGATGTTTGAATGGGCGGAGAGGACCCGGGAGGTGACAGTAGGTTACTGGCCACTCTGAAGAGAAGAATAGCCAGAGGCGCTTTCTCCGCCCACCTCCCACTGTCCCTTTCCAGGATAGAGGAAAGGAACTCTTCAAACTGGCTATAACTGCACTAAGACGGGTCTTGAGGTCAAAATCTGACACAGAAGAGGAAGTACTGATCCGGGGCTTTCTTTGCACATCTCATTCTTTGGATAAAGGCCTATTGCACTCTGTATAAATCTACTCTAAGATCATGCTCTCACCAAAGACCTTTTGTTCCTGAAGTGTGTCATTGGTAAGTAATTGAACAGAGAGAAAGGGTAGTAGGTAGATCTATAGCCAGACATATAAATAGACGCACACAGAATCCACCACACAAATTGCCACTCTCTTCTTGAGCAACTCTGAGAAGCGCCAACTGTTGGCTGACTCCCCCATGCTATGTAGGTCAGGACGATACGAGAAACCACACTATAAAAAATGACAACAAAATGTCCCCTTAGTTGGTCCTAAGGAGTTATATAAAGCTCCCCTAATTGACCACATCAGAGGAGATGTTTGAACTTCTTGCATGAAAACAACTTGGCGTTCCTGGCGATCACACCATTTACAGTGAGGTCTACTCTGAGTGTTCCACAATAATAGGGACAGTATTTTTAAATAAATGTGTTGCAACATGCAGGCAGTGTTTTCAAAAGCCTTATCTGTTCCCCTTTTAGAAAGGTGGGTTGCTGCTCTGCTGGAGAAGGGAGATTGGCTCCCGGGAATATTTTTTTTCACCAGTAAACAGTGTTGGAGAGGGACTTTTTTGGCACTTGAATGATATACGTGTAAAAAGAAAAAAGTTGCCTTTATAGAAGTACAAAAAAATCTTTTACCCTGAACGTGCTATTCAGTTGAAGTCGCCTTTGTTAATTCAGTGGGGCTTTGTTATATTCACAAATTGAATTTTTTGGACACCTGACTTTTCTAAAACTTGCTATGGTGGGGCCATTTATCATTATTAGCCTCATCTAGATGCTACAAAGCAGCAAGGGGTCCTCTCTTGTGATTATTCTGGGTTGAGTAAAGTAAACATCGCAGAATTTGTAGCGTAAGGAAAGAGCTTTCTCAGGGGAATGAGAAAGGGGGAAGAAAGAAATAAAATGTACTGGAAGCTGTGAAGCCAATCTTTGCCTCTGATCGTTATTTATACACGTAATGCTAATTAAAATTATTTATGACTAGGTAAGCATCCCTTTCTGGCTTATCATATTCCATTATACCTGGCTATCTGTCATCATTTGAATTATGGAATGCCTAAAATTGTATAATAAAGAGTTTAGGTAAAATTTGGGGGAATGTATGAAAATTAAAAAAATAAATTTCCATATGAAAGACTATTAGTAATGATAGAAGATGCTGGTGAAGTTTATGTAGGTAATATCTGCCTGACAACTATACTTTCTCTTTGAAAATTCCTTGGAGCTACTTCCTGGAGCAGATCAGGCTACACAGTCATGGACTTCATTTGTTCTAATATTTCTTATGTGATCGGGTTCACAAAGTAATAAATAAGTCAGCTCTAGAGAACTCTGTCATACAAATAGCTTCACAAGAAAGCACTTAAAGCAAGAGAGTTGAACTCCCATGTACGTAGAATCATACATGATCTAGAGATACACACAGCAGAGGCATGGGGAGAGTATGAACATGGGGAGGTATTGAAATACAATACAGTCAAGGTCAAAGAGTGCAGACTCTCTGCCTCCGCCCAAGGTTAAGGGTGTCAGTCTTGATATTAAAGCCATTTCCTCGCTATTAGAAAGAGTACTGCCCAGTGGGTTATTTTCCAGGGAAGGAGTTCATTTTCATGCATTTTTGCAGTTATTGATGAATCTCTTCTTATTTGCTAGACATGCATAATATTGGAATGTTTTGCATGTACTAGGGAGGAATCGGGGAAAAGAGTGACCCTAGTCTTTTTAGTACTAGAGTTCTGTGATGTGAGGCATGGGCACCTAGCTTTCTTGCTATCCATTTTAGCCTGCCGATATATCAGGGTTATTTGCTCCTGGTATCTTCCCCATAGCAGACCTTTTTATTCAGAACCTAACAGGAAAGGCGACTTTGCGCGGAGACTGGCATTTGGCTGCATTTCCTGGAGGCAAAACTTTCCAGTCGTTATTACACGTCACTCAACTATCTCACTGTATGGGGGTCGGAGGTAGAAGCTGGCTTGCTTGAGTTCTGCCTGCTCCATTAAAAACGTCACTAGCATTGTGTATTCCCATCTTGTCTTTCCCTCACCAAGTTCAGGGTGTCAGCCTTTCTTAGCTAATGAGATATGACAGAATATAAGACCATGGCTGATATCTGCACTAAATCAAAGAGCCTAAAGAATGGAAGTTCAAAATAGAATCCTGCTAGAACACAGTATTCTTGTAAAATAACTTTCCCAGATGAAATAGTTGGTACAAATTGCTGTATATGTCATGTCCTCACTTTGAACTGATACATAGGTGCCTTTGGTTACACAGGCAACCAAATTCTGTGTTCATGAAATAGTACTAGGGAGATATAGTATTCTCATTTTACAGATTAAGGAACACACAGAGAGAAATGAATTAAGATGAACGAGAGTTGATATTAGAAAGCAATGCAATAGGAATGCAAAACTATTTTCCATTTATTTATTTACTCCTTGTTTATCGATTAGAAAACTAAAAGCAAAAAGGGTACCCGTCTGTCTCATCTCAGGAGAAGTATTTTCCTCAACTCCTACGTTCGCTTGTCTTGCTTAGCCTCTGTCCTGACTTTTCTCTGGTGATGGCATGTTGAGAGGTTCTTTTTTAGGTTGGCCATCCTGATGTGAGCCATGTGCTTTCAAATTGCTGGCAAGGTTTAGAGTCACCTTGTGCTACAGGGGGCATGCTTCTATAGTGGTGGTGTCTCTTGCTAAAGCACAGAGAATATGTGGTGGGCCTGGTTTGGAGACTTTGGTGGCAGAAGACATGGACAAGAACATGGCCCTCGGAGGGCAGGTCATATCTGAGTGTATGTGGCCACTTCACAGTATTCTACAAAGACTTTGCTTTCCACAGCTGGAATTCACCTCCACGGACGTTTAGAACTGAGCCAGACCGTGCCCTATGCCGAAAGCTAGTCATCATGTCTTCTTACAGCACAATTCCCGCCTAACATCAAGAAAGATTATATTCTAGTTATCGAGAGCTGCGAATGTCTCTACACTAACTCATATTTGATCCTACAAAACTAGAAAAAAAACCAGACTTCCCAATGGTGCTCTTAACATGCTTTGAAATGAGTTTGCCAATTTAGCCCTTTAGGATTAACTAGGTATTCCTATTTTTGAGATGACTTGCCCCAAACTCATTTTATTCACCTGTCCCTTCCTGTGGCTAAACTGCTATTCAAATTTAATTCACTGCTTGAAAATATCCAGCAGCCTAAACATGGATAAAATATTTTTTTAGATGTGCACGATCATTGTGTATAGGGGTATGGGGAGAAAGCTGTGAGGGGTGAGGACAACCTTGGGTGTCATTTCTCAGGTACCATTCACCATCTTCATGGCAGTCTCTCAAGGACCTGGGACCTGCCTAGTAGGCTAGGCTGGCTGACAGCCAAGCCCCAAGATGCAGCCCCTCTGTTCCTTAGCACTAAAAGGTATAGGTCACTGCACCCAGCTTCTTACACAGATATTGGAGAGCAGACTCAGGTCTTTCATGCTTGCAAAACAAACACTTCAGCTACTGAACTATCTCCTTGGCTGTGGATTTATATATCTCTATATAATCATATATAATATACTATAATATATAAAATAGAACATGATACATAATATATAACATATTATATATATATTCAAACTTCTTTCATCCCTATTCTGTCAGAAGCTAAGTAGTTTAGTAAAAAAAAATAATCTGTTTCGATCCTTCATTGTTTATTTTTTGATTTTGATAATGGAGACGGAATGCCGCAGTGGCTAGCCAGAAGACAAGCAGAGAGATCATACTGGGAGAGCTCTATAGAGCTAGATGCAAACATAAACAGTCAAAGCTAAACACTGCCTTGAATTCAGGCCCCTTGAGACTCTCTGACATCCAAGCAGAAGCTTCTGGGCACTGTAGCCTTTCACTCCAGTGTTTGAGGCCCAACAAGAAGACACGAGATCACACCCCTCACACTGGGCTCTGCAACAGCTCCATTCATTCTGAGGATTCAACTAAGCAGCGCCGATGAAAAATTACCACAGTATCTCACAGATTTCAAACTTTTCCGTTGCTCCAAATGCTGTGTCTGCAAAATGCCGAAGCATCCGGAGGAAGAATAAGATCTGAAGTCAGCCATTCTGATGTTTGCTCCACACAACAACAAACGTCAGACTCCTTACAATCATCGGAATGGCTCCCCATGTTTCCTGACACTGTTAATTTATGCTGCTCCTTTCATCTCCTCAAATTCTCTGATTATCCACCAACTAGTGATGGAATCAGCTCAGCATCCCAGGGGAGGGAGGGAGGGAGGGAGAGAACACTCAGTCTGAGCTCTGTGCGGATGTTTTGTATCCCCCTTTCCTTTTGGTCAGCAGAGCAGGAAAAACAAAAGCCAAAGGTTTTATAGAGCTGTGCTTCAATTTTATAAAGACATGGGAATAGGTAGCGCCTACTGACTCAAAAGGATACCCTGGGCTAATCTAAGACTTTCAGTAGTTTAGGGTGTCTTTTAAAGCCATTTATGAAGGGGTCTGCATAATATTTTATTTTTTTCATTTTCCCACTGACTCTTCAGCGAGAGCAAGTATCATGCTGGGGAAGTCGTGTGATTGCGCAGTTGCTACTGTCATTTTTTTCAAACACCATTCTCTGGTTTTTAAATTTGGGAAATACTCCTGAATATTGTTCGTTGTGTTCTGTTTGTTTGTCTAGCAGTGTCTTACGGAGTCCAGGGTGGCCTTAAATTCACCATGTAACCATGGCTCTCCTCAAACTCCTGATCCTCCTGTCCCTTCTTCCAAGGTCCTGGGATCATGAGCAAGAGACATCATACCTAGCTTGTTTGTGAGGGCTAATAAATTATCTGAGTATCTTTACAAAATATAGAGTACATGACCATCAAATTGAGGTGTTTTGTTTAAAACATGGACTCAAAAATATTTTCCTCAACAGGGTGGTGGTGGAGCACATCTTTAATCTCTGCGCTTGGGAGAGACAGAGGCAGGTGAATCTCTGAGCCTGAGGCCAGCCTAATCTACAGAGTGAGTTCCAGGACAGTCAAGGCTACACACAAAAAAACTATATGTAACATTTTTCTCACTCATCTAAATCAGAGTAGGTGAACTCCAATAAGCCTCCTTAGTAGAAAGCCTCACTAATAAAGTCTTTCACAGTTTTTCTCTTTTTAGTTTCTATATGTTGCTTGCATATATAGAATTTGTGCTCTTCCTAGTCTGGACGATGCATTGCTGTCCTGCCTGATCTGGGAGAGAGTTTGGAGGGCTTCAGATGCTACCTTTGCCTCCTCACTGAAATATATGCTTATGAGGGTATTTTTTAGACAGCAGCTGAGCTACACTACAGCACATGAAGTGTTCTCCTTTGATGCACGTCTCAGAGGAGCACTGAGTCATTCAAGTTTATATATTAGCTGCCACCAACTAAATGCTTGTCCTAGAGAACCTCCCAGCATAGGGAGGGTGGTTTCCATGAAGAGACAAGAGAAGCATTTGAAGAGAGGGTACTTAAAAAGGGGGGGGGAGGTTGACATATCTTATTAGAGTGGCCTTTGAGGAAAGTGTATTCTAAGGTGAGCTGCTAGGGACTCGGAGGAGTTTCAACAACAACGGTCTTCAGAGAACCCTACTGTATTGTGCTTGCAAGAAAGTTTAAGCTGCATCTTTCTTGCAGCAAACACACAGGTGCTCACATTCCAGCCTGAAGTGTCTGACTCCCGTCAGTAATAAGTGGAGCCATGCATGTACTTTCTTGAATTCTCTAGGAATGAGAATCTATCATTTACAATGATAACTTATTCTAAAAATGTCATTTCCTTGATGTCTAGCACAAAACTCCGCAGACATCTTTTGCGGGGGGTCATTTGTCACAATTCTCATGTGAATGAAGAGGGAAGTCGGGAGGGCAATTTGAGTGGACAAAATTCAGGAAAGCAAATTAGACACATTCCTCCTTAGGCAGTATACAGGTAAACATTGCATGCACACTTCCCGGGCCAATTGATCCGTATGTGGTGTCTAAAAGGTCATGTTCAAAGTCTTTGCAAGGATTTATTGAGGACACATAGGGCAGTAAATTATTAAAATCTACCTTCTATGAACTGTTTTCATGACCGTAAAAACAAAACAAAACGAAACAAAATGAAACAAAACCCTCACTGTTTCCTAAACTGATGTCTAGGGATGAGAGATACCCCACGTGCAGGAGATGGCACACAACACACAGTTTTGATTAACTACCCACCAAGCATATAACAATGAATGTGTGGGCTCACAAGGCCACTTAATAAAGGACTCTCTTATCATTTTCTCCGAGATGCCCTTAGGGGAAAAGTAAAAATCGGTACCTGGCAGCGATATTAAAAAGAAACAACAGTAGGCACTGTAATTTTACGTAACAAACCCACCATGATTTTATTATTAGAAGAATAATAATAAAAATCTATCGTGTCCTCTTTCACAGGAGGAAAAGGAAAAGAATCCTTGCTACAACTCATGAGTTTATTTCCAGTTCACACACTAAAAATGTCTCCGTTTTGGATACAGTTAGTTTAAATCTAGTAACTTGAACAAAAAACACTGCCACTGACAAAACCGCATTGTCTGTAGTCACAGAGTTTTAAGCTGTGTTCCCTCTACACCTCCGCAGCGACTTTAACATTGACTGCTATAATATATAAAAACTAATAAAAGAGAAAAGAAACTGTGCGAGTAACTTATTTTTTCTCCAGATAAAATCTTACTGTTCCTGTGTACTGGCATTTTGCATTGATTCCATAATTTAGAAAACTCTCTGCTTCGTGGGAACTTAATGTTGCATTGTATTTAAAGAAGGAACTGTCAATTGGAAGAAAGCAAGGAGCCTCAGACCTCAACTCATTAAGCCCAATGAGTCAGGGACTTTTGAATGATTGGCTCTGAGAACCTGGCTCTCCTAGAAATTCTGCTGTGTACACACCCTGAGCAGAGCACTTGTAAATTCTATTGCAGCCTCTTGCCAGAAGACACTTCCCATTTTGTGGAAACCCTTCAGAATGTGACTCTAAATGAATCTGCTCCCAAGGTTCAGAAGCTTGAGATTGCGGTTACCATTGAGAAAGCACACTGAGCGATATCAAGGAGAAGGGAAAAACATAAGCAAGTACAAGCTGAATTTTCTAAGGTTGCCATGTAAGTGCGTCTCAGAAAGGATTAAGACTTTCCAGTGAACAAGACAGCTCCCAAACAACTAACTCACTTCCAAGAGCGGAAAACTTACACACTCGCAGTCCATTGGGCTTGGCCTATTTTACATTGGTAGCTGATTCGTTCTGAGATTCTGTATTTTAGAATGTCCTCATTCATTTAATCTTCCAAAATAAAAAAAAAAGAGGACTGTAGAAGCATGATGCGTTTTGAGATCAAAAAACCCATGCAAATCCGACCAATGGCGCTTTTTAAAGAATCCCTGACACAAACGATTGTGGATGATGAGAACCAGGCTCAGAGGCAGAGAAGTTGCAACAACTCTGTCAATGTAACTTTCTTTGTTACCACAAACAGATTGTGGTCGGTAGGAAGCCTCCCCTCTGGGGACACTCTGGTCTCCAGGTCCACTTACCTTCTCCTCTGCAAAGAGGGTCTTCGGCTCCTTCACTTTCGCCGAAATTCCAAATCTCTTTGTCTTAGCAGAGGCGTAGATCTGAAATAGAAGATACCCAAAGATGTATACTGTATCAAAGGTTTACTGATATTCTACGTGAAAATTTATGATTCTACCTTATCAAAAGTAAAAGCTGAGTTATAACAAGGTCTGTTTCTGGGTTCTTACAACGAAACAAAAAAAAAATGATGAGCAGTTATTAAACAAACAAAAACAAAACCATGATTGACAGCAAGGGCCTATAACCCCAGCTATTTAGGAAGTAGAGGCAGGAAGATAAATTCAAGGCTAGACTGGGCTTCTCTGGGCAACCCAGTGAGAACTTATTTCAACATTAACGGATCTAGCTGTGTGGCAGAACACTTGCCTAGTGATGTCATGAGGGCCTGGAGTTAGTCTCTCGGGCCATAAAGGAAAAATTCTACTCCCAGAGCAGAGTGAAGCTTGACTTCATACACCCACGCACGCAGTCACTTGGCATTTTTCGTACAGGTTAGAAGGAAGAATTTTGCGTGACTTACTTACCTTTACAAAAACTGAGGTTGTGGGATTTACCCAAGACATGCTACCTTCCTGTACTGTTTAAAGCCCTAATTCCAGGTACATAGGAGCAGGCTGTGGGTTAGACTAAGCATCGGAGACACCTCAGACTACATTTGTGTTCCCAGGAGCCAGGCGTACATTCGCCACAGCAAAAACTTCTAGTGCTGACTTTTTGGTAAGGTCAATGAAAAATGAATTGCAGGAACTGCTTATTCTTGCATGCTGTTTAATCATTTTAAACCATAATCACACTTAAGACAAACCAATTCCCTAAGTTGCTTGCTTTAACATTTAGCCCCTTGGGGTTGTTTCCATGCGTCAAATAGTGAGTTAAAATCTCTGTGTTTCTTTTATTTCCTTCTGTCAGCAAGCACTAAGGACCAGCTAACCAAACAACAGCAACAAACAAACGAACAATGGGGAAGACTCAAGAGTCATAAAGGCAACGGAGAGGCGATTCTTACTATCCATTAGGGAACCTTCTTTAGGGAGAGCATAGCTTTCATATGATTTTCATACAAACTCAAAGCAGACAACTTTGTAGCGCTCATCCCTAATTAGGGACACTTATATCACACCTCCTTCCTCTCCACCCTGAGGAAACATTACAAAGACCAGGAGGAAAGATGGTAAAAATTGTTGGAGAGACTGATACAAAGTAATGCTTCCCAGACAGGATAGGGCCGTCCAGGAATGTATCCACAGCAGCTGTGGTTGCTTCCACAAGATCTGCATAAGAGCAAGCCAGTAGCATCCCATCCTGGAAGGTGGGGGGTATGAGCTTCTTTCTGTACCTGGCTGAGCAGCTTTTGGAAGTTGATAGCTGCTGAGGGTCAGTTCTCTTCAATGGTGGGACACATGGTTGTTTACCTCACTTTCCAGTGGATGATGGCTTTATAGAAATGGCTTATAGAAAAAGAAGAGGAGGAGGGGAGAGGAAAAGAAAACTAATCATAATAATAAGAAGACAAGAAAACGAGAAGTTGGGAGGAGAATGGGGCACATCTGGGAGAAGTTGGGAAGACTGGGTGGGTCCAGCGATAATCTGTATACATTATATTTATGTGTGGCTTTGCCAGAGAATACTTTTAAAATTAAAAATCACATTTAGACCTGAGTATCCTTGACAATGTAGTTGATGTAATTACCAGAAAAAGAGGAATTAGGAGCAACTACTGTTTTCAGAAAGCAGGCACATTTTTCAAACACAAGCTGAGACATCAGATTTATGTCTGGTTCATATGTTAGTTGAAAATGTTGAATTATGAGGCTGGGAGTCATAACATGGGTATCACTCTTTCATAAAATCTCTTTTTGTGCACGTTTATGTATGAGTTGTATGTGTGAGTTCAGGTGCACATATGCCAGCATAGCATGTGTATAATGAACATTGGACAGCCACAGGTGTTGGTCCTTGCCTTCCAATTTGTTTGAGATGTAGGCTATGTTGTTACTACGCTCTGTAAGTCTATGGACTTCCCATTATATGGTAGGGGTACTCAGATTACAAAATCATACTCTTCCACCAGAATTTCCCCAGCTTTGCATGAATTCTGGATATCTGAATTCAAGTTCTCACACTTACGTGGCAAACACTACCCACTGAACGGTTGTCTCCCCAGCCAAAATGGGTGTAACCCTTCAAGAGATGAGGAAAAGATGGCTTGCAGTCTGAGGAAATATCTGCCTGAAAGGGACTGGGAGGATAAAAAAGGAGACAGTAAAAGAAACATGAAGTAGTAAGTCTGGGGTGGATGGGAATCAGGGTCAAGAAGTCTCTTGGAGATGATGGAGACAGTATTCAAGAAGGAAGAATTAGTCGACTGTGTCCAAACTTTGAAAAGATAAGAATTGGCAGGAAATCACAGGATCTGACATTCTAGACCATCTCTAACTTCCAACACAACTCTTCTTCAGATGGTGGCCGGGAGAAAAGATTACGGAAGAAGAGGAAGAGGAGAAGAAAGAGAAGGAGGGGGTGGTGGTAGTTATATTATGACCAGAAATGGGGTGGGGGTCAATTACAGAGTAGAGATAAATATTTTTTTTTTTTTGGGTTTTTCGAGACAGGGTTTCTCTGTGGCTTTGGAGCCTGTCCTGGAACTAGCTCTTGTAGACCAGGCTGGTCTCGAACTCACAGAGATCCGCCTGCCTCTGCCTCCCGAGTGCTGGGATTAAAGGCGTGCGCCACCACCGCCTGGCTGAGATAAATATTTTTGTTAGGGTAGATGCGAGAGGCTTCTGAGTGGATGTGGATCAGTCAACGTGAGCACACCACAAAATGGGAACTGAGACCAGCAGCAAGAGACAGGCTGCAGAGGGCAGAGGAAGGGGTGGTAGGATCATAAGGACCAGTGGCAGGTAGGAAGTTTGACTCAGAGAGGAGGAGAAATGTCATTATCGTCGAGGTGGTAGGAAGTTATTTTGAAGGCAGGCCTGGGTAGAATCAGTGACCTGACAACTTGAGAAGTGTGGAGGAAGCTAAGGAGTGTTCACACCGTGCAGTTAGGAGTTTCAGACACAGGACACAGAAAGTCAGGGGGAAATCCAGGGAGAGTGGACAAAGAGCTTTATCCAGAGCTGACTGGGGAAACTTTTCATGCTTTTCTCAGGAAGTTCTGTATCAGCCAACAACTGGGAAGATAAAAGATTAGAGTAACCGAAGATGGGGATTTCTTTGAGAAACACAAGAGCATCAAGGAGACACATAAGACTACAGAACAGAGCAGGGACCAAGACTGTGGGGACTGGGCTGCATTACATTATAGTCAACTGAATTACTGATTGGTTAAGCCGCCCTGTCTCCCCACTTTTCATCCCTTCTTCCGTTTCTCTCTCCTTTCTTGTTCCCCTTTTTTCTCTTTCTTCTTCTTCTTCTTCATTCTTTTTCATTTATGGCTTTATTTAGCAATACTTACTGGATGATTTTATTATTTTAGGTATATTGCAAGGTATCACATGGACAAGGAGAAGTGACTTGAGCTATAGATAAGCTTACTTCCTGGTACTTTTCCTTTATTCTGTTACCTTAGATACTTGGCTTTCTCAGGCACATTCTATATGTATCAAAAATGAATGTGTATGTGTGTAAGGATTTCTTTCTATATAGTCATCTATGCTGTAACCTCATCCATGTTTACCTTACATGTTGATTAATACAATTCCCCCCCCCCCACACACATAGTGGTTAATGGAAGCAGGATGCTGAATAGGTGTGTGTGCGCGTGCGCGCGCGGGTGTGTGTGTATGTGTGTGTGTATGTGTGTGTGTGTTATTTTAAAACCTTTATACTCTTCACCCTGATGGCTGTGTACCCAGCAGTGTTGCTACAAAATAGCCTCTAACTATTCATGAACCTAGGTGAGGAAGCATCCTAAAAAATATTCAGGGCATAGGGGAGAATGGATGAGGCATCCTGATGTTTGAAATGGATTCTTGAGCAGAAAAAAAGTAATTCAACTCATAGATCGTTGAATATATGGCGATCTGCAAGTACAGAAGGAAGAAAGGAAGGAAGGTGGAAAGCAAGCAAGCAAGAAAATCACCTTTTAACCAAGAAAATAGGATTCAAACACATCTGAACTCATAGAGGCATCACTGCAGTTGGGAAAGGAAGGTAAATGGTCTAGCTCTGTGTTGCAAGTCTCCAGGCAGCTCCTGGAACTCCAGACTTGGAGAGACATTAGATAATTTCTTTCAGAGCTGGATTTGAATTTCACCTTTTAAAATGTATATTTTCAAGGATCTTGTGGAAATTCAGCAAGTTTGCGGCACAACATTGGCCTTAAACTGAAAACTGTGGCCCTTCCATATGACAGCTGTGTCCTTGTGACCTCGAGTCAGGCTAAAATGTCTGTGCCTTCAAGGGTTTCTCCACAGAATGGGATGAAATCATACCCTCCCCTGGGTTTGCCAGGAGAAGGATAAAGTGAGAAGCACTTAGAAGAGGACTGGAAAGGTCTAGATATAAGTTTAGCATACTTGTAAGCACTCACAAAGGGGGATCAAGGGGTGGCTTAGCTTTAAATGTCGCACTGTGACGCTCTCGTGCAAAAACATGCTGGTCTCTAGCCATAGCTATTCTGGGACTTGTGTCCCAATGGTGACTATCTGGACATAGCTAGGAGATGCTGAAGCAGCAAGACCATGGAGTCATGGTGAAGGTGGGCTGTAGCATCACCTTATTTCAACAACAAAACAAAACAAAACCTTAAATAAGTTTATATTATTTTACTCACAATAAAAATTAGATTGCTAAATTAAAAATAACCATAGCTAATTTTAAAACAATTTAAAATTCTAAATTATTCTTCGTGGTGTGCTAGTCAGCTCAAGTCTTAAAAAAATATCTTTTTAAAGACCAGAAATGGAATCTTGATTGGTGAGAGAGAATTTTAGATGAATCTTGGTCAATGGATGCTTGAGACTGATTGGACTCAAATGAAGCTAGCCATAGTCTTTAGCATCAACTAGCTTCTCAATTAGCATAGGCTATCTTGAGACAAATGAGGAAGGACAGAGCAAGTGTACTAAAAATGTACAAAATCAGACAAAGTAGAAAGTGTAGCAAAATTTCTTTCTTTCTTTCTTTCTTTTTTTTACTTTAGGGTGATTAAATTCTTCCCATATACTTAGTATCTTTCAGCGGTTTACACCAGGGTTCATTTTTTTTTTTTTCATGAAACGAACCCTGGTGAGCTCAAAAATAAGATGCTGATTGTTTTTGTGCAAATTGATTAGTGTAACATCATAGACGAACTCTGTATGCATACAGAATTTAAAGTTGCCAAAAAAAAAATAGGCACCGCCTTGCTTTGAGATGAGCTTTGTTTTGTTAAGGACGCCATTGAACTTAGTTGTTCTGATACCAGACAATCAGTTCCTGTGTATATACATCTACTGACAAAGTGTAACAATGTGGCTCACAAAAGAATGCAGAGCATTATTTACCATGCACATTATAGAGAAGTTTGGAGGTAGATACTGCAGTATTTACAGTTTAACAAGTGAGAGTGTATTCGAGATACAAACACACACACACACACACACACATATACACACATACATGTACACACATATCTGCTGTTTTTGTTTTTCCCATTCTATTTACTGTAGACAAACGTGAGAAAGATCCACTACTTTATTAAAGGCACATAACGCACAGGAGAAGAGACATTTCGGGAGATTAAGGAGTACCTTAACAAAAACGTTAAGTAAGCCCATACACTGCTTTGAGCTCTCTTGACTGCTAAAACTATTTAAAACCACAAATAGATCTTGACATACAAGACAAACAAAATCGCTCACTAAATTTGTGTAATTTTTATCACGAATTTAAGACATTTTCTCAGTCGGCGAAGTTAACGTTTGCAGGGCTCACTTGCCATGTGAACCTGAGCTAAGACGTGCGGCGAGAGAGCGCGCCTATTTCCAGAACTTGCCCAAGCAATCCTGCTGCACCGGTGAACACAGAGAAGTGGAATGGCAGGTCCCTTTGAGAGCTGTGAGTATTTATTTATTCTCCTTTTGTTCTGTACGCCGATGGTATGCCCATCATGGCAGGTGCTAGTTCAGGTTTGTGAGGAATAAAGGTAAGCAAAACCAGGCAAACACTTGGCTTCGGGTAGCAGCGACAGGTGCTAATCTCATTTTCACACTAATGCACACACGATACACGTGGTAAAGATAAATGATGTAAAACCATGAGGCAGAAAAACCCAAGATGCCTCGGGAAGCTTCTGTGGCAGAAGAGGTATTTCCAATAGAAACCTGGAAGGATGGGGATGGGGGTGGGGCTTCTGTAGGGCCCGTGGAGAGAGAGTGGCAAATGGGTGTGGAGAACGTTGGCTTATAAACCAGAAGGCCAAAGGCATATTTTACTTATTATTTTACTTGGTACCATGACAAAATATCTAACAGAAGCAAAGAGAAGAACGGTTTATTTCTGGCTGATAGTTGGCGTGTTTCGAGGAATAGGAAAACAATGCTTTATAGTTGCGTAGTTTCCGCCACGGCAGTGAAGGCATGCAGTAACTGGAGCATGAGGTGGCCTTCCTGCGCCTCTGGGGAGAGCAACAGGACTGGGCTTAGAAAAGAAACGGTTGTATAAAGACCCATTTCTGATGTTCTGCTTCTGGTACTGAGTCCGCATGTGTCAACGGTTCTACCATTTCCCCTAACAGCACAGCCATTTGGGGATTAGTTTTCAAACCCACGTGCCCATATGTGTGTGTGTGGGGGGGGGGGGGTGAGGACATAATGAGTCTGGGGAACTGAAAGAGTCAGGGAGCTCAAAGCCATTGGTTCAGAGACGCAACAGGAGTTTGGCGGGTGGTCAAGGGTCCAGTAGTAGTCGCGTTGGGGAATGATGAGGATTTCATTTTTGCCCCCCAGAGCAAGGGAGACCATTGGAAGGATTTAGGCTAGAGAAATCTTGATTGCATTTGTATTTTGAGATCATCGCCCAGAATACAGCTTGCAACCGCATCCAGCTCCCTGGAAATGACTGTTCTCAACACAGAAGAAGCAAGAGAACCAGATAAACAGAACACAGCCATGAAGCAGAGAGAAGGATGATGTGAGTGAAATGCCGGAGCTGAGGTTGGTGACAAGAGTCCACGGACAATGCCACGTGAAGGCCTAAGTCATAAACAATCCCACACCGGTTCGGAATTATGATTAATGGAATAGTTATTTATTTAAAAGGGAAAACTTACAGATCACCGTTCCAGACAACAGCCCTCAGCGCAATCAGGAAAGGAGCCTAATCGCCGGAAGTGGAGCGCCCGGAAGCAGAGCGGCGGGAAGCGGAGCTCCCCGGAAGCAGAGCGCCCAGAAGCAAGCGGCTATTGGCTTAAGGAGTGGAAGGCGCTCCCGCAACAGTCATGTTCATATCTAATTTGCAGAATTCACAGAGTTCTGTTAATTCTATTGGTAGTGAGCCCCGGGATTTTTCTATAAATCCTAAAGTTTCAAAACACTAAGGTTTATTGGCTACCCAAAGATAAACACTTCAATTAAACCAGTAAATGAGACCAGAAAATGCTATTAATTTTGCTGATTGAAATAACATTACTTAAATGTTTTTCAGCCGAAACTTCATTGAACTAATTTGTTTGCCCCTCTGTTATTTTCAATAACAAGCTCGATTTGTCAATTTGGGTTCTTTTCAACCACAGGTAAAAGCAGCAGTGACGAAAATCCAAAGTTTGGACATTATAAGCACACAAAATAAAGAAGACCTCAAACTTCAAGTCGTTTCTGGTGGAGACAAGTTTTTAACACAGTATCGGAGGCTTTGAAAAATATGATTACCAGCTTCCTTCAGGAAGGTCCCAATACTGAATAAGAAAATCCCAGAATCGAAGCCACCCTTGCCCAGAACTGAGCTTACAGATGTGTGCAGTTGACTTTTACATGGATGCTGGGAATCCCAAATCTTGTCTTCCTGCTTGTGTAACAAGGACTTTGCCCACTTAATTAATTAATCCCCAGCCACCAAAATTCAGTTTCTTATTAAGGAAAACAGATAGAAAAGAAAACAATGCATGGCTTTAACATTTCTTTTGGTAAAGAGAATGTTAGTTTTTTACAGAAAACGATTTCTCTTAGAGATCTTCATTTAATATTTTCTTTCTGACCTTAGATGTAATTTTTTGGTTTGGGGACCAAATCTATACTTTATATTTAGTATTTTCTTCATTGTGAATAAAACACTTAGAAGTAAAACATATACTCATGAGTACATCACTGTAAAATTCTCTCTTAGAGTAGAAGAAAGCAATTTAATAGTACAATAGTGGTAAAATTAGTTCCCTTGATGGAAAGAGCCTATATTTGAGACCTAGGTAACTGCATTACCTCTGCAGTCCTCGAATGGCTCCGAGTTCTTTTATGAATAACACACCACATTCCTGAGAGGACACGCCCATAGATGATAATTACACTGAAATTTGGACCTGGGTGCAAATCAGAAAAATTTTTTTTTTATCTTAAAAAAAATACACTTTCTTTGTGGCGTATTGTCCACAAAATATCCCCTTGGCACGAAATGCTTAAAGCACATACAGACAAATGAACAAACCTCTTTCCCCAATTCCAGCTAGAACCTGCTGAGATACAATTTTCCGTGCGCGGGGCGCCAGTGATCAGTTACAGGCACTTAAGCTCACCGGTGTCATAAACCAGAAGGGTCAGTCACAAGCTCCTCCCTGGGACATAATCTATGTCCAAAATTTGCCTGGCAAACAGGGTAGTTCTAATAACTTTCTCCTTTCCTTCCCTACCCCCCGCCCTCCAGATACCCAACGTCCAGTGCTGGCGGGGGAGGGGGGGAAGCAAAACAGGAATTGCACTGAGGCAGCTGTAGCAAATGGCTCCTGGTCCTATTTACCTTTCTGACATAGTTTCGGATTCTGCAAGCTTCCATCAGTATAAAAGATGTCAAAACTTGTAGCAGCACCGCCCCCACTCCCACCCCGCACCTCAATTTCAAATGTCTTAACAATAAAGCTGTGAAGTATTTTTGTAGTCTTTCATGATGTGTGGAGTCGGGTGTTGTTAGCCGTAAGTGGAGAGGCACTAGTTATGAAAAAAAAAGACAAACCAAAGCAAAGCAAAGCAAACCAAACCAAACCAAACAAAAACTTTTTCAAAGAGTACATTTTCTTAAATAAATGAACCCGAGGAATAACTTTCATACGATGCTTTAAGTGCTATTTCAAAGATCCAAATACGCTAGAACAAATAAACTGACCCTCTCATCTTGACCTAAATTATTGCTTAAACAAAGGTACACAGTACTCATTTGCATGAAAGGCAATTAGGCCTGCTGCCGACAGAGCGCGAAACAGCGCATCTGCTCGGGGCACGCTTTTATATTTGCAAAAAAAACAAAAGAGTTTTCCTTCCCTTTGTGGCTGTTTCGTTTCCTTCTGCAACTTAGCCACTATCCACTGAGGGTCAGGAATGTTGTTTAAAAATTTTAATTTATATGGGTGGAGGGTTATTATTACTGTAATAATTCTTAGAGTATGTTTCTGTTTTATTATTGAAAGTTGATTGTAAATTGCTTGGAAATAGAAAATGTCAGGCCGCGAGATTAGCCACACTGTATGTCTGTACATCTCACCGACTTTTATACAGTTTGAACAGCCATTCTGAAGATGGGGAGCAGCACGGTGCATTTCCACATCCACTACCGATTATCTTCTCAGTCTCTTATGTTTCCACACCGTTTTCCGATTGGTCCTTTGAGCCCCAAGCCCCATCATGACGTTTAGTATTTAAAAATTGGTCAGAAAGGGTGTGACTCTTTATTTCTCTTGAGGGCCTTGTGAACAAGCTGGATTTTGAAAATACAAATAAAAACAACGAACTGGAAACCCAGGGCAGGGCTGCTTACACTAAAACGTGGATTTATTGTTTGTTAGCCTAAATACCTTTTCCTAATCCATGTCTCCTGTCATGCTAAGTGCTTTGTGAGGCTGTAGATGGTCTTTCTTTCTCTGCTTTCTTTATTAGAAAGATGCTCCAATGCCTTTATGGTGAGAATTTCAAAGAAAGAGTGAAAGGTAGGCTATTATTAGCAATTTACCTTTCCCCCTTATATTTATTTATTCACAATTTATCCATCAAATATTCACTCTCTACCCTCCAAGCACTCTTTTTAAATAAAAAAATTTAAAGTTTCTTCTTGAGATTTTTATTCAGGAGTACAATATATTTTAATCATTTCTCCGTTCCCTCCCAAATGCCATGTTCCCCCTACATCTCCTTCTCAAGTCCACATCCCCTTCTTCCTATTCCTGGCAGAACATTGACTGATGTGGTCCTGTGAAGGCAACCATATTATTATGAGTCGGTGGGTGCAGCATCCCTGTTCTGTCTGGAAGCCAATATTTTTGCAGCAGTGCTACTGGTTCTCTGGTTCCTACAACTTCCTGCCCACACCTTCAGTGTTCCCCGAGCATTGGGTATAGGGACTGTGTTATGCAGGTCCCATGTAATGATAGACATTCCTCAGTTATTCTCCACCCTTTGACCTAATGTGGTTCTGCTGAGGAAAGAGGCTTCCATGATGAAGGGTACTCACCCATGGGTGTCAACGTGAGTGCTTAGAAAGTACCTGGATATGGTATTAGTTTAGCAAGATCATAGGGGTAGGTTCTCTTCTTGGGTCTATGCCTGTTTAATCTCCAGGTTCTTGGTGTCCATCCCCAGATTGTTGGTGAGGTTTATAGTACTAAGCATTGAGTTCCTGTCTCGTTTCTGTCTCTGGAGTTGTCCTTAAACTGTTAGTTACCTCCAAGCTACATCTGCCACTATCACACTGTTAGACATATCTTGCTCAGTAGTTCTTAGTGTAATTCTCAGGATTTATCACTGGGTAGGAATGGGGATAACTTTTCTCCTCTTGCAGATTGCACAGCTCCTTCCAACTCTATGAGAGCTAGGTACCCTAAACATTCTTAGGTGACAGGGACAGAGTCATTAATGAGGGAAGCTCCACTCTTGGTTTTAGAGTACCATTCCTGGTTTTATAGTACATGAAGTCTAAATGACTTTTAAACCAGAAGAGAAATGAATTAAATGGAGATTGAGAAACAGTCCAATAAACAAGAGTGCAGTGCTTGTTCTGAAATCACCAAGACCTGAGTTCAAATCCCTAGCACTTATGAAAAAAGCCAAGTGCAAAGTGTGCTTGGTTGTGCCTATAATCCCAGATTTGGGCGGCAGAGGATGGAGACAGGTGGATCCCAAAAGTGCAGCACAGCCAAAAAGAGTACAGCCAGAGAAAAAGAGAGAGAGAGAGAGAGAGAGAGAGAGAGAGAGAGAGAGAGAGAGAGAGAGAGAGAGAGAGAGAGATAAAGAGCAAGCAAGCGAGGGATAGGGGAGATGAGCTTTTGATTTCGTAGGTAGAGACCCTACCTCAAGGCAATAACTTCAGAGCAAGAAAACAGTTGATGTCCTGATCTGGCCTTTACTATTTCTGTACAGGTGTGCACATTTGCACAATAGCATGCATGTACTGTATACACATGTATACAGTACACACACACACACACACACACACACACACTCTACCAAGTTTGGTAACCACTCTGATAGAAAAGAATGATATTCTTTGTAGGGCATCACAGAATTTCTTGTGAATTTGGGTATATTTTTTAAGTTTTTTGTTTTTGTTTTGTGTGTGAAATGATAAATAAGTAGAAATACCAAGAGAAGTTTGCCAGTGAAGAGGAAGGTTCATCATGAGCTAAGGCCATGCATGGATTGTATTGGTGTGGAAAGAACTCTCAGGACTCTTCGGTGAACAGGATGTGGTCTCAGGCAGGGTTTGGGATGGAGAGATGGGTAGAGATCGAACCTTAAAAGTCAACACAAAACTGATTTTCTAATCTTACCTTGGGATGATAGAAAACCACTGGTGGATGGAACACCGGGGACGGCTGTGATGGGCATCAAGTGACAACTTTGGGGGTTTGATTTTAAAACATAGCTAAATATGTTTGCATTGTTCCCAAGGCTCCATCAGATGCATGTTTTATGGAAAGGGGAAGCTAAGGACATTTCGAACAGAGCTGGTTAGTGATACTTAGCTCCATGTAGTAATTAGCACAGCTAATTGCCTGGTTAGGCAGCCGAGTCTCATGTAACCAACCAGAAAAAACTCAAGTAAATATTTTTATACTATAATTTTTCCCATGGAAATAAGGTCAAGACTAGAGGCAAACTGCCTATTTGATTTTTTAAGGCTTTCTATGATCTCATCTTTTCCTAATAGTACTGGCATATGCAAGTAGGACATTTCTATTGCAAACACCATAGAACTTGGTCATTGTGGCTGTAGTCCTGGGATGGGCATTGCTTTTATAGAACTAAAGATGCCGATCAGTAAAGGAGAGAGCATCCATAGCATCTTGTCTGCCTCCCCCAGTGTAGGCTTCAGTGAGCTTTGGATGACAGAAGCCTTGCCAATGACACAGTTTGCCAAGAACTAGGCCACCAGAAAACAACAGGCATGCTGATCTGACTCAGAGAGTTCTTTTTTCATTTACTTTTCCAGCAATTTAGAGAGTAGAAGGGTAGATCTTCAAAGGGTGGGGTTCCTACCAGAAATAGGGTACCAGGCTGCCATCGCTGCAATCCAATAATCAATTAAAGGATTGTATGAGAGCAGTTTCTGAAAGGGAGTAATATCACAAACCAGATGGTTAGCTCCATCCTACATCAAAATTAAGTCTGCTTAAGGGCATTCCATTACATTTTCAACGTGGTTTGTTTTTCACAATCCTTAAAGGTGGTGGATGTTTGTGTCATGTTTGGACCCCTTCACTCACTCACTGGGTCATTTGGGCAACCGTCTCAAGGCTTCTTCTCCTTTTCTAATGTAAAGAGCATATAATATTTATACAGATGTCATAGCATCAAATGAGATATTGCACAATGTCCGGCATGAGGAAACGGCCAGCAAATATGAGTCATTATTGTATTCCCAGATACGTGATAACTTGTGGGTTTTGCTTCCCTCATTTACACACCTGTTCCAAGGAAGAGTCCAACTGTTAAGTCAATTTTATTTACAGAGCACAGAGAGTCTTAAAGCAGGAACTGCTTCATCAGTGTGAAGAACTGCCAGCAACACATGCAGGATTTCAACTAGGCTGGGCCAATATTATCATCTTCATTGTGTAAAGGTCAGAGGGAAGAGGGGAACCAACGTCACTCGTCAAAGAAGAAAAGAAGTTCAGATTAGAACGCTGCCTTTCCGTAGTTCTTAGGTGTTTGGTTTGGACAAAGGCTCTCAGGAGCAAATAGTCCCCATCCATTCAAATCAGTTCAGACAGGCCAAATGATTGTAGCTCAGCCAATTCCCTCTCTCCCATTCAGCTCACACTCCTGAGTTAAGCAAGTAATTAACAAAGCAAAATACTACAAATTTCTGAGATAGTGGTATTGGCTAATCAGAGGAAGACGGCTGCAGAGGATGGACGGCGAAGAATTCTCTCAGCAGAAATCTACTATGTAGAGGAGAGAAAGTTACCAATTCAATATCATAGCACATAAATTAATTAATATCGAAAAATCCCAAGAAGCATCCTTTACTAGACTAGATCTAAGCAGCCCTTTATCTGGTTCTACAAATAAGCCCTCACTTCGAATTAGATAGTCCCTAGCTTCAAATGATTGCAGCAGCACTTTCGGCTCCAGGGAAATAGACAATGTGCTTTCAGACCTCACCGTAGATTCTGGGGTTTGTGTTATCATTTGATAGAATAGCCTAAGCTCCTTACCTTGCTCCGAAGCGCTGAGACCTGTGCTCTGTTTTCTTTCCCTCTAAAGACATCCCAAATAAATCCTAAAGTGTGCTTTAATTTGTGAAGTAGCAGAAGGAAATTGTCTTAGTCTCTCTAAGAATGCGGGTGGCCTCCTAAGACGTCCCAGTTTGGGTGTTCATGGACATTTGTTATGCAAATCAATACTATGACAAATTATAGGATTTGAAAACTCCTTTCTCATGGGTATTACACAAGGTAGGAACCAGGGTAAAAATCTCTTTAAAAGCTGACGTTGTTTTATTCTAAGCCAGTATACTTTATTCTTTCTTAGGCTTCTGTGTAAGGCTGAGAGTATGTATATGTGTGAATATGCCTTTGTGTATGTATGTGTTTATGTTTGTATGAACGTATGTTCATGTATGTGCATATGTGTACATGCATGTTTTTGTGTCTGTATTTTGCACAATTAAACCAATGAGTCAAGAGTTTAGTATGAAGAAATGATTCATGGAAATCATATTGTCCATTCCGAGTGAGTTAAATATTATATTCATGTAAAATGTTATGCTTTTCTTATGGTCCAGGAAAGATTCCTTTCCACATGTATAGCAGCAAACTGATTTCTGGTCCAGGAAAAAGTCCATTTCTGTATGTATAGCAGCAAGCTGATTTCTTTTCTTTTTTTTAAATTTATTGAAAAATCCCAGTCCAGGTCAGCCTATCTATTGCTGCCCCCCCCCTCCCCCCCCCCCCGTTCAGCCCCCATGTAGGCAGTAACATTGTTGAGACTTATGGGTGTGGCTCTGATTACAGGGAACTAAAGGAACACCACCAAGAGCAGGCAAAATAGTCTTGCTCAGGGAAGAACACCCCAATTGGTTATCTACTACAAAATCATTAGTCCTGAAAACATTCATAACAAGTTACATAATACAGACTGAGCAGGCTGTATTTATGTATTTAGAAACATATATGTAACAACAATTCGTGGAAAAAGAGGTCTTGACTTTGAAAGAGAGCAAGAAGGGGTATAAAGGAGGACTTAATTCATAAGGAGAAATTATGAATTATATTATTATCTCAAAAAATAAATATTTTTTAAAAAAATCTTTGGGTTGTCATTCATAATATCAATTTCAAGAATAAAACCATATTAAAAAAGCTTAACAGAAAATAAAACAAAAAGATCAAAGCAAGAACATATCAATAAAAAACTCCCCAGAAATCAAAACAAAACATTAACTTTCCATATGTGACTGGCATATTATTGGTGAAGGAAAGGAACTGCTTGCAGTTTCTGAGGTTTGAATTGAATAATGTGGTGGGCACTTTGGACTCTCCCAGGTAGTTCTAATGTCTTGCTAAGGAAATCAATGTTTCCCAAAAAGAACAATGAAGGCAAGAATATTGGTAGTGGATCTTAGCACATTCTCTAGATAACAACTCAATATTGAATTTTTCTCTTCTCAAAACTCCCACAGAAGCCAACTGGCAGAATACCCATGGCGTCAACTCCAGGTCCTTGGAGGGGGCATCAGTAGAGATGATGGGTTGCACAAGGGACTGTGGGAACAACCTCTACAAAAATGTCCTGAGCATCAAAGCTTGACTCACCCACTAAGATTCAGAAGCAGCGCTGTGTTCACATGAGCGTCTTTAGAATTAAGCACGATTTTGTCAATAGAAAAAAAACAAAAACAAAACAAAACATCTGACTTTGATACCTGTCAGCCAGGTAATCTCTGGTACCTCAGAGTTGTACTAAAAACCGAAGAAATTTAGGTTGTGAAGAAAGTCTAGAAACACATACATACTAATATGTTTGCCGCACAGCGAGCTTCCACGTCATACTTCAGTCATTTGTACCAACGCAGCATGGTAGCATGAGTGTTCTAACAGGGAAAAGCTCGACACGGGCCATATTAAACCGACCATCAGAGAGGGATCGCCACCACTCAGGTCTGTTACCAGGCTGAAAATGACGTCAGCTTCCCAAATTAACCAACAGCGATGGAGTATTTAAAGTGTTTCCCAATATAAGCCAAATGCCATGCAGGATTAGGTTAATAGGCTTTTTTTTTCCTGCAAATATTCGTGGTTTTATCTAAGAGACTGGAGACAAAAATATGATGAACATGGTCATCTTTAAAATCTAAAATTATGAATTAAAGAATGCAAAACACTAAAATTTCCAAGGTTTTGAACACCTGCTAAGGAAATGATTGTGCTTGGTGATGGCTGCCATTTTATAAAATCCAGTAGGAAGTCCAAATGGAGAAAAACAAAGATGTTCACGATGCTATTTTTAAGTGTGACTTTTATTCCTCCCCTTGATATTAACGTTGTAACAAGCCAAAGGGGGATTTGAGGAGCCATAAGACCACCTGGCTGCCATTATGCGTAGCTGGGCCCTCAGTCATCGCTGACAACTAAACAGCCTTTGTAAGAGGGTGGAGGGCAGCTGGTGGTGGTCCCCAAGGGGCCTGGGCTACACACACAGCCGCCAGAGAGGGTTCCTGGCATCAGCCACCAGGATAAAGGTTTCCATGGACAGTCATCCTGATGAAGTAGAAAGGAAAAGTAGAGAGTGTGTGTGTGGCGGGGGGGGGGGGGGGGGGGGTCCTCTTGCTCTCCTTTTGAAAATCAGGCACATTTGACAAGAGAAATATGTAAGCAAATGTACGGCTAAGGGTTTTGTGTTACTTAGTTGAAACATCCCAAATGGCGTTCTGTCCGTTACCCAGAAGATTTCTCCTCCTTTTGGACGTTGCATTCAGAACAAAGCCAGCCAGGATTGGCGTGCTTAGTTCGATACACTTTACCATTAATTAAACATCTCCTTAGTCTCTGGGCATGTCAGTTGGAGCCGTTTGATCCCACCTCGCTAGGCCTTTGGTCCCACAGCATGCGCGCTGAGCTTGGAGACTTCTGCCGACTCCTCTGCCCCTGGTGCACCTCATTAGGATGGGCTTCCCAGAGTTTAGCGCGGCTAAACGCCTCCCCAGTGCCCCATCCATTCCACTGCAACCTATTTGTTTGGTTTCTCATCTCAGGATCAGCTTGCCTGTACCTTCCAACATGACAATTAGCTAATTTAATAAATCTAATTGAGTCCAATGAGCTGCTGCGAGAGAACTGGAAGAGCGGCCTGCCACCGCCTCTGGGTCTTCCTTTCTCCTGTCTCGCAAAAGTCTACACGTTAGCAATGCACTCTTTGGAGGAAATGGGTTCCCTTCTATTTCTAAAATGGAAAGTGAATTTCAGTCCTTTCCGAATCAGCTATGACTGGCTAATGGTGCCGGCTTATATGCCTGTAATAAATAAGGACCATCTAAAGCATCTAGAATGTTTTGGAAATGACCAATGAGTGGAGTTACTATGGGCCCGCTGATGACGGCCATATATCTGCTATCCATCTCTGTGTGATAGGTGAAGAGGCTAATAGAAAATAGGCAACAGTTTGTTAGTTTTATAAGGTGATAACTTTAAAAAAAAACTTATTTTAGAGTACCAGAATCTTCAAAATTATGTGTATAGAATATATCACCCATGGAAACTGATGAAGCTCTTCATTAAAGTCAAAAGATATTTGCAGAAAAAAAAATTGGCCTCTACTGGTGAAATAATTGTATCCATACTGTTGTGGATGCTGAGCCTACAAGATCTTCTCTGATCCTCAGAGCTTTTCCGCTCATGGAAGTTTCTCTCGGTTCTGGCTGGAGGACTAGAAGTCCTCAAGCTGACCTCCACATGAGTACACAAGTGTCCCTCATCATGTACATACAATATAGTCATAACTGACATGCAAAAGTCAATGTGGCTCAAAACAAAGTCGGTAAGGTGGGCAGGGAACACGTGGTGCAGAATACTGTATTTCATGCTGAAATTTCAGTCTTTGGGAAAAATGATTAAGAAGTGCTTAGCAAGCTATGATTTGCTACGGCACAGATAATGGACAGGAGAGATGCAAACTTGGATGTTAGGGATCCAGAAAAAGACAAATAAGGGATCTAAGAGACAAATAAGGAGAGGTCAATGGCAAGATAGAGGGAAACCAATACAGAGTAAAATAAGTGACTCAGGATAGGAGACGTGAGAAGGGGGAGGTACTGGGAAGAGCTTCTGCTTCTAGGGTGTGCAGCTTCAAGCATGTGTGGCGTCTGTCAGCCAGGGAGGGGAGATTGGAGGAACACGGGTGTTTGAAGGGGAAGATTATGTCATCGGTTTTCATCTTCATCGAGATACAACTGGACATTTTCAAGTGTGTAATTGGATTTCCAAGGAGATGTCAAGGTTATAAGGACGCATTTCGGATGTGGGTTAGGCAGTAATTATAGTCACTGGCATAGATGCCATTTCCGTGGGAGCCTGAAGACATTTAAAATACCACGTCAGTCGAGCACAGAAGGATCACTCTGCAAAGTGGTTGGAGAAGAGGCCGCTGACAAGTTAGGTGTGATGTGGAAGACAGCGGTCTTGCAGAAGCCAAGGCACACACGTGAAGGACCATGAGGATTCACACGAACTCAAAACTTGTTGGCTGGTTTTAGTATGTTCAGGTTCAAAGTCTCCATTTCTTACCAGGACATACAGGAACATACTAACAAACAGAAAGGTTCTTGTTCCTATTTTCACTTCCTGTATTGTACACTGAAAATAAAGTTTGATTTAAATAAAGCATAATACTGTGCCTATGAAATTTGTTATTATTTACTCTGCTAAAATCATTAGAAAACAAGAGAAAATATTTAAAATGTTGAATATCAAACCTGCGCTTAGGATAACAATCTATACTAATACTAAATTTTGGCTGCAAAGTCATATTTGATTTAGCTCATTTTAAAGTGCAGCATTCTAAAGAACTGTACGAACTTGAATTGTTTATTTTTTAATCAAAAGTTATTTAATTCTTTATGCATTAGAATATGTATATTTACTTGACCTGTATATAAAAATGTCAAGTGTTCATCATTTATATTTTGATCATTCCTGTAAGGCTTATTTCTACTTCTAATTTTTTATTTTAGCATTAATATGTAAATATATGGATATATGTACATGTATATGTATTCAGAAGAATTATTAAGCATAATATAATTTTTTTTCCAAAGTAAAATTTAATTTGATATTATGTTTAAAAGAATAAAGCAATGCTTCATTATACTTTCATAAAGAACGATTTTTATCAAGTCTTCAACATTTCTGACTTGAGCTAACCACCATATAATTATTGATCCAGTATTTTTCACATTTCTTCATTTATAAAAATAGATCTTCTTTCCAATGATATTAAGATAACAAGACTAAGAGCAGATTAACACTTAAAACACCTGATAATTCTTCCTCGATATTCTTGAACAAGGTGCATAAAGACATGTGAGATATCTAAGATAGAACAGCCACCTTAGACATGGGCAGTGGTTCTCAGATATTTCAAAGGCTCCTAAAGTGAAAAGCATTGGCTTTCTGCTGAGGCAGAAGGATTGACACAGGAATAACAGAAAGTGGGGCAGGCTGAAAATCTATTCTTCCCTGCACAAAAAATTGTAGCACTTGGCATGTACACCGGTTGACAAACATTAGTGAGGTATAGATGTCCTTGTCAACCACGATTGCACAATGACTGAATAACAAGAACACAAAGTCAGTACTGTGTTACTTGTGCATTTAACAGTAAAAGGCCTACTTAAAATCGTTTAGAAAAAGTCAAATGACAGGAGAACCTGCAGCGCTGTCTAAAATTTATTTCATTTAAGACACATAATTATGAGATATTTTACAATGAAAATATGTATCTATATTTACTTTGTTTTAAGCTGGTGATCCATGGGGCCTGTTAGGCCCACCTTTCACTCTAAGCCTGTATATGATGTTATCTAACTTCAGGTCACTGGAAGGAATTATTGACTGTATCCTTAGACAACAATATTTCAAACTATACAAAAATGTGGGTAGTCTGCTTGTTTATACCAATTTATATTTTATTCTTTTCAAGGACCCTGATGGGCATGAAATATAATTGTGATTGGGAAGGTGCTGAACTACAAGAAAGTAAATGTGGTAATTAGTCATCAAGAATACCTGCTGGCTCCCAGGTAGAGTTGGTGCTTAACTCACCTGCATGCTGTGATATAGTATTGGTATTTCCAGAAATACCTATTATTCAAATCACTAGTGGCCCTCCAATTAAACAAGTAACCAGCATATCTCACGTGAACAAGTATAATGAGGGAGTTGATCGAGTGACAATTGCTATAAACGTTCAGGTGTGCCAATATCGGTGTCAGCCTGAATCTAATGTTCTTCTACGCAAGAAGGGCCGACCAAAGGAAGAACCAAGGGCAACTTGAGACTTTCCACCACAGCTGTGAATTAAAACATGTTTTCAGTGCAGGCTGAGTCAACATTCTTCAGCAGTATGGACGTCGAAGCAGAGGCCTCAGAAAGAACAGATAGCCTTCCCCACAGAAACGAACACCCCACATCTCCAATTCCATATTTTAGGATTAGCATTATTAGCCCAAGTGTCAGTTTGGTTTCTTTCAATAAGTTTGTCCATGATATAAAGTCTCAAGAGGAAAATCCAAGATAAATCTAGAATTATTCATTGAAACAATAGTTAACTTGGAATAAGACAGGAGCCCACCCCTGGAGAAAAGCAGTACTAACAGCAGAGAAACCAATCCAGAATGTTAGGTTTATTACCAAGAGAGTCTCCTGATACCTGCCCCCCCCCCCCCCCAAGCCCCATAACAGTCTTAATGAAGAGTTGAACACAGGTAAGACCTAATTCAATGAGAAAGCAAGAGAAACAGGAGGAAACACAGCCATAAAGACCATGAGAGGCAGTAAGTTGAGGTCTTTACTGAGTAAGTGGAGAAATCCCGTCTCCCTGCCTCCGGAAAGGCACGCCTCTCGCTTATTTCTGGTAAGGGTCTCTTCTGAGAAGGGTTTAGGTTGTTTTGGGAGGGATTTTGATGTCGCTCCTAGTCTAAAGGAAACACAGTGAACATTCCCCTAAGACAGGTTGAAGACGAGAAGTTCAGTTGGAACTTGGGAAATTGTCAATGACGTGAAAAGCCTTCTTCAAGGATGCGTGGTTTTGAGAGCATGATTAGTTTTCTCCAAGCGTCTGCAAAACATGGATGGAATCTAATGGTGCAATCATTGAGCCACTTTCTCTCTTTCTTCATTTTAGAAATACTTTATAATTTGCAGATTGAATTAAATGCACTAAAGAAGTTTTAGGGAAGACTGTTTTTGCTTTTGATGTTTCTTTTTTCCCTGAATTTCTCACATGAGCATCCATAGTTGCCCACCTTCTTTTAAGGAACGTAGTATGCTTTTGAAACATGCAACTAAATTCTTTAAGTCGTTCATCAGTGTTTACTATGACAATCACGTCTTTCTTTCCAGGATAAACAAGCACTAAAAGCAGCAGTCAATGAAAGGTTGACTAAGTAATATTATATTGGAAAAGAATCCCTTTGACTCTGATCAAAACAGACTTTATAAGAAAGTTTTGGTTCTGCATCTTGCTTGGTAAGTACCAAACAAGAACTTGGAATGATTTACCACATATAAGCAGGTTCTGTTTAGTAAATGGCTGCTTTTCTGTTTTGTTAACAAAATATCTGACAGAAATGAACTTATGGGCGGAAGAATTAATTTTTTCATACCATTTTGAGAGTGTCCAATCTATCATAGAGGAGACAGTGTGGCAGCAGTCTGACGATGCTGCTTGTTCATATGTGGATGGGTCAGGAGACAGGGTAGCAGCAGGCTCATGAGGCTGCTTGCTCAAATCTGGACCGGCCAGGAGAGGTTTGAATATTTGTGCTCAGTCTGTCTGTCACCTTTTGTCTTTTTAAATACAATCTGGGACCCCTGCACATAGTGATGATGTCCACATTCAGGGTAGGTCTCCCCTGCTCAGTTTACCCTCACTGGAAACTTGCTGGCAGACACACCCCCAAAGTCCTCTTCATTAACGCTCTCTATGCATGTTATAAATAAACCCATGAGATTCACAGTGAAGATGAACTACCCACAGTTAGAGACCAGAGTTGAAAAGCCACATTCCCGTTCAGCAACTGTGAATACATAGAAAATAAGGAACAGAGACCATGTCTACTTCTGCCAAGACAAATGATAGCTTCGTACGACCACCCATACTTGCTAACCAGGCTTTTTTGTGTTTCTTCAATGGCCAGCCAATTTTGCACATTATTTTGCTTTTCATATTTAAAAACACCAGGATCCATTAAGCGAGGAAAAATATTTATAGGCACTACCTAATGCTGAACTGATTGACCACAAGCAGGTTCTGCAACAGGATGAAAGCGAGACTTTGTAGAGAGCCGTTGGAACATAAACTGCCTTTGTGGGCGCTGTTGGTGGTTGTTAGTTCTGAAGCTTAGGAACAAACAAGAATTTTTGGTTTGTTCTATATTACATGAATTTTTTTTTAAGTGCAAAGAAGAAAACCGCCTTCCTGTGCTTCAGTCTCTCCTTGGCTCACTTTGATATAATTCTGCAAAATATTCCCAACATTGGGCTTCTTTTCGAAGTTTCCTGTTCAAAATGATGAGTTTGGGTTTCCTTATTAAATAATCAAACTTCCACTGATGAACTCAAGCTAATGTGCTTGGGACTTAACAGGTAACTCTGAGGAATTTTAACTTAGCACCGGTTTCCCTCCTGTGCTTTCATTTTCTTCCAGTTCAGCAAATGATAACCTTCTCAGGCCTTCCACATCAGCTATGGAATCCTGTTTTCACAGAGGATGTAAGATACACTATAAGCTTTTACAGTGTGTGATTTCTCATGAAGTTATTTTCGTGCTCATATTGTTTCAGATTAGATATTTTAAGAGGAGCCTTGCACTAGTGCCTAGACCTTGTGTGTTAATATGTCAGTGTAATATGATAGCTCCGATGGCAGATCACCTTGCATCAAGGTAAAATGCGTGGCAACATGAAAGGGGTAAGCGGTCACCACCTTATAAATATCACGCAGTCATTCAAAGGCCAGGGCTCCCTTGGAAGGTGATTTTGCCATGTGAGAATGGTCTTTTTTCCCCCAAAGGACAGCTCTCCATTCTCAGGGAGACCCAAATCTCAGCCAGAGAAGGGTTGTGGTGATCCAGGAGGTCCCGTGGTATAATTTTAGCCTTTGCAGAGTTTTCCATTGCTTATTTTCGGCACTCCCATTATCTCATCATTTCAATGATTGCTCCCCCAACACTGACTGATGATTTTACTGGCTGTGGAAGGGGTAGAGCTGGATTATATTTCACTGAGCAGCTACCCAGTTTGTATAAAAGAAAATAGTCTTTGGAAATGAAATGATCCTGTGTGAGTGAGTGTGCAATGGAAGAGAAACAAGGAAACCAATTGATGAGAGCTGGATAATCCGGAGCTAAAACATCCACTAAGCTGCACTAAATTAAGATTTGTGAAGTCTGTAGATGATGATTTTAGCCATAGATGAAAAGTTTGGAAAGTACGGGGTTTCTTATTATTTTATATTTAGCATAAAGGTTAAACTCATTAAACACTTAATAAGCATAAATTTTCTAGGAGTTAATGAACTGCCATTCTTTCCCACAATGAATTTGTACCGAAACTGGAGGACTTACTCTGAGATGGAAAATTGTATTTTCCTTGTTTCTTATCTTGAACAAAGCATTGCTTTATCCGTATTTCAAAATTAAAAAATATATTTACTAGATTTTTTTAGGGTGATACAGGACTCACAGATGGATTCTATTTTGAAAAGAGATGTAGCCTATTTTCAGTACTGAAAAATTCTAGTTTTCCTTTGTACTTTCAATGGTTTGTATGACATTTGGGAGCAGGCTGTGCATTCACTCTCAAATGCCAATAATACCAAGTCATATTCTTACAGGAAAGCTATGACGTTTGTGCTTCATCGTAACACTGTATTCTCACTGCTTCGTAAGTTTTGTTTGTATATTTCAGTCCTCATTATTCTCCCCAAGTCACCTAGAATCAATGACAGAGGAGATTCTCCTGTCACATCCAAGAAATGTCAGCTGCAAACGCACAGTGTGTTTGAGCAATCTCGGCACTTCACATGTCTGCTGTGGATCCTTCTTCCACTGCTACACTGGCCGTGCTAGGACAACCTGCTTTCAGTGCATCACCTGCCTGGTCTTGAAGTCTAGGTTTTTCCTCTTATACTCAACTCCCAATTCACTTTCTTTTTTAGTAAGAAATAGGGGACGGCTAACAAAATCGGGCATATCCTGTGGCAAGATGAGAGACAGGATGGTTGGTGCTAGGAATGACTGGCAATTGTTACAGGTCCTCAACATCTGGCATTAGATGGAAAGAATTAGGAAAAAACTGGAATAGCTACCAGCACTTATTTAATCACCAGTCTGGAATTCTGCAGCTTTTCATGTACTGAGCAAATAATGTATTACTATTACTATGTTATATTGGGTAAAACTAAAATTCAGAATCCAATTATTTTGCCCAAACTCACAGAGCTGTTTCTAGTTTTGTGGATTTTTTTTTAAAAACACAAAACAAAACAAAACAAAACAAAAAACAAAAACAGTATCCCAAGCACTATCTTGGGCTATTTCATTATACCCGTAGAGGGCATCCAAAGGAAATGCTGTTGTTGGACCGAATGGGCACTTCTAACAGGAGGGGATTAATGATGACCGAGTGTCTGGAGAGTTATGATCTATTCTTCTGGAGCATGTGGGAGAATGGATTCCAACATCTTGTATGGGACTTTCATTGATGGGTCCAGCTTAAGTAGTCTTCAGGAAAATTGGCATTTGAGGAAATACTTATTAGGGAGTGAGAGTAACTGCACACTGCAAATTGAACAAAAATGAACCAGTAGGGCTATTTAGATGCTGTTTGGTCATAATATGGCTAGGGCCTATGGAAAATAATGCTTTTTTTCAAAGGATATCTCAGAATCAGAGATGAACTCAAGGATGGGACCTAGCAAAGTGTAATATCTTAGCATTGTGAGTTCCTCATTTGTTATTCTTCATTACTTAACAGTGGCCTCTACAAATGATATCCATGTAAATCTTTCTTTTGTGTGAGATCACCCTCAGTTAACATGCAGGTCAGTAGATGACCATCAGTACTAGAAAGTTCTTCTTTCTGTGGATGACTTTCAAGAAGGTGATTGATCTGGGGGTGACAATGTGTCTTCGCACCAGGTGTCACACAGGCTCCCAGTGGTCTAGAGAAGCCTTCTGAATGACTGTTGCAGAGCTCTGTTACTTTGTTACCAGTTGCTGCAACTGAGCATCTGTAAGAATCTTTTTGTCTTAGTGAGACTTTAAAATCTGAACAATTTTCAATTAAGGCAAATTATAGTAAATTAATCTATTCAAGCAAGGTTATAAATCCTGTTCTTATAGCAACAAAATATTTTTGTGTACTTGAAAGTAATTTAGCCCTTAAAACGATGACTTATGGAATAGATTGACGATGTGACTATCATTCATATGTGTATATGTAGATATACACATACATTTGTCTAATATACATATACTATGCAATATATATAATAAGCTGAGGAAAACTGAGCCACTGACCAATGCTGTAAACCATAATGCATAGTACTAGGGTTTATTTTAAGCTTCCCAGCAATGCATCCTCAGGCTGTGGGTCATCTCATTGAGACCATGTATCAGCCACCAACTTTACCATCATGTTTTTGGGCAAATGTGTATCATCAGTATTTCCTTTGTGCCTCGTGTTTTGATAGAGTCTTTTGAGGAGTGGAACATATTGTTAACCGAAAGCCCTAGGTATCTATTCTTCCCTTGAGAGAACATTAGGACAAGAATGATCTCATTATATTAAATATAAACCTTACTCTAGACAGCAATCTAGGAACATCAGACATGACCGTGTGTACACATACCCTCTCCCATTGAGGGGGCCCATGTATTTCTTTTTTATTGAAAGACACTGTTCATGATGGGTAGCCTCATACTACATTACCAAGGATCAAATTTCAAAAGTATTCATTAAGTTAAGAGAGCAACCCGGGTATGGTTGTACACACCTGTAAGTTCAGTACTCTGAAAAGAGATGCAGGGTACGGGGAGAGCACCAGGCTGATTCAAAGAAGCAGAAGAGGAGGAAGAGAAAGAGAAGAAAGCAGATGAGGGGCAGGAAGAGGGTGTCAGGAGCAGGGGGCACTTTTTTTTTGCTTTCCTAGACAGCAACACAGCTTAGGTACTTCTAAACCAGCTAGAGGTGTCAGACTATTCATGCTTGAAACAAGCAAGTGAAAGAATCTAAAACTTTAGATAGAGATGATGTACATAGTAATTATGATTTATCTTCCAGCTTGTCTCAAAAATGTATGTACAACCCTACTAATTTACTATTGCAATGATTGAGATCTCATCCAATTTATATTTCTTTATATCAAAACTATACATTAATTTTACTTTTTTCCCATCATGATCCATTCTGAACAATGACCATTCCAAAGCAGCCATCTCCCAGATAGAATCCTCTTCCTGGGGAATGCCACCATCCTAAAGTCAGGGTCACAAGCCACAAACCTAGTGGCCATTTTTGATTTTAGAATCAATGAAGCAAGTCTAATTACTTTTTGTTCTTTTTGCTTTGAAGTATTCCCAAACCTGGGCATCTCTCCTTAGCTCTGCTAGAATAACTTTAAAGTACCCACAATTGTCTCTCAGCTTTCAATTTCCTCCCCATTCTTAACTGTGCCTCATGGTGAATCCTCTATTGGCAGACAGAAGGGTGGGGAAAAGAGACTAAAACAATTTCTCACCCCACCACTCCCCTAATAGTGTTCCTTGGATAACTGTTATGGTTTGGGTCCGAAATGTCCCCCTCAGACTGACGTTTTGAATATTCTGAACCACCAATGCTCTTAAGGGGAGGTGATGGAAATTTCAAGAGGTGGAGCTGGATCTCACTGGTGAAAGGAAGGTTACAATCTGACCTCTGGACCGGATGTCCTTTTCTTTCCTGGTCAGCTATAAGTGGATACCACCATTTACTCTTTGACTGTGAATGAGCTCCTGGACATTGCTCATCCCTACAACAGACAGACGCTCTCTAAAATACCATCTGTCTAAAGTAAACCTCTGCGCTTGTCGGTTGTTTCTAGGAGACAGTCCATCAAAATGCCACAAAAAAAGTACGACAAACCAATCTGCCCTCTCTGGCCCTCTCCACCTCTCCTGCCATCCTTCTCTCTTTGTTTCTTCACACTGCTAGGTTAGAGGAGTCTTCCGGTATGAGGGTCTCTAGTGGAAAGCTGTCCGCTCCAGGAAATTCTCTCTTACTCCCCAAGCTAAAGTGGATCCATTCTCCCACCGCTTCCCACTCCCCACTGGTTACACCACCCTTGTAGTTTTTGATAGCTGTGCTCTTTTTTTTTTTTTGTTCATTTGTTTTAAAAAACATTGTCCTACTTCCCAAGAGGAAGGTAAGCGTGAAGCCAAAAATCATGAGATTTTATTGTAATTTCCCTGGTTTTGCTAATGGAGTCTGGTCTCTCACAGATTCTCAATTAATAGCATCTTCCACCTTCCAAAGAGGTTCCTTTTAACCAGCACTGGTCAGCTGCTCTAGGTAAGACAGGTTTTTGAAAGAAAACGCAAGTTCATTTTAAAGTTAGGAAAGTTGTCAGAGGGGAGCTGCTTCGTTTTCTACTTGAAGCAAGCTAGAGTCCTTAGTGAAGAAGAAACCTAAGTTGAGAAAATGTTCCCACCAAACTGACCTGGAAGCAAGGCTTTGGGGCATTTACTTATTTATTTATGAGTAATTATTGATGTGGGAGTTCCTGTCCACAGTGGCATCCATCCCTAAGCAATGCCATCCCTGAGCAGGTGGTCCCAAGGTGGATCAGAAAGTGGCTGAGCAAGCCACGGGGAGCAAGGCAGGTAAGCAACATTCCTCTGTGCCTTCTGCTCAGTTCCTACCTCCAGAATCCTGTCTTGAATTCTTGCCCTGACTTCCCTCAGTGATGGAGTGTGACCTGAGAGTTATAAGATGGAAAAAATCCACCCCCCCACAAGTTGCTTTTGGTCATGGTATATTAGCACAACAATAGAAACCATGTTATGGGGGACCAGAATCCTGTATTTGTCTCCTGAGAGACATATAGAGGAGCATAAAAATGATAGCAGCTCTTGCCTGATAATCTTTCTTAGTCTGGATATCTGCCATATCAGAGTTGGAAACAAAGGACCCAACTCTGAATCTTGAAATGCATAATCATTTCGTCATTGATAAAGGGGCATCATGATGATATCTGTTTTATAAGATTTCAAATGTGTTTAAAATACAAGACAGAAGGATGGGTCTATAGGAAGAGATCTGTTCAGAAAAGACATCCCCCAACACACGCATACACACATGTGCCTACTCTCCACACACACAAAAAAACAGATGAATGCTTCAGAATTCATTTATAGTCATGGTTAATTAAGTTTCGGACAATCATCTAAGGTAATTTCTATGGGAAATTGTATACCTAAACAACAAACTTCCATATAAATGCCTTTTCCAAATACAACCTGGTCGCAGTTTCAGAATTATTTGTAATGCAAAATATTTGTGCTTGCATTCTGTTAGCAAGCTGTGGTCTCATATACCTTTTCTCACAGTCTTGTTTTTTCCTCGACTCATCCCATTGTTGCTGAACAATTGACTTAGAGTGTATGCTCACTGTAAAAATTGGACAGAGGCAGATGTATAATTCATTCTGTTTCTTTCTTAGAAACAAGAAACTAAATATAAACAAGAGTAATTCAATCTCAATGAATAGTAATCACTATGCTTTATAATACAACTGAGACAAAAGGAATAGAGAAGGACTTGTTACATTCAAATCGTATCTGAAAGGCTTAGGTAATAGGCTGCGAAGGAACATTACATACTAATTTATTTCACTTTCTGTTATTTACTTTCTTCTATTTGTGTGAAGGAAACATTCTTGCTAGTGAAAACTGTTTCAATCTTGTAAACTAATCATTAGAGAATGAATTACGCAACTGAGTTTTTGTTTCTTTCAATTTTGTTGATTTCTTAATTATTTTAGTTAGTTACACAAAAAATGTTCAATTAATAGATATTATCAATACACATTTTGGCTGCCTGAAGGAAGCAACTTAGGTCCCTTTTAGGAGAGTACGAATTAAGTTTACCAGAAAATAAAGCAAAAAGCCAAAATGAGCAAAGTTGATGTTTAAGAAAACACCATTGATTTGCATTATTATCTAAACAGTATATCTTTTGTGGACAGACAGAGGTATGTGGAGAACAAAATCATGCATACACAATATGATTTATGTAAAAATAATCATATGCTTAGGTAACATTTTTGCTATGTATCTTTCCTACTGAAAGATCCCCAAGTCATCTCATTTTTAGTTTCTTAACACGCTCACTCTTTCCCACGTTTTTAACTCTTGTGAAATTTCCCAGAAGGTATAATTTCAACTCACTTGACTTATTTTGCTTTTTGGATAAACACTCACCCAGTATATAATCCTTTCGCACCTGAAAGTAACTCTATGATCTCATTAGTTTTACAATAAAAAAATTGCATGTTTTATGTGCTCTGTTTCACTGTGAGAACACAAACACAGTGAAATACTGAAAATAACCAAGATGCGAAGACGATTATAAAAACATCAGGGATAGATTTTATGATGTGGATGTATATTCTGACTCCAGAAAAGCAAACCTACTCCTAATATTTCCCCTTAGGCTTCTAAGTGTCATCAGGAGAGTCTGCTCAATCTTCTAAAATTACTCACATAAAAATTTCTTTCCCCAGAGAACTGATGGGCCAGTTTTTAATTATTCGTTTTCCTCTTTGCATATAGATATATGCATATATATAGAGAGATACAATTATTTTTTTAGGGGAGTTCAACATTAGAAAATTTTACAGATGGGATGATTAATAATAATTATTAAATGATTTCAATATATCTGCTTCAGCAAAGATATTTGTAAGTTTTGCGGCATGCAAAGCTGATGATTAGATTTGGGATATAAAAGAATTTCTCATTTTACATGTCTCCTGAATCAAGCCCAAGCCGGTGGACTAGACTTGTGATAATTCTTCTGAACGCTTTGAGGAGTCACATATGACTGTTTTGGAAACCAGCCTATTAGTTCACCTAATTGATAATGTCCATACCATAACGTCTTGCCAAAGCAGAGAGAGTGAAACTCTTCTCTCGTATTTAGCTACTAATTAATTAGCTAGAATCCTAGTTGCTCACGATTATCATTACAGCAGCATAGTTTTTATGTTCAGTAAGCTATATCATTTAATATTTCAAAGGACGATGCTGTTTCAGGGAGTAGGTCCTGCTTATCACAAAGGAGACTGACCCCTTAATAGGAACATAACGAGTGAAGTTAGCATCTGTACCTCGGAAATAAAAACTTAACATCAACATGCCTATTAACAAAATGAGAAAAAACTAATTAAAGCAAATTAGCCTAATGTGCACATGCTGGATAAGACAGATTACTTCTAAAAATCCGAGAAGATAATGGTACCCATATGGGATCTGTTTTTGGCATTTTTCATATAAATTGGACAGTTTTAGAGGATAAATATGGTATAAAAGTCCTTACAGGCAATTATGTCTTTACAATGCTGGTGGCTGACATCATAAAAGTATAATTTTAATTGCTATTAATTGCATTAAGTCTACTCTTGTTGAATACTTAATGCCATCTCTGACAGTCGTATTAATTTATATACTTTAATGAAGCTTCATGGTAGAAGTTTAGAGTTATAGAGCCACTTAAACTATGTCTTAAGAAGTATATTTTATCTGACAACAAGTCCTAGATATAAAGACATTTCATTGATTATTTTTTTTCTCTGAAAAGAGGTTTACATTTCCCTCATAAGTAATAATACCAGGCATTATTTTTGTGCGGTAATTTTTAGAAACTGTTTCTAGTGATGATTACTACATTTAAAGACACTGTCTCCCTCCGGTGTGCCACTGATCAAAATATACTTTATTGGAAAATGAAATTATTAACTTGCAAATTATGGCTGTCATAATGCTAGGTGGGCAGAATTTTAAGGAAAGGAGCATTTACTCAAAATATGTTAGAGAGAAAGAGATGAGGAGTTAAGAATAAATATCATAAAAGTGGAATGGATTCTGAAAAAGGCAACAAGATAAATAGTTCTACTGGCAATCCACCCACGAGTCAACACTGGCAGGCTTTTCTCCAGCCCTACTGGATATGCTAGAGGCCTCTGCTGTTTGCACAATTTGCATTATTAAGTTATGAGAAATTCATTCATCTCAATCAGTGCTAGTTTCAATATTTGTGAATTAGTAATCTGCCTGGTTGCACTAATGGGAGAATGCATCCATTATTGCCTTTTTAATTTGTTCTCATGTTCATTTACTGAAAATACGCTGTGTGAGGTGGTGAAGACACCATGCAGGAGAGATCAACTGAACGCAAGAGAAATCTTTGCTCCCTGGTCCTGTGTCTTTTGGTAAATTCTACCCTGTTATTTCTGCTCAGAAAGGCATGCTTAATAAAGTGAGCTAGCACAAATGTCAGGCAAAATATGCCATGTTCTTTTCTATGCCCTATCGATTTTTCCTATAATTAAAGTGATGAACACACACCGTTTGGTAATAATGAAGCTAGATCTCCATTTGAGAATTTCTTAAAGGTTTACAAGAGTCAGTTTCAGCCTTTGGTAAAATATCTTTGCTCAAATTTCCCTGGGGACATCTAAGTAGAAGGCAGGACTGTGAAGGATGAGTCTAAGATTTTTAGAAGTCCACAAAAGTTTCCACGTTCTTAAGTTCAGTTTGGACTCTTTACGAACACAGGGATTGGGTTAAGGTTCCCTGGACTCCTGTCTCCCCACAGTGACTGGTGACAGAAGGAACCTCTCAAGTGCCATACTGGACATTGTTATCTGTAGCCCAATCTTGAACTCTATTTTAGATTTCAATCTCTTTATTCACTCATTCATGCTGGGAATGTCAACCAATTAGTACAACTTTAGGAAACGCTTTTCATAAGACTGACATTGGTCCCCAAGGAATTAGGCTGAGACCACCAGCCCATATCACACGGGCCAATGCGTAGCCATGGGACGGTGACAACTGATCACAACCTTTGTTTAGGTTCAAACCAATTACTTAACAGCTACAGGTTCCATACCACCTGATTATGTCTGTGTGTCATTCAGGGACCCAGATTAATTAAAACAACAGCTGGGCAGAAACCCTTCACGTAACTTATTTCCACTGCTTTGCCCGCCATGATTATTGAAATGGAAAAGACAGGTTGGCGTGAACCCGTACTGAGGCTGGGAATGGAAACGGCTTTCATCTTTTTGTTTGTTTTTGTTCCTTCCTGCTAGTGAGGATGGAGAAAGATGAAGTGACCGGGTAGAAAGTATTTCTCTGTCTGTCTGTCTGTTTCTCTTTTTAAAAGTTGAACTTTGGGGAACTGTTTTATTTTTTTTTTCTGTCTTTCTTGAGAATACTGTGTGTTGGATAATGCATTTAAATTGTATGCAGCTTTGGTTCACAATTATTTCCTATTTATGAAAGCAATTCATGCTCACTACTGTATTTTTAGAAAATACAAAAAAGTCTGTCCCATATACGTATAATCCTGTCTCCGAGAAAAAAAAAATATCGCGAATGATTTGTTGACTCTCTTTATATTTATTCTCTTCCTGTGTGTTTATGTACTTCATGTGTTTATTTATTTTATACTACTTCGTTATTTGCCTATGTCCGTTCACGAGTATTTTTCTGGAGCCTATTCACCATCACTACCGCCATTCAGTGGCGCAAGCATTATGCCTTTTGTTTTTATTTCTTTATTTATTGTTCACTTGGCTCTCTATGGCAGGGAAGCTGTGGTTCGATGTTAATGTTTATTTATTATTATTAGTTTGTCATTTGCAGTTTCCTGTTGCTGTAATTGTAAGGAAGGGAGAGACCGCTGGTGGGCTTCTGTGAGCAGCAGCAATCTATTGATAAAACCTCCTTGCCTGCTGCTTATTGCTACACAACATTAACCCAAAAGGGAAAAAAACAGGTAAGGGAGATTTTATACACAAGTCTCTCCCGTGGCTTTAGAGTGGCTTGAATCACTCTCGCTTTCTAGTACCCTAGATTTAGGAGAGGAAAATTTTCTCTCAGGATCGAAGCCTCTGGTTTCTATAGGCCTAGGGCTAGAATGTAGCATTTGTCTCTTTGAGCTGATTGATGACGCTGGATCACTATTATTAAAGCAAAAACTGAAATCAGAGTAATTCAGAAAGAGGCACAGCTTTTAGCAACGGCATACTGAGTACGGACATACACACAATCTGTCCATGGCCACCCCGAGTTTGCAGATGTGAGAAGAATAGCCATTCACCAATTTTAATGGCTATGCTTATAACAACACTTAAATTTCTCTGTTAATCATGTGATGAAGCTGAGTTACGCCTAAGTACACTTTTAAAATATTTTTAGAGAACACATATTTTTATAAGAGGAATAGATATAAACCCAAACTCCTTTTTTTTTGGTAGCTGCTAGGACTTCATATGCATACTAAATGAGATTTGCCGTATGTAGTATGCAGAGGCTAGCCTTTATTAGACTGAAAATATTGATCATTTAGTAACAAATTACTTTTAGATACACAGTCAAGCAGCTCTCTGCTCCACGGGACCAAGCTTGCCTTTAGTCAGCCATCTCTACACAGTCAGACTGCATTTCTCGTTAAGACGCTTGCCCACGTATCTAATTGTACCTGATTATGATCCAGCTGCTACTCAATTACTCAAATCACTTATCCGTTGACTTTCCAAATACAGACATTTCAGAATAAGCGCAGATGGGATTGGTTTCTTCTCTTAGACGATTGTGGCAACTTAATGCCAATAGTTGTATGCAGAGAGACTGGTGATCGTTAATGACCAGAGTAGCTAATGGAAACTGATTAATTACAGTCTAGACCTTTCATTTTGGGCATGTAGACATCAGTCTGGTCTTGTATTAATCTCCTTATCAGAACAATATCATCAAATTTAAGCATGAATTAAAAGAAAATGAATCTGATTAAGATGAACATGAACCAGAATATTGGAATCATCTTTTTTTTTTTTTGAGAACTGTTAAATGACTGTACAGATATAGTAAAGAAAATGTCTAAAGATAGCTTTTAGCAGCCGAAGAACCAGGCTTCATCCAGTCCACATTTACTAATAGGTATTCTATTCTTCCCCGTTCTGTCAGAGGATGTGGCATCTCCCTTTTTTATTATTGGCACGCACACTCACAAACACACGTGTTTTCCTTTCTTGAGGTCATAATCAATCTAACTACATGATTTCCCCCCTCCTGTTCTCTCTAATGCTTCTTATGGGCTCCCTCTTGCTGTCTCTCAAATTCGTGGTCTCTTTCCCTTTAGTTTTTTTTTTTTTTTTTTTTTTTTACACACACACCCCACTCTTAAATAGATTAAAAACAACATGCTCTGCCCATATAACATTACTTGTTTGTACGTTTTCAGGACTGACCATTTGGCATTGGATAACCAATTGGTTTCGGGAAGATCATTTTTCCTGCTCCAGCATTACTTAGTTGCCAGTAGTTCTTTGTCTGCATCTGAGGACCCGGAGGCAGACACTGCTCCCCTGCTCCTTCCCTCTATGCTCAGGTACGCAATGGTGCCATCCTTACTTAGGTTTTGTTTAGGCAGACATGTTCTCGAGTGTTAACGGGTGTCGCTTCTCACGTTTCTAGGAGAGACAATCTCACAGCAAACTCTTCCTTTCTCTGACTTTTATAATCGGTCTCTCTGTTATGCCAGCAAGGGAACCCAGTTCTGCTCCATAGACAAGCCCAGCTTTCATGAACACAGTATGATTCCAGCCTTTTTCATGACCTGGGACACTGAGCTGTTCTTTGCTTCTCTGGGGTCTGACCTGTAGATTTCTGCTTTGCCTTGGAAATCTTCCCTGGGCAGCCCTGCACTCTCCTGATGCTCTGATTTACTCCGATTTCTTGGCAAAATTTACAGATGTGTCCCAGTCAAGCCTACACAAACCTAGCCCCTACGAACCTTCATTATGTCAGCAAATGTGTGCATAATATAGAAGAGTATTAAGATGAAGAGAAAATGCAGTAAGATTAAGAATCTCATAAGAAGTGGAAGAAAGGTTGGACAGACAACGCAGTTGGTAACACGCTTGCCTTGCTTTCAAACTAGGGAATCTGGGTTCAACCCATGTATCCCATGGGAAATAAAGCCAGGTATAGACTTGTACTGCACAGAAAGGCACAGGCAGGGACCTGGGAATTGCTGGCCAGTCAGAGATTCTTTTAAACAAACAAACAAACAAAAAGCAAAACATCCCCCCAAACCAAAACAATAAAAAACCCAACAACATCAACAACAAAACACTTTTTTCATAATGTGACTAAGGAATACACACTCTTCACACACACACACACACACGGGGGGGGAGAGAGAGAGAGAGAGAGAGAGAGAGAGAGAGAGAGAGAGAGAGAGAGAGAGAGAGAGAGAGAGAGAGAGAGAGAGAGAGAGAGAAATTAGGCAAAAAAATTGTCTTAACCACTAGCAAGTGACCTCCAGTATGTAGTAAAACCGAAGATAGTTTTAGGACACAGGTATATCTTTGGCAAAAAGAGGAGTCTGTGTTCAATTCAGGGTTAATAAATGCCCCACATCATTCAAGATAAGATTCTGTAAAGCTAAGAGGCGGCTCCCCCTTGAGTTTGTAACAAGTAACTACACACAGCACCTGGGACACAGTACCAGGCTTCCCTCCAGCCCTCCTCCATTTTGTTTTTTGATGTAGATGCTGAGAGAAACTTGTGTCCCTCCCTCCTCTTCCTCACAAAAAGTGACAACAAAAGAAATATCAGGACCACCCCTGACTTTGACAGTCACCAAATAATTTTCTTTCTTCTTTTTTTTTTTTTCAGATTCCATTAGGCAAAGGCAGAGGAAGTTAGAAGAGGAGCTATTGCTAGATTAAAGCTTGCTCCCTCCACCAAAAAGAAAAAAAAAAGAAAAGAAAAGAAAAGAAAGAAAGAAAGAAAGAAAGAAAAAGAAAAAAGAAAAAGGGAGAATCAAAACTTGGTGGAGGGCTAGCAGAAGTGACAGGTAAGGGTTTGCTGAGAGAATCAAGCACCCCTTGTGGAACAATTTAAGAGGACCCACTCCAGTTTGGGGAGAGAAGTAGGCTATGAAAATGATGGCACAGCAGGAAATACGATGCAGGCACAGAAAACAAAGTGAGGGGGATTAGAAACCATCAGGAAGTTCAACAAGTAAGGCCTCCTTCCTGCAGGGTCCCTTCCACCATGAAGGAAGGAGGAGATGGAGTGAGACAGGAAAACGTTGCAGAGGCATCAGGGCCAGCAGGGCAAGAAGCAAGGGACAGATCCTATTTCTTTTGCAAATTGGGCTGGGAGTTGTAATTTCTTTTGACTGTCATGTAAAAAAAAAAAAATCTTCATTTCATTGTTTAACCCCCTACCCCACTTAATTACTAAACTATTCTGTTTCTGTTTCTGCTTGTCGCCTTGTCTTCTGTCTAGCTCAGCACTCTCCGTGTTCCACCAAGGACACCACGCTCTTTCCATGACAATTTAGCAGGGACTCTGTTTCTTTCTTCTGGCCTTCTTACATTTATTGTTTCTCTTGGGAGGAGGATTCTTTGTCTCTCTCTGTCTCTGCTTGCCTCTCTCCTCTCTGTCTCTGTCTCTGTCTCTGTCTCTCTCTGTCTCTCTCTCTCTCTCTCTCTCTCTCTCTCTCTCTCTCACACACACACACACACACACACACATACACACACACCCGCACGCACCGCTAAGCCAAGGGGAATTAGAAATGTGTACTTCAGCTATGACATTTTCCTTGTGGTGTTGTCTGACAGAAATTTAGAAAAATAGCGAGACCAAAATGTGATTCTGCAGGAGTCCTTCCTTTTAAATGGCAAACTGAAGGGCAGCGCGGTATGCATATTTAGAGAGAAGGCAGCGACTCAGGTTTCAGTTGCAACCTGTGGCAAGGGGATCAAATGACTACCGGCGAAGGCTGTGAAAGAGGATTGTCAACCTGAGTGGGAAACACAATTCCTTTGACTCTGTATCAAACTGAGAACAAGATTGTTGAGCACTACAGTCAGAGGTGTAGCGTAGGGCGAAGGGTGAACAGTCACTTATCCATCGCTCGGGGCTCCTGAGGTTTTCATCTTATTGGATTCCCTCCCATGATTTCCAAGGAAACTTTTTTTCATGTTTCCTGATTTCTGGAGGTTTGGGACACTGGCATGAGGAGGACATTTGGAATCAGACACAATTAAAATCTGCCTTTGCTACTTCCCAATGCTTTGATTTTCGTAAGATATAAATAAAAAAAAGTTGCCCCCAAGGGTGGTTTGAGATCAAGGATGAGACAGGAAACAGGAAAAGACAATGAGAGAAAGACTGATGGAACTCGAAGATGAAATACTAGAAGGGAACCATGCTCAGGTCTGACTTCTGTGAGTTTTGTTACAAGTGGGTTGTATATTCACCCAGGGCTTCCAGAAATAGAGACTTGTAGTAGCATTGTATTCAGAGATCACATGCATTGGGGGAACCGATAAGCACATGTTCATTTTCCAAACAGAACTTTTTTCAAATTTTGCCAACCATTTTTGCTACTTTTTTAACTGTTAATATTTTCCTACGAGTCATTTCACACAAGTATCTTTTGTCTTTTTTGTCCACAGATGTGGGTCTATATCTCCACTTAATGGTTATATCTAAGTTCCTGTTTCTGTTAATCCTGTGAAGATTTTGCTGCTCTAGGTGTGACCTCTAAGAACACATCTAAAGGAAAGAGAATTGGATGTAGAGCTTCCAAGCTTGCTTATGAATGAAGAGAGGGTATGAAAGAAGAGAAGAAGATGAACTTCCAGCATGACGGAGAGCACACATCCCACAAGACTCTGGGTCCGAGCAATGATTTAAGGGCTGCTGAAGAGAGGTCAAGGGATTGAGTCACAGAGGGACTTCTCTCCACTAGATCTAGACATGAAGGCCTTCCTTAGTGTCCTGAGAAAGTAATAAGGACAAGGAGTAAAAGCAAACAAGCTCCTGAACATCTTGGGAATAAGACAGCGGAGCTTGAATATTTGGGTAACATTAAATATAATGAAAGGATGGGGCAGCGAAAGAAAATACAGGGTGGTGTGATACCCTGAAGCACAGTGTTGTCTCACAATGCTGTGGAAAAATTTATTCTTTTAGAAAAATGGGGAAAACGAGAAATGAGATGAAATGAACGCTGTACTGGTTACTTCTGGTCAGCTTCACAGAAAGTTTTCTAAGAAGGGGTAACCTCCATTGAGACTACGCCTCCGTGATCTAAACTGCCCTATAGGAAAGTCTGTGGGGGCATTTTCTTGATTAATTATTGGTATGGGAGAGCTCAGCCCTCAGTGGCAGTGCCACCCCTGAGCAGGTTGTACTAGGTGGTATAAGAAAGTGGGCTGAGAAACCATGGTGAGCAAGCCAGTCAGCAGCATTTCTCCAGGGCCTCTGTACCAGCTCTTGTCTTTGGGTTCTTGTCTTGAGTTTTTGCTTTGCTCTCTCTCAGTGATAGACTGTGAGTCGGACGTGTCAATGAAGTTGCTTTTGGTTATGGTGTTTTTGTCAGAGCAATAGAAAGCAAACTAATACAAGTTCTTTTGATTTTCAGGAGAAGAAAGGTAAGGGAAATCTAATGTTTAATCATTTCAGTTCAACAGAAAGTGGAAATGAGAGGCAGGAAGAAGCCACGGGAAGAGGAAAGTTATGGAGCACTACTGTGCATAGAATAGAATGGAAATCCACCGTCATGGCCCTAGGGGACACTTGGCTACAATTATTCAGCTAAACGAACAACACAATGACACAGGATGATATATTACTGTGTCCATAGATCAGAATGTGGGGATCCGAGACGAAGTCCTGAGTATGTTGTTGACATGGGCACAACCATGCTGAGGACCAATGTCTCAGAGCCATGGGAGATTGGTAAGGTCCTGAGTCAGGTTTGGGGAGGTGAAGCTTTCATCTGGTCCAAGTACAAGTGGTGACGATTGATTGGCCAATGTGTGCAAAAACTAGCAACCACAGCTTCCTCTTTCATCATGTTTACAACCGGAGACTACTTATATACGGAGACGCCAACCAAGACTAGCCAATCCCTCTCCTCTGTTGTGTACATAGTAAGCCCACTGAGGTTACAGGTTGCTGTGGAATTCGGTGCCACTTCATCAGAGTGCACACAATCCACCTGATCCCAGATTTCTTGCACACGTGTCTGCGTTTCCTTCTTTTCCTCATTGACCCCAGCCAGGGTACCAGGACCAGACTGTGTAGGACTTGGCCTTAGTACATCACATCCCTCAGTCCTCATCAGAGAAGCTTCTTGCAGTAGATGGGAATTAACACAGAGATCTCCCCACACCCAACAGGGCAGATGCACACATGAGCTCGCAGAGACTGACGGCATACTCAAGACTTGCCCAAGTTCAAGCCAGACAAAACAACAGCATTGGGAATGGGAAGTAGACAGGATTGATGCCTCTTGGGAAAGAGAGAATGCATTTTCTCTAATTGAGTGTCGCTGAATACAGCAACCACACTCCAGGGCAGGCTCCACGCTCGGGAGTAGTGAGCCAAATCAAAATGGATTCCATGTTTCTTGCATGCTTTTTTAATTTTTATTTTTATTGTTCTTATTGGTTGTATTTTTTTTGTTTACTCCAGTTTTTCTATTTTGGTTTGTTTGGCTGTCTTTTTTTAGAGAGAGAAAGAAGATGAAGTTGGGTGGGTAGTAAGTCAGGGAGGATCTGGGAGGAGTTGGGGAAAGAAAATAATGTGCTTAAAATACATTGCATGAAAATTATTCCAAACAATAATGAAAATCTATAGAAAGAAGAAATCTACATTCATTTAGACCATTAGAGTCCTAATAAAATAGTGTGCATCAGTAGCCTGTCCAATCAACGGCTAGTGGGTCAGGTCTGGAATATGGACAGAGGCATATTGTTCTGTTACGGAGTGAGGCATACGAAAAAACGTATAAAAGAACAAAGAGAAGGATGCATGTCATTAGAAGCCCTTGAATAAAGACAAAAGGACAGTTTACCTAGAAAGGACATTAAAAAAATGGCAGTGTGCAAGTAGTATGTGTGTTTTACATATACTTAGAAATATGCACATATATGTGCAAAACAATGAAAAAAAGAGGCCATTAATTTGAAAGAAAACAAGGAGTCGTATATGGGAGAATTTGGAGAAAAAAGGGAAGGGGAAAACTATGTAATTATATTATAGTCTCAAAAATTAAAGAACCAATAAAAATTGACACACAGGCTGAGGTTCCTTTAGAAACAGCCGTGAAATTATTCTCAAGACGTTTAAAATAGGTAAGTGACGGTGTGGGTAACATATTATAAAAGAATAACGCTACAAAAAGATCCATATGTGTTTGCTTGCTTTGCCTTTTGTTTATTTAAAACACAGTTGCTGGACACAAATTCCACTCGCAAGCAATTTTCTAGGACACACCTAGGTCCAATGTGAGGGTTCCTCTCATTGTTTGCATAGGCAGAAAGTAAAGTGGATAGATTTAGGATTTAGTAGAAGATCAGCTTCATTGAAGCGTGGGAGGATGTGGTTTGGGATCAGGCTTTTAACCTCCGATCCATTCCCTTCATTCATAAAACCAAGAGAGTAATCTCTACCCAGTTCAGAGATGCGGATTATTTTACCTAATGATGATTAATGACCTGATATCAATAAAGCAGTCTCAGCCTTTTGCAGATGAAGAGTATGTGTCCTCAATTCCCATAGTAGACTGTTGTCCCTTGCTCCACGCGAACCTTGGCAGCCTTGCTAGCCATAAAATCCTGTGATGTTTCCGGGGAATGTGGGATCTCCTGGGGGCTTTGCAGTTTCAAACACCTTGCATACTTTTCTCTTAGGGACACAGGCGTGGAAAATTATGCAAATTTCCATCAGGGTATTTTTCAAAAGAGCGAGTGCAGACTTTGTGTACGGAGTCATTGCCTCCATTCTGAAAGAAGTGAGCTGCACTGCAACGGAAGACTGGAGAGTGAGAGAGTGTGCCCCCCTCCCCTTTCCTTAAGGATCATATCCTAAGGCTTCCACTGGCAGCAGTCAGTTTTGGCCACGTCAGCAACTGGATGAAGATTATTCGTTACCAATATAATTCTACTTTTCTTTTCTTTTCCCTTTAAGGCTCCTCTGTCGTTTCTCTACAGAGTTATTGTTCCTTTAATCCACCCATGTTCATATTTATAGCCAAATTGTTGTCTCTCTTTCAAGGGTATCTCTATGTTCACATATGATTCCTTTTAGGCAAAAAGCAAGCTATAAAAGGCTGGTGAAATTTTGGCATTTTTAAAAATATGTATGCCTTAGTGTGACACTATCACAATAATCCCTACTATGTTTACTCCATAATTTCCTGATAATTACTTTGCTTTTTAGAACATTCTAGCTTGACTATTTTGGCTTCAGCTTAATGGGCAAATAACACACAGTTTATGCTCTTTGGCAAGAAGATTTTTTTTTCTATCTCAAAGAAATAAAACACACAGACATCATATTGGTAAATAATATTGAATGCGTGATTCCACCTAGTGACAGCAACTCTCAGGAATTCTAGGGAAGAAAAGAAGCCAAGTTTTCATTCTTTCTAATTTTTGTTTTAAATTCGTAAGTCAAAATACCATTTCTGACTGAATATATTTTGCAGGACTGTAATATGTATATGATTTCTACAAATTGTTTTGGATTTCGAGCTTAAAAGGTTGAACAGATATAATCTATGCTCCAGATCTGGCACATGTATATACTTGTGTTTGTACTAACTGTAACATGTTAGCAGTGCAGAGAGACTCGAAGGGAGAGAGGGTGGCCCAAGGGCTGTCAGCAAGGAGAGGATGCTGTGGAAATTTCTGAAGAGAGAGCAAAAATGCAGAACACCAAGGAGGATGAAGTATCCACAGGACCTCAGGATACAAAAAGGGAGCCTGGTGGGCAGGGGCAAGAGAGAGATGAAAACAGATAGACTAAGAGGAACAGTGGAAAGTATGATTTTCTCTCCACAAAGACAAAATCATAACTATCGCATGTGTAAGAATTTTATACTTTCATAACACAGAAAAAAATCAGAGCAAAAAAATTATTTCTCTTTTCAAAGATTAGAGAGCAAGGGATTATCTTACCATGTGTCATGAAAACATTTCATGAAAAAAATAGCTCAGCTAGAGCAGAAAAAAATTAAGATTTTTGTGAAGCGTTCTATTTGTTAAGACCAAGTTCTTTTGTGTTTTGTGTTTCAGCACAGTATTTTTTTTTCAATTAGATGTAAAGAATAAACATTATTTTATTTGAAAAAAATCAATCTGTGTGCACAGAGAAGCAGTAAATAGAAACGGAATAAGTAAATAATAGAAAATCATTTAAAAACCAAATGACCTAGTGTTAGATTTTCTTCTCAGATCCTCTCCTAATAAGAGTTTTGAAGAGGTAAGATGAACTTTGACCCAAAAAGGAGCCCAGGTTTCAAAAGGCGCTGTAGAATTTAGCAAGACTAGACTTCCTAAACAAACGGACATGGTGTTAATAAAAATGATCGCGCATTTCTGTTGCTGCCACAGAAGATGCCGGTTGTGAATATAAGCAAGCGCTGGAGATGTACAAGCAATTATACCCAGCCTTGGGTTTCAGTCATCCTGGGAAACAGCATCATTATCTTGGCAGTTAAAAGCTGTCTTGAAAGCACGTCTCATAATGTCTGGAACTCTACACGCACTTGTCTGTTTATCAGTTTATGGGTCTCCTTCCCCTTAGGTCACGGGATCTCTCTTGGTTGAGTGTTCTCGCTCGCTACAGTGTTCTCTTCGTGGTGCTGGCTAACACAGGCAGGGGGCTTTAAAAGCCATTGCTACCTACAGACTGGGTCTGTTGACATTTGAACAGTCCCGAACATGCGTACTAACGCACCCTGTCTCAGAATAACTTGGCATTGATTCATGTGTGAATGTCTTCCAATTCTCCTGTTCTTTATTAGACAGCGTTCCTTAAGGTCCTCTGGCATGCTGAGAGGTAAAATACAAACATTTGTACAGATTTATAGAATGTCCTCTTCCTGAGAGGAAATCAAGGCTGGCCCCACGCCTGTATCACTCACCCTGACAGAACCCTAAGCCATCACCTAACAAAGGTGAAATTACAATCAAGTCATTTGCCTTGGCAAATCAAAGAGCGCGAGTTTATTTCTTGCTCCATCTTTTCTTTTCGGCGCTATAAAAACAGATTACCAGAGGAGAATGTGGCAGTAGGTGGATATTTCTTAAATGAAAGAAATTGTTCCCCAGAACTTTTCAATAAGAGAAAGCATGTGACCCCCTTTCTGTGAGGCCCACACTACAGTAAACAATTGAATCCATATTCAGCCAGATGCTTCCAGTGTGTAAATTACTCCCTGGGTAAATGTTAGGCACTTTCTGAGCCGCATTAACTCTTTCAGGCTTCGAGTATGCAATTTAGTAAATTACCGCTGCCTGTACTTAATGGTGCTCCAGGGACCGAAGAAGATTAATGCAGCCCTGAAGTGCCTAAGTTACTCTCGGGAAGAGCGCCTGACTCAATGGAAGCGGCCCGCGTGTAATCATTCTTTGTAAAAGGAGGCATTCTTTCAAATGCTTTAAAGTCGCCCCTGTGTTTTAATACTGCTCATCCCCTTCCCCCAAAGCATACATCCTAAAAATCGGATTTTTCTTCCCCACCACCCCATTACAGACAAGGTTTATTTTTGGAACCATTCTTGCTGACCTCTTTCTTTGAGTTTGAAATATCACAGTAGATATTAATTCTTCAACGTGATCCTCTCTCTCTCTCTCTCTCTCTCTCTCTCTCTCTCTCTCTCTCTCTCTCTCTCTTTCTCTCTTTCTCTTTGTCTCAGTTGATTTCATGCTGCCTAATTGCCACTCTGAAATCCCCGCCCCTGAAATCACCATTTCCTGCTTTTCCTATTATTTCTCCGATGGCCATCATCTACCCACGGATGGTTATTATGGACCCCAGTCTGGCTCCCTCCTGCTGGCTGCACCCACAGGGCTTTATTGATTTCTCCCAGGTTCAAGGTCTTCTGTGTGTTCTGCCCCTCGAGGCAACCAGCTACTTCCTTCTTTCTGGCCCCTGAAATTTGATTCCACTCTATAGGGTTATCTTAAATTGAGCACCTCCTCACCAGTTCAGTCAATAATGAAAACATATGGGTTCCATCTCAAGGATCAACTCATCACCGCTCACCTTCTTCAGCCACAGAGTGTCTCAATGGAAGCAGAGAGGCAAGCATCCGGCCAACAGTGTTCCTCTGTCACTTTATTCTAAGACACAGACTCATAATCTTTTGCAGTGACTCCTTTTTTTCCCAATCTTTTTGCATCACATTGGACTATCACTATCTTCTCCTAATTTAACACTTTATAAGCTTTCAGTTATCTCTTTTATGCCTTCTCTCCTTTCCTCTATCTGCCCAAACTCTCTCCAGTGTCTCCTGAATTAAATGGAAGCAATTTAATACTTTCTCTTACCTACGTACTCTTGGTGGTAAACTTACTTCTTAACATAGAATGTATAAAACCACCCAATATTCTTATAACCTGTACATGATCTCTTGTCTTTATATATGTTTCCATGTCCATAGATTTGAATAGCAACCTGTGTTTTTTATTTATTTATTTATTTATTTATTTATTTATTTTTTGGTTTTTTTTTTCGAGACAGGGTTTCTCTGTGGCTTTGGAGCCTGTCCTGGAACTAGCTCTTGTAGACCGACCTGTGTTATATGCTCTTGAAGTCCAGAATTTACACCTGTTACTGTGGATCTCATTATGTAGCCCAGGGTGGTCTCAAACTCATCATCCTCCTTCCCAACTGCTGGGAACACCTGTATATTGAAGTGACCATTTTTATTGGCTAGTGTTGGAGGAGGCTGTTCATTCATTCCCAGCTGTCCTGACCCAGAATATTCACAAAGAAACTGAATTAATTAAATCACTGCTTGGCCTATTAGCTCTAGCTTCTTATTGGCTAGCTCTTATATCTTAAATTAACCCATTTCTATGATTTACTATGAGGCTTGTGGCCTACTAACAAGGTTCTGGCTGGCAGCTTGCATCTTTCTCCCCTGGCGCTACATGGCTTCTCCCTGACTCTGCCTACTCTCTCTATATATCTTTTCCAGGCTGGCTATATTCTGTTAAGCCATTGGCTGAACGCAGGTTCTTTGTTAATTAACCTATAAAAGCAACACATATACAGAAGGATTTCTCACACCAGACTAGGTCCTCAATTGCTCATTAAACCTGACACTCTTTTAGGTTACCAATAGCAAATAGAAACAAATGAACCTAGACCAGCAGAACTAATAAAATGGATGCTATTTAGCCCAATAAATAAACTAGTCCTATTAGGTTTTGAGGAATATAAACTATTGTGATAATAGATTCCATCCTGAAACTATTTAGGAATGCATGAATGAAGTTTGGACATATATGGTAGACAGGAGATGACATTAAAGATGATTAGAATTCTGTAACGAGGAGAAGCATGAAGGTATAACTCCCAGCATGCACTTGGTGTAGGAGTCATAGGCTTCCTCCTTCATGATAGCATCCTTGCATTTTCCATTAACTTTTAACTTCTTGATCTAAGCTTCATGCTGAGTTTAGTGAATTTCTCCTGAGTATATTTAATTCATTAATGTAAAAAACAACTTTGGAAGAAAAAATAGACCTAGATTTTAGGTTTTCATAAAAAATGAGACTTAAAGGCACATGCTATTGTATGTAATAGAAATCACTGTATCTGATCCAACAGTTTCTTGCTCCTTTGTATGGTAAACATTTTCATATTTTTCATTGTAGCTTGCATTAAATACATATTGGATATTTTGCATTTATAGCTTGGGAATTAGGACTAAGAATGGTGGCCCGTGCATGAAATCTCAGCACTCAGGAGACTGAGTGAAAGGGCTTGCTGGTTTGAGGCCAGTCTGGGTACACAGTAAGGTCTAAGACATTCTGGGCTACATACCAAAACCCTGTCTCCATAAGACAGGAATAAACAAACAAAAAATAAAGAGAGAAGAAAATTGGAAATTAGAAGTTAGATATATAGAAAAAGAGATACGGAGTTTTAGGATCTCATTACCATGTAAACAAGCTAATTTAATCAAACTTTACCATAGACCAAGCCTTCTAACTGGGAATGAGGAACATATATTGAATAAGCACATAAAATTTCCATAATTTAGTCATTCTGATAGCCATCATATGTTAATTTCTTATGTTCCAAATTAAATATAAGGAAATATGTTTATCTAAGATACTTACTTTATTCATGTGGTCTTTTTTCAATCCTTGGTTTGGGCTCACCTACAAGACCATGTTTTCCTACATGAGCTCACAGTAATGTCTGCCTGGCAAGAGAGATGAGCTACATGGGAGACAACCCACTAAAGTTGGGATACATCTGGATTCCCAGAGGAGACTTATATCTACCTGAGAGATAAATTTATTAATATACAAGTTGTCCTTGGAGACAAAAATCTACCTCTGACTTTGGAGAATGGATAGTCTGCTTGTCTATCATTTAAAAAAACATTTATGTGTATGATGTATGTGTGTGTGTGTGAGAGAGACACACACACACACACACACACACACACACAGAGAGAGAGAGAGAGAGAGAGAGAGAGAGAGCGAGCCATATTGAATTCTGGGTTTATCATTCTAGCTATGTGACACCAAGCAAGTCATTTTGCTTTCCCGAGTCCCAGTTCTCATGGATGGAAGAGAAGAAGAAGGCTGGAACAGAGTTTATTCTACACACTTGTTCATTAGGTTAAGCTGATGCTACTTGATCCTATTTGGCCCAAATCCTGGGAAACAACATTGGTCTCCCTCTGTTCACACCCTGCGATAACTCTGTCTGAACCTCCATTTGAGTCAAATCTCCTTCTCACGGCCCATGTGCAAAGAGAGCTCTGGTACGGGCTCCACACCTTCCCTCAGAGTTTCCCTTTGTATATACTTTTCTTCTCCTTCCTTTAAAGTGTTTTATTTCGGCCATATTTTTTTCTGCTTTAGAAAACCAATAAGGATTAATCAATCAGTAATTGCATTGATGGGGGGAAAACTAATAAAAGTAGAACCATAACGGGACTCGAACTTCATAACTTTGAAATATAAAGAGAGGCTTTATCCATGGGAATTTACAGATATTATTTGGCCTCCAGACGGCTTCCATATTTCTTCATTACTGCGATCCAAACATAAGAAATATGGAGGAGAAAGTCTATATAAGCGCTGTAAATTTCAAGCTGAATTCCCTAGTCTGCGGCATGGTAGTCCTCCAAGAGTTCTTTAATGGACAAAATCAGGCTTAATTTACTGTGGATTTTGCTTTTTCAACAGAAATCTGGAATAGTTAAATTTTTCTAAAAAAAAAACCAGTTTGTTTCTGCTCGTATAGATTTTTTTTTTTTTAGTTAATAAATACACAGGTTTCAAACTCTCCAACTGTTCCCTTCTGTGGCCGTCACCATGAGTGTCCTTTCCCAAGATTGTTCTATTTTGGTTTCAGCAGAAAGCCTTGCTGGTTCAAGCCTCCCCGTTGCTGAGTCGGTTTTTATGCCTTGCTACCTTCCAGGTAGGGCAGTAACCTTTCGTGTTTGGCCCCCACGAGAACATTCTGTATCAAATTTACACTCTTTCCTCTCTTTTCAAAAGACAGTCAGACAATAAAGTGCCTTCCCTCCCTAAGGAAAACTGTCAAGGTTTCTTCAAGGACAGTCCAGGCTCTGCCTGCCACCAATGGTGTGAACTTGGGCCACGCGCTGTGATAAGACAAGGGAGTCATCAACTGTTTCCAGCTCTACGGTTCTGCCCTCATTGGTTTAAGTCTCTCCTAATGCTACTGCAATGCTTCATTCTGTGCACGTGCTCTTCACATGATTATCCTGGAAGGCCCCACATCTGTCGGCCTGGCTTGCAGGCCACCTTTCAGAACTTCTTTGTTCCCCTCAGCTCACTGCGCCTTCCCTGGGAATGACTTAGCCTCTTCATAATCAACAGGAACTTTCTCTCACAGAGTCACGAGTCTCCTTGACTTTCCCATTTCATTATCTGATGCTGATTGTTCTTAGTTTGAACTCTGCAACTGGCCTAGGCTGGCGCTGATATTTTCCTCGACATGGACTTCCGTCAGCTCCTCATGGTTATCCCTCAGCTGGTGGCAAACACAAACCACAGAAAGGGTCAATGCCAGTCGGACAGGTGTGGCACAAAGCCAGTGGTCTTCACAGTTTCCACGAGAAACCTACAGCACGGATGTTATGTTACTTAGATAGAGACAAAAAAATGGGGCTCGGGCCTTCTGCCGGTTCTCTTGCTCATTGCTTTCGCATTTTCAAGATAACTCATCCTCTCAAACCTTCATTTCTCATTTAGTCAAACATCTTTAAGAATTGTCTTTCTATTTTTCCAAACCATCAGTTTCCCTAATTAGATTAATTAATCTATGCGAATGCTAAGGAAAGAGTCACATTCACTGGGATAGGACGGAGGCTCAATGGGTTTTGAACACACAGAGCCCTAGATTCGGTTTCCACCACTGGAACGGAATCTGGTGAGCTTTGGCTTACTCAGTTTCTGCAAATTTATCTAACAAACAGGCAATGATACAGTGTATGATCTGTGCAAAGACCTTCAAATATGAGTCTTAATTCCAGTGTATGTAATGCAATCCTACGGTGCATCTATTCAACAGCGGAGGGCTCTGAGGAACAGAGAGGGAATGCATGTCCCAAAGGATCGCAGAGCTCCTGAGAAGAAAGAATGGGAGATGACGCTGAGCAGCTTAGGCTGGGCCTTTGCTTTTCAGCACACTGTCATGTTCCCTGAAACTCTTCCCCCCACCTCTTCTCTTTCTCTGTCTCTCAAATACTACGAGCTTGAGATCACTCGTCTGAACAAATGAGGATAACATTTGCTCATCAGTGTTGTAGGGATTAGAGAGGAAATGTTTAAAAAACATATAGGTCACGGTGCCTTATTCTATACACAGCTCCCAATGCGATGAGTGGCAGGGTCCTGCCTTTATTTTCCCTCTTATCCTTTTGGTCAGTGTCTATGACTTTGTGGTCTGTCATTCCTTTGGAATGAAAAAGCACTCTGTTTCCTTTAACTTGTCCAGAATTATGACTTTAAACACTATCCATCTTCTTACTGACAACTCTCCAGTTCCTGTTCTTCAGCTTGTGGCTCATGTCTCCTGGACTTTGACTGATGACCACATAATTGCCTGTTTGATATTCCCACTTTGCTGCTAACAAACACCTCAAGTTGATTATATCCAAACCTATTATTTATATAGTCTTCCATGTTTGGGTTAATGCATTGAATATGTTCAGCAATAGTTCGTGTGTTTGCAGGCATGTTGGCACATGTCTGTGATTTCAGCACTTGGGAGTTTGAGGTAGGAGGACTCCAGATTCTAGTCTAGCCTAGGTTTATAGTGAGCTCATAGCAATACCCATTCCACTCCCAAAACACATTGAAACCTTAATTCTCGGTACAGCGGTGTTTTTAGTATTTAGATTGTGAGAATTTTAGTGTCATGGGTGGATTGAGGCCATCTAGAGTAGTGGTTCTCAACTTGTAGGTCATGACTCTTTTGGGTCCAACCTTTCACACTTCATGACTCACAACAGTAGCAAACTTGCAGTTTTGAAGTGACAATTAAAATAATTTTATGATTGGGGGTCATGGCATCATGAGGAACTGTATTAAAGGGTCACAGCGTTAGGGAGGTTGAGAACCACTCAACCTTTAGAGGGAGGGATGTGTTTTTTCCGAATGCCTTTGTTATTTGTGCTCACTGCCCTTTGTCTTTTCTGCAATGAGAAACACCAGTATCCTCGCTTTCCCTCACACACCTGCCATGCCTTTGTATTTTCCAGCCTCCAGAACTGGGAGCCAATTAACTGTATTAAAAAAATATCCTCAGTCCTATAAAAGCATTTCCCACTCATTTTTGACATTGATTTGCAAGAGATCTGTTCAAATAAGCTCCTTTACTTTATAAGTGTCTCAGTTTGCGGTACCTTGTGCTGAGCACCTGAATAGATAGTGTGCTCATCTCTCCTCCACCACCAGAACCATACAACCTGGTTCTGGGAAGAACTGTGTGCTCCAAAGATGTGTTGAATTTTAACCCGTCATACCGGTAAACATGACCTTACTTAAAAATAAGATCTTTGTAGGTGGTAATGTTAAAATGCAGTATTAGGGTAAGCTTCCTTGCAACACGAGTGAGTGACTTTTCTAAAGAATTCCGACACAGACACATTCAGAAGGAAAATAATGTGAGACTGAGGGAAAAGGCGACCAGTGGGCCAAGAAGTGCTTAAGGCCACCAGAAATAATAGAGTGGCCCTTTGAGGGAGCCATGCCCACTTTTACCTTGATTTGAGATGTCCGTGGCTCTTGGTTGAGGGAGCTTTGTGAAACCCATACATCCTTCTGACCGGTGTGCCATATACAATGTTGCAGACTGTACCAAATTGGCAGGAGAACTATCAGCTTCTACTACAATCAAATTCATCCAAGCTGATCAGAACCCCATGTCCTCAGCAGAAATGCCAGCTCCTTACCCCTGGACACCCTGCCTCTTTAGGACAAGAGCATGGGAGCCTGTCAAATGAGAGCAGGCCAATCCTTTTCTGTGACATTACCATCCATGGACCCTGCCAAATGTGTTTCCTCTGCCGTTAAAGATGAGAACATTGCATATTTCCTGTTCTTTCTTCCTTTCCACTTTGCTTTTAATGGTTAATTATTTTTTCTGTGCTAAGGCCTTATGGGTGCTAGTAAATTTCTGTACCACTGAGGAATAACTCCAAATGTATTCTTACTTTTAATTTTGAATTGGGCTTCCCCGAACTGTTCAGGGTGGCCTTGAAATCACTCTGTAGATGAGGTCTGTCTTGTCTTGGTCATTCTCCTACCCCCATCTCCTGAAGTGCTAGGATGAGAGTTATTGTTTTTCGAGTCTCCACACCAGGCATTAGGGACACAGAAAGTATAAACAGAGTGGACTTGACCCTTATATGCATGGGGCTTGCTCTTGTCTGTTTAGATCTTCTTTCTCTTTGGAGTGTATATTACTACTTCCTGTACATCCTTAATACTAACCAGCCATGGAGCGTTAATATTTAAAAACCCCTTTAGACTCCTCTATAGATTCTTGGCATTTACTGGAGCTACATCTATTTTATGGCTCACAATGAATATGGTTTATTTATTTATTTATTTAACTTCTCCAAATAAATAGTGTGAAGCAAACATAAACCTATTCTTTTGGACCAGTGAATGCTGCAACCAATAGTCTGAGCTGCCAGAAGGAGACAAGGTCACAAGATTCTGAGACAAAAAAACCAAGTGGGGAGGAGATCAAGGCAAGTCCACAGGGCTTCTGGAAGCCTGATTAGGTGGGCCCCTGAAATAACTTTAAAACATAGACTTTAAAAGATATATCATAGGCTCACATAAAGGAGGTGGTTATGAATCACCGACCGTGGAAAAATTCTCAAGGAGAGTTCTAACAATTGCTTGATGTTAAGCAGGTAGGTGCATTGCCTTTCAGATTGAGCCCCAGGAAGCGAAAGGTGTAAGATGATAGACAAAAGAGTAGTTTTTTTTCTTTTATCTTGATAGTTGGGATAAAGTTTCTCTCAGAAAATTCTAAAGTCAGCAATAGCGCCAATAATTTTTGGTAATCTAACAAGCTTAATTACAGCTACCCTGTAACTGTTAGCAGCATGGCATGTTAACTTGCCGTGGATATTGACAGTGACTGTTCATTAATTATAATTGTTTTATAAATATTGGAAATTTCACATTCCGCTTTTATTTACATATTAATATGAAAACGATGGCTAGTAATTTAGTTTTACGAATCGATACAGCTCCGAATTGCTGCCTAGGATGTTATTTAGTTTTAATAACAAATATTTGAGATGAAGGTGTTCTTTGAAAGCTACCAGTTATAGCGCAGAGATTTGCTTTCTGAAATCACTCTGAAGGGAACAACTTGGGGGAGCTGTCTTTCATAGTTTGTCCATAATTAAAATCAGTCACAAAGAAATTCAATTCTATTTATTCCTCTAAACTTTGTTTACCGGAATCTTGCTAATAAATAAAGAACACATCTTAATTTATCTTTAATTTAAATCAGGCAACAAATTAGCAAGTCAAACACTGAGTTTCTTAATTGTTTCTTGTCAGGTGGTATCCAAACTTGCAAACTGCTTACCCACCTGGATGAGATTTCTGCAAAGTGAGAAATAGGCCTTCCACTTTACTATAACTAAGGAAATAATAGTACCTTATTTGGTTTGGTTCTTACTAATTTATTATGCATTTTCTTTGTTGTAAAACACTAGTAGGCTTAATTTAGGTAAGTTTATTTTTTGTGTGTTTAGGTAGCCTAAATTCATTTTCATTCGCATTAGAATATCTTAATGAGGTATTTAGTTAGTGCACATGGTGCCAGTTATACTTAGGGATTTATGAAGCCTTGGATAGGAGGGTGGAAAACGTGTTGAGCAATTCTAGGAAATCAAATGCAAGAAAATGTTATTCTCGGTGAATATCAGTCGCCCGAAGATGAAGGCTCACGTGATAGCTACTTTTTTTTTTATTGTCAACTTGATTACAAAATGCCTAGATTAGTGATCTCCTTTGCATATGTCTGGAATATGTGCGTGTATGACTTTGTCAGCGAGAAGTGACTGAAGAGAAGACTCAGCCTGACCGTGGGCAGCGCCAGTCCCTGGACTGGAGGCCTAAAGGGAACAAAGGCAGCTCAGTTCTAGCTTGTCTGTTCCTCTACTTCTGGCTGCTGTGACATGTACTGGCTGTTCTACAGCATCCTTCCTTTCATGATGGACAGAATCACTTGAAATATTGAGGAAAAAAATGCTTTCTTCCCCATATTGCTTTTTCTGGGTATTTTGGGTAGAACGGCAATAAAACTGACAATTAGAGCCCAGAGACTCAGGCGCCTTCAACTTAGACTGATAACACATGATAACAAGAGGATTTAAACCAGGCGTCCCAATTATCTAACTATAAAATATTGAAGAGATTCAAAATACTTTCCTTAACTATGATAAGACATTATATCAATAATTCTAAGTAAAAATATTTTCCAAGTGATAATAAGTATCAATTTAGTCAATATTTGTAAAAGCTTATCAGAGAAACAATACCCTCAATTAGATTTTCTGGATCTTGTAAAATTTTTCCTTGTTTTAAAGTTAATACCATCACAATAAGCTAAGTTCAGTTTTGCATTAGAATGTATAATGTGTATGTATATATGTATGCATATGTGCATGTATGTAAGTTCTCATTTGCAGGAAGGAGACTTAACAGTATGTTTACTTTGGGGTCAACACGATATTGTGAACTCTTGCTATAGTGTTATCAAACAGATAGCTAGAACAATGCTGCAGAAATAAAACTTTGTACACTTTGAATTTAAAAAGTCTTAAAGTAGTAACAATAATTAGTGATTATCAGTGATTATTAGTTTCCTTAAATTATTTCCCATATTCCCTGCAGTTTCTATTTTGAGTTTTTAATCCATTAAGATTTCAGACACTTTCCAGTACTTTATGAGTCAAGATCAAAATGCTTGGACTAATGACACAAATTAAAGCAATAGATGCTCTCTCTCTCTCTCTCTCTCTCTCTCTCTCTCTCTCTCTCTCTCTCTCTCTGACTTTTTCCTTCTACCATGGGCTGAGAGCTTCCATCCAGAGGCTTCCACCACTCCTCAATGGTGCCGACCTCATCTGGACAAAGGCAGCTGTGTCTACCTGGGATTTAGAAGGCTTATTTTAAGGCTCAGTCAGGTATGTTAGATGTTAGATGTAACTGTATTAATTACTTTTCTCATCATGATCAAAAAGACCTGACAAAAGCGATTTAAGAAAGGGTTTACTTTGCCTCATAATTTGGGAGTAAAATCCCTCAAGGTGTAGAAGGCACGGAGGCAGGGAAGCAGACAGGCAGCGGGTGTGAGCAGTGAGGGAGCAGAGAAAGGTGAATACTGATCTTCAACCCACTGCCTCTTTTTATTCAGTCTCCATGGCAGGCCTTGCCACGGTGCTATCTGCATTAAAGCTGAGTCCTCTGTGGTGATTAATCTCAATTGTCAACTTGTTTGAATATAGAATCATCCAGGACATTGTGTCTCTGTCAGATTATCTTAAGAGCTGGGAGGGACCTATCCACTATGGGTAGCAACATTCCTTGGGCTCAGATCCTAGACTCTATATAGGGATCAAAGTGAGGGCTTGTGAGATGGCTCAATGCATAGAGGTTCTCGCTGTGAAATCTGGTGGCTTAAATTTTATTCCTAGATCCTCTTAAAGGTAGAAAGAGTGGCTTCTTATTTCTACAAAAGCATTGTGGCATGCATGCCCCACCATCATGTAAATGCAAACATGTTCACGCATGCACGTGTACACACACACACCCATACACACACACACACACACACACACACACACACGAGTAATAATTCAATTTTTGGAGCCCATTCCATATGATAATGCCTTGTTTAGCCTTGATGCAGAGGGGAGGGGCTTGGTCCTACCTCAACCTAATGTACCAGACTTTGTTGACTCCCCAGGGGAGGCCTTACCCTTTCTGAGGACTGGATAGGGAAGAGGAGAGGAGAAGGAGGGGAGGGAGGGGGTGCTGTGGTTGATATGTAAAATAAAAAAAAACTCTTTAAAATAAAAAATTATTAGAGAAAGTAAAATAACCCCCCATGCCTTCTGCTGTTCACTGTGGATGTCACATTACAGCTGCCTTAAGCTCCTGCTTCTGTGTCTCCTCTCCCATCATGAACTATAGTCTGGAACTTTGAACTGTGAGCCAAATTAAACCTTTCTGCCATTAACTTGCTTTTGGCTGAGCATTTTTATCACAAGAACAGGAAGCAAGACAATATCTTCCTATCTCAAGTGACCTACTCTAGATACTTTCTCACAGCCATGCCAAGGGGTTTGTCTGCTAGATGACCTTAGATCCTGCCAACTTAATGCTAACTATAAATCATCATGGAGAGCTACTGGTTCGGCTGGGACACATCTGGACTCACAAGCCCAAATACTGCAAAGATTGGGTGTAACTGGCTTCTACCACTGAGACTGGGTTCCGTATAGTGAATCAACTAAAGGTCCCAGGTTGGTTATGCATTGAGAAACGGAGGAGCCAAAGCAATCCATAAAGAAGTCATTCATCCTATAGCAATGTTTATACCAATGCACTGGAGTTTGGAAGTCTATAGTGTAGGCTCTTTCAATCATCCTGGTGAAGGGAGTGGCAGGTGGAAAGGACACTGCCTGTCTATGTGATGAGTTTGGGCCTCATAACAGAGCCAAAATTAGATCAAATCAGGGAAGGGCCTATAGAGAATAGGCCAAACAGCCCAAAGTAGTTAAATAGTTGAGATCTGTGTCCAGAGCTGAGCCTGGTTGCAAAACCGAAGAAGCACAGCTCTCTCAGCATCTCCATGATCAAAGCTGATAGATGATTATGGATGTTTGTCTTTGTTTAGTGTGTTGGTTACAAGTTGTTATGGACAATGGTCAAGAAAAAAGCTAAGCAAAAAAGATTAGATTCAGGGTCTTGTTTTGAAAAGAAAAAAAAGGGGAGATGATATGGGATAATAGTCTGTAAAGATTTGTTACTCATATTGGTTTAATAAAACACTGTTTGATCAGTAGCCAGGCAGTATAGGTAGGGCAACCAGACTAGGATAATTCTGGGAAGAGGAATAGCAGAGAGTTAGTGGTCATCCAGACACAGAGGAAGCAAGATGAGAATGCCTTACTGAGAAAAGGTACCAAGACACATGGCTAAACATAAATAAGAATTATGGGTTAATTTAAGTTGTAAGAGCTAGTTAATAATAAACCTGAGCTAATAGGCCAAACAGTTTATAATTAATATAAGTCTCTGTGTTTTTCTTTGGGACTGAACAGCTGTGAGACTGGGTAGAACAGAAACTTCTGTCTACAAAGATGTCTCATTCTATTTCACAGAGATATTGGCTTGGATTCATTACATTACATTATATTACATTACATTAGAGGTTGGAGTATGTGCTATGCAACAGGGAAGTGTTTGGGAGGTTTGAAACTGTTCCTTTTGACCCTATCCAGAGAGACCTCATTGGTCTGCAGAACAGTCCCAGGCTGCAAAATGCAAACAGACGTTAGATCAAATAGAGAAATGACCTCTCACCCATGTGCAAGTATGGGACAGGTGGAACTTATTCAAAGGCTGCATTTGCTTCATGCAAAAATTTCAACTTTATAGAGTTTATTTAGTGCTAGTAACTGGGTGCTTTCTAACAATAGTAGCTGCCATTATGTAGTCATTTATTGAGTGTTCTCGCTACTATAGGTACTGATTAAAGTATTTTCCATGTATCACTTAACACCAAAAGGTAAATATAAGCTTAATTTTACTGAAGAGAAATCTGGAGTTTGGAGAGAACAGACAAAGGCAGACTGGAGGGCTGGCTATGCCCATAACCTCATTCTCTCTGGCACCAAAGCTGGTACCCTCTCTCTCAAATGAGATAAAGTGTATGCAAATTCACAGATATCCAAACCACTTCCACAGTTTTTAGCCTCTAGAAAAGAAAAATACATGGAAACAATGAGTGTAGAAAAAAAAGCCTTCAGATAAAAAGCCCATTAAAAAAATAACAGTGTTGAAATGTAAGGCATTTTTTTTTTTAAAAAAAGGTTTATATGGTAAAGGGGGTAAAGGAGAGAGGGAGAGACACAAGGAAGTGAGAAGGTGGATTTATTCTTTATTCCTTATTTCGTGGGAAACAGAGAGATGCTTGTTTGCATTCCTCAGACAGTTTCAAGGTAGCAGAGGTGGCTCAAAGAGAAGTCTCCATCGGTCTGGTAGAGACCACATTTGCTACTTCTGTGTTTAGTGGGTAGGAGCCAATTTCCTAGCTAGTGTAGAAAAGAGTCTTGTGTATTTGAAAGATGAACTTGTTCCTGTTCTCTCCCAGATTAGGTTGGTGTTAGTCCACAATGTCTCCCAAATTATATTTGAAACAAGTATTTATTTCATTCTCTGAGCCTTTACTAATTCTTGATGGAACCTTACATCTGCCCTGGGGCCTTCCAGGGGATAAGCCTATTTCAGCTCACATTTAATTCTCCTGGATCGGCTTGATTTGGGGGAAGACAGAAGACACCAGGGCTTGAAAGGAATTTTCATCTTTCTGCCGGCTCAACTTTTATATAAAGCAAGAAACCGGCTCAACATTAGCTGTGTGGCCCTGCGATGTAATCTAATAGAGGAAATCTGTAGAGAGCTCAGAGGACAACTTCGTAATATTAAGAGAAGAAAAATAGTGCACCATATGGGTGAGGACCAAATATCTCAGGACAGACTTGCCACCAGGTATGATCTTGTTCTTTTCATCTACACCAGGACAAAACTAATGACACAGAAATTGTTTTGATAACTGTTAAGGAAGTCTCCATAACTCATCTTGCTCAATATCTTGCCTCGAGGCTTTTGTGAATTCTGTGATGTCTACAGGGTCTGTGACTTCATTTGGTGTCAGAAATCATTGTAGCCATTCTTGTTGTCTAGGAGAAGAGTGTCGTGGTTGTGACTTACAGACAAACTGATATGCAGCATTTAGATGAGTCATCAAAGAAGGGATAGCTTTATAAAATCACTCTTTTGCCAGCCCTAATGGAATGTTGGACTCAGGCAGCTATCAACTAAGGATACTAGGATTTTGAGGTAAAAAAAAAAAAAGGATCTTGATAATGGATAGATTAGCAGACGTCATGTGAATTCACCAGTCCATCTTCACATCACTCTATGAAATACAGCCAATGAGATGATGAGGTGTAAGACAGCATACCTGTGAATGGAATTCCATGCCTTGATTCATGCTTTTGAATCTCATCAACAAATAAATATCATTTAAAAGGGTAGGTTATTAAACCTTAGGGGGGGACATTGTAAAAAAGAATGGACTGTTAGACATTTATTTGACCCCAACTCAACAAATTAACTATACAATAACATTTTCGATAACCAAAGAAGTTTAAATATAGACAGTATGTTGCTGTGGAATATTCATTTACACTGTATGAATGTATGTCACTGTGATTGGTTTAATAAAGAAGCTGACTAGACCATAGCTGAATAAAATAAGGTTAGACAGGAGAGCCAAAAAGGAGAACGCTGGGAGGAAGAAGGGCAGAGTCTTGAATTGCCAGCCAGATGCAGAGGGATCAGGAGATGAATGTGCCATGTTAATAAGGGTACCTCCATGTGGCAGAGGGTAAATAAAAATATGGGTGAACTTAAAATGTAAGAGCTAGTTAGCAATAAGCCCGAGCTATTGGGTGACCATTTGTAATTAATATTTTTCTTCGGTGTGTTTATTTGAGAACTTCTGGTGGGACAGAAACTTCTGCCAACAGTATGTGTGTTAGCTGTTGTTAGTTACTTATTTTATACAAGCTGGCATGAAGGAATGGTACTGTTGGGGAATAAGCAAAGAAGGACATGGATATATCTCTGCATTGTGACCTGCTTAGCTATGTAAATGAGTTTATTTTCATAGGCTTGCAATTAAATTTTACAAATCCCTTAATGACTAAGAACATTGGATAGAAAATAAGATTATAAATCAGAGAATTTTGTTTTAGTTTATTTCTAATGTGTGTTTATGGCTGTATGTGCATATATATGTGTATATATAGGTGCACATAATTCATGAAGGTCAGAGGACAATTTTGGTTGTCATCCTTTGGAAGACTATATACTTTAGAGAGAGGTTGTCTCATTGGCCCAAAATGTACCAATTAGGCTAGAGCTGCTTGCCAGGGAACCCCAAGTTCTGTCTCCTCATTGCATGGGCTGTAATCAAGTGTCTCCTATGTCTGGTTCCTGTCATTTTGACCTGGGTCCTGGGGGTTGAAGTTTGATCTTCATGGTGATAAGACAAGCACAAACCAGCTGAACTATTTCCCCAACCTGAGAATTTTATTTTTAAGCTTTATAGAGTTTGTCAGCTTTCTAAGAGCCACTATTCTTATGTTTCATGAGTTCAAAGACCTCAGATGGTCATGCAAAAGGCTGACATCATTCCTACAGTTGTTGTGTTGACCATTGTCCATCTAGAGTCTGGTAGTCCAAATAGGAGATTCAAGATACCCAACCAGCCAATGCCTTAATCTACACGTTCTTTCCCTTTCCATCTTAATATCCATGTTTGTTTTGTTAATGTTTGTCCCTGCGTCTATGTTTACGCTCTCACCTGTGGCAAAGGCAGGCTTTCCAGCTGACTCCCTGCTGGTGTCTGTCATATGTTGGCAATGCTCAGCAGAGTGTGTACAGTAAACAAGTAACACAATACAGATGAGAAGACAACATCATCAGCACAATCGTGGGAGGATGTCAGAGCGGCCACTTTTTCTCCTATTTTTGTCAAGGGATTCAATGTGTTGCAGGGTGGGGAGGGGGTGGGGAGGAAGAACAGAACTGATGTGGGATGGCAGGGCCACCAAGATGCAATGCTCCAGTGCTATTAGACAAATGAATGATAAAAAGAAAGAACACGGTGGGACTTGCCTTCAAACAGTACATATATGAAAAAAATTGTTCCAGCGCAAATCCCCCCAACACAGCGTATCCACCAATAACTAGATAAACATGTTACTGAAGACTGAAGCTTTGACAAACTTGGTAAAATTATCACCCATTTTTCTGACATCCTACATCCTACATCGACTTGTCTATCTATGGGTTAGACACTTGCTCAGTGCCTGTGTCTGGGTGTGATTGGAGCAGAAGCCTCCATGGCTACCACCTAAGGTGAGGTGTGCTTGTATTTTCTGAAACTATTCTGTCAAAGGTTTTAATCAGCCTATTTTCCCCTTAAAGATTATATCATGACCTTTATTCCTTGGAGGCCTCTTAGGAGAGACCTCAAAAAATCAAAAGGTCATGGCATTACTCTGAATTAATTCATAGACCGATTCTGGAGAGGTCAGCTCTTCTCTAGTTTTCTTGGATTTAGTGACTTTTTCTTTTACAGAGTATAAAACAATCATAAAGCATAACAGGAGAGAGAGCTGGGCACTCAGCCTTGATTCACATCTTTTAGGGAGTTTCTCTGGAGTCTCAATCACCCCAAATCAAATTAATTACTCATAAAACACAAAACTCTTTAGAAATTCCTTGTGAAATCCTAAAATGTTCATTTTTTTAAAAAAAACTTTGCACCTACTTATACAATAAACATCTTTAAGCTTTCATTCTCTCTCTTGATCAGCCTTTCATCTCAGCATTCTGCCCACTGTGCGGTGCCTTTGAAGACGGAGGCTTGGCTTTAATATATACAGTTCATTGGAGGACTTAACTTTGGGCCATACAAGTTTGCAGCTTATTATTTGAAAGTGAGGCCTAGATACTTCTCAGCCACACAAAAAAATCCCAATTCCCTCAGAATTCAAATGACTACCTTTTCTTAGAGAATTAGGGCCGAATTTGGCCTGCAGGATGTATAGCCCTTCTCGAGTGGAAACTCGGTGATATGATCAAAGTTTCAAAATAGCTTTCTTTGTTCTGTTGAGCAAATTCAGGGTTTGAAATTTAATAAAAACAAAATATTGCTGCAGGCGGGCACTGGTTCTGAAGCATTATACAGCAGATTAAAAGAAAGAGAAAGGATGACAGAGAAGGAAGGGGGAATTTAGAACACAAAATCCAGCAACGAGGATCATCTTTATGTTCAAATAGCCATTGTTTCATTTTAATGTACTGCTCATTTTTCTAAAATTTATAATTATTCTCAACTTTATTTGTTTATAGTCACTGAAGGGTTGGGTTTCCTTCTGTATAAGCACTATGACCAAATCTAATTATTTCTCCTGCTATGGTGCTATTAATGCTGTATCTTCAGAAGAAATCAATTCTAAAATGTATTCAGAGAAACCAGTTCACAGTACACATCAAGGCATTCAACAGCATAAACATTACTGTCTGGGAAATCTTCAGACACATTAGCAATCCCAGGTTGGAGTAAAATGTGTGTAGCTGCTGTCTGTTTGAGAAACGGGGGCTCTTCAGTGTACACACACTCCATTAATGACAAGGTAAATCCAGGTAGATGCAGTTTAAAATTTTTAATGTATCATTTATTTAATTTTATTTCATTTCCTTCAGTCTACATTCTGATAAGGAGTTTGGTATTTGGGTACTGGCATTTGAATGCCAAAATCCTGAGAAGAACAGAGCTCTTTTTAGTTTAAGTATGGCTTGAGTGTCCTATACACAGTTAGCTGTAACTGTAAGCTTTACTTTGGAGGCAGGAGACAAGTTCCTGGTTTGTGGTATTACAAAGAGGGGAGTGTGTGTCACCGTGCCATGCAATTTATGTGGGTTTGCGTTATCACATACAAGATAATACAAGGAGCTTCTCGACTGTATAGCTAGATTGTGTTTGGCACTAGCACAGTGTGCTTTATCGATGCAAAGCAAATCCCTTCCCTTAATTCACTCAGCTAGAAAACAAACTTTCCCAGTGTGCCACCCACTGCAGGTAAGAGAAACATTACCCAAACCAGGACTGCCCATGGGTGAGCACTTATTGTACTTAACTGTCTGATGGATCCCTGTAGGCAAAGGCCCTGCAGAAAACGCAGAGTTATGCTGCTCTCACAACGACTTGACTCAACTATTTGCTGTTAATAAAATTCTGGAATTTGGATTTTGGCTGACATTTTCAAACTTCATGTATATGAGAAAGATGATTTGGATACATTAAAATCAGAGTGGGAGAGGCAATTAGAATAACTTAAGATACAGTATGAGCAATTTAAGTCCCTTGTTTATGTCTAATCCGTATTAGAGATATATAATGCAATTGGAGCAGCCCCTCCCGGAGCTCAGTGGTCTTTGCTGGTGATAAGGGAATTACTCTCATGCCTATAAGAACAGCTGTCCACAGGCTGGTTGTTGTATACTGGTCTTCCTCCCTTCCTCCTTCCTTCCTTCCTTGCATACTTCCTCTCTCCCTTTCTTTTGTTAACTCTGAGTGTTAATGTACTATCTTCGCTGACATCTACTGAAGACGGCGGGCATAAAATCTTAAATTTATATGACCAATGTTAGCAGATCACCACGGTGAAATAAAAAATAAATGTGAGCAGTAGTAAGCCTGGCCAGCTAGTTTTCTCACTCATTTAAGGTTATTGAAAATTTCACAGTTAACGTTTTTGAATATCTGAAAGAAAAAAATTTTATGAAAAACCAAACCAAAATAAAGCAGCCAAAAGAGCCCATAGAGACTGTACTTTTGCTCTTCAGATGTCCTGGCGTGAAAGTCAATGGGGACTTTTGAAGCTGAACTGAGTGCATTTCCCATGATGATATGACTGTGAGACTCTGGGGACCAGGGAATAGAACATGGAGATTTGAATGAGATGTCCCCCACATTCTCTAAACTTGGCACCTATTCTGTAGCACTGCTTGTGGAGGTTTAGAAATTGTGGGTTTGTTGTAGGGATTGTGTCACTGTAGACACAAGCCTTTGAGAGTCGGAAGACGCAAGCTATTTCCAATCTACGCCCCCTGCTTCCTGTTCATGGTTTAAATGTGAGCTCTCAGCCTCCAGCTCCAGCCACCATGTCTGCCCGCTGCCATCTTTCTACACTGTGATGGAGGCAGACTCTTCTCCCTCTGGACCCATAAGTGCCAATAAGCTCTTCCTTCTATGTATTGCCTTGGTCATAGTGTTTATCACAGCAAGATAAAAAGTAACTAAACACTGAGAAAACATTTGAAGCAAATAGAGGATTGATTGGTGGGTATTTGAGTGGCAAAACACGTGTAGACCATGTTTGAGACCCTGGCAATAGTGCCCAAATCTCTCCCAATATGCATATGTATGTATGTATGTATGTATGTATGTATGTATACATTTACACTTACAAATGCCTGCACAATATATGTTTATATGTACTTATGCATTAGTATGTTTTATAAATTAACATTGAAGTTCTCTACAGGTAAATTCCTGAATGACATGCTCCAAAATCACATCTAAATCAGAGAATAATAAAATGTATTAATATAAAATTACTGCTTACGTACAGTGTGTTCTTGCTTTTTTTCCCAATATTTGTACAGAGCCAGCATAGAAGAGAAGATAAGTTGATAGCAGGCATCAGGGAGTTTTAAGCTATGTGCACAGTGGTTCCAATTATTTTAGGGTAGTATGTGCCCATGGATAATTGCTTACCCATCTACTTATTCCTAATTTGGGTCTCACTATTCCTAAGTAGCTTTATCATGCCTTCTCTGAACAGGCCCTTTGCACCCTTGGGCGAGATCAGACATCAGGAGTCATCAGTTTACCAGGGCCGTGTTACCATTAGCAACCAGCAGTGGCTGTCACAGGGCTGTGTGAGCAGCAGGTGGTATTCTGCATGACCAGGGCTGCTGGAGAGATAACGGAAAAAAACAATCTTCTGGGAGAAATAACAGAAAATATGTAATGAAATCAGCCCTCTAAAAATATGTGTTCAAGTAAGCTTAAAAGCACATTTATTATACTTTTGTACCTAAAAAGTATATATAATCATCTTAAGGGCAGCTGATGACTGAAACCAAGGTCGACACAGTTGTAGTATACATAAAATTATAGATGTTGGAAGATTTCTCCATTGTTCTACCCGAGAAAACTGCCTTAAAGGCCAGTATATCCTTGGGCAAATTGAGTTTCTATGCTCAGTTGATTCTGAGCTTATTTCAAAGAATGGCTGCCAACTATGTCAAAATGTATACAGAGTTTGTGATATACATAGTTTTCCAAAGGATGACGTGAGGCTAGCAGTCTCAATTCATTTGTGACTTGACTTAGATTTAAAGTTGCCCCGGAGGAATGGCTGGTTGGTACAGAAGGGCACTGTTTTCCCTTTTTTCCCCCAGTATGTTTCTCCTAATCATTCAGTTTTCTTATCATGAGTCATGAAAATAAGCTTGAAAAATTGTTAAAATATGTTCTAATATTTAGGGAATCCATTACACTACCGTAAAGTAAAACGGCCTACTAAGAAGCAACAGTACCATTTTGAGTATGTTCTCTTTGACATTTTCTGAAAAAAATAGCTCTCCCTACAACATTAGTGCTAAACAAATGGAAAGAGTATGAAGTACAAGAATACAGTATACATAAATTGCATTTTAATTCCTATTTTTCTTTAGAAAGATGTCAAAGATAAATCTAAATGTGGTTTAAACACACACTTTGCTTCCAGCACTTAGGAAATGATGCCTAACAGGGAAAAATAAAGCCATTAATTTTCCATTTGCATAACTTGCCCTTGAACTTTATTTGACATTTCTCATCTGGTTGTGCAACATAAAGTCCCAAATTCCAGTTAAAATGATGGGATCCCTAGTTATTGCTACCCTTATTAGAGGACAGGCATTTATTTTTCTTAATGTCTACTTTATAGAGAACTGAAATGCCTACTTAAGTGGTATGTGTCTTCTTATCTGTTTCCAACTCAAAGTCCATCCATTTGTACTTCTGAGACTTAATAATTCTATTCAGTATATTTTTTATGAAAATATATTAACAATGTAAACATTCTAATCTGCGTTTTTTTCCCCTTCAACATCTGTTGGCATGTAGGTTTTTCCTCTCGGATATGGTTTGAATGGGAAGTGTCTGGACTGCTCATATGTTTGAATAGGTGGTCCCTGGCTGGTGGAACTGATTTTAGAGATTGTAAGACTTTTCGTATGTGGGGTTTTGCTGGAAGAAGTGGGTTGCTGGAAGGTGAGCGTTGAGTGTCATCATGGCGACGGCTTATGACCCAGGTTCTCTCTGTCTCTTGATGGCGTTGGTGGTGTAAGAAGAGCAAACAAATGGGGTGGGTGGGTGTGAAAGGTAAAATGAGAGGGCTGTGGGCCAACAGAGGACTGCTCATATATTAACCCGTCATATGCTGTGACAAAACACCCGGCAGAGCAAGTTCACGACCCAAAGCTTTATCTCGTCTCACAGTTCCAAATCCCAGTCATTCTCAGATGGAATACCAGAAATCGCATCCTCCCTGCCATGACGTCATATTATCTGAGCCAGGAGAGGGCACAAATCTCTCTTCCTTTATGCTGCTTCTATCAAGAATTTGGTCTGAGCAAAAGAAGAGACGGATACTTCCCCTCTCAAATGCACGGGCTTGTGAGTGGTGGGAGGAGAGGCGCAGGGATGCGCTGATGGTGTGCCAGTAGGTGAGCACTCGGGCATTGATGGCGTCTCAGACGCAGTGACCAAGCGAAAGCAAGTGAAGGACAAGGAGATTTATTCTGGCTCACAGGTTCAGGAGGTAGTTTCTGCTGCTGGTGAACCAGTGGTGGAGACAACAGCTCTCATTATGACCACAAAACATGCGGTAGTTGATCCTGTGGACTGAGTAGATGCTTTGGATACTTAACACTATTTATTTTTAAAAACTTGATCTTATAACATGATTTCTGTTAGATTCTAGGACTATATTTAAGGGAGTTGGTTACTTGCTTCTGATGTGTATGTCTAGTAGCTATGCAGGGGATAGATACTGAGACTATTCAGTTTTTCTGGGTGTTGTGGAGAACATGGGAGAGCTATGCCTCTCTGGTTTGAGATCAACAAAGAAATCTTCACAGACAGTTGCCAGGATTGTCATTCCACAGGGGAAGGAACGGAAGCTCAGAAACTTTGTTAGATGGTTTGTTCAACTTCCCACATCTCTAGAAACTTACTTACAAATTCATTTAAACATCACATGTGAAGTGGAAGAAAAAGCTATCAGTTGTTCAGATCATTTTTGTATTATTGATATGATTACTGCCATCTTAATTTAGGATTACATTTACCATCAAACAAGTTAGCTTTGGTTTACAAATTTCCAGCTAGCTATAGTGTTAGACAGTAGTTACAGACAAAACATTCTGACAAATGGAAAGGCCAATGAACTTCTTTGTCATTTTTCTTTGAACTTATCTGTACTCCAGTTTCCCTGTAGAGGTATGTAATCATCCCTGCAATGCCAATGTTAGGAAATATGGGTCCTGAATAGCTAAGATTATGTGTCTATAATCAGAGAGTAGAATTCATCTCTGAGACTGTTTTAGTCAGAGTTTCTATTGCTGTGACTAAGATACCATGACCAAAATGCAGTTGGGGAGGAAAGGGTTTATTAAGCTTACACTTCAGCATGGCTGTTCATCACTGAAGGAAGGCAGAACAGAAACTCAAACAGGGCAGAATTTTGGAAACAGGAGCTGATGCAGAGGCCATGGAGGGGTGCTGCTTACTGGCTTGCTTTATATGGCTTTCTCAATTTACCTTCTAACAGAACCCAGGACTAACAACCCAGGGATGATAGCACTACACACCACCGGCTGGGCCCTCCTCTATTGATCACTAAATGAGAAAATGCCTTCCAGCTGGATCTCAAGGAAGTATTTTCTCATCTGAAGCTCCTTTCTCTGATGACTCTTGCTTGAATCAAGTTGACACACAAAACCAGCCAGTACAGAGATGTAGAGATGGTTCAGAATATGTAAATTGATAAATGTAGTCCATCTTATAAAGAAACTGAAAGTCAAGTACTGAATGATCATCTCATTAGATGCAGAAAACTCTTTTGACACCTGATACCCTTTGTGATAAACATCTTAGAGAGATTAGGGATACAGGAGACATACCTCAACATAAAAAAGGCAGTCTACAGAAAGCTCATAGCCAACATCAACATAAATGGAGAGAAACTCAAAACAATTCCACTAAAATGAGAAACAAGACAAAGCTGTCCACTCTCTGTACCTGCTCAATGCAGTACTTTAAGTCTTAGCTGGAGCAATAAGACAACTGGGGGAGATGCTTTCACATCTCTCCTTAGACTTTATAATACGATAGGAAAAATTAACAGGGGATTATTACAAAACAATGACCTGATCCCTCTCCCTTCCTGCCCCCCCAAAACCTGCTTTATAAGAGATTCAGAAACTCAGAAAACTATTTTCATTGTTTATGATTCCATTATCTGAGAATGACAGTTTTACAAAGCATTGAAACAGGAAGAGCGAGTTCATTGAGCCACGAGGTGACTTCTTCAACCTTTTCTCATCGAAACTCACATTGTTGAAGAATGGTACACTACTAGACCCAAACTGAACGGTTTCCCAGAGACTAATTTTTAGGGTTAGATGTTAATAAACTTAGTCATCATAGTTTTAGACATGCCCGGACTGTTAGGTGTTTGGGTTGGTCCATTCCCAATATAAATCACAGTAGTTCACAGAAACGGTGAATGTTTCCTGTTTAACTATATCCTGGCACATTGTAAATTATGCCATGTCTGTCTCTTTAAATGAAGGAAATTAACTTTTAAGTTTAATTAAACATTTTAAAAATTGGGTTTTAGTTTATAAAATTCACCCTGTGATTCCTCCAACTTCTTTCCTTGAGAAAAATAGATTACATGTTTCATTGGGATTTGACCTTAATTAATCCTGTACTTTCTGATCCACCTCTTTGCTGGGAGAGTCTTATCAAAAGGAATGCAAGCTACGGGCTAAGATAACAATCGGTCATTAGCTCCTGTGTGTGATGCTGGCTGTGGTCCACGGGCATGGAATTCAAAGCCCATTGTACACAGTAATGTCCAGGGTTTAGAGCTCTATGGCCGAGAGACAAAATAAACTATGCAGAACAGCATCTTTACACAGCCTACATGGATTCACACCAGAGCAAATGGCCTGAAACCTTCTGAGCACAACACGTGCTCCGGCATCAGGTCCTGCCGTGTCAGATTACACCAGAGGTGGTTCATTTCAGGGATGCCAGCTGAAGTAAACAAGTGCAAATGATCATTTTCCAAACATCATTATTTTGGTAAGAGTGATTCACAATGATAAACTATCACTTAGCGTTAAGATAGAGATAGAGATCGTTTCTAGTTTAATATGCTACCCCTGTGCGGTAGCGTTCTTACTGACATGACTTGACTGTCTTCTAAATAAAGAGAGAGTTTGAATAAATATTTGTTGCCTGATGATCTGAATCAGATGTAGTCCAGATAAATATAACACATCTGCTGGGCTACTCACAAAGCAGATGTGTTCAGCATCTGTCCTCCATTACGAAGTGCAGCTTTTCCTTTTCGGCTCAGACACTCAGGATCTCTAGCACTTCTTTAGCTTCGGAAAACTGAAGAATGGAAGGTGATGATTTCTTTGCATTTGTGCAAGCCACCAAAGAAACATCTCAGGATGCTTTGGCACAGTGAGTCACCTTCCATTTCCTAGTACCCTTTTCAGAGTCAAGATGACTTTTCTGATCTTTAAATATTTTTACCCAGCTGGCATTTCCAGCTTGTCACTACGTGCTGGGCACTCTTCTAGATCTCCTGGAAATAGAAGCAAGGCAATTCAAAATAGTGATTTAGACACAATGTTTCACATGCCTCTGCCAAACAAATGGTGGTTATACCAGTCCCACTGATCTGGCCATTACCCCCTGCAGAGATGTCCTGAGACTATATAGTTATTATATGTCAATTACAAATGTTAGCCGCTAGTTAGCAGGCTTGAAAGGCATTGAGGAAAGGCACCTTCCTCAGAATGAGTTCCTTGTGAAACTAGGAATTGAAACCTCAGGACTTGGATCACTGGTCCAAAGAATGGGCTCCCAGTCCTATTGCCGACCCTTCTAAACTGCCAAAAAGAGTCGGCCATCACTCTTAGCTCAGAGGCTTTCTGATAAAGAACATGCTCACACCATTACCTCTTCCTCTGAGCCTAGCATGAAATCCTAATGCAAATGGGCCTGTGAGCCACCTATACAGAAACCTATCTCCCAGGAAGAGCTGTCTGTGTCTGAAACTCCCACGAAAGGTATAATGCCTATAGAAACATGTAGGCTGGCTGGCACAGTGGTCTCTTTGGTCATTACCGTTCTCACCCACGAGAGTATTTCCCACTGTAATGATTCCTTTTAGGAAGCACCCACTGTCATCCTGTGAGAGTTTTTGTCTGAAATAGTCATGTTGGCCACTGTTCGTTCTCACCCTTGAGAGTGTCTCCTGCCACTCTCTAATAAATTCTGCCTGCTGCCCTGTGCCCTGTGAGGCTCATTTGAACTTTTTCAGTGAAGATCACAAGGACGGGAGAGCTGCAGGGAGGCCAGGACAATATACTGGCAACGAAACTTTGAAAAACCAAAAACAGGCAGTCGGAGGGATGACTCCTGGTTTAAGAGCACTGACTACTCTTATAGAGGACCCACCTTTAGTGCCCAGCACCTACACAATCATCTCTAACTCCATAGTTCCAGGGTCCTCCACAGTGGCCTCCACAGAGACTATACACCCCTGGGCTACGCAGACACACTTGTAGGCAAAACACTCATGAGCCAACTAAAAATCAGTAACTCTTTTTAAAAAGCTATCTTTCTTCATGGTGCACGCATTGTAAAGCTGTAGACATCCATACCATGAGAGATGAGCATTCAACTTTTCCATGGCTAGTGATTAAAAATTGAAAATATTTAAAGATCATTAAGAAAACATAAACTTTTTTTTAAAAAAAAACTGTTTTTCTTATGTTTCAGTTCTCCAGCACCGTGACCTTAGTGATCATGTCCTCCCAAATTCAAATGTTGAAATTCTAACCCCAAGATGATAGTCTAAGGACGAGACCGTGGGAGACGACTGGGTGATGGAACACCATCAATAATTAATATAATTATTGGAGTGACCTTGAGGACTTCCATATTTCTCTAGCCATATGACGATGCACAGAGAAGCTGTCTCTGACCCAGGAATTAGGCATTCTCTAGACAATGCATTTGCCTTGTTCTTGGAGCTTCTCATACCTCGAGCTGGGATTAAATGAATTATTCATGTTTATAAACAGTCCAGCTGATGATATTCTATCAGAATTGCCTCAATAGGTCACGACAGCAAGGGGGACTGTTTTTCTTGTGCACAAAGAACTTAGTTTAACTCCTTTCATTCTAATTTGCATCAGAGTCACTTCCACCTACATTATTATAATCGCTTCCAAACTGATTCGGTATCACCTAACATTTATAGTTCATGCTTTAGCATTTTCTCCGCTAAAGATAGTTCTGAGTTCATCTTACATCCTCCATAATATCACGGCATCAACTTGGTTAGGTGGTTCCTTATTATCTACCAATCAAGGTAGTCTCAATCTAGGCTTGGAGTACCTCCTTAATTTGTAGTGAAGTGGGTCTTCAATGTGCCCTTTAGAATCTCCCCCTTGATGGAGGCAGGAACCCTTTCCCAGGGATGTTTTCTGGGCATCCTGCTGATCTCTGGGGTGTGGGAGGTAGAGGCAGGAGGATCGATAGTTAGGGGCCAACTCAGACTACACAGTGAGACTAGAATTCAAAAACTACAGGAGTAGGGAGACGGATTAATGAACATTGTGCTTGCCATACAAGCAGGCAGACCTCTGTGAGTTCAAAGCCAGCCTTGTCCGTGTAGTAAATCCCATACTAGCCAGGGCAAGCCCTTGTTCTTCACTTTTCCTGCAGTATGCGGCTATTGCAGTCAGACCTCCCTTCACCTCACTAGCCCCTTCCTACCATGCTTTGTCCTACCCTGAATCATTCTACCACAAAGCATCTCAGGCCAACAGGAACCACAAGCCTTCGTGCTTTCTATCCTTTTGACCAGGACGGCCATGGACATGTTTCATTGGTGCAATCTCATGTTTCAAGTGTCAGGTAAAAGGTCACTTTTTTCAGGTGTGAGTGACATTTCAATTCCATTACGGACTCCCTCAGGGACAAGGAAAGACAAAGTAGCAGCTGAAAGGAGACACTAGGGATTGCCCAGGCAATTCTACTCTCCCGTCTTATTTCTATCTGAAAATATAATGTTAATTTCTTCCCATATTATAATTATTAATGTCACATCAATTAAGAAACTGGGTTTTCAAGTTACTCCTATATCAATATTATAAAATAAATTGTTCATTTAGTTGTTAAGGAAATTAAAAAAACCTCTGCCCAATATTTATTCCAATGTTACTAAAAAAAAATACTATCCCAAGAAAGAGGACCTATGTGCATGGTCACCTGATTTCCAGTGACGTTAAAACAGTAATTGAGTGAGGAAGAACATTCTTCTCAATAAGATGCTGAAAAAAATTGAAACGTTTCTTTTTATTTACTGTAAAGTCTAAACAATAATTCAAAATATAGAAGGACACCAGCTATGGTATGAATTAGCTACTTTTCCTTTTACTGTGATAAAAATAATCTCTGACAAAAGCAGCTTAATGGAGAAAGGGCTTCTTTTGCTCGGAGTTCAACAGCACAGTTGACCATGGCAGATAATTCCTGACTGTGGGAGCTTGATGTGGTCAGGAAGCAGATAGTGATGGGTGTTGCTGGGCCTCAGCCCATGGGGTTGGACCACTCACATTGAGAGTGGGTCTTCCTATGTCTATTAACCCAATCTATAAAAAATCCCTCATAAGTGTGCCAGGAGGCTCTTTTCCTTGGGGATACTAGACTGTACCAAGTTGGTAATCAATTAATAATATTAACTAACACAAGGGGGTAAACATCATAAAACCTTAAATTGTAAACCTAGAAATTTAAAGATATCTAAGTCCTTAAAATGTATAAAGCTATAAAATATTAAAATCTTATAAATTAAACTTTTAAAGTTGACCTTCATCAATTTAAATATTAAAGCTATGAAGTCAAGCTTCCAATTAGTTAACATCTAGAATATGCAATGATGTGGGAATTCCCCTCTGTATTCATGGAATACCATTGGTTAATAAAGAATCTGTTTTGGGCTTATTGCAGCTCAGAATTGGGCAAGGTGGGAATTCAAAGCAGATAGAGGAAGAGAGAGTAGGCAGAGTCAGAGAGAAGCCATGTGGCTGCTGCAGGAGACAGATGCTTGATGCCTGCCGGAACCTTACTGATAGGGCAAAACCATGTGGCAATACACAGATGAATAGAAATGGGTAAATTTAAGGTATAAAAGCTAGCTAGAAATATACATGAGCTAATAGGCCAAGCAGTGTTATAATTAATACAGTTTCTATGATTATGAGTACTTCTGGTCTGGGTATCTGGGAAACTCATGAACACTCTTCGCCAACAGATTAGTGCACCAAAGTGGGGCTAACTACACTCACGTAAAATCTGAGAAAGCTTGGAAAGGAATTCTAGACACAAAATAACATAGTTAAGCATGGCTTCTTGGTAACTGGCATTTTTTTTTGTCTGGATAGGCTTTGTTTGTTGGTGGTAAACAGGGGTGCTGTGGTTTCTTTAAAAGATGTCTTCCTGAATCAGTGGTAGCAGCAAAAATGCTGTGCAGTTTTGAAATGGCAACTTCCTGGTTCCTGCTAGTTGCAGGAACAGCTCTGGCTCTTTCAGGAGGCTGAGCACTTAGATGGGGTCTATGAGAAGCGTGTTACAACTTGCTTAATGGTGAAACAGACCTGCTGTGACCCTGGAGCTGGGGCAATATGAATGGCTCTCAGAGATAGTGAACATGCTTCTGCCATATTGGACTGGGCAGAGCCAACAGGCAGTGCCTTGGAGTTGGTCCTAGCCATGCCCACTTAGCACAAAAAAAGTGCTTCTAGTAAAACAGTAACTATAAATATGGATGCAATAAAGACAAATACAGATGAAAAAATATCTGAATCGGATAAATGCACATAGGCTGGGAGAGAGATGAAAAAGCAGTAAATGGTTTTTAAAAATAAACAAGCAAACAAAGAAATAAAAGTCTTTAAAGAGACAGAGCACAGACAGTAAGATTAAAGAAGTTAAAAAAACATGTAAAGATGGAAAATAAACATATAGTCTGAATTTTGTATATTATTGTGTTTTCTTTGAATTTTTTGACTGTGATGAGCTAAGTATGAAGAGACTTTTTAGTGTACAGGTGGATAAGTTAAACCAACATATATATTTTAAAAGTATCTTGACTTCAAAATTTGGGTCTGAGGATATGTTTCTTTGGAAAAGAGGTTCTGCTTTTGTTTCCACAGAGGATAAGAACCTGTGGATTCCTTCCAGACTAAAGTGGTTTGATGGACCAAGTTACTGAAAGATCTTCATGAACCCCCTCAAATGAAAATACTTCACCCAACAAAAAGCAGGAAGCAGTTTGAAGAGAACTATGTCCAAATTCCCAAATATTATTTATAAATGTTTGTTTATATTTAAAAGAGGATACAATATACAGATATAGCTTTGTATTAGTGTGGATCTTGGTTTATTGATACAAATTTAAGGTCAATTTTGTTATATGTATGTTTCTGTTCTTGATTAATGTATTGTGCTTGTGCAGCTCATTAAAAAATGTAATTTATAATTAAGAAATACAGGTTAATAGATATTCATTTATAATAGTCAAGCTTGTCATCATGTTAGGTTTTCTAGATATACAGAAATATATTTCAGATAGATAGTTATTCTTCAAACCTTTCAAAGACTAACAGAATATGATGTTTAAAATGTTTTAAGAACTTAAGACTTTTGATGACAATGAGACACATTTGCTCCTGGCAGCCCCGATCTACTTCAAGAGGAAGATGGGTATGTAAGGGGCTCTTTATGGAGTTTACTAACCATTTGGGCAAGAAATTTCTCTTTCCTGGAATGCTTGATGTTATGCTTTATGAACTGGACATTCAGGACCCACATAAGAATGACTGCTGAAGTTGCCTAAAGGTGAGATGGTCCTTTGAGGTTCCTGCTTCATGAAAGAGTCTGCCAGACATTCTGCAGCACATAGAAGAAAGCAACTGATGAACTTTGCCAGTACAAAGCATAAGAGATCTTCAAATTTCCTGCTTCATGGAAAAGTCTGCCAGAAACTATGGGCCTGTAGGCTGAAGATGGATACCAAAATAACACAGAAGAACTTTGAGTGACTGTTCATGCCGTGAAATGTCTCTGTCAATTCTAGAGTTTTGGAAGTTGCTTACAATGCACTTCTTGTTAACATAGGTAATATTATATCCTTCTGGAGTCTTTGATGGAGTTGAAGTTATAGTTACAGATAGTTATAGTTTTCCTTAGTTATGATAAAGGATAGATAGATATAAAACTTTAGACTCACAAAGATAGGATAGTTGATAAAGTATTTTCTTTAATTTGCAAAATATAAATGGAATAAATATTGTAACTATAATTCTTGCATGATAATTGTTTTGTTATAAGTAATTTTACTATGTAAAATTAAAACCTTCTTTTTTCTTTAGACAGAAAAGGGGAGGTGATGTGAAGTTTCCCTCTGTATGCTGTGAATACCATTGGTTAGTAAAAAAGCTCATTTGGGCCTAATGAAGCACAGAATAGGGCAAGATCAGAACTCCAAGCAGATAGAGGAGAAGAGAGTAGGCAGAGTCAGAGAGAAGCCATGTAGTTGCTGCAGGAGACAGACACATTCTGCCTGATGGAACCTTACCAGTAGGCCACAACCTTGTGGTGATACACAGATTAATAGAAAAGTAGTTAATTTAAGATATAAGAGCTAGCTAGAAATATGCATGAGTTAATAGGCCAAGAAATCTTTCAATTAACATAGTTTCTATGATTATTTTTGGGTCTGGGTAGCTGGGAAACTAAGAACAGTCTCTGACAACAATGTAAGAAAACTTTAGAACTCACTTATGAAAAACAGATATTAAAAATACAGAAAATCAGAGCTTATATTTGCAAATAGAGATATACAAATAGCAAATAAGCACCATAGGGTCTTTCATTTCAATAGTCATCATAAAAATACAAACTAGTGCCACAATGTGGTATTGTAGCACACTGAATAAGAAAGGTTAACGTTCAAAAGATTGACAACAACAAGCGCCAGAAAAGCAGGAAACACTGATTCTCTCATCTTTTTCACCCTGTGGATTGCTGTGGGACTGTGACATAGTGATTTGTTTTTGCTGTTGTTCTTTTTTCTGTATTGTTGGAGTTTGGACCTGGGGCTTTGCACATGCCAGACAACTGTTCTGCTACTGAGCCATTTTCAACAGTTCTTCATCTCATTTCCTTCAAGACAATGTCTTTCTTTGTAGCTTAGGCTGAACTTGAACTTGTGATCCTCCCACCTCAACTTCCCCAAAACACAGGTCTGCACCACCATGGCCATTAGTTTTATTTCTTTTATAAAATTAACATGCATTTTCTCTCTGACTCAGTAACTATAGCTCAGAAATTTGCCCAAGAGGAAAAAGAAAGGTGTCCTTATGGAGACTTTAGGATCACAGAAACTCTCTCCATAATAAAGACTGGAAATGACTAAAAAATCCATGAATAAATAGAATGATCAGAAAGTATGTAATGCATATTCAATGGAATAGCACTCATAAATGAAAGGTAATGGGCTACTGATTTGTTCAATTGCTGACACACACATATACTATAACTCTGTTTTAGAGTTATAGATGTATCTCAGAGTACAATGTTTGCCCCACAGGTGAAAGAAAGGTTCTGAGTTAAATTTCCCAGCACTCTCAACAATATTTTTAATAAAATTCACAAAATATAAATATAATCTATGGTGACAAAAGAAATTTTCTTAGAAGATGTGGCCTTGGTAGTGGATGAGATTCCAGTTACTGATGGGGCTCCTTTGGCTGAGATTTATGATAAGAACTTTACTGAGGAATCTTCTGAAGTTCAGTTTTGGGCACACAGTCAGTTGACTCCCAAATTTGAGTTCCTATATTCAGAAAAACTAGGCAGACCCATCTACATGCTTATACCTGGATCTTACATGTCCTTTGCCTTATGGATTGGCTCATTTGAAAGTGACTCAGTAAGAAACTGACTTAAACCAAGTCTCAGTTACTCATTCATTTCAACTCTTGAGGGAGAGTCTAGCTTAAGAACTCATGAATTATCTTCTCTTTTTCCCTTCCTAATATCAGAGTCCATCCCTTGGCAACATTTGGTCTCCTTCTCTCTCTGTGAAGAGCCTTCTCTCTGGAACATGAGAACATAATTTAATTGATGCTACTTTGCATTTTCTTTGCTTAATGTGTTGTACAGTAATTCAATTACCGGTGTTAGACAGGTAGAAGATTTCCTCTGTCCATTCATTCACTCAGAAGGAAAAGACAAAATTGAATTTCCAAGTCCATCTAAAAGGAGTAAGAGTATGCGACAATTTCCAGACAAAGCTCTCATTCATTGCACAGACAAAGAAGGCACAATCTCACAATTGCGGAGAAGAAAAAAGTTCCAATTCAGAAGCAGAGTGATTCACTTCTAAAACAAAGGCAACCCAAATAGCTTGATAACAATATAAACACAAGCCACAGATCATATCTCTCACTACTCTTAGGAGTTTAAAAACTTGTTTTGCTCAGGATGTGTGTTATAAAAAAAGAGAAACAAACCATGTGTTTTGGAAAGTCTTATTCCTTAATCAACTGTTATTTGGTGTCATATGGTAATAATGAAGACTTTCAAAGGCGTAGTATTTTTCTTTGAATGGATTTCTAAGGTGGCATATGAAACAATGAGCTTCATTATGACATTTTCATATCAAGCAAATATATTTTAAAAATGTAGACTATTCCCCATTAGAAGGGCAGCAGGGATTGCAAAGACCCTACACAGTACTAACAGAATATCCCCTATCTTGAGCTGTCTAACGACAGGTTCAAACCTTCTATACCACTTCACGGAACTACTGGGGTCATAGAAAAACAACCTGTCTCCTGCCAGACATGCTTCTGCTATCATTTCTTCCTTGCTTATTTTTTCTATTATATATGACTGTAATTAACTTAAGAAAAGTACATAAAAGTTTGATGAGAAAAGTGTGGGTTTTTTTATGGCCAGTATGAACGAAGTACACTTAGGTGTGAATAGCTAATGGATCCTCTGCTTAAGCATAGAGGAATCCATCTCTCTGCTCAGCAAAGCCGAGTGGGTGCTGGCTACTGCCTAGCAAATGGAAACATGTGATTTAGGTTGCCACAGTGCAAGAGTGTGGATTTCAAATATGGACTTTGTCATTCTTCCTTTATTTTGACTGCAGAATGGAACGCAACTCTTAATGCCAGCTGACAACTACATGGTACGAACTCACTAAGTGTCAGCCTCTGTCAGCATCTCACACAGAAAAACTAGTAGATTGCATAATTCAGGTCAGGATACTCATGCTCGAACTGGTGTTTCTAGCAGTTCTGATTATGACATGGAAGATATCAGCTCTTTTCTCATTGCACGTTTGGTTTTGAGAAAGGTCCAAGGGTAAAACCAGTAAAACAAAATAAAAGCAACCATCGTCCATGAATGTTTTTGCTACATTAAAGTAGGATGGATGAAAAAAAATATGTATGTGTCTTAAGGACATCATTTTAAAATCCCAAACACTGAATACAAAGAAATTTTACTTTTTAATGCTGAGGCTTAAAGCCAGCTGTTTATGCATGTTGGATAGCTAACTGCTTTACCACTGAGCTACAGCCCCAGCTTGTGCTTAAGCTATTGCAGTGTGGGAGAGGAATAAAGAAACCTGGGAAGGAGATGCTATTTGATTTAGGATTTTGATTGATTGATTGAGAGAGAGAGAGAGAGAGAGAGAGAGAGAGAGAGAGAGAGAGAGAAAGAGAGAGGTATGTGTCTTAAGGACATCATTTTAAAATCCCAAACACTGAATACAAAGAAATTTTTTTGCTTTTTAATGCTGAGGCTTAAAGCATTAAGGAGATGCTATTTGATTTAGGATTTTCAGAGCTGGCATATGGCAACATCTTTGTACATACTTTCTTAATGTAGTACGGGGATGCTACAGTGTCTGGGTTCATTGATTGTTGATGACCTAGCACAACTACAGTGTATCTCCAATGAACCAAACATTTGATTTCCTTTGTTGAAGGTGTACTGTGTCTGGACCATGGTCCAGGGTATCAGTTCAATAGCAGAGGCCCTGATAAAGTGCCTCAGGGAGCTTACCTTCCTCCGAGGTAAACAGCTGCAGACAGATACCACAGTACATGCATGTTTGCTGTACGGTTATATGCCGCGGAGTGAGATATGGCAGAGAAATACAAGGGGAAAACAAGAAGTGGAGTAGGGGAAATGCTATGTTAATGTTGGTGTTGAGAAGAGGGAGCTCCATATAGGGGCATGAAGGCAGTGAGATTGAGGGAATGGCTTGTTGGTGGGGAGACCAAGAGTCAGAGGGCACTTAGTGAGTTTGGATCTAAAGTGTCCCCCTCAAGGCTCACGTGTTAAAGGTTTAGTTGCTACGTGATGGGCTATGGCTTAATCATTGACCGAATCAATTGTCGATGCATTGATAATTTGGTGGCATTGGAAGAAGGTGGTAGAAACCCATTGGTAGGTCCCATTTGGGGAAAGTAGTTCACGGGAGGTGTAACACCGAAGGGTACCCCTTCCTAGGTCCTTTCCATTTGGTAATTTTGTTTCTTAACTACTATGGGTTAAGCGGCCCCCTTCATTGCATGGTCCCACTGACATGATCTACCCCTGCTTAGGCCCAAGAACAGGGAATCCAGCAGATCATGGAGTGCAGATAGGAACTGTGAGTCAGGTGAACCCTTTCAACACTTAAAGTTGTTTATGGCAGGTATCTTGGCATAGCAACAGAGGGCTGATGATACAATGGCGTTTCAATGGAACGTCAGGGAAGCAGTGAGGTTTGGTAGGCCGAGAGGAAGATGGAGGAGGGTATGAAGTCAGGAAACACGGGTGAGAGCAGCTACATCTTGCTTGAGGGCAGTGTCCACTCAGAGGAATGGTAGAAAATAGCAGCTGTTGGCGGTCAGGCTAAAGTAGCATTGCTGCTTCCATGTAGAGAAACAGGGTCCAAGCTATGGCTGTCACAACAACCAGGGTAAAACACGTGCCAAATTGGACTTAGATGCAGTGGAGGTGACACTTTCTTTAAATTTACTTAAAGGAAATACAACAGGACATTTTTTGGAGGGTGGAAAATGGGCTAGGTGAGGAAGAGGGAAGAGAAGGATGACCTAAAGGTTCTGGTTTTAGTCAAAGGCCACAGATCTGGGGTAGCGGTTCTTCCGCTAAATCTCTTCTCTTCTATCTCAAAGGCAAGCCTGACTAGAATGTCTATTAAATGAACTCATTCTTGGCTGTTCTGTTAAAAAGATGATGGACTGAGCACATCTACTGCCCGGAAAGAAATCCAGTTTGTACTTAGTTCATTTGAGAAATTGTTCTTGAATAGTTACCCTTATATACATTCTGCGTGTAATGCTGACAGGTTCAATTTCTGCTCGGGTTAATGGCCACATAAATGTCTTTACACAAGTTAAGCTTGCTTCGAGGCAGGAATGATTTCTAATTTTTCCCCCTATGTTTTGCATTGCTGGATAGGGTTTTCTTTCTTTTGAACTGAGGTCTAGCCTCCCCTTGTACTGGGGGGTAAATCTAATTAACATTAATGAGAGTTCTGTGTGCATATTGACAGGATAATAAACCTTTTAGGAGGGCTCTTCCTCTCGTGCACTTCCACTCCTCCACTGCACGCTGCCTGATTACTGCACTGGGCTGTGATACAAGCCCAGGCAGGAGAACACATACTCGGTGGAAATTAAGCAGAAGAACCTGCCTTTATGCATACTTTTTCCTTATGCTATGGAGAGGAGAAAGGGGCCAGGGGACATTATAGCCAACAGACTCTGATTCTCTTGAGGGGAACATTTAAAAAAGATAATTTCCCTAGACCCAATAGGGTTATGGCTTTTTTAGAAATTGATGATACTCATTACATATAATTCTAATTTTCTCTGTAAGCAAATTGATAGAGAAATGAGAAGATTGCCAATCGTCATTAAGAACTGGGTGACTTCGTAAGCTTTTTATTTAATATTATAAGGAAGGTAAGATGGTTTATAAATTTATGAAGAAGCTGCTAGAAGGGGATAAGCATGAGCTTGGACTTCCTGCGTTGGGTCACCCACATGTCTAAACGTTTCCTTGTTCTTAAGGTGACAAGAAATTGATTTTACTTTCTATTGCTTTATCAAATTAAAGTGTCCTATATGTGTTATGAGCACTGTTGTACTTTTTATCCTCTTGTTATCTTGCAAGTGAAGAACTGTGCGTTTTTCCTATAGTGAGGTTTATTTAGTAGCATTCATAGAAGTTGACATAAATACTCACATAGTTTAAAGTGGATAAGGTCAACAGCTCCCAAGTACAGCTGTGCCTTCCTTAGCTAGATGTTCAGAGACTGAGGGCTCAATTTTCTTTTATAAGGCTGGCTCAGAAATGGAGTCAGAGGTGTGAATGCATTTTTTTTATTTCTCTTCTAAAGCTTGAGAGGTTGAGAGCCTTACGGGGAAAATGTGATACTGTAGAAATATTGAAAGCTGGCAGGTTTGTTCAACTCCAAACTTTTCCTCTTTGGGGTGGCATGGGTTTAATCCATCAGTTAAGAGAGCTTGACCCGTTTAGCCATGCAACAGCTAAACCCTTAATCCCAACAGATTCATTTTGCAGTTCAGATCTGGCCACTGATAGCGCGCTAATTCAGAACCATACGGGTCAACATGGTAGAGCAAAGAGGCCTTATTCTCCCCTTTCCTGAGAACTTCCAGAGAAAAAAGACTTCTCTATCAGGACGGGTGCAAAGATCTATAAGATCTTGCTATTTGTTGTTCTATTTGTTGATGGAACTTGCTGTGTCTTTATCAACACCAGTTTTTCTTTAATATCCAGCAAGATGTTTAATATTCTGAGAAGAAAATGATAATACCATCAAGCATTTTCTCTCTTATTATTTAATAAGTTTTAGTTCTTCGGAGCTGTAGTATCACAGGGCAGCATAGGCTGATCTCAGACTCCTACATGATCCTCCTACATTAAGGGGTTCCAGGGTAGGGGTGGGGAGCGTACCACACTTGGCTTCAAAGCACTGTTGTTCTTGATTTTTTTTAAATTAACAATATTAAAAATACAAATGTTAATTTAAAAAATGGACTGTAGAAATATCAGTACCTGCACTTATTTTAAACCCAAAACATTCATAGATCTAGTAAAAAAAAAATGATACTGTAGATCAAAAACTTGTCTGTTAAAAGAAAACTTGTATTTTTAATGCAGGAAATTTTTCAATAGATTCCACACACTCAATTCTGTGTTTATAAACAGCAGAAGAGACTGCCATGAGCAAAGGGTGGTACTCATCGCTGTGTAAACATCAACTCATTATTCTAATCTCGCGCTCACACACAGGTTCTCAAGCGATTCCCACGGTGAAAGCACGTGCACAGCCTCTGTGCCCAGCCAACAACTCTAGTCAAAACAAGAATCGCCCCGGAGGGTAGGACTGTTAGCCTTACATCTGTTGTAAAGCGAAAGAGATGGAAACCCAGGGCATCTTAATGAATTTCCCTAAGTCCGAAGACATGAGGTGATTCTCATTCAGTGTTTCTGATGGTGTTTCGTAATGAACACAGAATTGTTGGGACCAGTGAACCCCCAGATCCTGAAATTCTTGTAAAACAACTGTTTTCCTCTGCTCTGAAACAGCCTGCAGCTGCTCTAAGCACTAAACCCTCGGGAGTTCCTGATGGCAGGGGAGTGGTTTCTGGTGCGTTTGGCTGGGGCGTGGCTATCAGTTAAGAATCCTTATATAAGATGCCCCTGGACATAATGAAGGGGGCATTTTGGGGCATTCTGGCATCAAGGATGACCTGCATCTCTGTCTGTGAGTCTTTGTGTGTTTCAGTCTCCAGCCCCTTGCCGGGTTCACAAACTGTATGGTGGTGCATAGAGTGCAGATGGGCATGGTGCGCCACACAGAATGAAATGGCTTTACTGGAGTAAAGAACATCCTCCCCAGAGTTCTACATGTGAAATACGGAATGGCTTTTATAGGACGTTCTCCTGATTTGATGAGATTAAATACTCCCTGTTTTCTCATCGTGGTCTCAGAATACACCAAACATATGCAGCACTTTCTTCATAAACCATTACTTCTTTACAATAGGATTCCTTCTAGTTTTCTTTCTTTCTTCCTGTCCTTTTGTATTTTACAAGTTGCCACCTTCTCTCTTTGCAAGAGTCACTTTAGTGAGGGCCTAGGGGTGACACAAAGATAAACTGGACATACTTTTGGCTGTGTTCTCAACTCAGAGCCAGAATGAAAACCATACATAAAGAATAACTGCGGTACAAACTCATGGGTGGTAAGTCTCTAACGAGAAGCTGTAGGACAAATTCAGGAGCACCCAGGAAAGGTGGGGATAGTATTCAGGCTGGGTCTTGCTAGAATTCTTGACTTTTGAACCAGGGTCCCCCTAGGTAGCCCCGGATGAGGGCCTTAATCTCATGATCCTTACACTCCATTCCACTCGAGTCTCCCTGGTGCTAGCGTTACAGCTGTACCCAGTCGAATGGGTTTAATAAATAGAAATATGGGTAACACACTTCTGCCAAATGCTAAATGCAAAATCAAATGTAGCATCCATTTTGACTAAGAACATACTCTTACATAGTTATACGCAGTTGGTGGAAGTGTAAGTGATAGAAGTCTTTTGGAGAAAACTTTAGAAGAGTTTTATAAACATTCATACATATTCGTGTGTGTGTGTGTGTGTGTGTGTGTGTGTGTGTGTGTGCTGATTCAACTACCGCTTAGTGGAGAGAAAGGAAAACACTATTCTCTCAACAGGTAATGTTGAAATAATCAGAATTAATACAAAGAACTAATGTGTTCAGCACTGAATTATCTTTACTATAAAAAAGAAAAAAATGTTAAGTTGTATACCAGGAGAGTCATTTATAGGAATAAAACAAAAGATATCACATGTGTATGTATAAGGGCAGTCATGAAATATGAATTTCATGATTGTGTGGGCAGGCATGCCTTATATATATGTGTGTATATATATGTCATATATATGGAAAAAGTATCCACATATGAAAAACATTTTAATGTTTACCCACAAAGCCAATATGGTGATTACCTTTGGAAACAAGTCTAGAACTTATATTGTATGTCATTTGGAATACAAAGCCAGATAATACATACTTTATAAATAATTAAATACACATAAAATAACAGGTCAGGGCTGTGCAGGCATGAGAAGGGACCCAGCTGGCTCACCCACACTCCCAACCCACCTTGCTTCTTCTCCTAACCCAGTGGCTATGCTTTTACCTGGTTATGAAATAGTTTTGACAAAGTCTCTGTCAGGCCATTGGAACTAAAATTGAGGAAGGACCAGACCGTTGAGAGATGGATTCTCTCCACTCATAGTTGAAACCCTTATCACTTAAGCATCCTTATGCCAACTGACATTGCAGATAAGGGGGGGGGGGGTGGCGCATTCTGACCACAGCACTTTCCTGTGTCACCAAATGTTCTGAGCTGTCATCTTCCTCTTCAACGGATATTGGAACCATTCCTGCTAGTTTACTATTTTCCAGTGCAGAAATCATTCCCGCTGTCTCCTCAAAAGCATCAGGTAATTTGGACCATTTTCCTAGGAATATTTTCTGCCAATTTATTGCATTTACAAACTCTGGTTTTAAGTTAAGTTGCCTTCTGTAACCAATAAAACTTACAAAGTACCTCACTGTTTATCTTTTCGCATCCAAGGAAGCCAACCCATGCTTATTTCTCGGAACGATTTTCCCCAACCTGAAAATTTATCAAGATAATTTCCCTCTAATTTTACCATATCACACTAGGTTTCAGTGGGTGGATAGATATGAAAATGCTGGTAATAAGAATTTGCTACAACACTCATAATGTGCTATGATAAGCTGTAGTAAGGGCTTCCCTGAGATGCAAACTGGTTTCCGGAACCTGACAAATGAATGGGCAATTTAAACTGAGGGTTCTGTAGTGTATGTGGAAACAAAACTTCTCTATCCCAGGGACAAGGAATGATGGAAGCAGGTACCAGAAGTGATGGCGGCTGTCCTCTGGGACCCACGTTCTAACCGCCAACCCTTGTGATGGTGAGATTTAGGGAACTAAATCGCTTGGGTGCTCCCCTGATGTTTGCATGGGATGTGGCAGCATGTGAGATATTCTGCGCTCCAGAGGAGGGCGTCACATACTGCCCCGCCCCACAGAGAGGAACAGTGAGACTAGACGCGGATGCGCCGATGAACATGTTTCTATCCTCCCATTGATGGTGAACTTTGCTCTGTCAACCTGCCTCATTCAGGGATGTTCAGGGATGGATGTTTCTAGAATGGATTAGCACCTGAATCGGTGGAACCAACAAAGAACCACGGTCACTGAAGAGCTGGTTACTATCTAGTCTGTGGAGGTCCTGAATGAGGCAGAGTGGGGAGGAAGGGTGAATGCTTTTTCTTCTGGAACTGGGACATATACATTTTCCTGGCCTCAGACACCACAGCTCTAGGTGGGCAGGCATTTGGATTATAGGATTAACATCAACTTCTAATACTTTTCAGGTCTTTGACCTTCGACTAAGAATTATCCCCCCAGCCGGGCGGTGGTGGCGCACGCCTTTAATCCCAGCACTCGGGAGGCAGAGGCAGGCGGATCTCTGTGAGTTCGAGGCCAGCCTGGTTTACAAGAGCTAGTTCCAGGACAGGCTCTAAAAAAGCTGCAGAGAAACCCTGTCTCGAAAAACCAAAAAAAGAAAGAAAAAAAAAAAAAAAGAATTATCCCCAAAGATTTTTAGGCCTTTGGACTCAGACTAAAATTTTCCCCAGCTTCCCTTAGCTGATAGATGGCATATAGTCTCAACCTACATACAAATAAGCAAATTCTCCAAAGGTTGTCTACCGTATGCATCTCAAGAGAATCCCAACTAGTGCACTCCTTCTATGGCTTTCTTGGTGAGAAGAATCTGTTGAAGCAGGTACAGAACCGGGTGTTTAGTTGAAGAAGGATGCTTAAAAGAAATCTCGCAATGGTTCAGAATTGAGACTAATACAGGGTTATTTCTTTAAGGGTAGACTCACAAGTCACAATCCTCTGCTGGAATGGAGAACAGCAACTGAATCCCGCAGCCGGAAAAGAGGCCGGATATGTGCGTTACATCAGCATATATTATATGAGGCCCCGCCCAAGTGGGCGAGCAACTTAAAGGCTACTGGCTGCAGGAATCCTACAGCATTTAGTGAGCTGAAGAGTGGAAAAGATCACGCCTCTGTGAAGTCTGTGAGCATTTGATAGAGGGTTCAGGTTCTGTGTGGTGAGGTAGAGACAAGGGCTGTACTCGGAATTATGATTACTGTTGTTATCCTATCCACAGAGCTGCGTATGTGCCCTGGAGAAACTTACTGTGCTAAATTATTGAATCCCTAGAGCAATAGAACTTGCAGAGTATCAGTCCATGAGGAAGCTAAACCACAGATGAATATCAGTGGTAAAGTCTTTACGTGGTTGTTCAACCATTTCTCTGAATGGACTCTGTGCCTTGGTCTAGTCAATTTAGATGGTGAGAAATCACTAGCAGCTACAGTTCCAAGAGGAGACAAACAGAACGCCCTCCTCCTCATTACTGACCATTTGGACACATCTTTTAGACTTCTATGCTCAAATACGCTGGCCTTTCGCCATGTACCAAGGATCCCTGGATGCTCTCGTGTTTCAGCATATAGGAGAGCCCGTGCAGCAAAGCCACACTTTGCGCTATGAACTATATTCTTAGGCATCAAACTGGTTTGTTCAGGATATACTTATTCCCTCAAAGATTTCAATGATTATTCTTACAGATTGAATCTGTGCAACCAACACCGAGATTATTTTCATACCTCCTAGAATATAAGCTCTGGGTGTCAACATTATTAACCTATTTTCAAGAGCATGCACTTAATGATTCTTTAATTATGATTAAATTTTGAAGTAGCTGTAACTAATTAAAACATAAGCACGTGCAATCCTAAATACCTTGACAATATGCGTTTCACTTGGCATCAGAATGAAGATATAAAATTGACTTTCAGATTTAACAGTATTTTTCCTTTTCTATTTTAAGAAACACAACAATTTGAAGATACTTCAAGATCCTTCCTTGCTGCTTTGAATAATTTATGACCAAATATTTTTCCAAGTCCCTTATCCCTTGTGGTAGTATTTTGCCTCTGAGTTCCTTACCTAATTGCTGTAAATGACAATGTGAATTATGTGGACAGAATGACAAGAAGGGGAAACTTATTACCCGCAGTTTAATAAATATCTCCACAGCTAGAATGGCGGTTGAAATATCGAAAGTCTTGGACATGAATTGGTAAGTAGCCACTACACTTCTCCCTCTCATAGGATGCCAGGAATCACTCTGGCCTGCACCAAAAGGCCATACAGATCATTAAATTTTGCTGCTTACCGGATGAATCCTACTTAGTCTTTTATATCTCAGAGCCAATAAATTTTGAATACAAGCTGGGTGCTTACACAAAAGCTAATCAAAATGAACAAGAACAACAACCCCCTAGCAACATGACAGGACTCAAAGGAAAGAAGGGGCTATTTCTGGGAGAGACAAGCATGAGAGGTCCTCTGGGGAGTACAGGACACAGATTGGCACTTAGAGATCAAGGCATGGTTGTTCACTCCAGAAAGAAGATTTGGACTGCATTTCACCCAGGAAGTAGGAGGCTGTGCGGAAGGGATAGGCGTTCCTGACAGTCTTGGAATCTTTAACATCATTGAAGGTAGAGGCTAAGACATCTTTTGTTTTTCTGATGGGACAGTCTTTTGTTTTCTCTTCTCAGTGCTGTGGGCGGATTGAATCTGGACACTTGCTCATTCTAGGCAAGACTTCTGCTAAGCACTAAGCTTGCAGCTCAGCTCTGGAAAAGTCTATTGAAAAAAGAAGAATTTAGCAGCAAGATTGCCCACTGAGCAGGTGTAGGGGCCAGATTCCTGAAATTTGCACTGGGAGTGGAATTCCAGTTCTAAGTTCATGGGACACAGATTGAACACTCCACCTGAGACCTATGCAGCCACAGGAGCCTTCAAAGAAACAGAGGCAAACCAAGCACTGAACGTCCAATCCATTGCCCAGGCCTAAAGGACAGACATGGACTTTGGGATGAACCATAAAAACTAAAGACATCCCCAAGGAATCAGAGGGATAAGAAGGAAGGGAAACCTGACTCTAGACTGGGCTCATTAGAGCAGAGGAGCCCGAGAAAAAAAATGCATAAAGGATTTTGGTTAAAATAACCCAAGTGATAAAACAAAGGATACAAGGAAGACCCCAATCTGAAGAAAGAATGGTAGATTAAAACATTAAATAAACCTTATCAGGGAAAATTATAGTCACTGAAACAAAGGCAAATGAGTTTAATAGCAGATCAGTAAACAGAGGTAGAGAGAACTGTAACTGCAAAGATGTATTTAAGGAAGACAACCAGAATGGAGCAGAGAGAAAAAATAATTAGAATATAAAATATATATTATATATACTTATAAATACAAGAAATATATACGTATATTTACATATATATTATATCCTCAACAAAAGGATCTATAATAGAGATAACAGGGAATATGTGCTAGGTGTATAGCAAAATTTTATAAATAGTCCAGAACTTAGAGATACCATGCCCTCGGATGACATAATATAGGACATGCAGGTTCAAACCTGAACACGACCAGCACCATGGCTTAAAAGAATGCTGAGAGTGATTTGTCGTCTGGACTTCTTTAGACTCACCCTTCCCCTCATCCCCAACCACGTCCATTCTTACAGCCTTCCTCTTCCTCCTCTTCTTTTTTCTCCTTCCCCCCTTCTCTACTAAAATTTGGGTGATGTAAACTCTGTCTTTTCATTTATTCTGGAGAATAACCATGGAATGATTTATTTTTCCATTTCTCACACTGCATATCCAATCCATCTGGATAGTTAGATGAGTCTCTTTAGAATATAGCCAGAATCTTACCAAGCCTACAAACCATTGTCATATCAATGTCTAGACTCTGAGAGCTCTACTCTGGGTGACTGCATTGCCTTCCATATGTGTGCATGTGCGTGCGTGCGTGCGTGTGTGTGTGTGTGTGTGTGTGTGTGTGTGTGTGTGTGGTGGTCAACATGGCAGTCCAGTAAACTTAAAAATTGAGTTAGGCAGAATTACATTTTTCCTGTAGAGGAAGGCTTTTGACAGCTATCCAGGGGCTTTGAACTCTTTCTCCCAGTATCTATGTAGTTCATGGAGTTCATTTTCAGTGTTGACAAGTCTTTACCCAACTGTCACCTTTTCAATGAAGCTTCCCTTTCTTCATGCTCTCAGTATTAGCAATTCCTTATACCTTCTTCTATTTTAGTTTGTAACATATACCGTTCTCCTTTGTACTACATAATTTATCATGGCCATTTGTTATTTGAGTTCCCCTGTGTGTTAAAGACTAGACAGGGTTTTTTGTTCAGTAGGGAGATTTTTAGCATTTAGTACACAGCCAACAGGCAATCAACTGAGCCAGAGATTGGAGAGAAGCTAAGTACATGCTCTGTGACCCGGGATAGAGAGAGCTTTCTCCTTTGTGTTTAGAATATTGCACTAGGAAAGCAAGTCTAAACTGTATACATAAAAAGTCATGTGATATCATTAGGAAAAATAACTGGGATTATTTGTTTTATATTCCTAAAGGAACAAATCAATTTCTCATTCTATAAAAGGAGACAATTTGTATATTAAAACCATTATTTTTTAAATTGGGTGCATTTTAAATCATCATCATTGTTGTCATTGTCATCACCATCATCATCATCACCATCATCATCATCATCACCATCATCATCATCATCACCATCATCATCACCATCATCATCATCATCATCATCATCATCATCACCATCATCATCACCATCATCACCATCATCATCATCATCACCATCATCATCATCATCACCATCATCATCATCCTTTTTTATTGATGGATTCCCTGCAGAATCACATAACAGCATCTTTAAGAACGCTCAGGTAGAACAGAAGATACCAGCACAAGGCAGATCATCTGCTATTTTCCCGTAGCTCAGTGTCTCTTTACTCAGGCAAGCACTTGTCTTTATATTCTGAAAGTATTATAGAAACCAGGGCAAAAGGAGTGAACACTGAGACTCGGACTTAAGTCACTGCTATGAAGAACACTAACTTCAATAAATTAATAAAATTAAACTACGACCACAAAAGGGTTCTTCTGGTGGAGTCGGTTGGCAGCTGTTAGCCTGGGGGTCCTGTAACTAATCACGTTTGCCATTCCCATGGTGGACACCCAGTTTCTTTGCTCCTCCAGCATATGTCTAGAGCAAAACCGGACTTATTCTGCTTAGTTCAGTTGACATGCCTGGGGAATCTAAAAGAGCTAAGGTCAAAAAATACAGAAATTAATAGATCGTGGGGGAAGGAGAAAATCAATTTTGCTGTGGGAGTGTAAGTTTCTTCTTTTACAATTTCGCCTGCCTTCCTCAGCTGCAGGTGCCCCTGGCTATACTGTAGTGACGAATGGTTAACCCTTGGTCTCTGCTCTTTCTTGAGGATCTTTATTTACACTTTGCTGGCCCATTCTGCTTAGAGGACGCAGCCTCAAACCTTTGGCAATATTCCCTGGGCAACCTGGCACCTTTTGAGAGAATGGACAGGCTGCGGTGAACTCGAGAGCGCCCTCAAGTGGCTCTTACCAGAAATAAGCTCCCTTTGCAGAGCTCTCTAGACCTGTTCAGCACTAAGACCACAACTGCATTTGAATGTAAAAACTCCACATAGGACAATAACCAAAACCGGCTATTTTTATGGAAAAAAAAAAGAGATTCTTTTCTTCAGTGCTTTAACTGTGGAGAACTGCTCAAGATTGTTTATTTGTTATTAAAATTAGCTTCGTTTGTGCCACGCCCCCTCATTTCCTCACGGCACGTATTAACCCATAGAAAATAAAGTTGTCTGCATGGCATAGTCTAAAAATGCAGGCTGAGGCAAACGAAATTCCTTTCTTTAGTGGAGGCATACAATGTCCACCCCCCAAACTGGGACAATGTACTACTTATGTTTTATATTGCACTGTGACTTCCAGCCCTTTCCAAAAGCCCCTTTCACAGAACTGATAGATTATTCTCCCTATTAAAGAGTCTTTTATTCTGGATGCCAGACCTGGCTCTCCCAGTTGAAATATTGCTTTAGCTGTTTTTTTTTTTTTCTCCTACCATGGTGGCATTTCACTGCTGAATAAAATTACAAATTGTATACCTGATTTTCCAGGGCACAGAAAAGTCTCAAAGAGCCTGAAATGGGCACAGAAAGAGATATGTTTGTTTGTTATTCTTAATAGACCCGGTGGGAACCCATGGACCCTTGCAAACTTCTATGCTGTATAGAAAAAAGAGCGTTATGCAGGAAGCACAAGTCACAGGCTTGTGCTGGCGACTAAACACATCTCTTTAGTGGCACACAGTGGACACACAGTAAACACGTCACAATAGCTGCCACTTATTGTTTTTGGTCATGAGTTCAATGTAATTTAGCCTTAACATGTTGCAGGGAGGGCTGCTTGTTTGTCCCGGCCGCCCGTCTAGCTTAGCCCAGAAATAACCACACAGAAACTGTATTAATTAAATCACTGCTTGGCCCATTGGCTTTAACTTCTTATTGGCTAATACTTACTTATTAGTTTAAGCCATTTCTATTAATCTGTATATCACCACAAGTTCGTGACCTACCAACAAAGTCTCAGAACATCTATCTCCGGTGGCAGGTCCATGGCGTCTCTCTCTCCCTTACTCCGCCTCTCTTCCTCCCAGCAATCAGTTCTGTCTTCCCCACCTCCCTAAGTTCTGCCCTATCAACTAGGCCAAGGCAGTTTCTTTATTCATTAACCAATGAAAGCAACACACAAAGAGAAGGACCTCCTACACCATTAACATCTTGAGTATTTTGCAAAGTAAGAATGCTCTCATTTTAAAACAAAAAAACAGAAGAAAAGTAAAGGTCCATTTGCCCAACTAATAAAGGAACTGGTTATTATTCAAATCCGGGTCTTTCTGTCTTCCTCCATTCCTCAAAACACCTGCTCTCTCATTTGGACCTCCCAAGTAGGGTTATACTATGACCCTCACCATATCCGCTGAAATCCAGGTGAACTATTACACTTTCATGGAATAGTATGGATGGGTTCATTACTTTTCTCACTGCCGTGTCGAGACACTTGACAAAACCAAATTAAAGAAGCAACAGTTGACTTGGCTCATAGCTCAAGGGTACAGTCTGTCATGACAGGAAAGGCAGAGGCATGAGACAGCTAATTAAATGGTGTCCCTAGTCAAGAAGCAGAGAGATGAACCCTTGTACCCAGCTTGCTGCTTCTTTTTGTTCAGCTCAGTGCTCCAGTTCATAGAATGGCACCTCTTTTCACTTACAGTGGGTATTAAGACTTCAATTAATCTAATCTAGAAGCTGACTCATAGGCATGCCCAGTTGTTTGCGTCTTAGGTGATGGCAATCCTGACAGGTGGGCAATCAATATTAACCATTGTACAACGTGCCCCAAGTTACTTTGTCTCCCTCTTCCATCTCACACCTGTACAATGAAGGCATCAGGTTATATGCCATCTTAGACAACTTCCAGCCATAACTATTCTGCTGTCTAAACTACAGATCCAGTTTTGTTTGCTGCAAACATTGTGGATAGCTAGCTAGCCTACTTCTGTATCAGCATCCACTTACTGACACGACCAGACCCAAGTCCTGTGGGCACTAGAGACTAACAGAGAGCGAGACAGTGTTATATGTGGTCCAGTGGCTATCCTCAGAGTACCGGCGACATAGGATGGGTTTGTAGCATCTCAGACATGACATGGAAAAAAGTCATAGGTCTCCCTACAAGTTCACTCAGAACCACATTTTTTTTTTTTTTTTTTGGTTTTTCGAGACAGGGTTTCTCTGTGGCTTTAGAGCCTGTCCTGGAACTAGCTCTTGTAGACCAGGCTGGTCTCTAACTCACAGAGATCCGCCTGCATCTGCCTCCCGAGTGCTGGGATTAAAGGCGTGCGCCACCACCACCCGGCCCAGAACCACATTTTAAGTAGAGTTTTGCTCTGTGGGCAGGCACCGAGACAGTGGAAGAGAGTCCTTCAAATATCCGTGGTGGACGAAGTGACTGTGGTCACTGAGAAATCAGGGTTAAGATTTAAGGTAACTCGTTCAAGTTCACAATCTCTTCACGCAATGCTTAGCCTTAGATCGGAAGAGCAGTGCTGTAATAATGAATTCCAGAGAGAGCCCAGCTTTAAGTAGACTGAGAACTCTAAAATCCTGACGGCCAGAGGGGTCCAACCCCCAACTTCAGAGTGCCTAGTGACACCAAGTGGGACCTCAAAGTTGACTCCTGGGATGGCTGCGGTGAAAATGCAGGTGTGCTACAGCTGTTTGGTGAAATCACCTCTGGGGATGGGGGTAGCTCTGTGGATAAAATGAAGCATGACAGAGGACCTGGGTTTGGATTTCCAGAAGACAGGTGAAAGCCAGATGGGCATGGCCGACACTTGACTCTCAGCATTGCGGTAGCAGGGCAAGGCGCCTGCCAGGAAGTTCACTGGTGAGATGTGCCGCCAGCATTGGCAATCCCCAGGTTCAGCTAGACATTCCCTCCGTAAATAAAGTGAAAAGTGATGGGAGTAGACGACACCTGGCTTCCACATGTGTGTATACACAGGTGCACACACATGTGAACATGTAGATAAACACACATCTATGTTCAAACAAAGCAAAACTACCTTCCAGCTTTTTATAGAAGTGGTACACAAAATATAAATAACTTATTGAGACTTGGGCCTCATCTCTACCATGTCTCATTATGTGTGGGCAAATCTGCTAAGATGCAGAACGCTCCTGGTCTCAAGCATCTTGGAGAGGCAATCCTCACCTCATACCAAGGCCAGTGTTTGCAAGTAGCAGCTCTAGAGCCAGAAATAGGAGAAGACAAGACAGAGGACCCCATGACCTGCTGCCCTTGAGTTCTGTATTTCCCCCTTGTTCTATCTACATCTTCAGTCTCCATGTTCTTTTCCTGCTCTTTGACCTCTGTCTCCACTGTCACCATTCTAAGCCAGTGTCATCCTGGATGTGCAGTTTCCCTTAGGAACAATGGCTTTGTAGACAGCAAGGCAATGTTGTAATACATGACATGGGTTATCCTAATCCCCTGTCCATATCCCATTCATGGTTCTCCAATGACTTAGGATAAACCAAACTCCTTGTCTTGTGCCACGAGGTCCTCTGGAGTCATAAATTCTACTAGATAAATTCTAGTAAAATCTAGGCCACCTTTCCTACCCATAGCTTTGGTGGTGGCCTGGTCTTTTTCTCTCCTCTGTGTGGTCCATGCTCTTCCCCACCAGGGAAGTTCTGCCTAGACCAACCTTTCAGTAGGGAACGCTTGTTTGCTCATTGAGACATTCTTCTTATCTTGCACGGTTTAAATTAGAAGACACCTGTTCCTAAAGGATTGCTTTCACAACCTTATCAGGTGCATTTTTCTTAGCTTTAACCTCTTTCCAACAGAAAACTGTTTGTTTAATTCATACTACTTACCGTCAATTTTCTTATTCATTACTATTTATTATTATTATTGTTATTGTTATTATTATTGTGTGTGTGCGTGCTATATGTCCACATATACATGAGGTAGCACTTGGATGGAGGTCAGAGAAGAACATCAGGAATATTCCCTTTTTATTCTTCACCTTATTTTAGAGATAAGGTCTCCTATGGACCTGAAGCTTGGTGTTTTAGCTACTCTGTCTGGCTCGGGAGTTCACAAGATCTGCCTTTCTTTGTTCCCTAGTTCTGGGGTTAGAGTTAAATGTGGCATGCGTGTCTTTTATGTGGTAGCTGGCAATTTGAATTCAAGCCCTCATGCCTTCACAACACTTAAAACCACTGACAAATCCCTCTATGCCCTATAATAATATTGTTATAATAAAATTACATACAATATAATAATAATAACAATTATTATTATTATGTTGTTGTTGTTGTTGTTGTTGCTGTTGTTGTTAGAGACAAAGTCTTTTGAATCCTCAAACTTACTATGTAGCTAAGGATAACCTTGAATTGCTGATCTTCCTGCATCCACTTCCAGAGTACTGAGAGAGCTTGCATACACAGCCATGCTTGTTTATGTGTGCTGAGGACTGAACTTAGAGCTTTTTTCATGTTAGCTAGAACTGTATTATATGAGTTGGGCTTGTAATTTTTATATTTTGCCTTTTAACCCCTGGACCCAGAACCTAGCATGGACACCTAGTGCTGGTTAGAATAGGTATGAACCCCATAGAGTCATGTATTTGACTGCTTGGCCCATAGGGAGTGGCACTATTAGGAAACGTGGTCATGTTCTTTTTGGAGGAAGTGTGTCACCGTGGAAGCTGCCTTTGAGGTCTTAGTAGCTCAAGTCTGGCTAATGTCACACACTTTTTCTTTCTGCTGTCTGTGGATCAAGATGTAGGACTCTCAGCTCCTTCTCCAGCACCATGTCTCCCTGCAAGCCACCACGCCCCACCATGATGATAATGAACTAAACCACCAAAACTGTAAGCCACCACCAATTAAATGTTTTCCTTTTTAAGAGTTGCCATTGTCATGGTGTTTCTTCACAGCAACAGAGACCCTAAAATAACCCCTATCCATTTGCATGGTCACTTCTGTGCTTTCCATAAGTGTTGACTCACAAATCACATCTTTGTTGAAGATTCTTCTGACTATGAGACTAAGCTAGGGCCACAGCTATTTGTTCCCACAATGCTGACGATCTCCGAGGTAGTGTTAATCACAGCCCACTCAGCATTGTGCATATTTATCTTTACTGCATTTGATAGGATTGTTAGTAGTGACAATGACCTAAACCTTTAGCACTCAAACTGTCACAACAGTATGAAACAGGACATGCTGAGCTTGGAATGGCCTATGTTTGAAGTCTTAGTACTCAAAAGGATGAAGCAGGGGCATTACTGGGAGACAGAACTCAGCCTGAACTATAGAGTGAGTTTTACATCAGCCTAAGCTGAAGAGTAAAGCCTTGTCTCAAAAGAAAGAGAAAAGAACCAGAAAGCAAAACCAGAAAATAGCTCATAAAAAGACTTGGTTATTGAGTGAGGGTATGCTAACAGGAAAACAGGTCAAGGATTCACAGATTTTTTTCAATGGATTAATTCACTAATTAAACTTTTATCAATTAATGACCTTGCCAATACCTTCATTTTCAGTTCTGCAAGACAGGACACAGCACTGAGTAACATTATTCATCCTCATGATAAATATCTTACGGATATTTATTGAGCATGTACTATGTGACAGAGTTACAAGTTGAAGGTATGAACAAGGAACTATCCTATGGAAGATTAGTTTATGAATATCTACACTGAAACACAAAGGATAAAGGACCCATAAGCAGCATAAAACAAATGCATTTTTAAGGGAGCGGTGGGTAGGCTTGGGAACAGGCTGTAAAGGAAGTGATGTTTGTCTCAGTTGAAGAGATGAAGGAAAGTTTCACAAGGCCTGACATAGTAAGGTGTTTTGGAAGAATATTTAAGGCCCAGTGCAGCTCAGGACAGCTCTGAGATGAACAGTAAGGCATGACTGGATGTACCACAAAACCTTGGCATAGGAAGTGATGGTTTTAGGCTCTTGGGTGTCCTGTGACAGGTCTGTGAACATGGGGCTGTACTCAACAAAGAGAGGCAGGTTTGGGTGGGTTTGGGTTGAAGGGAAGGAGGAACACGGCTGCTTCTGGAGACATACACAGCAACTGATCTTTGTATCTAGAGAAGGGGGTATATTAGATTTAAGAAACTTAATATTCAGGAATGTTGTACAAAGAGAATGTTTGAGCAAGATGCCAAACTAATGGATTATTGAGCAAGAAGGGAGGATTCTGACTAGGATGAGGTGATTGGGCTATAGCTCAGAGCTGGAGAGAGAGAGAGAGAGAGAGAGAGAGAGAGAGAGAGAGAAAGAGATGAAGTTAATATACAATAATACTAATGTCTATGAGGGACCATTGCTGGATGTGTTTTCCTGTATCATTTCATTGAACTTGCTCTGTGAAGCAGGCACCATGATTATCCTCATATTTACTGTTAGGAAATTGAAATGCTAGCGGTATGGTGGCTCTCTCAAGTGTCCCATGACTTTCTAAGTAAAACTTCTTAGGAGAAAGTGTGGAATAAAACAACATTCCCCCTCTAATTATCTATAATATGGAGAAATCATAGTATTTCTACTACTAATTCTTGGTCTATTAAATGACTCTAATAACTCTAGAAACTTCTTTCCTAGGAACGCTACCCCATTTTACAAGCCGTCATGAATGTTAGCAGCGACACAAAGATATGGCTTCTGTTACTGAGGAACTGCCTCTTGATTTGTACTTTATTTTGCATATCTTGAAAATCCCGGAAAGAGCAACCAGCAAAGGAATCCTGCCCGTGAAGTGACTGAGCGCCTTGCACATCCTGGTGTGGACATGGGATGCATGTACCATTCCAGAATCTTCCCGGACAATAGCAAAGCCGTTTTAAAGGTTTTTCAGGAAGAAATATGAACCCAAAGGTCTTTTGTGGTTAATCAAAACAGAATTTAAGCAAATTGAATTGATTTAATCGGGAGTTACACAAATGTGAAACACATGTTTTCAAGGAGTATTTTTTTAGAATCAACCTATCAATATTATTTCTGATATTTGCTTTTCTTTAGTTCTACAAAAATAAAATTAAAATCATCGTCTCTCATTTTGATGCCTTAACATTAAGATTATTACATCTTTTTTTTAAAAATAAAAACGTTCTTAATATAATACCACTGAGATCATGTGATCCTACCTTTGGAATGAGGAGGCATAAAAATAAAACCAGAAACAAAGAAACTTTATATAACCACTTCCCAATAAATCATTCTGAAATTTAAATTTGTAGAAAAAATCTTTTTCCCTAAACTTTGGCCCATCTTTTATTTACTGTGTTTTGTAGCGGACAAATCATTTATTTTTCCCATTCAACTGGCATCCATAACAATAATTTAAAACCAGCTAATAAACATTATGGTTTGTTAGAACTGCTACCGATTAAATCTTAAGTGTCTAATACGCACAAATATGAACAGAATGTAATTAGAGCTATTTAAAGAACCCATTTTTAACTTAGATTAACCATACTTTCCATTTGCTGAGGATAAACACTCATAAATGAAAGCCATTGCTGAGCAAGAAGCAATTACTTCAGTTTAAAATATTAATATGCACCGCCTTTTAAAGAGCCATGGAAAATCATTTATGTAGTGCACTGTACGGATTCGAGTCATACCCAAAAGGAAGAATGGGATTGCGTTCTGTGTCCTAATTGAGAAGCAATCAAGAGAGGGATGGCATGTCCTTCCCCTTTATGAGGCCCATTAAACTCTGCCTCAATGACTGCAGTTTCTAACACAATATTCCCATGTATGTTTAAGTGTGATTTAAAATTGCGTGCACACACGACCACAAGTGAAAGCAAGGGGAATTGTACTTTTGACAAAACACTCCATAAGCCCACTTGGAGACCTAAGCAGGCTGTATTTATAATTTAAACTGATAGTTAATTTGAGCACATATATTGATAAAGAGAGTCTGACAGAGAGGAAGGGAAAGCACTATGCATTATAACCAAACACCAACTGTATTGAGTGAGATGGAGTCACCGTTTCCACGGTATTTCTTGTGGTACTCTGGGCTGACTACAGCATCCTTAGGCTAGCATTATATTGAGTGTGGGTAAGCACACACACTCTGGGTTACTGCCATGAGTGATCCGTGGGTCAAGGCCAGCTACAATGGGCACCATTATGACAAAAGACTTCCAAGGCTCTGCAGAGGTTCTCAGAGCAGGGCTTTGTCTAGTTCCTCACAGTGACACCCACGCATGGAAGACGCTTGACAGATCTTTTAACCCTTGGTTTGCTTGAAATGGTCACAAGCTTTAGAAGCTGCTTAGATTATGTCCCTGTATATAGTATGATGCTGACTGAGGGTGTGGGCATTTTCAATGTCATTTTTAATGCCATAAAATGAAAGTTAATAGAACAGACAAGTCCTATTAGTAGCCCATGTCTGCCCATAGCTGGGAGCGAATGCAGATATTACTGTTTTATTCTTCCCAACCCAACTTCAACACAGATGAAGTCAGTAGACAATTCACAGTTATGAGCATATCTGCCTTGAAGTGCACATGACACTCAAGATGTTAAGACTGTATCTTTTGTTACCATTTAAAAAGTTATAATCAATTAATTTTATTCTGAATTGTAGAAAGTTCCACTTTCACTAAAGGTTATAGAGGTATAATAGCTTCAAGTGTTAGGATAAAAAAATAATCTTAGCAGGGTAATTTCATGACTGGCCTTAGGCAAAATTACCAAGCAAGGACACTCGTCTTTGAAACCAGCAGTTCTGTCCCCTGCTTCTCTACTGTCATGGAGGCTCCTTAGGGCCCCTTGAATTTCTGGACAGAGCTCCACCCATGAAAAGTGATCTCTTTCTTTCTTTCTTTCTTTCTTTCTTTCTTTCTTTCTTTCTTTCTTTCTTTCTTTCTTTCTTTCTTTCTTCCTTCCTTCCTTCCTTCCTTCCTTCCTTCCTTTCTTTCTTTTCTTTTTTGTAAGGTTTCCGAAGATTCCTCAACAGAGCCTTCTATTGTTATCCTTCTCCTCCTTAATCTTTTGTCCCTTCAACCCCAGACAGAAACTCATCTAAAAGTAAATGCAATGACAAGGACTTATTTGATATTTCATTAGTAGTAAAATCACAACACCAATGGCAAAGCAAAAGCCGACATTTACATTTATATAAGTGTTCTGGGTTAATTCCTGACCATGAATATTGTGGTAGAATTTTTTTTTTTTGCTTGAGAAATTTTTTTGTTTGATTTAGTAAGATTTGAATTTTAAAGGCTTTTCGAGATATACTGTGTAAGTGACTGCTTATTTTATAAAACATTCACAGCCAGTCACATGTCTTTCCTCATTAAGTAATAGGAGCAGGTTATGTGATTTTGATCTACTGCTTCATCTTGCCCAAACTGCTCCCTAAAAACTTCCAAAAAACACGAAAACAATGAAGTTTTCATAAAATACACCATATTTTCTAATTTTAGAAACCCATCAGTGTTAAATGTTTTTATTTTGCTACAACCCACTGATTTGAGCAACTTGAGAATTCTAAGAACAGGAAAGGTCATTACAGAATATTCTAATTACATCTATATCACCATCTTCAGCACTAGCCACCCGAGCAGGTAAGGGTTGTAAATGTTCCCTTACTGAATGCACTGTGGACCAAGACTATTTTGAAATGGACCTGATATTGCTGGCACCTCAGGGACTACGTTGTAGTCCATATCTTTATAAAATTTTATAACCCATTGACTAAAGAGCTTGAATTAGTTGACTCCATTGTTTGGCAAATGCTTGATAGCCAATAGATTTAATACATTGTTAATTATCCTAGTCTCCTTAAAATAGTATTTTCATTTTTATAACCAAGAATATTTAGAGGCTAATTAGAAATGCGGTAATGTGAATTGTAAATTATGTGTAATTACAATAAAACCAGTGAAGAATAACACACATTACTTATAAATTGTAACACTGTGATAAATTAAAGCAATTACAGGTAAACCAATAATGTTCTTTAATTAAGTAGTTATGAATGAGAATCTGTGCTTTGCATTCACAATAACCTATAAGGTTGAGGATTGCCTTTCTGGCTTTTGCAGAAATCGATTGCACTCTGCTGTGACACTCCTGCTAAGAATAACTCCTAAGTTCATTACTGTCATTACGCCATTATCATGTAAAAACACCCAGGATTGTTAAATGTAAAGTGTGCTGACAAGCAGTCAGCCATGGTGCTTAATATAATTATAATTATGTCACTATCACTTCGTATGCTTTTATGAATCTGAGAGAAAGTTCATATTTCCACAAGTCTTCAGTATTGGTTGCAAAGGCAGCGAAGAGCGTCTGTCGTAAGCTTACTGAAAATGCTATTGAACTTGACATTAACAAGGCTATTCAAACTCATAATTATCTGACTGCAGCCTGCCATCTATATGATTAGGGCAAGATTTATATGTTGCCAATCTGCTTATTATATTGCGTATTGTCACATTTTGTTATAGCTCTTGACATGTCCACTGATGCTACAGAGAGTGGAGCAGTGACCGATGGCCCACTCTTGCTCCCTGAGTGTTTTCTACTGGACATCATGTCGGGTTTGTGTGGGTGCGTTCAAACGAGTCACTGGAGAGGAAAGGAAAGTCAGTCCTTTGAACTGGTGAAGGAGAGGGGAGGAGCACATGATGAGGCTGCACTGAGCCAAGTTTAAATGACTGCAAGCTTGCCGGAATGAAGATATTTAAAAAACGAACATGGAAAAATTAAGGCGATTCTGATTCATCCAGGTATGCACGTGGTGCTAATCTACTTTAATGAATTGACAACTGGAATTTTCCAGAAAGAAGGGATGTTCAGATTAGTAACACAACATTGAAATACAATGTTTCAAATATTGAGAAGGAAACAGCTAATCAGTCATATATTACCAATAATGGATTTCATGTCTGAGTGTTGCTAAAGAAAATTTAGTTACTATGTTTATGTACCGTGTATGTGCCTGTTGCATTTGGAGGCAACAAGAGGGGGTTGTCTCCTCTGGAACTGGAGGTACAGTGGTTGAGAGCCACCATATGGGTGTCAGGAATGAGCTACAGTCCTCTGCAAAAGAAGTAAGTGTTCATAACTACTGGGCCATTGCTCCAAACCTAAGTCTGATATTCTATTCTTTATGTAATCCATTTTATGGATCTGGGGAAAAGACAGAACACCACAGGTCAAAGAAAATGACTATCCTTCAAAGCCTCCACAGGAACATACATGTTATTATGTTTGTTCCTTCTCCTCACGGTGAGCCCAGACTGATGCAATCCACAATGGGCTTGCATGTGGTTGAGGAGCAACAAGTATGAGTCTTTCACTTTTATAACAAGTAGTAAGAAAAGTCTTCCCAGAGGGAAGCATTACCTCCAGTTGATTTTATAAACACGACCCTGAGAAATGATCCCAGTAAAGATCAGTCAGGGATTTACATTCTTAAGAAACGGTGGCATACAGAACCCTCTAAGAGCTATGAAAAATAATCTTTCTCAGCTATCACTACAGATGGATTTAGGAGCTGTATCTACCAGACAGCGTGCATTCATCTTCAGTTTTTAAGTTCAAAACTCACTTTCAAGTACCAAGATTATCTCCACATATTCAAACATTCTGAAAATGAACAAACACATTCGAGAGAGAGCTATCCCTTGATAGACTCTTTTTGCGTTGGTCTGTGAAAGATGTGTTGCTCTCTCTCTCTCTCTCATACACACACACACACACACACACACACACACGCACACACACACACACGAAAGATGTTTCAGGTCCATCTGTCAATGTATGTGTGCACGTGCTCACACATGCACACACACACACACACACGTACACGCACATGCACACACACTCACTCACACCTTGTCCTCAGCTGGAAAACCAAGACAGAGGAGAAGGACGGCAACTTTGTGGTGTAGATGTTATTAAGTAAGAAACTTCTGATTGTGGATCAGTTCCCTAAACATTTCAGTGGGCTCCTCTGAGTGACAGAAACTGGAAATTGGTATTGGGCTGTGAGTATCAAGGCAGCATTAGGGTTTCATGTGTTTTGTTGCATCATGAAGGATAACAAAACCAGAAGAAATTGATGATGTATCTTATTAAAATGGTCTTTTCCACTTATTAGGGTTTCATGTGTTTTGTTGCAACATGAAGGATAACAAAACCAGAAGAAATCGATGATGTATCTTATTAAAATGGTCTTTTCCACTTAATTATTTACTTTATGATATACATACATTGCAAGCTTTTTGAGAAATAAAGGCCACTCTTCATACTGTATTTCTTTGATCAACCGGTTCCGGTCAATAACATGTATCCTCTTAAGACAGAGGTCTTGCATGAATAAGTGAGTAGAGTGCTAGACAGCCTAGGAGGAGGTGAAAAAGACAGAGGGAAGGCGATCTTGTTCTCTCTAACTGGCAATCTAGGAATCTAGAATATTTAGAATTAGTTATTTTGCTAATTAAAACTTTGGAAACACTTTAAAAACATCTTTGTTTCTTCTGGTTGTTACTTTGTAATATTTAAGCTTTTGACCGCTTGGATATTTTTATTGTATAAATGTGAGAGTCTTGTCTGCATGTACATGCATGTCCCAGAAAAGGCCAGAAAAGGACATTGAAACCCCTGGAACAGGAGCTACAGAGGGCTATGAACCATCATGTGGATGCTGGGAACTGAACCTGGGACCTTTGGAAGAGTAGCCATCTCTCCAGTCCATTGTTGTCTGGGATTTTAAGAAGGGGTCTTTCTATGCAGTCCAGGTTAACCTTCAACTCATGAGCAATCATACTGTTTCAACACAAATTAAGGCATAACAGGCACATACAGTATGCTTATCTAGTACACTTAATTTAATATGAAAATCACCCCAATAATAGAATTAATGAAAAATAATAACTAAATATTTGATTGTTAATTTTGCATTGTTGACTTAAATAATTGGAATCTGTGTAACAATGGGGTTTTAAGTTAAAATTGAAACCACCTGAAGTATAAGATCCTGAAAGAGTTAATTCATTCCATTCCTTCTGCGTGAGTTCAGGACAATTTTTACGATATGTTTACCTTCTATTTTGAGAGAGTCAGTTTTTAAGTAAATAGTGTCTTAACAGTTTGAATTGTTCCAACTGTTCTCTGAAAGTTGAAGAAAAGCTATTAAATATTTATTATTTTATATTGTGTTATTTACTGTTATGATGAATATGCAATTTATACTAGTGCTATTCAGAAAGCCACAAAATTATAATTCATGAGTAAAAAATTAAATGTAACAAATTTATTATTGGAAAAGATACTTCAAACCATGAGTAAACTGTATTGTCCAAGTGCTTTCATGAATGTCCATGGATTGTGAAAGATTTTAGAGAAAAAAACGGATGAAAGTGAGCAATGAATGACTAGCCTAGAAAAGCATTTCCAAGATAAAAAGAAAAACATATTGGCTAGAAGCCTGAGGCAAAGTGATGGAATACTGAGCCTGGATTAGTTCTGAGAATTCTTTCATTTTGGTGATGGAGGCCCTGGTCCAGGCTCTTTCTCCCTAGTCCTAACAAGGAGACTCCAAGAGGACATTTCAATTCTTAACATCTGTGCACCAAATAGAAGGACATCCAAGTTCGTAAAAGAAGCATGGCTACAGCTTAAATCACATATTGACCCTCACATACTAATAGTGAAAGACTTCAATACCATACTTTTGTAAGTAGACAGCCATCCCCCACCAAAAAAAAAAAAAAACTAAACAGAGAAATGCTGAAGCTAATTGATGTCATAAACCAACTGAACTCAACAGATATTTACAGAACATTTAACTCAAACACTAAAGAATATACACACCTTCTTCTCTGCACATTATGGACCTTTCTCTAAAATGGACCATATTCTCAGAAACAAAGCAAATTAAACATATAAAAGAAAACTGAAATAACGCCCTTTAACCTATCTGACTACCATGGATTAAAACCAGATAGCAGCAACAACAGAAAGCTAACTAATTCATGGAAACTAAACAATTCACTATTGAATCTAAATGCCTCAAGACAAAAATTAGGAAAGAAATGAAAGACTCTAGAATTGAATTAAAATGAGTATGTTTTATACTAAAAAATAAGGGATTTGAATGTGGTTCTAAGAGGCAAATTCATAGAACTAGAAAAGAAATTATCCTATAGAACTAGAAAAATAATTATCCTGACTGAGGTACCTCAGATCCAGAAAGACAAACGTAGGATTATTCACTCATATTTGATTATTAACTGTTAAGCCAATGATAACTGAGCTACAATCTGTGGAACCACAGAGGTTAGGTAAAGAGTTAGGGATAGGGTGGGGATAGATAAATCTTCCCAGAAAATAGAGATAAAATAAATAGTTATGGACGTGTGGGGTGGGAGAAACTGGAATGTGGTGATGTAGGATTTCCCTCTGTATGTATGCTGTGAATACCATTGGTTAATAAATAAACTGCTTTGAGCCTATAGCAGAGCAGGGCAGACTAAAGGTAGGCAGGGAAAACTAAACTGAATGCTGGGAGGGAGAAAGTGAAGTCAAGGAGAAGCCATGTAGTCCCGTTGAAGGCAGACAATGAAATTTTACCTGGAAAGTCACAGACTCGTGACAATACACAGATTAATAGAAATGGGTTCAATTAAGATGTAATAGTTAGCCAATAAGAAGCTAGAGATGATTTTATTAATACAGTTTCTGTGTGGTTATTCCGGGAGTCTGGGCAGCCAGGAAACAAACAAGCAGCCGCCTACAACAATGAGAGAAATCAAATGGGGAGGGAGATGGAAGAGGAGAATGAAAGAGTGGATATGAGGAGAGACAGATAAAATTAAGAATCATTTGAGGTGTAGTAAGGAAACCCAAAACAGCAGAAGCTTCCTAAAATATAGATATTTATGAAAATCTAAATGAAATCACCAAATAAAGAGGAGCCAGATCCCCAACTAGACATCTCTTGTCACCAAACAAGGCTTCCAGTAATGAGATTGGGTTATATATAATTGATTTGTTGGCCAAATGGGTCATGGAATCCCTAAACCACCAAGGCTGTTGCTGAGACTATAGGTTGCTCTCTATTAAGTGGTGGCAAAGCCCCATTGCTGAAGCCAGGACCTACACAACTCATTAAACATGGAGAAGGTGAGCTGGTGCTTACATAGATCCTTCATCTCTGTGTGCTAGCATCTGTGGTACAGGATGTTACTCCACTCATTACCTAAGGAGAAATGTAAAAATCAACTCAGCCACAAACCTTTCAATCTACAATGGTATCCTGCTTGTATGATATGTCACTACAATGGCGGCAGAAAGCTTACTGGAGTAACCAACCAATAAGTGGTTTAGTTTAAGGTCCACTCCAGGAGATGGAACCCATACTCAAAACTGACTAAGAGCCAGAGACTAGATAACCCGAAGAAAGGTAAAAATCAAATACTACTGTTCTAAAAAAAAAAAAAAAAGCAACAGTAAAATTATTTCCAATGATATTCTGTTATATTCATAGGCCAGTTCCTTGCTCAGCCATCATCAGTGAAGTTTCATCCTGAAGCAGATGGGAAAAAATAGTGCTTTCTAACCAGACAGTATGCATAGTGAGACTGAACCCCAGATAGGTGATTTGAGTTGTTTTTTTTATAATGTTAGGATGTTGCCATTAAACCCCTCCCCTCACAGTTCAGCTTAATTATGTATTGGTTTTTCTTCCTAAATACATATCTATCTCTCTGCCTCTCTTTGTATCTGCTTCTGTCTGTCTGTTTTTGTGTGTGTGTGTGTGTGTGCTTGTGCATGTGTGCGTGCATGCACCCATGCATGTGAGAGGACTAGCATTTGCGGAGGCCAGCAGAGAGTGTTGGGTCCTTTGGAGATGCAGAAAGATGTTTATGCTTTGAACCATCTCTCCAACACCCCTTCCTTGTATTTTTAACTTTAGTTCTTGCATCAAATCAGTTATCCCCAGGTCCGCAGTTCTAAGCCGACTTAGATTCTTTCTGTGTTAGATGTAAAAGCAATATCTATTAGCTACGTGATCCTTGCCTCCACAAAACTTAGAGGAGACAGAAACTGTGGGAGGCAGATATCTACAGAAGGATACTTGCAATTTTGTTGGAAAGGAAATTTTCCCATAAGAGTATGGGAAAGTGAACTAACATACCCCGGAGTATCCAAGAAATATGCTCTAGAGAAAGGGATACACAAAATGAGAGTTGTCAGGAAGAGAGAGAGACACCTTTAAGGGAAGAGGTGAATCACTTTCAGAAGAACAGAAGCAGCGAAGCCTCCGAGGAGGGCGGGATGAGAGCATCTTCTAAGGTCGAAACCTCAGCAGTCAATGTAAATCAGGTGATTGATGTCTGAGCCTCCTGATGGATTTCAGACTTCACTCTGACAGCAACAGGAAACCACAGAAGGATTTTAATTGAAGAATAAAGTTAGTAAGACAATCTGTGAAGTCACACTGGCTGCTCTGGAGTTCTCAAGCCCTAGTGGCTCCCTTTGGCTGACTAGGGACTGATTTGAGTAACATTGTAACCTGTAGCTCAAAGCTGTGTGTCTTCAACACTGTTTTAACAATAGCCTTCTCCTATGGGGCACACTGGAGAGTCTTGGCTTCTGCTTGTTGTGCCACTCACAGACGTTCATACTTCCTTCCTATTCCCCTCTGTCCTCTTCCTCCTCATCTCTTCTCTCTCACCCTTTCTTCTTCCACCTGTCCCCTTTCCTCTAATTTTTTCTTTTCATCTCATGTCCTACTCCCTTATCTCTGTTCCCTTTTCCTCCCTCTGCCTACTGTTTGGCATTTTCTTCCCTTCCTTCCTTCCTTCCTTCCTTCCTTCCTTCCTTCCTTCCTTCCTTCCTTCCTTCCTTCCTTCCTTCCTTCCTTCCTCTATTTTTCCCTCCCATTCTCTCTCTCTCTCTCTCTCTCTCTCTCTCTCTCTCTCTCTCTCTCTCTCTCTCTCTCTCTCTCTCTCTTCATCCATTTCGCTGATAGAAGACCTAGTCTACACTCTGACTTTACTGTATGTCTCAATTGCATTATTAACTTTGTAACAATTATTGTGGTTTGTTTTATTTTGCATTACTCATATTTATCTTTATTTTACATCGTGACAGAGTGGTTTCTTTGTATCTGATCTAAAATCAAGTAGCTCCTTAAGAACTATTTCTGATTCTTCTTCTCTCTGTGATGACTACCAGTAGTGAATGATGAATATCTGTAAAATACATGAATGGTCATCCTGAACTTCGGATAAATTTCTGAAAACATTCACGAGGCTGCTGCAAATTCTAAAACGTAACAGTGAACTTCACTCTTTCTCTTTTATAGTCTCACGTGATAAAAGCAGCAGGACAAAAATGTGTTGTGGTAACTAACATCTGTGGAATAATGTGTTGTGGTAACTAACATCTGTGGAATAATGGTTTGGATTGCCTTTCCACTCAGAGTTAGTGTAGGTCACTCTAATGCTGACTTCAAACCCTCTAAAATGACTCAAATTCCTGACATTTTATCAGCTTTAAAGGTATTTTTAGAAATAATGTCTATTTTTATTTTATTTGCATTGGCATTTTTTTTTCTGCATGTGTGTCTGTGTGAGGGTGCCAGATCTCGGAGTTACAGACAGGTGGGTGCTGTCACGTGGGTGCTGGGACTTGAATTCAGGTCCTCTGGAAGCGCAGTCAGTGCTCTTAACCACTGAGCAATCTCCCCAGCCATCTCCCCAGCTCCCTTGATATTTTATTATAGGTTCTATAATAAGGATGCTTGACATATGGAGATGTGTGTTAATAGGAACCCATTTGGTTCCTGTTTTCACCATTGTTTTATACTGCTTCCTGAAAAAAAAAAACCAAAATCAAAACAAACAAACAAAAATCAAAACAAAACAAAACAAAAAAACTCATTCTACAGATCCAATTCAATGGGTTATAGATGAAAAAAATTATTGCAGTACTTAAAAATCACCATGAGCCAGGAAGTGGAGGCACTGCCTTTAATCCCAGCTCTCGGGTGGCAGCGGTGGGTGAATCTCTGTGAGCTTGAGGCCAGTCTGGTCTACAGAGCGAGTTCCAGGACAGGCTCCAAAGTTACACAGAGAAATCCTGTCTCAAAATCTGAGCCCCCCACCACAAAATCACAATTTTTATTGAATAAGTTCTAATGGCTTGATCACCTTGTTGTATGGCCCCTACTTGTTTGCTTCACAGTGCTAGGCTCCCCCAGTTTGGATACAATATCCTTAGCATAAGATCCTGAAATACAGTGAGGTACAAAGATTGTGTGATGGCTTGAGTCTTATTGAGAAGCCTTATTCGTGGCGGGCTGAAAGTATTTGCCGCATGTCTGATAATTTATCTAATCTAATTGATTTCTATGCCACTGATATTTGTATGTTATCTGTGTATTTTAATATACATAATTATTGAGACATTAGAAAGTCTTTTCTGCCAATTTTAATGGCTCATTACCTGCTATGGCATGTTACATCCTGGTTTATATAAGAACAGCTGTGACTAATATATTCCTGTAAATCATCCCTGTTCATTTTCATAAGGATATTAGACTCAGCAAATATGTGTCGTGTGGATTTTTATGCACCAGCCTCTGAACATCACAAAAACTTCCCAGAGCCAGAGATAACTGCACTGAATCAGCTGTTCCCAAGTTCACTTTTAACCAGTGCTCAAATTAGATATCTATGAGTTCCCCTTAGAGTCCAATCCCATGCTGCCAGCTGCTCCAGATGCGAGGAACTTTTATAGCCTTCAAACACATTTTATCTGTCGTCATTTTCATCAACAGGAATATCTTTCCTTTTATTCGCGCTCATAGAACCTGGTAAAGAAGGAAAGAGAGAAGCTTGGCTTTATTGTAACTCCAAAGAGGTCAGGCTGTGGGGAGAAAAATGCCCAGCGTGGCTCTCTTTGCATCTCTTTCTATGTCATCTTCAAAGGCTTATCAACAACCACTTTAATCCGGTCATTGAAGATGCCTGATTTTCCAAACGACCTTTCCTTTGGAATTCTTTGGAAGTGTAGCCTGAGATCACATAGAAGACCAGAAGAAGGCAGGGAAATATGAGCTCCCATTTGTCTCTGCTCTCCATATATTTTAAAATTCATATAATAGACAATGATTTTTGAATGGGTTAAATATCTAAATGGTTATAAAGAAACATTTCAACATTATGAATAAATTACTTATGGACCTTTAGAGACTAATCTTAGAACCACAAGATACTCCAAAAAAATTCTTTTTTACCAAGACATAAGTAAAAGGAGATTCATTGAGGCAGAGTTCATAACAGCTAATAACTGGTAATAACTAAGTATGTTATTAAAAGGCTGCTAGTGTGTGAATTATGGAAAACCACAATAAGCAACAGTTTACCATGGCCTCTTAAGAGACACGCTGTGTGCACAGCCTGTGCAGAAACAAATAAAAAAGTAAGGTTGCAAAAGGCTGGGCAGATGGCTCAGTTGATAGAGCACCTGCCGTGCGAGCTTCAGAGCCTGCTTTCCATGACCAAACTGGTCGTCTGTGGTGGCAGCCCATGTGCCTGCACATACCTGTGCACACATGCCTGCAAACATGCATATATGATTGCATACACACGTAGCACAGACATGAGCATGTACAAAAAACTAAAAGTGTAGAATTCGTCTGCAGTGTGAATCCATTTGTTTGAATTCAGTCAACGAATGGATTAATGTGGTTTGCAGAGTCAACAGAAAATAACGCATGTTCCCCTATGCACATAAGTATAACACACCTTGTTCTACAGATCAAATCTGTACTCTATTTGATGGTTACAAGCGTGGCCTCCGAGGAGGGTTTGGTGAACTCATCTTCTCCGGGTCACGCATATAACAATGATAACCTAATTCATCACCCATACTGTGCTACACAATATTTTACATTAAACTGAAAAATTAAACTTTTTGTGAACACCATAAATTGCATATTATAATACCATGTACCGGATGAATAAACACATTTGCATAATGACAGGTTTAATTTTGTTTACTCTGTTAGTATCTATTCTTGAAAACTAGGCCCCGAATTTCTCTATTTATGCTCCTAAATCCAGAATAGTCTAAAATGTCATTTTTATTATTCCTTATATTGGAGTGCTGAAAATTAAAAGCATTCATCAGAAAATTGCTGTCTTCAAAATGTATTGCCCAATATTGAATGTAAATATTAAATTTAAATATTTTACAATTAAATTATAATTTAATTTATAATTGTAGGAACAGCGTAGTGGGGTTATGTGGGTGGACAGTTCTGCTTTCTGGCAGAGATATGCTTGCTAACATCACTTTAAGAGCTGCAAACCCAAAGTCTTCAGGACAAGGGAACAGAAAAGTGACTGCAAAGAAACTATCATTTCTCAACACTTTAGGCCATTGCGTAATTACTGGAAACTGTGTAAAAATGTCGCCATACTAAATTTTCTAAGCTTTTCCTGTGTACTCAGTAAAATGAAAAACAACTTGAGTTTTAGAATAATCTCTATAAATAAGCACAAAGAAAGGGACGAAGAATATGAATGCAATACCTGCACTCTCAGGTACGAAATATAAATGCACAACAGATTGTCTTAAAAACAGACTCTGCGAGGCATAATTATGCCTTAGTCCTAAACATTAGTTAAAATAAAATAAAAACGTGAAAGCACATCGAGAGACTTAATAGTACAGTTAAAAACCTTCTATGCAGAATTTTGATTTATATAAATTTTGCATACGCTGGAAGCTTTAATTTGTAATTAAGGACTTGCTTTCATGTTCGATGTCTTTGGTTTATTCAGACAGGGTCTCAAACAGCCCAGGCTGCCTTGAATTCTCCATGCAAAGGAAAATGACTGCAAGCTCCCTACCCTCTTCCCTCTACCCACGAGCACTGTGATGACGGGACAGGGCTACTCTGCTTAGTGTACAACTATGTCTTTAATGCGCAGTACACTGCACGCTCGGCACACTCACTATCTGAGTGTGCAACTATGTCCTTAATGTATAGCACACTCCATCACTACACTATTTTATCTGAACCCTCAAACACGAGCTTTCCAGTACAATCAATGCATTCTGCCTCTTTCAGGGTCTGCTCAAATCTTACTTGCGATTTATGCCTGCAAGTCTCCAGATACAAATGATCCCTCTGGAACTGCATGGGGCTACACGATGCCATATGACATTCATACTGCCTTCTTTTAGCTTTGCCTTTTTTCCTGAAGAGGATTCTCTGAGTTCTCTCTTGCTTTAACATCATCTCCATGCCTTCTCTTCCCAGGTCTCAGCGCTATTATCTGGCACAAGACTCTGGCCGGAATTTGCAATCAGGGTTCTTCGGGCTGATAAAAACTATGTGTCACGGATGACAGATAGACCTCATACTGTCACCGGTGCTGAGTAGCAGCTGGCAGATGCAAAACCTTTGCTAGGTGTCACCTAAACATCTGTATTTCTAGATTCAAATGAAGGAGTAGAAAATTTGGTAGCTCTGGCAAACTATGCCTTTCCTGGACACAACAGGCTAAGGACAAGTGGTGATTCCCCACAGCTGGCACGGTGCTCTAACTTCCTCTACAGTACTACCTCACTGCCATTATCAAAGGAAACCTCATTAAACCACAAAAGAGGCATAGACATTTGCATTCAGACTTCTGTGCGAGGCCAGCTGACAATGCAAGCAAGACAGAAGACACTGGATGTTTCCTGGCCTGTATTTCCCCTTTCCTATGGCTTTGCATTGACATGCAAAATGGAATAACACAAGGTCTGTGTAGCTTTGGGGATATTTCGTTTGAGTTCTAACAAATAAAGATTGCCTGAAGATCACAGAAGCAGAGTGGTCGGTCACTAAAGTTCTTACCTCTACCAATGCTCAGACCAAAGGGGTGATCCTGTTCTCAGACTGTGTCCTCAGACTGTAGTGAGGGGAGCAGCGGGCTGCATTCCTGCCACCCAGCTCCCACACGGCTAGCTTTACACCCGAAATAACAACACACAAACTGTATTCATTTAAAAACTGCCTGGCCCATTAGTTTCAGCCTCTTATTAGCTAATTCTCACATCTTGCTTTAACCCATATTTAGTAATATGTGTAGCACCACAAGGTGGTGGCTTACCCGGAAAGATTCAGCATGTCTGACCTGGTGGCTGGCTTCATGGCGACTGCCTGAGGCATCTGTCTCACTGCCTTCTTCCCGGCATTCTGTTCTGTCTTCCCCGCCTACCTATGTTCTGACCTATCAGGTCAAGCCGTTTTCTTTATTAATTAACCAATAGATAGAAGACCCTCTCACATCATCAGACTGTGTCATCAAACTGACTGCATCCACTGACTGACAGCTTCAGACTCCTGCCTTAGACTGCAATGTGGTCCTGTCTCCTCCTGCCTTATGTTCCCCTGTGTGCCCAGCCACATCGCTCTTGTCTCCACCTCCCTGGTGCTGGGATTAAAGGCTTGGGATCCCAAGTGCTGGGACCACCTTTGTGTGAGCTCTGTTTCTCTTTTAGACTGGATCAAACTCAAAGAGCCCAGGATGTCCTTAAACTAACAGAGATCCATTTGCCTCTGACTCCTGAGTCTGGGGATTAAAGGTGTGTGTGCTGGCCTCTAGGGGTTCAGCTGTGCACTCTGATCTTCAGGTAAGTTTTATTTGTTAGATTACATACAAAATATCACCCCATTGTAGTTCCGTTCTTTTTTTGCTGTTTTGCATTGGTTCAGCTCATACTCCCATTTCTCATTTCCAAAGCACAAGTCATCCTAGGCAGTTTGCTTTTGAATATTAAGTAAGGTAAAAAAAAAATCCTTGTTTGACAGGAGTTAACATCTCACACAGGATCTTCTCAGGGTTTGTATTTGTTCAGATGCTTGGAACCCATGAATGAATACCATGTATCATTGGTCTACCACTTGCTAAATGTGTACAATGTATCTGACACTCCTCTGGTCAATTCATATCTATGTGAAGTATAGATATAAGTAAAGATAATATAGATACACGTACAGATATAAATATATAAGCGAAGCATGCCTACCCCTGCTCTAATATTCATCTATATGGATAGGATACTAAATGAACACTAAAAATCAAATACAGTCATGGGCTATGGGATTTTGACCAATGATAGACTACGTACACAGCTGCGATCCCATTCTTTTATCTCACCTAGTGATTTCGCAACTATTTTATTTGGTCTGGGTACACAGCACACCTGCCTTCACAATGATGAAGCGACGTAATGACACATTCCACAGACCATATCCCACTCCTTTACCGATGCGTGGTTGTGTATAACGCTGGAATTTTCCCAGGTTACAAGATCTACATTGTTCCGAAAGACTGTGAAGAAGAGGTTGCCGAGTTGCAGGGAACAAAGGCAGGAAGCAGAAAACCCTGGCACGTGGTCCCCGAGGTCAGGTGAGGGAGGTGGTGATGAGGACTAAATGTGGTACTCGCGGAGGGCGTGCGCTGGTCAGATAATGGACATCTTAAAGAGGACCAGCTTTGATGGCTGAAATGCAACGGAAGCAAGAGAAAAGAACGTGTGATTACTCTCACGGTTTGCCCATGAAACTGATCAGATAGTGGTAAACTAACCACCAGGTGTTGGAACCTTGGAAGAGTACCGAGATTGTAGCAGGAGGGCAGGGAAATGAGAGTTAACTTTTCGACTTAATAAACTTTAACTGCCCAAAGAACACACACACATCATAACTTATGTATAAAAAGTTTAGCAGAGAGGTTGAGACTAAATAATTGACCTATAAATAAGGAGTTTAAGGCCATGCAATTGGCTTGGGATCATCAGGACTTCAGTGGAAAACAATAAGAAGAGGCAAGAAGATTGAGGATTTAACCTTGGTTACAAAATATCAAGTGGCCACACCTAGCATAAGGATCATCAAAGGAAATCAGGATTGTCCAGAACACCAGGGGAAACCAGAGAGGTGGTCTCCATGCCAAAGATTAGCTTCATCTTTTGATATGTGGGAGAGGAAACTCATTTACCACACGTTGTAAGCTTTTACAGCACCAGTGTTTTAGGTATGGAAGGACCTTGGCAATAATATTTTTGCAAGTCTTGCACTTTATAGAAATAAAGAATGAGCCACAGAGAACTTAATGACCCAATGTCATCGTAATTGGTTTTAGTTGATGATGGATGATATATTCTGTTGGAAAGATGACAGGCTGGATCGGAGTGTGCCTCCCATCAGGCAGTTGGAACTGTTACCTGTCATTCCTATCTCTGAGCAGGAAAAGAAGGGACTGGGAACACTCATGGGCATTACTTCTGAACCTTGATATACCAAGGCAAGCTACTCTGTATTTTGATGTACAGAGGATACAATTTTACACACTAGCCAGCTGCTAACTGGGAGGCAAGTGCTCTATTCATTACTCACACTTTTAATAATTGGTGGATGATGTGAGCAATATTTAACAAGGATGTTATGTATACAAGATTATGTAGTTGGATCTTTTTTCGAAACAAGAAATCAATATATCCTAAAGCAATGTGGTGGTTGATTGCTTTTGGCTTTTTTTTCTATGATTGAATGGAACTCAGGGCTTCATAAATGATAGGTAAATGTTCTACCCATCAGCCACACCTCCATTCCCAATGTGTTTCTTCACAGAGCTCCGCGGTATATTGTACCATTAGTATAAGGTTTGGTATCCCGTTAATATTTGTTGAGCAAGCAAGTGAAAGCCTATCTGCTGGTCCTTACTAGGAAATCATCAATAGGATCAAGTATCCACATTGCAAGGATATAAGGATTTTCTTCTAAATGTCAAATTAAGGATTTATATTCATGCAAAAGATTCAGAGTTGAACACCTATTGTAAAACTAAGAATTCCACTTTTAAGTAATGTCCATCCCATCATACAAGACCTTGTAGAAATCCCTTTCTGTTCTCTCATAGCATATACCAAAAGTTTCTAAATGTGTGCTTATATAACAAGAGGGAATAGTCATGATGGAAATTTGGGGACATGTCATAAGTTTCTTTTCCATGGCTGTACTAAAAACACAAACTTTTTTGAGTTATGACAGATAAACCCTTCTCTTTTATACAGGGGCGATGCATTCAAAAGCAAAGCTATAAAATCTATAATTCTAGCCTGAAGATCAAGCAAAAATCTTTATAAATTAAAACATCTGGGAGGTTAAAAATAAAGGAGAGTATAGATTATATACATATAGGCATGTATGTATGTGTAGACACACATATTTACCTCTTTATTAAAAACATGTGCTTACAGAACTTTGGGCCGGATCATAAGTTTTATCTGTCATTGTACGGCTTTAGTTTGATTAAAACTAGTCAGTCCTGGTGTGTGGTTTGTTTTGTTACATATTCTTATCTAGAAGTGGAAATTCCCCTCAGGGAACATGAAAAATAACTGCTATAATGCTTCTTGTACAGCTTAGAGAGGGTGTGACGGGGATAAAAATCGATAGGAACCTAAAAATTCACTATATAATAATAATAATCAGATATAATTGATATAATTGGTACTTGGGGCTTGCATTTTATAGTTTAATTCAGAACTTTACACCAAACAAGTTCCCAGAGTGGGAAAATACCGTGACAGAATCCTAGGATTTTTAATATAGCGGGCAGCTGGGACGAGTGTGAAAGAGTGTGCTGACGTGAGGGATGTGTGCAGAGGGCCTTCAGCTGCAAGTGGTTTGGGTAAATATCTGCAAATATTATAGAACACATACCATGGGAGAAAATATTGCATGCTGCTAGACTCCTGCCATGGAATGAGTAAATTCCATGGGGGGGGGGGGGATCTCTACTGTAATTTTCCCAGATAGCGTAAGAAGTTCACCTAAAGAAAAGATCTTTGCTAACATTGATTTCTTTTTCTTTAATTTGGGACATCCAAAAATTGAATTTAGCCTCAATACTGGATCATATTCTGGGTGGCCTTCAGGGGAAAGAAGAAATGGTTTTACTTCTGTTTTTCTTGGTGACAAAGGAAATATCAAACTTCATGCACGACCTGCACTAAGTACAGTAGATCGGGTCACAACACAAATCAACTCTCCACAACACTTCAGCCCAGAAGATATACTCACTGCTCTATTATTTTGATCGCTGTTGAAGACAGGGTCTTAAATTTTTGTCCATGGAGATAGAATGGAAATACCTACATATCTGTTCTCATCCACACCTGTGCATCCTCTCACCACTACAGAGTTCTTTATAGAACTCTTGGGATTTTAAAAGGAAAACTGTTGCGAAATTCCTGATATCTGTTGGTATCACCGGGAAGATGAGCCACAAGTCAGTATCCTTAGTTTACAAACTCAATTGTATGTCCACAGGAGATTCACTGCCTAGGTAACCTGGTTAGGTAGCATATTGAGTCAATACTCATGCATACCAGACAAACGGCTATTCAGAAGCCAACTGTCAGCCATTTTGAAAACTTCTGAGAGTCAAAAGACTAAATGTTGAATAGATAGATGTTCAGAGCGGACCTTGAGCAAAAAGAAGGACATTTTACCTTTACCATCCTATACAGAGAGGTAGGTAAACGGAAGACTGACAGCTCATACTTCCCCCAATGGTTCATCAAGTTTACCAAGCAATGGCTTATAGAAACGATCTACTTGATAGATGGTGTAAATGCTAACCATGGTGCTGCTTTGAGGGACTCAGATATATTTAATTTCTTCTTTATTCCTTCATACTGCTTGCTCTACAGAGATTGTGTGTGTGTGTGTGTGTGTGTGTGAGTGTTTCCGTGTCAGTGAAAGGAAGCTTTATTGTGCTCTGAAACAAGAGCTCTTTAACTAGAGAAATGAGAAGTCACTGATGTCTTAAGAGAAGGGAAGTATCTGAAATACAATAAAAATGGTTGCTGTTCAGTTGCCTTAGATAAAGTGACGGCAGCGAGTTGTGTGTACACACATGCACGTGCACAAAAGCCAGGCAGAAACTAGATGCACATCCGGTGAGGTGATTTGCCACTTGAGAGGGAAGAAGGAATCTAGCAATATCTAGATGTGATCCCTTTGTCCCCAGGGACATGGCTCTCCAGGGGAAAGGAAGCAAGCACTTCTCTCCTGTGGTGAAATCACAGCCAAGGACCGAAGCTGATCCTTTGTTCCACTTCCCTTTGAGTGCTTTACGTGGAGAAGAGGCCCAATTAATGCTCACAGAATTGAATGTATTGAATTGCACCAAAGGAAAAAGGGGACTCGTGGGACTGAGAGCCGTCAAGAGCATATTGCAAGAAGGTCCGGTGCAAAGAGAGAATGGAGTTTTAAATCTCTGGATTTGTCTGTGGGGACCTGGAGATGTATGTATCTGGAATGGGAAACAAACAACAAACAAACATATTGGAACTGCTGAGCATGTCGTATTGTCAACGGCACTCCTCAGAGCATTGATAGACAGTATGTGAAAGAATATATGAATTTAGAACTACCAGCACGCTAAACTTGGAGCTGAATTTTGTTTGGTTTTCTTTAGATTTTTTTTTTTTTACAAACTTTTGAATGATGCAAATCAGGCAGACTAATAGAAGATAACTGTCCCCCATTGGTTATGGCTCCAAGTGAAAAGATCATTCATTAAACTTGAAATTTAAGGTTTTTTTTGGTTTTGAATGTGAATCAATATAAGAATTTTTTGTCACTTGGAAAATTTTTTTAAATGTTTTTATGACTCGATTAAGAATTAAGGTCTTCCTCAAAATTTGAGGGTAAACTCAAATTTGGGTAATGATTGTGTATGAAAATTTTTAATACAGAAATGAGTATTTTCATAAACTTATCAATGTATGAAAGCATCTCAGTGCTAAATTAATCACAGTAATAAATGTTACAACTAATACAAAATGAAATGTGAAATTTTCCTAAAAGCAAGAATGAATCTAGTAGGAAAAAGAAATGATATTTGATTTCCAATAATTAAATATTCAGGGTGGTTGATTTGCTTTTGTCAGGAATCCACATTTTTAAAAATTTAATGAAATTAAATGAAAATAAAAATGAAACAAAAATGGTTTAAAAAACATTTAATTTCATTCTGTGTGTACATTGAACCAAATAGCCTTATTTCTATGGCTCTCCAAGGCTGTAGCAGTTAACTTAAATGCTACTTCTCTTTCACAGATTATATGAAAGTCAGACAGTACCATAAAGCTATGTTTATCAGAGACTACCCTTTCCCATTTTCTCTTGTCAATGAAATCAGTTTTCATGAAGTGGATAATGGTGATTTGGCCTTAGCAGCCAATGGTAGATGTTAAACGTCTAAGAGCCTCGCACCATCAACTGCATCCATAGACTGACTTGCTGCTGAACCATATATAGCTCCTAGGATGCTCTAATATAGCATCTATTTTTGGAGAGTGTTTTGATAATAAACAGGTGCATAAAGGAAAAGCAAGTCCTTTCCTCCTTTTTGTGATGAGAGCAGATTGATTTACTGATGGAAAAGTTCAAAGCAGAAGAAAAAAAGAAGGGGGAAATGAATAAATGTCATGATTGGGACGATGCCTAAAGCCTCATGAAGTAGATGCCAGGGGTCGGTCTTTGAAGGTTACACCTGACTCATAGTTCCTGCATCGCTCTCTGCTCCCTGGTCCACCGCGATGTGAGCAGCTTCTACCGCACGCTTCTACCACCAGGAACCAAGCTGCTCCACTAGTCCCCCCCTCCCCCTGCCATGGAGCACAGAATCCATCTGAGAAGGTTTCCAGACACGTCCTTTCTTCCTTAAACCATTTCTGCCCTGCATCATGGTCACAGCTGCCCACAAGTGACTAACAATAGGGGTTGTGAGGAATATGAAGAGCCGTACAAGGTAGGTAAAAGGCATAGGAATTCCCAAAAGATTTCTAGGAAATATGTCTTGTCCAGTATGAAGACTTACTGTGGTTTTCTGGTAGGGGAGACTAAAATTTGGAACCCGTCCTACAACATGCCCGTACCCAAGTCTTACCACCTGGGCAGAGTCCTCTGAGCTCCATTAGAATGTACAGAGGATAAAGGGATGCAGCTCCCAGGCTAGTAAAGGACGGGGAAGTTACTGTCTGGAGAGAACTGTATTGCAGAAAACCTAACCTAGCTATCATGGCAACAACATCACCAACAGCAAAAGGGAGCCCTAAGCCGTAAGCCCTTGTCCTCATCTCTCTCAAAATACATCCTTGCATTTCATGAACTGTAAAGACACGGCCCTCCCTTTATACTTTGTCCAGCTCTTTATGCTTTGTGTGTGTACAGTGAACATGGTTCTTGGTCCCAGAGCCCTTTAATATTGTCCCATCTGACTTTGAAATGCATCTTGGGAAAGTTTGAGCTGGCGTATTCCAAGATGAAAAGCAGAAGCTAACTTTTAAGTATCAGGAACAGTAGAGTGTTTTTGAGACCGTTGTGCTCAACTTCGGCAAAACTTTTCAGTTCTTCGACATCTTTGTGTGACATATCAGAATGATGAATTTTAATTTTAAAAGGGATCATGATGGGCTTATTCAACACTTTCATTTTATAGGCAATGAAATGGAGGTCTAGAGGGATTAAGTGACTCGCCTAAGGTCATTTTCATAAAAATGAAAAAAAAAGTTGAACTAATTCTTTAGCTTTTAGATTGGAAGGAATAAAAAGTCTATTTCTTTCTTCACTTCTTAACACATCACTCCCCCTCCCACCGAGCTCAAGGCTAGCTCTCTTCTAGGGATGTCTATGTTCCCTTCATGTAGAACTTGACAGTCAGTAGAGAGAGTGGCCATCAAAAGGTACTCTTTTAAAACTTAATGCTTAACCTAGTAGGGGTGATAGTAAAGAAAACAGTGTATGTGGTGTGAGGAGCCAGAAACTGAGTCTGCAAATTAAAATAACTCTTTTCTATTAAGCAACCCACAACGACGAAAAAGAAATTTGGGTGTGTGAGAGAGGTGTTTTCCAATGAGACCCAGAGGAATGGAGGTGGACCTAGAAAAGGTGGGGAGGACACACACACACACACACACATGCACATATGCAAGCATGTACACACATGCACACATGCACACACACATACACACACATGTTTGATCATGACTCTAAGAATGCAGCTCAGGGATGGAATATTTACGTGCTACATGTGATTCCGAGAACCAAAAAGAGAGAAAGAGAAAATGAGAGAGAAGGGTGCACAGTCGGGTGGGGAGGGGATGGCTTGTGAGTTGTTTAGTCAGTGGGTGAGACCTTATCTTTGTATATGACTGTGTGCTAAATAAATTTTGTTAAATGATAGTTAACAGGAGTTAGATAATTTAGATTCCTGACTATTCTGTTTAGAGCATGACCTAATCCCTGAAAGATGTTTAAATTTATACAAATAGTATATTTTGAGCAAAATACAGATTTTGTTTAGGATCTTTCTAAAAGAAAAAACTGACAATGGATGTGCTCTTATAAAATGAAACCACACTGTCTCCACTGATAGGAATGAAATCTAACGCAGTTAATAAACACTTATTAATGTAGCATGATAACTTATTAAGCGCAGAACACTGCTTATTAGAAGGAAATGAATGCATCTTCAGGAGTTACATTACAGGTGAAGCTGCTAAGAGTCCTACACAATATTCTTGATAAACAAACAGCTCCTGTGGACTGACTTGCTAAAGGAGACATCAATTGAAACAAGTGATTAAAGTTGACAATAGAATTGTACAAATGACCCTAATTAATGAATTTTCTAATCCCTTTCATGTTTATGGCCATTAGTCCTTAACACACCATGTGAATGAATATGCACGTCTTGCCACCGGTGACACCCTTAACGGGATGCAAATGATGTCCAGGGACCTATTCTGTGACATCTGTCAGTTGACATCATTCTATCTTAAACTGGAGAAGGTCTAATTCTCCCCCAACACCCTAACAACCCCCTCCCTTTTTCACTGCCACCGACTTGGAGATCGCTCACCTAGAAAAATCTCCAGTCAGATGCCAGATAAAATTATCCATTTTACAAGGCATCAAATCTTCTGCAGCTTTGGATTAAGGGTTCTGACCTAAAAAAAAAAAAAAAAAAAAAAAAAAAAAAAAAAAAACAACCCTGCTACTTCCAAACACCCCTCCTCTTTGTAAACACAGTAAACCGATGGCGATTTTGCTCATGCTCCCTGACAGGAGCAAGATAATGTCACTCTTCAAATAAGTTCTTATTGGTTGCTTTTTGATGGATTTATCAGCTGCCAGCAAATACTGGATTATTATTTTGGTGAAACCAGCCATGGCAGGCCTAGAGATAGGAATACCTCCGTGTGGAGTCTGTGCGTTGCAGGTAGGTCTCCATGGCCACAAATCTGAAGGAATTAGAACTACATCAATGCTTTCATCTGTCCCGGTTCTTAGAGATTTAGGGCACAAAGTGCTTGCTATCTTATAGCATAATGACCAAAGCATCTACGGGTTTAGCTTAAAAGGTGTTATTGCTATCTCATTAGTAAACTGCTAACAGTGTTTCTGACTCGTATTCCACTCACTAATTAATACCAATTCCTTATCATGAAACTTTAAAATTCAGTACCATTGGTACTTTCTTCACAAAGAATAAAATGATCTTTCCCTGTTACCTGGAAGATGACTCTCTTTTCTTAGTAAGTTCTCAGGAATGTGGAGCACCTGAAGCCACCGGAGCCTTTCTCTTCTTTATTCAAAATCTGATGTCTTTATGCCTGATGCTTGCTTGTTGGCATTTATATTGGGCGTTTAAAAGGTTTTGCTGGGCTGGCAAAATGGCTTCAGATGGTAAAGACACTTGCTGTCCAAAATGACAATCTGAGTTCAGTCCTCAAACAAACAAATGTTGGGAGAAGACCTACTTCTGCAATTTGACCTTCATACATGCATTGTGCGTGACGCATACACTCCTGCACAGGTGTGTGCCCCCCCCCACCTATCTGTATCACCCACAGTGACTAAATGCATTTAAAATATGTTTGCTACAGTTTTCGTACTCTTCAACATGCTGTATTCAAAGTTGGGTTGGGGGAAATTATAATTATAAAGTAGTTCAGAAGTTGTAGAGAAAAGTGTTGAGAGCTGGGTGACATTGCTTTGTGTTGCTAAACCTTTTAGATTATACCTATGCTATCTTCTCTTGATCAGAATTTATAAAACATAGAACAAAGGAAACATAGAGACAAATTCAAATATTAGCCGGATCCCTTATCTCATAGTCACCAGAGCATGCCACTTGTGATAAGTAATTAATTAAAGCCCAAATATGGCAGAATTCTATTCTATGAAGGTGATGAAACAGAAGCAAAAATTGGTGGGATCGCTGATACTTATTTGGAATCTACAGACTCTCAAGAGGTCCTGGGGGAATGGGGGTAGAGTGAGGGAGAGGCAGATAATGCTTACCTTCACATTTTAACAAATGTGTCTTGTCTGCACAACTACATTTACTTGTCTGTACAGTAATTCATTAGCTGTATTACTGCAAGCGTATTACTATCATATCAGATTATTATGTAGATTTTAATGTAAAATATATGCTCTATTCAGTACTATTTCATAGGTGTGCAGTTTTTTTTGTGTGGGTGGAACAATATGAAAGGAGTCCAGAGTACGGCTTAATAAGCAGGATCACACTTGTTCTACACATCTGCTTAGAGTCACATAGAAGGTAAACATTCATTCTTACATCCATAGAACATCTTACTTTATCATTGAGATTCTTTTTTGTTCAGTCTCTTTCATTTAATCATGCTTCAATGTATTTATAATAAATGAGAATACATATAAACCTTCCAGAACATCCTGGGAATACTGAATCATATTAATGACACTCTTAATGTCATTTATTTGACATGGGATCTGATTATGCCATTAAAGATCTTGTTCCTCTGATACTCACACAGGGATCAGAACTAACTGAATTGGGGAGACATCCCAGAAACTAGGAATAGTTATTTTTAAATTCAATGGCAGAATTCACACATTTAAATGGTACCATTCACAGTTTCTCCTCTTCAGGAATGTTAAATCTTGTTTGATAAGAAATTCATACATCCTCTGTAAATTAGAAAACAATTTGGAAGCAGTCTATAACATTTGAAGACTGTCGCAGACTGTATGTGTCATTCTGAGTCAATTCAAAACCAGGAGAAAAATCACCCTGGGCTGGTGTTAGCTGAGGCATATCTCTGTATAGGGTAAAAGTTGGGGTCAGTGTTCAAGATGTGTAAGATGGTCAGTACAGAGTAAAGAGAGAAGAAAGGAGGAGCCGGGGCAAAGGTGAATGAGAATGTGTCAGGAAGTAAAACTGACCAGGAGAGCTGATGAGAGGTAAAAAGGTAGAGAGGTATGATTCTAGCCTTATAAATTGACAGTAGTAGATTCTTTAAAAAGATCCACTACCACGCTAGCCCCTGGAAGCTGGCTAAGTGTTCAGAACCAGGCATGAATTCCCTCCTGTTGAGTGAATGGTAAGTCCAATTAGACAGCTGTTAGTTGCCACCGACATGTGAGTACCACTTACTGCATCTTTATGCATATCTTGCCCCTCTGGTAATTGTGGTTCGTAGGTGTTACACCTGGATAGGACTGTTTAATTGCTTCTCCCCCTTGGCAGCCTGTATAGAGTTTGCTGAAACCTGGAGGCTAGACTACAGGAAAGAGGCTTCTAGGTCAGATCCTACTCCAAGTAGCCAAGTCCTGTGTTCCAGGTACGAGGTGTCTTCAGCAATAAGGGGACACCCTCATTTCCCGAGAGGCAACCAAGGGCTATATTGATAATCTCTATTGTTTTAGAAGTCAACTGGACTATTCCAACCAATCATTTGAAAGGAAGTTTCTTGTGTCTGTACTGGGTTTTTGTTAGTATATGGTTTTTGTGGGGAACATTGTCAGCCAAAGGGATTTTTTAAATATATTCGTTTAAGTATTGTGTACAATTTTAGGTTAATATAAAATAATGTCATTCATTGCTAGACCAGCAAAATTCCTTAACATAGTCTTCTACCTACATATAAGTGTAACTACCACCCCTCGTCAAAGAAGCCATCTCAGGAAAGCAACACAGAAAACCATCCCGGACAGGACACAATTCAGAGATCATATATTAGGGCAGGCCAGCTACAACAGATACACCTACATCACAACTCCTGTATCTATGGCTCAGGGAACACTGTGGAAGGAAGGGGAAACAGATTAAAAAGCCAAAATACCAGGAAGTCAGCTTTAAATCAATCTTTCTTAGAAATGGCTGTGTAAACAAGACCAAAACAGTGGCAATACCAATGGTCGTGCTAATACAGAAGGGGAAAAATTTCAATGGGCCCCACCCTTAGACAAAGAAATGATAGGCATTCTTGGATTTCTTGGAGGGATGAGCCCCCTCGTTGGTTGTCCAGTACAGGGTGGACAGCTCTGAGACCATATACTTACCACTAACAAAACAGTCTTAGGAAGATTTTATATATAATATATATATATTATATATATTTATAAAATGTGTGTATGTATGTTATATATAATTATAAATATATTTATTTATATTCATGGTGTGTGCATATGTGTGTGTGTAACAATGCTAAGCAAAGAAAAAGATGCTACCAACAGACTGGGAGAAATGGAGGATTCCTAGGAGGCTCTGCAGGTAGGAAATGGGTGAGGGACAGTGATATTATTCTATTTTAATTAAAAAACTTATCAAAAAATACCTCTTTTAAAACATAATCAGTGGCCTGGGAAGACAAAACGGCAAAGAGTTCTAGGCAGAAGAATAATGGAAGAATCATAAAATGGGTTCCATTCACACAGGCCTTAGTGCTGACCCAGAATTTTAAATTTATCCTGACATTCATAAAGAAGGTGATAAAGATCCTTAACAAAGGGAAGATGTGGCAATGTGACGTAAAGTCGTCATGAAATAGAAAGGTGACTTGTAAGAAGCAGGTGGTCAACTATCGAAAATAAGTTGATGAGGGTGAGGAATAAGATGACAGAAGGGGAAAGACACCATGACCAGTATCATGATCTAATGCTTGGTGGCTATGGGGAGCGAGGAAGAGAGGGAAAGAGGAAGAGAAGGGAGGGAGAGGTGAGAGGAGCGGGAGGGGGAGAGGGAGATAGAACTCTATGCAAAGTAACCTGGAATGTAGTTCAGTGGTAGAGCATTTCCCTCGCATCCTCAAGGCTCTCTGGGTTTGAGTCATTGAGAGCATCTCTCAAGACATTTTAGAGTCTATTTAAAATGTATAAAAATTCATCACAGGCTTGCTGTTTAGGGGAACAGGCAAACGGCTAATGAAATTAGGAAGGGTCTTAGCTCAATTGGCATTGGTATAACCAAGTGCAAAGATTGGGTAATATAAAATAAATGGAAACCCGTGAGAGTGTTCTGGTGGCTGGCCCATCTAAGACCATGTGATATTACATACTGAAAGTGCTTCATGCTCCCAAGATGGCACCGTGAGTGCACAGAAACTCGGGAAGTCAGCATTCACCGTGTCATGGTGTCTTGTGCGAAGAGCATCAGGCCCGTTGAGCTCTTATTGGCAACCCCTGAGCTTAGGAAGGGTTACAGGCACAGGGCAGGAGACAAGGACGTCGTCGTTCATCCACCAATGCAACTGAGTCTGACTTCACAAACTTGACCCCATGCTTGTCCATAAACAGTTGCAAATAAATTCAGTTTCCGGATTTTAAAATAAAGTAATGCATGAATAATGGGAGAAGATGCTAACACCGACGGCAAGAACAGATCAGCACTCTGAAAGTCTTTACAAAGAAAGTGGCAAGTAGTAACTCCAGAGATTCTATGTGGAGAGAACTGGGGGGGCGGGAAATAAGTGACATAAAGCAGTAGGAAGAAATGTGGCTGGAAGGGTAAGGAAGGGCAGGCTCAAAGCCAGTGACCAAGAGAGAAGCAGGATGCTGAAGCAGTAAAGATGGAGGAGCTCAGTTTTAGCCGAATCTCAAATTTAGGGTCCTATATTTGCTCTGCAGGGATCATAATAAATGAATTAGACTGAAAGTGTTTATTGGGGAGGGGATTATTTTCGGCAAAATTTATTCAGCTAAGGCGGTGAGATTTCCATGTCTTTAAAGGCATTATCCTCCTATGAGGGAATGAGTCGCTGGCTCACTTCTGTTTGTTTCTTCCTGGAATTTAGCAGTTCGGTTGAACTAATTTAAGTTTTTGAGCCCATGAACAGCTGCAACTTTGTATTTAAATTTCATCTGCCGTCTGTCCTACTTAATGTTCCAGTAACAATCCATCTTACTTTCAAGCCTGACAATTTCACGAGGGTATTGACCACCCACAGAGAGTGTGCCTTCAAAAAGGAAAGCCCTTTAGGAGCCCTGTTGAGTGGAGCAAAATGCTGAGACTGGAGTCAATACTGTTAGGAGGGAGACTGGGCTGAGAGTGCAGTGACTCAGAAGAATTAGTTCCATTATTTTTTTTTTTCTGATGCTCCAGGAAAGCAATAGCATCCAGGAAAACAATAGAATTCAGGGCAGTTTGATGGTCATTGGGATGGGAGGCGCTGTAGCTAAGCACCCGCCCCTTCCCGCAGGAACAGCAGTTAAACACCTGGCAATGGAAATGCCACCAGCCTTGAGGGACTGAATATTTTCCAGGTAAGTGTGAGTTCCTTTGTATGAGAATAACAGACAAGGCTGTATTCTACCTGGGTTATAAGAATTCTAATAATAGCGTGGGGCACATTTCAGTCTGACACATTAGAGTGAGCGTCACAAGCTTAATAATCTGATATGCAAAATAAGAAATCCACAATGAATATTGACATTTAGAAACCTTTTAATAGTAGTAAAAATACTGCATATTAGCCCAAGACTCTAATAGCTCTGTTTCCCTAATTTTTGACACTTAGCGACTTTGCATAGAAGTAGTCTGAAAAAAATCTGATTGCTATTCAGAGATATTTCAGAATCGGGACAGTGCTCCTTCACGTTAAGTCTGTCTCTGAAGTGACCCATATCTGGCCATCAGGTAACCTGTATCAGGTAGGACCACATGTTCACATTCAACCCCAGCATGCACCCTCTGGGCTGATAACTATAATGTGACAATTCTGATAATTAAACCACCTAAAGTCAGTGGCTGGTGTCTTGCATTAATTCAAAACAGCTTAAGGTGAAATAGCTCAGTATTCAATTACCGCAGACATGGCTATATACGCTCTCAACCATGTTGGCGGGGCCGTGTCCGGGTACACTAAATGCGATACCTGGCAAAAACTGTAATTTACATAAATATTGGGGGCACTTGATGGGTTGCAATCTACCCACGAGTTTCTCTGACGAAGCTCCTTGATTAGCAAAGCTGAGTAGGTCAAAAGATGACATTTTCCAATCAACCAAACATTCACAGAAAATTATATTTTCCTATATCATTCATTAAGAGTCAGTGGAATTCAGATTGTTGGGCTCATAAAGAAAAATTCCAATTAATTACAATAATGAAGAATAAAAAAATAAAAGCAGATTACCTTTATACCAGGGTATAATTGTAACGTTTATATGCATAGGTTTCATGAGCAGTAAAAGATGTTGACGATTTCACCATTCTTCCTAACATGTTTCCAGAAGGAAGGAGAGAGAGAGAGAGAGAGAGAGAGAGAGAGAGAGAGAGAGAGAGAGAGACTACAATGCAAAACACAATTCCAATGGTTACAGTTTTATGCCATTTTTGTTTTTCAAAACCGGAGAAGTCAGGAAGAATACGGACCTTAGGGAAACTTTTCTAATTATTGCCCATTCAATTAAGTTGTTCCTAAATTTTCTCCATTCGCATTACTGCAGTAATTAAGTAGGAATGACTGAAACCAGAAAAATGCCTTCAAATCTATATTCTACCTAATATCTCATGATGATTTTGTGTGTCTACTTAAGTGGTTTTGAGATGCCCAGAGAGATGAGCAAGCATTACGTCGCTGATGGTGCTTTGGGCAGAGACTATCATGTGTGTTAGTCTAAGAAAGAAAGACTTCCTCTTGTCAGTATATGTGTGTGAGGACCTGGATGTAACAAGAAGCATGGAGTTGTTGAAATGTCCCATGGTTGAATTTGGCCAACAATCTCTTCCTGCTTTTAGATGTTGTTGCTCCTGGAATTTAGACCACAGCATCTATACAACCCTCCAACTTAGACAGGATTTATCACTACTTCCCTGGTTTTCCAGTCTTCAGATGACAAACTGTGGGATCCCAGGCCTCCACAATCTGAAGAGTCAGTTTCTGTAATACGTCCTTATACTATCCACGCACATTCTGGAAAATCTGGAATACTACAGAGGATGGTCCAAATCTGACTTGAATTTATGTTTTTCATGAACTATGTAAGAATTTGTGGACAAGCTTTTATCAGTGAGCATCTGATAACTGCCCATCTCAAATTGGATAATTTTTTTTTAAACATCAGAGTCTCACTATGTGCTATAGGAAATCCTACAGCCAGTAGTTACCTGCCCACTGCGGCGTGGCCTCTTAAACTATTTATGCAGATGTAAAGCATGCCTCCCCCCTCTTTTCCAGCTGCGGGATTTGGTTTTTGTTCTCTGTTCCAGCAGAGGATTCTGATTTGTGAGTCTACCCTTAAATAAATAACTGTCTATTATTCTCAATTCTGAGCTAGTGTGGGATTTCTTTTAAGCATCCTTCTTCAACTATGCAGCCTGACTGGCCTAGAAATCCTTATGTAGGCTAGGCTGGCTTCAGACTTACAGAGATTCACTTGTTTCCGTCCCTCAGGTGCTGAAATTAAGACATATGACAGCTACCATGACTAATAGCCAGTTGTATTCTTTCATATGCCATTTGGTATTACACACACACACACACACACACACACATACACACACACACACACACACACACCTCTACCTCATAGACCACTTGTTAATTCTTTGCTGCCTTTCAGTAATAGGAGTATGGTTGACACTTTAAAAGAGAGTGACTTGAATTCAAGACTTTTGTTCATATTGCTTTGCATTGTTTCAATTTTGAGACCGCATCATAAAAAAATCAAGAGTATATAAAATTATATAACGTATCTGGAAGCCCGAGAGATAAATTAGACAGCATGCAGGACATTGATCTTGAGTGAGATGCACTGGGTGTGGAGTTTTGTAATAGAGAAGGCTGGAAAGGTGTGTTTGTCAATAGAAAGGTGCGTTTGTCAATAGAAAGGCCCTATGCACTTGGAATGCGCAGGTGCCATTTTGGCCTAAGTTGGGGGCCTTTGCCTCAGTGTAGACTGTCAAGGACACAGAAACAAATGAAGAATGAAGAGAAGAACGATGAGAAAAGAGGACGTATGTAGAAAGGACAGTTCTGTATCCACGTAGATTAGAAGGCGACACGGATCTAAATGAAGGAAAATTGAAGGTGATCCCTCGTCAAATAACAGATTTTATAATCGTTATCGTTATGCCTAGGTCAAGAACATAGTAAGTTAGCTGTATGAATGAGCCTGACTTGAGTATTTCAAACTTTCTCTGGCTGTAAAATATCTTTTGTGCCTATAGAACTCACAAATACATGTGATGATTGCCATCGATGTTAGGTTCTCATTTCATTTCCTTTAATAATACTTTTATATGCAAAACACATTGTAGGTTTCCTTATGATATCGTCTTTCCTCATTTTGCCCTCCTTCCCTCTCTCCCTCCCTTATTTTTGGTTCTGGGGCTAGAACCCAGAGCCTTGTACAATCTAGATGAGTGCTCTTCTTTTGTGCTATCTCCAGCCCCCACTCCCACAGTTTCATAAGAATATACCATTGTGTTGGGACTTCCCAGCCAGCAACTCAATCAGCCTGGTGTCCAGAATGGCAGGCTGTTTTCATGGTGCTCATTATGACTGAGCCATTGGTTTGGTGCTTAGGGTAAACAAGGTGAGCAAACCGGAAAACTTTTAAGAGTGTGCTGTGTGAGAATTCATGAAATAAAACAGAAAAGTATTTCAAGTATTTGCTGGGCTTTTATGAGCCAAATTTCTTCCAGGCGGTTATTTTTTGTAGCTTCCAGATTTTATTTATGTTGGCTCAATGGAGAACTTTCCTCATGGTAAAGGACATTCAAGCAGGTGTCAGGCACTAGGAATAATGTCAGATATTAATTACCCAATTTAGAAATATCACTGAATTAAACTGAATTAAAACTGATCATTAACTAAAGTTTATTAGTAAGGTATAATATCAAAATTAAGCTGGTAACAATGTAAGATTTTTAAATCATATTTTTGATTACTTTAAGGTTTAATTTGAATATGAAATGAAGGCATGCAATGCAAAAAGAAAAATACAAGAGACTTTCCTAAAAATGTGGTCATAGATTGCTGAATGTTTTTACATGTCCACAATGTACTTCTTTATTACTTATTTTCCATTAAATGTATAGAGTACGTGTAAATTATTAAGCGTCAACAGTGTATAAAATATAGAGTAATCCAAAAGTCCGTCTTTCTGTGTGTGTGATGCATGTGTATGTACTTGTTTAGGTGCATGCATATGTTTATCGATGCATACTTATGTGTGGTTATTAAGTGTTATCATTGTATAAGATAGAATTCAGAAAATAATTAAAAGTCAGCTTTTGTGTATGTCTCTATGTGTGTGCATATTTGGGTGTATATATGTATGCATATATTTGTGCATATTTAGTTGTGCATGTATTTATATGTATGCACATATGTGCATGTGTACCAGAGGTCATTAGTGAGTATCATTCTCAGTTACTCTCTACTATGTGTTTTAGGACAGTGTCTCCCTCTACCCTGAGCTCATTGTATTTAGAAGAATGGCACTTTTCACTTTAGAGTTCTGTTAGTATTTTGACAATATAAAGGAGAAAAAAATACCCCAAGACTTGGAAAGTGTGTGTGTGTGTGTGTGTGTGTGTGTGTGTGTGTATGGTGTTTGTGTACGTGCATGCATGTATCCCATACATATGGAGTGGCACATTCTTTTCATCTTAAAATTCTGTTCACATGCTACAACATGAAAGTTTGACCCTGTGTTATATAGATGTTTTCATTCTGGCGAGAGCAGAGAGGCTCAGCAACTCAACTACCCAAACCACCAATGCCCTGTAAGTAAGCCATCTTCTATTTTCCCATAAATAATTCCAGGAAACTTAGTGAATAAATACGGATTTAGATGAATAGGCTTCTTTCGTCTGATACTATCCTTGCCATCTGATATGAATAGCAGTGGATTCCCAGGAACATTCACACAATACCCTGGTAACATTATGTCGGGTGAAATAAGCCAATGTCAAAGGATGAACATCATTTAAAAAGAGTGAAGGGATAAGGGCCATGGATGAAGGAGATATGACCAAATATGTTTGCTCAAAAATCATGACTTATTCTGTGTAATTAGTACAAATGAACAAAAGGACACATATTATTTGACTTACTTTTTTTTGTTTGTTTGAGACAAGGTCTCTCTGTATAGCAGCTCATGCTATCCTGGAACTAGCTGTTGTAGAACAGGCTGGCCTCAAACTCACAGAGATTCGCCTATCTCTGCCTTTCAAGTGCTGGGATTGAAGGCGTGTGCCACCACCTATTTGATTTACTTTTATGTGATATGTATAATACAGAAAATGTCAAGGCTGAAAGTAAGTTGTAATTTATTAGAGGTAAAGACAGTAGGAATGGGCACATATTCTTTGATGGGAACAGTTTCTTTTTGAAATGGTGAAAAAGTTCTGAAAAAAAGTGATATACAATATTATGAACATATACCACTGAAACTGAATTAAAGATAAATCTTATGCCATATATAACTAACATGTTGGAGAAGCTTAAAAAATTAAGAAAACTAAAAAGAAGACCCTTAGTTCAATTTAAATTGTTTCTCTATTCTAAAGAAGTCTACGTGAACTGCGGTAATGAACCGGCTGACTTTTAAGCAACGTTCCCTACAGCAACCGACTGCTAGAAAAGCCTATCAGGATGCAATGAAAACATGATAAATTCATGCAGAATTGTAAATACCAAGATTGGCTCCACATGGTTTTGTCTGGAGAACGCAACTATTTAACTTGTTTATCAAAATGTGTTATTTCCCCCAAGGAATCCTGTGCTTTCTGCTGCTAGCTTTTAATGAGGACCTTGGTACTGAACATGTTTCCATGTCTTTCCCGTGGCTGCTTGCGAGCTCCAGTGAAATGTGATGCTCAGCTTAAGACTCAGCTTACGACGGGCATGTTTACATCCTTCTTGTCCCTGGTGTTAATCTCCTTTTGCTATGTGAGTTTGCATCACTGTAGGATTTTTTTTTATTACATATTACTTTCTATTCCCAGTGAAAAGATTTGAACTGTAAATGAATAACAGTACAGAAACAGTTGTCAGTGACCGTGGCATTTGAAATGATGAGTGCGCTCATTAGGTTTGATGAACACATCTAATAAGGATGATCTAGATGAATCCATTAAATGTTCTTTAACTCAACTAAATATACATGCATACAAAAGCATGTATATGTATAGACACAGGTATTTTTTTAAAAAAATATATTTTGTATTGATTACTAGGTCTCAGTTTGACCAGCCTACAAATTAACAAGATAAACAGGCTCCTTTTAACCCACTACTTAAAATAGTACAGAGACGATTAGTTATCTTACTTTCAATGGATAAATTATTTAAGCAAAGAGAATTATTTGCAATAACGTATAACATTCAATAAGGACATTCAATAAGGATCTTACAAATTCAGAATGAAGACAAAACCCAAGCCATTAATTTGAGTGGGGATGGACTTTGCAGGAATATAGAGTTTTAAAAGCCCTAAAAGTATACTAGCAAAATACTGATGAGTAATATCCAAGATTGGGCCTCGGTTAACTTGAACTTAGTGGTTCATTTGAAATAACCCAATACCTTATTGGTTTGTTTGTTTTTTAAAATATACTACCATTAAAAGCTAGTTCTAATGACTTTAAGTCATTACTTCTATATTTAGGACTACAGTTATATCTCCCGTTTTCAGTTCTCAGTGTTGGAGTAGGTGAGTGGATTGTGGAGATATCGCCGAAGCCTTTTCCAGTATCTGGAAATATAAAATTTTAGAAATGCAGATCTTAAGAAATAATTGGTTTTAATGTGCTGTTTCTACAAATGAGGTCTTTGATGCTAAATGTCCAAGGTAATATAATCAGCGAGTGGCAGAGTTAGGGTCATAACTCAGGTCAGTGGTCTTAGTTTTGCTATCCAAGAAGGACTACGATGCAATTTAAAAGGGGTACACGCTGTATAAACTTCTACCCTGAAACTCAAGGAGTGGCCAGTCTGGCAGACTACACTCTCTTTTGGAATACTTAAATAGAACTTACAAGAATGGGGAGATAGCTCATTCCTTTCCTTTCTCATTTAGTGTGCCTTCACTCCAGAAGCCCTAGAGTACACAATGTGATGAGGAACAAATGCAATGAATGAATTCCCAGCTCCCATGTAGGGGAATAATTAATCCATTTGCCTCTCGTTTCAATTCTGTCACTCCCTTAAAATTTATTAATAGAATTGAACAGATGCCTTTTACAAAAGGGGTTTTTATAATGATGTCAGAGCCTAGAGAGCCTGGGTACTGTGGCAGAATTCTATAGGAAAACAGGGAGGCCCGTGGAAGTCCTTGGAAACATATGCTCTTTTATCTAAAACCTTGAACCTCCAAAATTAAGTAAGTTAAAAATTACACCGGGGTGTTTTCAGCCCACAGTTTCTGACTTTGAGCTTTCTGCATATTTTACTTTCATTCAGAAGTGTATGAAAAAAAAATCCCAGAAGTTACATGAATGTGAGGGGTAATGTAAACGATAATCATTCTAATTGGAAAGGATGCATGTCAAAAGCCTGAAACTAAAAATTAGGTTAATTATATAGTCGAGCTGCTCAGTAAAGGATGAGTACATTAATCATTTAGCTGAAGTGTTACTGTTTCCATAATCACTCCACTTGACTGCCAGGGTTAGACACCCAGGGAACTGAAGGGTTAACATCTGGCCTGACAGGGTTTAGACCTTGTGTCTGCGTGGCTCTTTAAGTCTCCAAGACACACACTCATGACACTCACATGTCTTTGGCTTGTCATGGTTTTAATGCATACCAACTATGCTAACAGGAGTAATGCAATGGAAATCAATGGGGAGAGGAGAGAGAGGGAGACAGAGAAAGACAGAGAGAGACAGACACAGAGAGAGACAGAGACACAGAAAAGAATTGATTTCTAGATCAAGATGTACAATGTTTCAAGACCTCAGATAAGGCTTCATGGCCAGTCAACACTACCTCTCCCTGTCTGGTTCCAAACAGTACCCCCTACTGCCCTGGAAAAATATATTTCTTCACATTTATCTTTGATTATTCTATTTAAACCTGACTTCCTTAAATTCTTTTATTTCACCATTTACCTTCTCTTTCTGAATCATTTCCATAGACTTAGCTATCCGTTCTTGGCTTTAGGTTTGAAAAACCAAAAAGAAGTAAAGGTATTAACCATGCTATCTATACATGGTTTACCCTCATATCCCGTACCACACCCCAAATACTCCTTTATCAAGGTTGCAAGAGAATATTTCTCCCTGGGATTGTGGAGGGGAATTAGTGTTGACCTGTTCCTAAATGAGAATATGGAGTAAGGACTTTTATGTTCAAGTTGCTAATTCAAACCTATTTGATAATAAACTAGCTTAGTGGGTCTCACTGAACACTCAAATTAGTTCTTGTAAAATAACAGAATGTAGACTACATAATAAATAAAGGAACATGACACGTTTCAGGAAGAGAACTGATCTCATTCTGACCTCGCAGATCGGCTAGGGGCTAGCTACTGTCTTCTGAGGAGCTTGGCTCAAAGGCTTCATGGATTTTCCTGCCTTTGTCAAAGTATGAAGGGCTTGTCACTTACCAGAGAACCTGGAGCTCTTTTGTTTACAGGAATATTTTACTCAAGCAAGAGAGCATATCTTGGTTTTTTTTTTTTTTTTTTTTTTTTTTTTTGCTAATCAGTTTTTCAAAGGGAGAGTAGGGTACAGGTTTAGTAAATAGATTTTTACAGTTTATTAGCATACACTAATTATGCACTCTGAGCTTCATTCTGGTGTCTTTATTCACACATATAATGTAGTCTGATCTTATCTACCCCTCTCCCCTCTCTGAACCTCTTCCCATCTTCTCCCCCCCTCTGGACTTCTTCCCATCTTCTCCCCTCTCTGGCCCTCCTCCTGTCCTCTCCCCTCTCTTTCTTCTTATCAGTTAATTCCCACTCTCAGAGCTTTTCTTTCTTTTTAACCCATTAGTTACTGTTATTAGTTTAATCAGGGTTTCTTATAGGAACGTGGATGAGGAATCATTTATAGGTGCATGTGCGATTTACCAGTGGTTATATAACACTAAAGAATTTTTTTTTCTATGCCCCAGAAACATTAATAGCCTATAGAGTTTCAAGGAACAGCAGGGTTCCAGGAGCCCTTCCCCCACCGTGACAGGATATTGCCAAACTCAATTGTGTTTATTTTATAATTGAATTCACCAAATATAATTTTATTTAGTACATACTAAATACCAAGCATTAGTCTGACTGGCCACAGTTTTCCTCATATTCTTTAACATGTCACAATGATATTGTGTTTTGAGTATAACAAGTTGCCTCTGCTTCATTTTTAGTAATATATTTATGTCAGAGTGGTAAACTAACTGTTGCTGATGAAATAAAAACAATCTTTGCATCTTCTGGTGCCTTTTTATTATTTTTAAGTTCCAACAATTCTCAGCGTCTGCATCTTTGAAGTTTTAAACCACTCGTCCATTGGTTAATTTACCATACACCCCTAACCCACCTCCAGAATTTCCTCTCCATGCTGTGATTTAGTGTGATTAAAATCACATGTGAAGGTGATCACTGGGCATTGAACTTGCTAACTCTCATAGCTGGAAGGGAGAGACCTAGAGGAAGGTGCCTTTGGCTGGTATAGGTCAGCAATCAACACGAGGGAGAATTTAACAGCGTTTCAATTATGAAGTGAATGAGTAATATCACGAAGTCTCATGAAAATTATAATAAATTATTTCAGAGAACAGGAAGGGCAAGGCAAATGAAAATCCCAGCCTATTTATCCCAACCCCATTGACTTGCAAGTTCTGAATTTTGAAAAATTAACTTAGACACCCTAAAAAAAAAGTTCACTGGTTTTATTTTTAAAACCCATACTGAACATGAAAAATAAAATCAAAACAACAACAACAACAATTGCACACCCCCCCCCCCCACGTCAGTATGTTTGTGAAGCTCCCAGGTGCGGGTATTCAACAGCTCACTTCGGCGTGTGCAATCAGCTAGGCGCCACAAGTGTGCCTACTAATTTTATAAGAGGGTATAAGAGTATGGGGCCTCTGCTAAATATCACAGCATCACATCTGGGCCTCTTTCATAGCGATCTCTAATATTCAATGGGTGAGATAAACACAGGAATATTTCAAGACAACCTGATTTTTTTTTCTCCCTGACTGTTGTTTTTGCTGTGCACCAAATTTTAAAAATAATGACTTCCCGGGTTTTAATGAGGCTGTGGATGGTGAATCAACTCTCATGAGGACACTAGCAGTGGAGTCGCTCACTTGGCACCTTCTTCTCCAAGTTGGCAGCCACTTGCCCTCAGGTCTGATCTACCTTCTCCCAGTTCCGCCCAGTTTTTGCCCGACTGCCGCGATTGCGCTTGCTCAGGGGGAACAGGGAGTTTATTCCTCAACCTAGGCTGAGAAGATCGATGAAAACACAATGCGCCCAGAGAAAATCTCACTGAGAAATCCTTGGGGCATTTCCCTGCCCCCTTTCCTCCCTCTTTTTTCTTCATTCTCTTGCTGTGATTTATTCATTTATTTATTTGAGGCAGCTGCTCATGTACAAACGGTATGCTGAATATTGGTCTTTCACCGTTAGATCTCTTGATGGTGCTGACCCATCTTTTCCTACACATAGAACTTACCAGGCAGAAAACGTTGTTCTTCCACGTTTGAGAGCTATAGATCTGGAGGACATACAGGCTAGCGTGAAGCAGCGGGAGGCAGGGCCCTGCCTGTCTAGGACTCACTGAGAAGCTGATTGCTAACGGAGAAAGAAATATACTACAGTTCTACCCTTCCAACGTGATGGGGTGCTAGGGAAGTAAAGTCAGAAGACAAGAGAGCAATAGTGACAGGCGGGTGGTGAGGGAGAAAAATCAGGAGGGTGTTAGAGCCATCCTTGCTAAGCAACAAAGGAAGCCAGCATGTATTAACTTGCTAGAAGGAAAAGTATCCTCAGAATGGTGTCCAAGATCAACTCCAAAAATTTATAGATGTGAAAATAATCACCCACAAAAACAATACAGCTGATAAACAAAACAGCACTCTGGACAGAATCATGTGCCATACTATGATAATTATAGTCAATATGAGAGATGTACCTTTTGACCAGAGTCGGTACCAATGTAATGCTAAGGCTTTCCCCCACCATGTCCCCTGTTTGTTTTCTTTTTTCTCCTCCTCCCTTTTCTCTGATGGTTTTCTATGCTGCTAACCATACAATCTATTAACTGTATAGTTAAATGTTTATCATTCACTTAAATATCTCTCTCTCTCTGTCTCTCTGTCTCTCTCACACACACACACAATGTGTTAGTTATGCAATTAAACTATCTATCATTCATACCCTAGCTAACAGTCATTCATGATCTTGCATAATTCTATTGTAAGCACACAGCTGGGATGGGTGGATCCTACCTAAGGACTGAGTAACATTCCTGGTATTTAGAAAACCTAAGTCCAATACAATATTCTTTATATATAACATCACATGAACATACCAGGCAGGCTCATCTGGAATTAGTAATGCCATCATGTACATTATGAACATTAAAAATATTTAGTTGGAATGACAGACACTTCTATATTCCTCTTCTACTCTCCAATGGCTTTCTCTCCGTAACAAATGCAACCCACATCTTTAGCTTGGGTAGAGAGACGTCTATCTGACAACTGCATTTGCAACCTCCAAGTAGGAAAATGAGCGTGTGTGTGTGTTTTCTGTGTGTGTGTGTGTGTGTGTGTGTGTGTGTGTGTGTGTGAGAGAGAGAGAGAGAGAGAGAGAGAGAGAGAGAGAGAGAGAGTATATCAACAAAGTACATTAATGATACTTCCTCCTGATAGGAAGGTCTAGCAAATTCGTTGCTCTTTCCTCTTGCTGTAGGCTTAAAGAAAGATGTGTGGCGTGGAATGTTAGCTACTGTCATGGACCTGATCTAATGCCACGGAAGTATACTGAAGAGCTGTACTTAAGTCAGAACCAAGTCCTGAGACTTCCACTCACTACTTAAGGCTTCCCTTAGGTGAGAGAATAAGCCGCGTGCTTTCGTTGCGATGTTTCCCTTGGCAGTCTCCTATTTAGGAAGGAACATGGATTCTGATAGAACAGGAACAACCAAATATAAATAACTGAACAGAGTACGAATGAACAGTTTTCTCTGTCTTTTTTCCCAATTAATATGAAACCGAATATAACTGTAAAAAAGAAAGTCATCACTGCCCTGGCTCATTTTATGCTTTCTACTACTAATTTTTCATATCAAATGTATGCTGTTTAGTTTCAATGAAAATGTACTTAAGTTTGTTAAAAGTAAGATTATTTCAACCATGAGCTGTTAGGATGCACTGCCTCTAGTTTTCACTTGACTCCACTTCAAGTATATAGAACGGTATAGAACAGATTTTTTTTCTTCTCTATGCTCCAATAGCACTTAAGAAAGCACCTCCTTTGGCAGTTTTTATTTAACCAGATCACAAACGCAGGAATGCAAGGTATTTGTATTTCATACAGCTCAAAGGCAAGTGATTTATCTACAATGTGTCTTAAAGTATTTATTGTTATTTATGATTATGTATTCATATTATGATAAATACAGTTTCCCAATAACTCTTAGAAAGCACAGCTTTACTATTGATAATATAATTATTTCCCCTTCTTTTTCAAGTCCCCTTGACAATCTCAACCATCTTCCCCACGAGAAATGTGCATCTAAAATATTTGACCTTGTAAGTCAAGGAGAACAAAATCTATGAACATCTGAAATCCTGAAACTTTTAAATGCTATTAATAAAGACATCAAAATTCTGTTTAAAATGCTTTGCATATCTAATGTTCTTAACAAAACATGCATTTCAAGCAGAAGTTTGAAGGGTTTTAAATCACAGTTTTTTGCAGCATTTCCTTCCGGCAGCTGATGAAAATTGGATAATATACAATCAGAACACTTTTTCTACACATTTAAAATTGATTGAAAAATAGAAACAGATTTAACATTCAAGAAAAAAAAACACATTTGCAAACTGTTATATAAAAATGGCCTGATCTGATTTAGAGGATGTTAGGTATTGAGATTTTGAGCTGACAGCATCCTTTGAGATGTTTTAAAACAGAGGGAACACAGCACCGCGCCCAGGCTGCCACTCTCAAAACACATGGCCCTGACGAACTGTGTAAGACTTCAATGAAGACTGTCATCAAAGAAAATCTTCTACTTAATGAAAGGTGTGGTGTACTCCACATTTTTCACGAGGCACAGGCTTGGCATTAAACAGGTTATGAATGGGTTTCAATGTAGAAACATAAAAGTAATAAATTGCTGGAGAGGCGCTGTATGGAAATACAACATATTTGCATAAGATTTGAAAGTTCAATATATATTACAGTCTTCAGTATGATATATAACTCAGTGACTGAAAGATAACCGGGTACCCATTCCCATTGTCAGTTTGCATTAACTAAGTGTACCTTCAAAGAAAAATAAATAGTGAACAAGAACCTGACATCATGCTTACTAAGTTAGCAAGGCGGGGCCGTATGGCTAGGGATGTAACAAGGGGACTCGTCTATGGCCATTGACAACACATTTACTCCTGGATTTACTGGAGCCACTCATTCTTTTGCAAGTATAGATAAATGAGGATTTTTTTTGCATCTTACTTTTCCTGAAGGTGCTTGAGTGTATTCAAGCTCCCTAGTGTCTTTCAGAAAGCCAAGTCCTCTTCCCTATCTGATGTGTAAATGACTAAGGCTTTTATAAACCAAAGCAAAGGGAACCAGAAGTAAGAGCACATATTAATTTCTCCTCCCAACCACAGCACTAGACAGAGGGTTCACGGAGCTAAGTAAGTCAACCATGGCAAGCAAATCGGACATCCTTCTTAAGAGGCATACATTTCTGAGTAAATAGCATGCAAGTATCCTACCTAAAACACATTTCTCATAAAAGTATGCTTTCTGTGTATAGATTATCTGTTTACAATATGTATTTTGACTACATTTAAAACTTATGTCAAAGATAATAAACAGTCAGTTGTAGGCAAACTGTTAAAGAAGAAAGTATTCCTAAAACAGAAACAGCTATGCAATTTAGAAAGAATTAACTGAATAATAGAAGCTATTCTAAAATGAACAAAAAGTTTAGCTAGAAGCTATTCTAAAACGAACAAAAAGTTTAGCTATAGGATGTTATTTCTAAAAATTATCAGTGTAACATTTAGTGTTTAAAGTAGTTGGGGAAATTATCACAAAAGTTGAGCTATTTTTGAGAGTGGAATGAGGGGTTCTTTACAACAAGCATTAAAGGCAGACCACGTTAAGAAATTGACAAATGTGTCCACCTTATTTGTTACTTTGTCTAGAGTTGAAGATGATGAGATATCTTCTAATTCTGCCAAAGTAAAGACAGAGACTCATCCTATTTATTTGACCTGATAATAAAATAACGATGAAAGAACTTCTGTTCATTGTACTGGACATTCTCTTTCACTGTAAAGAACAGTAAAACTGGACAAAAAAATACTGTTTTGAGGCAATGATATCATGCAGTCAGGACTATGACTCTCCCCAGAAGGGAAACCCATGAAGAGAATGCAATATTTGTTCTGGCTTCCTGTTTTGTGGCAATTTCCAGATGGCATCAAAAGAAGTAGAGCCAAAGTAGAGAGCTGTGTCATCACCAAACAGAAGCATCTGATAAAAGACACCAGGTTGCTGGATTGTCTGGAATTTGCAAGGCAGGATAGCAGAAAGGAATATGAATAGGGTGGTGTTACGATTTGAATATGAAATGTCTTCCACATGTTTATGGTTTGAGTGCTTGTTCCCCAGCTGGTAGTATTCTTTTGAGAATCTACAGATACTAATGAGAAAGAGGCCGACCTGGTAACCGTAAATACTAACAATTGACCATTGGAAGCAGTTTGTAGTGGATGTGGGGCTGGTTGGACTCTTTGGAGGAATCTGTGATATGAAGAGCCTCTACTGCACACTCCCAGGATAGATGGAAACTCTCTAAAACCATGTCCTAAAATAAATCGGTCTTCTCGTTTCTTTCAGGTAGTATGGCCACAGAGATTCAAAAGTAATTAATATGGATAGGAATAGAGGGAGGAATTTCCTTGGCACAAGATTCTCTGTGAGTATTTTATATATAATTTGGCAAAGAGTGGCTATGTATTGCAAGGTTGAGAACCAATCTCTTTCTTTATTTTTTTAAATCTATGTTTACACAGGATGGGCATGTGTGGATGATAAACCTTTTTGAGTGCTAATACTAATGCAATTTTCCATTATAATAGTTAGTTCATGAAACCCTGCTGACATAAACTTCACATGTACCCAATAATAAAAACAGCAATTACAAAGGTCAAGAACGAAAGAAGAAATGTGATCAGAGTACATTCACACAGGTGCCTTTAGGTGAGGAAGGATGATTGTGGACAGTGATGGGATATGTTGGACAACTCGGATGGAGCAGAAACACTGAAAAATATCACTGACAAAATTAACATAAGAAAAAATGAGAACATTGGTAACTTTATATCTTAGCTATTTGGATTTGTAATTAATAATCTCCTTACCAAGAAACTTCAAGGTTGATGAATGACCTTGTGATCACTGACACAAACCATATGGAGTAGATAGAGTTATACAAATTATTTAAGAAAAGATAAGATGAAATACTTAAATATTTTCCAGCTTATTTAATGAGGCCAGCAGCACCCTGCTATTAAAAACCAAAAGCATATTTCAAGAAGAGACAGAAAATCATATCTCTCTTGAATAAAAAATAAAATATTTAAAATATCATGCAGTCAAACTTTAGAGGACGTAAGACAGCCATACCACATTACTAAGTAAGGGATATGAAAGGAAGGAGAGTAAGGTTATCTCTGGAAATATTTATTTTATTTATCAATTTATCAGAAAAGAAAGAAACACCTTATGATCATTTTAGTATCTGCAGGAAGAAAAAAACTTTTGATGAAATTCAGTATTTATTTATCGTATAAAATACTTAAAAACTAGGAATACAAACAAATTTTCTTTGCTTGAGAAGGCCTTCCCACAAAGTCTAAAATCAATATCATAATGATAAAACTCTGAATATTTCCTTCAAAGATCAGGAACAAGGCAAATAGTCTGTTCTCAGCTTCTGCTCAACATTGTTTGAATAGTCTAAGATTGTACAACAAAAGAAGAGAAAGGCATAAAAGAGGCATAAAGTTTGCAAGTGATGAAGTAAAATTCTTTATTATATTAAAGTGGTTAATTATGTAATACAGCAATGCTAACTCTAACTGTTCATTAGCTTGTATAGATTTACAGTCAGATCAATTTTGGTGTGTGATATTTTTATATATTTGCAAATTTTTATAGTAAAGTTTACTTTAAAAAATCCAAGTGAAAAACAACATCAAAACCCCACTGGAAATAATAAGGAGATTTGAATGTTTGTAGGACATAGGTCAATACTTTAAAAATCAATTATATATCTATATACTGTCAGTAGATAATAGAGAGGATATAAAACCCCTTTGATTTATAATATGAAGATTAAATATTTAAGGATAAACTTGAAAGATGAATGAAAGCGCCAAAGGAAAAGTATCAAGTATGAAGATAGATTTAATGGGAAGAGGCTGTCACAGTTATGGGTTGGAGGACTAAACGTGGTTGCCATAGTCATTTCTCTTCTTTGTAGAGTGGGAAGGCTTATCTTAAAACGCATAAAGAAATACAAAGAATTTAAAACAGCCAAGGAAACCATATGAAAGAAGACAGTTGATGAATTATCTCATCACAGGGAGAGGCTCATGGTACTCCGGGAAGTGGGGTTCATTGACATGATACGATGGCTCAATGAAATAGAGTACCCAGTTCAGAAGTATACAGAGATGATCCGCTGACTTTCAAGCGGCTATCAATGCTATTTCATTTGGAAGGAAGTAATTAATCAATAAGTTGCACTAGAAAAACTATGTAAATGTATGAAGATTGACATTAAGACCTCCTGCACACCGCACACGCAATTAATTCGAGGTAGTCACAGGTATAGTCTTAAGTGCTAGTACTATAAAAAGACGTTTAACTTGCTTTTGGCACACGTTTCCTTGAGAGGCTATAAGAAGCTGCGGTGGTTTGAAAGAAAATGGCCCCCATAGGCTGAGGCACTCCTAGGGGGCGTGGCTTTGTTGGAGTTGTTACAGCCTTAGGGAAGGAAGTGTGTCACTGCGGGTGGCCTTTAAGCTCCTTTCTGCTCTAGCTATGCTCAGTGTTAACACAGTTCACTTCGCTGTCTGCGGATCAATATGTAGAAACTTCAGCTCCTTCTCGAGCATCATGGCTGCCTGCATTCCAACATGTTCCACCATGATGATCATGGATTAAACTTCTGACACTTTAAGCTACCCTCAGTTAAATGCTTTCATTGATAAGAGTTGCTGTGGTCATGGTATTTCTTCACAGCAATAGAAACCCTAACTAACACAGAAGCACAAAGTATAAAAGAAAATAGGATGCATTTAGGCCTCCCCAAACTGTACTCCTTGAAGGATGGTTAAGAGAATAAACAAATTTTAGGTGGGCTTGAAATATTCATAATGGACAATATTTGGCAAAGAATTCATGTCTCAAATACATTTTAAAAATGAGTCAAATACATTTAATGGGAAAATACCTTGAAGAAATAATTCAAAATTAAAAATAAAAACTACATGACTGGCTAATAAGTGATGAAAGTGGGTTCTGCATCACAAGCCTTCGAATAATGTAAATTAAAACTACATGAAGATAAGAAGACAGGACCAAACCCAGAAGATTAATGACATCAAATGGAGGGGGATATTTGGGAGAAATGTAACTCTGGGACATTCTTGTGGGATTATAAAATGGGGCAGGCAACTGTTAAGACACGACATTCCTACATAGTTTCTTATAGAATTAAACACACACATTATATGACCCAGAAATTATCTGAACAGAAATGATTCACACACACACACACACACACACACACACACACACTCATGCACACACACACACACACACGCCTATGTCATCACAAAAGAACTGCTTCAAAATTGCTTGTAGCAGCTTTATTTATAATCTCTAAAGCTTAAAAAAAAAACCCGATGTCTTGTAAAATGATGATCACGTGTGGCACATTTGTTAAATTCAGTGCTACTAAACAGTAACATAACAAACACATGACTACTGCTATACTCAGCATCACACATGAAACTAAGAAACGTCACAGCGAATGATGAATTTCCAAGTAAATAAAGCAGACATTGTGTCATTGCACGGAGCTGAAGTTCAAGGATGGGACAAATGAATCCCACCATAGAAATGAGACAGTGGTGCTCTATTGTGGGTGGGAGAGTGGGGCTGACCTCGCCTTCACTACAGAAAGATCTCCTTGTTTTTCACAGTTATGCACACTGACAGCAGAATGGAGTATAGTCACACTATCTATTTTTGTAAGCATTAACATTTCTTTTAAAAAGTTGAATTACCGTCAAGTTGCCTTTTAATATCAATTTTTATTTTTCAACTCACTATTTTATGATATACAAATCCTTTAAGATGTATAGAAAACACATTAGGTTTACATAAAACTTGATCAGGAATGATTGATTTTAAGCATTTTTCTTACATGCAATGCTAACTCTAACTAAAGACAGATTTACCACACATTTAAGAACATATTTAAGTCACATAAAAGGCAGAACCAAGATCCTTTTAAATTGATGTATATTCTAAAATTTAGGGCCTAGGTCAATCAGTTCCTTTGTGGAACAGATTGTTACCATGCAATGCAGAAACTTGTACCAAATGCTACACATAATTAATGATACTAAATGAAGAGAGAGGAGATGTGTATGATATTATCTTAAGAAAGGCACTAACATGAAAATTAATAATATGGACGAAGTATCAGTAACATTTAGAGACACCATAAAATTTAACAACTTATTTTTAAAATTTTGAGCAAAGAGAAATCCTATCTTTCTCTCCAATATTCAACCTGCACAATATTCAATATTCAACTGCCTGAGTCAGTGAGACACCCAGGTGTCAGAATGTAATAACCATTCATTGGCAAGTGGGCTAAAAATTAGCAAGGAATTGGGAGGTTGCTAGTAATCCCTCCGTAGTAAAGGGCAGGAAAGACAGTTATCTTCCTGAACATAAAAAATAAGATTTTTATTTCACATTTATTATTCTAAATACAATGGAGTCTTCAGCAAACATGTCACTAAACTTCAGGTTGATCTAAGTGTATTTTTTATATGTTTTCTTGTTTCCTTAGAGTGGTCCATGTTAACTGGAAATCTAACCAGTCAATATGAAAGAGATTTTTTTCTTGTAAATGTTGGGTGTGATGAATACTTTTTGGGCAGGCTATAATTTATTAAACCGAATATTAAAGGGAGGGGGAGCTGAACATAGTGCTGAGTCAGCAGTGATCCTCAATTAAACAGGTGAGGCTTGCTGGGCTTCAGGACAGCAGCCCAATTAGCGGTCCAATCATCTGGTAAGCAGCTGTTACATAGATGAGAGAGTCACGTGGCCCTCCTGCTCACATTTTCTCATTTTGTTGTAAATTTGAAGTCGTTTTAAAAAGACAGTCTCTCCAAGAACCAATTTTCAGTGTGAGAAATTTGGTTTGTGGTTACTCGTAACGGGAAGGAGAGAGGGTGGCCAGATGGGAAACGGGAGCAAGGGGTGGGGCCCCACTGGGATGCTGGTGAAGTTAATGCCATTTAACTGAGTCTTGTTGCCGGTACATACATGTTCACTGTGTGAAAATCCATGAGGCTGTGAGAAATGTGCACATTTTGCAGAATATATGTTGTATTTTAAAACATTTTGCCCTACGTATAAATTCCTTCAGGAAAGATATGGAATTTCTCACAGCCTATACAAAACTGAAAGATTCTATGCTAATGTCTAAAACACCCCAAATTTTTGCTTAAAAATTTTCTCTACTAAATCTGTCTTCTCTCCAAAGTTACCAAGACATTGGATTTTTTTAAAGGTTCATTTATTTGTGTGTGTGTGTGTGTGTGTGTGTGTGTGTGAGAGAGAGAGAGAGAGAGAGAGAGAGAGAGAGAGAGAGAGAGAGAGAGAGAGAGAGAGAGAGAGAGAGAGAGAGAGAGAGAGAGCGCTTTGTGTGTTTATGGTACTTACCCAAAGGTCTGTTCTTCTTCAGTTGGGTGGCAGATTGCTTGAGTCACCAAAACAAAGGAATCTATGTGGTTGAAGCCTGAAGAAGGAGAAAGAAGAAAAGCACTATGCTGTTAAATGTTCTTTTATTATCTAGTCTTTACTTTGGTACATTAATTTATATAAGTTTAAAAATTAAGTCATTTGCTCAAATACTCATGTAAAACAAAATCTCTTGTTTCTTGGCTTGACTCGACCCAAGGAGATTACAAAGACTGAAGTGGCTGACCTACCCTGATGCTGTTTTTCACATACACATTTGTGATACTAGTATTTCCAGCCAGTTCCTATGGAAATGGTACAGAGACATAGCAATGCCAGGCAAAGTTTTTCCTCAAGAAAATTAGGTAAACAAGAAAATATAACAGACACCTCACATGAATGAATTCCTAAAGGAGGATGGATGTTATGAGCCTAGAAGGCAGAAAAGGCTGCTTCCATCAAGGAGACTGATCACACTTTCTGGAACAGGTGATCTGACCGCTGCAGTTGGAAAGGTGCATGGGAATAGCAGGACAGGTACATGGGACACAACACTTACAGCCTTCGAATAGATAGACATAAAAGGGTGGAACTGAATTCATATCAGATTGATAAAATGTTTGTTTTAAAGGCTTTGGAACCCCGAAGAAACTTTTCATACAAGACACTGAAACTTCTCCTATATTGCAGACACATTGGTAGCAATGCGATGGGCATTCAGCAGCGAATAGAAAAAGATTTGAGCCATGCCTCTGTCTTCATTGAGACTGACTGACACAGTGGATTATAATGACACGGAGTAGTGGTCAGTGGAGAGTCTATGGTGGAGCAATACAGAGAGAGAGAGAGAGAGAGAGAGAGAGAGAGAGAGAGAGAATATTTTGAGTTGCAGGGAAGGGATTATTAAGGCATTGACATCTAATGAGATTGGGGCAGAAGAGACAGATAGGAGCATGTAAAGAGGAGGAAGAGGGACAGACTCACTTATGGGCAGGGGTAGGAAGTCATCGGGGAGAGGGAGTGATCTTCAGAAGAGCCTGGCATCAGGAAAATAAAGTGGTGTGTCTCAGAAAGGAACCTGTTCCCTGAGACTGGAATGCTGTGAAATTCAAGCAGGGGGCATGCTGGAAAGTGATAGTTTCTATTTTTTTCTTGACTTGGTTAGAGTCAAGGTAATTACAAAAGCTATGGGGCAATGGAGCTTGCATTATACTCAGGTTTTGTATATATGTATATATATATATATATATAGCAAAAATCTGCTGTGCTGAATAGATGTTAAGAGTTCTGAAGTTACCCTAGATGAAGATATATTATTTCATGGTGGGTAATTATTCCTATGAATGGCTCTATTGAATGTTCTCTCTGTGTTAGTGACACTCAACACATCAGGAGTACCTCCCGGTGATTAAACTTAGTATACCAGGGTTTGTTTCTGCAGATAATTAAATTTAGTGTACTACATTTCTCTGCAATTGGTTAAATTTAGTACACTAGTGGTTCCTGCAAGGGATTCAGATGCTTCCCCTCTTGAAGCCACCTAGAGTTTTGTGGACAAGAAATGCCAAGGCTCTGCATGGTGCAATATGTCACCTTGAGCCATCAGGTCTAAGGTAAAGGACTGAGCACAGAATAATGTCTGTGTGCTGAGTTCTAAACTCGGTGTGAAGACTCTCGGATCCCATTGCACTTCAGAATGTGAGGATTCCCTTATGGCCTGGGTGTGCCTGTGCAGCCAGAAGACTCGGGCTGACTGTGGGGCAGGGGCAAACCCGTAGCCAGAACAAACCCTGACTCCACAGTACAACTGGGAGTCGACAGAGATGATTAGAAGCAGTGCTGATGGGGAAGCATGAAGCACTCTTCTAGAAGATCTGTGAGCATTAAGTCATTTAATCTTCTCGGCTACCACAAAAACAGATACTGCTCGGTTCCAAATAAAATGGATCAGGTAGCAATAATTCAGAAAATTACAGATGATAGACCTTGCATGTTAATGAGTGGCACTTTTGGGTCCTATTGAGTTTAGCCATGCCATCAAAACTGTGATTTCTACGTATCAAGTGATTTAAAAGCATCCCTGGCTATTACCTCTTATCTTGGAAAAAGCTATTTTTAGGTTTTAGCAATTTGATTTTCCTTGCAGATCCATAGAAGAGATGTAAAGAAACTTGTTGGGACAATTTGTATCCTATGCAGTTTCATAAACAGTCATAACTGAATGGATATTTGCTTAGATTGACCATTTCCAGTGCTCAGAGGGTTTTTTTTTTTTTTTTTTTTTGCGTTTTGAGATTTTTTTCCAATCAGCCTGCTCGCATACACATTTGGGGCGCATCAGGAGTACTGCCGTCCAGCCAGAGGAGGTCTGGGCAGATTTCTCAAGCGCTACAGACGTTGGGACATATAGTATATCTGGAGATCAGAGGAAAAAAAGTCTATGATGAAAATAGAGTAGAAAAAAAATGGTTGTTTCTGTCAGCACTAAAAAGCAAAGAGAGTCACTGATTAAGGTCACTGCCAATTTCGTCACTGAGGAAAGTACTTTAGCAAGCAGTCAAGCCCTCATTTTCACCATGCTCTGTAGGCCTGTGAGGATGGCCTGTCCGTGTGTCTATGATCAAACACAAAGAGCATCCAAGAGGAGTCAACTAGACAAGATTTTTTTTTTTGAATTACTTATATAGTACCTAAGCTATCTGAAACCACCATCACATAATGTCTATATGTCTTCCTGTCCCCTGTCTCCTTTGGGGCCATCATCCTCAACATACTGACAAGAAAAAGAAGAGGAAGAGGGGAAAACTAACCAAAAGCCAAATTAAGATGTGTCGAAGGGTTCCCTGGAAATATAATCTCAAATCTGTACTCTGAGTCTTTCCATCCGATTTATCCTAGAACCACAGTCATTGATAGGAGATATTAAGATATGAATTCCTCCTCCCAAGCTAATATCCAAAACCATATTTGCTAGTTATTAACCATCATGGCCTTCTTTGCAACTCAAGTGGAATATATTAAACGCTGTTCTTAACAGCAAGCCTTACATGCGGGGAAAGATACTTGTAAATTGACTTTAGTAACACTTGCATAATGTAATAGAACTTGTTAACCAGACGAAAATGGAGAGATTTCACATTAGAACACAGTTCCCTTTGTACAGACAGCTGGCATGTTTGGACATGTAGGTGTTACAGGCCTCGATGGGACCCATTGAACCACTTCACTGGTGAGCAAATGGAGAACAATAAACAGAAAATGTGCCCTGCTAATCTAATGCTGTTAATTCAAGGGCCCTGGTGAGGGAGGCTGTTCCTCTGAGGAGCTTAAAAGAGCAATGGCTATACAGCAGTGCAGCAGTGAATGCTAGTTAAGACTTCTCTGCACATTGGGTCTTGCCTGGGACAGTTGGAAGCTAAGATATGAATTTAAACCTGTAAGGGCAAGTTGTCTTCTACACCGAATTGGCGCTCATATATCTTGACCTTGCCGGTCCCCTTGTAACTCTTTTGCCTTGTACGAAGAAAGGGATTCATTGCATTTCCACACATGTACATAATAAATATCTTGCCCCTATTTTTCACGCCCTCTCTTTTATCCTTTGCTCTTCAACACCCTAATACGTCCCCTTTATACTCATGTCCCTTCACTGACTTCACATCTGACACAAAGCATGTGGTACGTTGTCATCTGGGACTGGCTTCCTTGATTCTACTCTACCTCCGGGTTGAAACAAAGGCTGACTACACTGTGATCAACTCAGTTCCTCCCATGGGCTTTCCTGTTGTGGGGATTGGAATGTGTATTTTCAGGCAGAAGACAGGTCTCTGTTGGTTTCTTAGGCACAAGAGACTCCCCTCCTCCTCTTCCTCCCTCTCCCCCTCCTCCTCCCCCCCTCCCCCTCCCCTACCCCCCCCTCCTCTTTCTACTCCTTCTTGCCTGGGTGTTTCAGCTGTATAACCTTTAGTACCCGAGAGAACAAAGGTGAAAATGGACCCTCAATCGAGGAACTCTTTCTCTCCAGTTCATAGTCAGTGAATCCTTGCTGAAGTCCCTCAAATTCAAGCCTGCCCTGCGTACCTTAGCGGCACTGGAAGGTTCTGCATGATGGTAAGAGAACTCATCTAGCCTTCTGAAGTGGAGTCATGTATGTTTTCATAAATGATAATGAGTATTTAGTTATATTTGCTGAGGGGGTAGTAGAAGGTGCAGTTTATAAACTAATATTAGCACACAACCAGAATTAATAGTGCTAAACCATTATTCTGCCTGTATATCTGCGAGCAACACAATGCTTGAGAACTGGGATGTGTTCCTGCTACATAGGTTCACATGAACATCATCAGAAATTCCTGAAAGGTAAGGAGGGGCACAGGCTAGTATTGCTGCTTTGAATTTGTCATGGTTGTAGACAAACTTACATGAATTAACATATTTATGCCATTGTCATTAGATTTTATATTTGATTATCATTTGGGTTTATTGTGCAATTGCTGTACTATTGATAAGCTAAGATATGTGTTATTATTTTTCTTGCTGAGTCGAAATATATAGAGGTATGTCTATTCCTAAGGGAAACACAGTTTAAAGATTTGAGACCTTAACAAAATGGTAGTTGGGCACAAAAAGAAATCCTTCATGAATGTGACACTTAATAAAATAATAGGGGGCTGGAGAGATGACTCAGTGGTTAAGAGCACTGGCTGCTCTTCCAGAGGTCACGAGTTCAATTTCCAGCAACCACATGGTGGATCACAACCATCTGTCATGAGATCTGGCGCCCTCTTCTTGCATGTGGGCATAAATGGAGGCAGAATGTTGTATACATAATAAATAAATAAATCTAAAAAAAAGATGTCCTAAAGATCCCACAAGCTATTTAAACTGCCTCCCAAAGAATAAGTGGTCTTTCCTCTTCCTCTTTTGTCATCTGAGGCTTCTTCAGAGCCCTGCCACGGTGGACTGGGGAATGACAGAAAGCTTTCTGACCAGATTAATGCCTTCGAGGGAAAATAAAATACATTCCACTTAAAAAAAAAAAGAATTTGTTGGCTTTTTACCAGATACTTTGAGAAAAGAAAGGTTTGCAGGTTTAGATACCCCAGGAAGAGATGTCAATAACGGTCAACCTCTTGGTAGTCTTGCCAAGGAGCAGCTCCATTTGTAGATCAGAGAACCCAAATTTAAACTCAGTTTTGACTTCATACCCAGATATCATGAGATCCATTATCATCTTTGTTTCTAATCCATTTTTTGCCCATTTCCAGACATTCATTTTTATTTTCAGAATTCAAAATTTACTTCCTGTTTGTACTCAGGCCAGCATAGCATTTCTTTATGCTTTTTTAGGCATGATATTTACTGTGTCCTTGGCATTCTTATTTAGTAGTTGGTATTAATAAATCTTCACAAAAGTACCAGCACCACTGTGATTTTGTTCAAAATGCATTGCTTATGGTTCTTCGAAGAAGCATGAATGTTCAGCCATGAAGATACACACGCAAAAGGAAGAAACATGGTTATTGATAGCATCTAATTCATCTTGCAACTGGTGAAATTAGGATGGTTAACAGTCTGCTTCCAAATTCTATTCTTTTTGGCTTATGATTGAAGGAGTAGTTTTTAATCACCTAGGCAAGAGTCGGTACAAATCAGCAACCCCACCCCAAATACAGTTAGGCTGTTTTTACAAAACACACAGGATTTATTTTCATTTTCTCCTGATGTACTTTGGAAACTCCTCTGTGCTTTTGTTCTGATGTCTGTACTGAACTTCTCTTGTTTACCCTTATACTCTCATTCGGGGATAGCGTCAATAAGAATGGATGTATTGGCTTCTTATGGAATATACTATCTTACCGTCAAAATATATTGTTCTTATATTTTATGTCCCTTACATTTTATTCCCTGAAAGCTATTTCCTATTGCATTAAACTGGGCATATACTTCCAATCATCAAAATAATCAAGTAATAATATTAAAAACAATACAATACAGTTTCATACACAATAGAAAATTTAAAATTTCATGCAATCAGTTCAGCTGACACACTGAAAATATTTTCATTCTTTTTTTCCCATGTCTTTTCTAGTATTTTTCTTGAAAATACTAGAAAATTTTTGAAAAATTTTCTTGAAAATACTAGAAAATTTTTGAAAAATTTTCTTGAAAAATACTAGAAAAGACATGGGAAAAAAAGAATGAAATATTTTCAGTGTGTCAGCTGAACTGATTGCATGAAATTTTAAATTTTTATTATTTTTCATAAAATTATAGGACTTATGGAAAATTATGATGTTAGCATATGGTGAACTATGACCCTCAGCTATTTTATACATTGTTCTGTCTAGAAAGTATCTTTAGAAAAGATAGTTTCTTCTTGTACATATATGTGTGTTTGTGTGGTAAATTTGTTTGATTAAAACTCATTGCTTTTTGTTTCCTTTTGTTTTGTTTTTCAAGACAGGGTTTCTTCATGTAACAGCCCTAGCTGTCCTGGAACTTGCTTTGTAGACCATACTGGCCTCAAACTCACAGAGATCCTCCTGACTCTGCCTACCAAGTGATGCAATTAAAGGCATTTATTAGGCTACCACCGCCTGACCTATTGTTTATTTAAATATCTTCTTTGTTGAATGACCAAGCAATAATGCTCAAAACATCTTAAACAGCAACACAAAATATAATAGTTTTAATCCCAACCAGACAAATTAATATTGAAGAAGTCCTTTTATACGCAGCTAAATTTGTCAGTAGTATCACAATACAGTTACTAATTAAATGGATGTGGATCCTTTAAGCCATTGTCGAACTAACCAAAGTAAAGATTAGGGGATGTTAAAGTTGTGAAAAATTTGCAAAAAAAAATTGAAAACTATGGAAGAAAGACATTTTGACCAGTCATGGACTTTGGAAATATTAGGAGCTTTGATAGAAATAAGAAAGTGAAGGAATGAAAACCAAAGAAAGAACTAACCAAAGAAATATGACTGAAATCTTCAGCTTTCCCAGCCTTGTTGCGCATTGTCTACGTAATAAATATTTCAGTTGCATCTCAACTTCCTTATACGTCCAAAGGCAGTAAAAAAAGATGCATTTTACATCTGCTAAAGACTTCTGATTGGCACGCACACTAAAATGATTGCTTCACATTTGAAAGGAGAATGTTCCTCAGGAACCAGAGCCATGAAATATTTATTGCACCTTCTCTCGAAGAAACGAATGAGCTGACTTTGTGACATAAAGCTTACTATTAATACCAACTAAATTACACGTCTCATGTTAAATATCATTCTTAGGAGATGGACGAGGTCTTGTTTGTTACAGATGATCAGAAAGAATAATGCAAAGTTACATTTTTGCAGTGTTCTTGTAAAATATACATCTTAGCTTTGTAGCACAGAGGACATAGGGCTTAATAAAGATTTCTTAAAGACGATGTAAGGTGATTTTTTTCTGGACTTGTGTTCTTTTAATTTCTGAATTACATTTTTACTAATACCCACCCCTGCTTGTGGGAACCTTTTGGATATAGCAAGGCTGTAGCTATACCTCTGAGCATACTTTTATTAAGCGGGGCAAAGACTCGTGTGCTTCCAAATATTGTTCAAATCTCCAAAGCCAGCTGAATAAATAAACATTATGTGATCTGTAGCCTGAAAGTCTGCAAATGACTCCTTGGGACGTAAAAAATAACTATGATTTCTTCTAAGTAATTCTTGGAGCCAGTCATCAGCAGTTTTGTTTAAGTTCTGGGACCCCTGAGCCTCCATAAAAATAACTTTGAAATATTATATTATGTGTGAAAATTTTACACACATGCACATTTATAATCGGCAGACGGGGCCTCCGCCCTTCCTCAACCTGATAATCAACCATAGGACCTACTCAAACATGAAAAAAATGAAAGATTCCGAACCCTAAAGCTCATAATCTTAGTGCCATTTAGAACCATGTGTCTTTCTGAAATCATCTATTACTGCAAATCTCTTGGTTCTATTTCCATGGAAGTATCTGTTTCTCATTATCAACGTCTAAAGAAATTCGATACAGTTGTGTAACACTTGGCAAAGGAGTCTAAGAAAAAAAAATACATCCCACAGTTTTCAGCTTATCTTTCCTTTCCACAGTGGTAACTACTGTCTGACTTTCCTACTTGGGAGAGGCCAACTGGGACAGCAAGAAAAAAAAATCAAACCAAAGTAAATGAAGCAACGGCTCTGTGCCCGGATCAATCATAGGAGCCAGCTTTTAAACAACGATTGCAGTTAACAGACAGTAGGATAATGTGAACAGGGGAATGTTTTACTTTTGAAAGTCACCTTTTGTTTGGAAGACGGCTTTGAGCACTTTTGGATCAAGCTTACCAAATACAGTGGGGCATAGGGGCTGGGAAGAGGGTTCAGACGGAAAAGTACTCATGATACAAGCCTGGGTAGCAGAGTGCAGGTCCCTAGCAGTCACACAATAGCCAGCCTCATTGATATCCCTCTGCAACCCCAGTGCTGACAGCGACAGTTGGAGCCCTGGAGCTTATTGGCTGGCCAGTCCTGCCTAATCAATGAGATCCAGCCCAAGTGCACTAAAAATGAAAGTACAGAGTAATTGAGAGAGATGCCTTACTTGACCTCAAGCCTCCACAGGCACCCACATGCACACATCCACACAAGCATGTGTGTACAGAGCCACCCGCATGCACACACACATGCGCGCACGCACACACACAAAATCTAGAGAATATGGTGGTGTCAGCAATATCTGAGATTTACACCATTCACAGCTATAATAATAATCTTTAGCAACTGCTTTGTTTTGTAAACCAGATGAAGAACTTACGGAGGACAGCCTATGGGTGCCTTTTTATTCGTGACTTTAGTGAGATCCCAACACTACACATGACCTTTTCTCGGAAGTGAAGAAAAGAAACAGCATGGGGGAAATTCTGTGAGGAAGAAGTTCGATGTTTCTCTTTCCAACAGGTGTGCCTCCCTTCTCCCCAGTTCACGTAAGTCAGTTAATTTATAATTTATTCGGATATTGCACACACTGTGTTCAGACAACTCTAGATGCACATCTGATCAATTAAGACAGAACTCTGTTTTTTTGGCAATTCAAGCTTTTAAAAAGCGTTATAGTTAAAATACACTGTGAAGGCATGCTGGGATAATTGGTTGTCAACGTACATTGGTACCACTGAGTAGCCTTAAAATAGCAGGAAACGCGACCGAACGCTGGAAAGGAAACCACTATTTCACTTTTTCAAATAAAACATATTGCACCTCTGAGCTCACAATGGGGTATTTGCTGAGAGCCTGTAATTAACTCATAATGATGAGAGGCGCAGTGATAAACAGTTCCTTAGCCAAACACTCGCTTGTTTTCATAATTTCCCATGCTTCTCCTATGTCCTTGTCAGCTTTTTTAGTTAGCTTGTCACTATGAATCAAGAAAATAATGGAGAAAAGGGCAGATAGTTTTTTTCTGTGTGTGTGGGGGGGGGGTGGAAGGGGATTATTTGTTTTAATTTTACACGAAGGACTTGATAGAAGCAATCGCTTTATTAGAGAGCTCAAATGGAGAGAGGCAGGAGAGGGAGTTCTGACATAGTCATACAATGATTTCACTTTGGAAGCTCAGAACCAGCCAAATCAAAATGGCTCTCGAGTCTAGTTACCTCTCCCAGCTGTTTTTTGAGTCATCTCCTGGCCTGCACACAACCCTCAGGTTAATCTCCCCAAATACCTCTCCATCACGTGTCTCCTTCCCTCCGAACTCGGCAAGAATTGCCCAATACCAACAGAACAAAGTCTACATTCCTCATCAGGCATTAAGCCCTCCACAATCTGCTTCCAATTTTCTTTTCTTGCCTCATTCCCACTGTTCCATTATAACACAGCGGCCCGTGTGAGTTCTCTGCCCCAGTCTGGTCCATCTCTTTTGATAGGATTTAGGCTTGCTGGTTTTCTTTTCCTCTGAGTTCTTTCTTTCTTTCTTTCTTTCTTTCTTTCTTTCTTTCTTTCTTCTCTATATTATCTATCAAATTAGCCTGCCCCGACTATATTTATTTAGTCTTATTTTCTTCTGATTATTCTTTCTCATTATCTTCCTAAGTATCTAATTTCTTTATTCTCTTCTACTTCTATCTTCTTTTCGTCACTTTCTTATGCTTGCTCTTTGTTATATCCTCGTTCTCTCTCTCTCTCTCTTCTTTTCTCCCATTCGCCTGCCTTCCCCCTTCTTTCTCTCTCTCTCTCTCTCTCTCTCTCTCTCTCTCTCTCTCTTCTTTTCTCCCATTCGCCTGCCCTTCCCTCACAAGTCCTTAGGTACCGGCTTGGATGAGAGAATGGTACCTGGTGTAATAACGTGATCTGTCACATGTCCTAGCTCTACATGAAACTGTAAGTCACATGTGAGCAGGAGTTGACCTCTTCCTTCCTTGCATGCTCTGCCATTTCTCCACAGTATCCTGTGTGATGTGATACTTTATGAACAGCCGTGGGTAGGGCAGTCATACTGTGGCACCCAGAGCAATAGCCCAGCAGTCAGTTTCCCCATCAGTATCACTTAGAAATAATTATGTTATGACACATGTCTCAGATTATCCCGCCCTGGTGTCTCTATAACCTCCTGAAAGCAAGACTATGGCAGAGGACAAAGTAAATAAATCACACAACGTATTTGGGTTGAATCTTCAATCTATTTCATAATCAAATGAAGATTATCAGTGCACACAAATGCCAATCAAACATGTAAAACCACATTTGAAGGGCCGTATCAGCCAAGGGCACCATGTTATCAAATCCCATGGTTGTTCCAGCACATGGCACAATGTCTTGGCCTCGCCTCTCTAGCTGCCACTGCATAGTGACTGCTCCTACAGCAATCCTTACTGTACTCCTCCCCCTCAGCAGACAATCATGGAAGTCATGGAAGTCCTGGAAGTGCAATTACAGGGCCCTGCTCTCCAGCATCACCAACGGCTGCCCTGTCACACACGAGGAAAGTCTGCATTCTTTCTGTGACTGCTGAGACCTCATCCCCTCCAGCCCTCGAGGTACTCTGTTCTTCTTTTTACTGGAAGTTCCGTCTTCTCATTTACTTTCTTCCCCAAGCTCCAAACTTTTTCCTGATTTGTTCCTACGCTCATTTTAGATTATTTCTCTTCCGTAACGTTTTCTTTTTCTAAACTCCCAAATCGAATCCTCCCACAATTTTCTATCACCCAATTTTCTAAAAGGCATTGGTGATATTTGAACTAAGCTTATGTGTGTAGCTTTATCCTTGCCTTGTTTATGTCTCTCCCCAAAAAAGCAGGGGGTCCGTAAATACTCGTCAACTGAACAGTTAAACTTGAAATACTAGCCAATAAAGGACAACTTGGTGTTGCCTCCTACTCTATCCAGAAGCCGATGGTCTCATAGACACCAAATTTGCCACTCACTGATGAGCACTGACTTTTTTCTAGTACGTCCAGAGCAGAGGTCTGAGATTCAAGATGAATTTAACAGCCATTCAAGTACCTGTTGGGAATAATTTAGCATTCATCACCATGGTATCAAACATGGGGAATCGATAGACTAGTGACTCTACTTTCGTTGGCCAATGTTTTAATATGCTTTTTTGAAAAAGATATTCATTAAAATTATTACACAAAATAGGACTCAACTCAGCGCTCATATATTTGTTTCCTGCCATATTTTTCTGTAGCCTGTCTATCCCAACAGAAGTGGATAAGCAACAAGTTCTTTCAGCTTCCACAGAAAGACACGAACGTGGAAGCTTGACTTCTCTCCATCTTCTCCCCTTCCCGTATGCTTACTTACTCCCTTCCCTCATTGTTTTTTTTTTTTTACTTCTTTCTCACAGCCCTTAGAGGACACTTATTAACAGAATATGCAATTCACAAACCAGTTATAGGAAAACCCAATCAATTATACAAACATTTAAAAAAAAACTGAATTTTAGGGCATAGTCTTCTATTTCAAGGGATTTCAGTTATGTTCCTGTATTGATGTCAAGTCACTCACAGCCATTTCTAACTACAGTACCAGAGGGCCCAATGTCTCTGCCCTCTACAGGTACCCGCACACATGAGCACAGCTCTCCAGACATATACACATACACAAAATTTCGTAAAAATCCATCGTTATAACAGAAAATTAAAACAGAATTCAGTGCACACCTGTTTGTTTCCTTTTATAATTTTCTGCATCAGCTTCTCTATGCCGACAAAACTAGATATGCAACAGATTATTTCAGTTCTCATGAAAAGTAGCAAAAATTGAAGATGCAGTTAAAAAATTGGTTTTGCTGGTATTTCAGTCAAATCTCTGTACCTGGTGAAGTGGCCTGTTTACTGGGGATGATCTGAGTCTGAGGAGGCAGGCTTGGTGGAGAGACGTCCCCTTATATACATTCATCATCAGCTAGCGTTGACATGGGTTACCTTGTGACCTTAATATATTATGACTAACTTAAAAATTAGACAAACGGTATATAAATACCCCGCAGAGATTGATTGCTTGGACCCTGCTGACCTCAAATGACTTGAGAGGTTAAACGTGCTGAGGAAAAAAAAATAATGAAGCACTAGCAATAGTCAGACAAAAGCAGGCAAAATCCTGCTACTTAACTTGGCTTGAAGACACACATGCTTATTGTGCCATGATTTTGCACTGATTTATTTGCAACTTAATAGCATTGTAAAGTCAGCCATCATCATTTACTGCCAGTTGGAGAAGAGGGTGAAGGAAACTGTCTAGGGATGGATTCTGCAGTGTGCACATTTACTGGTTCTTAAATTAAACTGCCTTTCTCCACAAATTTGCCTAGACATGGGCAGTAGCCCAGTGTCCTTCCCACTAATTTGGATTGCTTGAGGCCATGGAACTGTTGAGAGGTTCCCTTCACGAACAGCAGATGACGCACGAAAGAGCTGGAACGTTCTTCTGAGAAACTGAGCTCCCAAAGAGCCGCACTCCACCAGAGGGGTTTTGATAAAACTTCCATCCAGTCTACAAATCGTAGACATTGATTTGAAATAAATTGTGACTGATGATCAGTCGATGACAATTTCCATAATCATTATGCCGTCAGTAATTTATCAAGGTAATGATATTTGTGTCCCTGATGTCACATTCATCCTGTACTGGGGACAGAAGAACATGCTGTGATTTTTAAAAGCCCTTATTAAGAACTGAGTGGTTGGGCCATACTTCCAGTCATATAGCGAGCAGTGGGATAGCTACAAGAGAATAAAGTATTTTAAAAAATCCTGCTAGGTTTGTAATAAAATTCTTTTGATGGAATTCTTCTCTTTCACAAAGGCAGAGACCTATGCTTACAGCGTTTTAATTAAATCAGCCTTATCAAGATTGCTCAATGTCGCTTGCCAATACACGTTGGAAAGAGATATTAGAGCATGCTGGGCAAAGTAATCTGCCCAGGCACCCCCCATTTAACCCTCTTGGACCCTTTCTTCCTAGTGCACTGCCCTTCCCTAGATTGCTGTGATTCCCTAGCAATGATGATTGTTTAGCATGCATGTAGTCAACAGATGTACCTATATCCTGCACTTGTTCGCATTAGGTTTCAAAATCCCTGAACAATATTCTCTCCCATCTCAGAAAGAAAGCTAATGACATTAAACACTAAATGTCACAAGTGTCTCTTCACCAAAAGTGAAAGTGAGCTGAGAAAGTCAACGAGAGTGATATAATTAACAAAATCAGCAAACGTGTTTGGAGATTGCCCTTATAAGATGAATTCCGATTAGATTGCAAATGTTATAGGATCATTTATATTTTCATAGAACATGGCTTAAACACATATAATCCAATGTCATTTCAAGAGTTTCGTGAATAATTCTAATTTGGCAACCTACAGTGCTCCATAAAAGTTACTATAAAGCAAAGAACTTTTAAATTAGAAACTAGAGTATTAGCTATCCTTTTTTTACTGTTTGTTGTGTGAACACATCGTCCTGTTAGGTGATCCTGCATATGTCACATATCCATGAAGTCTCTAGCTAATAGTCAATCAATCAATAATTTTTTGTAAGCTTCAGTTTCTAGTTGCTTCAAAGTATGTAATCAGCAAATGGGAAACTTGTTTTAGGAATGGCTCTTTCTTTCCTAGCCTGAAAGAATTATCATAGCCCTGTGGTGACTTTAATCTTTAAGAAATCCCATACTGTATGTTTTTTTCCTGGAATTATTGATTAGTGTCATATTTATTGCTTTCACCATGGTAGAATGATTATAACATGGCATTTACCATCTTAGCCAGCTTTGTATATTTATTGAATTGTTGTGCATGAGTCTGGGAGCATGAATGTACTGTGGAGCATACATGGAGGCCAGTGAACAACTAGGAGAAGTTAATTCTCTCCTATTCACATGTGAGACCTACTGTGGATCCGATTCAGGATGCCAACTTTGAGGGTAGGTGCCCTTACCTTCTGAGCCATCTTGCCCACCCTTAATTGTTTTTAAGAATACAGTTTGATGGCATTAAGGATGCCCATTATGCCTGTGCAATCACTGTTACTGTCTCTGGATTCTTGACCTTCACAGACATTTGTTTGTTATCTCAAGCAGGGGTAGATTATGACAGTGACTTTATATTATTTTGGGATAGTAAATGAGATGATATGCTTAGCACGTAAGAAATGGTGAAACATATACACCAGCTATTTTGATTGGTTTTGGTAAAATGTAGGTATTACTTAAGTCTTTTAAAAAGACAATAGTGTTATATGTTCACATATTAGAGAAGTATTTGGAGAAGTCAGTTGTCTCCTTCTACTGTGGGACCCAGGGGCAGAACCGAGGTGGTCAAGAATCTTTGGCAACAAACAAATTTTTTTAAAAAAATGCATTGATCCATCGTGTCAGTCCCCTACCTCAAGAGTAAACTCCTGGAAACACCATAACAGACACTCTTCATTTTAATAGAACATAGAGATTAATAGAACATAGACAGACCTTTCAAGCTCATGCAATGGAAGGCCTGGTGGCTGTATCACTAAAAGTTATCTATGGGTTCAGTTTGATTCCCACTAACATTTTAATTACATTCTTTGCTCAAACACAAAACCATAATCCTAAAATTCACATGCAAGCACAAAAGACTCCAGGCAGCCAAAGCCATCTGAACAAAAAGAATGATTTTGGCAGTAGCACAATGCCATATTTTCAGCTATACTTGAGATCTATAGTAACAAAACCAGCATGGTACTGTACAAAAAGAAATGTCCACCAGCTGGACAGAATAGAGGACCTAGAAATAAACCCACACAGCTACAGCTACCTAAATTTTTTAAAAAGATGCTCCAAACATACATTGGTTAAAAGATGGTGTTGGGGAGACTGGATATCCATTGTGAAAGAATGGAACTAGACACCTATCTCTCACATTGTGCAGAAACCAATTCAAAGTGGGTCAAAAACCTTCATGCAGTATCTGAACTTTTGAAGCTGCAGGAGGAAAATATTTTGAGATAGATACAGGCAAAGACTTTCTAAAACACGATTTCACTGGCTCCAAAAAAATTAAACAAAGATTTAACACATGTGATTCCACGAACTTAAAGCCTCTGGCTAGCAAAGGAAATGATTAATTGAGTGAAGAGACAACATAAAGAATGGGAGAAATTTTTGGCAACTATATATCTGACAGATCAGTATTTAGTATGTAGAAAGGACTAAAGAGCAAAATAATAAATAAATAACCCAATCAAAAAATTAATTAATCAGACATTTAAAACTGATAAAAAAACCAGTTAAATATGTGAAAAATGTACACCATCCTTAGCTATCAAAGTAATGCAAATCAAATTATGGTGAAATTCTCTCCCTTTGCAGCTAGAATAACTGTCATTAAGAAACATCAGAAAACAAATAAATGCTGGCGAAAATGTGGGTGAAAGAGAAGCCTCATATTGCTATAGGGAATGTAAATTGGACAGGCCATTACAGAAGTTAGTACAGAGTCCCTCATAACGAAACAAAACAAAACAACAACAACCAACCCAACAGGAGAACCGCAGTACAACCCAGCTAAATTATTCCCTGGTATTTACCAGAGAATTCTATGCTAGCACGCCACAGAGATCTTTGTATACTTATATTTATTATACCACCTTTTGCAATAGCCGTGTTATAGACTCAGCTTAACCGTCCATCAACAGTTGAATGAACCGAGAAAATATGGTATCTGTAGCAATGGCATCTTATTCAGCCATAATGAAGAATGAAATTATTCCATTTCCTGGATAATGGATGCAAGGGCAGAGCATCATATTGTGCAAAAAAAAAAAAAACAAAAACAAAAACAAAAACAAAAAACAAAAAAAACCAAGCCAATCTGAGAAAGACAACATTACATGTTATTTTTTTCATTGTGTGCGTATGTTATTTATATGACATGAAAATAAAAGTGAGACTATCCAGGGGCTGTAGTGATGGCTGTGGCAATGGCTGAGCAGTTAAGAACACTAGAGGACTTAGGTTTGATTCTCAGCACCACAAGGCACCTTAAAGCCATTTCTGACCATATTTCCAGAGGATCTGGTGAAGTCTTCTGGCCTCTATAGGTACCAGGCATGCACATGGTATATAAACATATCTCAGGCAAAGCTCCTATAGTACATAAAAATATTTTAAAAAATAAATATAAAATAAAGTGGAGAGCTGTAAAGGAAGATAACCTACATAAAGTTCCGTACTCTATGGACATACAAGACATTCACACCTATACACGCACCTGGTCTTGCATATACATGTGCACATGTAAGACATTTATACTGACACACACACACCCGGTCATACATGTACATGTACACATACAAGGCATTCACACCTATACATGCACTGGGTCATGCATATACATGTGCACATACAATACTAGAAAAAAAAAGCAATGGAAATGTGCAGAGAAAGAAAGGTGGCCAGGAAGTCTGGAGGCTGGGGAAGGGCAAGGTATAGGAGTGAACATGGTCAAAGTATAGGCTGTATGTGGTAAAAAAAAAAAATGTCTCTGTGAAACCCAGCCCTACTTACAAAGAATATACACTGTTACTGTGATAAAACACAGACCCAAAGCAATATGGGCATGAAAGGATTTATTTGGCTTTCAGGCCCTTCCTCAAAGGAAGCCAAAGCAGAAAGTGAAGCAAGCATGGGAGGAATTCTGCTTGCTGGCTTGCTTCCTCTGACTTGCTCAGCTACCTTTCATTCACAGCCCTGCTTCACCTGCTCAGCATCCCAGTGGGTTGGGTTCTTCTGTGTTAATGTGCAATCAAGAAAATGAGCCCTCGGACATGCCCTCAAGTCAATCAGGTTGAGCAGATTTCTCAATTGAGGTTCTCTCTTCCCAGATAAGGCTCAGTTTGGGTCAAGTTGACAAAAATGAAGTAGCACTTATACCAATTGAAAGCTTTCTCTTTTTTTTTGTTTTTTTTTTATTTTTTTTTATATTTAAAAATTTCCATCTCCCTCCGCTCCTCCTCCCCCTTCCCGCCCCTCCTTCTCCCCCTTCCCTCCCCTTCCCTCCACCCATACCTCCCCTCCCTCCCTCTCAAGGCCAAGGAGCCATCAGGGTTCCCCACTCTATGCTAAGACCAAGGTTTCAATGTGAGAAGAAAAAATAAACAAACTGATGGCGATCCACAGCTCCTGTTGGCGCTGAGGTGTGAGAGCCATTTGCGCTGTTGATAGAGTGTCCGTCCTTTGCTATGTATTCTGCTTTGCATGTTCAGAAGCTATCATGCTCCAAATTACTGGAATGCAATATAAGCCTAACTCTTGGCTCTAAAGAAAAATGCATTCTATACAAAATGCTGTGCATTGCTAATGCTTCAATAACTATCTCATTAGAACCTCACCCCAGGTACCAAAGAAGTCCTGAGTTACTGAAAGTAACTGAAAGACCAGATCTTTGAGTCTGGTGCTACTCTCAAGTAGCAGACTAGTGGCTCTAGAAGTCATTTTATTTTATTTTAGCTTTAAAGATATCTTGCATTTTCTTTTATAGGTATGAGTGTTTTTCTTTCATATATATATGTATATATACATATATATGTATACACACACACACACACACACACACACACACATATATATATATATATATATATATATATATATATACATATATATATGAAATGTCCTGCTCATATGCCTGGTGACCATGGAGGAAAGAAAAAGACGTGTTCTGGGACTGATGTTACAAGCTCTTATGAGTCATGATTGGGTAAGAGAAACCAAACCCACGTCCTCTGCAAGAGCATGGAGTCCTGTTCTTGGCTGAGTCATCTCTCCAGCCCCTCTAGACGTACTTTAAATCTATTGGTCAGACATTCTTCATGCATGGAGAAGCATGTCTAGAGATACATAGTTTCATAGGTTTCATATAAATCTTAATAGACATCGTATTAATTGCACACAGTAGGCCTCCAAGCAGTTTAGAGTTCAGGGAAAGACAACAAGGGCTCCAAGTTTGCACTGCTTTGCATGCTTCCCTCATCAAATCTTTAGTTAGACAAAAGCTTATTTTCCTTAAATTGGGTCTGTTATTTCCTCTGAATATTATTATTATCTCCAAGTCATGAATTTGCTCACATGTTACCTGTATGTGGGCCTTAGTTCTCAGTTGCAATGCCAGGTCAAACACGATGTACCTATCCTACAGCACAGAAGAGAGACCCTTGTAAAAGTTCATTCTGGCAAAGGATAACTTTCATTAATGTCTTCTATTTGCAGAGCACGAATGATGCTATCCATTTCTACCTGTGATGATGTATGTCCAGTCTGGATAATTGAAGTTGGGACAGAGACCACTACAACTGGGTCCTATGGCAGGCTTAATGATGGAGTTTTGGGGAAGGTATGGGAGCATAAATGCTAAAATAACTTGGACCTCATGGAAAGAGACAGATTTTCCCTAACAAATGTAAGGAGGGTGGCCTCTAAGAGAGAGAGGGGGAGAGAGAGAGGGAGAAAGAGAGAGAGAGAACTCATACATGTAAAAGTCAGAGGTAATCCTCTCCAATGTTGTTCCTTGAAGGTTATCTACATTACTTTTTAAGATAATCTATCTTTGGCCTAGACTTCACCAGTTACATAAAGTTGGATGGGCTAGCGGTCCCCAAAGATTCACTGGTCTTTCTGTTTTGCCAGTACAAGTGCATTGTACTTAGGATTACAAGTGCATGCCACTATGACAGGCCATTTTCCGTGTTTTTTAGGGATCAAAATCAGGTCTGTACATCTTCACAGCAAGCCTCTGCCTACCCTGAAAGTACCCTTGTAAAAGCAAGTGGATCTCATGCAGGGCACAAAAGTAGTTCCCGAGAGTCCTTTGCAGTGTGCTGACACTTAGGTGTCATCGGTTGAAGAGGCATTTCTTGAGGAGGTGGCATGACAGGAGTTGCAAAATCAACTCAGTGGCCAATAGATCGCTGGCTCAGGAGTGATGTGCTATGACAAAGAGCTGGCTCTTTCCTAATCGTTCTCATCCCTGGTCCATCCTACCTAGTCCCCCCTTCAGCAGCAAACCATGTCAGCCCGAGGCTGCTTACCTTCTCTAGCAATGTAACATGTGAATTACATAATGCTGAAAGTGTGGGGTGGAATTAAGTAGAAAATTGAATATAAGGGGAAACACACTTAAGAAACTATATCTTAGAAAGATTTCAAGGAACCAAAAGAGGAAGCTTCTATGCAAAGCTGTTCACCCATAATATTTTCATAAAGATTTCAATATCAAATCAACTTCAACTTCTCTACTTTAAGACATTAAAGTAACTGTGCCTCAGTTGATCTGGTAACCTAAAGTTGGACAAATTCCTTGACTTTGTCCTTTACTAAGACTGAACCTTGAGGAAAGAGAGTGTATGAGCAGGTCAATAGTAAGCAAAGAGATTGTGCCAGCTATAAAATCTCTCCACCAATGAAAAATCCAGGACCAGATAGATGGCTTCACTCTGAACTCCATCCAATAGTTTATCCATTTATTTGTTTCTATTTTATTCTCTCTCCCCCCATGTGTATGATTAGTCTGTGTGTGGTGTATGTATGTGTGTGTGCAGTTGTACACAACCATGTATATGCATAGAGGCCAAAGGAAGAGGTTGGGGTCCTGCTGTATGAACCTGGAATTAGGCTGCAGTTATTAAGCAGAATGATCGTCCTGTTTCTTGCCCTTAGGAGTGCTGGGGCTGTTGGTACTTGCAGCCAACTCAGCATTTAGGTGGGTTCTGGGGATGTGAATTCTCGTTGTCATGCTTGTGCATCAAGCACTCTTACCTCCGAGCCAACTTCCTTAGCTTTCCAAATATTTCAAGAACCAATATCAATTATTCTTAAAATATTCTATGTGGGGGCCATATGAGGGGACCAACAAGCAATATTAGAACTCATGGAACATGGCTGGGAGGTCTGAAAAGCCACACCTGTGTAAGCCTTGGAGAGATAACGTCCTGAGGACTCTGTCCGGAGGACCTCATGCTATCATTGAGCATAGCTCTGATTGTTGTCTTCATGGTCACCGTGCCACTCTCCCCTCATAATCGATGGCTTATATGAAAACCCTCAGGGGTTTTCTAGTCCTTCACTGGGCACAGTTACTGGTACTTAAAATAATAGGGATTGACTTTTTCCAAGCATTGTTGCTGGAGCAGATTAATGATTCAACCAGCACCTTTAGAAAGAATTTAGAATTTAGAATTTAGAATTGTTAGTAGGGTTAAGTTAAGGTGAATTTTGCTAATGGTTTTGAGGTAGGAAATCTTGGGGAACAATGTAAAGTTGATAAAGGCACACTTTTAATAGTTGGCCAAGGGACTAGGTGAGATCAGGGAGACAAAACAATGATAGCCTGGTTACTGCTGGGTGAACTACCTGTCTTGCTAGGATGGGTTGGTGATAAAAAGTGAAGATTAATTACTTGTTGCCATTTCTGCCCTTAACTTCCTGATATAAAATGCTATTGATAAGTGGGTATGCACCAAGGACCTAAAGGAGAGCTGACAGATGGTTTTTCATATATGAAATTCTAAATTTATAATTCCCTTAAGATTTTTTCAATAAGATTTCCTTTGGGATCAATAACTAAGTGGTTGGTCCTTTCTTTGTAATCACAAAATGCAGCCTGCAAGTAGAAGACCTGGCTGAGAAAAATGCCTTGCTTGCTTACACTTTGTTAATCTATAATAAGTTGCTTGGACATGAAAGTATGTTGCTTCTTGGGACAAACTTGTTTTTCACCTATAATATGTAAAATGTTTAACCATGTAAGGGAAATGAGAAACCTGTTGTTTTTTATTTGTATTCATTGTAATCATTCTTTTCAAAAATAGAACATTACCACATTGTAAATTTTATATTGCTTGAAAGATTTTGACGGGCTAAAAGAGTTGTAATGAAAAATATAAAGAAGTGAGAAGTAGAAAGTAGTTAGAAGGAAGTCATGAGGAAGGAGAAAGAAGGGAAACATCAGAAAGATGGAATAGAAAAAGAATATTGTAGAATAAGGGACAGAAAGAATAATAAAAAGAAGCTTTGATAAAAGCTTAGAATAAAAGGTCTGTGTGGTGACCTGCAGAAGGCTAGTCCCTCTGCAAATTCTATACATGATTTTTCTGGGCACATTCTAGCATTATTTGATATTAAAACCAAACAGGGACAAGAAAGAAAACAAAGTGACATGCTAATATTCTTGATTAACATAACTTCAAAGTTAAAAATTGAATACTGGAAAACAAAATCCAATAGCAAACACATTAAATACTATTTAAATACAATTCAGGAAAATTCATCACAGGTATTCAAGGAAGGTTCAACATGGGAAAAGTCAATAAACAGAATACAGTGTGTTACTGGAATGAAGGATAAAGAAAAGGCTTTTGATATAATTCAACATACTATATGGTAAAAATGTCATACATATTTGGCATAGAAGGAATGTACCTCAACATAATAAATGTCATTTTTAATAAATCAACAATTAACACTTTACCACTCATGGAAAAGTTGAAAAATATCTAATATCTGGAGCAAGATACTTATGTCAACTTCTATTGTTTTTATTCATGATAGCATTAGAAGTTCAAGCAGGAAAGCCAGATAAGAAAAGAATAAAAGCTCCTAAATAGGAAAATCCCAAAGAGGCCAGCTGAAGCCCATCAAAAGACTCAGCAAGGTTGTTGAAGGGAACCAAACTGGCATTTAGTCTTCATGCCACACTCTACCAGTGCCAATGATGAGACCCAGATATCAAGAGCAATCTCATTTATGATAGTTAAAAGAGTGTAAAAATCTAACAAAATTTAAACAAAAGAGGTAAGACTTTCTAACAACAAAATCTGCAAATAAACTATTAAATAAACTACTCAAGATGAAAACCATACATCCAAAAAGAAAAAGTAAAAGAAAGGAAAACAGAAAAGAAGAAAAGACACTTATAAATTTGAAGCATCAAGACTATTAAAACATTCATATTACCCAAAGTTTCTACAGATTTTAGCGTCATCTCCATAGAAATATCAATGCCATTGTTTATAGAAGCCAAAAAATTCAATCCCAAGATTTGCATATAGCTCAAAAAGTTCATAGTCAGAGCTATTGTTGACATGAAAAAGGGCACAGACACAAAGGGAACAGAAGAGAGTCCAGGAGTGAATCCATGCATATGTAGCAAACTGATCTTTGACAAGGGTGGCTAAGAACACGCAAGTGAGATAGCAGAATTCTCAGTAAGAGGAGTAGAAATTGAATATCCATACACAGATATGCACACTAGCCCTGCCATTCAACCGCTAAACAAGCACTCTAAATGGATGTAGGATCTACATGCAAAAACCAAAGCTGTAAGTAAAATGCTAGATTCTGGAATGCATAGAGGGGTGTGTATGTGTGTGTGTGTGTGTGTGTGTGTGTGTGTGTGTGTGTGTGTGCACATGCACATGCCATGTACGTGCACGTGTGTGTGAGAGAGAGAAAAAGAAAGAGACAAAAACAAAAATCTAAACTAATAAGTATCAACAATAACAAAAGGAACTAGATTATACTAGAAGAAAGAGACAGGCTAAAGAGGCACCCTAGTAAACACGAGAAAGGATCTCCAAAGGACACATATGACAAGTGGTTGATGTTCAGAATGTGTATGGAATTCAGAGTTAAGAGTAAACCTTAAATCATAAAAAGTGAGCAGTATGCATTGAATACATAGCTCAGGACAATAGAATTTCACTAACATCCTGGGTTCTAGCCCTAAAACTATTCCCCATCCCCAAATCAATGATATTTCTAAAGAGAACTTTCTCAAATAGGATGTATACTTTTCCTAAGAAGCATATAAAAATATCCTCAACATCACTAATCAGGAGATTCTACGTCAAAGCTGCTATGAGATGTCACCATTGTCCAGCAAGAACGAACAATATTAGAAAGACAAAGCTGGCAGTAATACTGCAGATACAGAAATGCAAACGCTCATGGCCCTTATGGAAATCAATATCAAGATCCATGAAAAGTTTAGAAATAATACTATCGTTAGATCCATTAATTTTCATTCCTGAGAGAATTAAATCCAAATGAAACAAAATTAGTATATGGATGAGATACACTTAGGTAATTACTGAGACAGTATTCTTAATAGCTCCCAGCTGGCAAAAATTTTAATGTCCATCATTATTTTAAAAAATGTGGTACGTATACAAACACTATCCAGTCATAAGAGGAGGGAAATTTTGTCATTTAAGCATCACAGATAGAGCTGGAGATCATGTTAAGTGAAATACATTAGACATAGAAAAACAAGTACTGCCTGATCTTACTCATATGTGGAATATACAAACGCCAATTACATATAAGTTATCACTTGGAAGAAAGTTATTAGAGGCCAGGGAGCATAGGGGTTAGGAGGGAAAGGGGGCATTAGTCAATGAGTAGATAAATAAACTAGGTGCTTTTGCATGGCAGAAGGACATAGAAAACTTTTATGCTGTATATAATTTCAAGAGATTAAAAGAAAGGGTTTTGAATGTTTTAAGCACAAAGAAAGGCTGAATCTTTGAGGAGATCACCATAGGCAACCCAATTTAAATATTACCTAACAGAAACATAAATTGAAACATGAAACAAAGCCACATAAACTGGCAAATTTGGTTGTGCTTCTGTGTATCAGTTAAAAATAAGTATTATTTAAATAGAAGAATAACCCAGGAGAATATATGTATTTGTGCAAATAACATATAACATGTAAAAACTAAATTTCCTTTAGTGTCATGGAAGATTTTAACAACTAGAGTTAAGGAGTTTGGAGAGATGGTTCAGTAGTTAGGATCACTCGCTGCTTGTCTAGAGGATGTGGGTTCAGTTCCCCACACCCATGAGGGTGACTCACAACCAGAGTGAAAAAATTGAAGAACCTTTCAGAAAAATACATATATTTCTGCACTTTAGAAAGAGAAATTTTGTTACACCCTGAAAGTTATGAGAAATATAAACTTCCTATGTAGCTTTTTCAAACAAATGTCATTTAAAAAAACTTTAAATGTCATTTGAAAGAAGTAAATACCAAAAACTTATTTCAAGCCATATTTGATAGAAAATGTCTCAAATTTCTATTAACAACATATAAGATGATTTATTCTGTGTTATTAAAATTTTATCTCTTGTTAATCAAACCATATTGACTAACAAAGTATACTTAAAGCTGTTGGAAACATATTTGCAGTTTTTTCCAGAATGTGGAACGAGTTACCTAGAAGCAAAAGAAAATGGGAAATAGGACTAAGGAGAACTGAAGAAAATGAGGATAAATATGAAAATGAAAACGTCAGTAAGGAAGGGGTGTAACAAACTCAAAGCAATTGGGGGATGAAGGGAGAGTATGAGGGGAAAAAGATGGGAGAGTGGGGAGACAGACAGACAGACAGAGACAGAGAGAGAGACAGAGAGAGAGAGAGAGAGAGAGAGAGAGAGAGAGAGAGAGAGAGAGAGAGACAACCCCATGCATCAGACTGAAGTTCTGCCTTGTCAAGACCTCTTTTTAAGTTATGGCAGAGCCTTACGGATTATTCGTGTATCTGTCAAGAGAGCCTAATGAGTGTTTTAGAATTTTCAAAGATAATTCAGAAAAATATCAACAAAGTCTGCATAGTGTCATACATAAAGACCTGGGGAAGCAGCATACATCAGCTTGAAGGATGACACCCTATTCCATTAGCTTGCTTTGGCTTTGACTTTTTAAGTGGCTTTTAAAAACATTTTTGAATTTTTAAACACATTAAAGAAACACTATAATGCTTTTTAGGGTGAGTATGGAAAGTACATTTTTTTTCTGCAGCATAATTGAAATCTAATTAATCATTTTCTCTAGAGATTATTATTATTTTTTTTCCCTGAGACAACTTACTGTGACAACAATAGAGAAATGACTTTGCTCGTCAGCCCTGGAAATGCTTTAGTTCGGGCAACAATGTAATTTTGTAAAAAGCTTGTAGGCACTTTTATGAGTCATATTCACGCAACATGCAAATGAAATTAATAGTCCAAGTACGATGTTGATAGGCGGCCATGTGTCTCTCAGGATGTTGCTTCATCTTTTATAATAAGAAGTTGATTTCTACAGAGATTTGGGTGACATATGTCCCATTTCTATTTGTCGGTTAGCAAGGCAGTGTTTCCTTTTTCGTTGTAGACTCAGATATGGAGGAGTTTTCCTCCTGTTTGAGTGCTGATCTAATTATCCAGGTGACCCCCGACTGTAGCTGAGATGTGCGTGCTTGCTGTGAGTCTTTAGAAGTGAACTGTAAATTTTCTGCCAGACCATTTCCTCTTTTCTTCTCTATCTGGGGCCCACAAAACAAATGGATGTGTGGGATGTTCTCTCTGTTTAATCCAGCTGACTCCCCGAGGCATCTGCAGGTTTTTCAGCTGTGGATGAGCTTGCACAGTCTCTGTTTCCTAATCCTCTAGTATCTAAAATGTTCCAGACTCAAGTAGGCTTTGAAAAGTTAGCTTAGGAGACTCAGGGCTGACCCTCACTCATCGGGTCACCAGATTTTCTAGAAATTCCTTCCATACATCCTTTGAAGGTACTTTCTCCTTAACTAGAGTCATTCATTTGCATTTTGGTGTTTACAATTTTTATTAATTTATTACTTACTTCCAACAAGAATGTTCCTAAATCTAAATGCCACTGTCACTTACTTTGAAGTTTGCCTGGATTTTTATTATGTTTGATAGGTCATGATCAAAACCCTCAGATTTTCATTAATGTTTAGGGTAGACAGAGGAAGATTGATCCCATTTGGGGTAAACCATTACTGAGTTACGTAGTGTACATCCGCTGTTCTCTGTCTCACACTGAAGGAAGGCCATTCATAGAAACTTAGAACATCTTCCCAGAGAATCTAACTCATTGATACCATGGAAACGATTGCATTCCTGAATCCATCAGCAGCCAACTGTGTCATGCCATCTCCTTCCAACATTGCTGTTTTACCCATTTTTAGTAAAGCCGGAGTCATTAAACCACTCGTAAAACTTCTGGCTTAAATTCTAGTTCAAATTATATGGTCCTGTGTACTTAGTGAATTTAGAGGCCCAGAGGGGGTTCTGCAGACATTGGCAAATCTCATGCTTTCTTACTTCACATACATTTTTAGATGAGAGTCTTCTAAACCCCATGATTTCTAAGAACAGTCGAGTATTGATGTGCCTGTTGGCAAAGGAGGGATAAATCACACATTTTAAAAGCACTCAAACATTCCATTTGTGCTGTACACCCAATTAATGTTTTAAAAATAAGACAATTTTCCAGTTCAAAATCCAGTTGCAAATAATATCCATTGTGTAAGGATTGACGTTGTGGATTTTGAGTTCAGTTTTATAAAGACTTTGTAATTATACATAGAAGAGACTCTGACAAAAATTATAGTCTTATAGGTGATGCTTTTCAAGGGTATTTTTGAATAATCTTTGAAAGAAATCTCAGAATAGGTTCTAACTTTTAGGTTGGGAATATTAATAGACCTATAAATACTGCATACTAATAAAATTATTACATTATATGTATACACAGAGAAAATAATGCTTAAATATAGTGTCTTTATCAGTGTATCTATGAAAATATGTGCCATTCAGATGAAAATACTAGTATGTAGTCAGTATTTCTCTAAATATATATTCATCTGTGTATACGATCTATAAAGTGATCACTCCAGGCAGAGGTAAAGATTAAGTTCTCAGAAAAACGGGGAATGCTAACAAACAATTGCAATGATATTGGTTGCTTAATGGATTTAACTTTCTCTGAAAAGAAAATGTGTCCAATGCAGGTCAAGCATAAGGGCAGCATGGAGGACAGATCACCTTGTAAGCCATGCAATCAACACAGGCAATCCCTAAAGTAGGGTGGAGGACAGAACACATGGTTAGCCATGCAGCCAATGCAGGCGAGGCATAGGGTGGAGGACAGATCACATGGTAAGTCATGAAGTCAGTGCAGGTCATGCCTAGAATAGGGTAGAGGGCACATCACATGATAAGCCATGCAGCCAATGCAGGCCATGCCTTGGGTAAGTTGGAGGAGAGATCACATTGCAAGCTATGAAAATAAACCTCCTTAGCCTTTAGATACCAGACCTCAGTGTCTCCCTTTACCCCAAAGATGTTAAATTTCAGGAATAATGATATAAAAAACTCTTTTGTTTTCTAGATTTAAATAGTAGAAATGACCTAATGCTAAAGGTTTAGGGGCATGAGGAGTGAAGTTACTAACTCATTTGCATTCCCTGCTGTAAGGCTTCCCATATGTAGAGGATATTCATATCTAACATACATCCACATGGAAATTGTGGAGCCGCCCATTTCCTCTAAGCTTACAGCTGCTAGTGTTCTCAGAGCAGCAAGGTCTCACCTCAGGACAGCAAGACCACTACTGCAAGCCCCATGTTGTTATTCTTTTAGTGGGGGATGCGGGGATTGAGGGCATCTCCTTCCTACTAGATACAGCGTATAAACCTCAATTTTGGTTTCTTGTGTCATTTGGTTTATATCGTGACCTTCTCTTTAAACATGCAGTTTTTCAGTTACTGCTTTATTGGTTCTATATTTAAAGGCATTTCTACACTGAGATTCTGTTTCTTATATGAAACACAGACTACCATACACATCAAAATAACCTGTGGCAATGGTCCTAACAGATCTTTAGCTCAAAAACAGTATACAACACAGAGGTTTATTTTATTTTATTTGCGTATGTGTATATGTGTGTGTATGTGTGCGTGTGTTCTCATTATGTTCATGGCCTTTATTACAAAATGATTGGCCAGAAAACATTTCCTAACAGAATGGATTCTTGAACTCTAAATGATGAGAATAGTTGCTTTATAATAAAGGGAAACTCTGAGATGAGTAAACACAGGTTCAGGCAAAATAGTTTTATTATTCTCCACAGTTCACCAAAAACTGGACCAAAATAATTCCAAGGAAACTATTACTGAATCATTAAGTTGAGTCAATAGGAAAATTAGATTTGTTTCACAGTAATCTTCCAAGAAATTACCTTACAAGGACATTGAATGTTATATCAGGACTCTAACTCTCCCTAGAAATTTATATTCTACATCACTCCATCAGAGAAGCTCAAGAATTCAGCAATATTGTATTCTTCCCCAAATCTGGATTTGTAAAAGGTTAGGTAGCATTTAAAATGTCAAAAAAGTTTCCTATTTGGTTTATTCTATATATTTCTAGACAAACTCAAGTGTTTGGACAACACACATCTCTAACATTGTGATATTATTCATAGAAAATCACATAGTCAGGGGAACAGTGAATGTTCAGAAAAGAGATAGAAACTGAAACACAAGAAGGATGACGGGTGGGGCTCAGTGGGAGAGCACCTGCTCAGCATGTACGAGGCCTTGGTTTAGATCCCCCGCATTGCAAAACAAGTAGAAAAACCATGTAAGAAATGCCTACATTTGAGCAACACAGGGAAGGAACGAAAGAATGCATATGAGATAGAGCACAGCAGAAGTTTTTATAATCAGTGAAAAGCTGTGCAGAGAGAAATAGCCAGAATCCAAAATTCCAAAGGAAGGTACAAGATTCCAATAGGATAGAATAGAAGGCTCTATCCATAGACAGTCCTTCCTCTGGGAAAGTACATTTGCTCTCTTATGGTCTGAACAAGAACTGGGTGCATAGGAAGCAATCTCTAATAATTATTAACATGTCTTTGTAATAAATATTTGACAGGTTTATATTTAGTATGAGTCTAACTTTACTTCTTGCTGGGGCAATCTTATTCACAAGGAGAGTTCATTATTAGTTATGGGAACCCAGATAAAGGATCTCTAACTTGATCTCTATGCTCTCCTTTGCACTTGGTGGCAAACGACAAAAAATTTAAGGTAAGTGTGCTAGACAGGGAGGTTGTTATATGTCAAAACATTCTAAATGTAAACATACATCATACAATCCTTCCCTAATCATTAATATATATACATATAAATTTAAAAAGTTATTTAGCAGAATTTGTGTTCCAGTATCTAACATAGTACTGTAGTAATGCGTGTATATGACAAATTAAGTATACATATTCTATAGATTTCCTAGATTCCTAGCAATATTTATGAAAAATAATCTTAGCTGACCCACATGTTATTTCATATTCCTAAGAGATAGTATTCTTTATTAATATATAGCATTGTAAAAACTGGTCCAAAATTTAATAAAAAAATACAGATGATGCATTTCATAGAGAATAATTCTCATAACAAAGTCAATGTAGGAAAGTCAACCAGATTAGTCTTTAATCATACAAATTTGTAAACACTAGACTTATTGATCCCAAATACTCAAATATCACATTGCATAAATAGCGAATGGTATAAAATATGCAAAATAATAGTACATTAGCCTAAATAACACTAATAAATTGCAAAGCTTAGCATGAAATTGAAAATCACTAATGGAACACTATGCTGTTTGCTTGTGCAACAAGCTAAGACTCATGCATAATGGAAGAGAGTACCACTGCTAGCAGCAGGCTCGGGGAGGAAAATTTAAGTGTGTTTTTATGGACAGACGGGATTGATCTGGGAAGTGGTTCCTGAGGAGATTCCACTTATCCCGAAGAGCATCTTGGGAGCTTGTTTCTACTTCCTACTGGTATTTGAAACTCATATTATTTAGATCACTCAGCCCCTCAACACCAGGTTCTATGCATTGGGGAAAACCAGAAGCCATCCAAAAAACTTAAGTAAAATAACAAGCAACAATACTTCTGTGATATGGGCTTTCTTTGATGCCTAATTTTCATTTGGTATTCACATTAGATGTTCTTTCCATTTACAAAATCTACACCTTTCCCTATTTTGATGAGAAAGGCCAGTATGCTAAGAGCTAAAAGCGACTCCTAAAATATAAGATTCAACCCCGTGATACAATGGAGACTCACAAGATTCAATATCAGGCAGAAGTTAGTAATATCAGAAGTACCTTGGACCTCATTCAAGGAAAATGAGTTATTGAACATATTAGAAGGAGCTGTTAGAACGATGCTTCAACTTTAAGTTGGTCCCGAGGCGTGGAGATTGGTGATAACATTATTAGGTAAAGCTCTAGTGTTTTCTACTTCCATTTTACCTTAATATCACCTCTAAATCTAATTGGTATTTCAAAAAGGAATATAGTTTGAATTTGAACATTCTGTATCTAAAGGTGAGGGCAAGGATGACTTTGAAGGTGATGCGGAGTTGCCAAAAGTCACAAAGCTAGTACTAATTTTGAGATAAAAATAAATTGTGTTACTGAAGGAAAAGCTGAGCAAATACAACAGGGACTAGAGTAACGAGCTCATCTAATATAGTCCCTGAAAGTGAAGGGAGGATTGTAGTCAAAGGAAATTTGAGAAGATGAATCTGTTTGTAACAAAGCACTCTGGGGACAAAGAACAGGTAAAAATAGTGATGTCCTTCACTTGCTTGTGTCTTCAATGATTCATTTGTGAACTTTCCCCTCCTCATGGCCCAGTTAGGAATTAGGAAAGCTGCAAATACATACCAAGTCAATGTGGTATTGTCTATAATATATTTATGATCAAGAAATTCAATACAAGCAATCTTATCATTAGTATTTCTTTTAAGGACAACTTTGAAACATACTGAATAAAATGACTTGGGATATACCACAGTGTCTGATCTTGATCAGCCAAGAACAATTGTGATCATGCTGAGGCAACCTCTTAACATCTTAAGCTACTTGAGCAGCTCTGCAATGTCCAGTCAGAGAACACCTGCCTTTTGCGTGTTTGCTAGCACTGAGCATTAAATAGTAAATAGTTTACTCAAAAGAGAATTACACCAAAACAACTAAATGTTTGTCAAAGGTTTTATATTTAAGAGACTTTTAAAACTCCTATATGGGGAATGGATTAATTGCATACTTCATGCTGTTTTCTAAAGCCTGTTTTATGGTAAAACATGAGAAGAAATTAAGCAGAAACAAGTCAACACAATAAACTGCAAGATGACCGCTGGGAAAAGAGTAGCTTTATATTCTCTGATTTTCAAAGAAAATTAAAAACAAATTTAATTCTTTTATGTTCACCTTAGAAGATCCAAAGATAATTCTCGAAAGAATCTTAACTGGTATTAAATATTTTGCTAATTTAAAACTTGTTACATTTGACTATTTAATAAGTTGTTACATTTGAATATTTAATAGTCAAATTAACAAATTTTAATGTTATCAACAAAACGTACTCTTAATTTTATATGAAATCAATTGTTTCCAGCTAGAAATCTATTTGAGGTATTATGTCATATCAGAGAATATAAAAGAAGTACCATGCATGTCACCACAACAATATGGAAAACACTGAGAATCAAGATTATCCATAAAGTTCTCCTTTGAGTTGATATAGCATCTTGCTTTGTACATTTATATATTCTGTTAACCTGCTACTACCCATTTAAAGGGTATTTGTTTTGTAGATGTCAGTATTTTGTCTTCTTTCCATAGAGAACAGCACATAAACTCAATTAATACATTAAAATAACTTCTGGAATTGATAAAGAAGACTCCAAATTGCTGTGTAGTGCTTGCTACACACACAACACAAACATGCATGCATACACACACACACACACACACACACACACACACACACACACATACACATCCACAGACTATATTATTGCTTTTTTGGATAGTGTTTAAAGCACTACTCTAAAGATGATAGTATTAAGGAACAGAAAATTTACACAATTGAAACATAGAAAAGTGCTGCCAAGGAAGAAATCCATATAAGTGCTAAATTATCTAATGCTGAACCTTTACCACTATAATAACTTTAGAATGTGGTGCTCAACCTTGATGCCTGGGGGTGGGGGACAGAGCTACTTATTTGAAATGGAGTTTATGGTCATTGCTGAGAGATTCTGAGCCATCAGGGTAGAGGAGAGGGTTTGCAGTATATACTTTTTTTTTAATTCCACGGCCACCCTTAATAACAATGATGGAGAACATTACACTGGCCACATTGCTGAAGGGTTTGAAGTGAAGAGGAGCTGTTACGGAAGAAGAGTGAAATCAACAGTCGGCCAACAGGCCTTGCTATTAGCCCATAGGAGGAGACCTGGGCAAGAAGAACCTCATGTCCAGCCACACAGCATCACGAAGTCATAGGTGACACATGCAGCTGGACCCAGGGATATTTAGTAGCCATTTCAGATAACAGGCAGCTCTTTTTTTAGTTACTCCTTCATGGTAAAAGTCTTTAAGCAGAGCTATGGAGTTAGATGACAAATTGGCAAGTCACTGGGAAATGGCACTACTGCCAGTATTAGCTGAGCCTGACACTGCAACTAACTTTATTGAGCTCTACATTTTTCTCTGCTCCCCTCCCTGCCTCTCCCCTCCCCTTCAACCCTCTCCCATGGTCCCCATGCTCCCAATTTACTCAAGAGATCTTGTCTTTTCTTACTTCTCATGTAGATTAGATCCATATATGTCTCTCTTAGGGTCCTCATTGTTGTCTAGGTTCTCTGGGATTGTGGTTTGTAGGCTGGCTTTCTTTGCTTTATGTTTAAAAACCGCATAGGAGTAAGTACATGTGATAATTGTCTTTCTGGGTCTGAGTTACCTCACTCAATATGATGTTTTCTAGCTCCATCCATTTTACTGAAAAATTCAAGATGTCGTTATTTTTTTTCTGTTGTGTAGTACTCCATTGTGTAAATGTACCACATTTTCCTTATCCATTCTTCAGTTTAGGGGCAGATGTCACTATCCTACTGTGACATCTATTCATTTTAATTTATTATTATTATTATTACATGCCAACCACAGTTTCCCCTCTCTCCTCTCTCCAGTCCTTGCCACCTCTCCTCTGACCCCTGAGTCCACTCCTCCTTCATTTCTATTCAGAAAAGATCAGGCCTCCCATGGCTATCAACCAAATATGAAAAATGTCAATATAACGATACCTAATGTTATGTTGCTATACTCAGATTTTGTGACTAGACCAACTGTCATCAGTGAAGCTTCATCCAGCAACTGATGAAAACAGATACAGAGACTCAGAGACAAACATTAGGCAGAGCTTGGGAAATCCTGCAGAAGAAGGGGAAGAAAGATTGTAAGCGCCAGAGGGATGAAGGACACAATAGGAAAACTCACAGGTCATAAAAACTCAGAGACTGACCTGACCACCAAGTTGCCCCGATGGGACTGACCTAGGCCCTCTGCATCTACGTTAGAGTTGGGTAGCTTGGTCTTCTTGTGGGATCAAAGGGATTAAGTGTTCCTAACAGTGGGATCAGGGGCTGTCTCTGATCTCTTTACCAGCTTTGGGGCCCCTGTTCCTTGTACGGAGTTACTTTGTTCAGCCTCAATATGAGGGGAGGTATCTAATCTTACTGAAACTTGAAATATATACTTTTAACTCTTTCAGTACTTGTTGTTGATACTACTGATCTTTGTTTGGCTACATTTTGAGAAATGTGGTATTATAAGTACTGCCTTCTGAATTTTAATTTGTCTTATGAAAACCATAATTAGGGAAAAAGGAGACAGGCGTGAAATGTTAGATATAGCTATGGAGAAATAGATAATCAACAAAACTGTATGGAATTTCATCCATATATATATATATATATATATATATATATATATATATAAAACTTGTATATATATACACCTAACAAGAAGGGTTTATTCCATGACTAGTCTCATTTAGATGGTCTACAAATTCAGAATCAAAATAAATGAAACTAAAGTGATTATTTAACCCAAAGTTCAGTGGGGTGGTCAAAACAACAGGGATTTTTAAGATTGTTTATAAAGTATATATAAAATGAAACAAAACAAACAAAATCCACTATCCTTCCTCCAGGTTCAGTGAGAGACTCCCATCTTAATGGAAGAAAATGAAGTCATAAAGCAGGTTACCTGGTGTGACCTCTCACCTGATCATGAGTGTATATCTTTGTACACATACATGTGCCCTGTCCTCATTACAGACACACTCAGGAAGAAGGAAGGAAGGAAGGAAGGAAGGAAGGAAGGAAGGAAGGAAGGAAGGAGAAAAAAGGAAGGAAGAGAGAAAGAGAGTAAGAACGACATGGTAATCATGGCATAATTCACCAATGGACATTAATATTATTAAAAACCGGAGACAGGAATAGACAAATAGTTGATAAATACCAACATGATGTAGAAAACCAAAGAGCAAAAGTTAACTGAGTTAATACTTTGATGTTATTCATATACATTTGGATCCACTCAATATACAATTCACACAAAATTCAATTCCATGTTCATAAAAGATGTTATTTAAATATTTTACATGACTACGGTTTATTATAGTAAACCTTGACTAAGGATTAGGAGTAGAAACATTGTTCTCTCTCTCTTCTCTCTCTTGCATGTCCACTTGCATGCATGTGTGAAGAATGCTAAATTGTTACTTTTATATTTAATGTTATAATAATCCAATGAGACGCTGGTGTTGCGACTAGTTTCTTATTGTGCAACCCATAGAACTGTAAAAAGTGAGGCAATGTATATCAACATGCATGTTTGTGTTTGGGTGTGTAAATGAAAACAAATAAGAATGGTATTGGGGAAAGAAAGATGAATGAAAATCACTTTGTTTTCAAACAGTTTACAGTTTACCAGATGTTGCTCGTGAGATTTTACAGTTCGTCCCTTGCAATGCCATCACTCCGTTCTCCATAGCTGTCTACAGTTGCGCAGAAAGTGGAGACAGATACAGTTATAGAGGTCAAGGTGACCAGGAATTTGTGGTTAGCTAGAATAGATTCTCAAGATTCTAACCTCAGATGAAACCACTTTTGGAAGAAAAAAAAATTATCCATTGCTGAATTCTTAATGAGACAATTAACCAAGTGTAATTACTGACTACTGAATAAGATAACTTGTAGTATTTATGTCAATTACGTGTGCATCCTTTCTTTGTAATCCTTTTAATTATGTACCTTGATTGTCTTACGACTGATAATTAGAAAACCAGGTTTGATAAACATGCAAGCCTCGTCACATTCTTATTAAATAACTAGAGCATTAGATCAGTCAAATTTTAGCTGAGTGGCCAACAAACTCTCCAAAACCATCGATAAACAAATTTAAAGTTACATTAAGCAACCTGGAGCTGATAATATTGTTCACCAAGAGTGGTTGACTTTACCTATCACTTACTGTACGTTGCCTTTCTATGATCACTTGGGCCTCATTATTCATATAATTGCTGTAATTATTATGACACTAATGACTGTTGAAGTCTAAATGTGTGAAATTAATTCAGCAACTGTAAATATGTGTCCATGAAAGGAAAGTATTCAAGTGAAAATGAAACTTGGATATTCTGTTGTAAATGAGGAATTAATACTGAGATTAGAATCTCAACAGGGCATAGACAAGGTTTGATACTGAAACCATAGGGTGAGCATGCTAACAAACATTTGGTTATAATTAATACAGGGGGGAGTGAATTCTCAAACAGCGTATGTCTCTTTTTTTTTTTAATACACTATATTTGAAAACCTAGTTCAGTTTCTTGAGCCCAAAATGAATTAATTCACCAAGGTGACCTAATTGCAGACACATTTTAGAATTTGAGGGTGACCTGGCTGTGACAAGCCACCCCACTGATCGTCAGTGGTTTTGTTTTTTTTCAAGTGATCATACTGGCTTGTTGGGTGTCCCCTTTATCCCCTACAGATTCCTGTCTGTTCTTCCCTGAGCTGTATGTTCAGGCATAAAGGACACTTGGTGTATGTGTTTCTTAACATTGTAGAACTTCCCGCATTGATGTCTTTTTAGGTTAACATTAAATATTTGGTTTATCTGAACCTCCTAGAGTTGAAGAAATTGCACATAAATCTCATGATAGCAATAAGATATACTCTTCTTTGAAATTCATGATCCTTTAGAAAGTCTATTTCTAGATCAACCTGAAAAACTCTGTCCCAGAACACTGGAAAACATGTGGCTTCTGTTCTCTGATTAAAAGGACATCCAACCACCTGGCTCTCCCCAGCACATTGCACAGAGCTACTGGTGTTCCAAAGTGTGGCTGAATCTCTCACAGGTTAGCTGAGAGGCCTGCCCTCCTCCTCCCCACTTCGTGCCAAAGCGGAGGGCAAGGGCTTGCGCTTGTCCTGGTGAGGTGGGACCCCAAGTGCAGGTGTACACCAGCTGGAGTCGACATGTGCACCAGTTGGCGCCTAGGAGCCCACATCCACACTTGCTGTGATTTCTAGCTCTTCCCTTTCCCAGATCCCGCATGCGGTGAGCCCCCTGGAATACTGGTGATTAGGCCCATATTTGAAAATGGGCTGTGACTGACAGCGCAGGAAGAACAATGCCTTTGCAATAGCAACACAGCTCTTCCTCACAGATATAGTCAAGTAAGTTGGGTGCCTCATTCTCCCTGAGAGCAAACAAATACGACACAGGAATATGCTATTGAATGTGCCATATGTTTGAGTTGAAGACTCAAAGGTTTGACTCAAGGATTTGTTTTAGCAACTGTGGAGGGTTAGGACGAAGGGCAAAGGAGAAAGGAGTCTAGTTGATTTAAAAAACTAACCCCCCAAACTTTTCATGCTTCTTTTATTGATCTTAGAAAACGTATTTCTTCTTGAAACCTCATTTTCTCTCTCAACAAGATTCATATATTTGCATCAGTAGTTAGTTCAATTTTCTTTCTTCGTAAAACATCCAAACCAGAATTTTAAAATAATTCCGTATTTAACATTTCAAAGTTGTAGTTGCTTTAATGAATCCATTGAATTTTGAATCCAATATTTAGTAAGTTAGAACCATAAACCAGGTGCTGTGCTAGGGACCACGTAGGCCAAGGTGAGCGCAGGATGCATCTTGCCCTTGAGAGGCCAACTGACCTCAGAGGAAAAACAAATGTCACCAGGCCAATCCAATCAAAGTCAAACACCAGTCAGTGTGAGTTATTAAGAATATGACGAATTATGCTCGGAAAATAAGAACAATTCTGGAAGGAGGAAATCTGCTTAGAAATATGGTGTGGGATGGTCTTCTGTATATGTGTTGTTTTTATTGGTTGATGAATAGAGTTGTTTTGGCCAATGGCTTAGAAGAGTAAAGCCAAGCAGGAAATTGGAAGAGAGAGAGAGAGAGAGAGAGAGAGAGAGAGAGAGAGAGAGAGAGAGGACAGAAATGGACTCCAAGTAGCTGCTGAAGGAGAATGATGCCAGAACCTTATGGGTAGGCCACAGCCTCATGGTGATACATAAATTAATAGGAATGGATTAATTTAAAACTTAAGAGCTAGCTAGAAATATGTTTGAGCCATTGGCCAAACAATGTTGTAATTAATATAGTTTCTGTGTGATTATTTGTGTCTGGGCAACCAGGAAACAAAGGTGCAGTCTCTGATTATAGAAGCATAGCAGTGAAACAAGATGAAATCCAAGGGGTATGATAAGAGAGGTCAGATGCAAACCTGTCATACTTGATTGTAAAGAAAGCAGACTGAGAATGTTAAGAAATCCAGTGCCTGGCAAGACTTGTACCTGAATTTGAGTTTCATCCTTAAGACTAACGGAGAGTTTTAAGCAGATGGGGTAACATGATCATTATCTTTCCCTCTATTAGGTCATTCAGCATCTGTCATGTATGATGAAGAATGGGGAGAGGTTGTGTGCAGTTAAAAGTTGATATCAGAGTGAACAGGAGGTGATATCTAAGTTAAGGAAATGGCTGTAGAGAAAAAGAGGACCAAATAGAAGGAGAGCCACACAGTAGGCAGAAGGGACAGAGGTTGTGGCTAGTTGATTGAGGCTGAGGAGTTGGGGGGACCTCTGGCTGTAATGATGAGGCTTGAATCCTGGGAGCTTTCATCTTTATCCCTGAGAAAGGAAATTCATTCACATACCAAACTGAATTTTCTTCTGATGGTGTCTCTTCTGGGTCTATGGTGCAGTTCAAACAGTTAATGAACACTCCCAGAATGACCTGCTGACAAATTCGAGCTATTGGCTGCATCTGTTTTAGCGTTCCCTGTTTGGGTGAACACAAACTAGTCTCACAAATCTCAGTTCTTTTATTGAGTGTTAGTGTTTTGCTCCATGGGTTCTTTTGTTCGTTTCCACTTTGTTATATCTACTTACAATTCTTCATCTGAAACGTAGAGGAGCTATTGCCCCAACTAGTTGAAAAAAGCATTTCATTTTCTGCTGTATCCATTCTTGCCTAGGCCCAGGCTTTGTGTTTGAATGGTTCTGTGATTGCCCCAGGATGCTCTTTTCACATACCGACTCGCTTTCTACAACATGTATGTCTCAGGATGCAGCAACATCTACTCTCTAGCCCTTAGCTCCAGACAGACTTCCTCCGTGATCTAAGGAAACCCAAGGCAATGTTCAGCAACCAGGAAAGTGAGAAGACAAAGCCGTTCCTTGTTCTTAAACAAGAAGGAACTGCGAGCAAACCTCTTAGTGTTTTATCGTCCTAGAAACAGATCATAGAACTTAACTGAGTCTGAATCTAGCCGGCTTACTTTTGACCTAAGGAATAAGCTGGTTTCTTTTTTTTAATTGATTTTTATTGAGCTCTACATTTTTCTCTATGCTCCCCTTCCTGACTCTCCCCACCCTCCTTAAACCGTCCCCCAAGGTCCCCATGCTTCCAATTTACTCAGGAGATCTTAGAAGCTGGTTTCGTTAGACACAAAGAGCTATTAGGAGTTCATAAAAATGAACCCAGATCTGTGATGCTGGGAGCACACTTGAAATTCTACATGATTTTTGTGTTTCCATGTTGGTGAGGCATTCACTTGTATGTGTTCACCTATTTCTTGGAATGGGTTCTCTAGCAGGACTCTAAAAGAAATTTAGTTCTTGAATGCTTTGGGCATGATTCCAGATGCTGTTTAGATGAATCTGCTTTCATCAAAAGGATTCTATTGAGATACATGATAACCTGCTATTGTACTCTATACTCTAGCACCCACCTTGGTAAATATAAGTGAAGGGGAAAAATTATGATCTGCTCTGAGGTTTTGATGTATTTTAGAAGCCAATAAACACACATTGTATGCAGGTCACTGATAGTATTCACACATGGCCATTCAGAGAATGCAAGAGCAGTCCAGAACTGGCCTTTAACTGGATTTATTTGAAGAGTATTTGTTTATTTGTTTGTTTGTTTCTTTATTTTCCAAGACAGGTTTCTCTGTGTAGCCTTGGCAGTCCTGGAACTCTCTCTGGTCTCGAACTCATAGAGCTCTGCCTACCTCTGCCTCCAGAGTGTTGGGATTAAAGGCATGCGACACTACAACCCAGCTCCTAAAAGAGATTTTTAAGAGGTAGGAATTTGAGAAGATATTTCTGGTAATGGGAAGGATAAACAGGAATGAAAATGTATTATACTCTCAAAACATCACAAGATAGAGTCTTGGGCCAGCATATTCCCTCTTGGGGCCATTAGAAAAAGGTAGAAGATTCTCAAAGCTAGCAAGAACTTAGGCCTTCTGATCTACAGGCACAGGTCTTCCTCCCAGTTGTTTTCTGTCCTCTCTCCAAATCCTTTTTACCTTGAATGACTTGGAGACAGAAAGACATACATGCATACATATACAGCCTAATATATTATGCAGTGTTGAGATCAAGAATGCTGTATTAACTGCAGAAATTATTCGAATGCTTATTTTATTGCTCTTAATAAGTAGTAATCCAGTTAACTATAACATCACCTTCATAGCTTCTAATTTTATCTATTGCTTAGCTCACTCAATATTAACCAGTTTAAGGAGAAACCACATTGCTTGGAAGGTTCAACCAGTCTTGCTGAATCTGTTCCTTGTAAAGCTTTGTTCTTTGCTACCTGATGTCCTGTGATTGATGTGTCTGGGAGCAGATTTTTATGACATTCTCAGTATGTTTCAAAATATGGAAATTAAGATCAGTGGTCTTTGAAAAAGACGAGGATATCTTATTTTATTTTACTTTTTTTTACAGTACAGACAATAATCCTTTATGTCTAGGCTTTTATGACTCTCCAAAGTCAATTTTGCTAGCACATTAGGCACATGTTAATTAAAATGATGGGTTAATGTTTTAAGGGTCAAAGAACTGATGGCAACAATATTAGCTAATAAACCACTTGGCTTTTAAACTTCTTTAGTTGAAATTAAAACTGGAGAGAAAAAGCCCCATGTCTATTGGTGATGGACTCGTCTTGGAATGACAGGTACAGATGACAAATCATGTCATCAAAGAAACGTCAGAAACACAACATTTGTAGTCCTTAAACTTAACTCCATGTATGTTGTGAATATGATCGTAAAATACTGTTCTTGAGGGGAGTAAGGGATAAGTATGACAGGATTTTCTCTAAGTCATAATAATTTTAAAAATCTGCAAAAGGAAGAAAGTTGATTATTTCCTGTTTATCTCTACTATTAGTATTTAATGTTTCATAAGTTTTGATAAGCCCATTATGCGAGTAACTAGAAAGCTTTGTAATGTGAATTAGTTGTTCTTCAGTGAGGCTAGGACTCCACTGACATAGCACATATATGAGGAGTGAGAGGAGAAAAAAAATCTTCTATGATTAGGTACATAGTTAAGGAAGCGTAACATTTTAGGGGCGGCACATTCTGTAAAATCTTAGGACATGAGATCAAATTACCAGGCAGTCTCCTCAGAGGTCACACTACACAGAAAAGAACCTACTCCACATACACACCTATGGCTCCTCTGGACAGTTTGTATCCACACATTAGAGAAGCATGCTGTCTTCTACACTCTTACCAGAAGATCCTCCACACTGCATAAAGACTTTGTCCCATGTGTCTGAATTTCCGGTGCTATTTCCTCTATCTCCCCACGTCTTTGAAGTCAAGGACCAGATGGATCTTAATTCTCATGGCCCCAGGGACACACCTCAGCAGTTTATTGAGGGCAGGTAGTTTATATAGAAGATGACAGTACCAATAGTGACTAAGTGGAGATATGATATACATGTGGAGAAACTGAGAACCAGTGAGAAATATACACATCAGTTACACCCCCCTCATCCTACCCATGTTGCTTGAGGGGTACTCCTGTATGGCAAGCAATGCATATGTCGGTTTTTGAAAGTAGAAGCCAAGAAAGGCTACAGAACATGGAAATAGTAAGGGTTGGGGCATCAGAGGGGTCCTAAAACATATACTATAGGATCTGTTGTGGTTTGCAGGGAATCTTTTGCAGAGTAGACACACAGCAATAACATCTTAAATAAACTCACTGTGACCACCACAACCCACCTCTTGCATAGCTGGCTGGAGACAGTTCACTTTTCCAATTCTGGTTAATGGTAGACCAGTGGGCAAAACTGAGTTTCCACATATTTGACATTCAGGACCCGGTCCCCCCCATAACACAAAAAATTCAAATTTTTGTTCAGCCTGAGGACAATTTTATCAGAGTTTAAAAGAAAAACCCTAGGAAAGGCCAATCGTAAATCACGGCATCTGCCTGGATGAGAAAGAAGGAAAGAAAAAGCCACATAATTTGAGTTAAACTGATGTAGAGATCATCGAGATAGCCGTTTACCAGACAAGTAGGCACATAGCAGGAAGGGGAGCTTTAGGGAAAGAGTGGAAAAGCCCAAAGTACCAGAGAAAGCTTATTTAAGATCTGGTCAATGGCTGCAAGGAAGAGAGGAGATGAAAAAGCAAAATTAAACCTCTCTGACTCAGAGGTGTTTAGACACAACAGCTACAATTTTATCAATGAACTCTCTGTAAGTAAAGATTGATATTCTTCTTGAACACATATGTAGTCCGAGGAATAAGTCTATCCGTGTATCTGTACTCTTAAAATACGACATTTTAGCAAATCCCAGTCATGGTACAGTGGAGTTTATTTCTGTAAATGCCGTAAAGCGTGGTGAATGTAGAAAACAGGACCAATTCAGAACTTCTGCAAGAAGGATTTAATGCGGCTCTTTGTGATGATGATACATTTAGATGTGAAAGTAAAACCATCATCTCTTTAATGATGCAATTGTAGTGAACAGTACAAGAAGAGGCACAGATTCTCTGCCTGATTTCCTAAGACTCTAAGGTGAGGTATTTGCAAGTTGGTGTGATTGCTCGCTTTAACTTCTTGTTTCCTCTACATTTATGAGACAACTCAGTTGGTGAAATGGGTCTAAATCACTATGGCAGGGACAGACTGCTCACTGATGTGATGTATTCACGGGGGCGGGAGGGACAGTCCTCCTAAAGAGCACACATGTGTTCTGGAGCCTCCTTGCAGGCTCCCTTCACCCAAGTTCATCTTAAAAAACCAAAACCAAAACCAAAGCTCTAAGCAAAATGTTACATAAAGCACAGTATATTTGGCTCTCCCATATCTGTCAGGGTCCAATCAGAACTCAAGGCCCCTGTTGGGGGATGGGGAGGGGGAGAATAACATCACAATTCCCAGAACATTATTTCTCTCAGCTTCTTGCTAGCTCCGGGACAAATCTCCACTTCAGTCATTCATTCCTCATAGTCCTTGAGCCCTCACCTAGATTTTTGAAGTGGGATATTGTCTCGAACCTAGAAAGAAACAATCTCTTGGGCTCTCCTTTATGTAACTGGATAAGAATCCTGGCAACTGAAGATTCTGGTTACCTTGTCTCTTAATGCTTGCCCCCTTCCCGGCTGCCATTCTTTGACTAAATCTGACTCTTCTCTACTTTGAGACTCTTGTGCTTTTGCCCCGCTCATTAGTCTATAGGTACCTTGGTGTTTATGTTTCAGTTGCTATGATAGAGACAGAGCTGAGGAAAACAAGCCGTTCTGACGCCGTCTCCTTCGGAGCTTATCTGCTGCCTTCATTTTCTGTGCTAACACCTCTAGGTGATGGACATTAGAACCCAAGTTACAGGAGACAAATTACAAAGGGATTCTCTAGTCTAGGCAAGAGGACAGAGCTTCAGTCGTACTTCCAATATTAAAAAAGTCAGTCACCTTTAGATCTATTAAATGTTTCATAGAATTTTACAATGGTATTTATTTGTGTATATTTTGGAATTTTGGACCTTTATGTTGTTCAGTGAGTGGATTCAGTAGAGTCCTGGGATTGAGGTCACCAAATTTTATTCTATTTAATAGTCGTGGGTAACATAAAATCATGACTTCCTTCTTAAATATACCTAATATACGATTGTTGATTACATTCCCCCCATGTCCTCAAAATCAAGGATTTCCTACTTTACTTATATTAAGAAAAATTTCATAAAATGCATATGTAAGATTATTGTCCAATACTAAAAAATTAATCAAGTCAATAATCTGAACTCAAATTGACAAACAATAAATTTGAATAAAAACTACAGGTCAGCAAAGGTTTAGGGGGTATGTTACAGGCTCCTCCCTCAAGGAAGCTAAGATGCTCCCTGCTACAGATAATATTTAGTTGTTGTCTGGCTTCCCTGCCATGTGAGCTGTTTCCTTCAATTCCATTGTCTCTAAGATGGGCAATACCAGAGATACTTGGGTTATTATAAGACTCCATAGTCTACTAGGTGAGCAAGCGATGAGCAACATGGCAGCCCATAGCCCCAGTTTATGCAGAATCTCAGGCATATTTGGCAGGCTATGCTGAAGAGAGCCTCCAGAGTCCAGCAGTGTCAGCCTGGAAACATGAACATTTTCTGAGTACTCAATAGACTGGCTTGCTTCGTTGGTGAGGAAATGCCTAAGACTGGGGAGACTACCATCTCTTGTGAGTCTTTCCTATTCCCCATTTCTGCCATTCCTTTGTAGTCTATTTTCTGGGTGTAAGTGTGGATAGTGTGTGAGGAATGTATCTTTCTGTCCTCAGATATTTAATGCCTAAAGACTGGTCCCCTACAGAGGTTACTCTTACTCAGATGAGCCAAACCTGCATTCTTGATTCAGCTGTGGACTGTACCCCGACTCCATGTAACAAACCCACCTCCCTTTTCGGGCTTATGCAATAATCATGACTTCCTGTTAGACCATATATAATAAACACATGAAGCTTCCAGGGTGTTTCTGCTTCTCCATCAGAGAGCCAAGTCTATCCTATTCTAGATTGTTTTGTGCGCCTACGTGTTTGTCTTTTCTTTGTTCATTCATAGGCTGCCCCTGGTCAAGGTTCTGGGATCCAGGCCATACAATGACAGGGCATTAACTGTTTATTGCCTCTTGTAAATTCCTATTCCCAACGCATGACCTAACATGATCAGACCCATCTAAACAAATTTGTAAACTATACAAAGGATGCATACTTTTACTTTGCCCTATGTTCACTAGAGTCAACACTTCTCTACATCCGATCTCTCTCCTCTCCTCTCCTCTCCTCTCCTCTCCTCTCCTCTCCTCTCCTCTCCTCTCCTCTCCTCTCCTCTCCCCTCCCCTCCCCTCCCCTCCCCTCCCCTCCCCTCCCCTCCCCTCCCCTCCCCTCCCCTCCCCTCCCCTCCCTTCCCCTCCCCTCCTCTCCTCTCCTCTCTTCTTCTCATTTCCCTTTTCCGATCCTTTACAAAAGGTGCCCATTTGCTGTCTTTAATTTTATAAGGAAATAAATGCCTTTTTTGTATATGATTGTCACCGTGTGCTATTCGAACTCCGTGAGTCACTGTTCTGCAGCTGGGAACTTTGCCCTCTCTCTTCAGAGCCAAGAATGTTTGCTTCAAAATGTCGTTCAAAATCTCAAGAGTCAGCCTGGTTCCCTCACACTGTGATGAGGAGAAAGGAGAACAACACAGCTCAAGAAAAGAGCACTGTAGCCTTAAACCTAAACTGTTCTTGAAGTCTGTAAAGGGCTTCCTCAGCTGATCCTGCAAATCTGCACACTTAGATTTGATAATGTTTTCCTACAGAACTGTTGCTTGTCATTATCTGTTACCTACATTCATTCCAAAACCAAAGCAACTCTGGTATGTCTTTCTATGGAATGTACAAGAAACAAAAGTTTTGACTGTCTTCTGTATTCTATTGAGTTTACCTCAAAACTTAAAATCCTCATGATTTTAGAATGTATATATGAATGATCTTGATCGTGTGGTTTAGTCTAGTTCTTCTTTGATGAGGTTATAAATTTCTTTTGAAATGTTACTATGTCTTGTGATAATAAAGGGGGCGGTAAGAAAGAGAAGAAAATATTAAAAGAGTACAAGCATAGAGATATTTCTGGCAAGGAGTGGTTTTTGTGTGATAAAACTTTATCCTAAATTGAGATGGTTGGATTTTTCCAGAGTATAAAAGAAAACCGGAAAGACGGAATAAGCCATAAAATATTTGAGAAAGTTATTAAGATATAAAACTTTTATCATGGAGGGATGTTGGATTTGTCAAAGGTGTTTTCTGCATCTAATGAGATGATCATGTGTTTTCTGTTCTTGAGTCTGTTTATGGGGTGGATTATAGTTTTTGATTTATATCTATTGAACAATCTCTGGGATGAAGCTGATTTAATTATAGTCGGAAATCTTTTTTGTATGTTCTTAAATTCTGTTTGCAGGTATTTTATTGAGAGTTTTTTATGTTCATAAGAGAGATTGAACAATAATTTTTTGTTGGATTTTTGTATGGTTTTGTTACCAGGGTAATAGTGGCTTTGTAAAATGAGTTTGGAAATCTTCCTTTATTTTCTATTGTGTGAAATAATTTGAGCAGTATTGTTATTAGTTCTTTGAAGTTCTGGTAGAGTTAGTTCTATTATGTGTCCATTTGGACTTAGGTTGATTTTAGCGAGGGAGATTTTTAGTTGCTGCCTTTGTTTGTTTGTTTGTTTGTTTTTTCGAGACAGGGTTTCTCTGCGGCTTTAGAGCCTGTCCTGGAGCTAGCTCTTGTAGACCAGGCTGGTCTCGAACTCACAGAGATCCTCCTGCCTCTGCCTCCCGAGTGCTGGGATTAAAGGCGTGCGCCACCACCACCCGGCTAGTTGCTGCCTTTATCTCAGTGTTTACTATGAGTTTTTCTAAGCCGTTTACTACATCTTGATTTAATTATGGTGGGCCATATGTATTAAGAAATCCATCCATTTCTTTTAAAGTTTCCAGTTTAGTGCAGTATAAATTCTTAAAGTATGTATTGTGATTCTCTGAATATCCTCATTATCTATTATGATATATCCCTCTGTCTACGATTTAACTGGTTTGGGTTTTCTCTCTCTTTTGGTTAAGTTGACTAAATGTTTGCTAATCTTTACAAAGAACCAAGTCTGTCTTATTGAATATTTGTATTGTTTTTTCCTTTTCCATTTTGTTAATATCAGCCCCTTTTATTGTCTTTCCCCATCTATTCTTTTGGTGTGTTAATGTCTCCTAATGACTTATTACTATCCCATGAACAAGGACATCTCTTAGTTCTCATATAGAAAACTTTTTTTTCCCTGCAGTAGATGGCAGTTAGCATAGAAACATAAAACTAATCAACATGGAGAAAATAAAAGACAATGGAGAGCTAGGGCCTAAATAGGAAAAGCATATCACATCCCTTCTTAAGAGGCTCAGGATCTTCATATAGGAAAAAGGGGAAGAAAGATTGTAACAGCAAGAGGGGATCAATCATACCAAGGACACAGTGTTTTCTAGACACAACAGGGCAGATGAACATATGAACTCACATCAATTATGATACCAAATCCTCCCAAAGCCAAATGATACCCGAGGGCCAGATCTTTGACTGGCATTGACAAAAATTGAAAACAAATGGTTAATTTACATCTCCCAAATGGTTCTGAACACCCAATAGGAACGCAGAATGAGAGGTAAAATACTTCTCAAGAGATGCCGATGAAAGTTGGTATCAAAGGCCCATGCTTCGTGGATCCGATCTTGTCTCTTGCTTTAACCTGCCTCAACAACACCCCAAAAATGTGGTCTTCCTTTTGTTGGGACTCTATGGGCATCTATTTCTAAAGAAAGGCAGTCATCCAGCCCCATTTCAGTGGAAGACTTCTTGTACTGCTCTTGGAAAGTACTATTGTACCAGGCTTTCCTTCTGGGTCACCACCAGTTCCCAAATCATGATACAGAGACTTCTAATTAGTTATGAATGCTCGGCCTTAGTTTAGGCTTGTTTCTTGCTTGCTCTTATAACTTATCCTGTTCTTCTTCATCTACATTTTGCCTTGAAACTTTTTACATTTTTTTTCTTCTGTATATCTTACTTTCACTGCTTCTTGTGTCTTTCTGGTGGCTGCCTAACTTCTGGCTCCCAGTGTATCCCTCTCTTTCTCCCTCATTCTCACTTCTTGGGTTTTTTTTTTTTGAGCCTAGATTTCTCCTCCTATTTGTTCTCTCTGCCTGCCAGTCTCACATACCCCTCTTCTGCCTAGCTATTGGCCATTCAGCTCTTTATTAGCCAATCAAGTGCCTGAGGCAGGTGAGGTTAAACAGCAAAACATGTTTTCGTAATTAAACAAAGGCGGCAGAAACAAGTGTACCACGCCTTTACACAGTAAAGTAACATTCTGCAATGTAAACAAATGTAACACATCTTTACATAGTTAATTATTCCACCACAGACTATCAAGGCTATCCTCATGGGTGCCTTGAATCTGTGTCTCAAGGCCACATGGTAGGATTGGACTACATAAGCTCATTTAAGGTCCTGGAGCCCTGAGATGGCTGAAATAGGCACCAGAGAGGAAAAACTGAACTCTGTGGACTTCTACAAGCCAATGAAAGGTTTAAAACTCTTGCTTAATAAAAGGTTTTCCTCAGATAGTAGTTTTATGCAGTGTGTGTGGATATTGTGCTTACTCTTTTAAATCTTGCTTCTCTCCCATCTACCTGAAACTACCTGATGGTGACCTATCATGTGGTTTCCCCTTTGGGGGATCTTTAACAGCTGTTATAATTTCACTGATATTTATCCCTGACTCATTATCCTTCTTATAAAATTCATATCCAAAAGATAGGAAAAAACAATATAGAATTGCCCCTAAAATGGAACTCTTCATGAACTGCCTATCTGACTTCTTCCTGGAACTTATGGACCTTCCTCCCTGAGTGAACTTCCAGCTGAGTGTCCCCTGTCAACATTGCATCGCTTCTGTTAGACGGAAGCAGTCAAAGAGAGATCACAATGCCCATTTTCTATCAACAGCTAGAGGGACCACTTAGAGATGGGAATGAGAGTAGCTTCTTATTGGCCAACTCTTACATCTTAATTTAACCCATTTCTATTAATCTGTGTATCGCCATGTGGCTGTGGCTTACCGCCAAGGTTCGATCCAGCGCCTGCCTGTCTTTGGTGGGGCTACATGGCATCTCCTTGACTCTGCTCTCTTTCTCCCAGCGTTCAGCCTAGCTTTTCCCACCTAGTTCTACTCTATCCTATCTCAGGCCAAGGCAGATTCATTGTTCATTAACCAATTGTATTCACAGCTTAGAGAGGGGACTCCCACATCATGCGGTCATACAGCCCTAGGATGGAAGAAGAGAGAACACTACAGTCCTAGTTCCTAGTTTGAGGTTGATGGTGGTTACTTTTTTTTGTTTATTTTTCTTTAAATAGGAAATGAGCCTTTTAGATTTTTGTTCCCTGCGGTAAGTTTCTATTTAGTCCAAATGCAGGTACTCCCATAAGATCAGTTAGGTCTTTCTGTAGCTGTTACACCACAAAGGGTAGAGGAGTGGGATCACTGTTCTCCTGTCTTTTATTTCACTCTTAAATTGGTAGAATAAAAGAACCAGGCTGCCATCTGATATTGTGAGGTTGAGGTATTTTGAGGATTCTCATAAAGACTGGGTTTTGTAAAACATCACCTCCCAAGCACTAGACAGATGCCTTTAGTACTGGAAAAGATAAGAAGCAATGACTACCATTTGAATTGCCCTAAGAATAGGAAAACCTTTATCATGGAAGTAACTCTTGGATGGAGCAGACCAAGAGTGCCTTCTTCAGGGTGGAAGGGCATTCAGTGTGCCTGGGATGAAATAGCCTGAAAAATACTAACCTCACAAACAGACCATCAAGGGTTTATGACAGGCACATACATTGCTCTGCTGTGCAAACATTATTGCCTTGTTGGGCATTGTCCTCCTGCCTGATTATTTTATAGGAGATGCTCTCACTGCTTGGTTTAGAGTGAGGTTATCCTTACTCATCCAGCCCTTGGGCTTCCTCTAGCAGTGACAGACCCTAGTGAGAGAGTAATCACCATGCACTCCTGTGCAAAAGTTGTTGAGTGAACTGAAACTCGGTGCCTAGTGACTTTAGAAGAGGTTCAGACATTGTTACCTGAAATAATTGTCCATTAGAGAGGAGGCACGTCCACACAGGCTATCCTGTGCTAACAACGGTTTCAGAAGAACAACCGATGGGTCAATATAAGAGAATCTTCTATTTGAGCGACATGAAGACCTCTCTGGCCTCTTAGGAAGCCTTGTTTGCTTTGGCTCCTCAGAGTTCTTCTCCTAACTATTTGCACATAACAGTGCACCTCAGCTCAGACTCCACACCGTTTATCTCTCTTCTGCAAATATGAATGCTCTGAGTTAACAGGGAGTGCAGAAAAAGAAAAAAAAAAAAACAAACCCAACAAAGTTCTGTTTTGTGTGTGTTTTCATCAAACAATGCCATTAGGACTAATATTAAACACTTGTTCTTGCCTCTCAGGGTCCTTTTACACCTGTCAACTAGCGCTAGTAGACAAGGTCTGGGAGATGGATATAGTAACAGTTTTGTGTTCTCCATGGGGCTCTTCCTACACATTACCTGTTTGTGTTATTTAACACTGCCCTGAATTTGGAAAGGTAGAGAAGAAAGCATGGTTACTCTTGTTCCACAGCACCCTCCTGACTGATAGGACCTAAGTAGAACGGAAAGCAATGGAATGGAATGGAGCGTGGCCGCTTGCTTTGGACTCAAGGCTGTCTCCACAACACTGCACTTGCATCCTGGGAGGAAGAAAGAGTGTCTGAAGAGTGGCCGGCATCATCCCTTTTCAGTGGCGATGAACAGTGGAATTTGTGGATTTTATCTTCTTTTAGAGTAGTGGTTCTTAACCCTGGGTGCACATTAAAACCATCTGGGGAGTTTTTAAAGGATACCTTTGCTGGGATCTCACCCTGAAGCAATTAAATCCAATTCTCCTGGGGCTGGCCTTGGCGTCTGGCTTTTTCAAAGGCTCCCTAGGTGATAGTAATGAGTAGCTAGGGTTAAGATGCCCTGCTTAAGAGGAATAATCAAGGCAACACTGATTACATTTTCTCATTTTTAAGTCACACCGGGAGTGTACTAATGAAAAATCCTAAGAGTGACTCTGTTGGGGGTCTCAGAAGACAGGCCTGGCCTTGGTCCTTAGTAGGGATTCAAGTCTGTCTCGAAACAGATGAGAGGCTGAGGAAATATTCTATATTCATTGTCTGGCTCTGTAGCTAGAGAGTTGACAAATCTGAAATTCTGCGAGGTAAATAAATTACATCCTGATCCTGTCACACCTTTTAATTATGTTACCTTTCATAATTTCACTACCAATGACCAGAAAATTAGCATCTACTACTGACGATGCTGGTATCAGTGAGCCATTGCTTTTCTTTATTAAAGAACTACTGGTTAGTTTTCTTCCCTTCATTTTCTCAAATAATTATGGATAACTTAATTCGTTTCAAGGGTAATTTATTAATGGGCTCTTGAATGCATACCATGCTTAGAGAAATGTCACAGAGGTAAAGCCTTCATAGGAGCAAGCATACGTAACCAGATGTTTCCATATTTCTTTAAAAATTAGCTCACATATTTGTGCTGGGGATTTCTGAAGAGAATTCTCTTTCGATTACTTTTGTTCACTACTTTACATAGGGCTCCTTTAAATATTATCATTAGCAATTTCTGGCTAGGTCCTGGGGTCACGAACAGGCATGGACAATGGATCATCCTTCAGTAGCAATTAAGCAAGAGCAAAACAGAAAGAGGCGCAGGAAAAACTTACATTTTTCCCTAGATCTAGTCAGACCACTTTTTACAAACAACAATTAACAGCTAACTTTGGTCCTGAACTTCCTGAACTGTATTGTAAAACATGTGTTTTCTACATTTTATTTTTTTCTTATACTGGGAATTTTTACAAACTGAATCTTTTTGTTCTTTTGAGAGGACTTGTGATGATAACTGTATGTTTTGTAATTGAGGGTATTATTTTTGCCAATAAAATATGGCATTGCATTTGATGGATCACTCTGTGAAATGTACAAAATATCCGAGAAAGAAATTAGTAATGACTTTACCGGCTCTCTTTTAGGCCTTACTTTTCTAAATTTCTGCATTTCAATATTTATATGAATAAAACAGAAGCAAGACTTTTAATTATCCTATACTTATTTGGGGAAGAAAATTTAATATAAACCATTTTGAACCTTTTTAAAACAAAGGATTTACAGTAATGGTGGATAGAGAGGAATCCTGTTGTAGTAAGGCAACCCGAGTCATTTGCTAAGAATTAAGTAAAAAATGTGACAGGTAGCCCATAACTTTACATAACTATCAATTAAATGGACTCTCTGTGCCCATTTACTAAGTCTGTCCTCAAATGTCAGTTACTACCCAGTGGCCTTAATGCATTTGTAACCTAGTGGTCTGAAATAATTAATGTCCCTCCCTAAGCAATCTACTTCCCATCAGAGCTTAGTTAGGTCACTGAACAGAATGGAGACCAGTGACTTAGAGGATCATTTTTCATTAATTTTGATTTCCTTCCCATTGTTGTAGGTGCTTTGGATATGGAAGCTTAGCCTGATCAACAACTCATAATGGTATGAGCTAGTCATTTTTACCTTTCACCCTCATGACAGATAAAAATGCAAAAAAATGTGGCATATATATATACATACATACATACATACATATATATATACATATATATAACATACACACACACACACACACATATATATATATACACACACACACACACACACAAACAAAAATACACACGTACTTACTGGCATTAAATTCAGGCAATTTTTACTACCATTTTACTCTACCCTGTATCATACTTTTTAAAAATTGCTTGGTGGAGAACTGTCTTAGTGATGTATCCACTGGGCTAATATACTTGCAACACAATTAGTAGCTGCTGTTATTAGAAAACTATAAAAAAAGCCCCAGACACTGGTCTTTCTTGAGACCGAGTGGCAAAGCAAGGGGCTTTGCTTTTACATCTCTTCATATCTCTGCATCCTATTTTTTTTGTAAGATGCAACCCTCTTCAATTTGATGCTTCTTCCCCCTGCACACAAAAGCCATCACTTCAAAAGCCTTTGATTAATTTGAGCACAATCAAGGGCATACGAGATGGCTGCCATTTAGTGAGCCAAAGCCAGCCAATGCCAGCTGCAATAAACGTATCAAGCTGTCTTCGAGTCAAGCTGAGAGAGAGAGAGAGACGACGGTGATTACAAGCAATAGTTGCCTTCAGTGGTTTCATAATTTCAATTTTTTGTTATGTTTCCAGATCTCCAATAGTTCTAGTAAGGATGTCTTGCTAGAGAAATATTTCCCTCAGGGGTTACTAGCAACAACTTAGTGTATTGGCTTTTTTCCCCATCATTGATTCCGGTATAGAAGCTCATCAGGCAAGAAATATTGTGATTACAGTCGTCTATAAATTATTTAAAAGGGCTCAGCCAATCAAAACAGAGATCTAAGCGACTATTTTCCTCTTGATGCCTTTATAACTCCTACTCAAAAACCAAATTTCTGATTGATAGTATAGTTTTGAAGTTACTTCAAAAAAGGCTATTTTTTTTTTTTCATACGGGGAGGAGGATCTCAATGTGAATGGTTCGCGTACTTCAATGACAGCTCATTCCTGACAACTTCACAGAGGAGTTCGGACCCAAATAACAACAGGCTGGGAGAAGGAAGCAGAGGGATACAGAGACAGAAAGCAAGTCAGGTAGATAATTAAGGTCTATCCTGGGAAAATCGATCCACGGATCCAGTATGTCCCACAAATCTGAACTCTGGCTATGGAAAGTAATCACTGTTGAAAAACACTGGCCAAACAACTCATTCTGGTGCCAGTTTCACTATGGCTTCGGATGGAAGAGCTTGGCACTCTGCAGACAGCCGTGCTCAGGCTTAATTGCAAACTCTGCCTATAACCTGCAAGAACCAAAATGCTCATCCCTTCTCCCCACCTCTGCTAAACCATCCATTGTCTTTCCGGGATGCCTTCTTTAAAGATAATAGACTCATTGTCTTCCTATTTATATTTGATTGTATGTCAGGCTCTCTAATCAAATCTAAGAACCCTAGGAGAGCCAACTTTGATTGATCCCGGAGAAATATCTTTTCATGACTTGTATAGACTTGGTAGTGCTTCCTCTATTTCTCTTACAGTGGAAAATGGAAAATCTAAACCTTCCTTGTGACTGGCAACCGTAACTGCCAAAGTTGCCAAAATCAGATGATTTACATCAGGCAACGCATTTTCATACATGAGCATTTTCCCTTCAGAGGACACGCTATGAGAATCATACATACTTCTTACACAGTTCACAGTAGGCCGGGACAAGGATATTCTAATCTCCTGATTTACAGCATTACTGGGAAATTGATGTGGTCGATAAGTACAGGCATACACATGCACACACACATACACATGAACACATGAGGTATGCAAGTATGCACGATCCCACACACATGCATTATTCTGTATAATATGTAGATCAACTGGGTAAATTTAGAAGATAAAACATTCATTTATACACTACTTTTTTGTAAAGGGTATTTTTACCAACTATATTCTGTTTTGAGTTTTTAATTAAAAATGAACCAAAATTTAAAGATTATTAAAATTAATAATGCTTATTTTTTCCCTTAAGTCTTTTCTTTACAAACCTACCAATAAATATAACATTTACCCCATTTTTGTGACTCAAACTCTAAATTCTTAGACAGAGAGAAGTGAGGGAGAGAGAGAGGATGGAGAGAGGGAAGCTTTTCTGTTAGTTAAAGAAATTTCATATATCAAAAGTAAAGAAAGAGTTATAAACTCATTATTAAAACATTTAGCTTGGCAAGCTAAATTTATCTCTTTCCCTTACCTGCCTTGGTTTTTTGTTTCATGATGTGAACAACTGTCTAATATCTAGTAAATTCGGAGAACAGCCAGAAATGGAGAAGAAGGGGTGTGTGGCAAAGATCTCCTCAATTTTCCAAAATGGGCTGGATGAAAAAAGTTTTATTTTTTGGTTACTCCACTCATTTACCAATCAAAACCTTCCTGTTCTTTGGCTTTTGTTAGGTAACAAGATGCATAAAAAGATTCTGACACCTTCAGCATATTAAGCAAGAATATCTGCCGTGACCTGTTCTTTCAAAGACTCCTGATAAGTTCACTCACATATAAATGGATAGGAACTGAATCAGAAAGGCTCAGACTATCAGAGCAGCCTTGGCGGAAACTTGAACAGAAGAGGTGTAAGAGTTACTACCAGTATTAGTAGATGTTTGGACCAAATCATTTGAATAATTTACATGGAGGAGGTCCTCATAGATGAGTTTCATTACACCGCCTTCCCATTGAAAGTCTCCCTAAGTTACTGTCATTTAATACACATAACCAAGCTAGGCATTTAAGGTCTTGGAGAAGCCAGTGAAATCTCTCTCATGCAGAAACCACGTGAAGGCAACTATGTTAGGGCTAGATTCACAAGTAGGTGGGATATGCTACAAATTCATTTATCCCTGCAATTCACAAATATCCCTAAGGACCTGATAACAAGCACTGTTGTAGGTGTTGTGAAGTTCTAATGAATAGTTTAGACTGAGCTGGTCCCTCAGGTTCCGCATTCACGTTATACTGTAGGATAATTGCGACGGACATGAAGGGAATGCAAAGAAAGGAGAGGCCATTTTCTTGCAGAGCAGGGGTTCTCAGCCTTCCTAATGCTGGGACCCCTTCATACAGCTCATGTAGTGGTGACCCCCAGCCACATCATTATTTTCATTGCTACTTTGTTAACTGTAATTTGCTACCATTACAAATATAAATTTGTAATATGTAATATAAATATCCGGATGGTCTTAGGTGACCCCTGTGAAAGGGTTGATTGGCCCTAAAGGAGTCGCAACCCCACAGCTTGAGAACCACTATTCTAGAGCCATCTTGGAAGGCTTTATGGAATAAATGGCATCTTGGTTGGGACAGAAGGGGTACCAATAGAAACCCTTGGTACCCCTTGCGCTCACTGAGATGTAGTGGCAAAAGCAATCAAGGCAGGAGAGTAGCGGGTGGGATCAGAGAACAGTGGAAGGCTCAGTATGTGTGACTGGAGACGGGAAAGGAAAGCCCAAATGAAAGGCATTAGGGATCATGGAAGCAACTGTGCAGTCTCCACGTGGCCAGGGTCATATACTTGAAATTCCCCCTGGACCATTCTACCTGAGTTATAAGCAGAGCTGACAGCCCTGGAAAATTGAAACAAAGAAAAGACAGCACTGTAATGAAAGGCATCCTGTTTTTATTTAAGGTTATAAAATACACACTTATATGTGGTTATCTTTAGAATTTAGCTTGTATCTAAGAAGTTTTTAAAAGTCTTCAAGATGGAATAATTTTTTTTAAAAAAGGCAGTGATATAAACTGCATCAGGGATCTACAGAGCCTCATGTGCTGACACCAACATTCAAGGAAAACGCAAACTGAGAACAAAAAAGGTCCACCATCTACTTTCTGTGTGCAGCACATGAGAAAGGGATATTGTTTCTTGGAACAACACCCCAAGGTCTCCATTAGGACATGAAAACATAGAGTGTGCTTTCGCTATGGGAGTGCATATCTTCCCTGCAAATATTTAGTTTCTGTGAGTTCATGTGTAAAGAGATTGGTTCAGCTGAAGCTGGTGGGTGTTGACGGGATGAGTGTAGCTTTGTGCCAAATTACTGTTGTTGTGAAGTTCAATGCCCTGATTATCCCTAACCATCAAGATCAACTACATGATGACATTTTCAGTTTGCATTCGGTTGTCAAAGCATGTGCTGAAATGAAAACAACCCTAATTATTGGAAAATTTCTGCTTCCTAATTTAAGAGAAATAAAACTTTTTTTAAAAAAACAAAAACAAAAAAACCTGCTTATTCCTCCTGCCAAAACAAGTACATATCGTCCTTTAAGTAAACCACTTGGAGTTGGACACAGATACTCTCTGCACCTGTCTCTCTGGAAGACTACTGATGGAGCCATCACAGAGTTAGGACATACTTTGTGTCTTCTTCCTGTGACACTGTACACGCTAGTCAGGCAGAATCCAGGCATCACAGCTCAGCGGCACAAAGTTTTGACTTATGGATTTTCAACTTTATAATTGTGCAAAAGTAGTAGACATATGGTAGAAACTGTGCTGAGCTTTTGACCTTTCCCTTGGCTGGCAGGAAGCAGTGAGATACTCTCTCAAGACACTGGCCAGATGAGCACAAGAGCTTTCGAGTGTAACCGGGGATTGCGATATGGCATCTTCAAAAATGACCCGCTTTCTGTGGAAGAGAACGGATTCTATTGGAGACTTGCAATAACTTAAGTGCTACTAGGACATCCAGTGTGATGGTTTAAATGAGAATGATGGGCCTCCTTAGGCTCATGTGTTTGGATGCTTGGTCCCCATTGGTGGAACTGTTTAGGAAATACTGGGAGGTGTTGGGCAGAGAGAGAGAGAGAGAGAGAGAGAGAGAGACCAAGACTATGAAATCAGACATTAACCATCTCCAATTCTCCCCTGAGCTGAATGTATACCTTCAACTGTCTTCTCTCTCTCTCTCTCTCTCTCTCTCTCTCTCTCTCTCTCTCTCTCTCTCTCTCTCTCTCTCTCTCTCTCTCTTTCTCCTCTCTCTCTCTGCCTCATGGTGGTTGTCTCAAGATATAAGCTCTCAGCCACTGCTCCAGGACGATGCATCCCTATCTCCTGTTGAGTGCATGATGTCCTTAGTCACTCTCATTAACTGTAAGCCTCCAATAAACCCATTCTTCTATAAGCTGCCTTGACCATGCTTTTTCTTCACAGCTTTAGAAAAGTAACTAAGACAGGCAGCTAGACATACAGTGGGGATGGCTGAGGTTTGCATGCTACTTTGACATATGTTGCTCCATTTAAGCTTTGGTTATTAGATTATGCCAATGAAGGTCGGGCTTTATTATCTATATTCCTTAGATGAGGAAGCTGAAGATCCAGGTAGCTACATGAATTATTTAATACCACAAAGACAGAATCGGCTTCAGTTTGGCTTGATACCAACTCAAAAATACTATAGAAGAAAACCAAGTCAAGCATGGTAAACTCATTCCATATTCCCAGCATTTGGTAGGCCCAAACAGGAGGACTGCTGTGAATTTGGTATCAGCCTGGGCTACAGAGTAAGACTCTGAGAAAACACATAATTATCAAAAGTTCTGGGTGTAATGAAAGATGAACGAGTGGGTTGGTGTGGGTTGCTTTCTCTTGGTTTGTATGTGTCTTGCTATTTAAGAACTGTAGAAGGGAGAAGGTAGGGGGAAGATATGGAGCCTTGTAATTTGAGGTGGGACAAGGTTGCTGTCTGAGGTCATTACACATTGTAGAGATGTGAGAGATCACCAGAGCAGAGATATTTTTATAGTGCACAACACAAACAAAGGAGTTAGAGAAATTTGTTACAAAATCACTCTCAGGCATCTTCGATCTCAGAAAAACAAAACTGCTCTGGAAAATAAGTCATCTGAGAAAAGATGACGATGCAAATCAAGGCAACAATATGAATGAACGAGTTTTGATTGAGCTGTAAGATTTTAGGAACACATTTACGGAGACACATTTTAATCTCCCAACGATGATGCTCCTCCACTCCATTGGCTGTGTCGAGCGTGCTGCTCGGGGAAGAGCTTGCAAAAGGCTGCTTTTTCACAGGTTTGCTGCTCACAGTTGCGATGTTTCTGAAGACTTACTTTTGGCTGAGAGACACATATTCAAAAGCGTGCAAATGAGACCAATTTGATTCTTAGTTTAGATTTTCTGAATCTGAGTTTCTGAATATTTGACTCAGCAACCTCTGTCTTCCATAGAGTTCTCTGAGGAGTTCTTGGAGAATGGAGGTTCTCCCGTCCCAGGTGGGGGTAGACAACGACACTCATGGTTAGAGTAGTGTGTGTAAAATGGGCTCACAAAATTAAAAAATAGAAAAAAAAATGGTCTATACTTGAATCTCCTTCCGCCTTTCCTAATGTACTCAGGCTTCCTGAGTTGTGGGCAGGGATCAGTGACGTCATTTCATTTGTTTTCTGTGTCTTTTGTTCCCTCCCCTTTTGCCTTCCGTTGAGGGCCATTGACACACGTGGCGTACTTACCATGTTTTTAATCCACCTTCTGCGCTCCTCCATTTATCTTTTATTTCTAACACAGACTAGACATTTCTGTCTTCCTTTTCCTACTTTCTGAACCAGGATCTTGAAAGAATTTACTTATTTATGTATCTTCTTAACACTCAGTTATACTTTATACTTTTCTTACTTCTCACTTGATTTGCACCACATATTAATATTTTTCAAATATTTTATTCAACCTTTCAAACATTTTAAAATTTTTGTTTCATTAATTCTTTATTTTTTCTTCTCTTTCTTTTCTGTTTCTTCCTCATTCTGGATGTAGCAGAGTCTTAATTGCTTAGTTTGAAGATAGAGACATCACTTTTTTGTTTGTTTTTATTTTTTGAGAGTCTCATTTTATAAAAATAATTCCATTAATTGTATTTGAGTATAATGTGTAACTAGGAAAATTACTTTAAAAATATCTTTGCTTAAAATATGATTTTGTTTGCTTGTTTGTTTCCAGATAAACTTTAGTCCTCTTCTTGTCAGGCTTCTTGATTTTGGGGGACAAAGATGTGTATCCTAACACCGATCATGGTGAGCCAACTTCTGCTCCATGCTCAAGAAATGTTCTTTTATTTCCTTCATTGGCTTTAGTCCCAGGTATTTTATTTCATTATTTGTGGGTTTTGTGAATGGGCTTGTTCCTGTGATCTGGTTTCAGTATGTTTGTCATTGATACATAAGAAAGCTACTGAATTTTGTGTGTTAGTTTTGTAGCTTTTCACTTCAGAAGATATTTATTAGCACTACGATAGATTAGAGTCTATCTCTTCTTAAAATCTTCTTATCTTCAAATAGAAATATTTTGACTCCTATTTACTCCCCCTTTTATTTCTTTATTTCGCCTTATTGCTCTGGCTAAGAATTCAAACACCAAATTAAATAAGAATGAAGATAATGGACAAACCTTATTTGTCCCAATGTAAGTAGGAACAGTTGAGTTTTTTCTATGTTTAGTACGATGTTATGCGTATAGGTTTGTTGCATATAACCTTTAATGTGCTGAGGTATGCTCTTCTGTCAAAACAATTGCATGCCTTTTATAAAGAATGGACATTGGATTTTGTCAAAGTTTTAGATCTCTACACTGAAGACCTTAAGACAGCAAATAAGTTGAGGAGACTACCAGCAGATCGGAAGACCTCTTGTGTTCGTGGACTGGCAGGACAAATACAGTGAAAATGGCCATCCTACCTAAAACAGCCTACAGATTTAATACAAACTTAACTAATATACCAAAACTATTCTCTACATACATATAAATTACAATGCCAAACTTTATTGAAACAAAAACAAACAAATAAAAACAACCAAACCAATAAATAAATAAATCAAACCAAAACAACTAAATAACCCAAAGAATACAAAAGCAATCCTAAAATAGACAAATACTACATGAGTTATCACCATATCTAATTTTAAATTATTACACTGAGCCAAAGTACCCAACTATCAGTACTGAGGCAAAACAAGACCCATTGATCAATGGTATAGGATAGATAACCTAAGTATAACTCCATATAGCAGTAGCTAACTGATTTTTATCATACACCAAAAACTGTACTTGGAAGAAGAAAAATAGCATTTTCCACACAAATAATTCTGGAAAGTACTAATTTCAATCTATAGAAAACAAAACTGGATCCGTACATCTCGCCTTGCATAGAACTCAACTCCAAATGAACTACAGTTCGCAACATACCTAATAAAGCACTCTTAACAGAAGAAATAATGAAATACAGGCACAGGTAACTACTTTCTAAATTGGATGTACATAGCTCAGGAAATAAGACTAACAGTTGACAAATCATGAAACCATACAGCAAAGGAGACAATCAGCTGAGTGACGTGGCAATCCAGAGTGGGAGAATGTCTTCTCCAGTTACACATCTCCTAGAGAATTAGTGTATAAAATATATAAGGAGCTCAAAAAACCAAAGACTAACAAAATAAGCAGCACAATTTAAAATGGGTTTTGGAAATGAACACAAAGCTCTCTGAAAAAATGCAGGTGTCCAGTAAACACTAAGAAGTCCCAAGTGTTCTACAGAATTGTTGATTGAAAAATAAAATATTTTAAGATTCCATCTCACTCCAGTCAGACTGACCATCATCAGGGAATAATAATAATAATAATGATGATAATAATAATAATAATAATAATAATAATAATAATAATAAATGCTGGCATGGGGAAAGGGATACCCTTATGCATTGTTGGTAGAAGTGTAAGCTAGGGCTGTCACCCTGAAAACTGTTCTGGAAGGTTCTTCCCCCCAAACTAGAAATAGCTATGTCATGACTGAGCTTGTACCACTCCTGGGGCATGAACCTAAAAGATTTCATATCTTACTGCATCCATATTGAATGCTTCTATTCTCATTAGCTAGCAAAAGAATAGCTGTTCTCTAACTGATAAATGGATACTAAGATGTGGTAGAGAGATCTATACAAAATAGAATATTATTAATCTTGTCAATTTGAAGGTAAATTGATGGAATTTAAAAAGTATACTGAGTCAGGGCCCAGAGACAAAAACCACGTGTTGTCTTTCATATGAGTGTCCTAGCTTCAAATCTATCACTATGTGAGTTTAATGTGGAGTCCACGTAGAATCCAGAAAAGTGAAGAATGGACATTGGTATGGGTTTAATAGAAAACAGACAAAGCAGAAGTAGACAGGGGAAATACTGGGGACAGGAATAGGTAGTTGAGAAATAAAATGGGGAAAAGAGAGGCAAAGGAACTCTTAACTAAAATGAAGTGTACACAAAGAAGCTACTTGGGAATCTATGATCTTGCAACCTAAGCAAAAAATGCTTTTTAAAAAGTAGATAGTAAAACTTATGTGATATGGAAGAACAGGGGGAGCACTGAGAGATAACATGTGGGTGGGGGCAGAAGGTAGAGGAAGGAGGAATGGGAGGGGTTGAATATTAAGACACTATTAGAACACCATTAGTTTACAAGCTAACTGAAATTCAGTTTTCTCATACAGAGGTTGACCAGAAATGCCTCACATTAGTGAGTAATCCTGCTCCCAGAAGACATGGGTTATTAAATGAAAATCTCATTGTCAGGTATGGGCTGCCCCTCTACAAATTATTAAAGAGGTCTCAGAGATACTCAAGACAACGAAGGCTGTTGGCACTGCCTGTTGTTAGCTGCTGTAAATGGGTGGTAAAAGTCTACTGCTAAAGATACCATACATGTTGGTTGTGGGAAACGGAAACTGGTCTTGAATTGACCAGGAAACTTTCCATGATGACTAGCTTTCTTAGGACCAGAAGGCACCAGGGTGAGAAAAGATATCCATGATCTTATCCAGTGTTCTACAGTACTAATCTAACAGGCACGATGCGCTCATCCATCTAATAGTAGCAAGATTGCTTACGGTTTTAATCACCATCTTTTTTGATTGGATTTGGGGCTAACCTTATAAAAAGCAATTCATTTCTGGTACTGTAAACCTGGTCACAACCCGTGATTAGGGAACTAATAAGTCCTAAGATAGCACCTATTGATGTTATTTTTCTAAATAACAGTGATGTCAAATTATATTCTATTTATAGTTATATCTATAAATTTGTGCTACCCCCAGCCTTGGTCAGAGAAGCTCCTGACCATAGTGGGTAGTGGTCAATGCAGAGGTACATTGCAGTTCAAAGTGCTGGGAGTAAGAGACATGTGCTCAACCACAGACTAGAATTTATATTAACCTTCCACTCCCAAGGCTTGGCAGTCATCTTGAAAGAGGGGACAATAAAAATGTCATCAACAGAAGGTGGAGAGGGTGCTGTGTAATGCTGTCCTCTGGACATGACATGCTGTTATGATGGCTAGTCTTGCTTATCAACATGACCACACGTAGACTTTACTAAAATTCCAAAATGGAGTGGCATCTCTGTGAGGACTTTTTGCCTAATTTGGAGTGGAAAGATCAATTTCTAGTTCAGGTCTTTGAGGTAGGAAGGCCCACCTTTAGTCTGGATCTTTTGAGCTAGGAAAATCCACCTGTGATCTGGGCCACACCTTCTTCTCGAAGCCTATATAAGGACTTGGAAAAAGGAAATTTTCTCTTGCCTCATTGTTCTAAACCCACTAGCAAGACCATTCCTTCACTGTCATTAAAGCCTACTTCTCAGGATTCCAGTGTATACTTAAGAGCAGCTAAAACATCCAGCATCATAGACTGAACAACTGGGTTCTTAGAATTTCCATCCATAGGTAGCCATCATTCAATTAGCTGGACCACAGTCTATAAGTCATGTGTGTGTGTGTGTGTGTGTGTGTGTGTGTGTGTGTGTGTTGCATACATATATGTGTATATGTGTATTTTCTATAAGTTCTATGACTCTAGAGAACCCTAATATAGCTGTTGTACATATAAACTCACTGTAGTTCTTGTTCCCTGCATAAGACTTGTTTAAGAGCAATCCAGTTAAAACTTCCTACATGAAAAAAAGAGTGACTTCTGAGGTTTTACCCCTAGATGAGGAGCTACTGGCAGTAGATGGCTACTAGGTGAGAAAAATTTCTTTTAGTTTGTTTGCTTGCCTTTCAATATGGAATATCTCTGTGTAGCTCTGGCTGCCACAGAACACACTCAGTAGACCAGGCTGGCCTTGAACTCAGAGATCCACCTGCCTCCACCTCCAGAGTAGTAGGGTGAAAGGCATATACCACCACTGTCCATCCTGAGTTGCTTTTCTTTAGGGGTGTGAAGGCTAGAAGGCTGCCTATATGCCAGGGGTTGACAAGACACTCATGCACACATGGGCAACATTGACTGGATACAGTGGGTACAAAAATTAAAAGCTGTAAAAGTATTATAAAAAGTTTGAAGGGAAAGGTGTTTGTAAGAGTAGGAAATAGGGAGTTAGGGATGATCAAAACACATTGTATACTTGTACGAGAGTTTCAGAGAATAAATAATATTTAAATAAATAAGAGATGGTTTGTGTCCATATTCAAGGAATGGTTATGATTACAAGTGAGGAAAGCCTAGCATGGTTTCCAGCCTATCATGAAACCACTGTGGGAGACATCCCTGGTTATACTCTGCTCTCTTCCAGAGCCCCAAATAATCAGCGACACCCATGTGCCCAGATGCCTTGTCATTTAGAGAGGAGAGAAAATAGCAATGTCTATTTGCTGTCCTCCAGGACTGCCTGTTTGAACTCATAAAGACATACACAAAAGGGGGCTTCAGAAAGACCCTTTGTTTTGGTTAACCTCTGTCATATAACCAGCCTTGTAGATGTTCATATTTGACTATGGAAACACTCAAATATTTCACAAAATTGCAAGGTTTGAGTTAAAGTTTTGCTATAACTGAAAGCATTAATAAAAAAAACCAGTAGATATTTTCTGCTTGATAGCTTTCTTATCCGTAGAACCTGAGATTATATACAAGCTATATTGAGTTTTCAAGGATACATTTAAGTTAGCCAAATACAGGTCTCAACTGTGTTATTTGTGCTTAAAGGTTCCTAGTTAGACTCATAAAGCTAAAGTAAAAACAAAAACCCACAGCCTAATACATTAAAAAAGTAAAAGAAATCAAAAGACAATTTTTGCCTTATATGTTAAATTTTCATGTTTGAGTGCCCTGTCTGGTTTATTGAAGTTTTGAAAAAATCACAGTATGGACATTCTGAACCATAATCCCTATGGTTTTTCCACAGCGTGTGATGTATTGTTATAACTGCTCTCAGAACTCTTCAAACTTTAATTAGAGAGAACTTACACAATTTTGGAAGCAGTATATCTAGAGAGATAAAGTTTTAATTATCACTTCTGTAGGACATAATTGAGGAGAGCTCCATGATGCATTTTTAAGGTTATCCAAAACAGGTATATAGAACAAGAGTAGTAAGAGATTGTATAATGCGTTTCCAGGATGTAAAAGAAAGAATAATTAGAAACAAAGGTATTTCACACTTAGGATAAAGAAATAGCCTGTCAGGGATTATTTCAATTTTCAAGGTTGTTATCTCTAACATATTCTGTGGTGCATATTCATATTGTTATAGGAAGGACATTTGGTTTGGCAGACACATCTCTTGAGTTGAAATAATTCAGTCTTCTCCAAATTACTAGCGGCTTGCTGCATGTCCCAGATGGCACTTCTGCCAGTCTCCCAAAACCAACTCGTCCAAATTTGGACACATTTTCTTTCATCCCCTCTTTCTTCACACTCATCCTGCCTCTAGCACTCTTTCCATATTGATATGCCTACTTGGTCAACCAAGCTGGAAAATCTGGCTGTCTCCCTACAGCCACTTGGGACTCTTTGCTCATCCTTAGACAGTCAAGATTCCTTTTGTGTAGATTTTTCTGGTAGGTAACACATCTAATCTGAACTCCAAAATGTTCCAAGTGTTTGAATCTTTCTGAGTGTTGAGATTTCATAGTGTCTTGGCTTTTCAGATTAGCAATGGTCAACACATAGTATCCTTTCAGCTCCAGACTTCTTCAAGCAAAATTTGCATGAGGAAAATGAATGTCGCTTCTCCACGGCCCACATACAGTTTCATTGCCTCTGAGTGAATGCCCATGAGTTTCCTCATTTAAATCATGATTCAGTTCTCTGTGACCTCAGAAGTCTTTTGTTTTGTACTTGATCAGTTTCTTCCCAAATGTATTTTATTAGTTTTCTGGGTATGCTTCTTTTACCATGCTTTACTCGGCAATGGTATCAAAATTCTTTCATGCTTCAATGTCAAAGTACACTGATGTGTATAAATAGTAATCTATGAAAGCTTTTGTTGATTGGTAACCTATTATTATACAAATATACTCTACCTTGAAATGCAAAAGCTGTGAAGGAAAAGGTTTCAGATTCATTCTTTCTTTTCTGGGTGCCACACGTTACAGACACTGGGCTAATGTTTGGAAACTGCCTTGTACACAGGCTTGCATGGACATATTGTTCTTCCCATTGCACCTTCCAGACACTGGGAACCAGCAGTTAAGAGGGGAGGTTGTGACCAAGATGTATAGTATGAGAGAAGAATAAGTAAATAGAAACAAAAAAAGAATAGAAAAAGAGAAAGAAGGAGAGACAGAAAAACACCTAGAACCAAAATATTAGTGAGTAGGGTTGTTGAGCAATATGGCATACTGCAGGTGTTCTCTGCCCTACAAGGACAAAAATAAGAAAGAAACAACAGCTACTTCATGGAATTAGTTGAGGCAGAGTATCAGGGTCCAGTGGGAATGCTACAGAGATGGTACAGAGGTTGGAAATACAGTCTGGACTTATAAAAGGGGGAGCTGAGTGCACATTCTTCATCATTTTATCCTTTGATTATGAGCTAATGGGGACCTCATTTAGAAGGGAGAAATGAAAACCTTGTCACGTGCATAGTTAATTGACATTCTCTGCCTTTCTTCAGTGTGCTTCTTCACCTTGGGGTAGCTTCCTTTGATGCACAGATGCATTTTGGGTTAGTGAGGTACAGTTTGGTCAACTTTTGCTATTGTTCACTGTGATTTCTGGGGTCTTATATTTAAAAGGATAATCCTTCCCACAATAATATCATGAGGCATATCCCCAGAGTTGCCTTTTAACAATCCAAAGGGTTGCATGAAAGTCTTACATTTAAGTCTTTGCTCCAGTTTAAGTATTATCTTGTTTGTGGTTGAGAGATAATATACTGTTTTTTCTTCCCCTTGTACAAATGGGTACTCAGTTTTCTTTTCTTTTTTAAATATTTATTTATTATGTATACAATATTCTGTCTGTGTGTACGCCTGCAGCCCAGAAGAAGGCACCAGGCCCCATTACAGATGGTTGTGAGCCACCATGTGGTTGCTGGGATTTGAACTCAGGACCTTTGGAAGAGCAGGCAATGCTCTTAACCTCTGAGCCATCTCTCCAGCCCGGGTACTCAGTTTTCTAATCACCATGTATTGAAGAGTCTTTCTTTTCCCAAATGGCTTTCTTCATATAATCTGCTGGGATTTTGAAATTAAATATGCCTATCTATCTGTCTGTCTGTCTGTCTGTCTGTCTGTCTGTCTGTCTGTCTGTCTATCTGTCTGTCTGTCTATCTTTCTATCATCTATCATCTATCTATCTATCATCTGTCTATCTATCTATCTATCTATCTATCTATCTATCTATCTATCTGTCTGTCTATCATCTGTCTATCTGTCTGTCTGTCTGTCTGTCTATCTGTCTGTCTATATTTCTATCATCTATCTATCTATCTATCTATCTGTCTGTCTGTCTGTCTGTCTGTCTGTCTGTCTATCTATCTGTCTGTCTATAATCTGTCTATCTGTCATCTGTCTATCTATCTGTCTGTCTGTCTGTCTGTCTATCTATCTATCTATCTATCTATCTATCTATCTATCTATCTATCTATTGGTTCTCTATTCCCTCTCATTAGTTTATATCCATTTTAATGCCAAAGCCATGCTGCTTTGATGACATTTCTTTGTACACTATTTTAAAATTATGTAACATAATGCTGCAAATTTGTTCTTTCTCATCAGGATTGCTTTGGCTATTTGAAATCTTTTGTAAATATGCAAAATTTTTATGAATATTTTTGTTACAAATGTCAGTTGCATTTTGCTAGGAATTGCCTTAAAGCTGTAGATCACATTGACTAAGAAAATTAACAGTTTAAAAATGTTAATTCTTCTAATACAGAATATGGATTCTCCATTCAATTTTCTGTGTGTTCTTCATTTACATTAATCAGCAAATTGTAATTCCTATTATAGAAATCATTGACTTCCTTGATTATATTTATTCCTATTTATTTTATGTATCTAATACGAATGGGATTCTTTTACTCATTTCCTTTGCAGAGTTTCCTTATTGATGTACAAAAATGCTACGGGTATTTATGTGTTGATTTTACGCCTCGAAAGTCCCTTGAATTAATTTATCAGTATGACAGTCTTTGGATGGATCCTCCAGGTTTCTCACATAAAGTCACCTCATTTGAAAACAGGTTTGCTGACATGTCTGCATGTCTTCTCGCTCATTCTCTAGTTATCCTGCTCTGGCTAGGACTCCCATCACTATGTTTACTCCAACTGTGAAAGTGGCCATCCTTGTCTTAACCCACTCAGGACATTGTAGGCTGGGGAATTTGTTGTCTAGTCCTTCACATTAATTTCCCACAAAACCTTTTAGGAGTGTTTACTATCATAAAAGAATATTGAGTTCTAGCAAATGATCTATGGCATTTGTTGACAGGGTTTTTAATACTCTATTCTGCTGAAATGCTGTATTGCATTTATCAAAATGGATATAATCAACTACTCTGGTACTCTTGGGATGGATTCCTTTGGATTGTGCCCTATAATCATCATACTTCAATGTAGGTTTTAAAAATGTTTTGAAAGTGCTTGTATCAGGTGTTATTGAATTTATATTTTCTTGGTGTGTCTTTGTTTATTGGTATTGGTGTAATGCTGGACTCACAGTGAATTATGGGGGACTCTTTCATTTCAAACTTTCAAGTAGTTTGAGAGGAATTGACATTAGGTCTTCATTTAAAAGTTGGAAAAAAATTAGTAACAAACTGGTGTACTTAGCCTTTCCTTGTTGGGAAAAACTGCTCAGGTTCAACACTCGTACCTACACTGTTCACGACTGTGACCATTCCTTCTAGGTTTTTCTATTTGCTAGCATACAGCTGTTCACAGTTTTCCTTAAGGATCTCTGGTGTTTCTGTAGTTTTAATTGTGGTGCCTCCTTTTCTGCTTTGCTTTTCTACTTTGCTTTTGTTTTCATCTTCTCCTTTTTGACTAGATTCATAAAGATAAAGCTTTCTTAATTTCGGTAACGTTTTTAAAAAGCCAGATTTCTTGTTATTGATATCTTGTATTATATCTTAAAGTTACATCTATTTATTTGGTTATTTAGTGTATGTGTGTGTTGTATGTGTATATATGTGGGGTGTGTGTGTGTGTGTGTGTGTGTGTGTGTGTGTGCGCCAAGGTACACATGTTTGGAGGTCAGAGAACAATTTGCAGTGGGTAGTTCTCTTCTTTCAACAAAGAGCTTCCTGAAATAAAACCCATGTTTCCATGCTTGGAGCAAGAGCCTTAAACTGCTAAATATTCTTTCCAGATCCTTGTGTTAGATATTTTTTAAATGTATGTTTATTTTTTGAAGTTAAAACGTAATATCATCATTTCCCCACTTCTCTTTCCTCCTGCCAACCCCTCCTATGTATGCCCTTTTTGTTCTATCTCAAATTCATGATCCATTTTTTCTCCCCACCTCGTGTGTGTGTGTGTAAAGACTTACATTTAAGTCTTTCTTTTAGGTCATTTGAAAATTTTTATTTTTTATAAGGTACTTATGGTATTACTATCAATCTCCCTCAGGGCTAGCTTTTGCTGTGTTGAATGGTGTTTGGTATATTGAGTTTGGGTTTTCAATGCTTTCAAAAAATATTCATCTCCCTTTCAATTTCCTTATTGACGTGTTGGTTAGAGAATGCTGACTAATCTCCATCTGTCTTCCCCAATGGGGGAAGTTCTTGCTGCTGCTTTGTAGTCTTCAGGTTTTCTTCCATTATGGTCAGAACTGCTCTATGCTGTGACTTCAGTTGTTCTTAATTTGTTGAGCCATGCTTTGGGGCTTAATATATGGTTTACCATGGACTGTGAAGAAGAAAGTACTGATTGTGGTCCTGAGTGAACTGTAATGTAAATGTCCATTAGGTCCAATCGGCCTGCAGAAGAGTTGAGCTCTGAGGCTCCTTGTTGATATGTTTGTCAAGAGGGTCTGTCTAGCTGTGAAACTATAGTGTTAAAATCATGCACTACACTAGCGTTATATTAGAGTCCGTCTTTCTATTTAGATACAGTGTTTGTTTTATACAATTGAGTGTTGTGATATGGAATAATCATAGATTTCACCATTATTTTTATCTCTTTTTTATTGATTCATTTATCATTATTACAGAAAACTATGCTAGGCAACAATTAATAGAATATTAATATCAAATGGCTAGTGTAAAGGTTTTGAATGTTTCTAACACAGAGGAGTTATGCCATCTGAGGCTATAGATATAAAAGTTGCAAGGACACCATCATATTGTTTGCGTGTATGGAAACCTCATACCATATCCCATATATATATATAGTTTATGTTGACTGAAAATAAAACACGAAATACTTGGTAAACTAAATAACTAGTTGTGAAATAGTCATTTTGACTTTACAACCCAGAACTTCTCTGAGGTACCAATGGTCACTGGGATTACAGTGTCCACGTTACATGAACCAGCTTCCCTTTCTTTCTTCACTCTTGAGAGACACGATGTCCCTGTAGTTAGTCTTTTCTTGTCATTTTGTATTAGTCTTCATATTGATTCTATGATAAACTACCACTGATCAGTAACTAGAAAAAAAATAAAACTCCAACAAGTATACTCAAAAGGTTTGGCAGTCAGAAATCTGAAATGAATTTTAGGGAACTAAAATTTGGGTGTTAGCAAGCCTAGCTCCTTCTGGAGGCTCTGGCAGTAAAGTTTGTGGCCTTGTCTTCTTCCATCTGGAAACTTCCTGTTTCCCATGGATCAAGGCCATAGCAGAACCTCCAATGGAGTCATGTAGCTTTTTTTTTTTTTATATTGCTTGATTTTCCTTTTTTCTCTTTTGTGGGGACCCAGTAATTATATTGGGCTTATTGGGATAATTAAGAATGATTTTCCAATTTCAGAAGTCTTAATCATACCTATATAGTCCTTTGCACATGAGCGCCCAGATAGCCTGGTAACTGTTGGTTAAAGTGAGTGTCTCTTCAGTGTGGTCGTACAAACAGACCACTAATCAGTAAGGGGGGTTAAATCACAGTGTTATAATCCTTTACACACTGAACATTCTAGGAACTTGCTTAAAGTGATATTTAAACTCAATAACTGTGTAAAGTATCCATTTGTATTTATTGATTTAAAAATTTACTTAACCTTACTTAAAACCTAAGTCAAAAATCCTCACAGCCATTATAATTTTATGGACAATGTAATTTGTGTCATTTGACTTGCTCTTCTGCTTTGTAGTCCTTTCAGTATTCAAATAAACATCCTGTGTTCAAAATGGTCTTCACAATGTGTATATTACATTTCTGTCTTTTACCTAACTGATAGCAAAATGGCTCTCTGTAACTTCTTCCTTTGTTAGCTTCTTCAAGTGAACTCATCATTGCAGCCACTCATGTGATAGACTGGCAGTTAAAAGACTCAAATGTCAAGATGTTTTTATCAGCCCCGTCAACAGTAACTTTCAGACCGAGCAGGTCTCTGTGGATGTCAAATCTTCAGCGTGGATTTCTTTTCCCCTTCATAAACTAAGAAATTGCTCACATGCTCATGCAAACATCTCTGTCCAATTGTTCGCACATCTCATCTCAAATATCCTTCACCTGCTAGGGAAGACGATGGCACATATCCTGTGGCTGATGAACACCCATTAGCCCCGAGAAGCGAATATACCCCCCGTGAGCAGCCGGAGTGCGATCATAATAGAATTCCATTTTGTGGTTTGTGGAAAAAGAAGTGGTTTAGAACCAGCCCACATGCCTTCAGATTTCATACCAGGACACACTTGGCCTCTGAGCTGCTCACTTGTTTGCTGGCATGTATCCTGTTTTCACACGAAATTGAAGAGAATATGTAGGCAGGATCTAGGTAGTCAGCGAAATGAATTTATATCTTTGGAGCATGTGCTTTACTGAGGATGGAAAACAAAATATACAGGTAGACATCTCAAATTACTGGAACACTTTATTTTTAAAGACAGACTAGAGAGATCAATATCTTTCTCTGGGCCTTCTAACTTCTTTTCATGAAAATATTTTTTTCCACTTAACTATGGATCTGTTCCATTGTTACTGATATGATGACCAAATTTTCCCCATTTTTTGATTGATTTTTATTGAGCTCTACATTTTTCTCTGCTCCCTTCCCTACCTCTCCCCTCCCCTTCAACCCTTCCTCAAGGTCTCCATTCTCCCAATTTACTCAGGAGATCTTGTCTTTCTCTACTTCCCATGTAAATTATATTTATGTAAGTGTCCTTATTGTTGTCTAATTTCTCTGGGATTGTGATTTGTAGGGTGGTTTTCTTTGCTTTATGTTTAAAAACCACCTATGAGTGAGTACGTGTGATAATTGTCTTTCTGTGTCTGGGTTACCTCATTCAAAATAGTGTTTTCTAGCTCCATCCATTTATCTGAAAAATTCAAGATGTTGTTACTTTTAAATTCCATGGTTTATTGGTCTTTTGTTCGCTTCTTTTGATCTTAATTTTTTGTTAGGATTTGTGTATGTGTTTCTGGTTTTTGTTTCTGATTTTATTTTTCATTTTTTGAAAGAGAAAAAGAAGATGAAGTTGGGTGGGTTGGGAGGTAGGAAAAATTTGGGAGACTTGGGGGAGGGGAAAACATGATCAAAATATACTGTATAAAATACAATTTTCAGTCAAAAGATAAAATTTAAATGCTTTGTCATCAAACCATTACATTACAGATACATTTTTTGGTGATAACAATGTATACTTGAATACATAAACTTGATTATCTATATGATCAACCCCATGGTCATCTGTGAATGGAGAGATAAAGCATATTGATTGACTAAGGTCTTTCATGGACATGTGGGTAGCATTCCATCGGTTTATAGTTTCAATGCCTCGCTGCAGTTCAGAATAACAATAAAAAAATGAGAAAAACAATCGCTACCTGGAAACTTCTCAAACCTACACAAATGTCATCAATTTTTTATCTGTGGCCAGGCACGGGAAGCTAGTGGCGGATTTTCTGTCCTCGGTCTTCTTGTTAAAATATTTAGGGAGCTCCCATGGGAAATACTATGCTGGGATCGAACCTGTTTACATTAGGGAGTGAAAAATTGGCTCTTTGTATCCTGCAGCCACAAACACATCCTTGTCTCCTATAATCATTTCCCCTAGAGGGATACACGATGGGGATAATTCTCCTCTGGTGTCTGAACACTCTTCTACTGACTGACTAGAGACGTGGGGTGTATGATTTCAAGTCCTAGTCAAATATACATGCAGTTTTGCATCATGTAACATTAATTCCCATTCAGGTGGGAATACACCATTTTGACATCCAGCATTATTTCTCATCATGTTGCTTTTTTTTTTTTCTGGCTGAAAAGAAATCCTCAACAGAAGAATGCAGAAGTCCTATGATGATTGATACCATGTCTCACCTGATATTGCGTTCAAATATTTTAAAGATTTTTTTTTAAAAAAACTAACTCACCTATGTCTAGAAAAAAATAGACTATTGTTTAAGCATAGTCCAAGGTGTGGGAAGGTGAAGTAGTCAGTCTCTCCTTTAGATGGGATTGTGATTTACCAAGTAAGCAGAGGTATACTCTCAAATAAATATAATGCAGAACAAAAATGAGGATATGGGAAGGAAGAATTGTGAATGAAGAAATAGCAGCCAAGATACGGGAGCTTCTGAGAATGCAAGCGAGCAGAAAGATGCTTTTGAAAAAAGAACATCGGTGGTGAACACAGATGCACACCGCATGAACACTGGCTGGGCACTTACATAGAGAGCAGGCAGTGCTGTGCAAGAAATATTTGAGCAATAAAGAAAGGCGTTCAAAACATTCTATACAAATAAATGCATTACAAATTAGATGTTTCTATGAGGAAACGCAGGGTCTGATGAATGTAGAGAAGAGAATCTTCTAACTCAAAGAGTCTCTGACTATACGGTGTTTGGGTTGACTGTGGGGAAGGACAGAAGTAGAAGGGATACACGGTGGAGCTGGGAAGAAAGGATGGGCATGAGACACAGTTTTACACAGTACACGTGTTTGGGGAAGGAATGGTGTGACTGTTTCTAAAACAGCTTTCTGGAGCCCCTTTGAAAGGTGGGACTCACGACTAGACCTAAGAAGTTAAAGGTAGGTTTGGAGAGGTAGCTCAATGGTAGAGTACTTGCCTAGCATGTAGTAGACCCTGAGTTTGATCATTGATACAAGAAAACCAGGACAGCAACAGAGAGAGACAGAGACAGAGAGAGAGAGAGAGAAAGAGAGAGAGAGAGACAGACAGACAGAAAGAGAGAGGAAATATATAAAGAGAGAAGAGAGAAAGATAGAGAGAGAAAGAGAGATAAAAAGGGGAGAGAGATAAAGAGAAAAGAGAGACAGAAATGAAAGAAGGAAGGAAAGAAGGAAAAGATGGCCCTGAAAGGTGTGACTGAATAGGTAGACAGAGAACTTCCAATTATTGATTACAAGCTAAAGAGAAGGCATTAATTCAAGTTGTTCATAGGCATTACTTTATTTCATTTTATTTACAAACATTTGTAAAGGCCAACTGTTTTCCCTAAAGTAACTGTGCAGGTATGCATTGGTTTCATCAGAAAAACCTGAGCACATTTGATACTTAGAGCCCATTGTGAATGGAATTCTGAATGTGGTTGGAATTACTTTTATTTTACTGCAAGAGATGCGAGGAGATTAAGCTGTTTTAGCAAAGATGGGAGTGAGATAGGCAGAGTGTCAGGATTAGAAACTTTATTGAGATAATTTCATGTCAACATAAATGTCATCAATGAAAATTGGAGAAAGGAAACCAGATGTGAGGGGTTTAAAAATGGAAACTTCTGTCTCCATATTGCTTCAGAATTAAGCCCCCAACTGCATCCCTGCATTGAACTCCACAGCTGAGCTTCCTTCTCAAGGGTCTGCTGCAAATGGCTCACATGTGCATGGTGAAAAATTCATCTCAGCCTCGGAAAGTAGAAAGCAAAGCTACCAGGAAGCATGCAAATACATGCATACAAATGCACAGTAATAAATAAATTTGTTTGTTAGTAAAGTTTAATTAACCATTAAACATGTAGAAAACAGAAATTATACAGAGAATCTACATTCTGTGGATCAGGAAAGTCTCCCCCGAGATCACGACTTTTAGTTTTTGAATGAAGGCAAGGGATGGAAGTCCTAAGGGAGGGCTACACTAGAACCTTCCAGACTGGCTCTGCAAGCATCGCATGCGGCAAAAGGCTTCTCCTGCAGGGCAGTAGCACAGCCAATCTGCTCTGCACTCCAAGAGCAGTGTTCAGTATGTAAACAGGTAAAAGTAGGAAATAAGCAGGTAGCATCTGGACCAAAAAAATGTATGAAGGTTAAATAACTTAAAAAATATTCAGTCTCAGTAGCTTAGGCTAGTCTCAAACTGGGAGTTAGCCAGGAAACTTTGGAATATCTGATCCTCCCCCTCCCAAGTAATGGGATTATGGATTTGTACTAACATACCCTGGAAGATATGGATATTTATCTAAACCACAATGAAAATCCATTTCATCAGTGAATGTTTTAAGGTAGGTGATGGTTTTTACTAATGGCCATTGATATGATCCATTTTTTAGGTGTGGGGGTGCAAATCTTTGCAGACAGCACAACATTTCAGTTGCTACTGTAGGTTGATATTCTGTACTTCATGATGGTGTCAGGATCAGGGAAAATCACTGTTGTGGAATTTTACTTTAACTATGTAAAGGTGTGTTAAATTTTTTATGCTACATTTAAAAATATATATATAAAGATGTGTTGCTGTTCTACCTTGCCTACCTAAGGCACCTGATTGGTCTAATAAAAGGCTGAATGGCCAATAGCTGGACAGTAGAGGGATAGGCAGGGCAGGCAGGCAGGAAGAATAAGCATAATGAAGAGCTAGGCTCAAAAGAGGGAGCAGAGAAGAAAGAAGAGAACAAGGGAGAAGATGAGGGGGTTGCCTGGGCACAGCCAGAGTAGAACACACAGAGCGAAAGGTAAAAAGCCCAAAGGCAAAATGTAAATGAAGTAGGTGAAGAGAAGCTGGTTAAATTACATTTAAATTTGCTAGTGGGACAAGCATAAGGTAAGGTCAAGCATTTATAACTAATAAGGAGTCTTGGTGCCATGATTTGGGAGTTGTTTGGTGACCTGAGAGAAAGCCTGCTACAAATCAGACCATTGTGAAGATGCCCAGACAGGAAGGATGGGTATGACATCATAGGAGAGGGAGGAGTGGAGACAGAAGCTTTCCAGAGGTTTTGCCACCAGTTCCCCTATTTCTAACTTCTCTTGCTCCAAAGTCAAGTTCGCATACCCTTCTTAAGTTGTAAGGAACAAACCTGGTGCTCACTCTCCAGACTTCTTCCTCCCTTTCATTTATTTTTATATGTGTGGTTTTGCCTTTTCCTTTGTATCTGCTTTCCATCCAGAATAAATGGCAACCTGTCACCAATTCTAATTTGAAGCCATGTGTTTTTAAAAAATGTAGTTTGAAGCCGTGTTGTGTGTGCCTAAATTTGATTGTCCACATACATCTTTTTTTGGTTCATTTGTCACATGTTTCCTAAGGTCTTCCCCTTGTTTGTGTCTTTCTACCTTCTTTATATAGCCAGAGAGAGCAGTTTTTTTCTTTATCTAGACAAAGCTTGCAAACCAGTTGGTGTTGGAGTGTAGCAGAATTTTATTTTGGTTATGTTCAAAATTCTGTATTGTTTGTCAATCAATTTCACATAAGAATCCAGAAATCCAGTCTCTGAGGGGAAGAGAAGGGATTAAGCATCAGAAGGACAGGGTCTACTCCACTATTTATCTTCCATTGAGTTAAATTGTTAGCCTAGTTCCTATAGACATTGAGTTTAAAGTATGAGGCTAGAAAATTTCTCTTGAATAAACACTCCACAATCACCACTTGACAGGTCAGTCAGACAAAAAATTAACAGAGAAAATACGGGCACTAACAGATGTTATGACTCAAATGGACTTAAGAGATATCTATAGAATATCCCATCCAAACATAAATGAATATACCTTCTTCTCAGCACCTCATGGAACCGTCTCAAAAATTAACCACATACTCGCTAACAAAACAAACCACAACAGATACAAAAAAACTGGAATAACCCCATGTATCTTACTGGATCACCATGGCTTGAAACTAGAATTCAACAGCCACACTAATTCCAGAAATCCCACAAACACATGGAAATTTAACAATGCTCACCTGAATCATCAATGGATCAAGGAAGAAGTAAGGGAAAAAATTAAAGACTTCCTAAAATTCAATGAAAATGACCACACAACATGCCTAAATTTATGGGACACAATGAAAGCAGTGTTAAGACGAAAGTTCATAGCACTAAACGCCTACATAAAGAAGCTGGAAAAATCCCACACTAGTGAATTAACAGAACATTTAAATTAACCAAAACTTAATCAATGACGGTGTGTTGAATTATTTAATTCAGATAAAGGATGGGTTAGGTATTCTGAAATGCATCACTCCAATGTCATAGTCTTAGGGAACAGAGAAGGGAGGGAGGATGTAGTAAAAAGGGGAGGGAGAGAGAGCAAGGTTTAATAGAAGGAAAAAGGGATGCACTATAAATCTAATATCTTTGTCCTAAGCCTAAGCTTCAATTTACAACAAAAAAAAGTAAAGGAGGAAGGCACAAAAAGGAAAATAAACTCGAATTAATTATCATACTTGATTGTAATTTTTGAAGGTATATAGTTAACTTAGGGAGAGAAGTTGGACTTCCTGAAGGAAATTGAATTGCAAACAAGTGGCGGTTGTAAAAAAATTGAGGTTGTACAGTAGCCAATACCTGGTGCTAATGTGAGAGAAGGTAATTTTAGGGAGGGAAACTTAACAATTCAGAAATGGAATTCTTCCTAACATGTATCCATAAAATTATTTTTTTTCCTCTTCCAAAGGTATGAAGATATTTTCTAATGCTATATCTAATGCTATATCTAATGCTATTTTAATGATTGGCATTTCATATTGCCTGTTGGTGGGTGGGAGAAAAAAAATCAATACCTGGATGATATGGAGTAAAATGACAGAAGCATATAAGGAACTTATTTGATGTTTTCATTTTTCCATAGAATGGACTTAAGGGCTCTCTGAACCATGGATTTTAATCTTTGGAAACATGTTTTGAAAACGCATCCTAAGGAATTCAAGTGGTAGGTAGCTAGAGCACTTAACTATTTACAAATGTATACACAGGTAATTTTATTAGGAAGCCAAAAGCACATTCAAAATGCTGGGGTCTCACTACAGTGGGGAGCACAATCCATCAAGATGTAATCTCAGAAATTCTCAAGTTGTGCTTACTGTGGTGCTTGACTAGCCTCCCTTTGTAGCCCAGGCTAGCTTCAAGCCTCCTACCTCAGCCTTCCATGCTGGGATTTCAGGTGTGGACCACCATGGTTTGGCAAAGTTAAAATACTTTGAGATTTATATTCAAAGCCCAAACTAATAAGTACGAGCTAAAAGACTTGAACCTGTGTGTTTTCTTCCCAGACTCAGTTTCTTGGGTGTGCAAATGGTGAACATAAGAAGTATTCTGTGGCAGAAAGTCTTCTATGGAGACAACAAGTTTTATGGGTGACGGGGAATCCAATGAGGGTAGTTATAGAAAATCTTTATATCCCACGAGGTTACATTATTCTTTCCATAATGGCCTTGGCCACAGACATTTATATAACTTGGCCAGCGTCAGCTCTGTGTCCACATTCATCCCACAGGGACAAAATAGCTATAAATGGTACCCATTATAACCACTATTACTCTCAATTGTAAAGACACAGTGAAATTGTCAAGATGAAGCTGTGCCTTGATTGGCTGTTAAATTGTGATCAATGAAATGTATTTGTGCCATCATTTTACACCCAAGCAAGAACCAAGCATCCTGGTGACAAGTTGGCATGTACCATCAAAACTGAAGTGTCTCACTTGAGTAACTGAGTTTTCTTTACGTCAACGGTGCACAACATATGCTACATTTAAGAAACCAAAAAAAAGCACAAAAAAAAAAACCCTAGGCATTTTTTAGTCTCTGGGTTAAAAAAGAGTGTATTATGAAGCACAAACTCCAAAAAGGAATGGTGAGTCATCTCTAAATCACACCTTATTTCTAGTGAGTTCTCAGTGGGAACCAGTGTTCCTCTTCCTTTTTAACTTCTTTGTGGAAGAAAATGACAATGAACTACTTTCTGGATCAGAAATATTATTGGCTTTTGGGACTACATGTGGTCATTGTTTCCTATTCTCCTTCTTCCTTTCGGGTAGCTCTTTAGAATGTAAAAACCAAGGTTTATCAAAACAGACTGTAGGTCAGCCTCCGAGGTTCGGTTTGCAGACTTCTTCTTTAGATGAATGTGCAAGTTGTGAGATTCAATAAAAGTGCTGTGCACAACTCTTGGACTATCCTTTCATCGATTTGGAAGAGTGACCTGGAAGGTTTCTCTGGGTTTAAAAACAATGCTTGAACACAGGGCCCAGGGGCTATTGCTATGCAGCATGGCTGGCGAATAAATGCAGCCAGGGGGATTTGTTCTGTCCTGCATCTATGTGGACTCCGGGGCTTGAAGGAGCTGGCCACCATTTGTCACTCTCAGAGAACTCAGAATGCAGTTAAAAGACTTCTTTCCAACAATTCAAAGAAAGCCGAGAGGCCTCCTTTCCAAACCCATACTCGCTCATTACCAGATCACAGCTAATGACTGCATGCCAAGCCAGCCTGCCTGCCACGCTAATTACCTTGTTGTCCAAGGTATTACTGATTTGAAGCCCTCTTTGCTTCTAAGTATCTAAAGCAGATACTTGTCTTTCTAGTGCCGTTATCTTTCTTGTCAGCAGTCCTTATTCCAACACCTGCTTTCTCAGGGCTACTGCACCGAGTGCCAGGTTCTGAAAGCGTCACCTTCCATTAACGTTGAAGGAATACACGTTGTATTCGTAAGAGCAATAACAGAAAGAGCTATTGAGTGCCCTACTGTAGAACACATACTCAGCTAATTCTCACGGTAGTCCATGAGGTGGAAAGTGTAATTGTTTGTGCTGTATGTGTACATGTGTGTGGGAGTGTGTGGGAGAGAGTGTATGTGTGTGTATTTGCATGGATGTGTGTGTGTGCATGTGTGTGTAGCACATACTCAGCTGATCCTCACAGCAATCTATGAAGCAGATAGAATAGTTGTTTGTGATGTATGTGTGCATGTGTGTGGGAGTGTGTGGGAGAGAGTGTATGTGTGTGTATTTGCATGGATGTGTGTGTGTGTGTGTAGCACATACTCAGCTGATCCTCACAGCAATCCATGAAGCAGATAGAATAATTGTTTGTGTTTTATGTGTGCATGTGTGTGTGAGTGTGTGGGAGAGAGTGTATGTGTGTGTATTTGCATGTGTGTGTGTGTATAGCACATACCCATCTAATCTTCACAGCAATCCATAAGGTAGATGGTATAATTGTTTGTGTTGTAGGTGTGCATGTGTGTATGAGAGAGTATATGTGTGTGTATTTGCGTGTGTGTGTGTGTGTGTGTGTGTGTGTGTGTATCACATACCAATCTAATCCTCACAGCAATCCATGAGGTGGATAATATAATTGTTCATGTTGTATGTGTGCATGTGTGTGTGAGAGAATGTATGTGTGTGTGTTTGCATGGGTATGTGTGTTTGTGTATGTGTGTGTGTGTGTGTGTGTGTGTGTGTGTGTGAGTGTATGTGAATCTAGAGTTTAGTAACAGATGCCTTCCTCTAGCTTTCTCAGTCTTTGTTTGAGACAGGATCTCTCAATGAACCTGGGGGGGGGGGTCATCAATTAGCTAGGCAGGCTGGTCAATGAGCTCCAGATATCTGCCTATCATTGTAGCTGGGGTTATAGCTGGGCCCTGCTGTGCCTGGCTTTTTCGATACATGCCTAGGATCTGAATTCAGGTCCTCCTATTTACACAGCCTTCACTTCCCTAACTCAGTCATCCCCAGCTCCAGTAGATACGATTATTATAATTTTACAGGTAAAGGAAGTGAGAACCAAGGAGTAGCCAGAGACACTTGAATTGATCGCTGCACCAAATACATTTTTTTTTCTCTTCTAGAAGTCCCAAGTACACCCTAGAAAGCCTGAGGTTCTTAGCAATTATTTCCACAATAGTTTTGGCTATACTTTGTTTAACTGTCATTTGTGGTAAAGGTAAAGTCTACATAGAACGTATACAGGGCCTGGTTATGTCATCATTTGGTGCAGAGTTGGCTGACAGGTGCCTCCTCTCTGAATCACATCTATAGCACCATGATTATTGTTGTTTTGAATTATTTAGCTGCAATCACTGAAGATTCTCATTTCTGCCACCTCTTGAGGTGAGAAAATCCATCTCTGGCAGTCCTGGGCTTTCGCTCTGGCACTGGTAATTGTCTCCATCAGCAGCCTTTCCTGGCAAATGCTCTCCTATTTGCCCATCTCCACAGACCACTCCACTCACCTGAATTATCTACTTAGCTCCCGGGGGCTTCTGAGTTTGCAGCTCCTAATAGACAGTCTGTTTCCAACATGCTCACTCACACAGGGCACGTTATGTTACCATTCTTCTGGAAAATGTATAGACCTAGCCAAAGAATGCCATACAAGAGATTTATATCCTAGTAGTATAATTTAATAACCTCCTCGGACTTTCCTTTGTACCCATATATTATTATCCCAGGCATTTGCTAGCCAAAGAAGCATTTGGCGGCATCTCAAGATGCTCCACTCAGTCTGAGCCTTTAGCGCGCTGCACAGAGGTGTCAGCCTCTTGCTGTGTATACGACATAGGCAATATAGGTCTGCAAATATTTCCTGGTGTATCTCATAAAAGTTGATAAAAGTAATTGGCAGAAACGATCATGCTTTGATGACATAAATCCACCGTTAAGGAATTAGGTATACAATTTAAATGTGGCATAAACGATTTGTAAGCATATCTGTCAACCTATTGTGGGAGCTTTGCGTTGTCTGTGCGTCTGAAGAAGTGCCATCTTGTTTCTGTAAATTTGACGGCAGTAGCTTTTTCCTTGAATGTATTTGACGTTAGTTTCGACATTGTTTATGCCAATCCCATTTTCCGCAAACAGCTTATTACTTTATTGCTGAAGATGGCAGCACATGGTTATTTAGCTTTTTATTTTAGAATCAGCAGGCTATCATTCGCTTTATTAATCAGATCCAACCTTGAGGATTGTAGTCATCAGATTCAAGTTATCTAATTGCTGCTGCTCAGAAACTGAGAAATCAGTCATTCCGTTACCCCACCTCCCTTGGGAATTATTGCTCTGAAGGACATTATATTTGCTATTGGAGAAAGAGAGCCTTTCAAGTTACATATTCTTCTATTGATAAGCAAGCATAAGTGGCTTTCTATTATCATGGAGAGAGTCTGGCTGACCTTTCCTTATGCAGAACATGTTCCTCTAATTTTCACATTTTAAAATGCTTTTATTACCTTGTATTTACAGGGATTTCTCTGGCAGGCACTGTTGTAGGTGTTATAAAATAAAAACATTTGTTAACTCAGGCGCTATCATTTTATTATCCCAGTAGAAAAGTCACTGTTTTTAAGTTGATGCATTTGGGTCTATGCCAGTGTTGATGGGTAACAAAGGCCCGACAAGGCAATGTAATGTATAGTAACCCAAATTTACAAAGAGAGGGAGTAATAGTCAAAATAAGAAGATCGTTACTTGGGAAACAGAACTGTTGGGATGCAGTCTGAAACACCAGAGTTAGAGCAGCTTGAATTGGTTCTCGAACTTTAAACACTGGGACTGTCTGAAGAAAAGACAGATGGATTCTTTAGTTTCCAATGGGGCACACCAGAGTTGTCTCACAAGCCCCGCGGGAGCATCCCAGCTGTGCTGAAGGGAGCCTTAAGTAAAACTTACAAGGGTGGGCGCCAATGCAGCTCCATCCCTTGCATGAGTCAGGTGGGCTGGCTGCGCCCCGTCTCACCCTAGTTTCCTCACAAAATAGGGGGGTCTTTTGACACATAACTCTTGGTCTGATCTCTCAAAAAATGCTCGGTTCCAACTCATAACTGATGTTCCTGTACAGAGTTTCCTGTTTCAATATACGCTTCAGCATTTCTCAAAAAGAAATTCGGGAAAACAGAAAAGAAAACGTGAGAGCAGTAAGAGGGCATTATATTTTCATCCCCTTTCCTCTGTGAGGCGTGAAATCATCAGAGGCAACACACGGGCAATGCTGCTTTAAAATTTATCCCTGGAGTTAGAAAGCACAGGTGGGATTGCAGTCTTACAATCACCCATTTTTCTCAAATTATTAGTCAGGTTACCTCAAGGTTATACCAGAGAGAAGGCACACATTGTAAAGCAAGAAATGGGCAGTAAAGGAACACATTTACAAGCTATTTGTAGTATTGTTCATTCATTAGAGAACACATTTACAAGTTATTTGTAGCATTGTTCATTCATTAAAAGTGAAGGAAGTCTGAGAAGTCTAACATGATCAGCTGAAAATATATACTCAGATATTTCAGATGTGCTGGGCTTTACGTGGCCGCAGATTATTCTGCAAATTTCTCTTATGCCTAAATACAAGTGCCACGGGGACACACATTTGATGGGGAAAGATGAGGCACTGAGTGTTGGGGTGTACATTCATGTCAGGTTGTATTTTGCTGAAAATGAATCAGTTATAACAGGATAGTCTAAAATCCTGAACCAACAACCAAAAACCATTGCAAAGGCAAAGGGGAAGGTGAAAGTGGGTGTCCTTGGGTCACGAGTCAGGAACTTTAAGTAGAACCCATCGTGACCCTTTATCTGTTCCAAAAATATTGAAAGCAATATTGGCCTGCTGAATAGTAGGGTCACGTAATTAGCATCAAGGTAAGCCTCCCAATTTTTCTATGATTGGGAGGAAAGGCAGTACAAAGGAACAAAGAAGATAACTCCACTTTTACCTCTATGCAATGAAAGGGGGCACATTTTGAGATGGAAAAGGCTCATTTAGTTGGACATAAGAGAGACCTCAAATTAGGGATCAGTTCATTTTCCTCCTTTTAATACTATGTAAAAGCAAACTATACCCCTTTCCCAGAAAAAAAACCCTAAAGGAACATAACTTCTGAAAATTATTCACTGAGAAGACAAATGGTAGTTTCCTAACTGGCTTTTATGTAACATTAAGCTCTTCTGAGATTTAAAAGTGAATCCTTTATCTCCAGGTAAGGTTAAATGTAAGTCTCTGTACAAAAGCCATGCTTCTGCGTGAAGGAGGTAGACATATCTTAGCTACAGCCACCACTACATATCCAAGACCACTGGTCTCCAGAGATTCCAAAATGCCTTCTCCTTCTCATTTTATAAATCTAACCATGTGTCCAGAATGCATATTGGAGATTCTGTCTTGTATCTCATGGCCAGGCCATCAAGCAATCCTAGTGATGTCATTTGGCTCAATCCCTTCCTATGTCCCATCCTCTCTCTTCCTTGGGCCAAACTGCAATGTAAGAGATCATTTCCTTTCTTAGAGCCCATGACAACAGCCATCTGTGCTTTTCTCTCTGCCCAGAACTTCTGCAGGCCAATCTCCCCATGTGAGGATCTGATGTAAGTTTCAAGGGCTTGCTCCAAAGTCATCTTACCCTTCATTCCTCCTTAACCCGCAACTAAAGGATCTCATCCACTTGACAATACAAATTTCCTTAAAGATTTGCTTCATTTGTGTGTGTGTGTGTGTGTGTGTGTGTGTGTGTGTGCATGTGCACATGTAATTGTGGAAGCCAGTAGAGCGGGTCATATCCTCTTGGGACTGGAGTTACAGGTGGCTGTGAGAAGTCACACTGAACCTGAAGTGAGTTCTGGGAACCAAATGTAGGTCAAGTTCTGTGCAACGCCAAGATACTGCTCCAGCTCTGACATCACACATTCTCATGTGTGCTTTTCCTACAGAATGCCACCCTTTCCACCTGGCATATGGTCTTTTCGGATGCCATTTCTCTGATTACTTTGTGGGATCTGCTTCATTTAGATCTCAGAACTAGCGATTTTCAATATATCTTTGATGAGTGAAGGAAGAGAGACTAAGTGGAACATGTGACCATGGAGAGAGAGAGAGAGAGAGAGAGAGAGAGAGAGAGAGAGAGAGAGAGAGATTGTGGCAATAGAGATGCCTCAGAGGTTAAGAACACTTGCTGTTCTTGCCAAAGAACCAGGCTCAGTCCCGAGCGTTAACATGGTGTCTCACAGCTGTGTCTGACTCTAGTTCTCAGGCGTCAGACACTGATTTCTGGACTCTGTAGGCAAAAGGTCTACAATGGATGCACAGACATACATGCAGGCACACTATCCATATACACAAAATAAAATTTAAAAAAAAATCTAAAGCCAAAGCAAGGCCTCACTGCTGCTCTCAATATATTCTAACCTAACCTGCTTCAACAATCATAATCTACTTCAGACTCCATGTATGTCTTTGTCTATATCCATCCTTTGGCCAACTATTTCTATTCACTGGCCATCCATCTCTCTTTCTGTTTCCAGGTCTTTCTCCTGTCTTTTGTCCTATGCAGCCTCCATCTTGGATTTCTCTGCTTCCACACTTTGTTCACTGAACTCATCCATCCTCTGCATTGGTACCAAAGAGATCCAAAGTGCAAATCAAATTGTGCCACATCCATGTTCCTGTGGTTTCCCATCATTTAAAGTTATTTATACACAGCACCTAGGAACCTCTTTGGTACCTCATTTTCTTCTACAGGTTCACCTCCAGCGTCTTTTCCCACTTGTCGTGTTGTAGATTATACTCACACTTTACTCTGATTCCCTGACACTGCATCGTCTTCTTGGGGCTTTTATTCATTCTTTTTTTCTTGTATTTTTTTTATGTTTAAAGTTTATTATTTAGGAGTCATGCATTACATAAAACAATTTCTATCTTTCTTCTTCAGGCTTCTGTTCTTCAAGAAGTTAGATTTCCATGGGTCCTTTCACAAGGAATTATCTGTGCCCATCTCTGTCACTGTACTGATGTTGCTCATTATAATCCCATACCTAGAATTGTGTGTTTGAACTCTTTGAGGGTCTGTATGTGTCCTGGAATACTTAAGACATGGTGTAGTGCCCAGCACACTTAGGAAAAACAAAATGAATCAATACACTGTGATGCTTATTATTGGGAACCAGTAAATAAATAACTAATTAATTAAAACTGATCCAAGCAACGTAAAGAACAGGGCCAGGGGAGATGGCTCAGTGGTTCAAAGTTACTATCACATGTGTAGAAACACCTGAGTTCTAATCTCTAGAACCCGTATAAAAGATGGATGCATAGGGTGAGCACATGTGTAATCCTAGCACCCCTATGGGAAGAAGAACTACAGAGACAAGAGGATCCTGAAAAGTTTGCTGGCCAGCTAGCTTGGGACCATGCAGTGGAAAACAACAAAGAGACTTCTTCCTTCACAAGAAAAGGGGAACATTTCTAAGGTTGTCTCCTCACCATCACAAATATGCTATAGCCATATGCTCTCATAAACACACACACACACACACACACACACACACACACACACACACACACACACCAAAAGTAAGAAATTAAAGGGCTGATGAAGCTAACTGTGCTCATGGCAGCATCACTCAGGTTGCTAGAGTATTCCGTGGGAGCAGTAGTGACTCGGGTAGGGGAATTGAGACTGACTAGGAAGACAGGGCCAGAGCCCAACTGCTGAAGGATTTGATTGGGAAAAGGTATGGGAAGAATATTTTCTAATTCAGCTTATTCTGGTAAGTGTTTAGATAGCAATTTGATGCAGAGAAGGGTGGTGCACTGGCTGATGCCAGTAACAGTGTGGTAAATAGATGCTAGCCTTACTTAGGGAAGTCAGTAATAAAAAAGAGAATGGACAAAGAAAATACTTGAAGATAAAATTGGCATGGATTGTTAGTTAGGAAAATGAAGAGGGATTGTCTGTTTCTCTATTATTTACCTTTTGGATCATTAACTGACGTAATTTTTTATTGACTGCAGAGATTTGTGTATACTGAGAACATGATTTACCACCAGGGCATACCCAACCTCCTGTGGTAGCCATGAATTTTAACATTGACTAACTGCTATCAATCACTTTATAATGAGTCTACAACTCAGTCATTGATATTAGTCATCCCACAAGACGGTTGACCATCTGCTGAACAGCAAACTGCTCTTTATTTGGCCCAAAGTTACTATGGGTTGAATGATTACATCCACATACTCAGGGGTTCAAGTGAGTCTCATGCCCAATATGAGCTTTCATTTGAAGGTCAGGCCTTTAGTAGTTGAACAGATACTGACGAGCTCATGAATGAGGTTTGTAACCTTATAAGAAGGGGCATTCATCAGATATTCTGTCTCTGTTTCCTTCCTTTGAAACACTATACCAAAAAACATATGTGTATAAATGGTGAAGAGGAAACCCAATGGGAACCTAAACAGTCAACACATTGTTCTTGATCTGCCCATGCCCCAGGACTCTTGGAAATACATTTCTGCTATTTAAACTATCAGGTCTATGGTATTTTTTTTAATTGTATCCTGAATCAAAACAACAACAAAAGAATACTGGAAGACAAAGAGATAAGCAACAACCAATAGACAAGGGTAGCAACAACTCTTTAAACCATAAGGGCAGGCAAATATATAAAAAGTTGCTGGTGATTACTGTTGCTAGTTTAGTGCTAATCCCCAAACCATTTTTCAGTCTAAATTACCTTGTAAATAGTCTGTGAGTTTCTCTGCAATCCCTGGATATGTTTGTTGGGGATCTGGGTTGTAGTGAGGAGTGTTTTTTGGTGTGCAAACTTTTATTATGTTCTTGAAAGTTATTCCTGCACCGGCAAATTTTCTTTGTACAATTTTACCTAAAACTGAAGGAACTAGAATGTTCTTCAAAGTACTACATAATAAGAAAAAATTTTTTGATTTACTGTTTCTATGAAGGGTCACAAAATGTCCTGAACCTAAGTTTTTCTGAAGATCCTAAGTACCTGTTGGCAGAAAAGTGACAAAAGAAAATATCTATCTATCTATCTATCTGTCTGTCTGTCTGTCTGTCTGCATATCTATCTATTATTTATCTATGTCTATGTATCTATCTACCTATGTACCTATATATCTATCTATGATTTATCTACACAGGCTCTCTCTTACACATAAGCACACACACAAACACTTTCACAAACACACACAAAGAGACACACACACACACACACAGAGAGAGAGAGAGAGAGAGAGAGAGAGAGAGAGAGAGCTTGCCTCCTAAAACAAAAATAAATCCTGTTATTTGAGATAACATAAAAAACCCTGAAAGACAATGATTAATATAAATAAGGAAGGCACAGAAAGACAAATCCTTTATGGTTTCACTTATATGCAGAATCAAAAAGCCACTAACTTCAGGAGAATAGTGGCCTCCACGGGTTCAATGTGAAGTAAAGGGGAGAGCATCATGGAAAAAAAGTAGTGAGCTTCATTGATGTGGAATGATGAACTGTCTAGAGATAGGATGCCCATTGTGAGGACTATAGTTAAGCATAGTCTGTTATCTCTCTGAAATTTGCTAGGGCAGTAAATTCTAAATATTCTGAGAACACACAAAGATAACTGTACAAAGTGATGGGCATGCTAATTAGCTTTATGGTGATAATCATTTCATAATGCATATTGATGCCAAGGTGTACTATATACATTTAATATATACAAGTTTAGCTTCTCAATTATAAATCAGTATAAGATTTGAGAAAATAAAAAGAGTAATGCAAGGCACACAAAACACAGTGATGAGCAGAGCAAGGCACTAACCATGCGGCTAAGTTCATTTTCCACGCTTCTTTTGTATTTACCTCAAAATAAATCAAAATGTTTTTGGACATTGCCAGGTGTTATTAGCGTGGAAACACTAAAACAATAGGAGGTATACAAAGTAATAAAAAAAGACTATGGGACCAGCCCTAATCATAATCTAAATAATGGGAAATACAATAAAATAAATGAACTGAAAAGCACTGCAGACACTCCGCAGCATTCCAATTGCAAGAGGCGAGTATTGCATTTTCTCAAATGATCTGAGCTTCTCCTCATTCAGATACTAATGCAAGCGCAGCGTTTTCTTCTTTGTATGTATGGGAAAGCTAGCCCTTTTGAGACTTAGAATAGCTTTCAAGACTCCTGATTTAAATTTCAAACTCTTGATCATAGCTGGGGAGCAAAGGGTTTTTTTTTTATCTCGGAATTGGAAATTGAGTCCTTTTGCTCTATACCAAGTGATAATATTAAGCATTTTGTTGTATCCACCATGCAAGGCGAGTTCCCCACTGTGCCTTCAAAGCCACAGTGAATGAACCATATTTGGATTTGCTTATCAGAAAGAGACATTTAGAAAGACAATGCACTTGTCCTGCAAGCCCCAGACTCCTGATGCTTTCAGATAGGCCCGTGGAGCGCTGCAAAATGGGCCCTAAAATCAGGCTGACATGGTCGCTTAACAAGCTTCAGTATGCTCTGTGGGCTCAGGGAGTTCTTGGTGTCACCCCACAGGGCTGCTGATGGCAGCCATCATAATTAGAACCAATGAATCAAAAACACCAGGTGAAGATTTTGCCTTAGAAGAAAGAAAAGGCAGATGGGGGGGATTACCATGCCCTTTGCAGATTAAGCCCTTTCGTGCAGCTGGATCACTGGCCAGCCCCGACTGCATGAAGGAGGCCATGAAGCATGTGACAGAGGCCTCACCCTTCCTACCACCAAGCCTCAATGTGGTGAAGAGACCAGAAAACCTCTTCCTGGTCAATTCTCTGGAAGGAATAAAACCTCGGCCTCTCCCCTCAACATTGGTTAAAACCAGGTACCTGCGCTCTTATCTTGTCTGTGCTTTTAAATATGAGAAACGATGGGGCCGTGTTTCCAGGGGGAGCAAACTTGTATGCTTGTAAGGGATATGACCTTGAAAGGGATTTGCTGAACCCCAACCTTTATGGGCTTTGGATTTTAAAATCTCTCTCACAAAAGCGCTGCCAGGAGAGCCGTTATTACAAAGATGCCTCTCGTAGGGAGAAGTGGGTTAATTGCCAGCTCTCGCCAGTAAGATAAAGGAGGGTTTCGAAAACAAGTGCGTATCTGACAAAGGGCAATGCATTGCTCTTGCGGAAAACAAAAACCTCAACCAAAACAACCACCCGAAATCTATGATGGAGCCACATTAAAAATTGCGAATGTCATAAATAGACGCTATAAAACTAGTAGGAAGAGGCTGTAAGAGATTTCAGATGACTCATAAACAATCCTCCATCTGACCTTGATATGAATACAGAAATCCATTAGCAATCAAATTTTCAAACATAATTGTACACTAAGAAATGTGTGTTTTCCCCGTATTAATTTATGCTGACAAAACCTAGCTGAGGGCTGCGATGTGATGGAGACTTATCGGAGATTTTATTTTATATATTGCACTTGAGATTTGGTAAACATGATTCACTATGAAGAGCTAAACAGAAATTTGGGAAGAGGTTGAGAGCATTCCGACTGCCTGGAATGACTTCCATGGAAACTGAGTTTCTAGTTTGAGCTAATAATAAAAGCCTTGGAGTAGGCAAGATTGTTTGTTTCTCTCTTTACATTGCCCTTGTTTTAATAAGGGTCACCTTAAATATCGTTTCCTAACCTTAATAGTTTAAAGAGAAAAATCATACTACATGAATTTATGCTTTAAATAATAACAATAACATTAGACATAGTAACATTAGGATGTTAAGAATTTTGGATGTTATTATTAAGCACAAGATTTGAGACAACAATCTGAATATGTGTTCACCAAAATGCTGTCGAGAGCATTGTCCAAACATGCTCATGTCGACCAGTACGGACCTTTACTGAATCCATCAAAGAAATTACGGAGAAAATTACATTTATGTCCATGTGTCCAAAGAGTGGCCATCCCTGGAGGCCACATGGCTTAATTTTGCCTATTAAGTAAATGAATATTCGTGAGAATCCACAGAGTCAGGCAAAAAATACAACAGTGCCCATTGTCTACTTTTATTCCAGTACAAGTCAGAATAGACATTTCTCCATCTGATTTGAGCTTCATTTGGAAGCAATTAACTATTTTATATTAGATATAATAAGGGTCTCTAGTGCATGGACCACATTTGCCTGCATCAGTTGTTTAAGGCTTAATTGAGTAAAATTGCATTTACACTCAACATAGCTCTAAATGGGAACCCATTCGTGATTGCTGAATACTGTTTCTGCTTTCATTTCTTAAAATGTGCTGGGCAGGTGAAATGAATTAGGACTGAAGGCTAGGACAAAATTAGTAATTCCTTTTATTTTCATTCTTCTCTCCTGGGGTTTGTATTTGATCACCCAAATTTCAGGAATCAGTGTGTGGTTTATGTACTAGTTACAATTATCCCCAAGCCTCAAATTTTATTCATATAACTCTCATTTTTAAAAATATAATTTTTGTTTGTTGTTTAGAATCTACTTTTACAAGAGGGGAGAGCTTCCAAAGTATTAAACTTCAGGCATGAAAAATAAGGAATGTTTAGATAAATTTATAAAAGTGTATATGTCTATTTATAAAGCATTAAGAACTTTGGCCAAGAGGCCAAGAGAAGTACACGTTTATACAAATATGCATGCCAAAGAATTTTTATTCACGATGGTTTGTTCACTGTTTTAGTGTATCCCGTGTCACTATAATGTGATCAGTATCTGATGTGAGCTACTGCATAAAGTTCATTTGGCCCATGGTGTGGGTGGGGAGAGGGTTTGAACTGCTTGGTACTTGCAGCTTAGCATGGCACTCCTTGGGTCACAACATGGAGGAGAAAGGCAAAGGCAACTTGTCAATAGGCTTTGTGCATCAAGGCCAGCATAGGGGATGGCACTGATTTATAAAGTTCTTCTTTAATAAGAGCCAGTCATTCGCATGAAACCTAATCCAGTCCTGAGACATAGCATGAATCCACTCACGAATCTGGAGCCTTTATCAGCCAAATATGACCTTCCACCAGGCAGACAATAATTCCATGTCCTCAAGATCCCATTTCTCCCAGGGCTCACCTTGTTCTGTTGCTCCACTGAGGATCAAACTACAGCAGATGAACCTCTCTGGAGTACACCACACTCAAACCAAAGCACTCACTGTGTGGATCCTATAACACCTCAATATAACTTCTTCTCCCTCCTAAGGAAGTTAGCCCCTCTTCCCAAAGATCTCAGTAGGTCCTGTACTAACCCTAATGTGAGCATTTGACTATTCAGCTACATTTTTATAGCTAGTCTTTCTGGAAGCTGGCGTGCAGAAATTAGGTTTTCTCATGTTTGAAGACAAGGCCAAATAGAAGTTCTGGGTAGAGTGAGTCAGGAAACTTGTTATTATCCCTACAAACAATTGGGTGTACTTCCTAAGGGTCTCTGTTTTCTCACCTCCTAGACTTTTATTTATAATATAGTCTTGGGTGCAACAATTTTTTTTTATTCTGGATACCTCTGAATATTTGATATGCTTTTTGAATTTGTTGATAATTTATTAATAAAATCTCCTGCTTGTGAATTGAGAAAAACTACCTATGAAAGCACAGGTGCATGTCCTTTCTTTTGTCTTCACTTCTGTGATAAGAAACTGTATGCCAGCTTTTATCCACCAGCAAGCAATTTCTCTGTACATTTCCTTTCCTGTCTCCACAATAAGAGTTCTATTTCACAGCTTTCCTTGTCTTGACTCTAACTGTCTACCCTTAGAAGATGTTTAATGGCAACTGTTAATGTACACCTAGGCAATGAATTCCTATCACTTGCTTTGGTAAAGTGTCAGTAACAGTACAGGCACAATCTTGGAAATGATTTTATAAACAAATTTCCATTTAAAGTTTCACTTTTTTTTTGCCTTGAATGGAGAAAAAGGAGAGCCATTCTCTATAACACCTCAAAAGGAAATAAAGCAACATGACACAACAAAGCCCTCAGCCTTTCACACACTCACTACAGAACCCTTCTCTGACTAGGGATATGTACTATTTCTGCAAATATAAAAACAGTACTTTGGGCAATAGCTGCATATCCTTAATTTAGTTTAATCTCATTAACTGATGATGGTGTTGAGTCCACGGCTTTCATCTTCTGCACAAAGACTTTTGTTCACTCTGATGTCAACCTTCAGAAGTGGTTCCTCACATTGACTTTGAAGAACCAGGTATGATTTGGGATTTCTACCCTTCCTCCTTGTATTTTATAACCCTCTTGGACTCAAACATCAGTTTGATGGTTTATTGTAAAGGACATTTTTGTGCCCACAGGTAGCTGAAAGAAATGGACAAGGCAAGATCTTGGGATGAGGGAGGGCGCTTGGAGATCCTATGCGGTTCTCCACAACCCTTGTGTGTTCAAGACCTGAAAGTTCATCTATCTTTTCCTCCAGGATTCTGAATGGAGCTTGATTTCTAAGCCTCCTGTCTTGCCTTTCCTGGAAGTTAGTTGGTGTGGCTAAAAGTTTTAGCTCTCTAATCACTAAGGCTTGTAGGAAACCAGTTTCATTCCAAGGTTCTTCAGGGGCCTCACCTTAAGTCCTGCCTTTACATAAACTCAGGTTTAATCAGATGGAGTCATTATGAGTAGGAAACGAAAACTTGACCATTCAGCGGTTTGCAAGAGTTAAAGTAGCTTGCAACAGAGCCAAAGGCAGAACCAAATGAAGTATTTATTGCAACAGCACAACACTCAGAACATCCTAACAGATCAGGGAGTGCCTGGATATCTCAACATCCACTTTATTGTGTTAGCAGTCACCAGAATGGGATCTGCTTCATGAAAAAGAAATATGCTATGGTAATTTCTTTTTTAAATCAAAAGCTTCTCTCCTTTTCCTTTTTCCTTTCCTTTCTTGGCACTGCACCTAGAATGTTGTGCTAGAGATAGATGGCATTTGATGCTGATAATTCTCCAAATGAACTGCATTTCTCTGGACTATTTTTCCTATTCGTACACTGTGGTATTAATAGCGACACTCTTGCATCCAATTTTGAAAGAGAGTAAATGAGGGAACCCATGTAAAGTGCTGTGATGGAGGAGGGTCATCTGTCTATGTGTTACTTTCATTGGTTAATAAATAAACTGCCTTGGCCCTTTAATAGGACAGAAAATTAGGTAGGCAGAGTAGACAGAACAGAATTGTGGGAGAAAGAAAGCATAGTCAGGCAGACACCTCAGTCAGACGCCATGCCTCTCCTCTCCGAGACAGACACAGGTTAAGATCTCTCCTGGTAAGCGACCACCTCGTGGTGCTACACAGATTACTAAATATGGGTTAAAGCAATATGTGAGAATTAGCCAATAAGAGGCTGAAACTAATGGGCCAGGCAGTGTATAAATGAATACAGTTTGTGTGTAATTATTTCAGGGCATAAGCTAGCCAAGCAAGTGGGAGCCGGGTGGGAACGCAGCCCACCACTCAATCAACAGTGCTGGGATCAGTGTGGCAGAATCTACCAAGGGTTCCTTAAATGTTTGCCTTGGTGAGGAGGAAGAATATAAACGATCTACCATTTATTAAGTTCTCAGCTTCCAACACAGTACTAAGTAGTTAACATACATTATGAATAATAGTCATCAAAGATCAGAAGCAAATAAGAGGATAATAAGGACTCAGATTTAGATGCATGTAGCACCCTAGTTAGTGCTTTAATGTAAAGGGGACAAAAGAGCATACCACACAGCAGAGATAATCCTTGATTATTATTATAACACCCTTAGATAACTAGAAAAAAAGATTTTGGTCAATGTAGGGCACAATGCCAGTTTCACTCTGAGAGCTTTTGTATACCATAACATTGCCATAGACTACTGTGATTCTTTGATGATGTATGACTATTCAAAGCAGACTTTATTAATGTAGATAATTGGTTAAAGGTTTTTAAATACAAAGTTTATAATTATTATCAACTTTTGTTTTCTTTGGGGAAGAGATTTCTCTTTAAATGAAAGAGGTGTAACACTCCTTCTTTGTCAGTGGTTGTTTTTCCCTTGAGAAAATCGTATTGCTGGTTGGTTGGTAATGTTTTGGTATTGGGAGGTGGGATCTTTAGAATTCATAGCTGTTTCGTGAGACTAGGCTAATTATTTTGGTAAGAAGGGCAGTTTGATCTTTTGTGTATGGGTTACTCAAAGGGTGCTGGCTTAGTTGGGGTTTCTGTTGCTACCGTGAAACATCATGACTAAAAGGCAAGTTGGGGAAGAAAGGATTTACTTGGCTTATAATTCCATCTCTCTCCATTCATCATTGAAGGAAGTCAGGACAGGAACTTAAACAGGGAAGGAACCTGGAGGCAGAAGTTAATGCAGAGGCCATTGAGAGGTGATGCTTATTGGCTTGCTCCTCATAGTTTGCTCAGACTACCCTTCCTTCCTTCCTTCCTTCCTTCCTTCCTTCCTTCCTTCCTTCCTTCCTTCCTTCTTTCCTTCCTTCCTCCCTTCCTTCTTTCCCCCCTCCCTCCCTTCCTTCCTTCCTTCCTTCCTTCCTTCCTTCCTTCCTTCCTTCCTTTCTTCTTTCCTTCCTTCCTTCCTTCCTTTCTTCTTTCCTTCCTTCCTTCCTCCCTTCCTTCCTTCCTTCCTTCCTTCCTTCCTTCCTTCCTTCCTTCCTCCCTCCCTCCCTCCTTCCTTCCCTTCCTCCCTCCCTCCCTCCCTTCCTTCCTTCTTTCCTTCTTCCCCCTCCCTCTTCCTTTCCCCCTCCCTCTTCCTCTCCCCTCCCCTTCTTCTTCTTCTCTTTTGACTTTTCAAAACAGGGTTTCTCTGTAGCTTTGTAGCCTGTCCTGTGTAGACCAGACAGGTCTTGAACTCACAGAGATTTGCCTGCCTTTGCCTCCCGAGTGCTGGGATAAAAGGCGTGTGCCACCACTGCCCAGCTACTTTCTTTTTTTAATTTTTATTTTTTTTTATTCATTTTACATCCCATGCACAGTTCCCTTTCTCACTCCAGCTCCTGCTACCTCATGGAGAGTCAAAAAAGCCTGAGATATTAAGTTAAGGCACAAGCCGCTACTGATAATTCCAGGCACCAGAAAGGATCACAAGATACAAAGGAAACCCACCTTAAGAGTTTTATTAACAGAGAGTGGGGAAGGGGGTAGTGCACAGGCCTGCCTGTCTAGAAACAGCATGATGAGAGAGATGGAGCAGGAATGTCTGCTTTTAACGTCCCCCTAGGGCATGTGCACAGGGGCTTACATAGTTACATGGGCATAGATTATATGACCACGCTGCAGGTAGATTAAGTAGGGTTTAATCAGGCAGTTTGCTTGAACACTGTTGGCTCATGCGAGGTCGTAGGTTCCGGAAACACTAACGCCTGGGTTGGCTAAGCATTTTGCCTGAATGCTGGCAACTGGTGGGAGCACTGGATATAATGGAAAAATACCAACACCTAACCCTGGCATTAAGGCTGAGCAAGGCATCTCACCACAGAGAATGGGGGTCCAAAAAGCCAGTTCATACACCGAGGATAGCTCCTGGTCCCATTGCCAGGGGCCCTTCAAACAGACCAAGATACACAAAGGTCACCCACATTCAGAGGGCCTAGTTTAGTCCAAGCAGTCTCTACAAGCTGTCAGACTGCTTGGTTTTTTTTTTTTTTTTTTTTTTTTTTTTTAATAGAATCCAGTACCACCAGTCCAGGGATGTTACCACCCTCACCCATCAATCACTGCTTAAGAAAATGCCTTAAAGAGTTGGGTGGTGGTGGTGCACGCCTTTAATCCCAACACTTGGGAGGCAGAGGCAGGTGAATCTCTGCAAGTTTGAGGTCAGCCAGGTCTACAAGAGCTAGTTCCAGGACATGCCACAAAGCTACAGAGAAACCCTGTCTCCAAAACCAAAAAAAAGAAGAGAAATGAAAAAATAAGAAAATGCCTTACAGTCTTGCCTACAACCCGATCACTTGGAGGATTTTCTCAGCTGAAGTTTACTCCTTTTGAATAATTCTAGCTGCATTAAGTTGACATAAGACTAGCCAGCATATCTGTGTGTGGGGTGTGTGTGTAGAGAGAGCTATTAAATATAATATCTCCCCTCCTTTTAACCCCTTCTCTATGTGTCCACATATTCTAATTTCTGTCATGCCATGAATAAGAAGCCTTTGCCAGACATGGCTGCCACCTGTCTTTGTGATAACCTAGTCTTAAATCAACAGAAATTACAACATTAAGACAACCCTCATACTTGTCTTCTAAAAATTACACATTGATATCACATGCAGTTTTCTCTTTTTTCTTTATTTAAATTTCTTAAAGTTTAAGAAAGGTAAGGAGTTAAAGGATAATAAAATTATTCCAAGTATTTTGTTTTTTTTTCCCTTACTTTGGTGTTCTTCATGTTACTTATAACTGTGTATATGCAGACTTTTTTATTTATACAAGAAAACACTTCAGATGTATCTATTAAAGAAAATTATTTCCTCACTTCCACAGGAAGGCACTGTAAGTCTATTCCAGCTTACTCGAGAGAAATGTAAGTCTCTGTGTGTTTGGTGTATACATACTCATTATATATGTCAGTTCAAGGCCTAATGTGACTGGGTTTAGTAGGTCTGATGTAGTATAGGGATACTTTTCCTTTGGTTCTGAACCAATAAGAAACTAGGCCCGAAAGACTGTTAGGAGACAGAAAGTACATGTGGCTGTCTGGAGCCTACACAGCCTAACTCTTGACTACTGAGTTTTTACAGGGTTACCATGCCACCCTTCCTGATTTCATTTGTTAACCTGTCACCTCAGATAAATAGATTTATGTATTGTCCTCCACCTACTGATTTATGCATTACCATTTTCTCATGTTCTCAAGATCACTGAAAATAATATCTCAAAGATTCCACTTCACATGGACCCCCTTATTCAATATTCAGCTCAGAACTCATCCTCATCTTAAGCCTTTCTGCCTAATTCCTCTTAACTTCTGCTGCTCAGCACTTGGGCACATCCTCTCTGAATTTCCATCCTCATTTTATGCCTTATCATGAAAGAGCATGAATACATTTATTTGAACTTCCATCAAATTATTTCAGGAGTCCATGTTATTTCTGTAATCACATTTTAAGTTCCTAAACTCCAGTTGCTATCTCTTAAGGCCATAACAAAGCAACATATTTCCCACAGCTAAGATTCCAGTGTGTGACCCATTGGGGATTCAGCAGCAAGTGTTCGTTGAGTAAGCTGAAATGGTGGCCTACTGTCTTCATGGGTTTGCAGCATTACAGGTGGCCAAGCTCATGGCCTAAAGTGATTCAGCCCTCAAGAGAAACCAGACGCGTTTGCCCAGAAACAGGAGAGATAACACTCCCTCCCACCAAATTTCTGCGATACTGGAAATGCAAATAAATTTTATACCTGGGAATTCCTAGGAAATGAGAAAGAAGGAAATGCCAATTGATGAACATTTTCCAATTCATGTGGGTGAGGCTGAAGCATCCGCAAACCAAAGCAGAGCACACACTACAGTGAAGCTGGCTATCAGTCTCATGTGCGACAGTAAGAGAGGGATGCTATAAATAAAATACTGGCAAATATAAAAAATATATTAAATCATTATGATTCAGTACATTCTATTGTAGGAATTCACGGGGCATGTCAATTTGGATATTTTATTTCTGTGACATATTGAAGGGAACAGAAACAAGAATCATGAGGTTACCTTTGAAAAAATAGTATGTGTAACCATGCCTGTGTCTGTGTAGGATATGCGCATGTGAGTACAGGTTCTTCAGAGACAACAAGACAGCATCACATTCCCAGGAATCTGACAGACAGGCGGTTGTGAGATGCCTGATATGGACACTTGGAACCCAACCCAGGTCTTCTGTGGGAGTAGTGTGCTCTCCTAACCCCTCAGCCCCATTTCTCCATCCCCGCCCTCTCTTTTTACTTGATACCGAGGAGATCTTTAATAAAATATGCTACACATATGATTAAAAACCAGTAATTCATTAAGTGATTAAAAAATTAAAATAAAACCATTCCTATTTAAAGAATAGAGCAAGAATGGCTAGTACAGTGGTCATTATTCTTTCATGTTCTAGGTGGCCTGGCCAGAATAAGAAAACTATTAGAATATTGAAATATAGCATATGGAATTAGACTTTTAAAAACGTTAAAAATTGGATACTTGAGAACCATCTGAGTGTATCGTATGTAAACAATGGCATATTATTCATCCAGAAAGAAGAATGATACCCTGCGATTTATCAGGTAGCAGGATGTTGGCGGAGAACATTGAGGCAAGTGAAGTAAGTCAGACACAGAAGGAAATGCACTGTGTGCTTTTGAATGTGGAAGCTTACACAATAAAAAAATATCTATGAGTGAAAGAGGATTTACCAAGGATGATGGAGGGGAAGAGAGAGCAGACAGAGCAGAAGGGAATGTACATGTTTAAAGCATGATCCATGCATTCATAAAAACATCATACTGAAGCATTAACTTGCATTCCACTATGGGAAATGTTGCTAGGAGAAGGGTTATTTAGGCACATGGTGGGGTGTTATAAATGGGTTTTTAGTTGTTTGTAAAGTGTATACACTGGGCTCACTCTCCATTTTCACAGAGACTAAATAGATACTAAATTATTGAAGTTTTCCCCTACAGAAAATGGCATGATGTAGCATGGAACCTGGAAAAAGTAGGTGGAGGGATAAATACTATGAGAGACATTTTGAAAATGACCCATGGAGATCTGCTGCTATAGAACCTTTGAGTGCTTTCATGTACACACATATACACACACATGCACATACACATGTGCACACACAGGCATACACACATGTGCACATACACATGCACACACAGAGAGAGACTACGAGAGTGAGCCTGAGAGAGCTATATATAGAGAAAGAAATGGAGTTACCTTATGACAGGGCAACAATGTCCCTTACTAGATGGTGTATGAAGTCCTTCTGTCTATGTGTTCCTTTTATTGGTTAATGAATAAAGGTTTTTCAGCCAATGGCTTAGCAGAATAGGGCAAGGTGGGAGTTCCAAGCAGATAGAGGAGGAGAGAGTAGGTGGAGTCAAAGAGAAGCCATGTAACCCCCATCTGCCCAACACCTGACAGAACTTTACCTGGCAAGCCACAGCCACATGGTAATACACAGATTAATGGAGATGGGTTAGTTTAGTAAATAAGAGCTAGCTAAAAATATTCTTGAGCTATTGGCCAAACAGTACTGCAAATAATATAGTTTCTCTGTGATTGTTTCAAGTCAGGGAGGTTGGAAAATGTACTAGTGGCCTCCCTCAGCAACTAGAAGCTAACAAATAAAAATCTCAGTGCAATATGTAAGTTGCTATTTAGGACCGGTTGGCCAAGGAGGGCCCATAGAATCCAAAATATTATATCCTGTCGTCATGCTTGGAGGTACCCTCTAGAACTTGGTGATAAACTATTCTATTGCTAGAGAAACCACATGCTCAGTCACACACTTCAGGACGCAAAAGCTTTACCTCTATTGGATACCTTTCACAGTGCTGGATGGTGCTATGCAAGCTACAGGAATGTTAAATAAACTATTCTATAACTGGATCAATGAAACCCATACCAGACAACGTTATCTGTCCAAGAATCTATGATTAGGTGGTCTTAAGACCTAGGGGGAGAGCCTGCTTTTGTTTTGGTGCTAAATGGACATAGTATTAGTAAAGTGACTCCTATTCACTTACTTTTATATGTATAGATCAATGAATTTCTCATCCCTCATTGAAGAAACTTCCAAATTGCAGTAGATTATGATGAACCCAGTGACCCATTACTGGCCAATGCACAGATAATAAGATACTTCAGAAAGTTTAGCCCTAAGGGGAAAATTTATGTCACAACCTGCCTCTTTCAAGGCTCAGGGATCATTTCAGAAGAGGGTGTGGAAAGACAGTAAGCACCTGAGGTGGTACATCATAAAGACATTATTTCTGGACACAGCAAGACACCGGCACAAATGAACTCTCAGTGGTTGCAAGAGCATTTCCAAAACCTGTGTAAGTATAAGCCTAAAGGCAGAACATAAACCAGCATGGAGAGGAGAGTTGAGCACAAAGTTGTATCCTATGTTATGGAAATATTAGTATTTGCTATCTTTTGGAAGAGAGAAACAGAGGGGAGAGGGAGGAAGAGTGACAGAAAAAGAGAGACGGAGAAAGATGGAGAGAGAGATAGAGGGAGAAAAAGAGATGGGGAAGAGAGGGAGGGATAGGAAGGGAGGGAGGGAGGAAGAGAGAGAGAGAGAGAGAGAGAGAGAGAGAGAGAGAGAGAGAGAAAGAGAGAGAGAAAGAGAGAGAACCTGGTTAAGCTGATCACATTCCAGGGGAAGATCACATATCCAATAATATTTGAGCAAAAATTGGTCTTGAAGCATCAAAAATAAATGATACCAACATAGGTCACTAGAGAGGGGAGGGTGAACTAGGAAAGAGCTAGGAGATCAGTACATTGGAGAAAGGTTGTGGTATGAACTGGGAAGTATTGGGGATTCAAATTCAGGAAGAGCTAATGGGGAAATGGGGAAAGTGTTGGCAATGAATATGATTGGATGGCATTCTTAAAGAACTGCTGAAATGAAGGATAAAATTCTTCTTTTAGTATGTTAGTTACTTCAAGTTTTGTTATAGTAATATGAAACAGACTAATATAGATGCAGAGCCTTGCATTCAAATGATATGCCCCAGTGAGGCCTTCTTCCACCCGAAGTTAGCCAAGTTTTGATTGCAATTTCCTAAATTCCTTCACTGTGTGGTTCTCATGTAATAACAACTAGGAGAGAAGATGCTGAGATTTGGAAGATGCCAATGAAGAGATAGCATATACTCTCTGAAGAATGTCATGGCCAGAAGCCAGAGGACACTTAAGGGTGTCCTCTGGCTTCTGGCCTTTTCTTTTTCTCTCAGTTCCTGGATTATTGCCAGCATTCTACCTTCTTCAGAGTGTCTGAACAGAGGAAGAAAATACATTTATTGACCAATTTCTCATATGTGAGGCAAACATTGGTGTTCAAGTTGAAGCAATAAAACACATAGGGAAAGAGACCACCTCCTCCTGGACAGTGGGTCAGGCCAGAGAACAGGGCTGGTCACAACTGTGAACCAAACAAGCTTAAAACAATTATAGATGAAGAGAGAGTAAGCATAAACCTATTTGTAATCTTTGCAAGAACAGAGGGAGTAAAGAGGACACTTCTAAATATAAGATTCTTACAGGAAACTCACAATACTATCTATCCATTTCTTGCAGTAAAGTTTCATATACTAAAATAAGTGTGCTTTAATTTATACTGATAGGAAAACTTTTGAGGTATGGGGCTTTGAGTGTGAGGAACACTCTAGACTTGACCCCATTATGTTTCTGCTATTGACAATTCACTTAATTTTAAGGAAACTCAGTTCCTTAGAACTTAGAACTTTGGTTCTAAAGGATTTAATGATGTGTGTGTGTGTGTGTGTGTGTGTGTGTGAGGTGATCAGGTGATGTGCAGGATGGAAGTCAACATTCAGCACCTCAGGAGACACTGTTCGAGCTCAAGTATGCCCATTTCTGGGTTCAAACAAGAGCTCTCATTCTTAATTATAGACAGTGCTGATAATTGTTGAGAGGCCATTGGAATTATGAACTTTGCCAAGAGATTTTCCTGCTTTGAAGGTGGGTGTGGGGTGAATGCCTTTAATCCTAGCTCTCTAAAGCAGAGGAACGCAGATGTCTGCATATTTGATGATAGCCTGTTCTACATGGTGAGTTCAATACTAGCCAGGGATACAGAAGCAGATACTTCCTCAAGAAACAAACAAACACCACCAACATCAACAATAAAAAACCTTTTCTCGTGTTTTAGCATATGGAGGTATTCACAAATACAGCCAAAAACGTTGAGGTTATACGTAGGTGCAGGCAGGTTTAGGGATAATGTGAGGAGGGGCTCAATGTGCATTTATGACTTGGAGTACTATAGAGAAGACATAAGCTAGGATGTGGTCAGAGTACCTGCAAACTGCTCCTTAGAACACCATACCCTAGAGCCATGGGTAGTTGAAGCACTTGGAAAGTTTGAAGAGGGAAAGACATTTATGAGCAAGATCATCTAAGGTGAACATGAAATCTGCTAGGAAACATAAATCTTAACTACAACAAGGCCAGCTGATGGAAAGCCACATGTTTTCAGGTGACATCTACGTGTAAATGACTAATTCTATCCTGGCAGAGTGGAGGGCCCTGTACTTCTTCTGCCCTAAGGACTTTTCATCTCAATAACCACCGAACATGGCACCAAAACCAGCAACCAATTTAAACGTGGGAGGCTTGTGTGTGGCATTCACAGCCTGGGAAAGAGGAAGGTAGATTTTTATTTCTCGGTTTTGTTGAGACATACGTAGCCCATGCTAAATGATAGCCTGTCTTTGATATCAATTGCAGCCAAAACTAATAGGATCTTGCAATGTAGAAATAGGAGCATATTCTACACGCAGAGACTCTCAATGTACTGCTGATGGTCAGGTCTCAAGAGTTCCGAGACCAATTTAGGATTCTACAAAGTAAAGGGAAGTAGGCAATTTTGACTCTGTCTGATGTTGAGGCTGAAAAAAAAAAGAAAAGAAAAGAAAAGTACTTCTTGATCTAAGAAGTCTTCGAGGGCTAAGGAGTGAGATTTAGCCTGGAGAAGCAGAAACTCGGGGTGAGAAAGCTGTGAGCATCTGGAAGCAGCTGTTGTCTGTGTCAAATGAGAGCACAGGAGAGATGGACTTAGGAGATCTGAAGTGGAAAACTTTCTCTGAAGCCCTCTCTCTCGAAGTGTCTCTGAGATAATGAACTATGTTGCCAGGGAAGCTGGACTAATCTACTTATCGGAAAGTTTCAGGAAACATCCAGATGTTCTTTGCCAGATGACCTCACGCTATCATGCACATAACCAGGTGAGAATCCAGGCAGCATACGGAATGCAAAGTAGGTCCTCTTCGGGAAAACAATCCCGGCGTGTGGCAAACTGGCTGGCAAGGTTGTGATTCCATTTGGTTTCTCAAAAATAGAATCTCCGGGACCCTGATTGTATAATTTTAGTATCTAAAAAATGATTTGTCCTCCTCAAAGTCAAAGCTGAATATTTTATAATCAGTTCCAAACCCATGAAGTATGTTAACACAAGTGTTAAATTTCTCTGTGAGGCTAAACTACATGTCATGGCTTCTACATTTTAAATTTTATGACAACTAAGGATTTTTAAAAATTTAAGTATCATTTCATATTGTTCAAAGGAACATCAATGAGAGCAATCAGTTTTTCTTAACAGGTAAATTGTGTAGTTTAAAAAACATTTTCTAGTTTAAAATTTTTATATGGCCGGGCGGTGGTGGTGCACACCTTTAATCCCAGCACTTGGGAGGCAGAGGCAGGCGGATTTCTGAGTTCGAGGCCAGCCTGGTCTATAAGAGCTAGTTCCAGGACAGGCTCTAGAAACTACAGGGAAACCCTGTCTTGAAAACCCCCCAAAAAAATTTTATCTGGTACAATCATATCATCAGTTATGTTAACTGCAAAATAACGTTAACACAGATAAAACATTTGCACTCAAATTAATATGGTCATAAAAACAATGTTCTCAGGGCCTGTGTAAAAAATGTCTACCACATTTTGATGCCTGGCTATGTTTTCTTGCTTAAAGAACATGACAAAAATGCCATTAGCCTAAGTGATTTTGACATGGGCGGGCATTGACTAAGGTGTGTGGAGCATCATTACACTTGGAGAGAACAGCTTGGTAAATAATTCTTCCAGCTGTATAACCAAGCCGTGCTTTCCAAAATGTGGTCTGGTGCCATTGGAAACTTGTTGGAAATAGAGACTCTCGGATTTGCTGGGCCAGGATCCTCACTGTGAAAAAGACACTCCATCCCAGAGAACTAGACAATGATGAGGACCCTAAGAGAGACTTACATCGATCTAATCTACATGGGAAGTAGAAAAAGACAAGATCTCCTGAGTAAATTGGGAGCAGGGGGACCTTGGGAGATGCTTAAAGGGGAGGAGAGAGGCAGGGAGGGGAGCAGAGAAAAATGTAGAGTTCAATAAAATCAATAAAATTAAGAAAATAAAATAAGAAATAAAAATAAATTAAAAATCAAAAAAGAAAGAAAGAAAAGAAAATCATTCCATTGATCTGTTCCTACACTTGCATTTCAGAGGCATTATACTCCATGACTCAGATATCTTTGGTCATTATGGTAACCCTTAACACATGAAAATTTCTTATGTACTCAGGGCACAATTTCACTGAAGATTTTTCTCTGCCTTGGGAATCATTGGTCCAGAATACTTTCCAAGCCCTACAAAGCATATAACATTTAACAAATATACTTAACATTGCATTTACACATATCAATTGTTTCCCTTTTTAATTGAAAATAGATTTTTTCATATATGTTCTGATTATGATTTTTCTCTCCTCCCAGATCTTGCCTACTTCTCCACTCACCCCGACACACACCCTTTCTTTCTCTTACTCATTAGAATACAGACAACCAAAATATCATCATCATATCAATAATAATTTTATTATAATAATGATATAAAATAAAAACAAAAATAGTCCTGCTGTTAAAATCTAGGCTGACAACCAAAAATATCAATTACTTCTTGAATAATATTTTTTATCATTCACTCATCCTCTCTTTCCTCAAGATCACCTAACGTTTTGAATGTGTGTGACTGTTTCTCTCTTTCTCCCCACATGAAATTTCTATTTTCTTCTCTACACCTGTCAAAGAATTTGCATTTTAAAAAAGACACACATTGTGTTGCCACAAAACACCATACATTACACATTAGAGCTTTGAAGTTCCAGGGACCTGCGCTGGATACCCATGCTTTACTAGTGCACAAGGATGACTGGTTTTTAATCAGATGGAATCCTGTTTTATCTGCCTTCAATATGGAAAGCAGTGGTTCCTCTGCCAAATAGTCAGTCCTATAATGATACACGAAACATTGTGAAGATGAAAAAATTATATTTAGGAATATATATTGTGTGTGTGCATATAGGCATGCAATAATAGTTAGTGAAAAAGGTCATTAATTTGAAGGAGATTAGAGAGGGTTTTATAGAAGAGTTTGAAGAAAAGAGAAGATAGACATTTAATTAAATTATAATTTTTGAAATGAAAAGATTTAAAAAAGAAAATGAGTTGGAGGGGAATCAATGAATTGGTGATTAGAGATTGTAGAGTACAAAAATTTTAATCAATCAATTTATTTTCGCCTAGAGATGAACATATCAAGTAAGTTTATCAGATATATAATATTTTAATCAATTTATGAGTCATCAAATTTTAGAATCAAATTTTAAAATTAGTTATAAATAACTTTTACTAAGTTCTATCTGTGGTTAATCCTCTTGTGAGGATATTACTGAGTTCTATGAGGGCCAAGCCCTTAGCTCTGTTTTGTTGGTGGGCATAGGAGATACAGAGAAAGAAAGGAACACAAATTACATGGTAGCAAGTAATATAGACAGGATTAGACCCAGGTTTCATAATTTCTAAGCTTTGGTATTAAATGCAGCAACTTCTTTGCCAGTGTTCAAGGCTGCACAGTTGTCATGACTTACTGCTTGTATGCTTTTTATTAGGAGATTCTCCACCAAAGTTCAATTAGACTGTATATGCAAATCTTCCAAATATCATGAACGAACACAACTTACATGAGCTTAAGATGGAGTTTACTTATAAAATTCTAAATTTCAGAATGAAGTCTATATACTATCATCCAAATGAACACTCTTTATTATACGAGGGGAAAAGCCAAAGTTCCAATGAAGGTCATTATCTAGAAAGCTTTCAAATGTTCAAAAGAGAGAAAGATTTCTAAGCCATGCTTTAAAAGGGAAAGGAAATGAAAAATCAAGCAAATGAGATAGTGCAAGATACCTCTTGTTTGTTAGACACTTTATGTTTTGTAGTTGCTGTATTTAATTGCCTATAAGATTATGAAAACATTCAGGCCCATAAATATTTTATTCTCCTGCTATTACATTATTACATTATAATAAATCAAATGATATTTGTATCTTTGATAGGAATATAGCCAACCTAATAATAAAAGCATACTTATGAATAACTTTTGGTTTGGTAGGAAAAGATGTAGCACTTCGTAACATAAACTGAAGTGCTATAATTAAAGACAAAGCGGCCATGAATTTGAGAGGGAGCAAGGAGAGTATGAGATGGGCTGAAGTTGCGAGAGAGAAAGTGGAAACTACGCAGCTATATTTTAATTAAAATCAAAAATGAATAAAAAAGCAGATTCAAGAAAAGACTTTGGTGGAAGCCTCTTTTTTTTTTTTTCCCCCCTGGTGGTTCAGCATTTCACAGTGAGGATGCAAAACACCCCTCATGTTTTGAGACAAGACACTACCTCTGGCTTCTGAATGAAGCTCTCAAACCCAGGGAGAAACATCCTAGCATCAATTTAATAGTCGGGTTCTTCCCACTAGGATCATAAAGCCATGTTTCTTCCTGATATAAATTCAGTAGATCACTTTTTTTTTCTGTTCAGAATGGAAGGTGCTTTATTACATAGTATTCCTGAAAAAAATACCCTCCTTGACTCTCTGCTCGTCCACTTTATTTTGGTTTCTACATAACCTGTCATTTTATAAAAGCCAAATGCATGTATGTATGCTAAACGCATTCATTCTTCTTCTGCACTGTGCTGCTTCTTTAAATCACAAGAGATAATAGAATTGATAGCATATATTTTCCTTTCTATTTCTCCTCTCCAAGATTGCAGCTGTACTTCATGTTGGCAGTGATGTTTGGGAGTTTAAGCCGAACATAATTTCACATCCTCTGTGAAATAAGTATGTATCTGTTGTGTCTTGTTATTTATGTATTTTTCAGCTCGTGCTGATGGCTGAAGGAGGCTTAACAGTATATTATAATGATTTGACTTGAAAGTAGCTAGCTGTTTTTCCCCAAAGTCATTGCCTCTTCTTGAATCACCATTTGTTAAGTCACTTAAATAATATTATTCTGCATGTAGCAACCTATTGAGATTTTCTATTTTATTCTTCATTCATGAATCGGAGATTCATGAGAGGTTGTTCTGGTGATCATTCATATAGATATGGTAATTTCAGGGATGCTTCATTTATTTTCAAATGAACAAGAGCGAAGTGATTCTTTATGAAGTAAGAAATAATCCCACTTTTCCATTATCATACTCCCGGGACCTTATATCGCAGCTCTTGATTTGTGTGCTTCTACACACATCAACCTCACACACAAGATGTAACATGTTCTGAGCGATCAGACCTCAAAAATCAAACACAAAGTTCTCTCCTAGAAGTGGCGGTCCACTGAGGCAGAATGATCACCATTCTGTGGACAGCCTGGACTATATAGCAAGATACAAAATAATCAACAAGATCTTTATGTATAAGACAGATCTGTGTGTATGTACCCCTTGTAAAAATCAATGTTAATAAAAACAGAAAATAAGAAACTCACAAAGTTTAGGTATCGATCTCTGAATCAAATAGTACTGGGGAAAATGAAGAATTGCTATTTTTTTAAAGAATCCCCTAGAAAGAGTCAAAGCAAAATCCTCTTGTTTTTTAAATTTATTCTTTTGACAAGGTCTCACTGGGTAACTTTTGGCCTAGAGCTCATAATGCAGATTAAACTGGACTTGAACCCATAGAGATCTGCCTGCCTCGGCCTCCAAATGCTGGCATGAAAAGTGTTTACTACCAAATGTGGTCTAAAAAAAGTCACTTTAATTTTTGAGACTGGGTCTCAGGATGTAATCCTGGATGTCATGGGACCCACTATGAAGACTAACATGACTCTGAGTTGACAGAGAAATGACTCCCTCTGCCTTCAGAGCTCTGGGATGAAAGGCAGGCACTTACCCATACCTAGTTTTGTGAAAAGTCACTTTTAAGCCAAATATGATTCTGTATCATAGCCAAAGCCACATGCTCATGCTAATTATCTAATTATTCATACATTTTAGATAAGCATGTGCTGAAAAATAATTCTTAGCACGTTGAGAAGGCAAATAAATAATTATTGATTTACAAACACAACAGCTAGGTGATGGCCAGACGAAAGACTGATTCTAAAGATCAAAGGTAATTGTTCAAAGCATAGAAATTCCAAAATTAATAGTTTAATTTTTGTTATTATTGGTAGTGGTAAATAATCCCAAATCACTATTACTTGCAAACCCATTGTAGGATAATCTATGTCATAAAGTCAAAAGTACATAAAGGCCTTTCAGAATTGACTCATTTCCTGATGCCTGTCCACTGTCATGAATCTCTCTCTCTATGTTTTACTTTGTTAGTGTCTTTAAAAATAATTATTAATCAGTTTTAATGTATTAACATGAAGTGCTTATTTTGGGGTAAAGAAATGCATGATGAAGGAAATTATAATTTGAAGTCTCCTCTTGAAAAATCTTCCTTTTATAAGAGTGGAACGTTAGAATACAGCCTCAGGTCAAGTCAGGATTGTTGACTACATGTACTCAGTTATATAACCAGGGAAACAGCAAAATGACAATTATTCATTTATATTCTTCAGTGAGACAAATCACCTCCAGGCATAAAACACTAGTTCTACAGAAAGTCATATTCAAAATGATCTATAGCAGTTCTGTCAATATGGATGTCAACATGCTCTTTGTGCTCATGAAAGTTACAACAATTTAACAAAAATTCAAATTAATGTTCCCAAATTAAATATTCTAAAAATAGACATTAACTTGATTTTTCCATAGAAGTTTGACTGTGGATTTGAATTAACTCGAGTCAGTGCTAAAAGGGATATTAATCATGTAAGACAAGATTGTCAAAAAATTTTTTATGGCTTTCATATATTTTAGGATTTGTAGGGCAAACAATGTCTGTTGTGGCTTCTCAGCTCTGAATATGTAACAAAAGGCAAATGCACACACCTAAGTGGTAAATGTGGCTCTGGTCCATTAAGACCTGATTTGCATTTATCAAAATTAGAACACCATATAATTTTCACATGTTACAAAATATACATTTTCTTTTGACTTTTTTCAATCTCATAAAAATGATTTTGAAAGTTTTTAGCTCATGGGCAACAGAAAAGCAGACCACTGGGCAGATATGGCCCCAGTCATAGTTTGGTGACTCTTCATTTAGTGAAGAATGCAAATGGCTTCATAGCCATTTGACAAACGTTCTGCTGAATATTATATTGATAGAGCAGACAATCAGTGTGGTGGTGAAGAATTTGCAATACTGAATTTTAACTTTCTCAATTGATTATGGTAAGTTTTGGGGTAAAACTTTCTTGTGCTTTGGTATGGTATTTAGTTTTCTACAGAAGCCCACTAATTCTATAGGTGTGAAAGCAAAATTCATAGTTCTACATCAATTATGAATAATCATAATTGTCATCAACTTGTTAGATATAAACAAAAATAGTTTGCAATGATTTCTGAAGTTTTTTGCCATTTTTCAATGTGTTCTTCTCACTGGTAGTTAAATACAATTAGTTTCAGATTTATTTTTTTATTAATTATTTTCATGTGTCTATGTGTTTGTGTCTGTGTGTGCATTTGCAGGTGCCTGTGGAGGTTAGAATTGGACATCAGATCCTTTCGAGCTAGAATTACAGGTGATTTTGAGCCACTGGATGTGAGTGCTGGGAACTGAACATGAGTGTGTCCTCTGAGAGGGCTGAACCATCTCTCCAGTCCACATAGACAGAAGCACATACATGTGTGTGTGTATCAATTTCATTTATTTATATTTAATTTTATTATGTGCCTTTATGTGTATCTGCGGGGATACATGAACATGAGTGTAAATGGCCATGGAGACCAGACATACCTGGAACTAGAGATATAGTGGACTTTGACCAGTATATCATGGGTGGTGGGAACTGAACTCAGGTCCTCTGGAAGAGCAGCAGGTGTTCTTATCTCTGAGCCATTTCTTCAGCCAACAATTTTCTAATGAATATGTCCATTGCCATATAATTTTAAAGTAGCCAAGAGCTTCAGTCCTTTTCTGTGTGCACCCTTATCCCCTTGCTGCGGTCAGGTAAGTGGGGACTGGCTGTGAATGCCACTGCTGTGGAAAAGGATTTGATGATGAGGTGAATCTCCAGATAATGTTGTAGTACTACCTTGACCTCTTCTGATGCTGTAGATTAAACAGGGCTTTTCTCAGTTCCTGCTTCTCACTCAAACATCGGGGAGCTGGAGCTCAGCTCAAGTTAAATCCTTCCTGCTGTCATTCGTTGGGTCTAAAATAAAGCTGACTTGCTTGCCTGCGGCAAAACAGTCATCCCAAATCAACTGCCATTTTAATGGAGACTTCAAATCATGGCATACGCCATTCACACTGACCTTTCCTATCTGAGAGGATGATGCATTAAACATCAATGCTCCCAGGAGCTGCTCGAAGTGTGGAGGTGAGGAGTAAGGGAAAACCCAGGTGATGTTTAATATACATGTATAATCCATATAACTGTATTCATCATGGGCTCACAGTCTCTCTGTTACAGTGATGTTACATGTTTGGTACTGAGCTATGGAATCTAGTCCCTACTAACCACCCGAATTCCACGCGGATGACCTTCCAGCTCACTTGTGATATTCTAGGAGGCATTTGCAATTGTGGGCTTCCTCAGTCTTCCTTGAGTGAGAGAGCTATGCTTCATGGTGCGCTCTGAGGGTGAAGAGAGGGAAAGATGGGCACAAGAAACAGAGGAGCGCTCATTCATATACGCGGAAATCCCCTAACGACTTTTAGCTGGAAGCCATGATGCAGGCCAAGGTTTTGGTGCAGACCCATAAAGACCTTGTGCAGGCTGCCTCAATCTCTGTGGGTTCGTATGGCCTTTGATCATCTTCACTTAGAGGGTCTTGTGTCCTCAGTTCCCTTTGACTCTTAAACTCTTTCTGCTTCTTCTTCTATGGGGTTCTCTGAGCCTGACAGATAGGTTTCTGTCGAGGCATTCTATTTAGGGCTGAGCATTCCAAGGTCTTTTGCCCCCTGCATAATTTCTCTCTGTGGGTCTCTGTATTTGCTCCCATTAGCTGAAGAATCACTTTAATGAACCAGTATTTAAGATGGTGGATGATGTATCTTTCAAATGTCACATATATGTTGGCCAGTTAGATACATACTTTTAACTTTTAAGCCTTGTGTGCCAGGGAATGTGCTAGACGTTTTAAAATAGATAATCTCTAATCTTCCTCAAAACCTGGATACACGGGGTATGTAGCCAGTGCTTAGACGTACTTGACAGGAAGCAGCACGCAAGCAGCAGAAAACATTTAGTATATCCCATGTGGACGTCCTCATATGCAACTGAGAGGCGTAAAATAAAATGATTATCATATGGTTCTTAAAAAATGCCTTCATTTTAGATGTGTATACATTTTTAGATGAATAAATTTGGTAGAATGTGGTGCTGGAGAAGGAATAGGCATTCTCTTAAATCAGGCTTCCAAAGAACTATTTTTTCTAGTATGTCTGTTATTAATAATATGGGTCAGAAAAGTTATTTCCCCAAGCATTTAATGGCAAATTGTGGCCCACAAATACCCTGGGTTATCTTGTGCACAGACAAGGAAGTGACCCCACTAATCTTTCCAATGCAGTCATTTGATTGTTGGATTTTATTCCTAAATGTCACTACTCAAAGTTGCTATTTACTTTATTTGGCAGTTATGAGAGATGATTCATCCTCCCTGTATGGGCACATTTTTTAACAATTTTCCCTGTCAATACCCATGACAATGATAATATACTTTCTGACTGGAAATGAGGAGTTTTGTTTTTGGTTTTGTTTTTTTTAACCAGACAATTTTGTGTAATTGGTAAGAAATATCAAAAGATCAATAAAACAATAAACTATTTTCTCATCTGTGCAAATAATAATCTAGTAATATTTAAAGTACTTTGATTAAAGTATGAGCAACTTAATTAACTGCAAATGATAATTTACAAAGCAGTGTACAAAAATAATTTTCATTGTATAAGTGTGGGTAATAAAGATAACAGATTTATATCTCTATGTATCTATGTATGTATGTATGTATGTCTACATACATACATACATACATACACATGAAAGGGAAAAAGGCATGTAGGACCCAGGAGGGGACATCAAACCATCAGAAAAGATAACTCTTACCTACATGATTTTCATAGGGGAAGGAAGGCAGAAAACCCAGGCAGGCACATCCCAAAAGAACAGCTAAGCAGCCAAAATTGCTACATTTTCCTCACCAAGTTTCTTGGAGGAGATGAAGAAGCCCCACCTCCTCCCTCGAATCCATACAATGACTTCTGAAGAAGACCGAGGGTAGTTTTTAGGTCATAAATTCAACCACCATAATCATAATGGATCCAAATTAGGAGAAATTAAAGTATAAGTAATATATACTTACAAAGGTATGAAATTAATTCTGTGTTAAGAGTGTGAAATTATCCAATTGTGGTCTATTAAATTCAACATAGATGTACCTTAGTGACTGGATTAATAAAATAAAGGGAATTAGGGAGAATATTTAGAAATTTTATTAGCTATTTAAAAACAATAGAAGAGCGACTTAAAAGCACCCTGTATTAAGGAGAATAATCATGGCGAAGTTAAGTGCTAAATTATTTCGAATCTTAATTTGGGTATCCTCCTCTTTTGACCCAACAATTAATTGCAATGGGTTTTTATATCTGTAGGTTGAGGTTTCTCTTTAGTTTCAACCCCTCTTGAGGAGGAGAAATTGTTATTATTATTATTATTATTTTGTCTTTTGATTTTGCTCTTGATTTTACTCAATTATGCTTATGGGCTATAGAGTTCACAAATCCCTATGACCTGGAATTTGTTAAAGATCGTTTTGGCAAAATTATGTACGTCCTTCTGTTTTTTTTTTTCCTGGAATAAGAAAGGCAGTATGTTTTCTATGGGCAAGATGGAGCGCAAATGTTTTGAGACCATCAGTTGCAGAACCAATCCTGCTTGTGCAAACCTGGCAAAAGAACCCTGAGCCATCACCTAGCCTGCCAGGCTTCAGTTTCATTTTTAATTAGAGGAATATCTGATTAGTCAAACCCTGGGAGAATACCAACATAGCACAAATGATATATTTATTAAATATCTATCAATTCTCCATATAGTATCTTTTCCAACACATATACACACACACACAAACACACACTTATTAGCTATATTGTTAATCCTTTCTTTAATCATATTTCTTTTTATTTATATTGATTTTATGTATATGATTGCTTTGCATATATATATTATATTATATTATATTATATTATATTATATTATATTAGTGTGTACTTGGTGTGCAAGGAATTCAGAAGAGCATGTTGGGTCCACAGGAACTGGAGCAATTGATGGCTGTAAGCCTCAATGTGGGTGCTGGGAATTGAATATGGGTCCTTTGCAAGAGCAGTAAGTGCTCTTAACCACCGAGTCATCTCTCTAGCCTCCTTCTTCATTTTCTTCTTCTTCTTCTTCTTCTTCTTCTTCTTCTTCTTCTTCTTCTTCTTCTTCTTCTTCTTCTTCTTCTTCTCCTCCTCCTCCTCCTCCTCCTCCTCCTCCTCCTCCTCCTCCTCCTCCTTTTCCTTTTCCTTCTCCTTCTTCTTCTTCTTTGCTTTATTGTTTTTTGTTTTTTGGGTTTTTTTCAAGACAAGGTTTCTCTGTAGCTTTGGAGCCTGTCCTGGAACTAGCTCTTGTAGACCAGGCTGGCCTCAAACTCACAGAGATCCACCTGCCTCTGCCTCCCATGTGCTGGGATTAAAGGCGTGCGCCACCACCGCCAGGCTCATTTTCTATAACTCAGAATTTTACAAACCTAGTCCTCACCATCATTTGGCTATATCCAATTGCATTTCTGTCCATTTTAAATTATAACATTCCAAATTTTGCTGTTGGCTGCATAGACCTCCCAACTCCTCATCTGTGTCGGCAGAAGGAAGTTTCCCTTGCCATAATATTTTCATATTCCGTGACTGAAGCATGACTCCTACTTTAGATGTCACTGCTAACAAACTCTAGCCTTCTTTCAGTTTTACATTTACCAGCCATTTCTGGCTTATCCTTGTGGTTTCAAAACATTTTGGAGTTTTATTTTAAAGCATGTCTTTATAAGAAGTTAGATACTATCTTTTATCTCAGTTTGATGTCTAGCTCAGAAATTCATTTACATTATTGTGGTATAATTGATTTGAAAACAAACACTCCTACACTAAATAGATTATTTAATATTATATAGTACTTATTTCTTCTATTGTGAATTTTTATTTTTATTGGGTTCATTAGCATGTTTTCATTCTTTTTACCCTTTCCACTTACAGTCTGACCCCACACCCAGTGGATTTTAAGTGTCAAACTGTATTTTGAAGTTTCAGGTAAAGGAATTTCTTTCAAACAGGAAGAGAAATCATGTAAACAATTTTTGGAAGTTATAAATGATTTTTTAAACAATGCCGGGAGTTGGTATTGATTTTTAAAATGTGTTTCCTAAAAATGGAAACTTGGTGGTATTAAACATCCAGTTTAAAAATAAATACTTTTGAAAGAGAAAAATTCCACAGAATGGTAAAGATGAAAGGACACAGAGCTTCATTTTCCTAAAAGCAATCTCTTTTGGAAGACAGATTTCAGTGGTGGGTGTTCTGCCCCCACCAGAACCCTCCTTTCTGACGACACTCGAAAGGGAGGCTGAACCACTGTCACATATTCACCAGCCTGCTCTTAGCTCAAGGTTGAGTCTATAAAAACCATAATGACTCTTTTATTTATTCATCTATTCTGCTCCAATACGGTGCAGCTAGCCAGTGGACACGCCACCTTGACATACACTAGAAAGTTTATTGGCAGGCTCTTTGGAAAAACTCAACTTCCATTTTTCCAGTCCTTCAGCTTCTACTCTATTTGGTCCAGGAAACAAAAATATTTCCCGATCTCGTTGCTGTTATCTTCACCCGTCTTTGGCTCTCCTGGATAGTGTGTGATTTTCAAATCAAATCCATTTAAAAAGTTATTGCCTAAGTGGCTAAAGTTTCTTGTTTAATAAGCAAAAGAATTCCTGCTTTCCCTCAACTTCCATGATTCACAGAAACTTTAAATCATCTGCCCAAGGCTTGGGCCATCCATCCCTCATCCAACAGAAGTTCCCAAGGGAGCTTACTGGGAGGCAAATGAATGCTACCAGCTCGCACTAAGCATTTTTATTCAATCCCGTCTATTGCCATATTCCTGAGAACACTTGAGAAGTGAGTGGGGGGAGAAAGAGTACAAACTGGTAGCGAGCTGTCAGGGGTGTCGTTTGTCACTGTTCCACAGACAAAAGGCAGGCTGTCATAATAAACAGCGTTTATTCCCTTCTCATTTGTGGCTTAGGGCTGGGGAAGGGGAGGTGTCGCTGGCTGTAATTGTAGAACACATAAATAATAATGGTAGCTTGCAAATCATTGATCAAAGTAAACAGAGGGAGTTGGCAGTGAAGAAAGCCAGAAAATAGATGCTTCCAGCACCAGCTAATTTACTACCCCTTTAAAAAAAATATGTTCTTTACCCTAGCAGTAAACGTTGAATGATTTCATTTGCCTCTTCGGCTGCAGGTAAAGAAGATGAAACTTCTAAATCACAGAGCATGGGAATCATTTGGGGGAAGGCAAGTATGTTCAGGTTATTTTTTACTTAAGATGGAGTTTATAAATTAATAACCATTGTTTTTACTAACGGGTTATAAGGAGGAACTTTTTGTGGCTCTAAATTTCACATCGGCTTGTTGGAGCTCATAGTGATGGATGATGAGGTCATTCAGATGAGCTTTCTTAGAGAAGAAAATTGGTTTTAGGATCTGAGAAGAATTCCTAGTGTCGGATCACACCTCTATAATGTGACCTCAACAGAGCAATGGCACCTTGTACCCTGGAGAAGGCAGATGCGAATCCCACTCTCTCTTTTGGACTCCCTCAAACATGTAAAATATGGCACAATTCTCAAATTGAGTCCACTGTCATCAGCGACACCATGGTTAGTTTCCTCTTGCTTACAACCCACAGAAACTCTGTGGGAGAATTCCCACAGGATGACGGTGGCTGAGACACCCTTCCCACGTTATTACAGCATGGAGAGTTTTCTCATTTGCTGCTGGTGAAAAGTGTCTATTGTGGCTTCTAATAAAAACCTGTGAAGCCACATGGGTGCCAAGTAATTTTTTTTTTCAGCTCTTCAAGAACCTGGTGATAATGCTAAGTTCACCGTTTGAGCTCTGGGTGTGATGTATTTCACCCTATCCGTGATGGCAGTTTTCTATCTGAGCTGTAACCGCGTCTTATCGGCCACCTAATTGGAACTCCGTTTCACACATGGTCGAGGTTTTACCTAATGGATTGCGTATGATTATGCTAAACAGAAAACACAATAAATTACAAATGCATCCCACACGAGTATTATCCATCTCTGAACACGTGTACTTGGCTTTGCGGTGGGATGCTGACCAGATGGAGCTTGGGGTGGTCTAGGCAGTCCTGTCTCTGATCTCAGAAGGGAGAAAACCTTAAGTTTTCTCATCAACACATTTTAGTCATCAGTAGCCACGCTGTAAACTTTGCGGATGGTGTCGCTCGCATTTGCTTTTGTGCAGCAGTTTTGACCGTTGCGCTGCTCACAGCGAATTGCCATCGGAGTTTGTTCTGCCTCATTGCCACTTGACTGTCACCTCCTGTCATGAAGCAGAAGGGCTCTAGAATCCTAACCCCATCCGACAGGGTTTAATCATTCCTTTTACTCCTGTTGCCTTCCCAGGCCACCTTGAAGCACATGGGATACAATTTCACCCTGCCAGCAATGCCTGCTTCGTGAGCTTTGGTTGTTTCGTTTTCTGAAAAGCAATGTGGTAAGCTCTGCTGTTCTGATGAGGAAAAAAAATGATCAAGTCAACTATTTATTAAATGAGTATTATTGAACTCAATCTGGTATGAATGAGACCACACGAAGCCGCTCTCTTTCCTCTCTTTAAGCCGCAGTTGCTTTGCTTGGTATGTGTACTAAGGGGTGAGAAGGGGGTGATATTTTCTTTGTTCCGCAGGAGTGGTGGAAGAGAAAGGGCTAGCTTTTGATTATGGAAAGCGTGCAGAACATGGGTGTCTGCAGCTTCTTTTGCCAATCGCCCAGGGTCAGAGAGCTTTATGTTCATTTACGTCCGTTGCTTGTCCTGTTTCTTGATCAGTGGTCAACTCATCTGGCATAGAGCTGCTCTTGGAAGATACTCAGTTTCTTATGTCATTACCAATCTCCAAGAGAGGGATTTAGCTTACACGTGATGAAGCGATCGGGTACCAGAGACCATACAATTGGATCGTGTTTTACTTTTAAAAAGAAGAGCAGCAATCAGTGGTAGAATTTTCCCAAGACCGGGAAAGACGCGAGGGGGCATTGTTAATGCTGCTATCATTGAGCCCAGCGAAATCCAGCAACCTGAATGGCGTTTGTTTTTGGCAGGTAACTGCCTCTCCTTGCTTCTGTATCTCGGGGTGGGAAGGGAGGAGGAAGGCACGGCTGAGAAAAAAAAGCAGAGAATTTTGTGTGCTGAGGCCACAGCCAAAGACATTGTGGTATCTCCTGAAATTCATGTTAGAGTTCAAAATTGTTTGATTTGGGCCAAATGCAGCATGTTAGTATTTAATTAATGAATTGATTTCTAATTTCAACATTCTATTTAGAAAGCCATTCTAGCACCATGTACACACTCTAATTTCTAAGTAGTTGACTCAAGTTTCTTGGTTTATCAAGGATGTGATTGACATATAATTAGAGCAAATCTGAATTATTTTCCCAGGATACAGTATACAAGAAAAATATTTTCCTCATTTTAGCTTTCCAATATAAATAAAAAAGACTACAAGAGAGGAAGCAATCTTTACAACACTTTGAAAACTCATAAAGATCACAATGAACTTCAAAACTTGCAAGCTGCTGAATTGTAGAATTTTAGGGCACAAGACTAAGAAATACTTTCCTCCCCTTGTATTAGCACTAGAATAAAAAGCAGTATGCAAAATCTTATGTCTTGGGCATGTGAGCAGATGAAGAGGTATCTACTTCAAATTTATGGTTCCTTTAGAAACAGAACTTCCCAAGCAAACAATGCTGAGCTGAACCTAGGATCTTAAACCAGGAACTTAGAACTAGGGAGAGCTCATCATCAGGCAAGAGACAGCTCTGCACTTATCAGTCAATTTTCTAAAAACTTAAAGCATGAAAAGGTAGCAATACCCACAGGCAAAGCAGCCTTGGACCCACACAGTCACATCAGTATACTTGTCTCAGGTTGCAGACTATTCTCACCAAAAGTGATTACAAACAGTGGAATAGAAATGCTATTCAAATGGATTGCTCTTAGAACCTTAGGATCACTTTAGATTGTCCAGTTATCCAATGAGAACCTTGGCTGTGGCCTTGTGAGTCTGGTATTTCAAGCCTCAAGAATATACTCCCGCTGATGTCTACTCAGTTCCCAGTAACAATGACTATGGCCCATCCACACTTTATTAAGAATCATATTTATGTAAATGGGGTAACATCCCACTCAACTGTCCTATTTTTTGTTTCTTTTTAAATATATACTTTATATTGTTCCCACTTTATTAAATATAAATAGCTAGATTATCTTATTTGGCATTGGGATGCAGAACACAGAGCCAGCATTTAGAAAGCTCTATTAAATGTGATACATCTTATTCGTTATTATTTATTCTTCTGTATTGCTAAAACTATTATAGATAACTTCAACATTGTTTTTATTACATACACAAGTATAATAGTTGGTCTTTTTATATGATTGGATTTTTTGTGATCAGTAAGATGATTTAGACCTTAAACTGTAGTTTAAATATCTACCAACATATTTATTTATTTGTATTCATTACAAAGAGCATTTTAAAGTTGTGTTTGACAACCTGTGATCCTGAGTTCTTAGGGTACTAAGGCGGTAAAATGTATCACTAGTTCAAGGCCTGCCTGAGCTATAAAGTGTGTTCAAGACCAATTCTGACATCGTAGTGAGACTCCGTGTCAAAATGAAAAGTAAAATAATGTGAATAAATATGTATATGGCTCTCTCTCTCTCTCTCTCTCTCTCTCTCTCTCTCTCTCTCTCTCTCTCTCTCTCTCGTAGACCATTTGCTTATTTTCTGTGAAGCTATAGGTTAAACTGCCAGTACCCAAAATAAGTAAGTCAATAAAGATAGGGGTTTTCAAGGAGCATACTTCCCAAATGTATGCAACCCATCTTCACATTGCTATACTTCCTAAATGAACCTCCACCTTCTATTAACTAGAGATCAATCTCCAGCATTGCCTGCTGGCTGAGAAATCCCAGCCCATCATTTTGATGTAGACACGGTTACTGGGAGCCTCCTCTGTACCTAGTGTCCTGTGTTGGTATGGCAAGCAGGGAAGTCTCTAAGCCACTCTGCCATCTGCTTGTTCAAAGTAAGAAAACAAACAAGATACACACAAATAATGATCAGTGCCTACAGCATTTCTTTTGGGAACTAAAATGGTGCGATATGTTACCAGCGTGACCCACAGTATCCTTTCCATACACTCTCTGTGCTGTCGATTGCCACGGAAATCAGTTTGAATAATCAGCATTCTCCATTGGAGTAAACAGCCCAAGTCCTATGTCAACCCTTACAAATGTTTTTATATACTGAACTCATGAAGAATCCATCTTTTTTTTTTTCAGTTTTGCAACACAACTGTGGGTATTTTCCAGGAATAGCTGACTGTTAACTAGACAACTAGCCAGATCTATAATGCTCCATGCGGACTCTGGCTGGTACATCTCCATCTGCACAGCCTGCTGCCTACCTGTTTTGAATTATGTGGCGTGGGGAGGGGGCTCCAACAGACAAGGCAGAGTAGGCTCAGGGCTCTTGCTCTGGCGAGGGAGACATTTTTCTCTTTTATGCTTTGAGAGTAGCTGATTATATGGGACCCCGACCAACCAGTTCACTTTAGAAGCATTTCCGCATGAAGAACACCTGACCCAGGGTTCACCGCTGAGTACCAGGTGTAGATCTGATTACCTTCAGGTGTCGTGATGCTATCGGTACACATGGATTTTAGATCTTTTTTTCTTCTCTTTGCCTTCTTTTCTCCATATACGTCATAACTAGAATGTTTTATTTTGTTTCGTTTAACAGGGTACTCTGCATTAAGCCAATAAATGCCTTGCTGATGAGCTGTAATCAGATCTTTCTCCATCTGACGTTCAGTTTCAGTTTGGAACACCAAACCATTATAGAGGGAATGGCTGGATGGCAAGGTTTGGATGCTCTCCAGGAGATGGACTGTATCTTGACACTTATTTCATTGCACAGAGCTATTTTGAGTAGATGACTTTTTCTCCATTATTCTCTCTTCCCTTCCCACCTTGGTCACAGACTATGCCATATTTAAAAAAAACCCCTAATTTGCTTTTAGATTTCAGAACCCAAGTTAGAAATTGCCGGCAAACATTTTCACTGTACTCATGTTACTGCTTCCTGTTCCGTGCTCTCTCTGCAGCAGAGGTTTGAAAAAAATAGAGGTAGGCTATGTCCTTAACGATTACTTTTTCTAAAAAATAAAAAGGTGTATTTATTTTTTTATGAGTATGATTCTTTGCCTGAATGCATGGTGTTCACCATGTGCATGGCAGTGCCCACTGAGTCCAGAGGATTGTGTTAGGTCACCTGGAATTGGGGTACAAGTGGCTGTGTGCTATCTGGTGTGGGTACTGGACTCAGGACCTAGGGACTCTGGAAAAGCATTAACCACTCTTAAGCTGCTGAGCCATCTCTACAGCTTCCTTGTTACCCCAAAGTATAAAACGACAGCCCTGTGGTATGTGACAATATATATCATCCTCTCTAGTTTGTTCTTGATTGACACACGCATTCCACTTTAAATCCGAGTAGCAACGAGGGATTTCAATAACTTCTATTCTGAATGTCCTTGGGAGAAATTACAGCTGCTGTCCTTTCCGATACGCTGCTTTGGTGCAGTGAATCCTATTTGAGGGTCAGCCTGAGACAGTATCAGAATGAGGGGGCATATAGGAAAGAAATTAGGACTGGGGTTCAAGGTTGATGTTCAGCTGAGGAGTCTCAAAATAGCAAATCGGACAGAAACTGAAGTAATAAGCAGTAAAATGATGTGAGGAAAGAATAGTTATGAGTCAAGATGATATATGACAAAGACATGTAGTCTCCCCTACTGGAAGGCAGTAGGCTCAGGTGTGAGCAGCTGAATTTGGACACTGTCTGTTTTTCTTCCCTTGCCATCTATAGATCACAGTGGAAGTACTCAGTCAATACCCCCAACACACATCTGGGGTATGCTTGGACTAGAATAAATCCTCAATGAAGGAATGGCCAGCTCCAGCTATGTCTGAGATCATGGGATCATTTCTGCAGAGATGACAGTTGGGTCAGGGTGTGATGAAGCCACTGCCTCTGCCCAGCAGGGCAGATCTGCCTTTTCATTGCCGCGCCTCCCTGTGACTTTTGTTACAGTGAGGATGTGCAGCTGATCGTGGGGCCGGAGGAAGGAGCATAGCCACACTGTGGAGTGGAAGTTCCCAGGAAGGGCAATGGCGGGCAATTAGTTCTAGACTAAATGGGTCCACTATCTCTGCTAAGAGATTAATAACTGAGAATCGATTCTGTTTCTTTGAATTTAGAAAGGAGTCTATTTATATAAATGATAATTGAAGACACAAATATTAATCCGGCTGAATAAAATAATAGTCCTGGGATAGAGTCAAAGACATACGGGAGGGAATGGAGGTATTTCTACAGCCTTTAAAAATTGCCTTGTCAATAATTATTTAATCTCTATATTAAGCAACCTCTCGTTGCTGTACTTACAAAGACAGGTCAAATTTAATGATAAAGTACATTAACTTAAAAGAGGCTGCCTTCCAATCTGAAGTGTAACGTCACATTCTTCTTGAAATAGTCGTAGAAGAAGCTGAACTTGTTAATACATCAGCCATCCTAAATGTATACAATATTAGTTAAAAAACACAAAAATATAATGACTTAAAAAGAAATCCTCTTTTGAAACACCGCTGGCCACAGATGAAAAACAAGCAGAGACCTTTTTTTAATTAGAGTCACAGACTCTCCGTCAAACGCTTTCTTTTGAGTGGGCTGAAATGAGTGCCCACTTTTAAAAAGGTGCTATTTCAAACATTGTGTTTTCCTGTGATAAGAGATCAGCTTTACCATCTTTACAAAAAATGAGACCTCCACAATGGGAAAGTGGGAGACTCATCAAAATATGCTAACTCCAATAGGACCCAAATTCTGTAAAATTGCTCTACCCCTTGTCAAATTTTCGCAGGACCGTGTACTATTTTTCTCCTCAAGATTTCTGTTAGATTTATTTATCAGTTAGTCCTGCTTTATGAAGCAAAGCAGCCTGAAGGGACTCATTTTAATTTTCTTCAAAGTTAGGAAGCATCATCTTTTCTGACCACGGGAAAGAAAAGACAAGTCAATGTATCCTTCCCCTGGGAATCTAATAATCAATTATTAGGAAAACAATAGTATATATTGTTGCTCTGTTTTCTCATTCAAGAAATGCTGATGTCCAAGATCTTCTATTATTACACTAGACACTGTGTAATTTAGAATTAAAGAAATATGCTTAACAGATACTTATAGTTTAGTCAAATTATTTGAAGAGTATTTTAAAATTATTTGCAGTGTTCTAGATTTAAATTGTGGCACAATAGTTTTATCATGATACAGGCAACAGCATCTTGTTCTTGGCCTCTTGTCTAACAATGTACTAGACAAGAATTATTATTCCATAACTTACAACCTGTCATGTCTTATTGCTTAATTAAAGCACAACCTTCCTTTTCGTGACAAGCAATTGGACTGTTAACATTATAGATGATTATCCAACCTAACATATTTTATTTTTACAGCCTCCTCTTTTCATGTACACAGGATGCTCCATCTCAGGTACATCTACCTCGGAAAACATGAAAAATCTGTTTCCTTAGTTACCTTCTGGCTACTGTACAAACCGCCCCTAGCAAAATTGTGAAGGAAATATGTGTTAGGAATTTGTAATTTAGTTATAAAAATAGTAGCACAATATCTCAAAGCAAATAGTATGTGTTGGCAATTGAATGATTAATATTTTTTTATTATTAACCAGATTAACAATAAGAAAGGTACATACAAGCTTGCGCTTGTAAAATTAATGTAAATAAATGCATGGGTCACACATAGGAAAACCTGCAAGGTCTACTGAGGATCCCCATCACAGTAAATGAGGGCCTGGGGAGACAGCCCAGGACTTAAGAGTTCCTGCAGCTTTTGCACAGAGTCAGAGATAAGCTCCAAGCATACACATCAGGCGGCTCACCAACCACTGCCTATAACTTTAGCTCTCCAGGACCTGATATCCCCTTTTGTATCACTGGGCACATGTCTCCCCTCCCCATGACATACATGTATCTATATACACAAACATGCAAATAAATAACAAAAAACTTTAAGAAGAGAAGAATAAGTAGATGATAAAATCTACTATGCATTTGGCTTTCAACATTTTTTGTTGTTTCTGCTTTTGTTTGTTTTTATTTACCAGTGGTAGGGATTTGAACCCAGAACGTTCACATGGTGGAAAGCCAATACCACTGAGATACGACCTTAACATTCTATCTGCATTTGTGCAAGTATACCATACAGTTCAAGCATATCGAACTCCGCTAAAGTCATCTATTAGTTTAATAATAATTTAATTTAACACTTTTTATGTTAATACCTTTTCAAATAAGGCAAGAACAATGTTTGAGGAAGAGAAAAAAGGTGAAGAAATCAATAAAGAATTTCTAATTCCATTATAAAACAAAACACCGCCATGGTATAGGAATCAAAATTGATTCTACGGGAGATTTGATAAGGGAAAGTCAAAGTTCGGTGTGAGTCTGGACATGAATATCGACAAGTACATTGTATTGTTAGCTTTAACTTTCCCATTGGACACTTAATAGACCAAAATGGACTTATACCACCATGTTTCTAACAGTCTTCTCTATGTATATTTTATATAAAATATATTATCATTTTTCCTCAACTATTCTAATCCAAGGTACTATTAACTCTTACCCGGATTATTAAAATAACCCTCCTGATAAACCTTCCTTTCTGCCTTTCCTCATATTTCTTTACAGTCTCACCGTGAAAACCAGGGATGACCTTTGAGAGAAGGAAGGACCAGCAAGACAGTAGAGGGAAGAGTGCAGGACAGTGGGGCAGGAGAATAAGAACAAATATAGTGGTATGTGTGCGCACCAACGCCACAGTGAAGCACACGTCTGTGTAGTGCAACTAAATTATTTTAAAATATGCAGCAGATCATATCTGACCTCGAATCCTCTGATCATTCGTATCCTGAAAATGCCATCTCTGAACATCCCTTCTATATTGACAAGAAACTGTGGCAGTGGTTGTGCTAATCTGACTTTCTCTTGTTTTCCTGCCCATGCCAAAGAGAAGTACATGTACATGTACTGTCCTTTCTGCTATGAACAGAAATCTTTCACAGATTGCTCCAGGGTTCCTCCCTCAACCTTATTCAAGCCTTACCTCAAACATTACTTTCTAATTTATAGAAGTACCTGTAATCAGTTCTTCTCTTTCACTTTTCCAGTTGTAATTATCAGCAGATTCCATCTGTACAAATACATGCACACACGCTCATGGATATGTGCACTGTTGTATGTGCATGTGTGTGTGCGTGCACACACACATTTATTTACTCTGTTTTGGCCTGTTTCTCCCCACAAGGAGGTCAATCCCACAAGATCTAGGAAGTCACGTCATTTTACAATTTAGTACAATTAATAATGAAATCCTCACTAATATTTGCTTGTCAGCACATACATGAAACACAGATATTTAAGGGCATGTAAATGTCTATGGAAATTATGAAATTATAACTTGTATCTCTATTTGAGAAAAGGAACGTTTGTGAATGTCTGCTCTGTTTTTCTAATCGTGAAAATCACTTCATTTCCCAAGTTAAAACGGTAACAGCAGGCAACAATAAGAAGAGGTCATTATAGGCTATTTGTTGCTTTTTCCTTCATATGTTTCCTTAAAAATGTTAATGAATATCTTAAAGTAAATTCACACTATTTAAAGAAAAACACAATTTAGTAATGAATGCAGAGATCAAGTAGTAGTTGTATATTAATAAATTACTCAGATGGGCAGCCCCACATCTCCAGGAACTGTAAATGAAAAAGTAGGATGCCTAAGAAAATCATATACCAGTAATACCAGAGCGCCAAGCACCGAAGAAGTGTTCTGTTTGGATGCTTAGAGAAGACTGTATAGAGGTTTCATTGTATTATGTGTGCCTGGAGCTGCTCGACGCACATCTCCCTATGTTCCCTGTGTGACTGTGAACTTAGATGCAGTGGCTGGGAACTTAGATGTGGTGGACCCTGTTCTAAAACAGAGGCTAGCAATAGCTGATTTTATTAGCTTGAGTGATAGGCTATTACGTTAATGGTTTCATTTGAGGCAAGGTGGCCCCTGCTCATCATAGTGCTGACTGGGCTTCATTTGGTAATGACTTATAGCTTTCTGTCAGACATCAGCACTGTAATTACCCAGCACATAGGGAGAAAAAGTTAATACCCTTCGAGTGCATTTTATATACTTTTATCCAAGGGTATCATCAACGTAGTATTGCAAATACCTTAAGTTTTCTGTTAACCAAATTAAAAATAATTGAATTCAAATAGAATCATCTGCCAAGGTTTGGAACATATGACTACTTTTTCTACTAATAAATATTTCTAGGGATATGAGACTAATGGCACACACTGTGATTGCACCATTTCATAATTATCGAATGCACAATTCTTGAGGGATTTGAGTCATTTCATGTATAATTTCATAGAGAACCACTTTAAGCATCACGGATTGCTTAGACTATAATCTGGAACGAAGGGATGTTATGAACATACAATTACAGAACAGGAAAGTAAATACTAGCCTTAGGAGGCATAGGCTTCCTGCTCAGTTACAGGGAAATAATGTTTGAACAGCAGTATTACATTGTGCAAGTCTCAGTGCCTTGATACCTATCTGGATACTATTAGCCACTAACTTAGAAAAAGTCCTTTAGGAAAGCAATCTTCTTCTCCCCCCCCCCCTTGTTTTAGCCACTGTGAGATGTTCCTGATGGTAAAAGCAGTTTATAGGTTTGGGGTGTTTGTTTGTTTTTTGTTTTGTACAATGTTATGGAGTTATGATAACATGTTGATATTTCTCAATTTTCACTTCTGATTTTTCTCACAGGTAATGAGGAGGAATTTTTGTGTAGAAAATTGGCCATTTTATGGAGTTATCTGAAGTGGGACTCCATGTTTTTCTTGAAAGATGAGGTCCAGCAAAGTGTAATGGGACAGACAGAGAAATGTGGCAGAAGTGCATATACTACTAGTGTTTGTGGATCACCAGATTCTAGAACAAGCCTTTCATTTCTTGTTCCTAGTTCACAGCAGTTCCCTAAAGAGATCATGGATCTACTTTTATTTCCTTCTATGTTTTTCATATACTTTTGTCTAATTCCTGGATATTTAGATGTGGTCTCCAATGTCTGAATATTTCCTTTATTGCTAGTTTTTATACTAATATTTATTTAAGTATAGTACCTTATGCATATTAATTCCATTATGTAGTTTTCCTATTTTTCTTTAAAATTTTTATGTAGTAAAGGCTTATTTATATTTTTTGAGTAGTACATACATTTTAGAAATAATTTAGATAATAAAAAATAAAGAAATAATTTAATGTCTTATCGTCTAAAGTAATTTAATGTCTTCATCTAAAGCAAATAAACCTAATCTATGAATTTTATTTTAGATTATTAAGATTCTATATTCTGCCAAATAGTTTAATTAGATTTCAGGCAAGTTCGAGCCTTACTATATCTGTCCATTTCTTTCAGGATGAAATAAATATGAGAGAAACATTTTAATATCATCACTGACTAAAACTGTGGATTAGGTGTATTTACAACTACCTAAATTTCTAAAACCTAAATTCTAGGACCAAGATTGGATTTGATTTCAAACAATCTCTGCATAGCATATGCACTGGTTGCTATGCAACACAATTTAATACCAACAAATGTTGCCAAGTGATTTTTTTTACATACTGTAATTGGCTTGCAAGTCTTGCTGCATGGAATGTGTACGGAGAAAGTGATTATTCAAATTTAAATGCTTATGTTAAAATGTTAATTTTTATAATAAAAAAACAAGGCAAAGCCTACATCTTAAAACTGAAGAAAAGAACTGCCTTCTGTGTTAATAAATGTGCAAAGGCCTGGAAAGTTCCTTCTCCACCCTTTGGGAAAGCATAGAACATATTGAGTAACTTTTCACACTGGTCTACTCACCTAGCTTCTCTGATGAGTTGGCTATGGAAGGCTTACATAGAGGCAGAGCTCAATTAGTGTAATTTATGTATCCTTGGACGTCAATCATTCCTGTTGAGAGGTGGGACTCGCAGGCTCTCAGTGCATTAATTAAGAGCCCATCTCAGCAGAGCCATCTTTCTACCTAAGGACCAAAAGGAAAGTTTTAATTAGATTTTTTAAAGCAAGGATGTCATCTATGAAAGCAAGTGTAGTTCTTTAGTTGGAACGAGAGGCAACAACTGGAAGGGGAGTCTCCAAACAATACCAAGAGCAAAGGTTCTTAGCCATCTGTGGCATGATGAGCAGAGAAGAGTCCATCCCAAGCGCGGGTTTCTACCTTGGACAGTCACTCTATGGGAATCACTGATGTTTGACTCTGTTGTTCCATTGCCAACATCATTATATTGTGCCCCTGTCCAATTATTGATGCAGAGTTGATGCTGATCAAGTGTAATTCTGATGTGGAGGGCAGACTGTGTTTTCCTCTGATGATTGCCTTTTGTTCCAGGCTGGCTTCGCATGGAATATGCACTGGACAACACCGTGCAAGTTCAGCAGAAGGGAGGGAGGGAACTTGCACAGCACATCAATTTCATTGGTCCAGTGATAGAATGAGCGTACCTTTGCTTGCTAACCTAAAAATCCAGGGACTCGGGAGAGGGGAAAACGAGCTGGGCTCACTGTTGTCAGCTGCTCGAGAGAGTCTATTCTCCTGGAATGGCTTGTGTGAAGCCATCAAACATACTCCTTAGGGCTCACTTGGGAAATAATAGATACATTATTGATTAAAATATTTATAAATTCAGGGAGGGAAAACAAATTTTAAAAGCTAGTTCGGATTCTAGAAGGGGAAGCTACCTCCTAATAGCTGTTAACCCTTCCCCGTCCATAATTAGAGGGGGGATCAGACCACATGCTCTGAAAAATAAAAACAAAGGAGTTTTCAAGAAACAAGGGGAAAAAAAACCAAAACTGTTGAAACCAAAGAAAAAATAGCAGAAACATTTGGCAATATATCCTAGGTCATAATTTGTAAGCTCTAAAATTTAAAAATTCCAAATAATAAATACCAAAAAAGCAGAAATATGAAATTTCCATTAATATTATCAGTGTAATATTTTGGTTTTTGGTAAGGTTACAGATAATAGAGAAATATAAACCTGATCGCACTGATCTCCAAATAAGTGATCTACAACATGAAGGGTTTCTAATAAACACGACTGGTATGATGCAGAGATGACATAGAAATCAAAGAAAGTTCTTCTCTCTGTCTCCAAAGACCAGAATGAGGGTGTCTGGTGCCTATCTTTACCTGCATCTGTCATTTTATTTTTAAAGGGATGGTGTTTAGGAGAGCCCGTTACTGTATACACTATAAATTTCACAGTGACGAGCATCCCTGACATGTATTGAATAACAACAACAACCCTGACAAAAGAAGCTATAGATTTTACAGGTATATGGCTCACGCAGTGTGTGCCTAAATGAGAGGATACAATGGAAGCTGCACTGTGAAGACAATTGGTCAGAAGAATAAAGGCTAGAAAAACGGTATCTCCTCGTTTATGTTAATGTTCATAAAGATATTTTATAATCCTTTCTCAGCGCTTTTCCTCCTCACACATTTTCCCAGCTACTTTGCCTCATTTGCTGTGTGCATAGTGTTTATTACACCATCCGTACAGTAGCACTCCCCAGACACAGGTTGGCAATTGTGTGGGCTATACCAATCTTGTGTGCATGATTCATTTACATAATATGGCATCCTGCGTTGGAAGACCACGATTGTGTCCTCAGATGCATGTTTTTATTTCCACATAAGCCAGAGAATATTATAAGTCAAACAATCTCTTGAACATATTGTGTTTAAGGATTTCTAATGTTTGGTAGGGCATCTGAGTATTATGTTTGATTTGTTGACCACAGGATTTTTTCCAGGTAATATTTAAATTATGATTTTAATATTGTTATCTTGTTAAATATTATTAACAAATATTTGCTCGATTTTTTTTAACAGAAATATGGTACCAACTCCTCTTTTGCCCTAAAATACTTTTTGCCTTGTGTACTGAAGGTTCTTTCCAGCGACATTAGCTATACCCACTCCTGTGTGCCCCTCATCAGTTCACATTTCCCACATATATAGAGAAAGAACTCAACAGAACAAGTACGTGTCAGATTGGGCAGTACATTTTTTTTCAAAAAAATATGATTTTAGTCAACTATAAGAATTTTCTTAATCCTTATTAAGAACCAAATTTTAGTGTTTAGGGGTAAAGCAACCTTTCTCTGAATGAAAATTTCTTGAATGCCTATAGGATCCTGACTTTTTCTGATTTCTTCTTTTGTTTTGTTTGGGTTCTTAGGTAAGTTCTCCTATAGTCCAGGCTGTCTTCCAAAGCCTGATTGCTTGGCCTAGGTCTTCCAGGCACTGAGATCACAGGCATGAGTCACCATGCCCACCTTGGCAATGGTCTTATCTGAATGTTTGGGAAGTTCTGCTAGAGCAGAGAGCCAGGTTAAATTCTAAGAGGGGCAATGTAACCATACAATGTTTTGTGAATGGCTCTGGAATTGTTCACCATAGTAACATGGTATTTTAAGGAGGATACCTTGGTCTGTCTGGAGATGGGTGACCAATGGAAGACCAGAACTCATCACTGACCTCTATTTAATATATACGATAGGGGATTTACATAAGTTCTTTAAGGCTGTTGGGTTTTGCTCATGATTTTAAATAGAGCACCGTAGACAGTATTATTTCTAATGGTATTTGGGCATATGTATCTACACCTAGCTGTGTGACTTTAGAAAGTAAAACCTAATAGTTTTCATCACTTAGACAAGTGCATGTTTTGAACACATAGGTATTTCATTCACTGAAACTCGCCAGGCTAGTATTTATTAATTTACCACATGTTTTAAGCTCATGGGACTCATATCCAAAGGCAAGCCATAATGAAACTGTAGGTAAAATGACCCAGTTCTGTGCTGTCTTAGCAGTGGTGATTAAATGGGAAAGAGTAGGCTCATTGTCTGACCTCCTTTACTTTTCCTGAGAAATTACATTGGAAGAAAGAGAAATTCCTCATTAGAGTGTCTGTGAGGAGGAAAAAAAGACTATACAGACCTTAAGTTAGAACTTTGAGTTCAGAAGCACATGCAGATTAAATTCCACCGAATGGGAGTTGGAAGAGCTTTTAAACGAAAACACTCAATGTGGATTTATTTCATGTGTCTGAATGGTAAGAGTGAAAAGTATTATTAGAGACTGTTTCTCTTGATGTGATCCTCTACAACAGATTTAAAAGCACTAATTCAATCCTGTAAAAGCAAAGCCAACCTTACTCCACCACCTCCTAGGACAGTAGTTCTGAACCTTCCTAATAGTGTGACCCTTTAATACAGCTCCTCATGTTGTGGTGACCCCCAGCCATAAAATTCTTTTGTTGCTATTTTCATAGCTGCATTGTTGCTACTGTTATGAATTGTAATGTCGGATATGCGATTCCTGTGAAAGGGTTGATCAACATTCCCTCCCCGCCCCAAAGACTCATGACCCATAGGTTGAAAACCACTGATCTAGTATGTGTAGAGTTGGGGAACTATGTTGTTTCATTGCTTTGTTGTCTGTTGTTTAGATAAATTTCTTTTTTATTCTTAGACCATATAGGCAAGATGTCTGGGTGGGTTATCAGTCTTTTATCCTTGACATTTTATTATTTAGTTTTAATGCTGGGATATTTTATTGTACATGAGCCTGGAGGTTTTCTGCTTCCATGTGTTTATAAGACAGAATAATAAATAAATGATGATTTAGCCCGGTGTTAATATCTGAATTGTGGTGAGTTTCATATTTTTTTTAAACCTTTTCCCAATTTTGACAGAGGAAAAGCAGTCAGCTTCCAGTGACTTTTATGACATTTAAATTATTCGGGGGAGATCACTCCTTACGTTTTATGGATGCTGGGCGGTGTTAAGTGTTGTCAAGTAATACTTCCTTGTGCTGTGCTGCAGGTGCCACATTGCTCTGCTGGAATTATTCTATCACTTCATGACAATGAGAAGAGCACGCGAATCATGACTTCTCGTTAGGACATGCAGTAATGTAAATTTCAAAATCAAATAGGAATTCTCTATTTGGAGTTGCCAGGAGTATCACTACCCTGCACTTTGGCAATAAAGTAACAATAGTGAAAGAAAAGTAGGAAAATCCCCATTTATTTAAGAAAACATGATCGTTTTATGTAATGAGCATTTTACACTTCCCTGTAATTTTATATGTGCATGTGTTCTCTATGCATGTTAATTGTATCTTTGTTAATTTAAAGGACAGAAAACGGGAATATTTTAATATTAACAAATACTCAATATTTCCAAATAATCTTGTGAATGTCATGACATTTAAAAAGATTAGCTTTTATGGGGCTATTTCTTTGACGTTCCCGTAGAAACTATATGTAGGAGATGTTAAATAGATATCTTTTAGTTATTCTCTGATGTTTCCTCTCACTCTGTCAACAGTAAAGGTACACTTACTTTTTTATTATCTTTAATTCCAAAGAAGAGGGAGAAAGAATGTAAAGAAATGTTTTCATCACTGTGAAAAATCTTAATGACCTAAGACCTTGTTTAACAAGCCCTTTCTTATGTAAAATATGACTGAATCACTTTGACAACACATTTTATAATTGATATCAGCTCTACAACATATATGTATACATAGGTATGATGTGGGATTTCCCTCTGTATGTTGTGATTACCATTGGCTAATAAAAGACAGCTCTGAGTCTATAGCAGAGCAGGACAGAAAGTGCTGGGCGGGAAGAACTAGGCTGAATGCTGGGAGAAAGGAGGTGGAGTTAGGGAGACGCCATGTAGCCCTGTTGGGGACAGATGCAAGAACTTTACCTGATAAGCCACAGCCACATGGCGATATACAGATAATTAGAAATGGCTTAAATTAATATGAGTTAGCCAATAAGAAACTGGAGCTAATGGGCCAAGCAGTGATTTAATTAATACAGTTTCAGTGTGATTATTTCGGGGCTGAGCAGCCGGAAACGAACAAGCGGCCTCCCACTACATAGGAATGCAAATATTCATGTATATATGTTTACTGACAGTTTAATCTCAACTGTCAACTTGATGAGTTCTAGTGTCACTAGGGAGATGGGACAGTGAGCATGTTGTGGAGAATTATTTTAGCTAGTTTATCGAGGCTGGAGAGATAGCCCCAGTTATGAACACTGCCTGCTCTTCCAAAGGTCCCGAGTTCAATTCCCAGCAACCACATGGTGGCTCCCAACCATCTGTAATAAGATTTGGTGCCCTTTTGAGAAAGAGGCCTGGTCAGTTATCCTTATCATCTTAGACCATGAAACCAAGTACAGATAAATTTAACACAACTGCCATATACAGTCTTTTCATGCACACTTCAGCATTACTAGGGCAATAAAAAAAATTGAGGTAGGATGACCCAGCAATGTGGGTGGACAAGGATTATTGATCGTTTAAGAAAAGAGTGAGTTATCTAAGCAGAGCCATCTATCTCTCTCCATCTGACTGTGGACACAGTATGACCACCTTCCTCAAGTTCCTGCTGACAAGACAGATATACTATCTATCCTGGAACTGTCAGCCAAAACAAACTCTTTCTCCTTTTAGTCACATTTTGGCCAGGGTATTTTATCATAGCAAGAGAAAGAACAATGACCATATGCCAAGCATGAAACTCTGGAATGGTTTCCATTGTTAATAATAACAGACATGTGATGATGGGGAGCTGGTGGAAGATGGGTCTAGGGACTGACACTTCTATTTCCTCAGTGAACTTACAAGTAGCAAGCACCATGTTGTATTCAGAGACTAGGAAGAAATAAGCAAACCAGATGAGGAAACTCTCCTCATTAAACTTTACTAGATAGAGAGAGCTCTTCTTATCGAAGATCTCAGTGCATTTTTACCTAGTCTGTTTCCATAGCTACCTATGTTAATGGCGACCTGACACTACTATCTGTCCATGGGTGTTCACTTTTCTCAAATGTTAGACTGTATATATTTTCACTGAAGTCTGATTTGACATATAAGATGAGGAAAAAAGCAATTCTCAATTACTCCCAGGCATTCAGTTTAAAGAGAAAATTTCAAAGATACATTTATGGCTTAATAATTAAATCTGGGTGAACATGCCTGCTGGGAACTGCTACAATAACGAAATAGAACGGCAGCTTTCAAGTAACAAACAAAGGGCATTTTCTTCCAAAGATTTGAGCCACAGCATATTAGTATTTAATTGGTTTTGAATTTTTAAATGCATAATGTCCAAGTTCCTTGGTAAGAAGTTTTGAATAATCATTCAAGTACAATCTGAGTGACATGGGGTAAGAATCAAATTCTCAACATCACACGTTAGCAGGGACTCTAGGTGCCTGAAAGATCTCTAATTTCCTTGATCCGGAATCTGAAGTTTTTTCTCCCTCGCCAACACCATGAGCCATAAGACACTCAGCCTTCCACAGACTGAGCTGATGGTGGGAACCTGAGATTAAGAGCAGTGAACACGCATAAAGGACAATTAGGGAGAGGTTTGATACTGGCCAATGGATCAAAATCATAGGAGAGGCTAAGAGTATGCTTGAGTTCAGAACTTGCATTGACTCTTGTAATAAGATGATCCCAGAAAAATAACACTAATCTAGAACCTAAGGGGTCACAAAGATGCAAACATTTACCAATTCTTTTAAAGACATCCCTATACTGGTTATCAAAAGATCTTGAAAAGTAACTCCATTTTATTATTATTATTATTATCATTATTATTATTTTTTATTTGAGCTATACATTTTTCTCTGCCCCCTTCCCTTAAGTAACTCGGTTTTTAAGTTGATATTTTGTCATAAATCCCTTTCAGATGGTTAGATATAATCACATTTATATCTATTTACATTTGCTTCTATTTATTTATCAAAAACCTAGGGAAAACTGAAAGTCCACTTTGCTCTATGGAAACAACCTTAATTTAAAGAAATTCTTATGTGATTATTTTAATTCCAGAGGTCTAAGGACAGCAAGGCAACTCCCAGTCTTTGTGGGCATTCTCAGGCCATATAAAATCACAACACTTTAGAGTACTCTCAGAACAGTTAGGCAATTCTAATTTGTGTCCATTCTCCTTCCTCATTTCCTTTCCAATAAATAATGGATAGACCAACAATGGGACTTGCTGACTTTTTAATTCTCCTTATATACAAAAATTATCTGCTGGAAATAAATTAGCGTCTATACAATAGTCTGCAAATGGTTGGAAAGTAATTTGGTGGTTCTTAAGATGCTGTATGTGTTCTGTTTTGTTTTTGAGCCAATTAATCACTCTATTCGTTTGCCTGTTCCATGTCTTCCCTCTCCCCACCCATCTCCACCTCTAAATAATCCCTTCCATAACAAAGTAGCTGGAGAGCCCCTCCATTCTTTTTGACTCTCTTATCTTGATTTGCTATCCAATTTCCCATTAATTAGAACACAGTGACACAGCAATGGTATAAATGTAAATATCATGCAAATCTCTAATGGAAAGCTCTTCTGAAAGCAAACACAATTGATAATTATGTAAAGTTGGTATCTCTGCTGATTACAACATTATCTGATTTATGAAAAGGATATTTTGGGTAAGCAGAATTTCAGATTTCCTGCTACTTAGCCATTTAAGCACCATTACATTAATTCCTATTGTGTTTGCAATCTTCAAAACACAGGGTTACACACACTTCTGTATATTAAGTAATGGGACATGGGAAATAAAAAGATAATCTGAATTAAAAGTGATTAAGACTTCTCCAAATATCCAATGGAGAGGGAGGGAGGGAGGCATTCTCCTTTTACTGCATGGCTTCCGAACACTGTTTTCCCCAGTTTATGGAGGTCCTGCTGCTATGGTTCCACAGGGCCAGTCCCTTCATGCACTCTGGCACGTCACAGATTGGGTAGATGTTGGGGTGGACCAACTCAAAGTCCTGGATGCAGGATATCTGGGAGGAGCTTCAGTGAGGGTTCAGCATTGATCAGGTATACCAGAAGCCAGAGATCTTGAACTGGACCAACAACTCATTACAATAAACATTTGCAAGTAAAGCAGAGTAGAGGAAAATGTATGCTGCACGGCACACCAGAACTCCCGCTGCCACTAAGATGAAAGAAGAGATGTTGGAGAGGCAGGAAAGATGGAGGAGCAAAGTGGGTCTTTTTGATGGTGGTGTTGTTTGTTTTTTGTTTTGAATTAATGTATTTTTTTATTTTCTTTTGTGGAGGGACACTAAGGGGATGAGGAGCAGATATGGAGGGACAGGGAAATGATCAGGACCGGGGCTCATGATGTGAAATTCCCAAAAAATAATTAAAAAATGGCTTTTAATAAAAGAGCAATATTTTCCTTTTGGGATTTTTTTTGTCATGGCCTATTAGCATACTCCTCTTCTCATACACATCTTATCTGTTCTTCCAGCCCCACCATCTCCCAGCACCTGTCCAGACAATTCTCGATCACCACTGACATTGGATTTCCTGCTTCAGATTGTAATTAAAACAGATTGAAAGATTAAGGAAAGATTTGACAACTAATTTGGTGCCCGATAAGCAAAATATATGCAGAGGTTTTTTTTCTTGGATTCATATTCTCTTTTCCTTTCCCATTTAATCTTAGATTCTTTCTGCCTTTGAGGTTTTTATGTAAGTTTGAGATTGATATATAAATAAAATACAGCCTGACCATATCTCATTAATCTTCTATACTCTGAGTTACAGAGCTCACTCTGGCGCCCAAGGTGGTAGAACCAGCGGAACAACCATTTTCAGAGCAAAACTTATTCATAAAAATAAACATTTGTCTCTTTGCTTCTTTGTTGACATATAGCATGAAGTACTAAGTTCCTATGACTTCATTTCATTTTATATTCGTATACTCGGGAAAGGCATTGCTGTTTTAGTCACTCGACTTCGGGATACAAAAAAAGTTACTGTTACAAAAGCCATATTAATCTAACATATTAAATTAAGAACCCATTACCTTGTATAGTCACTGAATAAATTCTTACTGAATAAATGAAACTTTATTAAATGCACTTGGTTATTAAACAATGATTATTCATACCTTACCAGGAACCTTCACTAATATTAAAATTCAGCAGGGGTTTCTAAATCCAGAATTCTTTTGCCTATTTCATTAACTAATAAGAGCTTTACAAATATTTATTTATGCTACTTTTATAAATATATCTTTAACAATGTTCATCTTTTGCTTCTTTATAAAATAGATGTGATATTCAAAAGGATCACATTATGTAGATGTGACATAATCAGTTCTGCAAAAAATGACTTGAACAATGATAATGTATATCAAATACATGGTTTTATCTGGGTGGTCTACAATTCATAATGTCAAACAGGATTCTTATAATCTTTATGTTATCTTCTGAAATCCCCATCTTTGCATACTGCATACTGCATGATGCCTAAGGACTGTCAAAAACATATGAGGGTCACAGATCTTATGATCCCAAACATATAAACAGTGTGAGTCATATTTTCTCCTTGGGGTCTGCAAAGCTTCAACCACACAACTTAATTTTGAGAGCTCCATTAGCTTCATGTACAAGTTATTCTAGAGACTTCTTTGAATTTTATCATGTAATCACAGCATGGGATTCTCTATATTGATTATTTTAGTTAGAATGTATTAAGTAATAAAGGTATGAAGACAAATTTCTTCTAATTCCAGAGAAACTATACATATTAAACAACGGAAGTCTATTGTGTCAGAATGGGAGTTTCGTTCCATCTGCTTCAATTTCTTCCTGCAGGCATGAATCTATCTAGGGAAGAATTTTCTATCCTTTTCTGGAGGTAGGGTAGCTATGCATTTAATTGGATCAGAAAGAATGTAAGTTTTTCTCTATCACCTTGAGTTTTCCAGTATTTCCATTGCATGGGAGATGGATATAGTAGTGGCCTTATCTAACCAAGAGGATGTTAATAATATGTACGGAGTGGCAGAGCCAGGTAGGGATATGGGTTCCCTGAAGGACCCAGTGGAGATGATGCCCCCTGCTAGCCCAGACTAGTTACACTGCCACATCAAAGAGGAATGCATTCTGTTTTATTTAACAGATTGTTCACGGGCTTTCTTTGTAATGTAACTTAACCTTTTCTCTAATACATCTGTTCATGGTGTGACTACAAAAGCTTCTCTTGGAGGCAGAACAAACAAAACAACCTGGTAGCGTTTTCAGATCCCTCTGAAGAGTTTGTCCTGGGCTTTCATGTTCTGGAGTCCCTTCATGTTCGCTGGGCTTCTGCTCTTGCTTTCCCTTGTTCTTCAGAGGGAGGATGGAGGCGAGCAGAGCAAACACTGGCATTTCTTTCCAGGGATACAATGAGAAGCATAGATGGATGACATTACGTCACTCGTCTTCCCTTGTTTCATGGCTTCTATGGTCGTTCATGATCTGTTGAGTATTATCTCCTCCAGAAATTACATTAACATTTTTGAGGTTGATGTGATGTTTTAATTTTGCATCATTCTCATAATGATAGCTGTATATAGAGCTTCCCTGCATTTCTTAATGCCCCATATATACCTTTGTTAGCCTCTATTAAAATAACAGAATGGCTCTCCTGAAGGATTTATATAGAGTTTATTGTGTAGAATTATTTATGTATTACAGATATTTAAAACATCATAAATACATCTTATTGTGATGGTGAATAAATTTGTATTTATTAAATAATTAAAATGCTGTGTTTAAAAATATCAACTAAATAATGTATCTTGTATAGTCATTTAGAATTATGTAAGCAAATGATAATAATGTTTCCTTGTGTTCAATATAGACACAAATAAGTATTGGATAGAAATAATTACTTTCTTTGCAACTTAACAGTATCATATCTTTTATATCTAGGTAAAAATAAAAAACACAAAAATATACTTTAGCCACTATAATATTGTTAATCACATGAAGATCAGCAGACTGATCTAATTTGGGAGGGAAAACCTTTAAGTAATTACTTGTGATTTTTCACTCAGTGTCTTATTTACTAGATTTTAACAACAAATCAAGTGTCTCCTATCAAATTAAGTCATAGTAGTTCTTTGATTCTTAACATGAGGGTTAGATATCAAACCTGTACATTAGCTCGTCCTTGTCAGTTGACCTCCAATCACATTAAAATCTGAAAATGTACACACATGCATGCACACATACACACACACATACACATATACACGCGCACGCACACACACACACACACACACACACACACACACACACAGAAGCCACACATGTATGTTTATGTAGTGTAGCCAAATATGTGGGTGAGCCAGCCTGATGGAATGTTAATAATTACTGTGTCTCAAACTTTGGATTTTTCCCTTGGAATATAGTTTTCTCAGGAAATGTTTTTCCTCTGAAAACAGAAACATCCATAAAAAGATCACAGATTGACTAGGGAACTGACTCAAACCTCACATACAACCCATTCTCTGAGTTTTGCCTGCTGGTGAAGTTCTCTGACCATATAGATGTTGCTCAATCAAATAGCATAGTTCTTTTTAGAAGTATATGTGGTTTGTTTTGTGTGTATGTGTGTGTATGTGTATATATAATATGTATATCTTAGTGCTTACAAGTTTGAGAATCATACAGAGAAGACATGAGTTTATAAATTTTTTATTTTCATTTCTCCAATATTTTAATTTAAAATTGCAGTAATTTATAAATTAATAACTTTCATGTTTTCAGAACATGCTATGTAAGTTTCTCAGGGAGAAGAGACATCAGTAATTTTCCCAGGACTAGATTTTTCATGGTACAATATCAGCAAAGCAAGGTATGACTTGACCGCTATGGCCTCCTAAATGGATTTGAGTCTTGCTTCACAGGAACGAATTCATGCCTGGAACTGTAAACCTGGTCAAAGCTCACGGCTAGAGAGCTCATAGGCGACATTATGGACTCTTCTATTGTTATTTTGCTAAATGGACAGGCTGTCAAATTGCCTTCTTAATCCTTACAATGACACCACAGACCTTGCTGCTCCTAACTCTGATCACTCACTGAAGTTGTGTTTGCAATGGGCAGCAGGCGATGCAGAGACTCCTCACTGACCCAAGTGCTGAGGATAAGTGACTAAGCTGACTGAGCCCCAACTGGGACATCTTTATCACACTCCTGCACATCCTTCGCCCAATTGCAAGAGATCATAGAAAAGAATGAAGAAAGAATGGAACGGACAGAGGATGTGAGTGAGTGCATGAAAAGCTCTCTTCTAGACATGACATGGCTCATGACCTCATGAACTCACATCCACTGTGGTTACCTGCTCCAAACTTGAACAGTGTAAAGCCAGACACAATTCCAGCATCAGTCAGAGAGGCGTTCACAAGGGCCTATCCCTAACTGGGGAGCTATTGATAGCTCATAGACGCCGGGTGGGGGAGAGAATAGTTCTCTGGTGGTGTGGCCACTGCTAGATCGTTATGCCTCAGGGATGACCACACAAACATTCACATATAGGAATGGGGAGGTTAGGGGCAGTATGATTGTATTTTGTTGTTTACATATATGAAATTCTTAAAAAAAAACAAATATTTAGAAAATAGTATTGTTTCTAATATTGGAAGATCTGATCTCCTCTGAGGCTCAAGAAACTCATGTTAAAAAGACAGACTGACTAATCTCTCTCTCTCTGACTCTCTACGTCTCTCTCTCTCTGTCTCTCTCATACACACACACACACACACACACACCTGATCCTAAGAAAATAATACAATCTTTTAATAAGTAAATAAAAAAATTAAAGAAGCAAAAATATCCAAAGTGCTAAATTCAGCAAAGGCGCCAGATCTCCCTAGGGTCATATTTAAAGTCAACATGTACTAGCTAATGAGAAGTATTTCTATTTTGTATTTTAGTTTCCAACTTTTAAGTATGAACAATTAGTCAATGAAGATTAGACATTCAAAGAAGCTTTTAGGATAAAGTAAAAGATCAAAACAAACAAATAAACAAAAGCTCCAAATTTAATAGACACTGTTCAGGAGAAAACAAAGCTTTATTTAAAATGCATTAATTTTCTCCAAGAGATAAAATTAAGAATTTCATCCATGCACAAAAGCAGTGGGTTATTAACCATACAATATATTTTGAAAACAAAGAGCTTTGGGGGACTTAAAAGTATACAGAAATGAGAAACTCGATAGAATGTCATAATATAAAGCATTTGTAATCTGAAACAAAAAAAGGAAAACAGGAATCTTACATTAGTGAACCCTTACAGGAATTAAGATGCCTAGAAATAGAGAAAATGCAGAAGAGGTAATTGCTATCCAGTAAGGAATAGTGAGGGCTTGCTAACTTACTGGAAATCTGACAGGTCGGCCTGCTATAGATTCATACATCCACACTGCAGGGAGGCATTATGGAGTAAATAATTTATTTGTCTTTGAAAAACCAGGATCTGGAATAGCATCTTGTGCTGGTTTGCTGTGTTCGGAACCCTAGAAGATACCATGATAAAGGCTAACTAGTTTTTCTGTGTGCCTCACTAGAGAGGTAATCCCAAAGTCTCACTCTGTTTTTTTTTTTTATTTTTTTAATGTTTTTTTTTTATTAAAGATTTCCATCTCCTTCCCTCCTCCTCCCCCTTCCCTCCCCTCCCCTCCACCCATACCCCCACTCCACCCCTCTCCAAGACAAAGAGCCATCAGGTCCCGATGAGGAGCAAAAGGAGGGAGATCATGAGCAAGGAAGTCAGGACCGTGAGGGGTGCGTTTACCCATTGAGACGGTGGGACAGATCTAACAGGAGACCACCAAGTCCAGTTGGAATGGGACTGATGGAACAGGGGACCAAACCGGACTCTCTGAATGTGGCCGACAGTGGAGGAGGACTGAGAAACCAAGGACAACAACAATGAACGTGATCTCTACAGCATGGACGGGCTCACTGTGAGCCTTGTCAGTTTGGTAGCTCACCTTCCTGGACTTAGGGGGAGCTGGGAGGACCTTGGACTTAACATAGTGAAGGCTCTGTTTTTTTTTTTATACGAGCATATTTGTTAATTCTTTTCTTGTATTGAGGATGCATGTCATGCTTGAATGTAAGTAAATATTTTCAGGGATAAGGAGAAGCCTTCATACATTTCCCTGGACTTATCTCAAGGTGGAAACATTTCTTTGGAGAGATAACATTTTCTCTAATTTCCAAGATCTGTCATGCCCAGTTCTTTTCCATCAAAACGCACAGATAGTCATAGTCTGAACTATGAGAAGCCCATGGAGAAAAGACCCCAAACACCCATCAAGAAAATAATTAAGTAATATTCCCAATGGCACCTGGTTCTTAGCCTTATATATATGAACATAAACCCTCACTAGTTCCTATCACACTGGTGTTTCAGAGTTAGTAGACAAGCTAAAACTTCAACATACTGCTTACTATTGGAGAATGTACTTTACAAAATGATAAAAAGAAAATTTAGGAATTCTTCGAAGGAATCAGGAGAGGAGTTAATAGCTCAAACAAAGCTGTTAATGGGGTATCCTGGGAAGACAGCTTCATGTAGGTGCAGCAGACAACCAGTACAGAATACATAGATTTAAGGTATATTATTTAGTATATTTATTTTGTGTGTATATGCCTTTGCATCCATGTGGACTAGAGGTCAAGTGTGAGTTTGCTTTCTTTAGTTAGAGATGGGGGAGCTCATTGGCCTGTCTGTTTCCTTTAGTCCTGGGTATCTAGCTCCCATACGCCATGGATCTGCCTATCTCTGATTCCAAAGTTCTAATTCTACAAGCACACACCATCACATCTAGCCTTTGTGCATGGGTTCTGAGGGCCAAACTCAGATCTTAGTGCTTTCACAAGTACTTTACTGAACCATATCTTCAGCCAGGGACTTAAGAGACAATTTGAGATCTGTGATAACTGATCTTTGCTATCAACTTGATAAATGGCCACAGAAGCAAAACTCTGGATATGTCTATAAAGGCCTTTGTAGGTTAGGTTGAGGTGGCAAGACCTACTCTAGACATTTCTGGCATCATGGCATGGCCTGTTGTTCTAAGCTGAGTAATAAGAAAAGCAAGTTGAGCAGGAGCATTCCTATCCCTGCTTCTGACTGTGAATGCAAGGCGCTCGCTCGCTCACTGCCTGCCATTCCTGCTGCCAGGCTTACCCTCGACAATGTTGTATATTCTCTCGAACTGCAAGCAAGTATCCTCAAGTTGACTCTTTTCAGGCATTTGATTGCAAGAAGAAGGACAGTAGACAATAACAAGGGCTGATTCAATATCGTGTTCAATATCATTGCACGACCTGGTTGTCCTGCAGAGCCCAACCTAATCATTACTTTATGTACCTTGATGATTTCCTGATGATGCTTTTGATCTGATCTTGGTGTCTTTGTTTTGGTTAGTTGGATTTGCATATTTTAATCTAGCAGATACTCAACTATGATCAAGTACTGGAGATGTTTGTTGAGCAGGGAAGCCTCCCCATCCCCTTCCGCTGACATGGATTAGTTCCTATCATCTGTGCTTGGATCAGTCTCTGTCATCACATCTTGTCCAGATATATCAAACTCACTTCCAGCTTATCCTTCTAGAAACCTCCTTTCAAAGAGGTTTAATATCCTCCAACGTTTCTTTTAAAGATAGTTTGAATACAACATAAGAATAAAACTTAATTGGTGTTCAACTTCATTTTTTTCAAAAATAAGATTGTCCAGTGTAATCATGGGAGCTATTTAACAGATTTGACATTGGAAAAATAACTTTAAAAAATTTAAAAATGCTCTCAGAGGCAAAGACTCCCTCCTAATGAGACTACTCAAAAGAGTGTTGTCAGATTAAAATTTCTTGAATGCTTGTTTTAAAAAATCAGATGGTTTTAAATGTACATATACCAGCCAAAATAATAGTAAAAACATCAAAGAAGCAAAAATACAACTTTAAATGAATGTTCCAAGACAATTAAAAATTTCTGAATGTGGATGCCTTAAATAAATTCTTTCAATCTATGAATGATAGAAAAGGGGATAAAATTATAGCAATAAAACCTCACAAAAGTTAAAGTATAGTGTGATATATATCAAAATAATGAGATTCACAGTACATAAACAAAAATGATAGCAAGTATAAATATAACTGAAATTCAGATGGTTAATGGAAAAATACTATTGTGCTAGCATGGAGGCCAACTCATGGTTCAGTATGTTCATTTTCAGTCTCGTGTCAAAACTGGCATATAAGGGGTTATTAGTTATCAGTGGTTTTCTTTAGTCTCAAAAAGTACTTATAAAAGATGGCAAAAGCTGGCTTGAAATACATACATATATCCATGTGCTAAACCCTAAATAGTTTAATCTAATCTAAATGATAAATTTAAGATATGTACACTGTAAACCTTCCTGAAGAGCTGCTCTCAGAACACATTTATCCAGCAAATTAAGATATAGAGATCTTTAAAAGACTATCACACAGCGCAAGGATCGCATGCATATGAAACCATGATATGAACACCCAGTAGACACTTAACACGTATTTGTGAAAATGAATATCAGATTTGAATCATAAAGGGGGAGAGTCGGAGTGAATCAGAAGGCACTCGAAGGCATTTACGCAGTTGTTACTTTCCTGAATTTGGATTTAATTTTAATGACTGATGAAGCATCACTGAATTCTTGTGCAAGTTGGATTAGATTTTAGACTAGTGCATAAGACAACAGCCACCCCCCCCCCCAACACACATTCCTCCCTTCCCCCTTCACAGCCATGCACAGTGGCTGGTGATCAAACCCAGCATCTTGGAAATGAATGCCAGTTAAGGGCTTTCCACTAAACTACACCCCCAGCCTTGAGTGAAGTGTTTCCTAACACCTAGAAATATCTTCTATGTTCTAAGTGTTTATGACCCTACTCTGCGTGTGAAAACCCTAACTCTGCAATGGAGACTAAGTCTTCAGGGGAGGAATGAGTGCATTATGAATGTGCTTCGTTTCCTCTTTTCAATTATTATTATTTTTTAAAAATTTGTCTTTTCTCCTTGTGCTACGTAAAGACAGGTAACATACATAACTCATGAGAAAGTCCTTGCAAGATGGCAAACGTGCTAGAGCTCTGGTCTTGGGCTTTCAAAGCTCCAGAGCCATGAGAAAGTTCTGCTTTCAAGTAGTATGTTTTGGAACCCTTGCTATAGCAGGCGAACTAAGACAGAACTGAGGCCTTTCCAGGTTCACTTTGACTTACGGCTTCTTTTTGGTTTGGACATGTGCTTTTTTCTTTTCTTTGTTGTTCATTGTTCCTAAGACTTTCATAGATGTGTACAATGAAACATGATCATATATACCCCCCATTTCCCTCCTTCTTAACTCTTCCTCAAGCTTCCTTAACACAGTCCTTTCCCTCTGGCTTCATCTGCCCCCCCCCCCCCTTTCTGATAATCCTCTAAATCCAGTTCATGTTCTCCACATGTGTACGGGTGTGAAGTTATCTGACGGAACATGGGAAACCTGCCAGTGTCTGTATGTTAAAAAGGAATGATTCTCCAGGGGGTGGTGGTGTGTGCCTTTAATCCCAGCACTAAGGAGGCAGAGGCAGGTGGATCCCTGAGTTATGAATTCAAGGCCAGCCTGGTCTACAGAGCGATTTCCACAACAGCTAGGGCTACACAGAGAAACCCTATCTTGAAAACAAAAAACAAACATACAAAACGAAAGAAGAATGATTCTCACACCTGCAGCAGTTATCAATGACCTAAAGCTCTGAAGTAAGGATTGGGGACCTAGATAGCATCTCCCCTGCTTATGCCAGAGTTTGGACTACTTTGTGTGGGTCATGTGTGGGCAACCACAGCTGTGCTGAGCTCCTGAGAGCAATAGCCATGTCAGGATTAGCAGAAGCTCTCACTTCATGTACCACAGCTTACCATCCATCTTCCATCCCTTTATCCTTCTCTTGTTCAATGTTCCCTGAATTTTGGTGATGTTGGAAGGGAGGTGTTAAAGACTACCCACTCTGAGCTGAGCATGTGGTCTCCAACTCTCAGTGCCTGTACCTCCCTAGGAGAATCCCAAGGTCTGAGTTACAGAAATTTACATATGAAATGACAGAGAAAATACCACAGTCTTTGGCACTGTGTTATTGTACCAGGGAAAGGGTTTTGCGGCAATCCACCAAGCGAAAGGAATGCCCCATTCTTGCCTTCTGGGATGCTAGGTGTGGCACAAGACACATTCTCCTTCATTTAATCCAGAAAGGCAAGGCATTTGTGATCGTGGATGTTCAGCTGCCTCTGTTTAGTGTGGAAATACTGGAATAACTGAGAGTCATCAAACATCATGTATCAGAATACTCAGATTCCACTGAGATCAAACCACTGATAGTTATTGGGTTGATTCTGAGCTGAATTCCCGACTTTATCCTCTACCGCATGTGTGACGATCGGCCATGATAGACATGTAACCAGAAGGAGGTTTAATTATGAGGTACATGAATTTAGAAAAACTTACTGTGTTAACTGGGACTCAAAATAATCTTTAGACGGCTTATGAAATGAGGCAGATAATTTGGGTATAAAGGGCCTACATATTGTGGAAAAGGGGATGTATGAAAGAATTATGATAGAAAGGTAGAGGTTTCAGTCTAAGAAGAAAAGAGTACCAAACTCCGGGATTACAGAAAATCTTTGAATTTTTACTTCCATAAAAGAATGACACAGTGTCATTCTAAGCTTCAATTCTTGCATTTTTATTCGTCTTCTGGTATTTGCAACCACACACTTAGAAATCCTTTATTGAACGCGATGTTATGTCTGCATTTATGGCAATTATCCTTCTTTAGTTCTTTTATTAAGTAACAACACAATCTTATATACAATGCATAACCTCCATTTTCTTAGCTTGCTGTAAGTTATCTGATGTACCTTACAATACAGCAGCATCCATGAGGGTTATTCTTCTGGTACACCAAGAGAACCGCACTCAGATTTCTAAACACATAATCTTGCACTATTCAAACCTTATCCAGAGGAAGTATAGAAAGTAGTTAATTCATCTTGCTCACATATATTATCTCTCCTCCCCTCCTGCTAAGTGTTTCATTTTTTCCACATATAATTGAATTGGCTTCTGCTCCACAGAGTTCAGTAAGTACGAACTGATACACACAGCCACATCCTAGACATAGACACACCGAATGCAAACAATACCTCTTTGCAAGTTCATAGGAGATTTATCACAATAAAAGGGGCCAGAGGAATCTGGACATTTCTGGGTTACTGTGCTATTCCCCACTGCTCCTCTCTAACTATCTGAGACAGGCTGACAGGATCTATTGTTATAGCTTCTGCTGGTGTCGTATTTATATACGGGGTTGGTTAGGCTGGGAGACCTCGGGAAAGGCAGGTACTCTAATGTGCTCTTTCAGTCCACACACAGAAACTTTAAGAGTCTATTATCTGGTTTGCTTGCAGCGCCTATTGCCATCACATGAAAATAGAAAGTGGCAACATCAGGTTGGAAAAGAAAAGAATTTCTGTTGTGTATGGGATGAAAGGAAAGAATTTTAAAGTCTCCACTAGGACATTCCACAGCCCACGGCGATCTCCCACGATATTCAACCTGACATGAAAAAGTTGGTCATATACAAAGACATAAGGCTAGACCTGTTTCATGGGGACCTGCCATTAATTGTGCATCTATATCCAGCTACTTGACCACTCACAAGCTCCTAATATGTGCTTTATCCAGGGTCTAAACCATGAAATAATTACGGGAATGATCAGGCTTGCACAAATTCCCGCTTACTTAGAAATCGGCAGGCAACGTCAAGCTTCAAATCCTTACATCTCATAAACAGCATGCATGGTAAGGGATCAAAATCAAATCAAAGCTGCAAGACTCAGTACCAGCAATAGCTAAAAGACAATGCTTCCTTTTATCCCCAAAGAATATGTTCTAATAATCCCAAACAGAAAGAAATGTCATATGAAATAGTTTTTGATATATATATATATATATATATATATATATATATAATGTCATATGAAATAGTTTTTGCTATATATATGGTGAGATGAAGAAAGTAGAATTCACTGCTATGATGACTGCTGATCTGGTTATACTGTTTTATAGTCTAGATATAGACGCTATTTGGGGTTATCTTTTTTATAGATGCCAAATTAAATGTCTATAATATTTATTAAACTTTATGAGAGCTCATTTTGTATCAGTTCTCAGTGCTTTATTAATATTAACACAATTCCCACACGGTACTTGGATTGCATGTTGTGTTTACAACTTCTTTTATGAATGATAAAAATGAGACTACATAGAGGAGAGGAAAATGGTCAGAAGATCATTATATGGTTAGAGAATAAGATTAAAGTTGGGAAATTTAAGTCGACCTGTGTTAGCTGATACTGTAGTCAGAGCCACAAGGGGTTACTATGTCATTAATATAGAGACATGTGTGGGATTGAGATTTACTTAAAGCACAAGTTGGGCACAGGAATTCTCTAAGATAATGACTGCAGAGTGTGGTACCCATAACCTATAAGCTGCTTCTGTGTGACATGGTGACAAAAACAAGGCAGGACAAAAAGACTAGACCCAACGTCTAAGAGAAAAAGATTGGAAGAACACAGTAAATCACAAAGAAGATGGTTAAGACCGCTGTAAAGTACAGGGGAAAAGAGGGCAATACTCCAAAGGAGCTAGCAACACGTGGCTTACAACCTTGGCTCTTTGGTTATAGAAGGTTATTCAGAAGCCTTATCCAAAAGTAGTTTGGTTTCTCCTCTGTGGTGTTAGAGATTAACTCTAAGTGTCAGTGCTCAGTTAAACTTTGGTTTCTCCTTTCTCGGTGAGGCTGCAGATTAAACCCCAAGTGTACGGTGATAAGTGAGACAACCCACAAATAAAAACAACTGAGATGTCCTAAGCAACAAATGTGCAGACTGAAACGGAGAAGCACGAGAAACCTGAGAAGGAAGGACAATGTGAGATCTCCAGGAGAGTATTGCTCCTCAGTGACCAAAGCCAAGGACACGCAAGGTCGAGATTCCAAACATTTCACAATCTGCTTTCCAAACAATCCATGACTTCAAAGAGGAAGCAAACAAGTAGGTGAATGAAGTAAGGACATAAATTCAGGATGCAGACAAGAAAATCAGTAACGTAGCTGAGAAGAACAGCAACATAGTTAAGAAATTAACAATGAAACTGACATCTTGAAAAGAAGAAACAGAAACATTGGAAATGACACAGTCAATCATATAGAAAATCTAAGTTGAAAGCATTACCAATAGACTAGATTAAACAGAATAAGGAAGATCTGTAATAGAAGACAAGATAAAGGAAATACAACATTCAGTCTCTGATAAACAAAAAACAAAGTATAATGTCTACTCCCTGAATCTGAGACATAATCTGAAGATCAAATTTATGAACACACTGTCTAAGAAAAAAAAACAAAATGTAAAACTAATATTAAAACTAATAAAATTATACCAGAAAACGTCTCAAATCCAGGGAAAGAAACAGATACCCAATATAAGGTATACTTAGAGAAGAAGCTCCCACCAGCACTACGGTCAAATTGCCCAGCTAGAAAACGAGAATATTAAAAGGTGTCAAAAAGCACCAATGCACAAAGGCAACCCCACGAGAGCAGGAACAGGTATCTAAGGAGAAGCTCAGGAAGTAAGGAAAGTGTGATGATTGGTTTTGATGTCAACCTGGTTGGCTCTGGAATCAACTAAGGGACACACCTCTGGGTATAAGAATAGACATTGTTACTTTGTGTTAGTAAAAGCAGCACTCCCTTAAAAAGATAAAACTATTGTTAATAAATGTGTGCCAAATATTAGGACACTCGGTTTTAAAAGCTGACATTACTGGGTCTAAAGAGACAGGTAAATATAGATATAATCATGTAGGTGTCTTCAATAATCCAGTCACATGATACATAAATCATCCAGATAAATATTTCAATAATATATAATCTTAACCTGAATCATAGAGCACCTGGTAATTGACACACAACTATAGAACATTCCATCTAGCCACTGAAGAATATGCACTCTTCTAGGCATGCATAGAACTTTTTGAAAAAATGAATCACATTTTAAATAAACAATAAAAATAAAAACTAACAATCAGATCTTTTAGGACTAAAATGAGAAAAAGTACAGAAACTCTATTAATACATATAGCTTGAACAGTACTGATAAATGATCTGTTAGTCACTGTAAAAATTATGGAAGAAATTAAATCATCATTGAACCAAATGAAAATAAAGCTTACATGGGTCTTTGGGATACAGCAAAAGCCATTTTCAGAGTATTTGTGACCATGAGGGCTTACATTGAGAACCACAGGGGCCTCAAACAAATATGTCTATGAAATATCAAGTGTTATTAGTAAAACAAAAGCAAGTCAAAGCTAAACTCAGCAGCCATCAAGGACTGGGGATGGATAAAAATAAAGTAGTTCTCTGTTTTGTTTGTTATTGTGTATCTATTTATTTTAAAATGCACTCCATACTGTTACTTCTTCAAGTGATTTGATTTAGAAGTGTAGTTCAGTTTAAGAGAAACTGTCAAGCCCTGAATTTGAGCCCATTTTTAATAGCACGTAAAACAACACCAGATAGAATGGAACAGAACAACAAAACCCATACTGAAGAAGTCTCCAATCGTAAAGACATCTTCGGCTTCTTCGGTTCCTTGTCAAGTATTTTCAAGTATATCTCCTGGGGAACACGATGCTGTGGACTGCAATCTAGCACTCCCATCCGATTCTCACTCACTATGGAAACCAAGAAGTTAAACCCACTGAAGTTCCTCATAAATGCCTTAAACAAAGAAGATAGTTACTTCACTGATCACTAAGTCTGATGGCACCTGAGACTAGACGTCATAAAGGGACTGTTAGCTAGATAATATGGGTACTGTGGAAGACTGGATGATGAGCATGTTTGACACTTGAGATGGCCCCAAATGAGGTAAACTTAATCAAGAAGCTTAAGTTTACTTAATTGTCTCTGTTTGAAGACCTAGAATATCAGGACTCTCTATGGTAACCCTATACGTGAGAACGCAGTGGAATTTTTCTTTGTTCTCTTTTAGCAGAGGTGTTAGAGAGACCAGAATCTTCTTACCCTGCATCAGGTTTGTTCTCTACTAGTTTATCACATTTAATAGGAATATGGATACCATTGTGTAAATGACTTTAATATATAATGTATTTCAATGGAGAAGAATACTAATCTAGGTAGTGTGACCTATTAATGGGATAGACTTCTAATACCATAATTTCATATGTCTGTGGATTTGTCTATAATTCTATTCCCCAACTTTAATACTATGAAAACTACAAATGTTATATGCTGCCTTTTAAAGAATTTTCAAACAATTGTCAAAGTGGGGAAGTTCTTCTGTGTATCTTAGCATTATGTTTGACCTGTAGGCAAGTCTAGTTGGTGCGTATTCGTGATTACTAATTGTAGTGAGAGCACCTGGCCCACTGGAGCTGTGATTCTGGGTTGTATAAGAAAGCAGCTTGAATGAGTCACGGTAAGCAAACTGGTAGCAACGTTCAGTTCCCACCCCGACTTCGCTCAGTGAGGGACTGTGAAGCAGGTGCAAGCCAAATAAACCCTTTCCTTCCCAAGCTGCTTTTTGTCATTATCGTTTATAGCCATAATATTAACCTTAACTAAGACATCCGGGTTAACTGTTCCAATCAGTATTCTCCACCTGTCCCCCAACTAGTCCTATACCAGGGGAAGTCATGCGTGTTGAGTCTGTGCATGTAGCACATCTCCCATCAGGGAAATAACTCAGACCAGACTCAGAGTCAATATTATGAGAAATGAAAATTTTAAAACAAGCGTTATCAAAATGGGAAACTTCTTTCCATAGTTCTCTGCATTATGATTTAAGCTCCTCTATGTCTGTTCTTATGTTCACCAGAAAGCCAACATAAACCTTTGTAACTCAGCAACAACAACAAAACTTATCTTGGAGCCGGGCGGTGGTGGCGCACGCCTTTAATCCCAGCACTCGGGAGGCAGAGGCAGGCGGATCTCTGTGAGTTCGAGACCAGCCTGGTCTACAAGAGCTAGTTCCAGGATAGGCTTCAAAGCTACAGAGAAACCCTGTCTCAAAAAACCAAAAAAAACAACAACAACAACAAAAAACCTTATCTCGGCAGGAATGACTGAGGGATTTGGGGAAGGAAGAGAGTGACAATTTCTTGTGAGGGATGAAATGAAAATTAATATTCAAGACGTTTTCTAAATGTCCTAACCTGAAAACCAGGGGATCCTCCTCTTTGCTTACTGGGGATTTTCTTCTTGGGTTGGATTAGCGAGTGGGTAGGGAAGCGATAAAAGGAGATGGTGTGAGTGGGAGTGGCGACTTTATACCCTCATAAATAAGCAGAAGAATGGAAATTGCAGTTTTCTTTGTGGCTGAATTGAAGTCCCTATGGTGCCAGATGACCCCATTCGCCCACTTCCTGCCGAATCTGGCACTACTTTGTGCCTCCATGTGTCATTCCAATTCTGGACTGTATGCGTGAAGCAAGGTCTTCGTCACATCCCTATACGCTGTCATATTTCACACCCAAGCAGTCACTGAACCGCCGGGTCATTTTTCAAGGGTGAAATGCAATTTAATAAGGTTGAAGAAAACATTACACTGCTTTTCTGTATACTTACACAGGCAGGGAAAAAAAAGCCTCCCCAAAGAACTTCCATCCATTAAAGAGGAAGGAAGAGAAGCCCTGGATGCCAAGAGGAAAAGGAAAATTAGCTTAGCTCGGCAGACAGACATTGCTTCCACCTGCTCAACTCAGGAAACGAGAAGTTCGCCAACTCAGCTATTTGAAACAGGAAGCAACCTCAGAGGAGCCCCTGCGATGCGGCTGTGTGCTCTGCTTCCCAGAGCAGGAGACAGAAAGCGCCTAATAGGGTTTCTGAGACAGAAGGAGAACAACCATTGGAAACAGGGACCAGAATTCAGTGCACCAATATTATACACAAGGCTGGACTCAATATTCTGCTATTGTCTTATCTATTTCTCCTCTTAAGTCTGTTTGCATTTGTTCATATTAAATCTCCGTCATCTTACTTTGTGCATGTTATAAATAACATTTAATCTGGAGGGAAGAAAGCCTCAGGGTAAGTTATTCAAATCCCCAAGCACTTAGCAGAGAACAGAAGGTCTCTAACAGGAGATGTGTTCAGTCCACTAAAAAGGATGAGGATATTCCTAAGATGTGTATGACTACCATCACAAAAGTGAAGAGGAACCTGCTTCAGATGTGGCATGTCAACTTGGAAGGTGTGGGAGGTGTCCTTCAGTGGCAGAGGGCACAGACTGCTCTTTTACTTTGGCATGTGTGCAGCTTCAATGCTTTCTGGGTGATTCTTATCACATACTCACTCTCTCTGCACTTTTCCCTTTGGGGGAAAAAAAACAAGATGATGACGCTCTTCAGCGCGTGCAGTCACACTGGTTAAATAAGTTCAAAGGGGCCAGTCTGTAGGCTGCAGTTAATATGCCTTTTATGCTAGTTAGCAATGATTCCTACTTATAATCATGCAGTGTTAGTTTCATTTGATGCTAAATGCTCTAAAAGCATTAGATTGAACATGACAAAGGGTAGCAATTGCAGAAGTTACAGCAATGTACAGTGAACACGTGATGAAATCCGAGCTCCACAGAACTTGCATAGCTAAGGTGAATCCTGTCGCTCATCTTGACCGTGTGAGATCTTTTGCGTTAGATTACTTATCATTGTTGGTTAAAATTTTAAATGGAAGCTCTCTGTGAAAACTCTTAGGCTCAATGAGCTATCGACAAAATCAATTTTATGTGGTAAACCCAATTACATTCGCAAATAAATCCACGTAATTCACAAGTAAATCAGATCATGTTACTCTTTATATATTGACAAAATACGTCCGTAACAAGCTCTGCTGTTTTGTTGAATGAGCATATTACCCAATGGGTAAACCAGGAATAGGCTTCAAAACTTTGTCTTTTGTACTTTTTAAGGGAAAAGAAAATATTTTCAGCCTTATGACCCCCAGAAGTCCTCATCGGTTCGTGCATTCTGTTAGTGCTGAAGGCACCTGTTTGATTTATGAACCTTAATAACAACAGGGCAGGCACACACATTTGAACTGATTCCAACTTTTAGTGACTCTAATGGGAGAAACTGAATGAATGACAGAGAGGAAGCCGAGGCCAAAAACAGGGTCCAATTCTGCTCTGCTCTTCAGAAGCTTCCTCCCGTTCGCCATCTTAACTTTGTGTTGACTTCATAATCCCAAAGCATGGCGAGAAAAGTGCTGGGTTCCTGACCTGCTTTGTACTGTACCGTGAAATGTGTGCATGGCTGTGGGGTTAGCTCTGTTCAATACAGATTTGTGCTTTGTTCCTAGAGCTACGGATCCATTAGATGGTAAAGAACCCAGCTACTGCATGGTAATAGATCCTACACTAACGTCGAGCCGGAGAACAGGCTAGCCATGGGATTACACAGCACTGTGGAGAAAAACTGTCATCCCCTGCCTACAACTTTAGAAGAATGATCATTTTGGAGGGGTTTAGAAATTAGGACGGCTTCGAGAGGAAAGGGAATATTTTCTTCGCTGTGCACAAATGTGCCAATTTATTAAGGAAAGCTGGACACCTCCATTGATTTAAATGAACCCTTCGCTTCCAAATTACGTGCAGCAGCTTGGACTTAATGAAATATTTATTCAAAATCAACAAGCTGCCCTCCAGGAGTCTTTGGCGATAAAGCAAACATTTCATTTAGTGTGCTTAGTTCCCACCTATGGCAAGTCTGTAGTGGCCGAATGTTAGGGGAGCTGATTTATTTGAGACCAGGCAATTTAAATAGAATGTAACCTTGCCATGCAGGTAAAAGCGCTTGCCCTTGGCTATTGCTTAGCCTGACCATAGGGCTTTCTGGAAACAGCAAAAGCTTTATAAGTGTCGGCTCATGGCTAAATCAATGTTTATGCATGATGTGCCTCTGAATAGCAAGCCCTTGCTGCCTGCAAGCAAAACAATGTTCTTATCTGTCTGTCTGTTTCTGCTTCTTCAACCACTGCACCGGAGTGTTACGAATTGCATTTAGGAGCAATTATCTGCTGGTATTTCATGAAAAGGAAAGTGTTGTGATTAATGGGAAGTGACACACGCTGATCACTTTGTCTTTGCCAGTCTCCTGGGTGAGAGAGTGGCGCCGTTGAACCCAAGTTTGACCTCCCTTACCTTTAACAAGATCAACCAGAATGCCCAGTGCCTGGAGATTAGCTGTAACAAGTGCTCCAAGATGAGTTGGGGACCCTGCCTCCACTAATGAACCCCGAGAAGCCATCTGAACAGATTAATACTGTTTGCACCTCAGTCCTAAAGGGTGAATTAAAAACAAAAGATCACGAGCCTTCCACTGGAACGTGTGACAGTGGAGGCGCCGACAATTTGACATCACGCTCCATATTCAAAACACGTGAACAGTCGAAGCTGGAGTTTATCCAGACACTTGGGGCAAATCCCTGCACTGCACTTTATGTCTCGTTCTACCAAAAATTTTGCTTTCCCCTGTTTCCATGGGGCTACATCTCAGACATGACTACACTGTATCATCCCCTGGTAGGCACAGGGAGACATAGTTCATAAAGTCACATACAGGGACAAAAAAATGATATTGTTTTTAAAGTACATAAATGTCAGTAGGGAAGGACAGAGGACAATTTGAAAGTGGTTACAGATTTCGTCAAGATTTCTAGGCTTTTCCTCAGGTTCTCAGTGTAGACTGCCAAGTCAAACAAGATAAAACCAGTGAATGGCTGGGGTGAGGAGGTGGGAGTGGGGGCTTGGCGGGGCTGCCAAAGCCCAAGTTCATGCTTAGTAAGACTGTATGCTAAAATATGTCCACCCAATCCCTTTGTCCCACAATGCTTAGCATACTGATACTTTAGGAATCAGTATTTAACACTTCTTGAAAATTCATCTGGAAGCAATTGATTCTTTTTAACTTGATTGAATTGAAGAGATAAGGACATTTTCAAAGGCAGAATGTGTGTGTGTGTGTGTGTGTGTGTGTGTGTGTGTGTGTGTGCGTGCGTGCACATGTGCTTTCTCTCAGGAAAAAGAATGGCTCTGAAATAAAAATAAGAATCAAACTTAGAAATGCTGACATTCGCTTCAAAGAGGCAATTTTCACAAGCATTTTATTTCCCCACATGCGAACGGCACAATCTAGAGACATTGTTTCATGCGGTCAATGTCGACGCTATTGGAAACCCTTGCTGGTTCTGAATATGAATGGTGAGACAGTCTCAGCAGTGGCTCACTTGCCAGTGCCTCAGGAGTGTTTCCTCCAAGTCAGGGGAGATTTCTCCAGGAACACTAAAGCCACCACGCACAACAAATAGACCTACCGCTCACTAGCATTAGAGGACATTCATTTACCAATGATCTTTGTTTCTCTTTCTTTTGCGCAGAGAAAAGTATGAGGATTTCCAAGGACTTATTAATCCTCATCTGAATCTAAGTCCCCCTATTTGTTAAGCAACCAATCATTAACGGTAGAGATTGAAGCAGTGGGTACCAGTTGTTGTATAGGGCATATCAATATTCTTTCTGCAGTTATTCAAATTAAGATAATTCCTATAAAGATTCAGTTTATTATGAAAGGAAGCAAAATCATGTCTAGATGATTTGAAATGTATCTCAGATCCCTTCAAATCACTGAATCTTTAGAAGAAGACCTCAGAATAGATTAAGGGAGGGGCTGCCCTAAAAACCCTTCCAAATATAAAGAGAGCTGTATTTTCAACAGTGATAAAGTCTTCAGTGAACTAGTCTCCACAAATGGTGCATCAGACCCATATAGGTAATGTTTTCTGATTCTAGTGTTTTTGTTGTTATGCTGGTGATGGGACTCACAGTCTCAGACGTGGGAGGCATTCTCTACCAGAGATCTATACAGCCCCAGCCCATCTATAGCAGTGCTAAGGCTCACTTCTGTTGTCGAGAAGCCAAGTCTTGATGGAAGAACAGCACAGTCACTGGGGTGAATCTACTACCACGCTTGATTTAGCCTCTAGCATGCCATAAACTTCATCTTAAGAATGTTCATTTTGTTCTCCTACTTAAAGTCAAATTTATTTCTTCAATACGGTCTCCAGCAAAACAGATTCCACTAAAATCTGTTTCTAAAACAAAACTAAACAAAAATGCTAAAACAAATAAAAGTCATTTCCTTCTTTTTTTTTTTTAAACTTGATTCTGTTACTGTGTAAACTGATGAGTTCTATCTGAGAAGATGCAACTTTATTGTCTTTGGTGGTTTTAGTTTTCAAAGCAAAATACATTAGTGCACTCTGTGAATTACTGAAAACCATTCTTATGACCGTGAAATTTTAAATAACATCGAGAAAGGGAGGGCTCTTTCCTCATCATGTTGAATAGGAGGGGGTGGAAATTAAGGCACAAGGAAGGGAGGTGACGTGCCAAGAACTTACTGCGAGTTTTTGGCAGAACAGAGAACAGAAGCTTGGCCTACAACATTCCATCTCAGGGCTGGATTTTCCTTGCTATTTTATACGGCCTTCCAGCATGGAAAACATGGAGTTTTATTAAGGCTCTAAGATCGTTGAAGAAGAAGAGAGAGCTGCCATTCTGGAGTGTATTTCTGTATTTGAAGTGTGCCAGAGTGATATTTCCAAAATAAAGTTTCTAATGTATAGCTTATGGGGAAATTATGTAGGGAAAAGTTTCTTGGCCTTAAAATACATCACTAGAAATATCTTTAAGACCTGGAACAGGCAATGGAGAACGTCAAGAATTCTTGAAAACCATGTGCGGCAATCCTTGGTTGATTATGGTTGGGTGCTCCCTATGTGTCTGAAATGTCAGGCTTTTTTTCACAGAATAAATGGTGGTAGTTTCTATCTTAAGAGCTTTCTTTTGTTTCTATACATTTAATTTATTTAGACAAAAAAAAGTCATCAGCTACCTTACTGAAATCCCACCGCAGCATGCACAAGGGCAGCCTAGGGTGAAAGCTCATAGCTGGCTTGCAAGTAGCTTGAGAGATCATTGAAGTATCTCTTCGAGGAAGCTTGGTTCTCTGAGAGTTCCTCCCCACCGTCCTTCCTGCTTATACAGGCATGTGGAAAAAGAGTTCTAGCCCATCTAGTGACTAGATTCTCCTTGGTTTCATGGGCTTCATAAGGCTTATGAGTTGTTTTCTATTTGAGCCTTAAACGGCTTCTCTCCAGGATGGAGTGTAGCGATCTGGAGGAATTTGCTAGACAATAGAAAACAAGTGCCCATTTTGTTTGCACTGATACAGGGTCTTGCTTCGTTGTTCTGGCTTGCCCCAGATTTGTAATAATCCTTCTTCCTTGCCTGCTGAGTGTTGGCATGAGCTACTCTGCCCCCTCTTACTTTATTGTTTTTACAAATAGGCTCAGAAAATGTCCCTGAATACTTTGCCGAGAGTAGGCATTCAGTCTGAGCTAATTGCTTATTCGTTGCTCTTAGAAATTAACACAATCTGCTGGCAAATGAGACTATTCTGCTCACTTCACATAATATTAACACAAATGATGGGGGGGGGTCTGTACTATAACTAAGAAGCATGGGAATAGAAGAAAAGTTGGAACTGATGTACTTGGTACGTCCTCCTGTAACGTTTAAGGAAAAGGCTAATCTTCACTATGTTGTCTATGCATTGCCGGGAGACCCTGTAACCGGCTCTCCAAACCTCACCCGTCTGCACTGAATGGTGTCTAAAAGATTGTATCAGTTAAATCTGGGACAAAACCAAGCCTGTCTCCAGCATAGGAAGAGTGTTTATTGTTTGATGAACCTTGAGGTTCTGGTTCTGAATGTCAAGGTTCCGTAGTATCTGAATCTGAATGATAACCACCAGCAACCCAGTTCTTTTCCTGAACTGCGGGAATGACAGAGGCAGAGACGTGAACCAGGAAGGGAGGAAATGATTGGCCCGAGTTTAGAGCAACACTTGAAATAATGATGAGCTGGTTTAATAGAGCTCTTATTCTTTCCTCTCCTCTGTGAGAGGTGCTGTCCCTTCACCCCTAACCTGCTGAGCATACTTCACACAGGCTGACACTCTCCACTCCCCACAGCTCTCTTGTGTGAGGTTAGTGTTGAAATACAAAACACAAACGCAAGAAAACCTGTGTCAAGAGTGCTGAGTTCGGCCGGGCAGTAGTGGCACAAGCCTTAAACTCCAGCACTTGGAAGGCAGAAGCAGGCCCTTCTTTGTGAGTTCAGGGCCAGCCTGAGTGTGTTTCAGGACTGGCTCCATAGCTACTGAGAAACTCTGTCTTGACCCCCGCCTCCTCCCCCCAAAAAGTGCTGAGTTCAGTCTCTGCCCCAACAATGCCATGACTCAGCTCCCACACTGTGTTTCAAATTCTTGAATCTTGGTCTTGTCATCCATATAATAAAACTCACAACATTTCAGTTTGATTATCCACTGGTGACATATGTACAGTAGTATGAGCCAGGCCCTGTACTAGGCACCAGCAATGTAGAAATAAATCAAACCTTGGTCCATGACTTGAAAATGCTACTGAACTGAGGATTTATTAGCAACACAGGAAAGCACCGAATAAAAGTGTCCCGTGAGCTACTGTGATACACAATCGCATGCACATAAATCTACGGTGCTATTAGAGTGGACAAAATGTTTCACGTTAATATGTTTATTGACAAGATTAGGGGGCATTCCTTATGCATTTTTCATGCGCCCAGCATATTACTGTGGCCATCTGGAGACAGTTTCTCCTTTGTGCAGTACATGGGTAGAGAAATGTCGGATAATAAAGGGAGTATTGATGACGGAGAGGAAAGCGAGGAGGCCGCAGTGGAGAACAGAGCTGCCTCCTCTGTGCTCAAAGATGACCTCCTTTATCAGCACAGGCTTCTACTATACCAGCCTACCATTCTGTCACTACAATGTCTCATTCTCTTAATTCTTGGTGAGACCGGAGAAATAAGTCCTCCACAGTTAATAGTTGCCTTTTTGGGTTGATGTGAAGCACATGTCCAGCTTCAGAGGATGCGCTGATGCCGGCTTTTGCGTTGCATTATTGTGAGCAGAAGTGCATTCACATGACAGTGTTTTCACTCTGTATATTAAGGGGAAAAAGAAACGTAGCTGTTTGTTGGGCGCATGCCTATAACCTCACACTGGAGAGGCTGAAGCAAGGTCTGTTTTAGGCCAGCCTGGGCTATATAACGAAAGTCCATCAAAAGATGAAACAAGACAAAACACACAATGAACAAACAAATAAACAAACAAAACCAATAAGAAAATGCAATACTAACATCAACCATAATCAAGGGCTTTATTCCCAGAAAGCCCCTACTCACTAAAACTATATAATCAATATGACTACTTTCCTCATGTACATTCCATTCTTGTGATCAAGGTGACAATTGGTTAGGGCTAAAATTCTCATTATTTATTAGATTAGGAGTCTTCAGGAAAAAAAAATCTGCAAACTTATGCACGTTTTATAATGAAGTACTTTGTTAGCATAAAATGACCTTTGTGTGTTCCGGCTCAGAAGCTGGAAAGTTTTCAAGCCAAAATAATTATCTCCTGCCCCAGAGAAGACATGAATAAGCAAATATCGCAAGGAAGATCCAAACCCTTCACAGTTCTGAGGGCGACATTATTTATCCTCAGCATATGGTCAGGAGTGGGAGAGGACGTGCCAGAAAGAAAAAAAAAAATGTCGAGGAATCTAACTAATAGTCATGCATGATTTTGCTTGTTTACCTATGGAATTCTCAAATATTAGAAATACTTTGATGGAGGAGAGTTATCTGTCTATATTACTTTCATTGGTTAATTAATAAAGAAAACTGCCTTGGCCCTTTAAGAGACAGAAAATTAGGTAGGCGGAGTAGACAGAACAGAATTGTGGGAACAAGGAAGTAGAGTTGGGGAGACGCTTCAGGCAGTCGCCATAGTGAGTCACCATGATTCTCCTCTCTGAGATGGACGCAGGTTAAGATCTCTCCTGGTAAGCCACACCTCGTGGTGCTACACGGATTACTAAATATGGATTAAAGGAAGATGTGAGAATTAACCAATAAGAGGCTAAAACTATGGGCCAGGCAGTGTTTTAAAAGAATACAGTTTCCGTGTAATTATTTCGGGTGTAAAGCTAGCCGGCGGCCAGGCTGCTTCATTCAACAATACTTTGTTTAAAATTGTAGCATGCAATAAAAATACACCAGAAAGCTACATGTAGTCTGTCTAGGGCTAGATAGTTCTGAAATGTTCACACTTCACCCCTCTGGCATGTTTCTTTCCTAATAGTGGGGTATGTTGGCTGAATTGTCTTCATGTAAATTCTGGGTGAGCAGACAGCGTGTTAGTGGTTCAGGGACACGGAAGCCAACCGAGCCATATATTTTCCCCAGATTAGTTATCCCGAGAGTTAAGTGCATAAACACCGTATTGCCAGAAGGACTGAAGAGGCAAATCACCTTTCCTCAGATGTGGAGAACAACTCCGAACCTGTCTAAGAACCAACCATTTAACCAGCTTTGCCGTTTCCACGCCCTCTGAAGTGAGCAGAGAGCCTCCCGCAGAATTCAAATGAAATTAATCCATCAAGACCTTAATTGTAGGTTGAGTGGCAGGGTACAGAAGAGTAAATACCACCTTTGAAGGCATCTGACTTTGAAGTGAAGGTGACAGAGAGGCAATTAGAATACTAGGAAAGTGAAGGGATGGCTCCCTTTCTTCTAGGATGGCAGAGTCTTAAATCAATCACAGAACAGCCAGGGAGGAACATGCTGCTGTTGGTGTTTCCTGTCCTAAAGAGATAAAAGAACCCGAAAGGGAGGGGGTCGGTTTGAACAAATGAATTGGTATAAAAGCAAATCCACGTTTGTTCTGTGGCCCTTTCCACTGCGTGGCCAAGTCATGTGGGCGACGGTTGCTATGTGACTCTAAGTCCACCAGCTACATCAACTTTAAAGGTATCTCAGTTACTTATTGTCTTGTGCCTGACGCCAGCCAGCTTGATAACTCCTTAAGATGAGGATTAAGTCCCCTTTGCCCCTGGGCCCTTAGAGCTGGAAGAGGAGTGGCTGCAAGTTAGTGTCGTGCAGTCATGGATCCGAGTTGCAGTTTTAAACATTTATAGATTGATGTCACATTTGCTGGTGATAGTTTGAGAAAGAAAACCAGGAGGCAAATCCCAGGCTATTCTGATGTAGGCTCTGTGTTGTACATAGGTCAGAAACTAACTTACTCCAGGTCTTTGCCAAAACAAGAAAAACGGTCCCCTAACAAGCACCACTGCTCTTGCTGAAGCCTTGCCACGAAATGGGTAGAAGTTACTGGCGCTTTTGACGCAGTAGGATAATCCCGTGGAATAGCCTATTAACCACTTGAAATAGGGGCTGTGTGTATATATACATATAATCACACACACACACACACACACACACACACACACATATTCCTGGCAAATTGTGTAAAAGTCCAGGAGGGTTAAGATGCTTATCTCAACACAGACTTTCTGTCATTAACCAGTCTGATCACTTAGTGCTGTCGCATGCCAAAAGCAGACTACAGAAGGATGCATAGCACTGTCTCTTCCAATCAAATCTCTGGTGATGCCCATTACACTGATGGCAATTCTTGTTTTCTCTGCTCCATGTAGAAACAAGAAAACTCCCCACAGCCTTCTGCCTAAAGGTACGGTTTCCAGAAGCGCACACACTGTTATTGCATGAGGCAGTAATGACGCTGTTTCAGATTGCAGTGCAATTCGGGCTGAACGCCTACTGCAGAACTCCACTCAATGTCCCAAGCTCCACGTCTCCGGAACCTAGAAACCTAGGGTCCTGAGGTTCTTTTTCTATCTCTAGGAGGAAAAAAATATTTCATGTCTCCACCTGATCTTCAAAATCAATAGACCACTTAACCTCAGGCTTCCTGGCATGCTCCATGTTTAAGTTAGGCGGGCTGAGAACACAGGAGGCACTCGGGGGCCATCCCCTTGGGGGTCTGAGGAATAAATTGCCAGTAGTAATTAGCATGCAAAAAGGGAACTCATGGGGGATTGCTCTGATTAGACACAAATAAACCTGACAGGTCACCTCTGAAGGCTTCTGAACTCTGAAAGATAAGTCACTGTGAACTGGGTATTAGGGGGTTTTAGGCTATCCATCCTTTTATATCTGTAATGGTGTTCTTAGACTTTACCATTTCACTCTTAAACGGAGCACATGGTTTTTGCAAATCCAATTATGTTAAAATACTTATAAAGGAAGTGTATGACCACCCAGTATTAGTGATTAAAAATCTGAGGAGTGTGTGTGTGTGTGTGTGTGTGTGTGTGTGTGTGTGTGTACATCAACCCTGCATGGTTGGGGCTGGAACAAGGTTGCACAAACTTCCCCGCTATTCCTCTGGTTCTTCTCTCTTGAGCCTCAGAGGAGATTCCCAGCTGTCCAGAATCCATTGCACCCCCAGGTCCTCCTCTAGAACTTAGCCCTGCCCTTGCCGGTGTCTATGGCAACAGCATCATCACTTCTGTGTCTCTGATAGGATGGTGTACTTGACACAACCCCAGCCATATCTTGATTAATGGCTGATGTAGGAGGGCTCATTCGCACCACTGGGCAAGTGATATAGGGTATATAAGAAAGTAGACTGAGCAAGCTACGGGGAAGAAGCCAGCATGTAGTGTTCCTCCATGGCCTCTGTATCAGTTCCTTCCTCTAGGCTCACTCCTTGACTTCCCACTCTCACTTCCTTCAACAATGGACCATCATGTGGAAGTTTAAGTGAAATGAACCCTTTCCTTCCCGAGTTGCATTGGTAATTGTATTTTATCCCAACAATAGAAAGCTTAGCTAAGACGGATGGTTTAATATTTTATGTCTGTATTAGATGCTGTCTGTGGGTACGATTAGTGGCAGGTCACGTAAACTACATGGGTTGTATATAAGAGGATCAATGAGTAAAATCCATATACTTACAAACTCCAACAGGGGACAGATATCTGAGAGGATCTTGTAAAGTAAAATGCTTAGTTATATGTATCACACTTTAAGCTGCCTATAAAGGGGAGGTTTTGTTTCATGATCTGTATATTGCAGTGATAAGTAGGTTTTATACAAATACTCCCTGTAAAAAAATAATTAAAAAATAAAATGTCAAACCGGTAATTACCGTGACCATTAGACTACAGCCTAAAGCCCTAAGCACAAAACAAGCAGCGTTGCGCATTGATCTCAAAACCCTGACAGGGTACACATCAGCCTATCAGACTCATGAGAGAGGCTAAGACAACACAGGGAAAATTAATTGCGGATGCCAAGCACCTATTCGGCAGTGACTCCTCTGCAGAATGCTTCAATATCTTTACTCGAGCAAAATTTGCCAAGTTGATTATAAATGTGGTATCTTACTCTTAATACATCTTACAATTCACACCTAATGGTTCCTAGGGAGCCTGTAAACCGGAGTAAATCATAAAATTCATTTTGCTTTGCATCAATTCATTCATCCATGCGCCAACTAATCACCTCATTTCAAAATTCAATAAACCTAAATACCTGGATTTATGATACTTTGTCAGAATCTACTGGGGAATTCTGACAATGTGGATTTCGACATCTATTGCAACTTAAGGGTGAGCACCTAGTTGAAAACAATTAAAAAGACTTGGCAGCAATAATTATATCCACAGTGTTAGCAAATAAAATAAATTAAAACTGATTTAATTTCTGCTCTGGGAGATGGGGGAGAAACACAGAAAAGCCCTAATTTAGTCACTTAGCACACTGGAGTTATTTGGGAGCGACTTTAAAGTGACAGTGAATTGGTTTTGTAGTATTAACTGCTCTTAATTGCAAATAAGAATACATGCACAGGTGTATTTTTAAGAACGTATTGGTTGAGTACATTGTCTAATGGTCATGGTGGTAGTTGAGCCTTTGCATAAAAAATTCAATGGTGACAATTTTATTACAGGGAGTATTTGTATAAAACCTACTTATCACTGCAATATACAGAACGTGAAACAAAGCCTCCCTTTTATAGGCAGCTTAAAGTGTGATTCATGCAAAGTATAACACTGTTTCTTAGTCCTATAAGACATGATTCACCTTATCTATTTAACACCAGCTTTTGATTTATAGTTATTCTAGTGAGAAGACAGCTATGAAGTGTAAGGTCTCCGTGGGTCTGAACACAAACACACACATGCATTCACACACATACAAACATAGACATAAACAAATGCACATACACGGCTACATACATATATGAATGTACGCACATATACACATGCACACACACACACAAGCACACAGGAGTGCATACACTGCCCAAATCTATGGAGGCTTACAACAGTCTATTCAGTTAGGAAGTCAGAGAGAAAAACTACAATGACTTTTGATTTTAGTTCAAAAATAAAACTTGTTTAGCAGCTTTGCACAGAGCAGTTTAGCAGCTGTTCTACTCACAGTCTCTCAGTGTGTGTCTAAATTGAGATATTCTTTCCTACTAATAGACTTTACCTTTGATTCTTATTGTTTGCTGTTTTGTTTATTTGTGGGTTTGGTTGACTTTTCATTTTTGCAGCAATTCCAAAAATGCATCACCTGCACAAAAATGAAAGGACGGGATGAGTCATCCATTTTTCTTTAAAAAGGTTTGGAAAGGTATCTGATTGTTGGGCTCACCAACGGTCTACGTGGCTCTGTTGCCCCTTTAATTAAATTCTTAGAAGTAATCAGATGCAAAATGACAAATGGCAAGAAGAGAACACACCACTGCTGAATAATTTTATCATTTATACCTATAACTGTCAATCCACGAAGGGCTATTTTTTATATGTCACCTAAATCATAAGAGTTGGTACCTTTTTCTGTGATTCATGTTGGCCCTGCTCTATGATTTACTGCTAAATTATTTCCCTTCTCTTTCAGGGAAATTTTTTTTATCTCCTTTCAGTGATTAATCTCTCTGATTTGAATGAGCAAAGCTTTTTAGATGAGTGAATGTCACAATTTCATTGAGTATAAATTTCTCCAGTTTGGTTTTTTATACATATGGTTTTTTAAATATGCTAAGAAAGGACAATTATTTATTTAAAGGTTTATATTCCCATTACAAATACCCTTGCCTATCTCAGTTATGTATTCCAGGCTTTTTCTTCCAGAAACATATAGTCTCTGTTCCGACAAGACCTAGTGACAATAGCTATTGGCTATACAGGACCACAAATTCTTGTACAAAGCAAATAATCTTAGTATGAATGAGGTGGACCACATAGTATCTTTATTCTAAGTATTTGTCTGAAAATTGTCAAGTAATCCTGTTTTGTGTGTGCATGTGTGTATATATTTGGGTACAAGTGTATATATGTGCATGGCTAGATATGTATCTCTCTATATATGTGTTTGATACAAATGTATTTAATTATATATTCATGTGTACGTGTAGTGTACATATATATGTGGGGTGTGCAGGTATTTATGCATGTGTACATGTGATAATATGTGGTTATATGTGTGTATGCATGCATGTGTCTCTGTGTATGAGTATATGTCTGTATTAATATATATGTATGTGTATGTAAGTATATGGATGTGCATTTGTGTGTGTATTTGTATGTGTGTATGAATGTATATGTACGTGTATTTGTTTGTGTGCATGTGTGTATGTATGTATATGGGCATATACATATGTATGTGGGCATGAATTTGTGTATATGTTTATGTTTGTGTGTATGCATGCATATATGTGTGTATGTTGGAATAGATATATGAATATATAATATATAAATATGTGTATGCAATTGCATATGGTGTATGTGGGCATAGGTCTATAAATATATGGATATGTGTATATGTGAGTGTAGGTGTGTATATATGTATATATGCAAGCATAGGTCCCTCTCTCCGTGTGTGTGTGTGTGTGTGTGTGTGTGTGACTGCTCTTCTGGTCTCGTTCTTTCCTTCAGGTTCCCAGAGACTCGTAGTGTTACACTCACTATGAATATACCTAACACACCAGTCCCTGAATTTTAGTCCTATGATTGAGGTGAACAGATGTTTTCAGCTGCTTTAATAAGCCCATCAACTAGTCTGTTTTGTTGCTCTGAGAGCCTGGGATCATGTTCTCTTTCGCATTGACAAATCCAATAATCACTTCTCCAGCCACGTACATCTCCACTACTGATCCTGTAGCTTCTACCAGCCTACTATGTGTTCACTGTGCGAGTGGTCAGTTTGCCTTAGTGTTGTAGGTAAAATACCTCTAACCTCACCACCAACAAAGGCACATGTTAGTCATAAAAACTTCAAAATTAAATATTGTTTCTTTACTGATGTATGATTTTTATCCTCCTTTTCATAGTTTGTCCTCTAGCCAATAAAAGCATGGGAGAAATTCTCAAAACAAAAACCAGTTCTTAAATATTGCAGTGGAGGATCATGCCTTAAGTACATATCTTTTAAACTAACCAATCTGAGTTTCACTGCACCCTCCCGCAGCTCTTTTAAGAGGTCCTGCCACAAAACACTTAAATGGTGTTGATGAAAAGCTGAACGTGTGTTTTTCGGTTTTCAGCCATAGCAGGAAAAAAGCTGTTCCGTTTTAAAATGCCAGCTTTCTGGACCGTCCTGCCAGGGCAAACTCTGACTCTTTCAAGCAGGCAGTCCTGACTGTGGAGCTTTTGATTGTTGTTTAACAAACACTGTTGCAGCTTGCTTGCTGGCAGGGACCTTGAAACACTGTAGAGCTGTGGCAATGAACATGGCTCTGGCCGGTATCTCAGCCACAAGGCTGGAATTGTAGAAAGCTAAGGAATGGGCTGGATCTAGCTGTCAAAGCCATGGCTTTAGTCCTACCGATATTGTTTGGTAAATTAAAGGCTCATGTGGTCAGAAAAAGAGAGAGATATACAGTAAAAGAAAGATTCAAAGTCGAAGAAAATGTCTAAATGGTTTACTATGTGTTAAAAATATATGCAGGCTAAAGGTTAAACTTCTTAAAAAGTAAAAAAGAAAAAAGGGAAGTAGTTTGGTGTGGTGGTACACACCTTTAATCCCAATGCCTGGTAGGCAGAGATCTCTGTGAGTTCAAGGTGTGGTAGCATACACCTTTAATCCCAGCACTTGGGAAGTAGAGGCAAGTGGATCTCTGTGAGTTCAAGGACAGCCTGGTCTACAGAGTTATTCCAGGACAAAGATATACAGAGAACCTGTCTCAAAAAGTAAAAGTAAAAATAAAAGAAATAGAGGTTAAAACAGAGCTGCACAAAGATGGAAAATACACAGAGAATCTTGATGCTGTATACTATTATGCTCTCTTTAAATTGTTTGAATTCTGAGGAAGGAGCAACAGCTGCTAAAAGATATTTGTTTAAAAATGCTGCTGAACTAATCCAAGATAGATATTTTGAAATACCTTGACTTCAGAATTTGGATCTAAGAATATGATACTTTGGAAAAGAGATTCTTCTTTTGTTTTTACAGAAAATGAAACCCTGTGGATTGCTTCTATCCCAATATGGTATGATAGACCATGCCCTTCTCCTGAAAGGTTGCTGTGAACACCTTCAGAAAATTACTTCACCCAACTGATGACTGAGATGAACCTGGCACACAGGTTACACCATGAAAGATCTGATTAACAGCGTCCCCATTCAGCAGGAAGCAGTTTGGAGAAAAATAACTGCACCCATATTCCCAAATATTGTTTATAATGTTCTTTTACATTTAAAGGGGGATATGATATAGATATGACTAATTTGCATTGATATGGATTTTGCTTTAGTGATTTAAATTTAAGGTCAATTTTGTTATATGTATATGTATTTCTGATCTTGATTAAGGTATTGTGATTGTGTAGTTCATTTAAAAATGTAATGTATAATCAGGAAATATAGGTTGCCAATGAATAATCATCGACAGTAGTCAAGCTTGTAGTCATGTTAGATTTTCTAGATATATAGCGATATATTTCAGTTAGATAGGCATTCCTAATATCTTTCAATATGGCATTTAAATGTTTTAATAACTTAGGGCTTTTCATGACAATGAGACACGTCTGCTCCTGGCAGCACCAATCTACTTCAAAATGAAGATGGGCATCGAAGAGGCTCCTTATTGAGTTTGATAGCCATTTGGGCAAGAAACTGCTCTTGCTTCAACTGTTGGCATAAACTGGACACAAAGAACCTGCAGAAAGAGGACTGCTGAACTTGTCTAAAGGTGAGATGATTTTTCGGGGTTCCTAATTCGTGAAAGAGTCTGCGAGACATTCTGCAGGACACAGCAGATACTGACTGAACTGCCTTTGAAATTTCCTGCTTCATGGAAATGTCTCCTGGAAACTATGGGCCTGTAGGCCGAAGATGGATGCCCCAGCAGTACAAAAGAACTTTGGATGACTGTCCAGACAGCGAGATGTCTCTATCATTTCTAGAGTTTGGAAGTTGCATATTTCTTGTTTAATTAGGTAATACTATATCTTTCTGGAGTCTTTGATGGAGTTGAAGAATAGATAGTTATGGTTTTCCTTGGATATGATAAAAGATAAAATAGATATTAATATTGTATCTGTAATTCTTACTTGATAACTGTTTTGTTATATGTAATTTTGCTATGTTAAAGTTAAAGCCTTCTTTTTTTGTTTAAACAGAAAAAGGAGAAATGATGTAGGTGTGTCTTTTATCTATCTGATGATTTCGTTGGTTAATTAATAAAGAAACTGCCTGGCCCATTTGAAAGGCCCGCCCTTAGGTGGGTGGAGTAGACAGAACAGGAAGAAGGAAGTGAGGTAGATAGCTCAGACAATTGCCCGCCTCTCCTCTCTGAGGCAGATGCCATGCCTCTCCTGTCTGTGACAGTTGCCATGAAGCCAGCCACCAGGTCAGACATGCTGAACCTTTCCTGGTAAGACACCACTTTGTGGTGCTATACAGATTATTAGAAATGGGTTAAAGAAAGATGTGAGAATTAGCTAATAAGAGGCTGAAACTAATGGGTCAGGCAGTGTTTAAATGAATACAGTTTGTGTGTTGTTATTTCAGGTTATAAGCTAACCAGGCAGCCGGGAGCAGGGCGGCAGGGACGCAGCCCGCAGCTCATCACTACACCCTCCATTTGTTCCCCCTTACAGATATTTCCCAGAGTTATAAATATTGCCCGAGGAACCCCAGACATAAAAAAGTATCTACCCAATATGCAGAATCAGACTCAATAAATAATATTTTGCTCCCATCTTCATGCCCTTTACCCTGAAGATCTTGGAAGGAAATAGCCTAGACGTACATGGCTTTTCCAAGCTGGAGGAGAGTGATGGTTGCCCCTGACCGTTAACTCGAAAGGGTTGCACTCACCCAGGATAAAATCCTCTGGAAAGGTCTGTGAAGAGTTACCTAGATTACTAACTGAGGAGCTAAGACCCACTGCAACCGTAAACAGGACTGTTTCACAGGTCCTGGAATAAAAGGAAGAAAGCGTGCTGAGCTGTAATAGCCCTGGCCCTTCGTCTCCCGACCTCACGTGCAATGGGACCTGGTATTTCAAGGTTCTGTCATCATGACCTCCTTGACCTGGTAGACTACATCCTGGAACTACAGGTCAGAGTAGGCCTGCCCTCCTTTAAGTTGCTTTCATTGGGACGTTCTGTCCGAGCAATAGGACTAGTAATTAATATAGATAGAATTTCTAGTTGATTCAAATGCTTCCAGATTCCAAGCTTAATAATCATGATGATTGGTTTAGGTATAAATAAACAACCCTTAGAAATTAATTTTGTAAAAAAAATAAATTGGTCGGGACTTCTAATTTCAGAGAATTTTTGTTCCATCTACAAAGCCATCTGTAAGTTCAACATTCTTCACGGTAAATAACTGGGAATGGGGATTTCTCAAATGGGTCCCTTTATCTCAGATAAGAAACGAGGCTTACATATAGCAGCTGTATGTCGTGTGCTGCTCTGAAGTGCTCAGCACAGGGCTGTTATCCTACAAAGTGGGCAGTGGGTGTGGATCTGAACAACACAAAGCTTATGTGTGGCAAATGGAGGGCAGCAGAAAGCAGAAAAGTGAACACGAGGAGAGAATTTCATATCTCTTTACTTTGAGGCAAATTGTTCAGCTGGCTAGACTAAGGGTTACCACGGCAGATAAATGCCTTCCTGTGAATGGAAGAAGTGAAACGGAAACAGAAGGGATAATCCGTTTTGTTTTGTTTTCCCAAAAGCTGTCCAGAAACTTTGTCGCCTTGTGTCATCTTCCTCAATAGTTGCAGACAGGCACTTAAACTCTGACGGATGCAGCTTTTTCTTGTCTGTAGTCCACACACTCATGGGGACAGAGGCACATACTCTGTCACCGGCTCTCTTTGCGAGGAAAAGAAAAATATTGTTTCCCATTGTCCGGTCTCCAACAGGAAATGTTGAAGTCAGATGCTCAGTGGACCACAGTGACATTTATGGGTCAAGATGCACATTCAAATGCAAGTTGATTTTCACAGTAGGAGACGTCACACACAATGACACCTACTTGCAAAACCCTAAGGGCCAACTCGGAACAAGATCAAAAAAATGTTTTTTAACCCGCAGACTACAGCCGCAGGAATTGATTTCTATCACGAGAAAAACTTGTCTTTGCTGAGTCTGGAGACACTGCTTGCATTAAAGTTACCGATATTTTTTTTCTCTCCAAGTTATTATCAATGTAAATTTTTAAATATACTTACTGAAATATATAGAACCTAAAAAGAAGCTTACAAAGAAAGCTTAGACATGATTGAAGAATCTCCCCCAAGTGGGTAAACGTACCATCTTTTTAATATTTGGGATAAAGATGGTGACTTTCTTTACTCTGGGCACGAGATTACAACAATTTCACGGGATATATGTGTAGGTGATGGTGAAGTAATAACAATATCCCTTTTTATCTTTTCTAATCTTTTCATGACATATTTCCCCAGCTCATTCCATACCCTCATAAGAACAGAGTGCGGTGAGGAGCTAACTTTTGAGTTCATGGAACTTGTGTGAGTTCATCTATGAAGGCACGATAGTATCATACATGCACACAGTCACATACAGTAAGCACTCAAAACATGCCTGCCAGTATCTCTCTACCTTAGGTGCTCTTTACACAGTCACCATATGCCAATAATTCTACTTCTACTGACCCATAATGGATACGAGCATGCATAGATCTTGCAAAAGTTTGCCTAATGTTGCTGGCCAGGCTGGCATCTTCCTGTGAAATGCCTGAAGTCCATCATGGTGTTGAGGGCTTGAAAGGAAACTCAGCTTTATGCTACAGAGACAAAGACTACAAGGGGATTTCTGACATGAAATAATGCAAGACTAGGTCTCTGAGCTGCACTCAGAGGAATGAGCTGGCATCCCAAATGTCTCTGGGCTGACAGATTCACTCTGACTGCTGCAAAAGGTGGACAAGGGTATCCAACTTTCTTTCACTGTGGACAGACCGAAAAGAAAAAGTCTGAAGGAGGTTTTCTGAAATACTGTAGACACGATACTATTAAAAATAATTCTAAGGAGGCAGTGTTTAGTACGACTGTGCAGCTGCGTGGAGAAACAAAGGAAAAGGACTGCTTTGTCGTTCTAGAGAAAGTTGGTGTTATCCTTTTGGCATCGCTAATTTTGATCAAATGGAAATCGCTGTATGCCTCACAGATTAGTCATTAGAGTGTGGGATTAAATAGTTTCACTGCAATGTAAAAAGGAACCAAATAACCTCAAAGTAATAGTCATTTCCAGAAGCAGCTGCCCTAATGTCTTAGTCCTAATATGGAAAATGGTCATCCTTGCTTAAATCGGTGTGCTTCCTCCATTACATGGCTATGAAATGCCTTAATGAAATTTTATTTCAGAAGCCTGTACAATTACTAATTTCATGTGACAGGGTATATTTCTAAAACTCATTCCATATGTAGGCTCTAAGCTTATCTCTCTTGTAGTTAGGAGACCCAGAGGAGAATATAATTTTTTAGACAGTAGGGAATGGATCACTTTTTTTAATAAAGAAAACAACCATTCACTTAATGAATGGAAGAATAGAAAAAGAAAATAATGTTCACAAAAAGGAAATCTGATTTGTTCTATGTAGAGAGGCATTTTTTCAGAAACAAATATTTGTGGGTGATATTTTGGAGCATAAAACATATCTACCAGAAATTTGAGATTTTAATTTAAGGTACACGGCCCTAAGGAAAGGTTAATGTGGGATTTATTAAGCAATTTCATAAGAGGTGACATGAAGTGAAACAAAAAGAATTATTCCAAGATTGTGGTTGCATTAATTCTACAGAGCTCTCCTTTTATTAAGCTTTCCAAGGGCAGGTATATGTTACCTCCATTTCTAAGTAGTAAATCTTTTATTGCCAGGAGCCATCCTTGTTTCCTTATTTGTAAACTTCGGTAACATCAAGTATAGTACTTTCCACATAATTGGGCTCAATAAACGTTTATTGACAAAATAAAGGAGTCTATAGGGAACTCTTGCCCTTTAAATTATGTTTCAGAAAACAGTCTGAAATATAAGGTTCTGTCTGAGGGAACATGGTTTCAGTGCTTGCTTCTCACAGAGGGAAAAGAAGAAAAATATTTCTGGCTCAGAAACGGTCAAGCGGCACTGCTTAAATCATGAACTAAGATGGGTTCTAAAGCACTCTTCTCTACTAAGAAATGACCACAGAGAAAACACGTGACTAAGAAGCTTAGAGTCATCTCAGAACACCCGACACAAAAATCTTGCTCCCTGGTATTTACCATGTCAGGCTGTCTGAGGAAACCATTGTTGCCATTTGAATCATTTTTCTTTACACTCAGATGCTGGCCTCTAAACTGTAGAGATCAGAGCCGTTGTTTATTTAATGTTACACCCACAAAGATGAGTAAAACTAGCTCACCAGAGCCCCACAAAATGCACAGTGACTCAGAGAAAAACTGCATCCTGATTTGACTTGGGTGATTTTTCTTTTGGCACCCTATGCTGTTGCCCGCTCAAAACCACCCCCTTCTCGCTAGAACAGTAGAGACTGGTATTACTAATAGGATGGGAACAACATTTTCAAAGTTGCAATTAAACTTGTTTCTTAGAAACACCCAGTAGTAACCCAGAAAGATGCATGGATTACATCACGTGATTTCCGACGTGGGAAATCTCTGAAGACTTTCTAAGCATTTTAGGACAAAACTTGACATATTGATCACATGGTGTTCTCCTAGCAATAGGACCTACTCACACATCTGCAATGTCACAATGCTATTCCTAGAGAGGGTGGGGCAGGGTGGGAGGTGGGTTTGTGCTATTCTGCTGGTCTTTTAACTCTTACTGGCTTGGGATTAATTGTTTTGTTAGATCTCAACTCATGGATGCTCTATGCAAGCCTCTAAACTGAGTGAAGTATTTCAAACTGTGCTAGAGGAAATTGTGAAATATTTGTTTAGTTGCCTAAAATCGGAAGTGAGATTAAATAGTGCAAATGTCTGAATACTAAGGTATTTATTACTGAATAAACTGAGAAGTCAAGGCATGGTCCTAGGAATACGATTTTCAAAGATGCCCATTTGAATCAAAGATTTCACTTAAAATTAACGATCTGTGGCTACTTAATATCTGACTGGGATGATCAGAATATCCTCCTTAAATTAATACATTTTCCACTGCTAAGGAAAAACAATCATTTCTGTCAAACACTGAAAACTGGAAGAAAGTAAGGAAATCCTATATTCTTTTTTTTTTTATTTCCTGACATCGTTTTGAATGGATGTCTTTAAAGTAAGAAAGAAAAACAAAAATGTATATTATTCTTTTTCCAATGAGGAAAGGGAATTATACATTTCACGTTTTCTTTTTCTGTTCTTTAATCTTAAAACGTCCACCACTGAGGGACCAGTAAAAGGGCTCAGTGGGTGAAAGTGTCTGATGTCATGCCTAAGGACCAGAGTTTAACTTCTGGGAACCACATAGAAGTCAAGAACTGACTTTTGTGTCTGTGTGTGTGTGCACGCACGAGCGAGGGGGGGAGCATGTGTGTGTGTGCAAGGCTACCGCTGAAGTCAGTCCTTACGGAGTAACGGTTGTCATCACCCGTAATGTCATACTGGTGCAGAGGGCATTTCAGTGCCTTTGTTGGCTGCAGTTGACACTTGTAATGCCACACCATCACATCCATTTCATTTAAAATTACATCTCTCACATTTATGCAGAAGTAGCTTCTCCAGAGGGCATTTAAATGAGCACAATAGGAAAACTTTCATGAAAACCTGTAGGATTTTCTTTCCTTATGTTCTTAAGGGAGAAAGGCTGGGAAAGTTGAAAAGCAAGAAGTTCCTATAGGAGATATGAAGAGTAACGGACTTAAGGTCAAACTAGCTTAGGTGTCAACCATTTGCTAACAAAGTGTGGGCTTTGGCTTCAGCTCCTGCCCCTACGCCTATCTCCCACACACCCTTGTATCACACCCAAGAGGAAGTGGAGTGGGTGACATACAGGCAACATAACAACACCCACGCTGAAGTGCAAACCTGTGTGGAACAGGAACGCTAGGAGAAATCCAGTTCACTCAGACAGGACCAGAAATTGTCCACAATTACCACAATTACTTCTCCTAATAATGCCAGCTGGCTACTATGGTTTGGAGTTGAAGGGTCATCCATCCACTGCCACCCCCAACCACGCTTACTCCTCATAAGGTTTATGAATTATTGGTTACTGGTGTTATTGAAAGGTAATTGTACTTTGGGGGCATGAACCTCATCAATGGATTAGTCCATTGGTGAGTTCTCACAGCTGGATGTGATATTTTGAGTGGGGCCTAATTGGAGGGACAGGTCATGGTGGTGGAGCTGGGGGCACTTGCCTTATAAGAAAATATCTTGCTCACCAAGCCTTCTGAGTCCAACCCCCCCTCCCCCGCCCCCCGCCAGCCTCAGAGTGTCACGGTCATGGCCTGAAACTCCCAACTTTGAGCCAAAAGCGATCTCTCCTTTAAGTTGTTTCCCTCGGGTGTTTTGTGGAAAACCAGCAACACAATAACCAATACTCATGAACCATGGCCCATGCTAGGTATAGAACTAATTACTTTCAGGGCTTAGCACTCCTGATTCTCACAAAGACATTGTGAAGGAGCATTTACTGACAGAAGGGAAAAATCACATAGTTACAGGTTCACGGCTGCATGGGTAGTAGAGCAACTTGATCTCAGGATCGAGACCCCTGGGAACCTGATAAGATCACCAGCCCCAGCTAGAGCAGGCTCTGCCACCAGGAGAGTATCATTCTCAGTTTGCTCTTTCCAAACTTTCCCACTTTTGTCAAGACTTGAGAATGGAGCCTCTTTTTCTGCTCACCACTTGCCTCGGGGTCTGAATGTACCTCTCATCTTTTGATTTAACTACTTTACCAGCTCAACGTTTTCCAAGGCCGGTGTCTCCCAGGGTTTGATAACCACGAGGAGCACTGGCTGGGAACTGGCAGAAAAACAAATACTTGGGGTCAACCTCACACCAACAGTAGAGGAAGAAAATTCTGGAAGTCATCCAGCAATCCTTTATCAAATTTCCCAAGATCCTGATGCAGAATGTAAGCTCTTAAGCCATTGTTGCTATAGTCTGGGTGGATGAGTAGAATTCTTGCTAAATGAATACACTTTGGAATCACATGACTTAATTAGAAACTACTCCCAAAGAGAACATATGAGTCACCATTGCCATGTCTATCTTTTTATCTACAGAAGCTATTTCATAGGTTTTATGTGAAGACAAATCAAAGGGCTATGTATGGTATATAACTAGTGTCTATACATGCTCAGGATATTGTTATTAGTTCTTCCTTCTCTCCCACTCTCCATGTACAACCTTAAGTGTTAGCATTGCTGAATGCTTTCTTCATATTGTCCTGTACACACTGAATTTTGCTACTGAGCATCACTGAGTTATGTATTGTTTACTTATAATACTTGTCCTTTTATTAACTTTGTATCTAGTCTCTACCAGAGGGGAAAATAAACAACTCTATTTCCTCCAAACCCAGGAGAGAATTGTTTCAAATCTGCCTCCTGTTGTAGAATGAGATTTTTCTAGGTTGGACAACTTCTGGTCACTGCACATGCCCCTTCCCACAATCCTACACAGTAGACAGATTCAGTAGCTTCACAAAGATTCGGTTATATTTATTATTAAAAACAAAAACAAACCAACCCATTTTCATTAAAAGTTTGTCATTTGTGATGACTTGGCTTATCTGTGGCTTCACTTGTCTCTTTTTCTGTGTTGTCTCTTACAACTTCTTACAACATCTCTTACAATGTCTATCCCTAGGTATGATGACATAAACTTTGACACAGGGTTGGCTGCTGATTCATCTCTACCTGCCTTGAGTACTAACTTCTAAGGCTCTGACACTCCACTTTCAAAAGAACTGTATTCTCCTCAGTCTACCTGACCAAGATCTGGTTTCAGTGAAGTATCACAGGGGAGGCAGCCATGGTGCAGGGGGTTGATTTACAACTGTGCTATTGACAGGCTAAGACTACACGTACCCCAGGTCAACCCTGCCTTTCTCCGATCTTTCTTTTCGCAGACCCTCTTGACATATTTTCCTGAGAGGAGCTTCCGTAGTGATGCCTCTCCTACCAAGACATCTCGTCTCCCTAGGACAATCCTTTGCTTGGCTGGAACTCAGGGAATGTGTCATCGGGTTGCAGACAGTAGGAGTAGATTTGGCTCAGGAGCTCAGGTTGTCACCTACAGATTTGGCAGACTTTAACTCTACTCAGCCATCCTGTTATATGGCCAGTTGTATATGCAAAGTGTTAATAAGGGAGTCTGTCCTGCTGGTCTCAAGACAAGGTTTCAAATTAAATAATGATAACAGAGGTATCACAAAACATAAAGTCACAAAAACGTTCCCTAAACTACCCTGAAAGCTCAGTCAAGTTACTTTAAGTTAGAGGGGTCACATCCAGTATTGACAGCATGTGCATCTATGGCATATAAGGGTCACAGGAACACCTGTCTTAACAATAAATCAAGTCAGCTTGCCCACAAACAACTTTTTTTTTCTGAATTAGATTATTGATTTTAATAGGTAAACTACTTGTACTCAGAAATATAAAGGAAGAGAAAGTAGAAAAATGTGTTGGAAGAAAATTTGCTGTCGTGGAACCTGAGGTTATTGAAAGGGAAACACAAATGACAGGCTCTGGCAGGTTAGTCAGACACTTGATTGGAAGAAAGGACCAGCCCTTGCCGGGGGTGGCATACTCACAAGGACTTTCTATTTGAAGGTTTATTGAGATGTCTTTTTGCTAATCGTTACAGCTGATTTATTTTGTGCTTCCCTTAGGAAGCCTTTGGGTGCTAGTTACAGATCTCTGCTGAGTCACCCCAACAGCTCTCAGGCTTGATCAATACCCCAATGTATAGTTGTCTTAGGAAGGGATTACTGGTCCTTCGTGAATGTTGTAGAAATGTCATCAAGATTTGTTTGCTATGAGATTATCTGAGACTAACGTACGGTGAGTTAGCATATTCCCTCAAGTTACATCACTCATGTATAGAGATTTTTGGAAACTCAGAATAACACAGGTATAGTATTCAGTCAAAATCTAACCAGATTTTAAAATACATTAGTGGAAATAATTTAAAAATATCTAGAAAAAGAAATTACTTTATGATGTTTTATTTTAACAGCAAAAATATAGTTACCTAAAACGAAATGTGTATGTAGATTTCTTTCTCATAGAAATTGAACTGAGATGAGCTCAGTGATTGACACTTGCCTAGTATGGGTAAAGCCTTGAATTAAAAAAAAAAAAAAAAAAGACGAGTCCAAAAAAAGAGAGAGAAGAAAGAAAATAAAATGAAAGAAAGGAAGGAAGAGAAAGGAAGGAAGAAGGAAGGGAGGAAGAAGGAAGGAAAAAAGGAAGGAAGGAAGGAAGGAAGGAAGGAAGGAAGGAAGGAAGGAAGGAAGGAAGAAAAGAAGGAAAGAAGAAAGAAAAGAGCCAAGTATGATGGTGCACACCTTTAATCCCAGCACTTGGGTGGCAGAAGCAAGTGGATCTCTGTGAGTTTGAGGCCAGCCTGATCTACAGAGCAAGTTCCAGGTGAGTCACAGCAAAGAAACACTGTTTTGAAAAAAAGGAGACATTTTCTAGATGTGTAATCATGGTAGAAATTCCTCAGTCCTTTGAACTTCTAAGGTTGAAGCGATGGTTTTCTGAATGGTGGGAAATGCTGGTGAGAAAAGAAACAGCCTGATTAACTTTATTTTGAAGTTTCTTATATGAAAAGGACGTTAGATGATAAGGGAATAAACAGTATCCATTCATTCCTTTACCCATTTGTGGCCACCTGAAATGCCCAGGTTTTAAAAAGCATTTTAATAACAAATGCTTTCAGAACAATGGGAATGAAAAGGCTGGCCTTCCTAATCCCTGAATGTAAGTATGTGAGCATTGAGGTGTTTATTTATTTATTTTAAAAAAATAACTCCTGGGTACATTATAAAAAGGTAACGCCCCCCAACAATTGAAACACAGCAATCATTTCATTTCTTTTTAAGACATAATCCTGGCCACCCATGGAGACAGACTTCAATATCCATTGTTCCTTCCCCCCATCTTCTCTGCTGCTTTGTCAGGTTTGGAAATTTTGCACTTAAGTTGATATCACCAAACAAGAATGGTCTTCTCTTTGCCAGTTACTGTTCATTCTCCTACACGTGGAAAGAATAGATAAAAATGCATTCTTCTCAAAGGGAGAAGGTAAGTCCCTGTTGCAGAAGCCCTCATGTACTTTGGATATAGAACAGAGATGGCCTGAACTGGATCTTACCTGAAAGCCTCCTCCGGGAGGGCTCATTGTCCTGGTCCCAGAAAAGCATCATGGGAGCCTCCAAAGGAAGGAAGTAATAGGCCTACCCAGCCGCAACACCTCTGAACCTCAACAGCTGGCATGGTATAATGCTCTAAGGATGAAGCAATAGCATGCATACCTTGACAGCAACCGATAGCTCTCTGACTGAATGTGAGAACCTCTCAACTGGAAACCCAGTTGGCTGGTACTGGAAACCCCGGCTACCTGGAGAGAGTGAAATCCCAGATCTAGGAGGTAAACCCACAGTTTCTACCCATAGATAAGTATAGTTCTCATCAAGGAAATTTCTCTTTACAGCAGATGGAACCGTTATAGAAAACCACAGCTGATCAAAATGCAGAGTTGTGAGCCCAGTACCAACTGATCCATCTACAATATGACTCTTATACCTAAGGCTCAGGAGTTATTGAGCAAGATGGGTACAGAAATATTGTACGATGCAGGAGAACTGGAAGTTTACTGGGAGAAATTTCAAAGACCCTGAACCTGAAGAAATCTCACTAGCATGGCTACTTAAACATGACGTGAACAGGGAAGGCAGCCATAGAATTATTAAAGTGGACAAGCTGTGAGGGGTTAGGGCTTACAAGGCTTCAAACCCAGACAGAGAATGACAAATGTTGAGGGGAAGAGATAGAGTCTTTTCCAGAGAATACCATAGGAACTGGTTATCCAATAGCAAAAGGTTAGCCCTGAAAAAAATAAACATTTACATAACATACGCACAGCAGGTTTTATTTATATATTTATATACAAATTATATAATAATATAATAATTACAGGAAAATTTCAAAAAATTTTAAAAAGTAGTAAGAAAAATAACAAAATAAATAAGTGAAAACTGGGAACACTTTTCATACCTCCACATACAGGGTTATTTCCCCTGGAAAAACAGAAAGACAGAGAGAAAACAGTCAATGTCTCTCGTCTATCTCAGACTTCAGATTTTAAAGGACTGATTTTCACAGTGTGCAGCGTTTACTCTCCTGATGCTTGCTCGTAGTTAAGAGGAAAAGAAAGAAAGAGTTGCTCAATCAGTATTGAATCAATCATAACATTCATCTATATATATTTTTAGAGACCATTAGCTCAGAAATAGAGTTTAAGCAAGACGGGTTAATTTCACGAGGGTAACACAAATGTTTGCATCTAAAACATCCTATGGCGAAAGATTATCACTAGGTACGAACCCAGTGCTTTGCCCAGATTTTTTTATAGGTAGAAGTATTTACAACAAAATTCATGTTAGAAAGGAAATTGATTCAATGTGATCGTGGTCTACATGAGCAATTTACCAGATAAAATTCTGTCATCTTAGGCAAACCAACCAAGAGACAGTGATTTGTGCATTGAGTCTTATCCTGCCTGTGCTCTACCTTGAACTAACCACATAAATAATGCAGAGGAGAATATTTAAATTCTCCAGACAATCTTCCATTTTATTCTCAACATAGAATCTTAGATTTATGTATTATTTATAGTACTATAACATATGCTCTATTTAACATAATTTAGTCCCAATAATACACTTGATCAAATGTTTTAATTTGTCATATTTTATGAAATTATATAGTCTTAAAGTGAATTAAGTCAGTCTCTTCCAGGTGTCTCTTCAGGAAGGAGATTAGTTGTTATGAGAATGATTCAGTTCTGATAGGGAAAAAAAGCTCAAAAAAAAAAAAAAAACCCCTATCAGTTTAATTGAATTTCCACATAGGACAGAGACTCTAATCATGAGTATATTTCAAACACTATCAAAACATGTACTTTGTTTGTTTGTTAAATGTATTTGGTTTTAGACATCTTTATGTAAGAGTAAATGCATTTTCTCTTTGAATCCTTTGAAGGTTTATAATTTATTACAGAGATATACTATAATGAATCCAAACCAAAATAATATACCAAGCTTATAGTTTTGCACTTCCATTGGATTGCTGTTCTTTGAAAATTTCTGTGCTAGATAATGCTAACCAAAAAAATCAGCACCTCCCCCCCTTTTAGTGTTTTATCTAAAAAAAATCTTCCTGGAAAGTTTTCCACTCAAATAGCATTGAATACATAATGTGGACAGATTCTGACATATGTGTTTTTAAGAAATAAAGCAAACATATATTTTAGGTAAATCTATAGGGGCCACCCTACACCTAAGACTCAGGGAACATGGCAGAAAAGGGGAGGAAAAGGGGGCAAGAATCGGAGGACCAGGGCATCTGTTTTGTCCTTATGTTTTCTTTTTTATTATTTATTTATTATGTGTACAGCATTCCTTCCATGTCTGACTGCAGGCCAGAAGGGTTGCACCAGATCTCATCATAGATGGCCGTGAGCCACCATGTGGTTGCTGGGGACCGATCCCAGGACCTCTGGAAGAGCAGCCAGTGCTCTCTCAACCTCTGAGCCATCTCTCCAGCCCTCATTATGTTTTCTGTATATGAAAGGGAAGCTGTACACAAGAAATTTTAGTGGCACATTATCTAAATAAGTGCTGCACTAGGATATTGCCAGTTAATATGCCAACATGGATGGGAAAGATCACACCAAGCACCGCCCAAGATGAAGAACTACATGTAGTTAGTGATCGCTACTGAAGGATGATAGAACCAATCCCCTCCAGGGATGAGGCCCCTAATTAGTTATCTCATAGCACGTTGTCAGTCTTAAAAACATATTCTTCTCTAAATGGGTAATCTAGTTGTGTGTATATATGTGTGCGTGCTTGTATAACAAAAATAACTGAAGAAAAGTTAGCAATGAATTTGAGAGAAAGTGATGGTGGGGGCATGGCTGATTTACAGTGGGGAGTAATGTAAATACAGTGTTTCTACATGAAATTCTCAAAAAAATAAAAGTATATATGTTATAATTTGAAATTTTGATCATTTTCTTATTATGAAATGATTACTATATGGGACCCTTATTTTTTTTATGGTACCTTTATTTTAAACTTCATTTACTATTTTAGGATACAGTCATTTAATAGGGCATCCTGAGCCTGTGTGCTTATATCCTTTCTTCAGTAAAGGTGTAGACAGCTAAGGAGTTTGGCCGTGGAGTTCAGTGAAAGGCAAACCAGAAACATTCCCTGAACGTGAACAAGGAGTGCAGACGTACAACGAAGGAGGTGGACAGTCTCCCTTTAACCAAATCCTGCTGCCTCTGGACCTCGGTACTCTACCTCCGCTTCTCCATAGTCTACCTCTGCTGCAGAAGCCTCCTCTCTTAAAGACACTCTTGCTACTTTGATGTTCAGAGCATCACAACTGCCTTTGTGGAGGCATTTTCTGGATCCTTGAGCAGCCCTTTCTGTAAGCCACCCTTTCTCTCACGGAACTCTGTATCCTCTGACCTTGGCACGATAGCTCAGATTTACATATTTGTCGATTTTCTTCACCGCATCTGTTTTGATCAGTGATGATGTCTATTAACAGACTCTGCAGTTTTGGAGAGATCAATAAATGTTGGCTGGATTGATGTTTTAAATAAACCTTAAAATACAAAAGCCTGGCTAAGAGTTGTCTCTACTATAGAAAGGGAAATGTGGCCCAGAAATACACGAACCACTTCATTTAGGAAGAGATTAGGGAAAAAGAACAAACACAGAGAAAGGTACATGTTAAAATTCTTATGGAGCAAAAAGTACAGGTTATCCCTGAATCTGAATTAGGGATGACGGGTCTGAAACTCATAAAACCATAATGGCAAAGTGTTAACTGATTGTTTAAGGGTCCTTTTTATTAAAGAAAAATATAAGTTCATTCAAGATTTATAAACAGGGAGAAAACAACCAGGATTTAACTTGTAGAGGACTCTGGCTGTAGTACGGTAAATGAGGATCTTGGAAAATCAGAGGCGGATCCATATATAGCCTGAATAGCTCTGAAGTCTGAAAATATTTGTGAATAGAATTGTTCAGATCTTATATTTTCCCCCCAGTTTTAGAATATTTACATATACATGAGATATTTTGAGGGTGGGGGCCCAAGTCTAAATGCAAAATTGCAGCTGTATTTCATATAACATGTAGCTCAAAGATAATTCCAGATGTTTATTTATGATTTGCAACTAGCCTGCAAAGTGAGGGTTTCAATATGGAACTCTCATACACATTTCTTCTTGGTTGACCTGCCTCTACCCCACTCCCCTTCCTCTTCCTTCTCCTCTCACACTGTACCTCTCTCTGCCTCCCAACCTCTTTCATTTCTTCTTTGCTCTGTTGTCTTCTCCACCCTAGGAAGGATTTCAGGAGGTAACAAAATGGAGGATTGTAAGGAAGTATCATGGGTGGAAAAGGCAGACATTGGAGTGGAAGGTGTTTGTGACTGAAGAGAGCCTGGTGGTACAGGGAGCAAAGGGCACAGATGTCTTTCCTCCTTGTCCAATGGTAAGAGCAGGTTTTGAGACACTTCCTTGTAGATGACGTAAACCGATGAGATGACTGATTAGAGTAGTCACAGATGGAAGATGCAAGATTCCAAGAGAAGAAATGAAAATTAGTAGAGTAAATTGTGTCAGGGAAGCCAAGATCAAAAGGCTTGCAGGAGAGCAGTATACAAATTAAATTTGCCCCTTGGATTCAAGGCCTGAATGGCAGTGGTCTAGTTTGGGGAACGCACCTGTGGTCAGTTGTTTTGGACCACAGGTGTTAAAGAATGTTTTGACTTCGTCATGTGTGATTAGCTGCACTAGCCTGTGAGAAAAATTGTCTTAATTTTAATATATTGATGAACTCTTATATTGAGTGTGTCACACTTAAAAGGAGATTAATTGTATTTTAGTAATGAAATGGATTATCCAATCTGGTTCAAGTCTTGCTTTGCAGAGGCAGAAAAGGAAAAGAAGACAAAGAAACAAAAATCTTTTGCACATTTCTTTAGCCAGGAAGTCTAAACTAGAGTTCAGATTCACTCTTGTAATCATGTTACTCAAGTCTTTGCCCTCAACTCTTTATCTCACATCATACATGTTCTTGGTTGATCTGCTTTTACAAAGATAGCATGTCTGTTACAAATTAGGCCACATGCATTTTATTTCAATAGCTTTAATATAGAATTTTAAATCCAACTTAAAAAAATAAAAAAAAAGATTTTCAGGCTGGAAATTACTCTCCAAATAATGGTAGCTCCAAATTAAATTATAGGGAGAGATAATGATGCCACAACCCCCACATAGCTCTCCAAGAGAAGACAGGACTTTGGTGCTTCTAGGAAACTAAAATGAAAATTAGTCTGTAAATGACAAATTTAAATTTTTCTATGTGTGTATGTGTATTTGTGTGTGTGTGTGTGTGTATGTGTGTGTGTGGTGCATGCATGTGTCCCTGTGGAGGTCAGAGGAACACTTTTTTCATTCATCCTTCCCTCCCTCCCTCCTTCCTTCCATCCTTCCTTCCTTCCTTCCTTCCCTCCTTCTTTCCTTTCTTCCATCCTTCCATCCTTCCCTTCCCATATGGGTCCTAGAGATGAACTCAGGTTGTCTGGCTAGTCAGCAAGTGCCTTTGCACACTGAAACATTTCACAGGGCCATCCACGTTACTCTTGAAACCTGGAACCACTGTTTTAACCTGAGGACAGATAACCAGCAAGCCCCTGTGATCTGTTTATGTTTTACTGGTCTCTGCCAAGCACTGGAGTTACAGAGTGTTGTCATGCAAGGTCTGAATTCAAGTTCCCACACCTGGAAAGCAAGTTCTCTATCCACTACGCCCTTTCTCTAACCCTTGTGAGTTACGATGTTAGATAATTTTCTCTTTATGATATTTCCATATTTTCCTAAGTAATTTTTATTATTAATCTTTTCAAGTGAAACCAACTCAAACCAGAGCATTCCATTTGGAACAGGAAGTAGTTGTATCTAAGCAGTTCAACTGTATTTCTTCACTATTTTTACTCCCACTCATATGCAAAAATTGCTTTCAGAGAAAAATGTTTAGCCCTAATGCTGAAACAACAATGCTTTCATGTTGTGTATACGTGAAAATCAGTCTTGTTCATCTGAGTCTGCATGAGAGAAAAACTGTCCTGATGGGCTTTTGATAACATGGAGCATGCCTCTGCCATATTTTTTTCTGAAGTCCCCTACACAAGAATTGCTAAGGTGAGCACTTAATATTTACTTGCTAAAACTATACTAAAATAGACTGTAACATTAAAATCTTAACCATATTTTTATTTCTTTTTGCCTGTGTCTAATTAATGTTTATTTCCAAATTGTGACATATCATAATACCCATAATACAAGTCTGTAAATCATATTTGTGAGAAAAAATTTAAAGTATATTTCTAAGTTCTGAAGCAATAGAAAAGGCCATATAAAACATTCATATTTATTACTACCTAGAAGCCACAATTCTTCCAATATAACTCATTTTCCAAACTGCAAGGAAATGGTTCATGTTATAAAATATGAATGATTACTTTAAAAAAAAGCTATGTCTTCCCCACAAAGCACCAGACTTATATCTTATGATTTCAAAAGGGCATTCTATGTGCTCTTTGATTTGATAATATTTCTAGAAAGTCATTTCAATTCAAATGAACCTCAATTCAGGCAAGTGCATCAGGACGCAGAGGCCCGGATTTGGAGTTTAGTTTGTAGGGCAGCAGAGAAGTATTTAGGGACCATAAGTCATTATCATCAAATAAATTTAATCTGAGGACCTTCTGTGTCCGTGGCACTGAAGGAGGCGTTGGAGTGATTTATGGCACAGTATTAAACATATTGAATCTGCTTCCATTTCAACTTTGGAGAAGGGCTTGGGAGCAATTTGGATTTGGAAGGAGTTGATCATCATGCAAAAATGTGAGAAGCCCTGGTTGCAGATTTCTATAAAATTTCTAGTAATTCTATTTTAACAAGAACAAACCAGAATTTAAAAATATGGTATTTCTGCAAATGGGGTCCTAAACATTAGTAGACTGTGGGTACTGACCTAAAGAAAGTACGATATGCGCAGAATAATTGGGGTCCAAGCATTCGTCGGTGGTCTCATCTCTCATTTTCCAAAACAGCATTTCTAAGAGTCTGTGCAAGGGAAAATTTCATAGAAAATCTGATAGAAGGAAAGGCCACATGGTACGGTAAATTGAAATGCGGACCATGAAATGCTACTTTCTTGGAATTTCACAATGCCTAGCAGCATAACAAGAGTTCTGAGCAGACCTTCATAAAACAGAGCAGATTGTTACTAGCACTGTCTTCAACTAACTGAGATAACCAGCTACCTTTCGATCAGCACGACAAAATATGCCAAGGGCACGATAATAGCATTTATATCTTGGTGGTAACCAACAGGATTCAATTGAACTTGAGGTCCTCTCAACATGAGGAAAATCATGCCTGGTACTGTAAGCACAGTCAACTACCCATGACAGATGCCGCCATTGAACATAGAGGGGAACCTACTACTGCCGCTTCCCTAAACCAGTATAATTTTAACTACATCCTAAATATGTGTCCCTATGCCCACAGATATGTGTATTTCCCACCTCTTGTCAGAGAAGCTTTTTTTATGCCGCACATAGAGACCATTATAAAAATTCACAACAGGTTAAAATACAAAGAATAACTGACTTTGGTGATCCTGGCCCCAACTGATGATAGCTCTACAATTAAACCCTCCCATTCCACTTCATGGGGATGAGGTGGAAAGATTGTAGGAGCCAAAGGACCAGGGTGTCTGCTGAGAAACCATGACTTCTATATATAAAGGGAGGCTGAGCTCATTACATCTTAAGCGTGTGAGGTGGGTCATAAACAAGACTCACACAATGACAATACCGGTTGACTTGACAACATGAGGGGGACTTTTAATAATGCATCAATCTTCAGTGAGGAGCTACTGGCAGTTTTGGCTACTGAGAGAGGGGGAATCAGTCTTCCCTAAGGATGAGTTGTGTAATTGGCTATCTAATACAGGGTAGTTAGTCTTAAAAACATAAAAATATGAGAAGCACTAAGTTATCAGGCTGTATTTATAGATTTATTTGTATTTATATGCAAAATAATAAATAAGACGATAAAAATAGTGATAATCTATGAAAGCAGAAGACGTGCTTTGCAGTACAGGAAGAGGAATGGTAGAATGGGGAAATAGGAGAGGGTAACAGGAGAAAGAAGAGGATCAAAGTATATTAGATATATGTATGAAATGTCAAAATAAAACCAATTAGTTTGTACGATTATCAAGTGCCAAATAAAACAGAAAGAGAATGACTGTTAGCTCAGAATTTCCAAGCCTATGATGACATGTTTTACATAGGTGACTTAGGAACATTTTATTGAGAACTTGCACTAGACACATTAATAACATTTTGTCATTGTGAAGTTTCTGTATGGTTCTCTGTAGAAGTGCCTCATAGCCCAGCTATGGTTAAGGCACCAGCCTGAAGGCAATCAGGTGAGAAATCAATTCCACTAGAAGGCACTCATATGTTATCCAGCAGTCTCTCTGCTATAACTCTAATGCTGGCACATTTGTCATTCCACGGTGCCCACCCACCATCGCACCAGCCAAAATCTACCCTAGAGAAGTCATAGAAGCCAGGAGAGTTTTAACTCAATGAACTTACAAGAAAGGTCCACATTAAAAAATAGCATGAGGGCTGAGAGATGGCTCAGAGGTTAAGAGCCCAGTCTGTTTTCCCAGAGGTCCTGAGTTCAAATCCAGAAACCAAATGGTAACTCGCAGGCATCTATAGTGGGACCTGATGCCCTCTCTGGCATAAGGTTGTACATGCAGATAGAGCCCTCCTATACATCAAAGAAAGAAAAAAAGGGTTGAAGAAAGAAAGAAAGAAAGAAAGAAAGAAAGAAAGAAAGAAAGAAAGAAAGAAAGAAAGGATGAAAGAAAATCTAGGAAAAAAAAAGAAACGGCATGAAGTAAACTTGTTGTTAAAATAATGTTTAACATTTGGAGTGGGGGTGTCTCTGACAGGTGGGAAGTGCTCTTTTATCTGCTCTTGGGACCCTTTGTCTCCTACAGGGTTGCCTAGACCATCCTTGATGTGAGGATTTGTACCTAGCCCTATTCTAACTTAGCCCTATTGTAACTTGTTATGCCTTGATTGGTTGATCTCCCTGGGAGGCCTGCTCTTTTCATACATGTAATAAACAGGTAAGACAGGAGTTATTTAAGCCTGTTTACACCCAAGGTGATTCTCCATGAATTACTGGAGGAAGCTCCTGATGAGGTTAAACTGTCTTCAGTGTTTTGCGCTTGTCAGCCCATATAGCTTGTGTAAGTCAATCTCCAAAAGATAATTACAGTGGAATTCTCTACTGGAGCCCACAAGTATTATCCAGTAGATGTAAAGTTGACAGATCTATCAGAATAATCCACCGGAAGTGTGCACTTCCACATCCACATGGAGTAACGTGTTTTGCAGAGCTAAGAGAACACTTGTCTTTTAGAAAAATCACTGTCAAATCTGTAAAAACCTAGGGAAGCCATGATTTTTCCTTCAAAATGGGATCATTCCCAAAACACCTCAGCAGTGCATCTTCTCCTGTAAGGGCAAAGGAATGACCTTTCCATTCCGAGGCCTTAGAGCAAGAACCTTCACTCTTTGTTCTAACAGTCAAATTACATAGTTAATCCTCCAAATCACCTGCTAACAGACAAAGTGAGAATTTCAAAAGGATAGGAAGACTGCCCTTACCAGGTTCACGGACATTTAGTAACTTTATCTCATGGTTTGGAATGTCAAGTATTTCCCTCTGGCACTGGCTCTTTCCTAGGTGGCTTCACCTGTCCTGGAGTGCTGCTTTGTCAGGTTCCCTCTGCCCCTTTTTGTGATTCTAAGATGCACGTGAGATCATTGTTTTGCCTATGGAATTTCCCAACCACGGCTGTCAAAACTAAAACCTAGTGGAGATCACCCTTTTCTCCCCCTTTCTCCTACTCTCTGCCTCTTTGCCCAAAGGAATAAAGAACGTGTAACGGTAACACACGTAAGTTGATTTATTTCATTTTACTCTCAGATCCGATTAGCCAGGTTTTCCCCTGCTATGGCAACTCTTAGCTGGACCTGGTAGGGGTGCTGAGGCTAGTGTTCAAGGCCCCCCGATAATTTTGTCTTTATTTAGTGTATAGTTAACATATGAAATAATTTTTATTCATGACCATCTTCAGTAATAACTGTCTCATGCCTGTAATAGGAGGTAAGCTGATGATTATAACTAAGAAAACATGTTGTGACTTGGGAAGATAGTTTATCTTCCATTGAGCTCTCAGAGTTCTCCATCATTTTCCGGTTCTAATCACTTGCTTCCAATCGCTTTCCTGCGTTGCTAGATGATTGCCTATAAATTATGTACAACTGAAGTACAGCGTACAACACCACACCTCAAACAAATATGTATTATTTACAGTGTCACAGGTGAGCTATTGAAAGCAATGATATGATTTGCCAAAAATTCGATTTCAAAAGTAACTTGTCTAGAATGCTGAACCAGTACAAAACTGGCCTTTTTTTTTCCTGCTGTTTAGATTTTTTTAGTAATAAATGTATATTATAATAAAATATTTCATATAAACACTGCATTATTAATGTGGCTTGTACTTGCCCTAGGGCAGCAGAGCACAAATGGTTCATTTAAATTCTGGGCTCTTCCAACAGCACACACAGCACTTCTGATAGTCCTGTGTGAAAAGGTGGCACCTTTATTCTCTCTCCAGCCTGCTTGCAGGCTGTATGCTGGTGCATTGCCCACAGTATTGAATGCTCTACCACTAAATATAAATATAAGTACAGTATTGAATGCTCTACCACTAAATATAAACATAAATATGGTATTTAATGCTCTACCACTAAATATAAATTTCCCCTCACTTATGACAAACTAGTATTATTTAACACTGCTAGTACTTAAAAAATATGTGCATGTGGGTGAGATTTTTCCAGTTCTGCAAATTTTTGTACTTATGTACTTTTTTCTTGGTCATGACCGATCAGTTTTAAATGGTGACAAATGCATCGTCCTTGTATTATACTTTAGCGCAATTCTAGGCCAGGAGAATTCACACAACACTATCACTTTGTGCTTCGGGACATAAATAATAACGAATTGCCAAAGAGGAAAACATGCTAGGAAAGTGGTCACTCTTGGCAATTACTTTTTACCACATGAGATTAAGGGACAGAATCCTTTTACCACACCGTTTATCAAACTCACATGTATTACATTATATCATTTCCATTAAATATTACCCAGTGGTTAATTAAAACTTACAAAATGGTATTCATTATAAAGTGTTAATCAATACTTGCAATCCATTTACCTTGAGCATGGAGATCAATTTCTAGAAGTGATATTAATAAGTTGTTTGCTGTCTACTGTTTTTAGACTTTTGGTTAGTCTAAAATTGTAAACTGTCTTTAATGGAATAATCATGAAATGGTTCTTATTAACAGCTTTCCAGCCAAGTCAATATTATATCATTTCTATGCCCAGCTCCAACCTGTTGCTTCTGTGTCTGTGTTGCAGTATTCTTGTAGGTAGGGGCAGAATCAAGAATTTCGCCACCATTACAGCACTCCTTAGCCAAGTGGCATTTATCTCTGGACTGCAAAGACTGGGTTAGAATTATCCATTGAATGGGTATCTGGGTGTGTTGGGCAGAAGAGAGATGTGTCTAAAGGCTTACAAGTTTCAAAGAGACCAAAGATGATGAGCCCTCTTAGATCAGTGGTTCTCAACCTGGGGGTCATGAACCTTTGGGGGTCAAATGATCCTTTCACAGGGGCATCTAAGATCATCAGGAAATTCAGATATTTGCATTATGATTCACAATTGTAGCAAAATTACAGTTATGAAGGAGCAATGAAAGAAATTTTATTGGTTGGAGGGGTCACCACAGCATGAATAATTGTATTAAAGAGTCTCAGCATTAGGAAGGCTAAGAACCACTGTCTTAAACCCTTCACACAAGACATCCTGGTGCTACCTGGAGAGTTCAAGCGATTTCCAATTTGAGTGGGGGAAAGTGTGGAGCAGAGGGGATGAGGAAGAAATTCCTTTATTAAGAGCTAACCCATAATTCAGGGCCAGGTTCTACTAGTCACAGCAGAAAGTGCATGATTCTGAAGCATGCCCTGGAGCTTTTGAAAATGGAACAAGCTGTGGTGGTGCATGCTTGCAATCCCAACACTGGGGATGCTGAGACAGGAGGATTATAAGTTTGAGGTCAGGCTATGATACATAGGGAGCTACTATTCCAACAAACATGTAAACAACTTACCTACAATTTACAATTTATAGTAGTAATTTGGGGTACATGGTGCCTGGGGCTAAATAACCTAAGGTACAATCTCTAAGAAATCTTCAAATGCTATAGGATATTGCAGGGTTTCATTTTAATTTTTTTCTTTTCTTTTTTTTTTTTTTTGACATAGGATTTCTCTGTTTAGCCTTGGCTGTCATAGAACTAGCTCTATAATCAGACTGGCCTCAGTCTCTGAGATCTTTCTGCCTCTGCTTCCAGAGTGCTGAGATTAAAGGAGTGTGCCACCATATTTGGCTTTGGTATAGAACCTTGAATAAACTATATAATCTTGTTTGGAATCTAGGTATGAGAAGAATGCAGAGTATTGTCCAGTCTATAGTGGGTCTTTAATAAATTTTTGCTATTACTGTTATCAATAGTCTTGGCAAGGTGAGGGATTTAAATCTTTCCTATCTAAACATCAGCTAGATTATGGCAGGGAGATTGTGTTCAAGTATGCTCTTCGTTCCTGGCAATGTTGTGAATCATGAGTAAGCCTCTGCTACACATTACTTACCTGTCATTGGTGGTTGTTTGGAGTCAAACACTCCACTAGGCAATAGAGAGTATTTCCTATCTCTCTCTGATTCTATTTTCAAGGATCTTGCTATCAAGGAGAAAGGACGAAATGAAAAGGTATCAATCTATTAAAAGTTAGCTTCCTGGTGTTATGAGAGTTGAAGTCCTTGAGAAAGAGACATAGGTACGGGCACAACAGGACACCCCAGGAAGAAGAAATAGGAAGAGTGGCGGAGATAAAGGAGGAGAAATTGTCATGTGCTGGATTATACCCTTAAAAAAAACACTTATGCTTGTGTTAAAATTTTAATAACCACTCTTTTATAAAGTAACCTTATTTTTAAATAGAGCAGTTTTAGATATGAATTAATATAAAATCATACTGGTACCTTGTAATTCCCTAGTAGATGGGACTAGTGTCCCTTTAAAGGGAAAATCTGGACATAAATGAACCCGCAGGGAAGGTTCCATGTGATAACTGGACTTGTGCTACTGTATATTAAAGAACTGAAAAGTTGGAGAGAGCGTTGCATAAACCTTGGCCTCTGTGTTCTAAAGGAGCCTAGCCCTAATCATAAGCTATCAAGGAAGGGAGGCGATGCACTTCTGTTGTCTAATACTCCCAACTGTAGTGATTTTTTGTTTGTGCTTTAACAAATAAAGGTTGCCTAAAGATCAGAATGCAGAGCTAAGCCACTAGTGGTCAGGGAGTGGTGGTGCACACCTTCAATCCCAGAATTTGGGAGGCAGAATCAGAGGGATCTCTGTTAGTTCAAGGCCACCCTGGGCTCCATTAGACTGGATATTTCTGAAAGAGAGACAGAGCTCACACAAAAGTGATACCAGCACTTAGGATTCCACACCTTTAATCCCAGTACTAGGGAGGTGGAGACAGGAGTAATATGGCTGGGTGGACAGAGGAATACAAGGCTGGAGTAGATAAGAGCTCAGTGGATCTGAAGCAGTCAGTCTGAGGATGCAGTCAGAGGGTGCAGGCAATGAACAGGATCACCCTTTTGGTCTGAGGATTTGGTAGAGATAAAAGGTCTCTCTCTCTCTCCCTCTCTCTCTCTAGTGGCTGGCTGCATTTCTTTTCTGATCTCTCAGCTTTTACCCCCTAGTATCTGACTCTAAGTATCTAGACTCTGGGTTTTTATTAAGAACCATTAGAATTTGTGCTACATTTAACAGTATTTTTCTTTAACAGCCTTGGAAAACTAGCCTAAAAATATAAATGGAGAAGGGAGGAGATAGATCTGGATTTAGGTTGGTAGAATTAGTGGAAAGCAATCCCATTATGCTTAGATAGAACGGTGGGAATGCAAATGCAGAGACAAACGGATGGAGAGTTCTGGGGATGTGGCTCATTAGAGTGCTTGCCTAGAAAGCAGGAGGCCAGGCGTTGATAACCCAAGCCTGGGGGTGGAGAGGTGGAGGCAGGACATCAGAAGTTCAATGTCATCCTCAGCTACCCAGCAAGTATAAAATTAACGTGAGGATGAGACCCTGAGTGACTAAAAAAAAAAAACGCAGGCATATATTCATACACAGCCATTTGCACATAGTGTTTCTGTTCAATATAAAAGCAGATACAAGTGGCACACAAAGCTTTATGTATATATGTGTGTGCATATGTGTATGTATATGTGTAAATATAAATTCACAAACCATGTTTCTAGTGATTCTCATAGACACAGGAAGACACTATGCAGTGTTCCAAGGGACAGAGCCCTCAATAGGCCTACCCATTTGTGATGACTGTGAACCACAACCGTGGTCACCCTGACAGGTGCTATATAGAGCCACTTATATTCCAGACTATCTGGAGGAATTCACCAAAATTTACTTCTCTTGGGAGAAGGGATGAAGGAAAAAAGAATAAGACCAACGTGAGTCTATATCTTTTGTTCTATTTGTGCTTTACTGATATTTTAAGCACTTAACACTTACAACTTTCAAAAATATCAATGGAGAAGTTTACAAGAATGATCTCTCGAAGAGAGAAATGGCAGGGCATAGATGCTATGAAGAGGAAATGGGAAAGATGGGGTGCTTCGGTGGGGGAGGGGTGAAGAGGACAATATACAGGGAGGGGGTAAATAAGAGTAAATATGTCAGTAAAAATGGTATAGATAATTATTATTTTATGTTTATTTAACATACAACATATATGGCCTTATTTTCTAGTAGGTTCATTTCAGATAGGATTTTATATAATGTTGTACTGGAATAGGGTTGGTCCTATAACTATATGAATGGTGTCCCACATCAATCATTCATTGTTTAACTATAACGATTATATATAATCATTAATATAACATGTGATATGCAATTATATCTCATATAATTATCAACATTATATACATAATTATTATATATCATATTTGCATATATATATATATATATATTAAATGAAGTAATTGCACTTGGAGTGATAAGGCTTTCCCCAAGAGTCATAGATTAACAAAATCCCCAGTACTGGAATCAGGAGCTTCCTTGATGGTCACAGGTGTCCACAAGACTCCCAAAACAAAGGCTATTGCCATTGTCCTTGAGTGCCTCCTACAATTTGAAGATAAATTCTTACTGCTGGAGGCACCACACACTTCACAGTCCTTGGAGCAATTGATCTGACCTGGAAGCCACTACCCTGAAGACTAATGTTCATAGCATAGGAAGGTGCTGTGCAATTTGCCATTTGTCAAGTGAGAAGATCATCAATAGTCTTTCCAGCTCAGATACATGTGAAATGCAGCAACGACCAGAAAGGCAAGAAATCCTCAGAGTTGTTACAGTGGCACTTCTATCCTGAGCTTACTCGACAGTCATCTGATTGGACTGGATGCCCATTGAACAAGATGGAAATCATGCCTGGTGCTGTAAGTGTAGTCAACTACCCATGACATAGAACCTAGGGGAGAAACTGACACCGCCACATTCCTAAACCAATATAACCTTGAATTGCATTCCAAATGCGTATCCTTGTGTCCACAAATAAGTGTGCGCCTTGCTCTTCATCAAAGAAGCTTATGCTTGTAGCAGAATAAGACCATTACAGAAAGCCAACCTGATAAAAATGCAGAGAACAGCTGAGTGTGGGGAACCCAGCCATAGTTGATGATTACACAATATAGCTCCTAAACCATGGAGAAACATTGTGAAGAGGAGCCAGAAAGATTCTAAGAGCCACAGGATCAGCATGTGTGATGGGTGTTCTTGTCTTCTAGTTGGTTCTGTGCCTGTGGGTTGTCAACCAAAATTCTGCCTTCTGTGGATGACAGGGAAGCTATGTCCATGAAACATCAACAACATCATGGCAAGACCACGTGACATACCCAAGTGGATGGGGGAAGCTCTTTCAAAGACTCACTCCTAGATGAAGAACTATAGAAAATTAATAAAGGATGAGAGAGGGAAAGTCAGTTTTATCCACTGATGAGCCCCCTAATTTGTCTAATACCAAGTGCTCAGCCCTCAAATAATATATGTGGGCAACACCAAATGAACTCAGTAGGTTTTATAGACCTGTGTGTGTGCACATAAGAAGAGGGTACAGGAGGAGTTGGAAGGAGGGAGGATGATATAAGTCTAGTACTCATATATGAAATTCTATGGTAGAAGTACAAATTTATATGTTAGTGAGTTACGTTGTAGTGACTAAGTGAACAAACCGTGGATTCTAACAACTTGAATATAGAGACTTCATTTGGTAAACTCCAGGAGTATAAACTTGATGATTTTTTGAGATGATTATTTACCTCCCTGAGCCTCAGTTTCACGGTAAGTGAAATAGAAATTAAGCAGTTAAGTTAGTGGAGTCAGTTTGAGAAAAAGTCAATCTCAGGCAGGGACATGGCTCTAGTAATGCCTACTAACTCAATTACCAACTTACTTTACAAAAGGAAGAACATACAAGCTAAAGGAGTTGACAAACACTTTTTAGCAAACATTCATTTTCTGCAGGACTCCACCTTGTCTCTGTTAGCACATGGAGAGAAGACCAAGTGCAAAGAAAGGAGAATACAGCTGGGGTACACACAGCTATTCGGAGAGAGTGTTCAGGAGTGAGCACACTGTGGAACTGACCCACCACTGAGCCTTCCTTGTAAGGAGACTGTGATGGCAGCTCCCAGTTAACTGGAATGTCTACAAATGAAGTGATAACGCCAATGGTAACAGCTGCTAACTCATGGTGGGGTCTTTTATGTACTTCTTATGTGTTTATCCACTTGAAGCTCAGTCATTTCTTCTACCTACCGTTATCTGCTACACATGAACAGATCAGGACACTGAAGTATAGGGATATCAAGAAAATTGCCCTGACTAATTTGATAGCAAATAGCGCAGCGAGAATTTGACGGATACAGCCAATCTCATAACCATGACACAACCTCAGTGAATAATAACGAAGAACTATATGATCAAAGAGTCCAAAATGGAGTCTTAGCAACTGGTCATAAAAGATAATACTGGAGCTCCTCAAGAAGAAAACCACCAAAGTCATCTTGAAAGATAAAAGGAATGACACACTAAATAACTAGAAAAGGAGAGGCTAGGGGGCTGGACAATGTCAGGAAGAGAGAGTGTGCAGTTTAAGAAGTTGACTTCTCCCTTACAAGCTTCAATTCATCCCTCATCTCCAACTCCTGTCTCCAACCCTGGATGTTGGAGTCAGACTTCATTCTGAAAATGTCTTCCTTTAGTTTTTAAGGTAGTCTCCCAATTTCAGCTTGATGAAATCCATAGCAATCGAAGGCCAAGATAAACAGTTATATTTCAAAGTATTGCTCGATATTCTCACTTGCAATTTTTAGTTTTTACAAGCCGTTTGTTATCTAACTGTAGCATATCTTTTCACTAACAGGAAAAAAAAAGACCTTAACAAGAATGAACATAAAGTGTGCAGGAGAGATTAAAGACAGATATGTGAAGAGAAAGGGGGGATGTAATGATTTAGAAGAAACAATGGGCAGGTGTCTATAATTTAAAGTGAACTGTTGATGGATTTTTAAATTATAAAAGGAAGATGGAGGGAGGCTTCACATCCATGGGATTTGGAGAAACTAGAATGTGTAAGGTAGGAGGCTAAAGACCCAGGAGAGAGTCATTTTCCACTTCTACCCTGTGGGGCCCTTTGGAGACTGAATGACAGGAGGCTACCTAGGCTTTTACAGCCATTTTGGGACCTAGCAAGTAAAGGAACTGTGTGGGCTGTTGTCATGATGCACTGGAGCCTGTATAGACCAGGTCATCTAGAACTATGAACATTTTTTAAAAATTTTTTTGAGGCAATAGGTGGTCTCAAAATAATTTTATTGACTGGAAATTGTACTAATATAACAGAAAAATGGGTAAAATCTGTGGGTGGAAAAATGCTCACTAACTCTGCTGGTCCATTTATCTTGTTAATTTTAGGGTGTCCTTATCTTTCAGGGTTTTACAATTTTTATACTTATCTTTAATTGGCCAATGGCATTTACTCTCAATATTATTTAGTAGATCTTAGTGTTGTGAAGACGTGTTACATTAGTTTACGCTGCGGAATATTACTTAAATTATGTGAACGTGTGTTGTATTTGTTTCTGCTGCATTTGTTTAATTATGTGAAGATGTGTTGCACTTGTTTCATCTTGCCTGCCAAACGTACCTGATTGGTCTAATAAAAAGCTGAACAGCCAATAGCTAGTTCAGAGAAGGATGGGTGTGGCAGGCAGTCAGAGAGACCAAGTAAGAGGAGAAATCTAGGCCCCCCCCCCCCCCCCCCCGAGAGAAGGAGAGAGAGAACCAGGGCGAAAGAGAGGGCCATGACTGGGACAGAAGGCAGCCAGCCACCAGCCAGTCAGATTTGGAGGCAGCAGAAATGTAAGAAAGACAGACAGAAAGAAAGGTAAAGAGCCCTGAGGCAAAATGTAGATAAAGAAAAACAGATTAAAATAAGAGTTCAGCTAAGGCCAAGCATTCAAAACTAATAAGTCTCCATGTCATGATTTGGGAGCTGGTTGGTGGCCCAAAAGAAAGCCCTGGTACATCTTAGAACAGTTAAACTTCCTTTACCATGTTTGTGTTACTAGAAATGAGAAGGGGTGAAAGTAATCTGAAGGGAAATTGTAGAAAATCAATGTATGCAACCCTTAAGGAGACTAGAAAGCACTTGTTTATTGTTCTGCGACTTCCTTTAGACCGTTCATTAAGCAGCTGATATGAGACACATATGGTTCAATTGCTCTGTGTCTTCTTGGTATTAAAATCATTCAGCAGAGAGCATCATTTAGAATTATGACATGATGTCCTAATAAGAGAATAGAGGCTTGGGCTTGTTCCCAGACCAAGGTCAAGAACAAAGTCCTACCCTCAGATTTGTGGGATGCCAGCATGCAAGAGAGGGGACAAGGGTGCCGGCTGGAAAGCTGTAAATGGCAGTGGTGAATGGTACGGAGTGGTGAATGATGGTATTAAATAAGCTGCAGGGTAACCATGGTCACAGGAAATGACAGGCGTGCATTACAGGACGATGGGCGTGGTGTACCGGTGGGAGTGACTTCTGAATAAGAAAATCAACTGGAAACAACTAAGTCATTTAACTAATTTTTTTTGTTGTTGTTATTCTATTTATTTATTTATCTATTTATCTATCTAACTATCTATCTATCTATCTACCTATCTATTTATTTATTTATTTATTTATTGTTGACTTAGAACTGAATAAAAATGTTCGAAGAATACCTTGGCTTTCCCTTACTTTGCTTTGAGATCAAAGTAAAACATTTCTCATGTAAGCCAGAGTAGGCTGTAAAAAAATCTCTATTTGACATTGAAAGTAAATAAGTCCCACCCCCAATAAATGTAGGCTAATGAGCAGACCAAAAGAATTCTAGTCCTGCGACAGTTATTGTTCTTCTCACTCATAGTTTGTAAACATTTGGAAAGGTTTAGACTCATTCCCCCACCCCACCTCCTCCGTTAAAAAGCGGTGATGTTACTAAATGGACATTTTGAAAGAATTTGAGCCGGTTATCGTATGCATTATCAGTTTTGATAAGGCCAAGTCCAAGAACGGAAAAGCAAAATGCGCTCTTTACAAACTGCCGGTCCTAGTCTGACTGCCAAAAGTGTACCTTTTTGGCCATGCAGGAGGACTCTTTGGGGAGTGGAAATGGCAAAAGAAAGAAGGAAAATGTACTTCATGTTTTATGGACTTATTAAGAGGAAGTCTTTCCTTCCATTAGTTTTGGAAAAGACCTCCATTAATAAACAAACTGAGGCAGGGAACTGGAGCAGACACCAGCAACTTTACCTCCCAAGGTAACCGTATCTGCATATCAATAATCGGGTTTCTGAATTTTAACTGTGGGTTCCTAGCAGGGCTCATGATTCATTGGGGGGCAGTAAAACTTTACACTGTCTGTTTAAGACTTTTTGTCTCTTTGTGCAGGCTTTGATTACAGCTTTGCTCCAGGTACTAGACCAAAGACTCGAAATCACGCCAGACGTTCAGCAGAACAGGCTTTAAGTACGAAGGGGCAACAGGGAGTTTCAGGGAGAAATTAAAGTGGAATTTTCTCAAGTGTTGTTGTCTTTAAAAATTTCATAATTTTCTGTAAGATTTTTACGTGAAAAGACAATTTATTCACATTATTCAATTTATTCATATCCCCCAAGAATCTTTTCTTGTGTCTTTTCTTTTAGCCATTTGAAAAATGAAAGTGAAAGAAGCAAGTTATTTGGACTAAGAGTAAAAAGTTTTCTCTTGAACAGGCAAGGTTGTCAGTCAGTTTAAGTAAGACTGGCAAAAAATATTATGTTCATCGATGGCAGAAAGCCATTTTATGTCATTAAATATTCTCACAATAACTGATTTAATATTTTCCTTTTAAAATTTGAAAAGAATTTTCTTCAAATAAGTTGAAAATTTTACTATCCTTCCTTCAGATTATATACTGAAGGTGAGGTTACACTGTAATATAATTTCTTATTTCCAATGACGGGCACATATATTGCTGGTATTTGCAAAAGCTCATTACCCTCTGACTTTTATTAAGGAGAAAATTTAGTTTTGTCAATATTTGAATATAAAGTAAGATAAATCAGGAGTAGAACTGGACCCTTAGAGAGGAAGACTCGAATATTCCATAACATAAAGTACAGTGAACATTAGACTTTACATTGGTTCCTGTAGACTAGTTCATTCATAATGCCTCAACAGGTACAAAATATATTGAATTAGGGAATTTTGTCTATGAATGTAAGAGGCACCAAGCAGATGTGCTTTGTAGCAAATGATTTCATATTTCACTGTGACAAAATAGACGAGCCACATAAAGCCTAATTTCAGCTGCAAATTGCAAGCTGGAATAAGTTCCAAAATAGTAAACAATTAGCTGCTTTATTTTCTTTTTAATAAGACTAAATTACCAGATAATATCTACTGGCATCAACTTGGCTAATAAAAATCTGTTTAATAGGATTTGCCATTTTTCCAATTGCTATCACGATCAGCTTTGCATTTTGATTATCTCTAAACTTTGCCTCAATTTTCTCCTAGAAAAGCTCTCGGTGGTAATTGCTTTAACATTCATTCCAGGTCAAGCGGTTAAGTATGAATAATGATCTGTCAGAAACGTACAGTAATGCCGTCAATAGAGCAATTACCATTTAGCTAGAGATTATTATGGCAAAGGAGCGCATGAACTGGGCACAATAAACAGAACAACAGAGAAAACAGGGCAAAGGGATTGAGTGTTTGCAAAACCTGTGTGTTTGCTACATGCTCCTGACAGATATTAATTGTCTTTCAAGACCAATTAACCATAGCCCGCAATGGTCTTCCTAGTACAGAACAAATTAGGTACTTTTCATTACTGATAAAAGAAAACACACATTTGTTCAGCGTATCCTTAATAATCCCATAAAGGTTGCCTCACTTACTTGGTCTGCAATGGTATTTCTTCCTGCCTGCTCTCCGTTTCTTCTAGGAAGGCCCGCACAGAGTATTTTACTTGTCTATCACAGCGAATCACGATTAAATTAATGCTAATGGGAGGTGACAACACCTGCTTTCGTTGTCAATTTCACTACAAAGACCCAATCTTTCAACATGTTTTTCTGTCGAGGACACAATGAATAACCCTATAACTCAATCCAGTACTACTTGGGGGAAAGGTGATAAAGAGGAAATATGATGTTTATCCAGTCAACATGCTGTGGTGTGGCTGTTCCCTTAATATCGGTGTTCAGGGCAAGCCTTAAACCCAGTCTTCAAGGGAAAATGAAAAACAGCTCTTTGCTGAGAGGAAATTCTGTAGCCTACTGTAACATTTCAACACTTCCCGAGTAATCTTCAGGTCATGAGGAGCAAGCTCTCGTACAGCTTACCTTATATTTTCAGTGACGGATAGTCAGTTGGAAGAAATAGTGTCTCATTTTAATTTTAATGGAAATGAATCCAGAAAATTGGCCACAGGTCACCAGAATTTTCTGTTTCTTTGCTCACTCACCTATTCAGGAAATAGCGCTTTGATTCTACTCTGTAGAAGATGAAGATATGTTACCCAGTGGGGGTTACAGACCTGGGGTAAAATCAAAACTCATTCAGCAGCTGTTAGCATGATTTTTTTTTTGTTTGGTTTTTGGTTTTGTTTTTTGAGACAGGGTTTCTCTGTGTAGCTCTGGCTGTCCTGTAGCTTTCTCTGTAGACCAGGCTGGTCTCAAACTCAGAGATCTGCTTGCTGCTGCCTCCTGAGTGCTCAGATTGTGTGCCACCTCTATCCAGTGGTGACTATGATTTAGTTAATTAAATTTATTTTATTTTCTCACCTGCAAGGTGGGGTAATTACTAGATAGCATCTCCTTATTATGTACACGCAATGATAGGCCTGTGATGTATTAGGAAGACTACCTGATACATTTGATAAATATCAATGGTGCGATACAATCTAAAGACAATGATACAGAATTCTGCCCTCGGTATGGAATGGGATTTCTATGTAGCCCATGAAACAAGGCATGTGGTGGCCACTAGACTGGTGAGTGCTTGAGTTTGCAACACACATGTCCAAATGGAGATCCTCAGAGTCTTTTCCCCATTGCAAAGATTGGGACAAAGTGGTGGCTGCCCCATTCCATAAAAGCAACGGCTTTTCCTTTGTTTCCTCTAATGCGCAAATATATTGAGATCTGTTCTACAGGTCTCATCTGTTTTACCCACCAGTGGGCCAACCAATCTCCTGAAATATTTTTCAGCCTATTATTTCTTTCATTGCAAAACAAAATCTATACAACACAAAAAAGATTCTGTTTTCTTCTGAATTTCTCACACATTCTTTTTTATTTATTTTTTTATTTTTTTGGTTTTTCGAGACAGAGTTTCTCTGTGGCTTTGGAGCCTGTCCTGGAACTAGCTCTTGTAGACCAGGCTGGCCTCGAACTCACAGAGATCCGTCTGCCTCTGCCTCCCGAGTGCTGGGATTAAAGGCGTGCGCCACCACCGCCCGGCTCTCACGCATTCTTAGTTCTCATGCATTCTTAGTATGCATTTTAAGTTCTCAAAAAAAAAAAAAAAAAAGGACTGGTATACATAGTTTCCCAAACTCAACTAGACTTCACAATTCCTTCCTGTTTTTAAATTTACTGGTCTGCAATCTAAACGGTTCTTATCTTGGCTGCACACCGACTCTTCTCAATAATGGCTTCCAACACTTTCATTTACCTCTGGGTTCCATGTAATTCGAACACAGGCTCTGGGGCCACTCTTCCTGCATTTGTTCCCTCTAGCACCTTATGTGCTTAGAGGACTAGGCTCCTAAAGTTTCCGGTTCCTCACTGTCAAACAAGAGTACGTGAAAGACCAGAACATCACGGTGTTGTTACAAAGAATGCCAACACTGAGTTTATGTGGCACATGTAAATCTCTAAATACACTTCAGTCACAGTAAGATTTACCTTCCCCTTCCTTCTCGAAACCCTCACTTCCCATGATACCTTTAAAGTCTTTTTATCTTGGCACTACCTTTTCTTGGTGGATACTTTATCCCATTAAGATCGGATGGTCCGTTTAGTGTTTGGTTTCCTTCCCGTCAATGTTCAGTTCTTGGTTCTGGCCCATCTGTTTTTGCCTTCTTCTTCAGTGAAAAACAGAGAAGAGAACCAACTGCTTCCCATTCCTTATTGTTTTCTAGGAGGCATGTTTAGCTCCTTTAGATCCATGTTTAAAATTGCCGGAGTGTTTCTTTGAGAAATGAACTCAAGTAACCCTGCCACCATTCCTCTCAGGGACCCACTTACACTCATATTATTTCTTGAGTATGACACCACAATTCATGTACTTTATCACCCAGAAATTTATATTCCCTCTATCTTAACTAATCACTTTGTCTTACTGTTTACTATTGTTTAGTCTTTGCTATGGTGCCTTCTATTATCAGATACCATGTTCTCTTTGTCCTTACATCTATCCTTAAGTTGTTTTAAGATACAGTTTAAATTCCTCACTATTATTCTTCAGTCCTTGCCTTGACATACTTGTTTCTATTTTTTAATTTATTTATTTTATTTTTATTGAAAATGGATTCTGTTCTCATATAATATATTCTGTTTACAATTTTCCATCTCTACCCCTCCAAGCTCTTCCCCACTTCCCTCCAGCCCGATCCATTTTCTTTCTGTCTCTCTTTAGAAAGGAACAGGTTTCTAAGAGGTAACAATCATACCTGATAAAATAAGATATAATAAGAAAAAGCAAAAATCATCATATCAAGGCTGGATCCAACAGAAGGAAAAGAGCCCTCAGAGTAGGCACAAGAATCAGAGACCTACCCATTCAAAAACTCAGGAGTCTCATAAAAGCACTAATATGAAAGCTATAATATACACGCAGAGAACCCAGTACAGACCTGTGATGACCCTGTCTTGCTGTTCTAGTCTCTGTCATTTCATATGAGCCTTGCTCAATTGTGTCAGAGAACCTTGTTCTCTTCATGTCCTTCATCACCTCTGACCTCTGGTTCCTACACTCTTTCCACCTCCTCTTCTGCAGGGTTGCCTGAGCTCTGATGGAGGGAGATTTACTGGGGACATCTCACACACTGCTATGAGTCCCAAGGACTCACTCCCTTCTCTCTGGGCAGTGTCTCACGTTGGGTCCGCATTTGTTCTGACAACAGCTGTTAGAGGGCACTACCGACAGCTGAGCAATCGACTTTGTTCTACAGAGTCCCTTGCAGAGAGGTGTCACATCATTCTAGGTTCTGGTTAATGGGGTAACAGAACAAGCTTTACACGCCTTTCTCAAGGTTAGCCATTAGAGGGCCACCACTTGTTAATCTGTCTTCTTTTTATGTCTTCTTAGCTGGAGATCAGGACTTACCTATCAAGATCTACCATGAATGCAGAAATGCATTGGGTTACGAGTGAAAGAGCCCCTCAAAAGCACCATTATTTGAGATATACTCAAATATGGCCATTGATATCCTTCGTAGGAAGAAAAAAGAGTCTATCCTATCTAAAGACTTGGACTTGTGGTCTTTTGTTTTTAAAGCATAGGCAGATGAATAACTGTCCCCTGAGGGTCATTATGTCACTCCAGCTCAGTGAAATCTGTTTGTTCCCCAAAGGTCTCGTACATTTACTACTTCTGGCTTTCCATCTATTATGCCTTCTTTTGAGCATATATTTCCTATTATCTTTCTCTGCTTAACCTGAGTGATATTTTGTTTTTGTGACAACAAATAAAGCTGGCCAGAAGGTTAGAGTGAAGAGCTAGCCACACTAGTTATCCACAGAGGCCAGGTAGTGGTGGCGCACACCTTTAATCCCAGCACTTCCACTCGGGAGGCAGATGGATCTCTGTGAGTTCAAGGCCACCCTGGGCTATACAAAACTGAGCCAGTCTAAAAGAGAGACTGAGTCAAGCAGTCGTGGCTCACACCTTTCCCATTACATGAGAGTCCCACTCCTTTAATCCGAGTGATAGGGAGGTGGGGACAGGAAGGAATATGGCTGGGCAGAGAGAGAAATCTAAGGTGGGAAGAGAAAGGAGCTAGGGACATTCAGTCTGAGAATTCGAGGAGACAGGATCTTGCCCCCTTTGGTCTGAGGATTAGGTAGATATAAAAGGTCTTTCTAGTGACTGGCTCCTTTACTTCTCTGATCTTTCAGTTTTCACCCCTAATATCTGACTCCAGGTTTATATTTAATAAAGCCAATTATAATTACATCACACTGTAGTATATCCCCCAGGTTTCATTGCTAGGATACTTCCTTTATGATGTATTCAGGACCATCTTCCTCGATTCCAGACTGACAAAGGGACCTGGAACATGATCTCCCAAGGATCTGGTCCTTACCTAATCCTCCCAAGGATTCAGGGTTAAGCTACTGAATACCAGGAATTTTTTTAAAATCATTCATGTTGAGTGGTGGTGGTAGGCTTCAGGAACTCGGGAATTGCTTTTGTCTCACAGTTGGCTCTTCTCTGCTTTGTAGGTTGTCTGGCATAAAATAGACCTTCAATACATCTTCGTTGTATAAGATTCAATTCAAACTCAGCATGATCAAAACCCAGTTAATTATCTTCTCTCCTTAGCCCCAGCTGCTTTCTCTCCTATGATTTATGTCTTAGTTAATGGCAATTCCATCTCTCCAGTTACCCTAAATAGAAAACGAGATACCAACACTTCTCTGTCTTCCTTTTTCTTCACTTTTCGTTCTACTTCTACATGGAGTTATTTTTAAGATCCCTTTTATATAATGGCTACATTTTCTTGGTTTTTAATTGCCAGTGCCTTTATTTACTTGAACTTGCCCAATAGTTCAATTCCCACTTCTCTTCCTATGAATAGTTTTCATGTGTTCCAAGTTTTCTTCTTCAACTACCATAGATGATTATACTAATATCCATTTTAGTGAAGTCTTTCCAGTTCTACTGCAGATATCTGATATTGGCTAGCTAGCTAATATTCTATTTCACAATAAATATGGCCCTGCTATAATTTCTACATTTACTGATTTTTATGACTTTGGTCTAAGCCAATATTTTTCACACCTTGAGAGAAGGGGCTAATAAAAAATATTCTTCCAACCGGTATCTAAAAGCAGCAAACACTTCTAAGCTGGTGAGAATATGAATTAGTGATCTGAGAAACCTTGGTTTAGCCAAGATAAACTTCTTGATATAACCCAAATAAATATATCATGCTATTTCACTCCAATGAGCACACAACATTTTCACATCCTGTAATAATCTTCCTCTAATCAAGCTCAAATGTCTCCAAACTGTGGAGTTTTATTTAGGTCCTCTAAGTTTCACTGAGGATAAATCACAGAGACCTAAAATTTCTGGGGTCATGTGTTTGGAGTTTATTCCTGGCCCTTATGGGCAAAAGAGAATCAGAGTAGAACTGGTGGATATAAAATTGCCACATATATTAATCATATTAGTATGGGAGGAGCTAATAGAAAACCTTGAAAAACTGCAGGAGAAAGAGATTAGTAAGAAAGCCCTTATAAACAAGTTCTAAAATGACATTCAAAAGAGAGAGGCGCAAAGAAATTTTAAGGCTACTATAAGACGCTGCCCAATTCTCTGGACTAAACGATTGGGTAGATGGTGATTCCAACAAATAGAAACAGGTGCTAGAGCTATAGTAACAATGAGAAAGGCAAAGGTATGATACCCCTCCAGCAACTTCTGAAGAGGGGTGGTTAGTCCAGCAGCATTGGCAGCTCTTCTCATCTTTTCAGAAATGCAGGTTTGGGTACCTACTACAGACCTATGGAATCATGGAATTTGGGGTGGGCTCAACAATCTGATTTACCGCATGTCATGAATCATGTGGAACTCTGAGACTCCCTAACAAAATTGAATGCTTTCTGCGTAAAGGGTCCTACTCAGTTACTGCCCATAATGGCAATCGAGTATTCTCAGTGCTATACCTAGAGAAGTCATTTAATTATTGACTCAAGAAAGAACTAATTTTGAGATAGTAACATCAAAATAAATAACTTTGAGTCATTATATGTTATTTTATACATTTAAATTTTGAATTTGAATAAATAATCTTCATAATGATTCAATAAAGTAGGGTCTCTATTATAAACCTTAATTTTCTCAAGAGTGTACGAAAGTCCTATCAATGGCCAATTTGTAGAATAGTGAAGACTCAGTGTGATCCTAAATGTTAAGACATTTAGAACCCTGTTGCTTTTCACTGAATTAAGGTATTGTTCTCATAAGTTTGGAAAGGCATTGGATGAAAAGGCTGTTTAAAAAAAAAACAAAACAAGCATTGTGTTAGTTACATTTCTATTGCTGTGACAAAATGCCATAGCCAAGGCAGCTTATAAAAGAAGGTGTTTATAGCTGGGCAGTGGTGCATGCCTTTAATCCCAGCACTCGGAAGGCAAAGGCAGGAGTAGGCAGATGTCTGAGTTTGAGGCCAGCCTGGTCTACAAGAGCTACTTTCCAGGACAGATTCCAAAGCTACAGAGAAACCCTGTCTCAAAAAGCCAAAACAATAATGGTGTGTATTTAGGCTGATAGTTCCAGAGTGTTTGATTCCATAGTTGTGGGAAAAAGGCATGGCAGTGGGAATGTGTGAGAGCTCACATCTTCAATCACAAGCGGGAGGCAAAAAGAACTCACTGGAGATAGTGGGAGGCTTTTGAAATCTCAAGTTTGTCTCCAGTGACAACCCCTCTCCAATAAGACCATGACTCTTAATTCTTCCAAATGACCCCAACTAGGAACCAAGTAGTCAAATACCCAAGACTTAGGGGACATCTCTTTCAAGCCATAAGGAATGTAGCAGATCATATTGTTGGTTGTCTTTATATCTTAAGGAGTTGAGGTTTACAATATCTTTCCACATTTAGAGGGAGAAGCCAAAGTAACAGAAATGATTATGCATAATCAAGACACATGGGAATGAATATGCAATTCCTAAGTCAGTGTTGGAGTGGTGTTTGTCCAACATAGAATCCATGCAGTTCGATTAATATACAATAGGTTTCATGTGACCATACGTTAGAGATAAGAACACAAAGAGCTTTCAAAGGTAAAAAATCCCGAAAGGACACATGAGTTGCATCATTTAGCCTTTGTCTTAATGAAGGAGACATGTGGTCATTTTTAGAAAGAATGCAGGGATGTGGAAGAAACCCGGATGAAAGATGTCAGATTACTTAGAGCAGCCTGTGTTTCACAATGCAACTATTGACTCCAGCAAACTGCAACAGTTCTGTTCTTCAAGTAATGATGACTTTGGAAACCTTTCCTATTCAAGCAATGTCAGAATGAATTATGGGCCTCCTTCAAGCATGTCCCAGAGATGACTATAGCAATTGGAGTTGTTGTTCACCCTTTAAAGTGGCTGTGGTTTGCCAAGAGGCAAAAGGAATGAGAGTTAAAGACGAGGAACAATTTGTTTCAATGCAAAAGGACAAAAAAAAATACATGCCAAAAGATTTTATGTTAAGTAGAAGAAAACTATTAAGACGAACAGTTACTACATTGGTACATAAAATGAAAATCTTTAAAAATTACCTCTTTAGAATAGCAATGAAGGTAATTGAAGTGGAACATGAATCAAGGTAACCTGGAATTCCTTTGCACAAGGGGCTCTTACTGTTAATAAAATGTGTATTAGACAGATTTGAGTATCTGTTTTCTTTATAATAGTTGAATAGGAGCCCAAAGAGTTATACCAAGTAACATATCAAAGACAATACCAACTTATTCACATTTTTAAAACTTCTAAAACTTCAGACCTTCCTGATGTGTATCTGTGGCTTTTCTGTTACTGTTACAAAGTATCATGACCAGAGCAACTTAGAAAAAGGAAAGCTTATGGTGACAGGGGAATACATGTCCATCATCACCACAGAGGAAGAGCAGCCAGCAAGTGCCAGGCACAGAGGCAAAATTATGAGGGCTCACATCTGGATCCAGAAGCAGGAAACAGAGAGCAAATAAAAAATGACATGAGTCTTTAAACTCAAAAATTCCAACCTCAGGGACATTCTTCTTCCAGTAACAGCACACTTCCTAAGCCTCCCGAAACATATATCAACAGGTAACTGAGTATTCAAACGCCAAAATTATGGGAGAACAAATCTTATTCAAACCAGCATACGGTATTTGCTTTAATAATACTGTTTTCTAGTTACTTATGTATGTTGAGTTTCAAAACTACTGCTGTCACACTGGAATTAGACATTGCTGCTTCTAATGACAGTTAGTGATTACTAAAACAACGTCCCTATTTAGGCAAGTTTTGGAAAACTTAAGCCGTATTAATTTTTATTTTAATTTTTATATTCATGTTGCTTTCATGATCTTTAAATTCATACCATTATTAGGAACCATAAAGTTTACAATGCACTCATTAACCATAGATTAATGTTTACTTCACTTTTATCCTTTTCTAAAACTTTTTTTAAGATCTCTGTACTTGGCCATCTATGCAAGAAGGCATCCATTGCTCATCACAAGGCTAGAGAAGCTGCTCTAACAAATCTTAGAAATGTAGCCAAAAGCTAAAGGAATTGAACACACGTATGTTATTTCTGAAACAGTAGCTTGCTTTTGATTTTAAATGGATAGGACCCATAATAAAGATCGAACTGTAACTATTCCATTGCTTTCCCAATATTACATGCAATTTTGATGTGCAAGTATGCAATTTCACACTTGCCCCCTTTCCATCATTAACTGAGTAGTCATCACCCTCCCACCTCGGACTTCCCTCATTACCCTTCCCACTGCTTTATCTCTGCTAGAAATGTCAAGATCTCTGTTATTCAGTTAATGGCACAAAATGATGCCCAAGGTAAACAAACCACAGTGAATCACGGCACACTCTCTCTGCATGCGAAACCCAGACAATCTATTATAGGTAATACTGTTCATAAGAATTGCAAAATTATAAGTGACATGAAAACCAAGTGATTGTAGCCATGGCAACTGATATAGACAGAAAACAAAGGAAAGAATCACCAGTCTTCACATAGTTATGTTGAGGGTTAAAAAGCCCCCTCCGTAGAAGTTTCTAGACACATTAAAAAGGCTTAAAAAGCCTTGCATCACCTTGTGTCACCCTGTGTAATGACAATATACACACTATATGTTTGTATATTGCTTTCTTACTTGTATTTTTTTTAAAAAATATGCTTTTCTCTAAAGTTTAAACATTAATTGGAGCAGAATTCTCAGATTCTAATAGCGGGATTATGAAGCAGACATTATCAATTCATGTATGTCTTGTTTCGCTTTCAGTAAGTCTGTATTAGAAATGCAGCATCCTGGGAATTTAGCGATTCCGAGAGACATGCCAGTTTGAGGCTATCAGACATAATCTGTGAGTGACAGGTATTCCTTTCCTACTATCAGATCCCTCAGATTTTATAATCAGAAGCCCACATGCTCTGAAAATGTCTACCTGACTTGTCTAGTGAGCGACTTTTCAAAAACAAAGTTTGCCTCTGCTGTCAAAACCCCTCACACAATGCTAATCACTCCTACCAGAATTCCTTGCATTTCAGCTACGATTTTTTTTCTCCCAGGGACAACTTTTAAGGACCTGTAACCTTGTCTTGATCCAACTTGATTGAGATGCCACATTATCTCTGTCCCACCACGGTTCTGCTTAGCAGATACCATAGACAATGATATTATTATAATGTGTCGCCCCGTTTCTGCACTGTCAAATAACATTTTCCCCAAAGTGATGGAAAAATGAATGAAACTTACTAAGTGGTCTTGAAAACCATTTTCACTCTAAGCTAAGCCTGTTTTGGAGTAAAACCAACAAATCATTACTTGTTTCAAAACCCCCTATCTTTGCAAAGACTTATCATTGCCACTCCTTCCATTTGACACTCTGAATGGTACCAAACTTTACCGTACATGCCGAAATACCCCAAGAATTTGTTTTATGGCTTCTTGAGTTCAAGACACCAAGATATACAGACACTGATATAAACTTATCAACTCCTAAGCACTTAGAACATACCACATCGGCAATCTGGGCCCCCACCGAAATGACCATTGGGAAGACAGCCGAGAAAAAGCCTTCAGCACACATGATATATGGCTTTTCCTCACCTGATCCCATTCATATGACATCTATTGGTATTGACAGACACGTGGTGGAGAATGACTGGAGGCTTTTCCTATTAGTCACTATAATCATTAGCTCCAATAACTGACCTAAGAGAGGCTCTGCTCTGGCAATGCGAGCCAACACAATCTATTTTCGTACAGCAGATAACTTTTATCCAGAGAGCCGAATGCATTTTCAAAAATTGGAAATTCCTCCTCTAATGGAATTATGAGTAAAAATGATACTTGAAAGCAAAAGGTTTTAATTGTCCAAAGTAGTCATCAGAACCATAGCTCAAATTTGAAATACATGTGATTTTGTCATCTAACAGATATAGAAGGAAATGGATGAAAAATGGATTGTTCTAAATAACATATATCTTTATAGATTCCTTGTTTATAATTGCTCTATGGTCCTTGATTGTGGCTTCTCGGCTTTTCAATGTCAGGATCTAGACAGCAAATGATGCATAATCTTGATTCAGGTATCTCAGTTGATTTTACAGTTTACAATAGCTTAGGACAGGAACCTCAATCTCTTATTATTATTCAGAAAGACTCAAGTTTAGGGTTAGTTTTCTAGGTAGAAAGTTCCAGGTTTATCTTCAGAGTCCAATGTTGACTGAACTCAGAAGAGCTCTGTTATTTCATCCCTGGGAAATTCAAATCCTTTTATAAACTGGGAAGCAACTGTGTTTAATTTAGCTGGTCACATGTGAAAATAGATCCCAAAGATAACATTCAATAAACTAGTAGAATCGTAGCGACATCAAGTTGTACATATACCAACAGATATTATTCGGGGAGGTAAAGGCACTTTGTATTGGGTCAGCATCTCCAAGTGCATTGTCAAGGGAGGTGACAGCTGAGGACAGTCAGTGCACTGGACATAAGTTTCCTGAGTGACTCAGAAGAAGCAACTTTCACCCAGGGCTGGGGAAACCCTTTTGTTTTCAGAAATCCAACCTTTCTTTAGAATGCGTGTAAACTTTGTGGTTGCAGTGGGACTAGAACCTTGTCCCCACTCTGGCCTTTAGATGCAACCCTTATGAATCGGAAAGTTATAAAACCTAAAGTAGCAGTGTTCGCACATAAGAGTTGCTACACCGGAGCAGGCAAATGAAGACTGGGAGTCCCCAGTCAAGGCAATTCTGCATGCCACAAAACACGGAACTTCCCCATCATACAGCTAATTGTGTAACATGGGCTATAGGGGTACGTTCCTGCCAGTCACCCGCTGGTGAGTTGCGGCTTGTGTCCCGGAGAAACAGAATCGAGTACCCTTGTAATTTTATTCTTGACAGTAGATTGCCAGAACGCAGATGCCTTTTCTCAAACAGTCTCCAAGTGTCTGAGACAAACTGAATCCAAACAGGAACCTCAGTGGAATTGTAGACACGGTTTTCTGTGTCTGTTTCCCTTTTACCGTTGATGCTGGTTGATTTCCCGCAGCGCCTTCCTGTGTCTTGGCTACCAAGAAAAAAGGAGGGTCTGGGCTTGTTTTCTTCACAGGGCTCTTGTTTCCTACAGCACTTCCCACGGTAACATCCTCTTGCTTGCCCCTGTTTCTCCATATTTACAGCTCCCGTTTTTTTCTTCTGAGGAGCTGTTCCCACTCCACAACGCTTGCAGATTTCTTGACACATTTCTGGACTGTTTGTTGTTGTTGTCTTCCCCCCCCCCCTCTCGTTGCTGTTTCATTTGTGAATGAAGTGACAGAAGCAAACACAGGACCAAACCGTGAGCATACGACAGATTCTGAGAACCGCGCGTGAGGACAGTCGCCATATTGCACTGTGTTGCTAAACTTCTTAATTTATGTGGACTAATATTTATTAACATATTGCAGAGACAAATTTTCCCCTCCAACAGCTGTTTCATAGGAAATGAATTTTTTTACATGGTTCTGAAAAAAAAAAACAAACCGAATGCTTATACGCCTTGAGAAGTATATAAATCATTTGGTATCCATCACGAACGCAGGAGAACTACATGGTCCATCAAACAAAACAAATGTCGATGCACACGCATGTCAGCTATACATACATGTTGCTTTGCACTTCCCTTTGAGAAATTTATCTGTCAAGTCATTGCTTGGTCTTAGGTGATTGTGTTGGGTCTTTTTAGTTTTTTGAGGATTTTGTCTTTTTTTTTTTCTCTCTTCCTTCTTCTTAAATTACGTTATCAGTAAATAGTGTACTTAATAGTCCATACGCCTTGTGAATCATTGACATGAGAAACATCTGTGTTGTGTGTAGTCTACTTTCTCAGGCTGCTTTTCTTAAAGTCATGATGAGAATCTGCCATTTAGCACTAAGTTTTTCCCTCCATCAGTTTAATTGAATTATTTTTATACTTGGACCATGCGGCTTTCACTCTCAGAAAAGTCCAAGGGGTTTTTGTCAAACTGCCATTCTGAGCCACCTGTACTTTATAGAGGCAAGATGGCATGGAAATGGGGCACTTCCTCAGGCTCGGGGTTCCCAGGTACAGATTCCAGCCGGTGCTCACTATGAATGCTAGCTACTCCTTCCCTAGAGTGCTTTAATTTCAGTAACATTTAAAAATTATAGATGATTCCCTTCCTGCTTGAACATTTCGGGAGAACGAGAGAGATGGCCAAGGATGCTCGACAGACATTCACTGTGTCCCATCCTTAGAGATGTGGAGCTGAGGTAAACTGACGGCAGGAAACTCTTCAACACTTCATGCTCCATGCTTCAGGACTCACTTGGCAGTTCCTCTTCCTCTCTCTTCACATAACAAAGAAGCCCAATGACCTTCCTTCTACTCCACCCTTGCCTGTTCGGCTCGCCATTCCCTATGACGTCACAATTTCTCTCTAGATCACTATCACATGCAACAAAAATAATATTGTCTTCTCTGAGCCATGGAGAAAACATACATTTAGAGGGGATTTTTTTTGGTACAAGGGGTTCAGATGGGGGTGTCACGTGGATAAGAATGAGTGATGGAAAGAAGTCCAATTAAAATATATTCTATGCATGCATGAAGTTGCCAGAATAAACAGAATTCCATTTCCTGCACATAAAATGAAAAGAGAAATCCTAAAAAGTACTAGAGCCAAGCTGGGGAAGAGAGGCATAAGTGAGCATGCTCAGATAATTCCTTATGTGCCTTCTGTGTCATCATGGCATCCACAAAACTCACCATGCTAGTGACCTCAGCGACTAGAACCTTTATATGCTGGTATTCGTATTGCGCTAGGTCGCACTGTGCTGAGTGCCTGCCCTGTATCATTTACAATTGCGCGAGCCTGTCATTTGCCGACATCTCTGGAGATCAGTCCACATCGGATGAATATAAGAAGTCCATTCTATGAAGGGTAGTTTATGTGGGTGGTAAAAAACTGAATTTTCCATGCCTTAAGGCAATTTTAAATCCTGAGTGATTTCACCCCTGAAAATCTGCAGGTTACTAAGGAGAACATTTTAATTGGGAAGACGTTTTTCTTAACGTCACCACGAAGCTCTCCCATATATAATTTCTGAGATCACCTTTGGCCTTATTAAAGAGATGGGTATCACCTTGGCAGCCCGCCAGTCTTTCCGTTCAGCGGCTGCTTTAAATGATAAATTGCATATTTTTGTTAGCGGCGTTGATGCTTCATTCTCTAGTTCCTTCATATCACTTGGATGAGTTCCACCTGGCTGGTGATTTATTGCAAAGTAATTTTTGAGCTGTTCCATCAACCCCCCCTGCCACCTCTATGATTTTAAGTATTTCACCTTCAACCACAGGGAAGGGTAACCCAAACACTACAACGATTTTAAGAAAAACTGAGAAATGTGACTATTGCCTATCTTATTCAACGCCTAGGTGGTACCCTAGTGGAAGAGCTTCTCCTGGGTGCTTCCTCCTGGTCCATAAATCACCTGCTCCTGGGCGCGCAGCTGTGACTATAGTAAGGCACAATGTTTGTATTTTTCAATGACTAGAAGCCTGGGAAAACTGCTCATATTTATCCATAAGGAAAGGCAGGACCAAGGTGGACAAACCAGTCCCCCAAATTATAATTCTGTAAAGAGATGTGTTTAAATTATATAGGTCTTTTTCTGCTAAGTACGTTTGAGTCAATAGTTTTCAAAATATTTTTCTTTCTATTTTCATCAAAGGGGAAAAATTGATCATCTGTGAATCTTCAAGTTTTTTCTTGAGATGGCCTCTCATGTATCATAAAGGTAGCTTCAAATTTACTATGTAGCTGAAGATGGCCTTGAACTCCGGATTCTCTTGCCTCCACCTCCAAGTGCTGCTGTGATTGCAGGTATAGGTTAACCTGCCCACTTTGTGAATCTGTGTCTGTAAGCAAATCTTGTGCATTGCTAAGCAAAAAGAAAAGTACTTTTCTGATATTCATCTTTCCCAGTCATATTTTTTTCTTTTTTTTTTCTTTTTGCCTTTTCTACCTTTCATTTACTTTGATCCCCAAACACATTACACATTCCCTTATTGGAATGTCTCCCTAAGCTGAGCAGGTGATCAGGACACACCCAAGGAGTTTACCAAAATGCAGATTTCTAGATTATACTCTCAAATTTTTAGAGCCAGTAGTTCTAGTTTAGGGACTGGTAACGTGTGTGTGTGTGTATGCGTGTGCGTGTGTGTGATTGTATGAGAGTGTGAGTGTATGAATGTGTATCCACATATGTCTTGTGGTGTCTTTCTCTGTAGTTCTCAACCTCTATTTCTGAAATAGGCCCTCTTTCATTGATCCAAGAGCTTGTCGAATTGACTAGTCAGTACAGTGCAGTGATTCCTTTGCCACAAGGCACTTTGGTCACACATACACACCATACCGCACTTTATGTGGGTGCTGGGCTTGAACTAGATCTGCATGTGTAGCAAGAACTATACCGATGGAGCCATATCCTCAGTCCCTGATGATTGACATTCTGGCAAGCTCCCAGGTGATGTCGCAACCATCAACTCCATGACAGCACTGTAAACATCAGATCTTTCTTGGTTTCCCTTTGCATGCTTTGGTATGTCCTCAGTTTTCTGTTTGGCGTGTGCCTCCCAGGATTTGACCGGCACATTTTACAATCTTTTCCCATTTAATACAGATAACGATGTACCATTACTCACAAAGTGAGAAGGAGAAAGCATATTAAACATCTACATGGCGTGGCTCACTGATGCCTGAGAACACAGGACAAAATCGAAAGTATTTGTGGCAATATAGTAGTTAGGGTAAGGGTACATCTCAGAGGATGGGAGAATACACTATCTCTGTGAGGTCACTGGATGATAATCATATCAAAGTTGGTTCTATAATTAAATTTGGTTGCATTCAGATGGTCTCATTCAGTCTATACATTGTATAAATCAATTTTCAACAATCCCGATTGATTCTTTTAAAGATATTCTCAGTGTAAAAATAAAATACCTTGGCATGGTATTGACTGGCCATACATATTATTATATATAGATTATTATGCTAGTTTTCTGTGTCTATACCTCTTTGCTCTTTAGCACCTGCTTTTCCATTGCTTATTGTTCTCAATATCCACATTGAATCCTTCAACAATCTTTCTACGATGCAAGATTCATAGATTACCAAAAGTATAACATCTTAGAGGAAAATACTTGAAGATGTTTTCAAGAGACCAGAACGAATTAAGACAAATTAAGTTCCTAACCATTTTCTTATCTAACAACTTCGTCAGTTAATCTCCTGAAAACCCATGAGGTTCGGTGTGACCAGAGTGAGTTCTGCAGTTTCATGCATAAAGAGATACGATCTTTGCGACATCATCTTTGGGTCACACAAAATACCAATTACTGGAACCTGAATATTCATCCAAAAGTTACCTGTTCATTTATCATATAGAAGACCAAAATATGTGAGGTCTTTTGTGCTAATTTCAAGGCACTGTGATAGATACATTTTTAGATATACATGGCAGTTTTACATAAGGTTTCAATATTACACCTCCTAGTTCTATGATGATAATTACAGCTTATATGTTTTCTGAGAAAGTTTGCATAGGATAAGAAAAAAAATCTAGAACAACAGCAAAAAAAAAAAAAAACCCTAACTAATCCTATAACTAACTGTTCTTATGTTCTTAGGTTTGTAAAGCAGTATAAAGTCGTGGGTGGGAGAACAAGCTTTTGACTTTAGGAGTTCAACCTCTAACTTGGATTCATTATCTACATAACATACTGTAACAGGGGCAGCATGCTACCGGAGCGCCTTCTGCTCCTTCAGCCAATAGCCTTTAAGATACCAACCCACTTGGGCGTGGTCTCTTTGGCTTGCAAAAGCAATGGTAGCCATGTGTTCCCTCTCTTGCTTCGGATTCTGCTTCTGAATTTCAGAAGCTAACCCAAATGCTTAGGGTATCAGGAGGGACCAGTTTCTGGGTGTTTAGAACCCATTTTTTTTTTTAATAACAGCGTTTTCCATGATTGTAACATCTCATTTTTCAGGGAAGTCTCTTAAGCCAGAAGATAAACAACTTGGAATAACTTTAGGAAGTCCTTGAAACTCACTAGATCCACTAGGCTCTTGCCTCCAGAGAGTAAATATACAAGTTGCTGAGAGTAACTCTCAGACCAGCCAAGCTGCAAAGATTCAAGGCTGTAGCAGCTGCCTGGAAGGGAGAAAGAAGACAGGCTGCCTGAAAGAGGCTTAAACTGTCACAAACACTGGGAAGAACACTTTCCAACCTCGACTGCCTTTAGAGTGTGCAGTGTATTCTGGTTCCCTGGCTTTTGTGAGCTGGCACCAGTGCTGAGTTGGACTTTGGTACATCCCTTCTGTCTCGTAAGTGATCCATCACCTGGATTCCTGCGAGTATCCTCAATAAAGCTCACTGGTTTGCCAAGTTGGAATCTAGATGATGGTATCAGTACTTTGGTCTGTCATGCACTCTCTGTCAGGGATGAGAAGAAGACTGGTGTGTGTTTCATCTCCTAAGGAGGCCTCGTGGCAGCACCATCCTAGTCCTCAGATGGATATGCTTATCTTCTTCATCTCAGCTGTTTAGAGAAAGAGATATCTGTGCTGCACTTTAGCACAGGGTCCTTAGCCTAAGTTACAATGGTACGGCCCACATTAAGAAATATCCCTATCGCCTCCAAAGTAGAAATTCCCTCACAGCGTTCACGGTTCAGGCCACACGAGGCTATCACAGAAATTAGAACAAGAGCCAAGAACGTGGCATCTGCAGTTTTCTGAGGTTCTGGAGACATATGGGCTCCTTTAAGGCTTTTAATATCAAATTATTCCCACAAAACACCTATTTTTCTTCAGTTATTCCTTTCTGCTCATTTAATTGATAACAATAATCAAAATCTAAATTCAGTTCAGTTGCTGTTTGAGTCAATCCTTGTTGCTGCCTTTTTATGAGGCAGTAATTACATCTGTCTGTCTGTCTTATATGGGCACAGTGGTTGGTACAACTCCCGAGACACAGAAGGCATTTAACAACATGTGGTGTTTGCTCACTGTTCTCATGCATAGACATATGAGAACTCGTGTGTGTGTGCGTGTGTGTGTGTGTGTGCGCGTGTGTGCATGGGCATGTGTACTTGTCTATGTATGTGGGGATATATGCATACATGTATATGTCATATAATACATCTAAAAATGTATTTGCTTATTAGCATGGAGAAGAGAGTGAATAATAGGATTTAGTTCCAATCTTCAAAAATGGAAAGCCTTCGGTAGGGCCCACTGTGACACTCAAACACTTTATGATTTCATCTACCTGAGCCATTGACCCAAGCCTATGCTGAGTCCAGCACACTACTTTACAACTTAAAAACCAAAACAGAACCGAAAAACCTCTTGATGTCTTTATTCACACAAAATTCTCCAAAGAATAAGGTGTATAAACCAGGTAACCAGTGAAGCAGAACCATAGAGAGACCGTAGAAGTGTTAGGACACAATCATGTCCAGTCTGTCCACACTCCTAGTTTAAGTAGGACAATTGCGCACTTAAGACCATCTCAGCTGAAGAAGAAAAAAAATCTTTATCCACCTCAGTAGCAGCATGTGTTAGAATCCCTAGAGACAATAATAAATTCAGTGGGATCATTTGATGTAAACTGAATCCTGACAAGACATATTGTTTTCTTTTCCAACTTATGTCTGAGCATGAGTCCTACTTAGTGTTTATTTTCTTCCCCAAGTCAACATATATCTAACATTTGTCTCCACAATTAGCTAAACCAGTATTAGGAGCAGAATTAATTATGTAACAATCACAATAAAAAATTTAAGTCACGGAAATTCATTTTTCAACTTTCTCATTTGCTATGCCCACATGCATCCCTTCTGCTGATAAAGAGGGAATTTTGACTGCTGAATCCCATCAGAATTAATGTGGATTCCTCTTGTAAATCTCATGGGTATGAATAAGAAATAAACAACCTTATTTTCAGGGATGAGTCTCACAATATTTATATAGCTCCGTTAGTGGAATGCATATGTTTATTGTTTGTTCTTCTTATGTCATCAAAACTTGGTGAGCACTGTACATTTTTTCATGAATTTATGAAGTATGTTCATGTCAAAATAATACATGCAACTTTCTAATTAATCTACGAAAATAAAATTTAAAAATCACTGTAAGTTAAGATATAAGCAAAATCAAAACTATAAACAGTCATGCCAGACTTTTGTGAAAACCAGACTAGAACCTAATAAGATTCATTAAGGAAATGGATAGATTAATTTAAAGTGATTGAAATTTTGATGTAAATTATGGATCATCCATTAGAGCAAAGGCATTGAACACATTAATCTAAAAGAGCAATAGAGCAATAGAGGGATATCTTATTTCCTACCAGAGAATATATATATATATATATATATATATATATATATATATATATATATATATATCCTAACTCACTCCTAGGGGTAAGATCAATCAATGGAGGCATATGGTACTTGCAATAGAAAATCCATAGGAAAACAGATAACATATGGTTTGCCTTTACAAGGTATGCTATTTGAGAAAAGTATTTCACACCTATTTCCTCAATTATAAATGGTTAAATGGTTAGAAAAGACTCTTGCGGGGGGGTGCTGGATTAAAAGGAAAAGAATCGGACATATACTTTGAAAATAAATCCCTCACAGAACCTGAAATCTTTCAGACCATGAAAGAACGAAGGCCACACATTTGCCACTTCAATATTTCTTTGCTAGGGTGGACGTTCAAGGAGCCTAGGGCTGTTTATGGCCCCATAAGGCCAGGAGCGATAAAAGGGAAATTTACAGTTGGCAAAGGCAAATATGTAAATAAGGTTTATAGCTTTCTCCAAACATCAGCATTCTGAACTGTGACAGGACAGAATATCCGCTAACAGAATGTAATCACAGCCGAAGCTACCTGCCGTCAGTGTGTTACACAGAGACTATCAGTGTGACAGAAACGAAGATGGAAGTCACATTTCTCTCTGAAAAGCTGAGTATAAACGTGGAAGGAAAAAAAAGATATTTTTCACTCTCCCTGGATAAAATATCCACATGACCTTAATGTAAATTAGCAAATTGCATTAAGGAATTGATAAAAGTCTTTACTTTTGTGCAAGACAGAGTTCGACATGAATTAGTTTAGTATTCCAAAGTAGATAAGATGTAGCTTGTTGGAACTGGTTTGTGGGTGGGAACAAAAGTTACCCAGTCTAATTTATGTTTCCCATGCTAAAAGACCCAGAAAATAGGAAATCCCCCAAATCCAGAATAGAACATTTTTTTTTTGAAAAAAAAAAGGACATATAAGTAGTGCCTCAGACATTAGTTCTAAGTTTTCACAATCATTTATTCCTTAAATATTGCTCCACAGTCCTCATCAAATCAGACAGAACAAACTCTTCGGATGAGCTGTGATTTATAGTAGTTTTATACTTCATTTTAGAACTGAGATGCATGCAATATTTTTTGTGAAAGCCCTGGAAACTGTAATATTTGCAGAAACATCAACCATTTATAGAAATGTGACTTTTTATGGACCTGTTGCATCTGACCATGGAAGAAGAAAAAAATCAAAATTTGGATAGCGATTATCAAAAATGAAAATTCATAATCTCACTGTAACTCATTTATACCTTAGAATATAAAAACAAACCGCTGTCAAATAGAGACTGATTACTGCATGTGTTCACTCTCTCAAAGTCTGAGATTTCTTTTACTTGACCAGTTTCCTTCGGTGAATTTTATATGATTTGCTAAACATTGAACAATGAATTCACAAAATTTATGAGAAGTATTCTTTTTTTTTTGGTTTTTTGAGACAGGGTTTCTCTGTGGCTTTGGAGCCTGTCCTGGAACTAGCTCTGTAGACCAGGCTGGTCTCGAACTCACAGAGATCTGCCTGCCTCTGCCTTATGGGGAGTATTCTGATGCACATTTGTGGTGGGGGGGTGCTCTCACAGTGTTTACTGCACAATCCTGCCCTCAGCAGCCACAGGAGTTTAATGACCATGGACACAGACCAACGGCAATGTGAACTTCTCCCAGGCCGGAGGAACTGCCCAGTTCTGGGGCAGGGGTAGTTAAATTTTACAAGGGAACTTGGGGGTGATAGAGGGGACTCTCACCAACATTGCTACATGGTATTCTATAGTCCCTGAAGCAAGGGGACAGCAAATGCACAGCGATACATGTCCCAGTCATCGCAAAGACGAAGGTGGAAGATTCATTTTGTTGAAACTGTTTGGTTTGGCATAAGAGCTCCAGACCAAAAATGTGTCTGTGAAGTCCTCCTCTAACCCTCTCACTTTCATATGCAAGATCCTTTAGTAGAGTTTCATCTGTCTCAGGATTCAGAGAAGTCATGTCCAACAGAGACATTACCCTGTGGAAGCTATACTACCCTAAATAAAAATCATCATTAAGGTAGAGAACTTGTGTGAATCATACTGAGACCCAACATAAAACTTGTGGGAAAGATCATTTTTGATTCTTAACACATGTGTGATGTTTTAGCAAATACTCTGACTTAGAAAGATCTTACCGAGTTTTCTCATTTTGGTACACCCGAACTGCAATGCTGGACTATGGTTTATTCAATAGCTTCAAAGATTTTTAGAAGCTTATACAGTTGTAGCATGTAGTGGTCTATTTTATTCTGTAAACTATACCCAGATCATACTCTCGGGAGTTAGTGCCAACACAAATTTATGTAATAGCAAGAGGTTTCACCGACTCTATAACTACCTATTGTGGGCTCTAATTCGTTTCGATTTGCTTTTCTCCCCACACCTACATGGCCCTCGAGATTATATGATGAGCTCTTAGAAACATCTCCTAAGTTGACACAGCAGCACCAACTTCTTTGATAACGCATCTGTGGCCAGAACTCCCAAAGGGTTCTTATTTCTGCCCCCTCCCAATGCATAGTGCACATGGCCTGTATATACATATCCCCTTGGTTTAGTGGGACTATGAGTAGCAGTGTTACATTACACTGTACAGGAAAAATCAAACAATTTTGTAGATGATGTTAAAGTTATCACATGACTGGACTATGAATAAACAAAACAAAGAGACTCTAGGATGGATCTGACCTGTTATGTAAACATTAAGATAATGGGGCTCTCCAGGCAGAAAGAAACTGCAACAATGAGATGCTTGAAATGTGATCTCAGCAAGGATCTGGCCCTGGTCTCCAGGATTTGTAAGTGGTCCATTGCTCGTATTCCACAAGACATAGACTAAGGATGATGTCTTCCATCAAGAAGGAGGTAGACTATTCCTACAACAAGGGAGTTTGCAAAGGGATCATCTGGTTAAATCTTTAGATGAAAGGTTCTCCCAAGTAACTCTGATCCCATCCTACTGGGGCCCCAAACAAGAAGTCCACCTTTCTGATCAACAGAACTCCTAGCTAATGATCAAATCTTGTGTTAAGCTGCTTTGGGTTTTGGTGGATGATTACACCACTATGTAAAATTGATGCAGCACTCTGATCTTGGAAAAAAATAATGTAAAACCTTGATTTGTTTGCAGATTTTGAGTATGTGGCTGTCAATCTTACAATCAATTATTAAAAGATATTTTATTTGTTTTCAGTAAAATGCTATGCATAATAGTTCTAGACTTATCTTTCTGTAATTTAGTGTATTAAGCTTCCTGTGTTAAAGATATCCTGATTTACAAACTTTCACTCTTTTTTCTTCGAAGATGAGGAGCATAAGTTTCCTTTAGAAATTTTCTAGTGCATGACAGGTTTAGTTATCCAATAAAGCCACATTGACTAAGATCTCCATGTTCTTCCTGTAGGAGTCATGACTGACACCTCCTCTCTATCATCTATCTATCTATCTGTCTGTCTGTCTGTCTGTCTGTCTGTCTGTCTGTCTGTCTGTCTGTCTGTCTGTCTATTGATCTATCTGTCTATCTGTATATATATTGCTATCTTTGTATCTATCTACCTATATATCTATCTATATTAAAGTCTTATTGCTTCTACTACCTATACAGTCCCAAGCATGAACATTTCTCCCCCCAATTTTAGGATATACATACATTGTTCTGTTTTCATCTTGCTCTAGAAGGATGTATTATCCACATACTTTGTAATATTCAAATGTATCTCTGGTTATGTCACTTTCCAGTTCCTGTTTTTTCAACATAAACTCTTAGTAAAACCCCACGTCCATCTGAAGGCTTGTTATTTACCCTCCTGTTCTGAACTCCTGTCATTGCTAACTGTTCTGAGCCCTTCAGCGACACTGGCCTTGCACTGGTTGACCATGTTTACTGCTTTCAAAATCAGAGCCCTCATCTGCACGTTCTCTTTTCCACCTTTGCTTGGGTCCTTCTTCCTTATCCCTTGCTTTCCTCAGCTGTTGCAGAGCCAGGTGGGACAGAGTGTTGGATGAACTCTATTGGCAAAGATTTGCAGAGATAGATTTGAGTCCACATGTGTTTTATTAGGTAAAGTCATTGGAAAACCAATGTAGCTTATTATCCACATCTCCACTGTGTCAACCCCATGAAAGGGATTGACAACATAAACCCTTTTCAGAAGGTATACATCAAAGTTTGTATTGGTATGGAGGATTTCTTCTCATTCTATTGCTACAAGATTTTTGACATGGTTTTACCATAGGAAATAAATGCAGCTTTATAAAAAAGTAAATTACAGATTAGAGAATGGTGGTCATTTATCTGCTATTCGATCAATCAGATAGCTAGAGCCACTTTGGCACAGTTCACTAGTGGCAGGGTACACTAAAAAGAGCAGAAAGGTTCCTCCATTCCCACAAATGGAAATTTGCATTTTCTGATTATATTCCAGAGTATGGTTTCTGCAACAAAATCAAACCCACAGGGAAATGTCTAGAAAATGGTGGTGTAGTCTCAAGGCTTCCTATGTAACCAGTGAGTAGTTCATAAAATCATTGGTACTTCTATTCCTAGCAAGTGTGATGCACTGTTACCAGAAATGGGCCAGCCATTCTTTCAGCACTGAATCATGGTCTTTGCCACAGACTCTGTTGCTGTTCCCATCTCCCCATCACCTACCCCCCAAATCTGCTTTTCTTTTGCTTAGCAGGGTTCACAGTCTCTCCACAAGACTTATGGCACTACTTTCTTCTGGTAGTTCTGAAATTGCTCTTTCAAGATGTGTGGACTAGACTCCCTGAATAAAATCAGATTATGGAGAAGGAAAGCCGCTCTGTCTTGTCTACAGCATGAGAGTGGCCATCTTTCTAATCATTCCAACTGCGTGAGAATGAGCCAATGAGATTAAGAGAAGTTGGCCCCAAGCAACTGGATTGAAGTAATGGTCTTGTTTGAAGTAGTTTTAAGATGGCTGATAAGGGGCAAATGGGACCAGGCAAACTACAGATAAAGACTCTTGCCTTGACTCAGTAACCTCTTAAACATTCTTAAGATATTATTTTTAATGTCCTAAAATCACTGAATAGCTGTATATGCTTTGTTTGATGATGAATATGAAGTTCTTCAAGATATTGTATGTTTTCTGATCCTTGCAAAGAAAATCATCTTGTAAAGAAAACAAAAGTGTGAGGGGGGGAACATGCAATTATTACTGCTGCATGAAAATGTGATCCAAAGTTTGTCTATCTATCTATCTATCTATCTATCTATCTATCTTTCTTTCTATTAGCTTGCTTTCTTCTGAGACACCATAAAGCTTCCTCTGCCTGCTTCTTGAAAGGGTCATGTGACCATAGGATTGCCATTGACCACTAAAGTAGGAGCAGTACCCTTAAGAGCCAGTGTGTGACCAAACAACATTCACCCTTCTCTTTCAATCTGTCCTGGGTGACAATATAGTACAAGCTACCTGACACATCCACTTGTGTTTTAACATGAGGATAGATCAAACAGACTGTCCAGGTGGCCAGAGAGGAACCTGTGGCTAGAGCTGGGGTTGTCTGTTAGCCCACAGTGTCCTTCATATTGCCATAGAGAGATGGTTTGTGCTTGCTCTTTGGTTAGGTTGTATGGTGTGTGCTTACTCAGTCTGAAGCGCTACTCCACCCTCCCTGACAGCTGTTCAGAATCCTGAAGAGGGAAATCCGTTTTTCTCTGTGAGCGACATCAAATTTTGGGTATTTCATCACCCTGTCTTATAAAATATCATGTAGACATTTTTCTATACCTCATAATTCACAATGAGCTAACTTTGTACATCAGCTCCCAAATCGCTTAACATCTGAGTAAATATCTCTGCAGGTTGGTCATTAAAATTTTGACTTGGACATGAATTATGCCTGCTGTTGCATTTATATGTTAATCTCCAAGGAACATAACAGGTAGCTGTTTATGAAGTATAAGAAAGCCCACAGCTCAGAATGATTTTATCAGTGGCTCCAGCACACAGGAACTGGTGGCTCTATGCTGATTCTGTAAAGTTTTAGGAATAATTGTCACATCTGCTGTCTTTTTTTTTTTTTTTTTTTTTTTTTTTTTTTTTTTTTTTTTTTTTTTTTGGTTTTTCGAGACAGGGTTTCCCTGTAGTTTCTAGAGCCTGTCCTGGAACTAGCTCTTGTAGACCAGGCTGGCCTCGAACTCAGAGATCCGCCTGCCTCTGCCTCCCGAGTGCTGGGATTAAAGGCGTGCGCCACCACCGCCCGGCCACATCTGCTGTCTTAATCAGTATAATTTAAAAGCATTGATAACAAGTGTTTCTCAAACTTGGAAGGAAGAATAACTACGTGCTTTTTTTTCTTTTTTTTTCCCACCAGGCAAAAGATAGCTAGACTTCTCTTTGTTGACTCCCCCCCCCTCCCATCTTCCTGTTAGCAACAGGTCACTGTGTCCTATGAAGTGAGCTGTTCCTCAATGTTTCTATGGGACTTTTCCCGGACAGTCACACAACCTTTATACAAGCTAGGACTTCCTATGTAACGACTCATTTGCTCCTTGTCCTGAAACTATAAGGTGGTATAATTGGATAGTATAATTATTTTCTCATTTTGCTGATGAGAAACATGGTGATTAAGTAACCCATCTAATATCACAAAGAATGCAAATAGAAGAAAAGCTGTATTCAAGCAAGGGGTGGAAGATTTGATAACCTTAGTTTTTATCAAGCTTGTATGATTAAAATGAAATCACCAAGTTTCTCTTCATCCAAGCTGATTCTCACAATGCTATGGTTCCTTGAACTTCACTTTTCTAAGTGAATTCATTGAGATCAAACATTGCCTTCCACATAAATTCTTTCAAGATATACTGTAAGTATATCCACTGGAAGTAGTTACACATCAAACTCCTAATGAGTATTAAGCTATTAATTGTACTAAGTTAAGGATGAATCTTAGCCAAGTTAGAGGCAGAATAAATTGGCTAGCTTTCCAAAAGCCAGGAATTTGTCAAAATGGGAAAGTACCTGTATTCAGTTTTGGTTCCTGTGACAAAATACATCATAGAGGCAATTAATGGAGATAGACTTACTTTTACTCACAGTTTCTGGGAACACTATCCACCATGGTAGGGTAAGCCATGCGACTGTGGTAGTTTCATTTGTAACATTGGAAACAATAGGATTGTTATCACTTGGTGGTAGATATATTAGTGGAGAAGACAGGAAGTAGGTCCAGGCTATGCTCCTCAAAGACCACATCCAGTAGTCTGTATCTTCCAGCTTGGCTCTAATTCCCAAAGTTTTCACAGCCTAGTTAACAGTATGAGCAACTAAAGACCAAGCATTCAAACACATGAGTCCTTGAGGGTATTCCCCATACAAATAGTAACATCACCAGAGAACCAAACTTGGAGGTTAGTTTCAGTTTGCTATCTCTTGTTATGGTAAAAAAGCAACTTGGAAATATATGGATTATTTCAGCTTGTAGGTTACAGTCCATAATAAACGGAGGCCAGTGTAGTAGCTCAGGAAGGAACTAAAGCAACAACCATAGAACAGTGGTTCTCAACCTGTGGGTTACAACCCCTTTGGGGGTCACAGAGGTCACTTAAGACCACGGGAAAACACGGATATTTACATTATGATTTGTAATAGTCTCAAAATTACAGTTTTGAAGTAGCAATCAAAATAATTTTATGGTTGGAGTCACCACAACATGAAGAACTATATTAAAGAGTCACAGCATCTGGAAGTTTGGGAACCACTGCCATAGAGGAACGCCAATTACTGTCTCAATACCTATGGCTTGTTTAGCCTGCTTTCTTACACAACCCAGTGAGTAGCACTGTCCAGATTAGGTTGGTCCCCAACACACCAAACATCAATCAAGAAATACCCCTGAAGTCAGTCTGATGGAGGTAATTCCTCAATTTAGCTCCCCTCTTCCCAGACAAACCTAACTTATATTAGCTTGACAAAACAACAATAATAAAAAACACTGCAACAAAAGTCAAACAATTACATAAAAAAGAAAACTGAAAGACTCCATGAAACCTAACCAGCAGAGGTAGATAAGTCAAATCTAATTGATATGATCATCGTTTTTAAAGATGTCAAATGTTGAAAGAACCCTTCTAAACATACAAAAGCCACACTGCATAATAGTCTCCTTATTGCCAACAACATTAAAAAAATAGGTGATAACAAGTACTATCAGTAATTATTAGAATCTAGTTTCTTAAATATTTTATTTTTTATATTTATTATTTGTAGTTTCATATGAGAAACTGGTACTTCAGAAAGGAAATCTCTGATAAGGGGAACTGGGAGTGTTGATTATACATAGATGAATTTAAGGAACATGTTTTGACTTTTGATTTTTGATTGACTGACTGATTGATGATAATTAACTTCGTAATGCAATCTACTAGCAACAAGGGAGAGAAAACAAAGTATGGCAAGGGGATTGCAGTGGAGTCCACAAAAGCTTTTCTACCCTGACGTTCATAGCTTTACAGACATTTATAGATTTCAGTGACCCTGTGTTATAACTCCAGAGAGGCTAGTCTTGAGAACTCACCATCTTGAAAAAGTCCAACAAATAAAAAATTAATTCCATGTCCACACTACTCAAAGTTTACCTTACAAGGAACATAGTTCCCAGGATGTGGTCAATTTTAACCTTGATGAATGTATTGTTTAGACCCATCTCTCGACTCATGTCTATTTGTGCTAAATGAATTAGCTTGGTTACCTGGTAATTGCTTCTGTATGGATGGGCAAATACATTTTCCTGTTTATTTCTCAGCTTCATGAACTTAAAAACACTTCTACATCAGGGACCCTGCCTCACTTCTGAATCTCAGTTTAATACAAATTTAAAAGTCAATGGTGTTCATGGTTCTTTACTTGGGCATTGGTAACTTATTTCACTGTTTGGGGGAATTTTATACTCTTGACGCTGTGGCTATCTTTAATATCCAGTTATAAATGATGAGATCTGACTTCTGAGAATTTTAGAGAAAGGAGGCACCATATAAAAATATTAAATGATTTTCTTTGTGAGACCCTTGACAGAGATCATGGAAGGAATTATAGACCATCTGAGGTTTTCACTTTCAGGAGGCTATCATAAAAGCACACTGCTTAGTAGTAGGTATCAGAAGAGCAAGGCAGCAGGTAATTAAAGTTAATTGATGCATTATTGTTCTCTGTATCATAGCATTTACGTATAGAAGAAATGACCTATGATTATTGTAAAATATATTCATTTCTTCCTTTTCTCTTATGTCATCTTAATATGTACATAAAGAAAAATCCTGGTTAAGCTGATATCAGTTAAGTCTATGCCAAAGGGGTTAACTAACTGGAAAAGTCAAGACACGGTTGAATTTTTATTTATTCTGTTATAACTCTCCATAAAATGACTAATGCATCTTCCAATATTTTTTACTTTCTCTATGTCATAGTATAACATTTTCCATATGAGAAGCTAACAAAGGACTGAGTGATTCCAACAAGAACAGCTAACATTTCCTGAAATTGTGTGTTTGAAGCCACACATGACTAATGTCCTAGCTATTGTGCTTATGGTGTTCAGGATATAACTTGAGGCCTATTTGTACTTAATGGAGATTAATTTTGTGGGTCCTAAATATAATTTCTCTTTTTAAAGACAAATCACAGAGTATGTAAGTGCAAATATGTATATATGACAAATATCAACAGCTGATGCCAACACAGTGATGGGAAGGGCTCAATAAAGGCGTGTGAAGGACTTGGAGCCAACTGCTTTGTCCTGGAAAATGGTGAACGCTTAGGAATGCCTGCAGAAAGTAGGTTTAAGTGTAGAAATGGTCCCTCAGGGGTACCTATGGTCTTGCAAGAGGGAAAATCTACCTCGCAGACCACATGGGGGATCTCTGAGTAATATTTACTATCCCAGCCACACTCTCCTTTTCCCTTTGGCTTCCTGTAGCTTTCCCATTATCTGGGAGTCAGGGGTCAAGGTTAAAGTGTTGGGAAAAAATGGATTGGTGTTTCAACAAGCAGTTGAAAATAGTGATCAGAACCAGCAGTTTTGTTTTTCTTTTTGGTTTTTGGTTTGACATTTTTCCGTATTGAAATTCCCCTGAATTATCAACACACTTATCCTCTCTTCCTGAATCACCATATCATAGAAGTGGAAGTGTGAGTCACTCCAAAACTCCGAGCTTCCTACTATAGATTCTTCATGTAACAACTCTGTACCTATAGGATTCAGAACAATGTGCTTTCATCAGGCAAGAACACCCCAATAGAACGTGGGTTCAGGCCTTCTCTTTGCAATGAAAATATTGGAGAGAAGGGTTCTATCTAAAGACTATGATCCAAGTCTAATCCCCAGAATTCTCCAAACTGGTTTAGAAACATTTCGTAGCTACCACTGCCTCCTAAATCTTTGACCCAAAATAGACTCCTACTACAAGTGCCACAGCTGCAGATAACAGCAACTTGTAGGAAGTTAAAACCGACACTGTCAGGGAGCAAAATTGGCCTCTGGTCACCAGCTGATGGGCTCACACCCCCAACTCCCTCTTCCCGCAGCAATCAAGACCAGGATGATTATGTCTGCTGATGTGTTTCACCTCCCAAAGAACTCTTTAGGTCTTCTTAGAAAGTTCTTGCTGCCCTCTCTGTTGTAAGTGCTTCTGAGAGGGCCTAGCTAATTGCTTGCTAGCTGTATGAGTCAGCCAGAAAGCAATGATAGGCCTGAAATTGGAGCAAGCCATCACTGTTGATAAATTGGCTCTGGGCTCAACCCAAACTGCCTTCAGGAACTCATAAGGGCCACAATCTGTCACAGTTGTAGGTAGCTTACATAAGGGGCCTGCTCCAAGCAGAAGTGAGTGTCAAAAATCTAAGTCAGTGTCTGCAAGCTTTGTATTGTCATCCTTGGCTTTCGGAGATGACACCTGTGATGCAGACTGTTCTGTGTGTAGGGCCAGACTGGACAGTGATGTATGACTTCAAGTTCAATCTACACTGTGTGCTCCTTAGGCTTCTGCTCAGCTTGCCACTGCCTCCTCTAGTCACAGAATTACCAAACTATCAAATTCTTGTTTCTCTGCTCCATCAAATAAGCAATGTTTGCTCTCATAAGGTCCTTCTCAGAGGTGACACTGGCTCTCCTAGTGAATGTTGGTAGCAGTTTAATTGACACATGGTAGTCGAGGAGGGTCACATATCAGCTGCCTGGGTCTAAGGCGAACTTTGGCTTTGCAGAAATTTGCAGTATTGGACTTAGGGGCACTGTATTTCTAGTCTTTGCTGACTTAGCTAATTGACAGCCATGTAACTCCAAACGTACACCTCCCAAAGGCTCCCACTGTAAATAAATCAAAGCGTCAATGTAAGGAAAAGATCACTTCTTGTAACTTCACGTGTTAAAGAGGAAAAAATTACAATGATCTTTTTACAGATCCCCTATACATATTCCCTGCCCCTGGGTTACTATTGATAATATCAACATAGAAATAATACTTCGTGACACTTACTAAGATGAAATAAGCTTTATATTTTATTTATTTGTTGGTGTCAGCTTTACCTGTGTGCGTCTAGAAACTCCAGGTTTTGGCACAGTACTTCCAAAAGAGTACTTGTTAATCGCTGAATGTATTTATGTAAATCTAAATTCTACTGGCTCACCAATTATATGTTCATCAAACTGTTTACAATACTTACATGCAAAATTTTGTGGGGACTGCTGTGTTTGAGAATTTTCTAGTGGGCACCTGAGTCCTGAATTATTGGGTCTATGAAGACATTGAGGATCACTGTTTGTAGAAAGACATTGTGCTGCTTCATTTTGAGCATCTATTCAACTTAAGTAATTCCCAGAATGTTTGTAAAACATTATTTCTTGTGTTAGCAAGGGTATATCTAGAAGACACTAGCATTTGAATCAGTGACCCTGTAAGGACAATCCACCCTCTCTCATTACAAGTAGGCAAAACCCACACACAAGGAGCCAGATGGGAGACACAATGATAGCAAACATGAATATGACATTTCTTCCTGTCTTCTGAAGCTGGGTCTCCTAAATTCACTTGCTGTAGTTATTAGGTCTCTGGGTTCTCAGGGATTTGGTCGTCAGGGATAGCCCCTGCAGCCAGTCAGGTTCTCGCACTTTTGAGAGGAATGTCTCTGGTGCCATGCTCCTCAGATATCCTGACCTGTGCTGAGCCATACTTCCAACTTTCCTGGTTCTCCAGCTTTTAAATGGTCTGTCATGAGATTTCTCAGCTCCACCCCCCATTGATAGAGTAAATTCCTAGATAGATTATTTCCCTTCCTGGTAGTGTTTTCCTTGAGAATGTCATTTGAAATGGGTTCTAATGTTCCCTCAATCTGAAAAAAATAGTTAACAAAAGACTATTTTGAGCCTTTCTTCAATATATGCATATATTGATTTTAACATAAATTAAAATAGCATACTGAAATTTCTCAAATGTTTAAACCAAATGCAAAAATAACTGTGACTATAGACTTTTTCTAATTTTTATTTATTTAATTTTATTATTTTCTTTTATGTATATGTGTGTCTCCTTGGGGCAGAAGAGGGTATTAGAACCCCTGGAACAAGAAGAGTTAGAGGCAGCTGTGGGTTCTGGGAACCAAGCTTGGGATCTCTGTAAGAGCAACAGTGATTTTAATAGTTGAGCCATTTCTCCAGTCCTGGCATCTTTTCTTTTTATTGTTACATCTCACACCTGAAGAATAGAGAACAAATCTAACTAGTACTCTCCTCTCTCTGTCTTGTCCTCCACTTCCTTCCTGCATTCTCTTTCAAATGTATTCTAATAACTGTGAAACTGATGTAGGCAATGAGACTTTTCATTAGAACAGTTATTACAAATATTAAAGTTATTTCTGCTTCTATTTTATCACTGAGACTTCTTGCTTTTCTAGGCACTACAATGACTTCCTCAAAGGAAGAAGTATTAATCCCTAGTAGATGCTAAAATATCTTTCCTGCAGGCAGAGTTTTCAAATGTTTTATTTTTTTTTTGTCTTTCCTAGTGCCACAATCACTATGAACACAACCAGTTAACATATTTTGTTCATACGGTACCTTCTGACCTAGAGAATTACTATTTTAAACTAGGAAAAATTCTCATTAAGTAGTAGTAGGAGTTTTGCTGGTATAAAAAGCCCTTACAATGTATTTGGAGTTGCTGGGACTTGCAATATTGGATGTTTGATGTACCCATTCTATTTTCTTTTCCTCTGAAATAATTCATTTTCCTTCTAAATGGAATCATGAAAATACTTAATAAAAATGGTAATACATCTAACAGCACACAGTTATAGCCAAAGGATTGATATAGAGGAAGTTTTAGTAGGGGGTAGTGAATAGCAGCTAAAGGAGGGGTTGGGGTATTCATTAAGTGATAGTAGGCTTCACGGCATTTTCCTTTTGAAAAATACTTAGCTGTGGTCAGAATTCTTTTTGTAAATTTTATCTGGGATTAATGTGTGTTTCTCTGGTGTATCTCTTATAAGCAGTCACAAATCAATCAGAGCATAGCGGAGAGCTGCTATTTAGAAAATTAAGCTTGTGAATAATTTTGAAAGCACGATCTTTCACATATCAGTTCTAGTAAACATTTGAACTAGAGTCTTGAAGCCAATCACTCTGATAATAGGGAAATAGTCTAATATTATGCTTAACTTTTCATGAGAGACATGGAGTCATAGCCTGAAAACATACATGTTCATTGACAGGCTTTGAATTCTGTATTTTCTCACTCTACCATGTTCTTCACTCCCAAAGGTAAAGAAAAAGGTTTTCTTGCTGAGAGACACTCAAGCCATAAATATTAGTCTGGTATCCAGTGTATTCTCTAACCATCTAACTGAATCTCTACCCCATCCTGATCTTGTTTGTCACAGAGGACAGGATGCCTGTGGGACAAATGTCTCTCTTCGGGTGTGTTAGCCAAAACCTGATGGAGATCAGACGACTGCCATGGCAACAGCTAGTCAACATCTAACTTCCTTTGAAACAAATCTGTAGGTTAAATGACGTGCCCTAACCTTACAATACTTGAAAATCCCCCAGAGGATAACTAAAAAAAACATAAACAGACTCCAAGGAAGTGTCTCAGTGGGTAAAGTGTTTGCTGTGCCATTGGAAGGACCTGAGTCTGGATGTCTAGACTCCACATAATGCCAGATGTGACAGCACACATCTGTGATCTCAGTGTTATCACTGAGACTGGAGGATGAGAAAGGAGAATTCTAGAAAGCTCCTGGAACAGCTACCTTGGTATGTGGTCAATGAAAAACAAGAAACATTCTCTCAAACAAGGGGGAAGATGAACATCACTATCGTTGTCCTTTGACACTTGTGACATAGCATGACTGCTCACATTTCTCTCTCTCTCTCTCTCTCTCTCTCTCTCTCTCTCTCTCACACACACACACACACACACACACACATTCTTGGTAAAGCTTGAATATTTCTCCCATTCATTAGTCTATCCCTACCCCTCGATGCTTTTAGTCCATGCCTATTAATTCTTTGATGAATTCTAAACTTAAGAAATGTGGCAAAGGAGTTGATTTGTGAATTGATCACCCACTTCTTTTCTCAGTTAAGACTAAGCTCCCTTCACTGCTTACTTGGGGCTCAGTCTTACTTGTTGGCTCTTTGATTCTAAGAAAGAAATAAAGGAGCCATTTAGGTAATGGTGGTCACAGCACAACTCCATCTACGAACTGTCTGAGGTGGTCTTCAAGCTTCTCTCTTTTCAGTAGACCGCCCCTTCCTGGTGGCTGATCTTTTGTCATCATTTCAATTAGCCTTTAGAAAAGTCACAGCGGAGGAAAATTATGGCCCCAGAGTTAATTATTGCAAAGTGTACTGGGGTAGAGTTTTTTTTTTTTTTTTGACATTCAGAACCACATCCACTGAATGCTATAAAATACCACTTCTTCATCTTGATGGCACCTATGGACTGAGGAGTCTATTTGTCTTTCAGTGAAGACAGATAAGGACACTGAGTGTTGGCCCTGTGTTCCATTCTCAAAAACCTTTGGGCTACATGATCCTTCACAATGAGGTCAGAACCACTTGAGGTTCTGGAATCTTGAATTCCATCTAAACCTTCATAATCAGACATTCTAGATTAGGATCTCAGAAATCAGAATTACACATTTAGTTAGTTGTTTTGGATGATCTCCCCTAATGTACTGTATCTCCAATAAACAACGGAAAAGTATTTACTTGTCTAACAAAGTAAATCTGCAAAGATCCTATTTTAGTTAAGAAATTCAAAAGAAAGCCTAAAGACTATAGTACGAATTTTAATTGTTCTTAATAAAAACCCAGAACCAGATATTAGAGGATGGAAGCTGAGAGAACAGAGAAACAGATTGCCAGTCTTTAGAGAGGCCTTTTACCTCTGCCAATATTCAGACCAGAGGGGCGATCCTGTCTTCGGCCTGCCTCCTCAAACAGCTTCTTCTGATTGCAGACTATATCTCCAGACTGCAGCTCCTGCCTCCTCCTACCTTATATTCTCTCTCAGTGAAGGCATATTCCTGCCTATCTCCACCTCCCTAGGACTGGGATTAATGACACACGACTTCCAAGTAGTGGAATTAAAAGTATGAGCCACCACAACCTGGCCTCTAATGGCTTAGCCCTGCACTCTGATCTTCATGTAAGCTTTATTTGTTAAAATACAAACACAATATTACTACAAAGATTACGAAGTTGATAAACAAGATAGCTTTTTGTTAATGGTGATGATATGACATTTTACATTTTTGTAAATACTTTCACTGTGTGACTTGGAAAATACACTGGATTTTTTTTTAATGTCCTTTTGTAGTTTGGCATAGAGTTACAGGACATGTAACTTTTGTACATTCCCAGCCAAATCATGAAAGAAAAAGAGTAAAAAATGTCTAATAGTATCTCAGAATTATAAATAAATACAATTTGATCTTTAGAGAATACAAAAGAATTCCTTGAGGCAAAGTGTAAGACTTAGTATTTATAGTTAGCTTGACTAGATTATGAATCATCTAGGAAAACGTATCCTTGAGCACATCTCCAGAAAGGTCCAAGGAGGTAAGGTCCACCCTAAAAACAGATGTCTTGGGACGTAAGGTCCACCCTAAAAACAGATGTCTTGGGACTCAAATTTAGTGAAATGGAGAACACAGTAGAACACCAGAACCCATCCCTTTCTCCTTCTTGACTGTGGCTTTAATGTGATGAGAGGCCTCTTGCTATCATGCTTTCTCCATTCCGGTAGACTGTACCCCCTCAGATAAGCCAAGGTAAACGCCTTTTTCCTTAAGTTGATTCTCATGAATGCTAGCACAGTCACAGATAACTAATTAATGTGGAGATAAGTACTAAGAAGTGGGGTCATTGTTGTGATAAACCTGACTATATGGTTCTTAGTCTTTTGGATCATGGTGAAGAATGTGGAAGTCTTTGTATTTCCTGCCTACAGAAGTGCTCCTATATGGAAATGGAGCCTAATGGTCCATTCTGGTGGGAGTTTGGATGACCTGACCAGTAAGAGAAGTGGCAGCAGTGCAGGGAACGCTCGTAGGATTTCAGAGAGAATACGTTCAGGAATAAGCTTGAGGCCAGTGTTGAATCGGGCTTCATCCCTTGTTTGTTCTGAGATGAGACTACATCAGAAAGTGATGGACCAATCTGTTTAGTAGAGGCAATGACTAAGTAGGATAATTCAGACTGTTACATGTGTACTTCTCACTGCTCTTATACAAATCTACAGTTAATAGAAAAACACACATAGCAGAATTCTGCAAAACAGCATACAGTCTAGTAAGGTAAAGAATATAAGCTCAAAACTGTAAACAAGAAAAGTTTAGAGTAACTTACTATTAGTTAGAATAACACCATTAAGGGAAACATTCTACATGGGACAAAGGGAAAGGTGTCCTGAGAGCACAGGTGCACCCATAAGTCTCCTACTTGTGAGAATGAAAATTTAGCCAAAAGGAAAGAGTATACATTGAGAATCCCACCACAAAGTTTCTTGAAAAGAACAACTACCTAGTAAAATGTTTCTCTAGGGGCCAGTCTAGAAGGTGCATACAGGCCAAAGCAACTGTTGTTCACCAAGGTTAAGGTATCTCAAAATGGCAGAGAGCATGGCCGCATCTTTCACATTGTCCCGGTTTTTCAGAGGATTCAAGAATGAGTGTCATGAGGATTTGCATCAACATTTCAGAAGGCTGCTGAGTCCCAGTAATAGATGGTGAAGCCCAACTTTCTTTAAGCATTCCCTGAGAAACCCCTGAGTAAAGTTGAGAAGGTAAAGCCTAAGTTGTAGGGAAACCCCTAAATGTTCAAGTGACATCCACAAAGGAAATCTGCAAGAATGCATGAATCCAAAGAGTGGAGGTACGTGTGTTATAGGAGCCAAAGGTGGACTGATATCGGTGCCCAAGATTTTTGGAATTTGTTTGATCCTACCAAGAACTCCAGATGTTGGACATGGATCTAGAGTAATGTATCCTTGCCCTCTTTCTTGCTCTTTTGGAGTGAGAATATTTACTCTTTGCCACTGTATGTACTAACAACATGGAACTTAGTGGTTTTTGCTGTTGTATTATTTTAGCAGGGCCTCCAGTTAAGAGATACTGTTCAAATTTTTGAGGACTTTTTTACAGTTGGACTGGATTTATTTTGCATTATGAGATAAGCATACGACTTTAGGGGACAACGCTGGTGGGTTATGATTCAGAGCATTGCATTTGGGTATTAGGGTTGACACTGATGCAGTTGAGATGATCAACATTCATTGTCAACCTGACTAGGCTTAGCATCATCTACCCAACAGTCTTCTGGATATTTGCAGAGAGCTTTAACAGTGGAGGAAGGAACCACCTTAAATGTGCTAGGACTACCACTAGCTGGCATCCAAGGCTTTTTAAAAAGCAGTAAGAGTGAGATATCAAAATACATCTTTTTGTTTGTTTGTCTCTTGACTGAGGACAAAATGTGACCATCCACTCCATGCTTCTGTTGCTATGGCCTCCTCACTATGATGAGTTACAGTTCTTCAACCTACAAGCCATTTTTTTTCTTCCTTTTTTATTACTTCTTGCCAGATATTTGGTCATAGCAACAAAGGAACTAAAGTAACATATGTAGAATGGGAGTTATGGACTTCTATTAAGTAGCACGGTGCCAAGCTAATTTAGCTGATACTTATTTGCTTGTATTTTGTGTCAAGATCTCACTGTTATAAGCTCAGGGCTCTCCTAGAATCTGCAGTCTCCCCATTTTTGTATCCTGAGTGTTGGGATTACAGGTGTATGCCACATACACACCCTGGATACATTTTACTATTTCTCTCTCATGACTACCTTGTGAGAGAGAAATTGTTATGATCATTTTTCCATTTCAGAATTGAAGAAATAGAGGTGGAGAAAAGTCATATTCATGCAAACTCAGTGGAATTATGGGCATTAAACATAGTCATTATTCCTAGAACCTCAGACTGTATCTTCATCCTAGCTTACCTCTAGGTTAAGAAAGCAGAGAGCGTGGTTATTCCCAGGGCATCTAAATAAGAACTCAGGCAATTTGCAAAGCCTCGAGTAATGGCCTCCTAACAGCCATGAGTCGTTTTGTCCATTACTAAACTCAGTTTTCTCAGTAAGGGGATAGTTTCTGGAGGAAGGCCCTTTTCACAGAGACAAACCATGACTCCAGAAGAAAGGGGGTTGCAGATCTGGACACAAGCCTGGCAAGGTCCAGCCGTTATTTGTCAAAAAGTAGTGTTTTCCACATTTAGTAAAGATTGTTCCTAGAGAAACGAAGACCTTCAGTTGGGCAGAACTCACAAAAGCCTGGATTCTTTTGGTGAGTGTTCAGCACCACAAAGTACAGGTTGAGGGTTGGAAATAGTTATCTTTATAGAATATTTGAGGAATTTCTAAAAGTTGCTAGGTAGGGAGACAATCTTCCTTCAGATTGTAGCACAAGTACAAGCTTATAATAGTTTTTAGACATTCTTTCTTTGCTTTAACCACATAGAATTCAACTTCTCAAGGAATGGTCAAACTGGAGTTGTATATTCTTATTTAAATAATAGTACTCTCATCACACAATATTTTAAATTTGTTATCTAAACCCACACTGATATATCATTTTTTTTCAGTTATGGAATGTTAGTGTATTAGCAAGTTAGTATGTTATGTTAAGCTTTTAGGAAAAGTCTTCTTGCTACCCAGTATTTTCAACAAAATACTTATTTTATCAAATCAAGAGGGAGGAAGTAGAGAACATACAGAAGCACACACACACACACACACACACACACACACACACACACACACACACGTTTCTTAAAGTTTAAAAAAAATAGTAGAAGGTATAGCCCCAACAGCTACTGGTATAGAGGGCATTGGCAGTGAAGAAGTTAAACATTTTCTGATTTTTCTCACATCTTAACCAAAGAATCATTTGGATCTCTAAGCTGTTTCTAATTAGGTGTTAATGACCTCAAGTTGTGTGAGGTTTACCATGTTCTGTACCTCATTTGATATCCCCCCCCCGGGCTAAAACAATACCAAGAGGACTCAAATGAAGATAAAATACACCTCTATGTCCCCCATGGTTATAGGATCAGAGATATATAAATACAGAGAAGTCCAGAGGGAAAGATTATTATTAACACTAGTTCCATGACCTGTGTGAACCCAGAAATGAAAGTAATTATAGAGCTTCAGTGTGCTGGGTGAGGGGACCCTCCTCTGCAGAAATCATGAATTAAACAGACATGTAGAGGACCCCAGAATTTCAGAGGCTAGATATTTGGGTCTAATGGAGCCTCTGAACAGGAGGATTATAGAAAAGCAACATATGGTCCCTCAAGGAAGCTTCAGAAAAATAATTTTTATCTTGGGTCAGAAGGCCATTGTTTTCTTCAACATTCACAGAAAGGAGTAATCACATAAAAATAACCACATAAGAGGACATATACATATGTATGTGACCATATATGTGGTGCTTGACTGCAAATTACCACCACTGTCTGTGAATTTTCCAAAGTGATCCTATATGGGATTTGGAATACATTCCAAGTGGTAAAGCTTATCCTTTCATTTGTGAGTTCAGTGGCTACTCTGTCTACACACCTGTGCCCCGTATGCTGCTGCTTTCCGTCTAGGAATGAGCGACAATGAAGCATTTAGTGTTCAGTAATCTTTGATGCAACATTTTATTTATTTGTATTTTAAAGTTTACCTTCATTATAACTCTATAGTTGGCAAAGACTAATACTAAGGACTCATTTGCTTGTTAAAAAAAATAAAACAACTCAACGGATTTTAGCCAAAGATGAAAAAGAATAAGAGTTACCAAACAGAACACCAAGTGTTAAAAAAAAAAAAAAAACAATTTGGATTACGTTGGAAGACTGTTAAATCAATAAATTTGTATTATACTAAAATAAACTGACCTGGGTATCATTAAAGGAGAAGACAAAAAAAAAAAAAAGAAAAAAGGAAAAAAAGAAAACAGAAAGGCCAACAATATGCCATTACAGCATATCAACTGAGCTGGTAAACTCACCATGATTAAAATGAAGTAATTCACTTTGAACTAACTCTGGTTGACACCTCTAATGTGCCTAAGGATTATCTGTGGCAAGCCCAGAGGAAATCTGTTGTGCTTCAGTTAGCAATAAAACTTAGAAATCATTACCCTTTCAAAGATGAACATAGATAACAGAAGAAACTAGAAACGTTTGGCCACGATTATTAATGGTCAACCTACACATAGTCCAGCCATGTCACTGAAACATGAGTGCCGTTTCTCTGGGTGTGCTAATTTAAACATCACAAATCCCCATTAGTCTATATATTTAAATTATTAACATGACCAAACATGCTGCTTAGGATGAATCTAGAATATAATCAACTGTGATAAAATCATTTCTCTAACTTGAGAAACCTATATCCTCAGGTAAGATCATTATTAACTAAAACCAGAGACAAATTGGCCCTTTGATCTGTTCAAGTGGATCATCCACACGGCAGTATATCTCATTTGTTTTGTTGTGTTGAAAAACCAATCTGTTAAGAACAGATGTTTGGATATTCTTTTTCGTTTTTGTTTTTGTTTTTTTTTGGTGGGAGAATGGTAGCATAATTAAGGTGTCCTAATGATGATCCTGTAGTTCTTGCTGTTCTCAAATAATTATGTAACTCCAATTTTGATACCAAGATTTTGTGTATTCATATTAGATTACCTACGGGATAGTAAAACAACAAGCAAACAAGCCCCAAACACTCTAAATTAGACCCGTCCTTTCTTCCTTCACCACCTTCCCCATACCACATTTAATTATAAGGTTATTTTACGGCCCATTTCTACAGGTTAATCAGCTTCTCATCGCTCATTTCTACTATTTCACTTGCAGAAATGAATCATGTCCTGTACTTCAGTGTGTAAACGCCATCCCTTTCGGTGTTTTTATGCTGTCGTGTTAAAGGCAGCAGACTGGGGCACATGAAACTAGGTTAAAAAGCTGTAATATAAGTACACGAGGTTGACAAAGCTCTACAAAGCTCCAGGATTAAAATTCAGTCACGCATGCAAAAAAAATGTAATAAATGAATGAAAATGTACGTTATGGGTCATTTCTGCTTCAATAGCAGCTCTGCGCGGTGGAATCCAAATAGCAACCCTCATCTCACACGCCTCGTGAATGAAATAACATTAGGTTTCCGGGAACCTAATGACACACGGAGTGTGCACTGTGCCCACGGATTTGTTTCATGCAAACATCCAGGGCGTGAAGAGACAACTTATCAGTCAAAAGAGAGGACTCCATTTAAAGCTGTTGCAAGACCGAGGTGGCTCGTCTCCATTTCTCAGCTAAATGGAGGTTTTCTTTTTCACTTCCCATAAAGTCTTCAACTTGCTCAAGCTTTCTAATAAATTGCAAACTCTGTAACAATATATCTTCTATTATGCCGCTTGTTACTCTACTAAGACAGGAAATTAAAGCAATAAAACACTTTCAAAATGATAGGGTACACTCCGGCAGTCATTTTTCTTACGTTCCAGTATTATTCTTCAAAGGGCCTTTTATGATACTAATATTAAATTCTTTGAAGTTGGGAGAATCTGTTGAAAGTGTTGAATTTCTGAAATATAGTGCTCAGATGTTGCATCCACTCATGCATTTATTAAAGCTGAATATGAAATAGAACAATTTTAAAACACAAAATACAATACAGCTAAATAATGCATGATCAGCTATATTTCACATCCACATTAGAGAGTCCACTGTGTGGAAATTTGATTTAATACTCAGGAAAGTCTCTTTTGTTGCTTCTCACCTTCTGTGGCTAAATGCACAACACATGTGGCCCAGTCATTTACAAGGCTAGAACACTGCAAAGCAGAGCTCCCGAACTGAATGCCATAACGGTCACTTATGCAGCGTGCTCCTAGGAAGGAAATTGAATCAGGCTTACAAGGCAGTGCATTCTTTATTAACCCCCTGGAAAAAGGTCAGACAACCGTTCTCTTAATGGCAGGAACACTATGTGAAAAAAGGCTAAAAGAGAGCTGCAAGAAAAGGCGATAGATCCCAGGCAGGATATTAAACAATTGTATTAAAAAGCTTATAGCGAGGGGTGGGAAAGTGCCCTTGTCATTGAGTCTTAGGGGGGAAAAAAGTCTCTCATTTTCTTTTCAGCAATAAACATATCTGTCCAGTGTCATGGGAAAAGTAGAAAGGAAAGAACAAATGAGTAAGTCCGAAACCACTGCAAATACACAAACAGAGGGATGCCCAGAAAAACAGGCCTTCCCTCTTCCCTTTCCATTTTAGTGTGCATCCCCCCACAATTCTCCCTCTTTCTCTCCTCCCCCCCCCCCCCCCCCCCGTCTCCATCCCTCTATCCCTTTCTCTTGATTTGCAAAGATTTGCAAAAAGATCAGAATGAAACATGGACATCCCCCCCCACCCCCCAACAAGACTGAGCAAAACCCCGTTTTTTCATCGGGTGAAACTGCCGAGTCTCTTATTCCAAGCAGGAATCCTCCTCTTTGGAGACACCCACATGGTTGATCTCTTTCTCCATGTGTCATTTTACACAACTGCTATTTAGCAGGTGCGAATGCTCCAATTAAACAGCAAGTGCTTTGCGAGGCGCTCCTAAGAGCCTTTATCATGTCAGGCTCCGTCCCAACCCCCTAGCTTTCCTCGCTCAACTGATGAGGGTCACCACTTTAAAATTAGAAAACGAAGCCCTTGAACCCTTTGTCACAGCTATAGCCACACTTCCTAACATTAAAGGATCTTCCGCACTCCAGAGGGAAGTCAAACTGAGCCTGCATGCTGCCGCTAATTTACTGCGCTTCTTTACCAATTTCTATTTCTGTCTCAAAAAAAAAAAATCTTTTTGATATTTTCTGAAACATTGTCCTAAATTTTCCATAATAAAATTAACCAGTCTAATCTGAGGCATTTGTTCGCAATAACGTATGTGTTCCTTCTCATCTGACACAGTTCCACTCTGTTGGAGTTCCAAAGCAATCAACTACCTGGGGATACTTTTCCTCAGAGACCTTTCTTAGCGCACTATATCAATTAACACAAAAGCAATCTTGGACCCCCTCCAATACATGGCACTACCATCTGGTCTCCCTGGAACCTCACGGAGAGGGGCAGATTTCAATTTGTCAAAACAATGCAAATTCCCCAAATTATTTTCGAATTATGCATGTGTACTTTAATGTCGTGCTCATTCATCTCGTAAAAAAAAAAAAAAAAGGTACTTTGTAAATATCTCTTAATGGATTCTCCAGTTGCATTCCCCTCCCATTAAGACTCTGTTATTTTTTTCTCTCTCTTACTTAAAACTGAGGAATTTACCTATAAAATATAAGTGTTTGTAATACGCAAGGGCAATAAGTGATTAGATGTTTTACTTCCCATGAGTCCACACGCCCTAGCGATTACTATATGAACACACGTTCGAGAAAGCAAAATAGTGAATATCATAAGAGAAACAGTGAGAAGATACCTGAATGAAAGAAAATTGTTCCTGATCGAATATAAGCAATTGATTTGAAGGTATTAGTGAATGAAGTCATTTTCACCCAGCATAGTGAATTGATCTGGCAGAATACCTTGGCCTGGAAAATTCTGACATGCGAAAAGAGCTCTGACTGCACTGGCCAGTTCAACAGCCACTGCCACACAAGACTATTTAATTTCACCGTAAAATAACAAATAATCACTGGCTAGATTTCAGGTACCCATTAGCCACAGATGGAAGTGACTAGCATATCAGATTTCCCAAATAGAAAATATCTCCCTCACTGCAGAGATTTCTATTGGATGTTGTAAGCATAATTGAATCTGAAGAGTGTACCAGAAGTATTCTTGGTTTAAAAGAAAGAAAATGTCCACCCAAATGGCTAGAAATATAATATTCTAACTGCTTATTCACTTAGTGAGGGAAGGTCTTCCCTGCTGGCTCAAAGTCCCACTGAAAGATGAAGGAACATGTTACTTCACTCAGGTTTGTATTTGAATAGACTGACTTCATTTCACTCCTTCGGATTGACTGGCTAGGACCCAGTCTACTCTCCGCTGTTAGTAATTACCTTCCCACCATCTCTACCCTTGTACCTGTGAATACTCTTGGACTGACACCCTGAGCTCTCTCAACTACCAAGTAAGAAGAATAGGTTAAAATTGGTCTTCCTTGGAGATCCCAATGTCCAGGTCTCGCCAGGAACCACTGCAGTCTTATGTGTGCATGCTCAGAAACAAGAAGTTGCTTTTTCTTTGCTAGAAATGCTGAGAGTGAGACACATGAGAACAATCCGTCTTACTGTGCAAAGGAGGAGAACAGGTGGCCACAATGCTAACAGTGAAAACAGACAATGTAAGAGATCAGGACCTGTGCATGAGAGAAAATGGTCCATTAATGCACAAAGCCAGATATTTACCTAATTCATCCAATTTCTCATATTGTTGTATGTATTACAACATTCTCATCAATAGGTAAACACACGCCGAGATATAGGCTCAACATATACCTAATAGTGCATAGGTTATAACAACAACTAGATTTCATATCAACTAGATTCCTGACCATCCATAACCAAAAGAAGGGTTCTTTCAGAGGCTCTGGATAGGAACGAGCTTGCCAAATTGAAAGAATAAAAGCAAGAATATCACTAAAAGTGATAACAGGATTTGTTGGAGTGGGTGCAGCAAGAGACAGAGACACAACTTGAAGTTTATATTACAAGCAGCGAGAACACATCAAATGCCACCATTTAGTATTGTGGGATCTGTTTGCCTATTACAAGAAGCTGGAAAAGATAAGGCTGGAAATATGGTGAATTCTGAAAAATTCTAGGTAGTAGATTTGGGTGGACTGGACCAAGATGGCAGAAGGAGGACAGGAGAATCCAGGGTGCAAACTAAGAGTGGAATGACTAGAATAGAATACAGAATTCAGGTGGCTTTCTTTTGTTTTTCTGCTGAGATTAGATGGATGCTCACTCACCAAGAGACAAAAGTGAAGCTGAACTCACGACAGCATCCCCAGTCATTTGATGGACAGTAGGATAGTGTGTACAGTCCAAATTAGGTTCAAACCCACAATTGAATCCTAGACTTACAAAGTGGGAATGTGCCCCGAGGAAACATCTACTAACAATTTAACTGAAGTTTGAATCCCACAGGCCCAATACTATCAAAAGATTTTTAACTGCTATGTTGTTTTTGGACAATTAGGGTACCATTTATTAGGTTATAATAATGTTCCAAAAATATCACTTTTAAGATGAGATGGTTCTATTCTAGAACTTTACTGGTGCTCTGGCCTTACAGTCTTTCTATGCTTAAGAAAATTAGTTTGGTTTTTATTGAACATGTCTACTCCTGTACTGTGTTGCTCAGTGTGCCTCTTTGTGTTTTTCTTTGATTGCCATAGGACCTAACATATCTATATATCTTTGAATACTAATTCTGTGTTTTTGTTATTACAAGTCACATAGTAAATCTAAGACCATTTTTTTTTTTTTTTGGTTTTTCGAGACAGGGTTTCTCTGTGGCTTTGGAGCCTGTCCTGGAACTAGCTCTTATAGACCAGGCTGGTCTCGAACTCACAGAGATCCGCCTGCCTCTGCCTCCCGAGTGCTGGGATTAAAGGCATGTGCCACCACCGCCCGGCCCTAAGACCATATTATATTACATTAATAACAGTAGCTATTAGTAAATGAATATTTTAGAGTTATCATACAACGATTTTCACAAAACAGGAACTATTCTATGGCTCCATTTTACAGATTAGAAAATGAGGTAATAAAGGATTAAGCAATATCTTAAGGTCACGGAGTATTAAGAATTGACCTAGAAAATTTCTAACTAGAATCCTTGGTCTCATTTTGTGCTTCCTTTTAAGAACTACCACTTCAATTCAATCTATTAATTTTGGCCAGTTGGTGGACAATAAAAACACAGCACATGCATGCCACATGTGAGACATTCTTTTCTTTCTGATTGGAAATGGTTATTTTAGTAGAATAGTATCTATGAGAGTGGAGGCAGTGGTTAGAATAACTATAGGATGGCTGGGAATTATGGATGGACCATCTTTTTGAACTTGTTTGGGCAGCTTGCGGCCCTGACAACTGTTCAGCCCTTACACTTGACATTGAAGGCAGAGGGTTTTTTTTCTTTCTGTCTTAAGTGTGTATAGGCAGCCTCACTGGATAGTAGAGAGATAGTTTGGAATCCTAAGACTTTCTGTAGCAGTTGGCTTTTCCATTCTGAAAGGAGACATCTGCGAAAGACAACTTAAATGAGGAAGGAATTCTCCTGGCTTCTGGTTTCCATTGATCCAGTCCAGCTTGCTTAGCTTCGTGGCTCTGGCATATGATGAGGAAGAACACTATTTCAAAAACGGTGCAGCAAGGGGACATTGTCCATTTTATGGAAATTAGGAAGAAGAAGAAGACAAGGAGGAGGAGGAGAAGGAGGAGGAGGAGGAGGAGGAGGATGAGGACAAGGATGAGGGTGAGGAAGAGGAGGGAAAGGGAAGAGAGAAAGGGATGGGGGAAGAAGGAGAGAGAGACCAGACAGACAGACAGACAGACAGACATATGGACAGAGTTTTCAAAGGCATGTGCCCAGTGACCTCCTTTCTCTAGCCAGGCCACTGTATCCCAGCAGTTCATCCATCTATGAATTCATTGAGTTTATGGATGGATTAATCCACTAATGAAATCATTACCCTTATATTGTAATGAATTTTCACAAGTGCTACCAGCTGGGCACCAAACCTTTAACACCTGAAGCTTTTTGAGCAGACATTTCATTTTTAAACCCCAATGCCTCTAGAGATTTGTTTCTCTCTCTATGAAAGCACATCTCTGTTGAAGTAGTCATTTTGTTTTGGTCATACAATGCCTGTCGTTAGAAGACAACTATCTTTAGTTATAACCAGTTAGGTCCATGTAACTCAAAGCTCCAACCACAACTTCAATTTCTTTAGGCAAAATGGAGTCATCCTTATTTCAAGCCTTCTTTCATCTAGAATATTAGTAACGGCAGGTTTATTTTTTTTGAAGCTGCTATTGTGAGCTCTGTTGTGAGCTCTGTTTTCCTACATGATTTTATTTTCAATGAACTTTATGATCCTGAAGGCAGTGAGTATGCCTTTATTCTTTTTTTATATTGAGCAAAGCATCTTTCTCCTTGTGGGCAACAGGTATTTGGCATATAGGAAAATTATATTAATGTTTTATTATTTCTGATTTTTGTATTTTTTTTTTTTTTACTGGAAGTTCAAGGCAGCATTATAGGGTGATTTTCTCATACTCCTTGAAGCTGAATTTGCTTTTTTCTTTGACTTCACCTTCATTTAGAATTCTAAGTCCTGAAACATGTGGATGGCATTGATGTCTTTGTCTTATTTTAGTGTTGATTTTACTGGTGTCAGTTTGAAAATCGACCTTAACTGTAGGGACTAGTAATGATGATATCAGGCTTTCTAGCTGACAATTCTTTCCTATCCTTTCTTCCTCAGACTGTGTGACTATACAAATACAGTTGTATTAGGACTTTTGAAGCTTTCTGCTCTCAAGTCCCACACCACAATATATGCAAGATCAGCTGATTGTCTCAAGCGAAAGTAAAAAAGGATACTGCTTCATCTAGAGGCTGCAATGAATATGGCTATAATTTCAACAACGATGGCATTTTGTCATTAAGAGCCTTTTCATTTTCTATGATCTTCATGTTGAGTCATCTAGATAGCCTGGTTACATCCCTAATAAAGGAGGGAAAGAGAGCAGGAAATAGCCCTCTCACAGGTGGCCGGGCACATATTTGTGGTTTCTGAACCTCCTTTAGGCAACCCAGTTGAAGGCTGCATGATGAATGAGCAGCCACTGATTGGTCCTATTGTGCATTTGTGATTCTTCTTCATTTTTTTTTTTTAAATTCTCCCTTTAGTATGCAGAAGATACTTCTGGTGATCCAAAGCTGATGTGTGACACACGTACCAAGTCAAAATAGAACAATGAGTTTTTACTCCCTGACTTGTTGGGCTGATGGCAGTCTCTTAGAGTGTCCCGTTTGTTGCAAATTGTCAAGAGTTGTTCAAATTTAATCCTTAAAACCCAAACCTTGACCGTTGGAAGTACCATACAAGGAGTGACAGAGACAATCCTATTCTTCTGCATTTTATTCCTTATTCATTCCCCTCCCCTGCACCCTCCTTTCTCTCTCCCCATGGTTCTTGAGAGTAATGACTTGCTTAGCATCCCACCAGATGACTTCCAACAGACATTTCCAGTTTCTGACGGCGCAGAGTTTTCATTGTAAGGTTTCAAGTTCAGACGGCATAATAAACAGCTATCCCTAATTGTTCAAAACGTCTTGTCAAAAAAAAAAAAAAATCCTAATCCTAATGACGGTTGTCTGTGTCTAAGAGGAAATGCAATGAAGGTTACTACCACCCAACAATCTTCTCAGTAGGCACCTAGGAAATACAAACCAGAGGCAGCAATAGAATGCCATATTAACCCTTGATTGGTCAAACCACACACGCAGAACATACTAAGTGAGTTCCAATATAGAGGTCAGCAGAATCCTTTTCCTACTCATGTAGGAGTGGAAATCGGTATGCCCAGCTTTGGAAAACACACCTATTTAACGAGATAAACATTTATATATTTTTCTAACCAGAAATTCCATTTTAAATATACTGTTTGCTTAAAGTTGTTTTTAGCTCCACAGAAACGGGATTACAGTGGGTTGCATTACAGTTCCCCAGAGAAGTGCTCACCGGCAACTTAGAAGTGGGTCCTTATTTCAAAAAGGGTCTTTAGAGGAGTAACTTAAGGATCTCTAGATGGCATTGTCCTAGATTAGGATGTAACCTAAAGCCAACAACATTTGATTTTATAAATTAATCGAAGGAACACGGAGGAGGCTGTGTGAAGCCTGGGGATGACACTGAAATGCTGCGGCTTTATGGCATAATTAGTATTGTTTTTGGAAATATGCCTTCCTACCCCAATGTGTATGTTAAAGCCCACATCAGCACCATCCCAGAATGAGACTGCACTTACACCCAGCCTTTCACCAGTTATGTCAGACAAAGAGATGCCATCAAAGGTGAGCTGTAGTTCAGCCTGATTGGGTTTTTCAAGAGGAGGAGAGATAGAGATAGACACATATAGGTTGAGGGACCATATGAGGATATGCCTAGAAGATATTCCTCTTCAGGCTAACACCAATGAGACCTCACATGAATCCAAGCCTAATAATATCTTATCCTGTGCTTACAACATCCAGTACTGCAAGAAAATAGAGTCCTGCCCTTGAGATCACCTTACCTTCCAATGCTGTGGCAACTATAAATGAACATTTCAAGGGTTGTTTGTGACAGTGTAGAACAGCAATAGAGAACAAAGGAGCCTGGTAGGGGCTTACAGTTACTGAAGAGTGCAGGTTGACAAACTGAAGATCTGGGGCAATGATTTAGACCACTGTTGTAACAAGGAATTTTTATTTAGTCCCAGTTTAGGTTCAGGGAAGTCCTGCATCCTGGTCTAGCTTCTGATAGGTCTGTTTCTCATAGACTTAGTGGATTGAGAGACAGAATAGTTCCTTTAACTTATGGATTGGTGTCTGTTCCTGGGAAAAATGGTGTGGTCTCTGAGCAGGAATTTGATTCTGGGAGTGGGTGTTGCTGAATTTATAATATTAGTATTTAGAGTTAATTATGTCTGAGCCTCCATTGTCCTCTTAGTCTGACCTTAGAAGCAGGTTTAAATGAAGAAGAATATTTAGCCATGTGTGGTGGCACACACCCCCAACCCCAGCTCTCTGGGCAAGACCATGGCAAGACCTATCTTAAAAAATTTGAAGAATAGAGCTGGAATCTAGTATGAGAGCACATTCTTTGTTGAAAAGCCCTGGGTTTGTGCTCTAACACTGGACAGAGAATGAGAATGAGAGGGGAAAATGAGAATGAGAGATGAGGAATAAGGTGCAGTAGGAGAGAGAGAGAGAGAGAGAGAGAGAGAGAGAGAGAGAGAGAGAGAGAGAGAGAGAAGAGAGAGAGAGAGGGGAGGAAAGAATGTGTGTAATTCTAGTAGCATTATATATAATGGCAAAAATTGAGAAACTCAAATGTTCACAGTAGTGGGATAATAAATTCAAATGGTATTACATAGTAGGCCCCTTGTCATAGTGATGGAGCATAGTGGTTAAAAACCTAGTGGATAATTGAAATATGGTAGGATTAAATCCTATATATACTTATAAATATATATATATATATATATATATACAAATATATATATTTTTGGTTTTGTCTATAGTGTATTATTTACACACGCACACACATAGACACACATATATGATAAAGTTTAACTTACTAATTAGACATAGTAATAGATTAGAACTGCCTAGCATATTAATATAGAAACATTCAAGCAATATGCACTTCTTAAAGTTGTTTAGAACTTAAGTTTTTTATTCCTAAAAATGTCCATTTGAGGTCATAATTGAACCCATGTTTGGTAATCTGGACCCAAAAGAACCAATCCAGGTTTAAAGGGGACGACTTTATTATGTGATAGTCAAAAATGATTGATGGTTACCTTAGCAATGTAATACTGCATGACAAACCAATGGATTGTATATTGCATACTTTGTAATAAATTAAAAAAACTATCAAACTAATAACACATTATTTTTATGATACACATATCTCTCTACAGAGAAAGGAGGGCATTCATGTAAGACTCAGGTGAGAAGTCAACTTGGGTCAGGCGAACAGAGGACTCAGGACAAGGAAGCCCTTTATAGGGAGATGTAAGTTACTATAACAAACTAGCTATGGGCTTGAATGATGTGCTCCTGAGAATTAATGAACTTTTTCTAACAAAGATAAAAAAGAGCAAATAATATGGAGGTATGATTTAAAAAAGCAAGATTTTTAGTGCTTCACAATTAAATAAAGGGGGCTGGAGAGATGGCACAAAAGATGAGAGAATTGGCTGCTTGTCCAGAGACCCTGAGTTCAATTCCCAGCAACCACACGGTGACTCACAACCATCTGTAATGATATCTGTCACCCTCTTCTGGTGTGCAGGCAGACATGGAAGCAGAGTGTTGTATACATAAGAAATAAATAAATCTTTAAAAAAACAATTAAGTAAAATTTGTTATTGCATTACTAATATAATAATAATGATATATTATGCATCACATCACTATTGTGATAATAATAATCATTGCTATTATTATGGAAGTATATGTATGTGAGCATATGGGCACGCATGTGCCATGGCCTTAGTTTGGTGGTCAGCAGACAATGCTTGGCAATTGATTCTCTCACTGTGGAACTCTAAGATCCAACTCAGGACATCAGACCTGGGCAGCATCTTTACCTCCTAAGTCTTCTCACTTGCTCCTCATCATGTTCAAATGCAGAGGTGAATGCCCCTACCAAGAACCTTACACAATTTAGAGGACTACAGGGGAAAGAAGTAGGGACCTGTATGAACCACAGATTATTTACTGAGCAGCCAATGTTCTGCGTTGTGTATACAAATCTAGCTGTGCTATTAGCCTAGATGTTTCAAAAGAAGGATAATTTGTGCAAGTTACTTTATCTGAAATAAGTTCTGCTTTATGCTGTTACTATGGCCGGATAATTTGCCTGGGACAAAGGGCTGGAGAACGTGATTTCTTGTGGCTTTTGAAGAAGTTTTCCTGTTTGCTCTCCTTAACAACTATCGGAGGTTACAGTGTCCTGCTGCTGCTGCTTTTGCTCCAGTTTTGAATGTGTCTCTTTGTGATTACAGAGTGAATCAGGGGAGCCACGTCTCTGTGCTGTATCCCCAGCATCTGTACGTAATGAAGGGAACAAGCACTCATTCAGTTGGGGTGCCTTGAGATAATGAGGCCCGTGAAAAGATGCTCGGCTCAGTGTGATTCCCTCATTCCCTGTGAACTGGGGTGGGGGGGATCTTTCTCGCTGAGCTCGTTAGGACTGCGGCAGATAGCTAGACAGTTTTGCTCTACCTGAATGTTGACACAACCTTTCGCCCCACTTGTCAGTTTCAGCCACACTTGGGGGAGGAATTAAGACTAAATTGCATGCCAAGTTCCAGGTAGCGAAGTTGTCTCTGAGTTAACATTATCTGTGTATTAAAGGGGGCACTGTGGAAGAAAACGGAAAATTTTGTTGCTCTCTGAATGTGCACCACAGGTATAATGAGATTATTGCACAAACGTCTGAAAAACCGGCATGGTGAAAATCGGAGTCCTATAATCTCCATCCTTCATAATGGTTGCAAAACAGGCAAGTTGTTCTTTGCATTAACAAGCAAATGATCACTTTATCCGTGCTTCCCTTGTCATTCTGGTCAGAATTTCAGAGCTGTGTTATGACAAGATGCAATCTCTCCCACATTCATAGCCTCATTTTAATTCTACTGCATGCTTGTTTAATGATAAAAGCCAAGACATATTAAATATTAGCCTTCTGACAATAGAATATGTGCAACTTGTACAACTGAAATAGTTTGCCTTGACTATAGAGTTTCAACTTTTTGTTAAAAGATTTTTTTTTTTTTTTTTTTTTTTTTTGGTTTTTCGAGACAGGGTTTCCCTGTAGTTTCTAGAGCCTGTCCTGGAACTAGCTCTTGTAGACCAGGCTGGCCTCGAACTCAGAGATCCGCCTGCCTCTGCCTCCCGAGTGCTGGTATTAAAGGCGTGCACCACCACCGCCCGGCTTTGTTAAAAATTCTTAACTCAACAATGGGACATATTACTCAGTCTCAGGAAATATAAAATATGCACTTTTTAAATGTTTTTTTTTTAATTTTTTAAGTTAAATTTACTTTTCAAATGATCCATAAAAACTAAACATAATGCATAGTAAACTATGAACTGACAATTCATGGATGTTTACATGTGTTTCTCTCTCTCTTCCCTCTCTCCCTCTCTCCCTCTCTCCCTCCCTCCCTCTCTCCCTCCCTCCCTCTCTCCCTCCTCTTTCTTTCTTTCTTTCTTTCTTTCTTTCTTTCTTTCTTTCTTTCTTTTTTTCTTTTAAGACAGGGTTTCTCTGTAGTTTTGGAGTCTGTCCTGAAACTAGTTTTTGTAGACCATGCTGGCCTAGAACTCACAGAGATCCTCCTGCCTCTGCCTCCCAAGTGCTGGGATTAAAGGTGTGCACCACCAACACCAGGCTGAGGTATTTATTCTTTAAACAGTTAAACACATATAAAATACCTCCATCCTGCTTTTAAAATGTACAGGGAATTCTCTTACTTAAATGAACTATTCTTTAATTCAAGAAAGTCTGAAGAGGATTCTGTTGAAGTTTTCTGTGTAGGCACAGAGGACACAACCCTGTGGGTATCTCACAGAGCATTCTGTGGGGTTCACCATTGCATGTGCTTGCCAGAAGCTGGCTGTAGAGTACTGTTAGCTGGGGCAACCCATAGAACAGTATCAAAGTCACCCCACATTCCAATTGTGGGGATTATCAATCTCGCTCTCAGGTGACACACACTAAAAATAGGGCAGCTAAGGCTCACTGCCCACAATAGCTCTTTATGTGGGACTGGAAAAGCAGAATATTTTTTCCTTTCCTGAAACCTTCCATCGTAACTCTGAATTATTGATTAATGGAAACATTCCGAGATGAGAAACATTTTGGACTTCTCTGTCTATGTTAATCAAAACTACAGCTTCTGCTCTTCCCAGTGTGTTTCGAAACAACAGGAGTGCTGATTTATTGAGGGAGCCAATGGTAAGCTGCTTTACAACACACTTTCTCTAGGGAGACTCAGTGGTATATCAATTAGGCAATATGTGGCATGCTAAAATATTTTATCGACAACTGTTAAGGAATATTTAAATGGGATTAAAATATAGTCCTAGATATGCTAATTCTTTACAAAAGGGAGAAAAGAGAAATGTGCTTCAACAAAGAGAAATTTAATAAAAGATAGACTATAGCTATGCTTTTAGAAGAAAAAAAAAAACAAAGAGAACAGAATAGAAAAGAAGCAGCTCTGTCTTCCAGTTCTAAAGTGATAAGCTTTGACTGCGGGCCAGATATGCTTGAAATTAGTCTCAGATCTGCTTATGTTTTCTCACAAATGCATTTTATAGGTGATTGACTCAATCCTAGAGAGTAAGACTAGATCAATATTTTTCCCTAAAAAGGAAAAAAGAAAAACCTTCTCTTTGCAGCACACTGAGAGCATCACAGAAAACCACAACCAGTCCAAACGAAGAGGTGTGGAATCCAGCCTCAGCAGATGCAGCCACAATGCAAGTCCTGCACTCACGGCTCTGGGATCATCGCAGAAGAGGGGCAGAGATATTTTAAGAGCCAGAAAATCAGGGAGCTTGAAGTAAGGTTGCATCTTTTGCAATATAGAAAGATGCACCCATCAAATCTCAGCACTATGACTATCTAAACATGATCTGAGCAAACACAACGATAGTCATGTTATCATGGGGAGTTGGAGAGGGAGTGGAGAACAGGACACCTTGACCTTATACAAAGAACAACAGACAACTAAGAAAAAGAGAAGAGTGGGAGAGGTAATCCTCCCCAGGGAAGAAAACACCAATTGGTTATCCAATACCAATGATCCGCCCTGAAAACATACATACCAGTGATGTTATACAGACAAAACATGTTAAATTTATATATTTAGAAAAGTAAGTGCACACATATGCATATATGTACGTTCATTAATTTGAAAGACAGCAAGGAGTATATGTGGGGGCTTGAGGGAGGAGAGGGGAGGAGGAAATGATAAAATTATATTATAATCTCCAAAAGAGAAAACAAAAATAAAAAGGGAAATAGATATTGTTTCCGAACTTACTATTCTTTATCACAAAGATCAGTGTGGGTTTAATGTTTGCCAGGGCACACATTTAATGATGGGTAAATGAAACATCACAAAAGAATACTGATATAACTAAACAAATTGTATGTGTATAGAGTACATGTAATATATAGTGCATAAAATGTGTTTATGTGTGTGGGGGGAGGGGACTTGTGTGTATATTTAACTGCAAATGATATCGCTGAACTTTTTGAGGTTTCTTAAAACACATCCTAGACATAATATTGACTACATCTAGAGTAAAGTTAGCAAGCATCTCCTCTATTACACTAGAAGTTTATAAAGAAGAAGATACTCGATTGCTTTTCTTTAAAGTGATACACACATGAATTTTCTCATAGGAAATAAGCAGTTGGCCAGGTGGTGGTAGCGCACGCCTTTAATACCAGCACTCAGGAGGCAGAGGCAAGCAGATTTCTGTGAGTTCAAGGTTAGCCTGGTCTACAGAGCTAGTTCCTGGATAGGCTCCAAACTACAGAGAAACCTTGTCTTGAAAACCAAAAAAGAGAGAGAAGGAGAAAGAAAGAAAGAAGAAAGAAAGAAAGAAAGAAAGAAAGAAAGAAAGAAAGAAAGAAAGAAGCAGTCACTCATTTACAACATATGTTGGATATGTTGGGCAACTCCTCTGGGACAGGCATTGTTATAAAGCTACATATGAAGAGGAGGAGCCCAATATAAATCAAGCCCACATTTTCAAAGTTCTTAAAAACATAATATGAGCGAGTGGTCATAAACACGACAGAGATAAACAAACTGATGAGAGGAGATGCCTGGAAAGTAAAGATGATTTTCCTACCATCGCAGTCCAACATGTAAGTATCAAATTAGCCTGAATTTGAACTGTATTGTGTGTTACATATCCAACCATACATTCATCTATCCCTATCTATCTATCTATCTATCTATCTATCTATCTATCTATCTATCTATCTATCTATCTATCTATCTATCCATGCATCCATCCATCCATGCATCCATGCATCCATCCGTCTGTCCGTCAGTACATCCATCTATCTATCTATCTATCTATCTATCTATCTATCTATCTATCTATCTATCTATCTATGTCAGAGTCTCATTACATATTTCGTTTTTGTCTACAGCTCTATGTAATAAAGCTAGCCTCAAACTTGCAATTTTTCATCTTGTTTTCTAAGCGCTACACTTTTATTCAAGAGCTACCAACTACGCCTAGGGCTTGACTAGTCACTAATGCATGAAAGAACTGAAGCATTCACAATCAATTTTATTAACATCAACAGCATGCAACTCGACAGGATTTGTTCACAGTTCCTATATTTATCTTAGTGATCACTGCGTTCAGACCAATAGAAGGTAGATATAGCATAATTCATTCTTATTCATCATTTAAAGTTTTTATCCAACACCAAACAGAAACAGGTTATTAATCACTGTAAATATTATTCATGACTTCAGCCATCACATTGGTGATGCCTGAATCTTTATCCCCAGAGCTGGTCTTTCTTTGGTCTTCATATGATGTAATCACTTTTTGGCAGGGTTAAGAAATGTATGCTGTGTCTCCTTATTGCTTACGTACTTTTAAATAAAGCAATATTAAAATATAAAATGATACCAAAGTTCTGTTCTTTTCTGATTTTCAATAGTTTTATTTTTGACATAGCAAGTATACCCTTCAATAATTTTTCACGATACTACTTAGATTATTTTTACACAGTCATGTGCACAGCGTATTTCCATTTTAAGACATGGTCATTGCCTCAAGTATAACCCATCTCCAACTGTACTCATCAATTTTTTTCCTAACAAAGCAGTGTTGCTTTTAGACCAGCTCTCTTAACTATTTTGGATTGAGTCTCTCTGAAAGGCTGATGAAGCCTATAGACCTCCAAAAAAATACGCAGAAATACATATGCAAATATTTTCGCCTGCTTAATTTTCTTTCCCTCCATGCTCATTTCTAGCACATAGCTAGATTAGGAGAGCCTGTGAAGCGTCAGGTCACGTTTGCTCTTGATTTTCATAATGATCACTTACTAATCGTAAAATGGAAATGGCTCCAAACTGTGCAAGTAAAACAAAATAAGCCTTAATTCCGCTCAAAACAACTTTTAATGAAGAGGCTTATTGTTTGGTTTGTATGAGAAGTGATTGTAGCATAACTGTAAATGAGTAAATAATCTCAAAAGGCAACTGATTGAAGATTTGTGCTTTGATAGAAAAAGTGAAGGAAATCCACACTCACAAAAGGAAGGCTAAAGCAAATAGAAAGTGAACTCCCATGGCTGACTTTGTCAACTGAGGGGTAGGCTTGTCAAGGCGTGTAAGAATCCCCATCCCATCATTTCCTTTGTATCTGAGTCAAAGAGGATATTGTGGTGAGGGCTGAATCATTCAGACCATCTGTGTTAACAGCGAAAGGATTACAATTCGCTGTTTCAATTTTAAAGCCTTCAGAGCAGAAGTAACCTTCAGAGAAGTTCTGCAGATCTCTGCCTGCTGAGAAATTGAAAGCCTTGCTTCCTCTTGACACCAGCCTCCAGAAATGTTTCTTCCACATTGAAAAGTCTGCATTCTTCCCTTCCCTTCCTGCTCTCTCTTTCCAGAGAGGCAGCCGGGACAAAAGAAAGCAGCTTTCACCGGTCTCCAAAATAGCGACTTCAGAGACTTGAATCAAAAGTTGTACTTATCCTTGCAACTGAAAATACTAGCTAGGAAGCCAAGACAGGAGCTGACCACCTCCTGTCCCAAAGTCCCAAGAGAGGCTTTTTTTTTTTTTTTCTGTAAACAAATACCTCTGTCGCCTAGATTCAGTACTAGGCTGACAATGTGAGTTTTTGTGTGATCAGGTAAATTACATTTTTAATAAATTATTTTTCTGTGAATAGTTACCTAAAAAAATTCTTGTAGTCTCTTCTTTCTGAGAAGGAACAGATATTGTGAATTTGTGTGTGTGTGTGTGTGTGTGTGTGTGTGTGTGTGTCTGAAAAAGAGAGAGAGCATGTGTGTGTATGTGTGTGTGTATGCACTTGTGTGTGTGTGAGTGTGCTATGTGTTTGTGTGTAAAAGCTAACTGATGTGTAACTAATATACATCAGTTACATAAATTTTAAGTATACAGTCAAATCTTTGCAGCACTATACACAATTGTCCTCTCAAGGTTTCTGAAGCCCCTATGTATTTCCCTTCCATTTTTCCAGACCACTGTCTCTAAGTAACTACTAACCTATTGTTCTAAAGTAAAATAAAAATATACGCCAAAAACGAGAAATAAAACTGAAAAATAAATGGAAACCTAGAAACATACTTGTAACATTTCACAGATTCCTAAGCGAGAGGTTTCATTCTGGAGTAAAGCTGGCCCTCCCTCTCCTAGGAGGATGGTTTCCTTTTTAGCATCAAGCACTGGAAGGTGACCCGGAAAGGACTATTTTCTAGACCTTGTTAAAGTGACGCTTACCTTCAGGCTTCCTCGCATAATTTAGTGGCTATATTTAAAACTTGTCATTTTGTTCAATTAAGTATATAATTGTTTCATCTGTGGATCATCATTTTTCTACGCCATGTAAAGCATGAATGTATGACTTTGTGTTGTGGATCAGTTTTATGTTAATTTAGTTCTCATGTCCTGCCTCCCCATAAACAAATAAAACCTAAATTAGATAAATTTTTCCGTGTGATTTATTTCTATCCCTTCTCAGCATTTTGCATTTCTTTTCTAGTCACAAACCTTACTGTATTTTGTTTTTTTCTCAATTGTTTCAAACCCTCTATGTAAAGTCGGTACATAGTCTGTCATTCCCTAAAACAAACTTGTATTGAGAAACAATGCTAAACCCAAGATATAACATATATAATTTCTTTTCTGCAGTTAGTGCCAAAGTATTTCACAAACCAAGCCACAAAAGTGAAATTAGATAGAGTCACAAATCAGAGCAACTCATGATAAAAATACAGGGTATGCAGGCATGAGGCTTTAAGATTAGGAAAATGTTAAGGAAGTTGTTTACTTAAAATTCCCTTATCAGGTTTATTTTGTCCAGTCTCCTTTTCCAAGAAGAATTACTACCAAAATCATTTAGGACAGATGGTTGCCTCTATTTTTAAAATGTTCTAGAATCGATAATTTCACAGGCTCCTTTGGTAGCCTGCTTCAGCGTTTAATGACTCTTACACTCAAGACGGTCTTCCTTATGTCTAATATATGATATCTAAATAATGAAATACACTGAGTAAAATAGGGAGGATAATTTTAACTCTCATAAGCTGCTGGAACTAGAGACCTAAACAATTTTTCAATCAGACACACGACTCAATTATCTCGCCTCTGGAGTTGACATCTCCATCCCTGACCTCTCACCCTCTTTAGAAGTCTATAATTCTTACTTTCCACAGGATATTGTCTACCGACTAGCCTACAGACATGTGAAACTTTAACTAATCACAATAGAGTGGTTTTACTTCTTACGCAGTGCAATTTCCTTGAGATTGTAGTTTTCCATTTTTGCCTTCCGAATTTCCACTCATTTCCACTCTGTCTCTGCCTCTCTCTGTGTGTGTATGTTTGCAACACAAATTCAACAAGCTGCTACATCTAACGATTGCTTAGCTTATAGACATCCTTTGCCAACCTACTTGCTTTTTAGCTCTCAGTTGGAGCCTCCATAAGCCCCCCATCAGTAGTGGACCTGTTCTCACCACAGAGTTTGGGATATCCTTGACAATATTCAGCACATGGCTCCCTGCTGTCTCTCTTCCTCCAGCACCATCTCCCTCCAGCTGGGCACACATCTAGAGTGATGGCGGCTGGTTAAGTTATTATTCTTAGGTTTCTTTTAGGTGTCAGGGGAACCTTCCAGAAGGATTTAGAGATAATGAAATGTTAGGGGAGAAGCTTTGGGAGTATCCTTTTCTAGGGCGTGTAAACTTTACATTGCTTCCGATGTGAGGGACGGGATTGCTTTCCTAGAGTGTTCATCTCACATCTTCCCACAGCATATTCTCCCTTCTTTCCTCACCCTCTCCAATCTCTGTTGGATTCAACTGAGTGGCTATGGGGCTGCAAAGCCTCAGCAAAAAAAGCCTAGTAGGCCTGTCTATGTACCTGGCTCTTCTGTGCCCACATGAAGATTACTGTGCCCTCCCGACTGGAAATGTGCCTCCCTGTCCCTGACAAACAATATGCCCAGCTTTTCTTCCAGTCTCAAGACCATTTAGTCATTCCATGTCATAGCATTCTACTCCTGAAGGATTCTCATCCATCTCACTCAGAAAAAAGAAGGCATCAAATACTCATGAAACCAAGGAAGGTAGGTGTCTAAAGAGCGCAATTAAATCTCTCTCAACTCTGCGCTGAGCAAACTGTTTTGAAGTCATCATTGTTAATGAAAGAAAATGATACCAAACCTACCTCCTCATGTTTGAAAAAGTTCAGTATCCACCTTAGTAACTAAGGGGCAGTACATCTTTTGGTTAAAAGAGAGTTTCCAGAGCTCAAAGGTCTCAGCTTGTACAGCCATTTCCTTCTAGTCACACTGGAACCCATCCTCCAGTTTCTTTCTACCCTTTTCTTCATCAGTAAGTTGGGAAGCAAATCATCAGATACCACATTAGTGCTGTGAAGTATAGCCAGTACTCACTGATAAGCGACAGAAGATAGCAGACTGAAGTTTTATTTTCTAGACTTCACACATTAAGAAATAGAATAGAGTAGAACTTCGAAGATAGGAGGAGTTCATACAAGCCTGTGGACATGGTAACCTGACAGATTTGCTGCTCACTACATGGGCCTAGACTTATTAAATAAAAGTGTGGTTTCCTGGTTGGGCAGGATGAGAGCTGAGCAGAACTAATAACCGATAGTATGGGTGAAAGGGGAGTAATGAAATAAAGATTTACTTTTCATTGTGAAGGCTAATAGAAGAATAAAGAAACACATTGGGTTGAATTAATGTGCTGATGACCAATTATAGCATATAAGCCATTTGGCTAAGATGGTTATATAATTTATTTTAAGAAAAAAAAGTTGCTATTTTTCTTTTGGATTTAAGGCAACTGTAACCCGTGGCTTGGGATTTGAACTGAGTCAGTTCTGGGGTGATCCTCACTGACTTGTTTTATCTTAATTGTCTGAGTCTAGTGCCTTTTCTTGCTTTGACTCATGGCCTGTTTAGTCCTCACAGTGAAGTGAGGATGATATACTTATTATTTCTTTTCTACAGCAGCAGGTACTGCCACAGTCAGAATCAGAAGGGATCTTTGAAGCATCCCTTGATGCACTGATGATCTATGTTATTCTGTAATCTTGAGCTCCATGTGGATACCTTGGGAATTCGCCTATCAGGGCAAACATTTTGAAATCCATTTTTCCTCAAGGATGATGTAGCAAGTCAAAATTTTGACAAGGAGAGTGAATTCAAGTCTCTTCCTACATCCGAGACAGGTGAAAACAGATAAAATAAATGATTACTTTTCACTTGCCCTGATAAGTTCTGTATCTAAGAGCAGCATTTTATTAATGACTCAAAAGAAAGATGGAAGCCAATTTTTCAACCAAATTATGATGTTACAGATCCTTCAGCAATCTGTATAACTCCAGGCTGATCTAACATCTTTGGACATTTGTCAATCCATTACTAAAACTAGGTAATATATAGGATTTTCTGTGAAAACAAGCTATATTATTTCATATTAATTAATAGGAAATGAATAATATATTGAGACTATTAGCATGTGGTGCAAAAGGTTAATGAGTTCAAAGTGGTTTTTAGAGGCTGGATGCATCATCATCCTAGCAACAAACTCTTGATTGAGAGAATCTTAGGCATCCATTTGAAATGGGTGCATTTGTTGCTAACTTCCAGGGTTTAATGATAATTGTTCTGCAGTACATCTTCTTAAAAAAAAAAAAAGAAAAGAAAACACATGACCAAATGCCCTTTTGCCTTGCTGGAGGGAAATTACAATGCCAAAAGTCTCTTTATTTAGTAGGTCATAACATTTAAGATAGAGTTTTCTCCTTATGTTACATTAACTGATACATCTAAGTAGCTCGATGTACATTTATTGGACTTTGAGATCTGTTTTCCCACACATTTTGCCCGATAGATGAATATACAAATGATGCCAAAAGCTTCAGGCAATGATAGTCATAAGGACGACAAAATGAGAGAATAGAAACTAGAATTGAATTCAGATGCTACACTTGTTTTCTCTGAATACTCAATACAGTCTATTTTTAAAACGGTGAATAATGATAATTTTTTTTAAAAAAAATCATCCCACCCATAAATAAAATAAAAATGCTCTGCAACTTCTAAAAGAGTGATTCTGATAAAAATCAAAACCCATATGCTTAGTTGCATAGGCTATATGCATACCATATAAAAACTTGACCATGTAGCTAGTGGTAAAACTATAAGGAATCTCTCATTTTTATTTTGGTATTTCGAGACAGGGTTTCCCTGTAGTTTCTAGAGCCTGTCCTGGAACTAGCTCTTGTAGACCAGGCTGACCTCGAACTCAGAGATCCACCTGCCTCTGTCTCCCGAGTGCCGGGATTTAAGGTGTGTGCCACCACCGCCCGGCTCTCATTTGTTTTTAATTGAAATAGAATTAAATCAATTTCACCTCCATTTCCCTCCTCCATCCCCTCATAGCTACCCATCCTGAACCACTTCCATGCACCCTACTACGAAGCTGATAGTCTCTTTCTCTTTGATTATTATCTACACGCATGTGCACATACACATGCACGCACACACACACACGCACACACACACCTCTTGAGTCTACTTTTGTTGTTGATGTAGCTGGCCAGTTTGGATTGGACAGTCAGTAGGAGGTAGGCTCATCCCTAGACGAGTCTAATTCTCCTTCTCCCAGTCGTCATTAGTTGCCTATATTTCTTTGTCAAGGGATAAAACCCCTCACAAAATGTACTCCTTCTGTGTGAACATGTCCCTGACACTGTGATAGTTTCAGTCATGTTAATGTAGTTATTTCTAGGATAGACTTAAGACCCTGACTTGGGACGAGGAGAAATTTTCAACACTAGACACGCTTATGCTGCATCGATCCTTTACTGGGAGTTCATGGGGATTCATATTCCTTAGCTTGCGAGCATCTCTGTGGATTAATTTAGCTCAGAAGTAATGCCAAGAACAACCTATCCCTCATAGCCAAGCCATCTAAATACATAAACAGCTATGCTCCAGGGGAAAAGAAAATCTGAAGTAGGTGCTCTTGTTTGTGCATACTGCTGTCCTCGCCAAAGGGAAAAATGAAGCTTAATTGTAATTATTTACAGATAAGTCTTTTATTTTAAAATTTATAGAACAAATAATGCTTGAGAAGAAAACTTAGTGTGGAATTCTGAGCACTTGCTATGAATTTGAAATTTTTTCCCCTTACATTCAGAGCTATACTACACACATTACAATTGCTGCATTAATTTAAAATATTTGTTCAAGAAGTGAGATGTTTAATGAAGAAAACTGTAACCCGTGATACTATTTAGCTTATGTCTTCTCTGATATTTCAATAGAAGATAATTTACAAATCATAAAATAGGAATTATAGTGACACTTCTTCAAAGTATTAAGAAGTGTTAACTGGGGATGGGACCACTTATTCACCCCCAAAGTGACTAAAGTCATTCTCATGACTGTGCCACTGATTAAATAAATAATTATTCCTTCACATGGTTGTCCGGCATGATCTTTTTCAGATTTCCAACCATAGACTTAACTCGATGGCAAAAAGAATTGCCCACAGCACTAAGCAAGGGAACTGAGGCTAAGGAAAATCAAAAAAGCTGAGTGGAGGCCAATGTTACAGGAAGACAAAAGGGAGCTGTAGAGGAACTTCATCAACAAATAGGTCTTAAAACAGAGTTGCTTACCCGTTTCAGAGAACCAAAGATTTTCTGGTTTTGGTAGCAGAATATTTGAGCCTATAAGCTGGCAGTTCTCAACCTATACGTCATGATCCCTTTGAGGGTCACATGTCAAATATCATGCATATCAGATACAATAGCAGAAAGTATATGCATCTGAGGAGTATCTGCATATCAGAATGTTTTGAAATGACAGACACAATCAATAGTTGATTACGACTGAATTTCTCAAAAGAAGAAAGCAAAGTTTTACAGCCAAATAAAGAACAAGTCCCCAGCTCCTGATTTTTATTTTTAGTACAAAATAAAAAAAAAATCAGAATATTCTCCTGCTCCAGAAGGATATTTATGAGACTTAGTTATATAAACCATATTAGGTACCTATCACATTGACCAATAGATGCCCGTGTTTTACTGTACCCTGAAGGATGGATATGCAACAAACAAGCCATATAGCTTCTCATAACTAGGTCAGTTGTAAAATTTGTTGCCTGGAACGTGACAATTTGGAGCGTGCCAGGACACAGGTGTAAAGTGGTGTGTGTAGCCAGCAAAGATGATGGTGGTCAGCAGTTAGTGAGAATTGTCCATCTGAGCTACAGACAATTACCGCAGCACCTCCCTTCACAGGATGCCCCAGCAGACCTGCACCTCTAGTGTTCTGACATAATTCTGCTCTAATAACATGGATCATTTTCAAGTATAAAGATATCAGGTAGGAAATCCCGTGGCTATTACTGATTTCTTTTTATTGCAAAAGTAATATCTGCATAAGGTAACAGACTTTAAACACTACAGAAGGGTATAAAACAAAAGGTAAAATTCTCCCCACTATTGCATGACTTTTACTACCCAGAGGGATTATGTTCCCTCTGTAGTTATGAATAGGTTGTTAGTGCTGCAGAGGTAAAAAAAATATGACGATGAGCATATTTAGGATGAGTCATTTTAGATCAGGACATACAATTTTCCTCAAAGGCGAATTTAACAAAACCACTCCTCCTTTAAGGCCAATGACCCCACTAAAGAGCTGGCAGGTTTCCTCTCTAACTGTGAAGACCTTGGCCACCAGTAGGGGGGAGTCCTTGTGTAGTATGACTGGCTGTGTGACCCGGGTCGGTTACTCGTAAGTTCCTGTCTCATTACTGACACTGAACGAGTTTGATTTCAGACTCCTAATGGTAGAATGCTATTTTTGTGGAATGAAGCTGCTGCATCTCCATCCTGACTAGCCCAATTTCCCTGCACCTGGGAGGATTCCAGCTCATTTTTGGTAAAGCGTACTGACACCAGGCGATTCAGACTCATCCCAGAGAGCGAGTGCATAAGCTCGCTCTTGCTCACATAAGCTGTCACAAATGACTTTCCCCTCTCTTTTCATGCTCTCTTCTTTTTCTCAATGCAAAGTCTGTATGCAAATAGCTGTGCGTGTGAGGGCCAGGTCAGTGCCATGTGCAAAGAAAAATAGTCACCAAGGACTTGGAAAACATTGTGGAGTTGGCCATTGTGAGCTTGGGAAACTAGAGACGAGGACTACCTTTAGCCATTAACAACTTTATTCAAAAGCAAGCATATGCCCTTACAATATGAGCCTGTGCTCACTGAGAATTAATTGGTCAACATAAGTCAACTTGGGGCACAGCGTCTTTCCTTGGAGAAGAGGAACCCCAAGGAAGATGCTCATAACAGAAAAATAGCAGGTGAAAAAAATTTCCCATGAGACCAAAATTAATTTTGATACATTTTAAATAAATAAACGCAGTGTACTATGAGATTTGGGGGGGGGGGAAGCCTGATCTTTTGTGATGTTATAAAGTTTTCGAAGTGCAACAGCACAGAAAGTGGGGAGATTTTCTTGCTCTTTGCTCGTCCCTCAACCCATTTCCTGGACTCAGTTTTCTATGCTGGGTGTGCTATTATTTCTGTTTACCCGGTGCTGGAATGCATAGGTATAAATGATATGTTCATAGTTAGAGACCTCACAAGTTTTAGGGAAGCAGTAAATCTAAAGCAACTTGGCTCTGTGAATAAGTACTGTTACTACACACCAACTAAAACATTGAAATAAGTTAGAGAAAAAGACGGCTTGCTCGTTTGGACAGTTCTCTGGGATAGAAAACTGAAACACACACAGTTCTGCTTTCGGTGCCCCATTTGGCAAAAATCTCTCTCATTCTTAGACTCTGAGCAATTCTAAAAGCACAGAGATCACCAGGTTTGTTTATGCAGACAGGGTACCAAGCCTAGAATATTTCCTGCCTGGCTGAATTGTGAGCCAGGTTTATTCTGGGTTTGCATGGGACCAAGCTCAGACCCAGGCTACATGATGAGTGGGAAACATGTCTGATTTTCTCTTCCCTCTTTGCCCTTTGATTCTCCGTATCTTTGTAAGATGTGTGTTGAAGATGGACACATTTTCTTTTTTTCTTTCTCCTTCCTCGCTGGGATAAAAACAATCTGAGTGCTGTGAACCTAGCAGATCCTGGGACCCTGACCACCTTAGAAGATGGTTATCAAATTCTCAAAACATCATTTACTATCAGAAGTTACCTCTGTGAGAAAGTGACCCTCTACACGGAGACACTCGACTTTGTTCATTCAGGTTTCTCTGGATAATCACTCCGGTTCTCAATGAGATTGTGGGTATCAGAGAGACCCTGCCTGGACTCTAGAGCTTCTGAGGAGGAAAGGGCCACAGTCATGCATCCTCTACACTGTGAGTGTGCCTCCTGGAGAGCAATGATGATGCCATCAAAGTCCTCCTCCCCTTCCGGTCACACAAATCCCTGAGCATTTTTAACATAACCCAAGTGAGTTAAGTTAGCACAAGTAAAACAAAACAAAAGGCAAATAAGCAAGCGAAACACTTTTCTGTCCTAGACAGAAGCAAGCCTTTACTTTCTGGAATGGTCTTTTGGTGTGCGTTGTGGGAGGCAGGACAGGCTGAAATTCTGATTTAGGAATTCCCCTCAGCTTCAAACACTTCTTACATTTGAAGGCTACTCTCATCCTGACCATCTGCATTTCTGGGAAAAGATGCTGAGTTGAAAGTTACTATATGGATTTGGAGATAATCTGCATATCAAAGCTCAAAGTCACCAGTTTGGCATAGTTTGTTGGAAAGATTCACTGAAAACTGAGAAATGTCCTTCTTAGCAGCTTCTCTAAAGGATGGAATGTATTCATTCTTCTTAGCTATTTGCCTATAACTTCTAAGAAATAATACCTATGTGCATGAATTAGAAGCATTTGGGTTATTTGGGCCTTTTCAGAGGGTTCACCCTGCCTCAGAAAAAAATGGCCTATCAAGAAACATTCTGGGGAAAAATGAGTGCGATTCCTAGAGAGTCCACTATTCAGAACCACAAATCGGTAGCAGGTGGGATAGGGAGGAGTTCAAAAATCATGGTGGCTGCAGTGCTAAGAATAGATCATAGGAAAGAAAGAAGAGTTGCGTTGGAGAGACTATTCCAGTTTGAGTCCTTGTGTCCCTAAGGGAAGTTCTGTCTGGTTCATGGCAGACTCAGTGGCTGATTGCTCATCTTTCCATCTTCCTGCTGGCTAATCTTCCATGAATGGCAGTGTGGAGAAAACCAATGGGGAATCATGGATAGGGAAGCAGACAAACAGGAAACACAGCCATAAACATGGGCAGGAAGCAGTTTGCTTCAATTAGTAATGAGATACACACTAGGGGAAGCTCACTGTAGACAGCTTTTTCCAGTGGCTTATGTGTTAGGGACCGTATCATGCTCAAATTCCCCCTAGATCTATTTGAAGTCACAACCTCCTGTACTTTGGAATGCATCTCTTTAGAGACACTGTTGCTATGGAGTTAATTAATGTAAAAGGAATTATTTGGCAAGAGAGGGGAAAAGCCAGTGTAAGTCTAGTCCTCATGAGAAGAGGTTTAGGAGACAGATAACAAACATGAAGACATGACCACATAAAAGCACAGCAAGATTTGACAGCCAAGCTTGCACAATGTGGAATAATCCAACCCTCCTCATTACTGGACATTGAACTTCTAGTTTGCAGAGCTATGGGAGTGATGTAGGGTTCCCTCTGTGCGCTGTAAATATGTTTTATTATCATTGGTTAATAAAGAAGCTGTTTCCAGCCAATGGCTTAACAGAATATAGCCAGGCTAGAAAAGATATAAAGAGAAAGTAGGCAGACTCAGAGAGAAGCCATGTAGCCACCACAGGGGACACCACATGCCAGATGCCAGACTGAACCTTACCAGTAGGCCACAACCACATGGCGATACACAGATTAATTGAAATGGGTTACTTTAAGATGTAAGAGCTAGCTAGGAATGTGCTAGAGTCATTGGTCAATCAGTGTGGCAATTAATATAGTTTCAATGTGATAATTTTGGCTCTATATGGTCAAGACACAAATGAGCCATCTCTGCCTACATGGGAGGATGGGTTTCTGCTTTTGAAGCCAGTAAGTCGGATGTTTTGTTATACCTTCTGGAGGAGCTTGAGGAGCCTTCAGTAGCCAGTTCTGAGTTATCTCCAGAAACACAAAGTTTGAAACCTAGCGATATGAGGACACTCTAGCCAGTCCTATCTTTGGGAGTTAGATCTGATTGTAAGACTTAGGCTTGCAGTGCCCAGAGAATTCCAATACCGCCATGCTTCTCCTTCATTAGCAGACATGGCACAGTACTTAAAGGTTGACCCACTTGAAGAAAACTAGAAGGAAAACAAAATAAAACAAAAAACAAAGAGATTCAAATTTTCCTCAGAGAAAATACAGACACATGGGAGCTGAGGAACCTTTTCCAAATTACAATTGTTAATTGGCTTTTCAGAGGACAGTGTATACTTTAGGAATAGTCAAATTGGAATTTATTCCATTTTAAATCTTATTTTTGAGATTATAATAGAATTCCAGCATTTCTCCCATCCCTTTCCTCCTTTCAAAGCCCCCCATATACCCCTCCCTTCTCTCCTTTAAATTCATGACCTCTTTATTCACTAATTGCTGTTGCATGCATATATGTTTATCTATATACATATACATTCCTCAATATAAACTGTTCAGTTTGTAAAATACCTCATACAAACACACACACAAACACACACACACACACACACACACACACACACATATATATATATATATATATATATATATATATATATATATACACAACCACCAGGCTTTGTAAAAATTAGTGTGTGTGTATGTATGTATGTATATATATATATATATATTTTTTTTTTTTTCAGTGTTGACCATTTGGCACTGGAAAACCAATTAGTGTGCTTTTCCCTGAGGAAAATCACCACAGGGAAAGCCATTTCTCTTGTTCCCAGCTTTCGTCATTTTCCTAATTGTTTTTTCCTGTAGGGTTGAGGTCTCATGGATTTTTCTTTGTCTACTTTTGCATGTTCATAGGTATCATCCTTGTTTGACTCACATTTAGGTGATTAATCTGGTGAGACTTTAAGGGTGTAGCTTCTGATACTACTAGGAGACACTTTTTTTGAGTGAACACATATGTAGTTGTGTGGGTTATGTTTGGGTGTATGCATACGTGTGGTGTGTGTGTGTGTGTCTGTGTGTGCAAGCAGGTGTGTGTGTGTGTAGGTGTGTGGCCAGAGGTTGGTTGGTGTTGTGCATTGTCATTAACAATTTATTTATTGAAGAAAAGTAACTCTCTGAACCCAGTGCTTCTTTGCCTAGGGATTCCTGAGATGACAGACTTGTAGCCTCAACCACCAGGCTTTGTAAAAATTAGTACTTGGGACTGAACTGCAGCCCTCACAATTGTATACATTCGCTGAACCATCTCTTTAGCCTATAACTTTAACATATGTTTTATATGGTAAAATACTCTACTCCCTTCTTTTAAAATAAAATAAAATAAAATAAAGTTGAATTGAAAAAATACTCATTTTCTATTTTGCAAACAAAACTTAGTAGGTTATAATTAATTTGATTGTGCAATGCAATTTACATAAAAGATTTAATATCTTTTATAATTTGAACTAGTGCTGTTGTTGATGAGAAAATACAAAAAGGTAAATAAATATTTTGCTTGGCGTGTTGAAAATGGAATTGAGGCATTTGATCTACCATACAGAGAGCAAACACAGGAAGAATGGGTAGAGGAGAGTGGTAGATACAAACTTAAGATGTTTACAATTATTTGAAAGTAGTTTAGAAGGAATGAATAAAAACTGAAAGGAAGAGGCTTGTCATGATGGCAAACACTTGTCTAGCATATGCAAAGACACGAGTTTCATTACCAGCAAAACATACACACAAAAATACACACACGCACACATACCACACACACACACTGGAAGCAGGGAGAAGGAGGGGATGAAGGAGAGAAAGATAGAGAAAGAGTAAGCTACTGTCTTCAAGCATTTAAATTTAAAAAAGCAACCAAGGCCTGATCAGGACATACACATAAAACACTTACAGGAATTGAAGTTAGGCACTTGAAGCAAATTGAAGGATTACAAGCAAAAGTAGAAATTGCAACTCCTAAAACTATCTAAAGGAGGCAAGAATGGGAACCACTCTAGAAAACATACTTGAGTATTAGGATGAAGTCTTACACCTTATTGAGTTGCTAGCACTTTAAAAAATATTTGTGCAAAGTCTTTCTAGGAAAAAAAGTACCCAGAATAATTGATTAAAATTACAATGATATTTTCAATGACTGACAAGGAAAGCTTAAGTTTGGTCCCTTGTTAACATTTACAATTTATTGTTATCTCTGTAATTTTTATGCAACCCCTCAATAATTTTCTTGAAACTAGAACTTAGGTAATTTACCTTCTCCACTCCATTTTCAGTTATTATTATTTTTTAAATGATAGACTTCATGGTATCATCTTCTTATCTGGTTCTAAGTTCCTCTGACTTTATCTTATCACGTCCTATTTTAAAATAAGGTAACTCTTGCTTTAATATGCGGGACAAACACTCATATCTATGTGGTGCTGTAATAACAACATCGTTTCATCTTTTCTTATGGAGTTTGTCTCCTTCAGCCTTTACAGAACTTTTTAACTTCTGAATCAGTGATTCTATCTTAATGTAACGAGAAAACATTTCTTTGGACGTTATGTGAGTTTTATTTCCCTTGATAGGCATGGCTTCCGGAAAAGGGGCTGGGCAGAAACTTCTGAGAGAAACTTTCTTTGGCTGAACAGAAGCACTGGAGCAATACCAGAAGCCGCTGTCAGCCTCACTGTGCATTTCACGGCGTTAAATCCTGAGACATTTCAGTTTTATTAATGGCTTCTTTCCTGAGTCCTCAATATTTGTAAGATTTATGAACACATCTCCAAGGGTCTCACTGCGCAAACTATGCTTGCATGGTATCCTGAAGAGATTTTCCTGCTGGCGAAATCCCCTTTCCTTTCTGTAGTTTGGTATATTTGGGAGAAGTTCATTTTGAGGAATGTACTTGTAGCAGCAAATGGGCTTGCTCCGCAAACAGGGGAAAGAGAGGGATAAGAGTATAAGTTCAAAATTGTCTCCTTTAAAAGAATATATTTAAGCATAATTAATCTGGCATAACTGCTGTGGGACAACGATTTGTACCTTGTCAATTGTATTTTAATAAAATGCTGATTGGCCAGTAGCCAGGCAGGAAGTTTAGGCAGGACAACCAGGCAGGAAGTAGAGGCAGAACAACAAGAACAGGAGAATTCTTGGAAGAGGCAAGCTTGTTCAGAGTTGTGATCCATCCACAAAAGAAGTAATATGTGACTGCCTTGCTGACTAAGGTACCAAGCCATGTGGCTAGCATAGACAAGAATAATGGGCTATATAAGTTATAAGAGTTAATAAGAAGCCTGAACTAATGGGCCAATCAGTTTATAACTAATGTAGACCTCTGTGTGATTTCTTTGGGACTTAACGATTGTGGGAACTGGGCAGGACAGAAATCCCAACATCATATAACAATTAAATCATTTCTTTTCTAACATAACCTAATATTATTATTGGGTAGTATGGCGGTTTGAATGTGAAATGTTATCCACAGCCTTGTCTATTTGAACACTTGTTCCCCTGGTAGCACTGTTAGGGAATATTACAGGAACTCTGGGAAGCAGAGACTTGCTAGCAAAAGTATATCATTGGGGTTGGGCTTTGGTTTTTATAGTCGAGTCCTAATTCCCTCTCCCCCCCCTCCCTCTCCCTCTCCCACCCCCCCTCTGCTTCCTGTGTGTGAAAGAAATGAGGTTGACTAGCCTCATTTTCCTGCTGCCCTGCCTTCCATTTCATAAAGGACTGGGTCCCTATGAGACAAAGATAGAAGTGGAAGTAAACCTTTGCTCCCCAAACTTCCATTATTTCAGGGAATTTTAGTAACAGAAAAGTAATTAATATATGTGGATTCAAATGTTGTCAGAAAATTCTGTATGCATTTTTGCCAAGGTTGTAGGAGGGACAGGGAGAAAGAGAAAGGAAAAAATTGGGACAGTGGGGGAGGGAGGGACTGGCAGTAGAGAGAGGAATCAGTACTGGGCAATACAATTAGTCTTTCTCTAGTTCCTTTTTAACATTTCATGCCTTCACCAACTCATATCTTTCTTTTTTTTTTTTTTTTTTTTTTTTTTTTTTTTTTTTTTTTTTTTTTTGGTTTTTTGAGACTGGGTTTCTCTGTAGCTTTGGAGCCTGTCCTGGAACTAGCTCTTGTAGACCAGGCTGGTCTCGAACTCACAGAGATCCGCCTGCCTCTACCTCCCGAGTGCTGGGATTAAAGGCGTGTGCTACCGCCGCCCGGCCTCATATCTTTCTTATTGTCTAATATATACAGCTTCACACCATTATTCTCACTTAATTTTATAATTAAATAAAACAGTAATTATTAATCATGTGGCCATATAAATTCAAACAAAGGACCATACGTGCAAAAGAAAAGGTATTCAAAGGGTCTATAGAATGTACAGAGTAGCTGATGAGTCCCATTGACACTTAAACCAAACCATATTATTTTCTAACTGAATATAGATATATCTGAATATAGATATATTCTTGCTGTGCAAGTTTTGGTGGATTATATTATGCATACATTTTTATTTCTAACATATTTTCAAAAGACAAAAAGTAGCAATACCTTTTCAAAAAACAACAAAAAACCCCTGTTGGCATTTCCTCCCTAGCCCCTGGAGAGCACAGAGCAACTCTATAGATTACTTTTCCCAAGACCCCCAGTCCCTTTGTTTAGCCTTTTTGTTCTTAGAAAAGTTCTCGACAAGCATCCACAGTTTGGAAACTGCTGAACTTAATATCGAAATTGGATATATAAATCTTCCTAAATAGCAACGTGCTTATACACTTGCTTAATTCCATATTTCATCACAGTGGTGATTCTCTGCAGCTCTCAAGTTTCCAGAGTTTCCATGGCTAAAATTGAAGGAAAAAAATGTACTATTGTGTAAAAGTGAACACTTCTGTTTGAGATAATATGTGTTCAAATGCTCTCATAACCACACTGGCCAAATATCTAGGCATGTCTTCTATCTCATTCCTTTTTGGTTTTATTCATTAAAAAAAATAAACTAACAATAGCGTGTGGTGAGCAACGCCCCTTTTCTTAACACCTTTGATATATACTGATGAAAATAGAAACAAATATTAGAAAGAACAAACCATTGCCTTTATTGGGTTATTTTATTTACTACTTGAGAAAATAGAGTCTTATATTTTGATGATTATGACAAAATAACTTTTAAACAACTGTATTTAAAGTAATATTAATATTTATAAATGAGGTAAATAGCTCATAATATTTATTGAATGTCTGCTTACACTCTTTGCTAACTAAGCTATTTAGTATTTGTTTGCAGTTCCTCCCTACTTTCCTTTTCCTCTACTTTCTTATCCCTCACTTTTTTGACACTTAAATTGTACTCAGATGTTTTTTGTGATAAACTTCTGAAGAGAAACAACTATTGGTCTCCTAAATCCACTGTCTTCTCCCCAGGAAGACAATAGGTCCATAGCCTGCCTCAAGGCAACCCATGGATGTATGATGTGACTGTTTCCTCAAAGACAGGCTTTTGAGCTGGGCCCCTAGTGAGCTGGCCTCTCACAAGCTGGGCAGTCAGAAGTGCCTCAGAGAATGGGACATGTTTTCTCCCCTGTATGATGCTCCTGGCATCCCCTCTCCTTGACTTAATCAGAACATCATGTCAGTTTGTTCTGATCTGCACCTTCTTACACTTGCAGCTTCCCTATGTCAACCCCTTGGGGATCTCATCTTATCTTTGATACCTACACGAGGAAACAGTCTCACAAAACAATATGTTTTTTTTATTTGTCTTCCTGAGAAGATTACTCTTCTCTGCTTCACCTACTAGCACCTACTAAAGTTTCCTTTCTGACTATAACTTCCTTTTTATTTGCGTTCCAATCTATTCCTGTCTGAGTGAACTGTATAGTTCTTTGTCTCCCTGTTCCTATCTGCATTATTTCTTTATCTATCCTCAATCCCTAAACTTGTAGCTCACCTTTACTGCACGTTCTCAAATATTAATACATGAAAGCCAGTACCTAGGAAGACTGAATTACCTAGTATCGGAGCATGTTTCTTTTCTGATGAAGCAGATGTAAGCTGACTCTTATTGTTCCTGACATCTAGTGGCAGGAAGAAAAACTATCCTGAGACCAGAATGTAATGGCATTGGCTGGCTGAAGTCCAAACAATTGAAAATGGCCAAAAGCCTACTTTGGGGGCCTAGAAAAATTTACAGGCATAGTACAACTTTTAGTTATTTCACATGAGATGTATATATCAGTGAGAACTCAGGTAAATCTCAGCATGAAGACAGAAATATGATAAGATAGGCTAGCAGACCCCAAGTAGATAAATAAGTTAGACTGAATCTCCCCACTGAAGAAATTCATTTTTTTCTTATATCTTGTAAAATCTACTTACAAAAATATATGTACATATGAAAACTTACTAAACCCTCAACATGTTGAAAGTAGGGTTTAGAATATGAATGTTAGAAATGAACATCCAGGTTTACCATTGCAAAACAATAAACTTGAATTGAAACTGAACTTGAACTTTAACCCACTGACACAATGAATTATGTCCATATCATATTATACCTTTGGAAGGTCAAGTTGAGTTAGGGAACGTGGAAAAGTCACTTTTATACCCTTTACCCTTTTATTACCATGTATTTGGTAGTTTTTCAATGGAAAAGATGTGCTATGCAATATTCTAGGAAATTAGAAGTAGACTAAAGAGGAAAGAGACAGAATGTCTTGCCTTTGGGAGAGTAAGGGCTCTTGCTGGTCTACCCTATAAAAGGCTGTGGGTTTATGGATACTTATTATCCAGATAAAGCCTTCTCTTGGAAAAGGTCATATCTTAATAGCTCAGAAAGGATTATAGGGAGTAGAGTCCATATTCCCAAGAGCAACACTCTGAAGTCAGCTGTTCCAAGAAGTTGACAGGAGTATCAGAAATTCTGAGAACTCCATTGTCAGAAGGAAAAAAAATCTTCAAAAGGTAGTTTCAAGGTACCTTGAAGAAGTAAGGGATGTATGCAGAAGGATATTCATAGGCTGAGGCGACAAAGGGAACATAGGCACACAGTTTCCCACAATGACAAAAAAATCAGTGAAGAAAGAGTACAACTGACTGTCCAGAACCCTGAAACCTGTCAATCATAGAAAAGGAAAAAGTGAATTAGATTATTTTTTTACTCAAATTTCAAGAAACCCACCTAGCTTCTTGTATGATTTATAACTTCCTCTTTCATAGTGGAGACTACATCTCTGATAAGTATGTTGGCAGAAGTTTTCATAGGCATTATAGACAGAAGATATAGCTATAGGCTATACTGCCTGATAGCTTTAAAAACCTGGATACATTACATCAACATAATGATCACAGTCTGTTCTCACAATGAGTAATATTATATATTGTTATATATGTCACTTGTGGAATATAATACCTGAATAGACAACTTTAAAAAAAGAAAGAAAGATTTATTTTGGTCCATTCTGTGGTTGGCTATAAGAAAATCACAGACAAAAGGCCATGGCACAGTAAACCTGTTCACCGAGTGGCAGCCAGGAAGGATGGATGTGAATATTCTTATAGGCTTCCTTCTCTTCTTTTGGTTTCATTTTTACTCCCTACATACATGTCAGGCAGCTCCTTACCTATGTCTCTGGAAATGTCTTCACAACAGATTCTCTTAAGTCTGTTAATAATCTAGGCAGCTCACAGTCAAATTACATTGAGAACTAAGAGTAACTGTCATAAAAATGTACTTAAATTCAATATAATCTAGAGACATGCTTGGTAGATTGGAGATATTGAAACATAACTCATTTAATTCTACAGGATTGTCACCAAGTTCTATTCTATGTAGATACAAATGTGGACTCTTGGTCAAATTTTTTAACCCACTGTCTATTAGTACTTTTCTATTGCTATGGAAGAAAAAAATTGACCAAGGTAACTTTTAAAAGAAAACATTTAACTGAACTTATTGTTTCAGAGGGTTAGATTCCACAATGGCAGATTAAAAACTTGGCTGCAGCAACAGCTGAGAGCTCACATCTTGATCCAAAATTAGGATGCACAGAAAAACCTCACACAGAGGATGTCCCATGTCTGAAAGTTCAAGGCCCACCCCCTTGATACACCTCCTCCAGCAAGGTCACACTTTCTACTCTTTCCCAAACAGTTCCACCAATAACTAAGTCTTCAAGCATGTCTGCCTTCTGGAGTCATTCTCATTGAAACCACCACATCTCTTATTGGGTACATCAAAAGAAATAAAACCTCCTCGTTGTCTCATTTAGCATTATGATTAGAACTGTTTTCAACCACTTTTGTGGTCGTGTCAAAAATCCCCGATGAAGGAAATTGACATTGCTTAGTTACAAAGATAGGAATTTGAAGGTGTCTGCCTAACATTGTGGTTATATAATTTGTTAGTGCCCCATGAAATTTTTCTTTCTTGTTAAAGTTATGTGAGCCAAGACAAAAACTACTACATTTTCGAGAAATTCACAGGATACATGTGAACATACTTGTGTAAATTCAGTTTTATGAATTGGGAGGTGAAACTTCATCACTTTCTAAACATAATTCATAAACTGAATTTTTAAAGTGGTGGGTGCTATTCCTTACAGTGATGAAGTAGCATATATAATACTGCAGACAGACCAACTGTTGCCAACTTGCCAGCAATTGCTGTAGTATCTCCTCTGGGAACCACTGGATATTTGGCAATTAGGAATAATTGTCCTTCATGTACCAACTCTAGTGTAACCCAGGTTTATGAAGAGGCTGGAAGACCTGATGCCCTGTGAGCAGGAGGAGGAATGGCTAGGATGAAGACTTCCTGATTGGCTTTTTTCATATCTTTACAGGCAGGTCCTTGCACTCTTGATATGGTTGAAAATTGCAAGGCAGAACTAGTTTTAGCCAGCCTGACCAATCCCCTCCCCCCCCAATTAATGTGGCATGATAGAAAAGACTGATCTTGCCATAGTCTCAAGGAAGGCCTAGAAATCAACTAAGAAATTGTTAGTTGGCCCAAAAGAGTTTCTGAATGAAAAGGATGGCCCTGACTTAGATGTAATGTGAATGGGTAGCTGGGTAGACAGCTGGAAAGCCAGACATCCCAGAGAATAATAACAAAACTGAAAACCAGATGAGTCTTATAAACCGCAGCTGGTAGCTGTGTGGGCAGTTACCAGATGAGAACCATATGTCTTCTAACACCATGATCTCTCAAGCTGCTCAGAGCTCTACTGTTGCACTGAGGTGGGGAGTGGGGATCGAGAAATCTCTAATTGACAACACCATACATTGACTTACAAAGATCTTTCCAGCCAAGTGGAATGGAAACCCAAGTCTGAATTTCAATTTAGTAATAGGAAAATGATATTTTTCAAAATCATGTTTAGAAGAATTTGACTTCGTTAGTGTGTGTAACTCCCCTTATCGAAATTTCTCCAGTAGGTCTCATGGCAGGATGCTTCTCAGGTATTTTAAGGAACACAATTTCCCTGATCAATAATTCAAGGAAACTATGGCAGTTCAAGGAAATAATGACTGTTCTAAGAAGTCTTGTAAGAAGAAAATCTCTCTAATTTTATTTCAACTCATATTTCCCTAAGTCATTTAAATACAAAACAACTTTCATTTGCCACATATCAATACACATCTCTATATCCCTATAATATGATATCTGCATGTCTATGTTGGGTGATATTTTGATCACATTCTGAAAATACAGTTTGCTTTGAGTCAGAGCTAGCCACTAGCAGGCCAAAATTAACCATAGAAGTTTTGGAGAAGGGGACAGACAGGAGGCAGAAAGTAGTAAGGCAGGTCAGAGAGAGGATCTCAACCCTTTTGGACTGAGGAACAGAGGATGGATGAGTTGACTTCTCTCCTTTTTGATTATTCATATTCTTACACTGATATTTGATGCCCTGTTTTATATTGATAAAGAATAATTAGAAAACACCTCATGTCTCTTATTCTATATATGCTATAAATTCTTCCCTGTGTCCTGAAAATTTCCCATAAATACTATTATATTGGCTTATTATATTGTGTTTATTAATTATATACTTGTCTTGTAACAGGTTCCTTTGAGATTAAAACATTCCATCCTATAGGAATCTCCTTCATCAGGAAGGTAAAGAACTCAAAACAACATCAGGAAGTTCCTGAAACTGACCAGGTTCACTAGACTCCTCCCTGCCAGAGTAAGCAATAAAAGCTGACAGTCTGCCCCAGAAGGAAGGAAACTGGGCTGCAAAGAACAATGTCAGAGGAGAAAACCTGCAAAGAAGCCTGTGAGATAAGAACAACTGCCTGGAAGGGATTTAGATCAATTTAGGCACCTGGCAAAGACACCCTCCAACCGGTTGAGCTGCTGCAGTCTGTCTATGTAGTGTGATTCAGGTTCCCATATTCCAGGTTCCCAGATTTGTGAGCTGTCACCCATGCTGAGTGCAGGCTTTTGTGGCGTTGCTATCTTAGACTTATTTCTGATCATATAAGCAACCCCAATAAAACTCATTGAGTTACAGATTTGGAGATTGGTGGTATCTGTACTTTGGTCTGTCATGTATTCCTTCTCTGGGATGAGTAGATATATGTGTTACGTCTTCCTAAAAAATGTTTTGTCACACAGGATTGTCCTCCACACTATAGGATTTTCTTATTGTTGGCCATAATTGCTCTGATCTTTAAAACTTACTGTATTAGTTAGCCAATTGTTGCTGTGATAAATACCAGGTCAAAAGCAACTAGGGGAAAAACGGGTTTAGTACATCTTGTAGGTTATGGTCTAGTCATGGTAGGCACTCAAGACCTGAACCTGAAGGCAAAAGCTGAAGCAGATACCATGAAGGAGCACTACTCACTGGCTTGCCCTACCCATGACTTGCTCAGCTTGCTTTCCTATACAGCTCAGCTTCATTTTGGTGTGGTTTTGATGTTCCCTTTCACAGAAACTATCAATCAAGAAAATGCCCCGCAACACATCCCCAAAGCTAACCTGATGGAGACAATTTCTCAGCTGACTTTCCTAGTCATGGTAACTCTAGTTTGTGCCAAGTAGAGAAACGCTTCTAGTACACATAGCATCCTCCTTAGTAGGGAGTAACCAGTAGAATTCATTTCTTAGACACGTTTCTTTTGCGAAAAAAACTTCATGCCTATGTTTAAATATGAATAGGAGCCTTTGATTGTTCCCAAAAGATTGAAATCACAAATAGAGCTCTATCTCAGGCATTCCAGGGTGCCCCTCCTGGTTGCCCATTCTTTTGTAGCCCACTGTATGGGCCTCGAGAGCATCTGATTGCTCCTAAAAGAATGAAATCATAGAGTTCCATCTCAGGCTTGTCAGGATGCCACTTCTGGTTGCCAATCACTTCTAGTCCACAGTATGGGCATCTAATAGTCATAGGACAATTTTGGGAACAAAAGGCAGCATATAACTTTGGGAATCATTTGAGCAGAAAAAAAAATCTCACTTTTGAAAAATGATACCATTGTAAACAGTATGAACAACCTATATATTCTCTTAGGAGAAAGCTACATATTCGGAAACAAATCAGTAAGCTGAAATAGTAACTTGATATATACCTGGGGCCTTAGAGGTCCTTGGGTATGAAGATTTAACACTCAACCAGACATATATTGGTAAAAACTGCTAATAGCTTCTTTATTGAGAGAAAGTCAGACCAGAGTTCTCACATCTGCCCACCGAGGTGTTACACAGAATAAAGTAGAGCTTCTCACATCTGCCCACTGAGATGTTACAGAAAAAAGTAGAGCTTCATTAATTCTGTAAAGGTGAACCTGCCTAATGCCAATGACTTGCCCAGCAGGACACTGTGGCTTATGTAAATGGATGCCTTCATTAAGGATACAAAAATATTTTGCAAATTATGGGAGGTCAGAGTTAGTGGTTGACTGGGTTTAGCTGTGAACTCCTTTATTAACACGCCATACTTCATATCCGAGACTCATCCTGACCACTGAGAGGGACAGATGAAGGAAAGGTATTTTTATAGTCTTTCATATGATATGCTGTCTGTTCAGTATTTAAAGACAATGTAAGTACGTACTGTTAGTCATATTTTACACTTGAGCACATTGGACATGAAATTTGTCTCAGTATTTAAAAGCTTAGTTTATCAACTTAGATGCCCCTGAATTTCAAACCCTGTTCTACCATTTTGTGATATCTCCAACACTCAATCCCTTTCCTTGTGAGCATTATGTCAAAAGCAAGCAAAAATCAGTGTTCACATTGTAAGTTAGCTATGAGTTTCATTCATCACTGGCTCTGAGGATTACTAATATTTTAATGAAGGACTCTTCTTATGCTGAAACATTCAAAGTCATTTCTTTACTGGAAGGTTAAGATATACAAAAATCATTCAGCTTAAATAAATCACAGACTGAGTCAATGGACCAGAACAAAAAAAGGTAGGGCATGAGTACATATCTAAAAACATTACAGTATTGCTTATATACTTGGAGTCAGAAATTCTACTTTCTAAAAATCATTGTTAGGAGTTTACTTAGAGCATTAGAAGAGCCAAGCTCACTAACACACACACACACACACACACACACACACACACACACACTTCTTTTGAAACTAGGTTCTCATTTTGTAGTGACAACTGACCTTGAACCTAACACACAAGTCAGATTAGGTCATTAAAAACAAAAAAATAGAAACAAAAGTGCAAACGTGCAACATCTGGCTTTAAAGTTATATGTTGTGCATCTAACAGAATCACATCACATGTCTAGGTTGCAGAATTTGTGTCTCACATTTCATCTATCAGGGTTATGTTGCTGGGCATAGCAGCAGTCTGTAAGACAGGAATGTCCAGAAACTGCATGAAAGGTTATTTTTTGCTGACCTGCTAAAGAAAGTTTTAATGATTTAAAAAAACATTTTCATTACTTTTTATTTTCATATGTTCATTTTTTACAATGGAATTTCATCATCAGAAAAATTTGTATATCTGCTTATCAAAAATAATATTATACTCTTTCCAATTTCAGTGTTTGTGTATGTGTGTGTGTGTGAGAGAGAGAGATACTAGTTCATAGTGCATACTGTCCCTTCCCCATTGCATGTATGCATGTATGTACACACACACACACACACACACACACACACACACAGGAGTAAAGTGGTTACAAGGATGGGAGGAGCTAGCAGTAGGGGTGGGGGACTGGCTGGCCTTCCCTACATATTCTTATGTAATATTCAACTTCTTCGCATGTAGGTATGATTTTAAAAATAAATTTACAAAGCATACACACTAACACCCATACCATACCATGAATGTCTGTGTCATGCAAAACTGATATACTCAAACCCCAACTCTCAAAATGGTAGTGTAGGGAACCTGGGTCGTTGTAGGATTGTAGGCCTTCATGAAGAGAATTTATACTGGTTATTAACAGATGTGTCTTGTCCCACTGACATGTCAGGAGACTGAACACTAATAGTTTATAGTCACTAAACTAAGAATTTTCCAGCATTTATTATACTTTAATAAATGTATAAATGCTCATTTTACTTTAATAAAAGTAAGATAATGACAAATTTTAAAATGGAGATTGGAAAACTACCTTTAGTCACAAAAATGGTGGTTGGTGGTACTGGGCTTTGAACCCTCGTTCTCTGAGTCAGGAAATATCTCTAATGACAATTCCATAATGGCATCTGTGAAAATATTATAGAAACATACTAGCCATAGTTCAAAATAGGCTGCAAAATGAACTAGATCAATTTCTGATTCATAGGTCAATCCACACTTTCATTTGGGGAGCTTTGCATTTTTTGGTTTTGCTTTTTGCTATTTCGAACTAACAGTTCCTTTATTTTGGTCTCAGGATTATATCACCGAATACTCAGTAGGTCATCAGAAATTATCAGAAAAAAACCCATCTTAAATCCTAATGTTTCCCTTCATCGTTAGTGGATAATTACCTCAATTGCCCTTTAGGAAGCACTTTGCTTATCCATATTCATTGGGTTTGTAGATAATTTATTTAGTTTGACAAGCAAATCAAATGCTTCAGTTAGATCTTCAGTTCTCCCCTCTGAAATATCAATGATCAAAGGTAAACAAAGGTTGGATGGTTCCATGTGCTACTATGAAAGTTTGGCTGCCCTCACTTTAGCATATTTACAGTTAAATAATCATCAAGATCCACAATGACATTTCTAATCTACATGGGAAGTAGAAAAAGACATTTCTGTGACTTTCTAAGTCCCTCAAATGAAAATGTTATTGAAACAATCAAATATCCAGCAATGGTAAAAATGTTTTTTTAAAACATGGATAATATCATAATTTAATTCTTTTAAGGGTGTCCAAAAATGCATGGTGTTTCTTAACCATAGGATTTGATTGACCCATCGTCAGCTTGGCTCATACTCCACTGCAGTCAGCTCATCTGTGCATCTGGAGCACTGCCAGGTGTGCCCATATCCTTTGCAGAACGCTGACCGCTGATAGATGCTGCATCCCTATAACACAGGCCTGGCTGCCACCACCAATAACACATAACGGTTCTCCCAGGCATACCTGTGCACCGTAAAGGCATCCATTTGGACTGACAGAAAACTGTCTGCTTGGATTATGGGATGGTTTATGAGAGAGGCTTTCCATAAGTGCTTGGCTAATAGTTTCTAATCCTCTATTGAATAGTTCATAAACTCATTTATTACCCATGTCATGGTACGGATTTTCATCCTAACAGAGCTGTGGCCTCACTGTTTATTCATGTCAGAAATCATATCCGTAGTGGATTTTGCAAGCATCTCCGAGTTGATTGTTGAACTCGATTGTGGAGCAATCAGTGCTTTGACATCGCATCACACACTTCAACTTCAAATCTATATTTTTGTCCACACGATCGAGTGTGTTGACAAATTTTTGGCGAAGAACTTCTATATTTTGTGTCAAGTGAGACTCTTGTCTGATGCCTTTACAAAGTACTTGTGAAATTGATCTTTCATATAGATTTTTCCATACACTTCTTCAATATCTGAACCTTCTCAATAGTACTTAGGCATCAAGAAATCAAATCCCTTCAAAATCTCCAGAGGGTTACATCTCCCAACTACACTGGGTATCATTAAACACAGTAAACCAACTATCATTTGAAGGAGTACTGTTGGCTTCAGCAATCACCATAGAAACACCCGAGCCACTGAAGTGCTTTTCATGTTTCAACACACCTTAAGAGTCCAGTCTAAGTGTCTGCACTTCTGAAAATCCAGCAAGACATACTATGTAATTTTCTATATTTTAATTTATAAAGAAATATTTAGAGTCATATGCAATGTCCATTATAGCCATACTTTTATGAGCAAACTCCCAAACATATTAAATGACTTAAATTTTACATTTTTTTTCAAAGTGTTGTTTACATTTAATCTTCCAAGCCCAAGTCCCACATAAAAGTTGAAAGGAAGATATTAATTTTGAATCTGATGCCATGTATACTATCACTGCAGTGAGTGAAATTGGCCTCACATGAGGATATGTGGACCAGGTAGTCCCTTCTAAATACTGACATCTGGGTACATTGTCCCTCTTTCCTGTGCACACAAAAGAGAGGAAAGCAGATTGATGGAGCAACTCTCCACTCTTATTTAGTTATTCAACAAATAGTGCTATATGCCCCCTTCATCCTATTCAACCCTGATATCATTTCTTTTTATTATTTTCTTGACTACATAAATTTAAATTTTTTATCAAGGAGGTTAAGGGTAAAAGATCCCATATGTGGGAATGTTTTTTAAAGAAAATACTAGCGTCAAAATTTCAGCTACATCTATGACTAAACCACCATTAATAACAAGGATCTTTACATCAAGGCTGTAGGGGAAAGAGGGAATATTATATGAAATCAAAGAGTTTTGGAGAGCTTTCGTAGGGTAAGAAAGGTTACATTTTCTCATTAAACTGAATTTGGTGTACTATGCACTTGAGATGTTGCGAGTTATAAAGTCTAAACTTAAAAAATGAAGACAATGCACATTTTTACAAAAGCAAAAATGGAAAATGTTATGAAATCTCATGGTAATGACCCACTGAGACAAGAATAACGGAATAATTTTACCAACAATGCGTCAACACTTAGGATGAGTAATTCATAATAAGAGAGAATTGAGGGGAGCGTATAGAAAGCAAGAAACCGCGGATGCCTTCACAAGGGCCGTACTCATATGGTAAATGAAGTCTTCGAATAAGAATGCACAGTAAACTTGGTTATGATTGAAAAAAATGTTGAGTAAATGATTTTTAAATGATACAAACTTCAAAACTCATCTGCTTGATTCTTAGCACTGAGTTCCTTAGTTCCATGTTAGAACAGCAATATGCAAGGGTGAATAAATGTAAATTACATTTTATAACTTCCTGTCAAATGCTCATAAATTTATGCTATAAAATTGACATGCTACACATTACTCCATTTTATGAAAAACTAACTAATTAGAATACATTGAATAGACAATTAGTAAGTTATTGTGCATAAATTCTACTTCCGTTCCATGCCTCAGACTCCTACAACATTAACATTCTGTCAGGTCCTAAAGATGCATGTAAGGACAAAGAGACAGACAAAGTTCTCTAAAGTTAAAGACAAAAATGCTCAATAATATTAATTTATAAATATTTCTGGTGATTTCTTTGGCAAGACAAATCATACTGTCTATAAATTTAGAGCAAAAAAGCATTGAAAATGAATATATCAAGAATAAAATATCTCTAAGATAATATGGAACACCAAGACACATTGAAAATGTATTTTGAATTGAAGTCTTTTGATGTGCCTGCTGGCCATAACTGGGCCCACCTAGGTAAGGAGCTATCAATATCCTTGTTATATTTTGAGTTTAAGAGTCAACTTTCATGATAGCATGTCGTTATGCATCTGAGTTTTGGTCAAGGTTATGCTAGTTTGGGAGACACAGGCCAATTCCAGATCGCTTCTGGCTAGACCTTTCCTATTTCTTTCTATACAGGGTCTGGTTAAATCTACTGGATGCAGAGGAGAACTTCAATGCTCAAAGAGATTGGGAAGGGCAGCTACAAGATACAAGTGCTTGGTCTTGAGGCAGATTGATTCTCAATTTTTTGAGAAACTGCCATACTGATTTCCAAAGTGGTTGTACGTGTTTTCCCTCCCAGCAAACAATGAAGGAATGTTCCCCTTACTCTGCATTCTCTCCAGCATAAGCTATAATCGATGTTTTTGATCTTAACCATTGTGACTGCTGTAAGATGGGATACCACTCTTGGACATATACCCAAAAGATGCACACTCATGCCACAATGACAATTGCTCAATTGTGTTCATAGCAACATTATTCGCAATAGCCAGAAACTGGAAACAACCTAGATGCCCCTCAATCAAAAAAAGGATAAAGAAATGTGGTCCATTTACACAACGGAGTACTACTCAGGAGTAAAAAACAATGACATCTTGAAATTTGCAGGCAAATGGATTAGAACTAGAAAAAACACCATGAGTGAGGTAACCCAGACTCAGAAAGACAATCACAGTATGTACTCACTCATAAGTGGATATTAGATGTAAAGCAAAAGATTTCCAGCCTATAGTCCACGATCCCAGAGAAGCTAGGATAGAAGGAGAAACCTGAAAGAGACATACATGGATCTCCCAGAGAAGGGGAAATGGGCAAGATATCCCTAGAAAACTGGGAGGAAGAGGAAACAGGGAGGGGAGAGGAGTAAAGGAGGAAGGAGGGGGAGGAGAACATGAGGGAATGGGATAGCTGAGAAGGGGGAAGGACAGAGAAGGAGACCAAGGAAAGAAATATAGCCATTATAGGACTAGTGAGAAACCTGGCACTAGGGAAATTCCCAGGAATCTTCAAGGGTGACCCCAGCTAAGACTCTAAGCAGTGGTAGAGAGGACGCCTAAACAGGCCTTCCTCTGTAATAAGATTGATGACTACCTTAATTGTCATCATAGAGCCTTCATCTAGCAAGTGATGAAAGCAGAAGCAGGGATTCACAGCTAAGCACTGGGCCAAACTCCCAGAGTCCAATTGAAGAGAGGGAAGAGCAATAATATAAACAAAGGGTCAAAATGGTGATGGGGAAACCCACAGCTGACCTGAGCTAGTGGGAGCTCACTGACTCCAGATTGACAGCAGAGGAACCTGCTGGGGATCAAACACGGTCCTCTCTGAATGTGGGTGACAGTTGTGTGGCTGGGGCAGTCTGTGGGGCTACTGGAAGTGGGACCAGGATTTATCCACAGTGCTTGAACTGACTTTTTTGAGCATGGAGGGATACCTTGCTCAGCTGAGATACAGGGTAGAGCCCCTCCACCATCCCTCAAGTGCTGTGCCAGACTTTGCTGACTTCCCATGGGAGCCTTACCCTCTCTGAGGAGTGGCTGGGGTTGGGGGAAAGGTGGGGAGAGGGAACTAGGATTAGTCTGTAAAATGAGAAAAGATTGTTTTATAAATATAAAAGCAAACAAATAAAAATATACAAGTGTTCTTGGCTATTTGGAGTAGAGAACTGACTGATTCATGCCTGAGAAGAGTTACACTGACATTTATAACAGGTAGCCCATTAAAAGGGGTTTGTGACAAAATATACTTAACCTGATTCACAGGCAAGGAAAATTTCCAAGTTGGAAGTAGAAATAATATCTCTGCAAATTTATAAATTAATTAATTTGCTTATGCTGATAATTCTGCTTTCAATCAATTGAATATGACCGCCTACTGTCATTTCAATTCAGTTTCAAATGTCTACACACAGAATATCTTTGAAATAAAGTTATCACATGAAAAATGCTAAATAACTTACTTGCATATCCACTTAGAGTGAGAAGCAACTAAATGTTTGTGGCTAAGATCACAGAGATACAGATCCTACGGCGAGATGGAACTCGGTTTCTATCCTCTTTTGTTGTAGTTACTAATTGTATGCCCCTGAGCTGCCTTAAATCTCTCTCTCTCTTTGTCTCTCTCGGTCTCTCTCTGTCTCTCCCTCTTCCCTCTCCTCTCCTCTCCTCTCCTCTCCTCTCCTCTCCTCTCCTCTCCTCTCCTCTCCTCTCCTCTCCTCTCCTCTCCTCTCCTCTCCTCTCCTCTCCTCTCCTCTTCTCTCCTCTCACCTCTCTCTGACTCCCCACCTTTTTGCTCACACACACACCTCTCACTTGAGGAAAATAATAGTGCTTTCTTCATGATTATAAGGCTGAAAAATAGCATCCTATTCAGAGGACTGTGTCTCCTCACCACCCAGGAATCACTCAGTAAGAGTCGCCTCTGGATTGGTGTTCTTAATAAAATCCAATGTGCCAGTGCTGGCATATACTTCAAAGCAGGTCTATCAAGTGATAAACAGATGAAGTTATTAGCTTCTGTAGCCTACGAATTTTAAAGACAATTCCAGCTAAAGGGAATACCAAATGCTTGACAGCTCAAAGTAAACTGATTTTTACAAAAGATACCGACAGAGAAGTTAAGCCCACTCCTTTTTTTTCTGTAAAGTTCCTTGGGTTGGATAGGCTTGGAAAGTCTTGTTCCTCCTGGACAACATGCTTGCTTGAGGGCCCCTACCTTAAAGTCAAAGTTTAGCAAATTCTCAATAACAGAATAAAACCTTTTCCATTTGAAATGTCTGGGGAAACTCATAATCATGCAACAAGCTTTCTTCTTTTATTGACACACAAAACCCTGAAACAATCAAGTAAGCTAAATGAACAATAAGGTTTTAAGACTATTCACAAGGTGACATAGAGACCAGACCCTGGAAATGGGGGGAAATCTCTAATTTGTGACAATCACCATACAAAGATAGTGTATGCTATTTTTAATTCTATGAAGAGGATTACTTCAGTTCCGAAACTGACTAGAACATCCTGAATATTCTCAGTTCACACTCATTATTAATAATAGTAGCATCATTATTTTCAAGTTTATCATCAAACTATTAATGTATGCATAATAGTGCATGATACGCAACCAATTTACTGAAGAAACGTAGCTGAGTAGATCATTAGCAGGAAGGAACTTCATCCTTCCCTCCTCTTCCCCACCTTAAATCTTTTCTTTCAAATATTCTCTTGAATTACTTTTCCAGTTGGCCAAAGTTGACACTGAGCAGATCTCTGCGGCCTTCTAACAACCTTTCAACAACCTAAGTCTTGATCACTTTACCATGTTCTGCCCTATAACTAAATGGCCTCCAAATATTAACCTAGACGTACATGTCTACTTGTCCTGGCTCCATTATTTTGCCATTTTAACTTTGTCCTTTTCCTCCTGCCTCCCCAAACACAGGGTCATCATGTCAAATGTCAGTCATCAGAGCGATAAGAGGGAGAACAGGAGGCAATAAGAAGCAGCAGCTGAATGAGAGAATGCGCGGAAGGGCTTGGGAAGCTGAAAGTGAGCGCCGATGGTCTCAGCAGTCATTCACAATAATGGGGTACACGGAGAAGACCTGAAGTACAGGCTGACCAGCAAGGTAACTGTCCCCCTGTTTTATTTATTAATTGCTTGACAGTATGGTGGACCAAAATGTGACCTTCATGAAGACAGGAGCCTGACCTAGCCCCTTCACTCCTGAATTCCCAAGGCCTACCACGTTTATTGTATAAAGAGGTAGAAAGAGAAAGGAGTGAATGAAAGAGAGAGCGTACGGGATGAGAGGGACAGGGAGAGAGGTTCCAATGGAACTTTGAAATTGTTCCTTCTCCCGGAGGAGGATTCTAGGGTCCAGGAACTTGAATAATTGCATCAAGACCACTGAACCACAAACTCACATCTGCCAAGAACAACAAAACTCAGGTAGAAAGAGGAGACGTTAGGTCAAATAAGTCTCAATCATGTAAAACCCAAACCTGATCGCTTTATAAGGGAAGTCAGAGAGAGTCTATCAACCCACCTCAACTTGTCCAGAAAAACATGGGTGCATGTGCATGCCTGAATGGGGTCATACATGCGTGTGTATGTGTGTCTTGGTATGGACATGCATGAATGAATACACATGCATGCTTATGTGGGAAAATCTCTCTCAGTCATACACTCAAATGAACCACCAAAGTGATGGTAAATAATCTCAATACAGAAATGTTTTTATACCTTAGGAATTTGTTTTAAGGAGGTCATTTGGCTGCCTCCGTCCCCACCCACTTCCCACTCCTGCAATTTCTCTCTCTTAATCTTTAACACAGTAAACCTTTCTCGTCTCAAACACTGATAACATAATAAAGCCTGCTTTCCCCCTAGTGACTGGAACTTCAAAAACTATACAAAGCCAGAGCCTGTGATATGACACGTTCTGAAAATAATAATTCATAGAAGCGTTTGGTTTATAGAAAATCATTACCAGCTTAAGGGTACTTTAGTGATTGTTTTGAGCAAGCTCTTACCAGGAACTAATGAGGACCGAGTCAGGGAAGAGAGACGTTGCATTCACCAGCAACTCTGCTTCCGTTGCGCCATGACTTCAGAACAATAAAGGAGAGGGTAATGGCAAGGTGCTGCAAGCAGTAATGATACAAGGAATGTTTCTGAGATGAGCCTCCCCCTAAAGCACTCAATCATGCCATCCTTGATCTGGGGAAAAATGAAGAGATCTTTGCTGTCAAAGAGCAAAGTGCTACAAATTTGGCCCCCTGAGACATCAAGGATGACTTATTTCATAAATATTTTCTAAGGAATTAATAAAAATTTACCTTATCCTATTTTCTTCTTTTTCCTGGTTATCTGTGATATTGTCTAGGATTCATACTAAGGAATAAAATTGTTCTTTTTACTGCAGAGGTATGAATAAAGTTCTTCGTATTAAAATCCATGAAAATAATTTGAAACATGAAAATAATCTGTGCCAAGGAAAGCATCCTGAATATTTTTAAAAATCCTATTTTGTCTTAATATTTACTGGGGGAAAAGGTATGTGTATAAATATCTACTAACTGCTTTATTAGTGAGACAAACTAAAGTAAGAAAAAGAATTAGCAGCTCCACTTCAAACAATGTTTAGATTTATCTTTGAATCGTTTTGTTCACTATTTCTCAGCTCAGTTCAGTGACGATTTAGGCCATCTCTTTCAAACACTATTTGGGACAACAATTGCCCTATATCACTGACAGCGACTATTCTCCATGAAGTTTTCTGGAGTGATTGAGATAAAAATAAAAATGTTCTGATATTTCCCCCCAGGAAAGTACCAGTGGTTTCCAAAGCTCAAATAAGCTTTAACTACATCCAACAGAGCAAACCTTCATAGTGTATTATTAGTGTGATCAAAAAGGATCAAAACATATTTCCAGGAAGCCCTAAGTACCAGCCCACGCTAAACATTATCATGTGAGCGTGGCATACTGAGTTCTCGGCTGCTGAGTGTGTGTCTACTGCAAATGGAAAGGCAGCAACTTCAAGTGAGACCTTTATTAATTACCACAGCAAAAATATCTTTTCCTTCTCTGGATGCGGCTTTACCTCCCTGGGAGTTTGTATTATGTCTTCAAGGAAAACAAAACAAAATATAGTTTTACTTAATCCAGGGATAATTGAGGCTGAGGAACAGCCTACACACTTTTAACAGTTTCTGTTGCTATCAAGAGAGGCAGTAATGTGGTGCCATAACCTGCTTCTCAGGATTAAAAGAAAGAAGTCCTCAGCCTGTCCAGTGATCTTGTAAACCCATTAAGATGTTTGATGCTATATAAATAGAGTTACTTTGCCTTTGACAAGGAGATTCTGAGAAACTTAATTGCACCAATTACCTACTCAGGAACAGCCAGTGAATTCAAATGCTGGTAGGGAAAGGATGTTCTGTTATTCGTTAATTATGAGTAGTTTATGGTAGAGCATAGGCTTTGTGTCAGATAGAGCTGAGTTCAAATCCTAACATGAGTTGTTACTACTGTCTGTGTGTTATGGAGTAACTCTGTGGTTTCTGCAGACCTCTGCTCAGGAAATTGGAATCATTACAAGGGAATAGATAAGCACTGAGAAATGTTAATAACATATAGAGAACTCATGATCCACTATGCTATTCTTAGATATGTATTTTGTTCCACAAACATGTAGTCATATTACACACATACACAGGCAAAGCAAAAGAGGAGGGGAATTCTGTGTAGCCTACTTGGGCTGGAATTTGTAATCCTTCTGCCTAAGTTTATTTATTCGTGGGGTAACAGAGAGAGTGCCGCACAGTCTGGGTGTATGTATATATATATATATATAGAGAGAGAGAGAGAGAGTTTTATATATATATAGTTATATATATATCAGTATACATCAACTCATTAGTGTTTGTGTGACATTTTATATTATTGAATGACGAACCAGGGCTGCGTTCCCACTACAATCTTAATATTAAAAACTTAGTGTTTTCTCATTCAATTCTTTTGATAATCTTTACTTTTGAGATAATATAATTATTACACTTCATCCTTTCTTTATCTCCCTATAAACCCTCCCATATATTCTTTCTCTTCAAATTCAGGACCACTTTTTCACTAATCATTACTACGTGCATGTATGTATATATTTCTGAATATAACCTGTGGTAGACTTTGATACTTATCTGACAGAGAAATCCAGTCTAGCCTGCCAGAACCAGCTTGCTCATGGTCTGCTACCATTGTTGGAGAACTGGCATCTCATTTGGTTTTTGCTGAAGCAGGTAGTATTAGTCGTTTACTTTGATCCAATAGAAAAACGTTTATAAAATAGTTTAGATTTCTCCAAAGAAAATGGTTCAAGTCAGAGGATTAGTGCTACTATAATTTGACTCTTACATTTGTGAAAATACAGCATCCAATTCTCATGAACGAAGTTGCTCTGAGGACTCTCTGACAGGATATTTTGCGATTTTCATTACAGCACGCCGCCTCCGACACACTGTAACTCTGATGTTTAGGTTGCCACATTTCCTAGTCAACTGAAAGTGTTACCTAACACTTTATTGGAAAACCAGAAGTGCAAAATGAACTCCAAGCACTTTTATCACCGTGGGAAATGCTGACGAGACACATTATCTCTCTCAGCTGTTAAGAGAAAAACAAATGTGTGGATTCTTAAACCACTTTGGGTATTAGGTGTATCAAAATCAGAAAGATTTAGTACTTAAAAGATATTTACAGAGTATGAAATCCAGCTTCCACATTTTATAGGCTGAGGAAGCCAGTGTTATCTTTCCCCCAAGTGGCCTAAAAGGGATGCAAGTGTAGCAATCAAAGCCAGTCAAACATTGAACGATATCCAGCAAAGATGACTTGAGGAGCCACCCTCTGAAAAGAAGGGGCAACAGAATCACTCTAGGCCCTTTTCATGATTTCATGAAAACCAAAATCCTGTCATTATTTAAGAAGTTGAACTCTGTGATAATGAGCAATAATTGCACAAATACGCCATGTGAATAAAATTGAAGAGGAAGAAGAATTGAACCATACAAAAGAGGTGCTGGAGGCTGGCTCATCAAAGACTTGGGCTGCCAGGAAGAAAGTAGCTTGAGGTAGTTTGTCAGACAAGCTCTTCAGCTTCACAAGGTGTGTCATTTTAAAAAGCACAGGATGAACAGGACAAATTATGAACACTGATAGAAGAATTAAAAACACTACCAATCGCCGGGCGGTGGTGGTGCACGCCTTTAATCCCAGCACTCGGGAGGCAGAGGTAGGCGGATCTCTGTGAGTTCGAGGCCAGCCTGGTCTACAAGAGCTAGTTCCAGAACAGGCACCAAAGCCATAGAGAAACCCTGTCTCGAAAAACCAAAAAAAAAAAAAAAAAAAAACAAAAACAAAAAAAACACTACAAATCTATGTTCATGCCTTGAAGTCGGAGAGGGAAACAAGGAGGCTGACTGACAAACACCCTGCCATGAAGACCTCGAGCAACTCCTCTTCTCTGCTTGTGAATCTCAGAGATGATTCGGAGATCACCTTGTGATCCAAATGGGTGGTCATCAACTCGAGTTGTCACTGTTCAAACTTAGTTTTTAACAGGATTGTCTTTGGTCATAGAAGGGGCGGACTGCATCCCGCTGCCCAGCTAGCTTAACCCCGAAAAGAATCACACAGAAACTGTATTCATTGAATTACTGCCTGGCCCATTATCTTTAGCCTCTTATTGACTCCCTCTCACATGTTGATTTAACCTATCTCCATTAATGTGTATCGCCACTTGACTGTGGCTTACAGGCAAGAGTCTAACCAGCGTCCGTCTTGGTCAGGAGAACCATAGCGTCTGCCTGTCTCTGCTTTCTTCCTCCCAGAATTCTGTTCTGTCTTCCCCACCTACCTGAGTTCCACCCTATCAACTAGGCCAAGGCAGTTTCTTTAATAACCAATGAAAGCAACACAAATACAGAAGGATTTCCCACACCAATTGTCTGATACTGCAGCCTCTTCTCTGGCGGGGAGTGGAGAGCATGAACAAGCAATAGAGAATGTATGTTTGTCCAAGGTGAAAAACTCGGTGGGATTTCAAGCCTTCTCACTGCCGATTTTAGAAGGAGGAAAAAAACTCAAACATTTCCAAGATCTCAATCCAACTAGAAGGATTCCTCTGACTGAAAAGAGTATCTCTCCTCTTTGGGCTTCAATTTTTTTTCCCTAGATTCTAAGAAAAGAAAATTTACCATAAGCATTATCATTGATTTTATTACATTTTTCTAATTATTTATCCTATCGTCTATCTTTCTATCATCTACATTGTATCTATCATCTGTGTTTTTCTATGTATCTGTCTACTATCTCTCATATATGTGTTTATCTCTCATCTATCTATCTGTCTGTTATCTACCTATCATCTAATCTTCATACTCTTTTTCACCTTTAATTCTATGAAACAAAAGTCCTGAAGAAGAATCATTAAAGATCAGCAATCACAGGCAACAATTGATGTTTACTCTAATGATTAATTATCTTGTGATATGTCTCTATTAATATTCTGAGAATGGTGCTTTCTTTCTGTTCTGGCTGACAGTCAAGTTTCCACTTCTAAGCTTAGTCTCATTGTTGCATGATGAAAAGCTCCAAAGGCTTCCCATTAAGGCACATGGAGAAAGATTTCCCTGAGACCTTTGCTCAGTTGATTTTCAACCATGCACCATCTAAGTGGGGATTAAAAATAGAAGCAAGCATTTGAAAGTTGAGCCATCATTGGGGAAAACATCATTTTTTACAATACTGAATAAGCTCAAAGTAATTCTGACATTGGTTTGGTTTTTGATGTGAAGAACAACCTGTTATTTAATTGACTTGTCTGTAATTGATTGATCTGTAGACACGTTTATGATTATTTCTTCAATCCTGTGACCAGAACATTGACATGACTTTTTTACCTCTTATGAGTAGCTTTCAATTCTTGTAAGCTTTTGCATATTCATAAATGGCTTGTGAATTCCCATTTTTCTCTTGAAGTTTTTGAGTTTTTACTAGCTTGATATTATAGGCCCTAGATTGATCTTTTGAAATAATATAGTTTATTCTATAACTTTTTTAGAAAATTGGTTTAACTTCATTTTTCAAAGATAGTATTACTCTCTTAACTTCTGACATTTTAAAGGAGTTATTTCTTTCTCTCTATAAAATACCATTTACGTTTCTGAACGTATTAGTTATACTTAATTTGAAATGTTATGCCACCTTCATTTTTGCCATTTTCCAATTTTCTAATTTTGTTCTGCCTTTCTGCTTTTGCCCTAAACAATTTTTTCTCCTAAGTGTTGAGATTCCTGCTTGCCTCTTTAATTTTAAGGACAAACTAGTGAAATGAGAAGTAAATGTGTTTCTGCCCCTAGACAGAAATTATTGGTTACGCTGTTTGAGTCCATATTGTCTCATTGTCTCAGAGCTTTCTGTGACCACCAGCAATGTCCAGGGGAAACAGAGGTGACAAGAGCCGCAGAAGTAACACCATTCCATCCGAATGAAACCAAACCACATTAAGTTAAAAGCCTAGAGTGGGGGCAGGCTGTTTGCTCATGTGAAAACCCCCACAGCAAATTAGCTAACCTCTGTCTAGGAAGAGCTGAACTTCTCGAAGGTGACATTCCAGTTCAATTACTTTTCCTTAAAATAATCAATGTAACGAACAAAGTGCTTTTAATGACAAATGAGTCTTCAGATGCTGACTTTTCATGATGGTCGGGTAGTAATGCGGTGATCCCAGGTTTCCTAAATATTGTGATGTATCTTTGATTAATCAGAAGGTCCAGGGACATGTTCCTGGAGGATGAGGGAAGGTGCTACCATTTGAACAGATCAGGCCCCGGAGGACACTCATGCACACAACAGCTTTGTACACAATGGATAGGAATACAAATCCTTGCGATGGCCACTCGAGAGAAAATGCCAGGCCAACAATGGAAATAATGGACCATCCATGAAGGTTTCCTGTGTGTATTCTAAAGACAAAGTAAGAAGACTGGTCCCACTGTCCCTATACACATGTTTTTGGAAGAACAATAGTGCCTCTCCATGGGTCTCTTTTATAGAAAAAGAAGAAAGGCGGCAACAATGTAACAAGAAATACAGAACCTCATAGATTTACTTCTTTCTGCTAGTGAAGCAAATAACAAACACAATGCAATTAAGAGGACAAAAGTAACAAGAACACTGCATAAAACAAGTTTATATATGTGGATTTTTTTCTACTCCTAGTCAACTCTAACAGAAAAACATTACACATTTAGTTACTTAACATACAGAGAGCAATCATCAGACACTAAAAGTACAAGGACTCTTATAATAATTGGTGTTAAAACATAGCTGGCAATGCCTTTGCATTTCCCTGTTGATTTACAAGAGAGTAAATGTTTAGCAGAAGGAATGTGACATCCTGACATATGAGGTTCTAGAAGGTTGAAGAAAGCAGACCAAGACAGATAATTACAGAATTTATAACATTGTATTGTCATTTATTTGTTAAAAATGGCTTTAAGGCCCCTCAAAGCCTCATGGGAGCTCAGCACTTTTTAAATCCAACTAGTGTCATTGAATAAATTCTCCAGGAAGTTCGTAAATTTGGAGATAGATGATCCTTTAGCGCCCAGAATAAGGGCAAATGCTGTACTTTCCCCTTCAATTGCTCCTTGGTGGATTCTTGAGATGCCTTGTTCTGTCTGTCTTTTCTCAGACACAATGAGGCTACAAAGCATGTGTGGTTTTGGTGGGGTAGTAGTTAAGACCTCGTCAGGTGTGGGAGGAACTGTTAGAGAGGAGAGCCGTGTGCATTCAAGTTTTGCATATTTGTTTACTAGCAACCCAGGATGAGATAACAGAGCACACAGCAAGGAACCTAGGATTAAACAAAATAAATCTCTTTTGACTCAAATCTAATAACTTGCTCCAAAAGCTCTCATAAATTATTAGCTTCAGAATCATTCAATGTGTCTGAACCGTAGCGCGTGTCACTGGTGTACTGGAAGTTCACCTAAGAAACTGTATCATCAAAATGTGCCGACAAAAACTGCCAGCAGCAATGCCACCTTGCAATCAATCACATATCTGTTTCAGAATTATAAAGTGTCTGAGAGCTATAATTTCATCTTGCTTCTGCCTGCATATCATTGAAAACTTCACAGTCTCATGCAGAAAAAAAAAAAAAAAAAGAAAGGAGGTAAAACCGTTTGTCAGCTCCAGTTCTCCCCTTATGAAGACCCACTGTTTTCACAGTACCTTCTGGCTTTCTTGTTTTAATACGTGTTTCTGAACCCATCTCTTTTTTGTGGACGCCGTGTGGTCTGTAGTTTATGAACACAGTAGTATAGTCAATTCTCAATTATCAGTCTGAATGGAAGCCTATGGTGGGACCGGTAATCCAAAATCATTTTATATTTGACTTTAGAATATATTATGTGAATTTTCCCTGGGAGGTTTACCTTCCTGCTAATGCTTTGCTGGAACTAATATTAAAATATATTTGTATTCCTTGAACTCATGCCAATTGACAGCAGTAGGGCGCAACAAAGAAAGGGGTGGTAGAGGAAAGTTAGACTAGAATTAAATATTCCTACCAAGAACTGCATGTGAGTTTTCCCAATGTGGGTAATTGATAGTTGGTGACATACTTGCGATTTTTTTTTAAGTCCTAAAGGGAAACTATCACTTTGAAGTATCTAAATGCAGAAAACCATATTTTAAAATATTAAGTAAAAGCCAGGTTTTCATGTTAGCTAAACTACTTAGATATGAGTTAGATATTCATTTATTTTAAGAGAAAACATGAGGTATTCGTACAGTGAGTTTTATAGTTTCAGTTTTATTACTTTAGCATAAATTTATTTTGCCATTTTTTTCTTTGATGCAATGGTAGAAAATGAACTGGTCATCATGGATTATGAACAGATGATTTCTTAAGCATATTTGGCATTCTGGTGTAACAGAATTAAGGTGAAAATCCAAAATGAGTTTTGATTAGCAGCATTCCAGTACAGAGGAACAGACCTCAAGTCTCCCCCATGCCAGGCAGGCTCTCTACACTGAGATACAGTGTCAGTCCTTTCTTTTATTTTAAGATGGGAACCGTCTCTAAGGTACGCATGTTGGACCCTGGCCTCACTGTAAGTGAAGCATGCCTTGAACTTACAATTCCCCTGGTTTACTACCAGAGTGTCTGTGATTATAGGACCACACAAACACACCTGGTTTGTATTACTATTTTGAAATATTTGGTTATTCATTTACCTTTTGATATGATTTATTTAAAGACCATATCCTGTGATAGTCATCAACATATGACTATTGTTTTCACTGGTGTAGTAATATAATGTTAAAATACTTTAAAGCAGCTTAAGGTACACTTTGTCTATTTCTGCTGGGATCCAGGTTGAATAATTGGGATACCAGTGCCTGGTGTATAATTGCCACTCATACAAAGATCTGTCAGTATACAAGATCAAGTTAGCTGGACCAGGCAAATGATTGGCCCAGAGTTAGGTTGGAAAGTCACGTGGTGACTTAGCATTCTCAAGTCAGAAAAGCACAATCTAAGAAAAACTAAAAGAACTCATCATTACAAGATGAAAAGATGGAAATTTGGCTGAGGAATTGATTCCTTTGATAGCTTTTCAGACAACACCTGAAGCCATTTCCTAAGATTGTTCTGTCCTTTGTCTCCTATTTCCATACCTTCTTCTTGGATTCTTCCATGCCTGTCTCCTTCCACACCAATATCACTCCCAATGTTTTTTCTAAGAGGCCCGTATCTATCCGTGAACTCTTTACTATTTCTGTCACCCAAAACACCAATCTTGAAATGAAAGTTAGTCAGAAAGGTGGTTTATTAATAAAAACATTTCGAGACAAAATTAATGAGCAAAAATAGTATGGAGGAAATGCTTTTATGTGGTGAAGTCTAAGTAAACTTTGGAAACTTTAGTTATCTGGATATATCAGTTCTGGTAGTTATTTCATTCAAACTTTAAGTGTGAGTGAAAGGTGGTTGAGACAGTAAGGGAAGAAAAACATGAAGAAGATATTAACGTATTCTGTGGAAGGTCCTCTTTGATAAGTAGGTGGGTACAGTGGTTGCAGGCTGGCATTCTTGATGTAGTTCAATGAGGAAAGGCATTCGGTGTTTCTGAATAATGAACTACATAAAATACTATATTGATAATCTCATTCCAACTCTAAAACACGCAGAGTTATCGGAATATTTGCCAGAAAAGAGAATATCCTTTTGGTTAGAGATCAAAGGCTAGAGACCTTAGATGTGGTTTTCAATTAATCAATTAATTTCATACTATCAGAATAACTTATGTAAGGCCAGGAAAAACATGTTAATCTGAAATTTTCCAGGTGATATCAAAAGGAGGAATTTCTTTTTATTCCAGACCATTCTTGACTATATCCAATTCACCTGACATCTAGTGAATTCTAAAGACACCCATTTGTCTCCATCTCTACTTTTATTTTTCTAATCTTAGAAATCCTAATTATTTCTTCTGAGTGACTGCAATAGGATGTGAGAGGCACAGTTCCTTTGTTTACCATCATTCTTCATAGTTACCCAGAGTCCATCATCAGAAGAATTCTGTTATCTATGCAAAGCCTGTAGGGTCTCAGCACTCGTAGCATCTATCCCAAAGTTCTTCGGAGAGTTTTGGTATAGGACTTAGTTACTAATTCTGCAGACAAATCTGTGACAGTTATCTGCCCAGCCAACTTCTCTCCAAGTGTAGGAAGTAATTGGGAAATAATCATAGGCTTCTACTTCAGGGACCACTGAGCCCTCTGCCAGCCATATTTAATTGTTAAGTTCTTTCTGTCTTATTTTGTGCTTAGTTGTCAACTTTTATTTCCCATGCAATTTCCATTTCTAAGGTCATATCCTGGAGGTCTTTAGGAAGGTATTTCTATAGAAGCTTTGGCATGGGTTCCGTAGTGCTCTCTACTCATTCCACTTTCAGAATGTCTCTGTGACTACTCCTTCACTCTGTATTTCCTTCCCCCCGTGCCCTCTTCCTCCTCGCTGTTCCACTTGTAGTGTTCTCCAATATTTATCATATCTCCCTTGGTAGCCTGGTTTCTTTACAAATCCCTACAAGGCATTTAATACACATAGAGGTGATTACAAAAATGTTTTTAAAAGGTAAGTAGAAGATAAAAGATATAAAACTTATTTCAACCATGCATGCTCTAAGCTTATTATTACTAGTCATTTTGCAAAGGCAGACTAATGTTAATGTGTTCATTACAAACAAACATAGCGGGTGACTGTTCATTTTAACATTTTAATCGTATACTTAATGACATTTCTACAGTTGCTTCTTTGTATTCATTCTTACAGGAAGTCAGGAATTTTAAATTAAAACAATGGCATGCCCATGTTTAGTTCATTTACTATGAAGTCTGTAGACTGTGCCGGTACAAATATTCTTGTGGTACCTGTGTAGCTATATGTCTTTTGCATATCCAAACTGTATAGTCCCTTAAATATAGTAAGAAGGTATTTCATATCTGAAAGATAAAATGTACTTAAAATGTTACTATTTTCCTTATTGTTATTATTATTTTGTACTTGGAATTAAACACAGGTCCTCACACATGGTAGGTAAGTTGTCTGCCCCTTATCTGTATTCCAAAGTAAATAGTTTCATATTATATATTAGTACAGTATCATACTGCTTATATAGAAATGTATTTACTGGTAATTAATCCAAAAAGGATATTATCTTGCTAACCTTGGCTGAGTTAGGTTTTTGTAGTTCCATACATATAAAATATATGTGTTGTTCATGAAAATGGACTTTTTTAGCCTCTTTCTTTACTAGCTCTGTGACATTGGGTGAATGATTTGGCTTATCGGGATGTTTCTTGAGCATTGATATGGGGAAGATGGACTCTCATTACCTCGAAGTTATGTATGCCATTGCTGAAAATGCAATGCCAAAAATACAAAGCCTGTGCATTGACTGTTAGTGATTTCCTGTTCTCCTGATGCACTTGAATACAATAGCAATTTGTTTGAATGATCTCTGGCTTTTGGCTTTTCAATGAGCCAGTTATTGGCTCTTTCTTCAGATGCCAAACCTCGTGAGGTTTACTGTGGTCATGTTTTCCCATGGATCAGATGCTTCCTGGTCCCTTATACTCCCACAATGCCTGCTTGACATTTGAAAGTTATAGGATTTATTTGGTGTCATGGTGTCTCACAAAGAAGTTCTCCATAGAAGTACTTGGTCCAATTCCCAGGGTAAACTCTAGCAATCATAGCAATATAACAATTTGCCTTGACCTTTAAACTAGGAGTCAGTAAACTTGGATGTGATTTCTCTCTGCCTTATAGCCTCCTTTTCTTACTCAAGACTACTCTGTTAGTATTTCCAAAGTTTCATTTTCCTCTGCCTCTTTTTGGAGGAGGGGAGTAAGGTTTATAGAGAACTTTGAACTTGGAAAAGACAAATAAAACATATAAAGTCTTATTACATCTAGATAAATTCCCTATAAGAGTGAATCCATCCTTTCTCAGGAGCCAGTGGCCTAGCTGGTATTGGTAAGTTAATGATTCTCTGATTAAGGTTTTATGATTCAATCTGTAACAGGGAGCAGGGTTCACACGGGTCCCCTTCCCATTTCCTTATTTCATATTTCTTATTGCAAATTAATTATGCAATTTCATGAACCACTGCCCATTTTTTCATCCAGTTGGGAAAAAGTTCATGTGCCAACCATGTGAAGATATTCTTTACTGAATAATTCCATACACTAGACCTTACTAGTAGAACAGAGTAATGGAATCTATTTTAAAGACATATTAACTCCTAATATTATAAGGTGTGCAGAGGAAGCCAGTTAGTCAGTGGCCTTAATGTCTCTAGAATTAATGCAATGGCAGATATAAACAACCTGACCATTTTCTCATAGGAAAGCTAAGTATTACTTCTAGTTTATCATTTCCTTACCAAGTTGTTTATCATCTAAGTAATAGTTCAAGAAACCACAAGATAAAACAAAATCTTTATTTTATTGACTCTTGATTCTGGAACATAACAAATACATATACAGATGTTTTATGGATAGCACACACTACACTACACACACACACATACACACATACACATGGCTCAAATGTATAATTTCAAGAACACAGATCTACAGTGATGAGTTGATGCTACACATATTTGAAATTATGCATATTTCATCACTGTAGAATGATCCTCTCTTGAAGACACCGCAGATGTGCCATCTTGGAGACACCAGTCATATTTGGCACTTGAGAGGAGACAAAGGAGAAGCTGACTGAGAACTCAGGTATCATACGCAATACGACCAGATTTTCCAGTAAGTGCTCATGCCGGAGCAAGAAGGAAGGGAGCCGGGCAAAGGTATCAGTGACTTTAAAAGAGCAAGAAGGGGGCATGCCAGGGCTAGAAGTGGAAATATATTGATTTTTAAACAGGTTGGCTACTGAGATTGCATTTAGGAGCTCACAGTATACCAGAAGCTATGCTGTGCAATGGGATTCAGTAGGAAGGAAGTGTGACAGGCTTCTGAAGAGTACTTGTACGATATAGTTGAGAAAGGGAAATCAAGCAAATATTTATAAATGTCTAAGTCTGGAATATGATGTTGGGTGCAAATGCTTATTGTGGAAATACAGCTAAACTCCAAGGCTGGCTATTCTAGGTGCAAATATCCTCCACTCTAAAAATAGCCTCACGAAGAGCAACGGTTAATGTCAGAAACTTTCCCACCTGTGGGTTTACTGAAAGGCTGCCAAATTCAACATTTCGTCCTACGGTCTATCAGTGGAGAAAGGGAGAAATGGCGGAGAACATTGGTGTTGAGGAATGCAGAGTTCAAGTAGGAGGCTTTTCATTTCTTTCCAGGAGAAGTTAGGAGCTCTAGTTCTCTACAATGTCGAGGTCATGTTAGTGTGACTTGCACATGTAGGAGAGACAATATTCCCATTTTATTTGACATAGATTTAAAGATTAGTTGATGAGTTATTAATTATTTATTCAAGCAAAATATTTATTGAAAACACACCATGTATTTCCTAGATATGTTCTAATAACTAAACTATTGAGATGAATAAAGCAAGGTGCAAGGACCTCATATGTAAATTTTATTTTTTAATATTTGTTATATGGTACTATGTATATGTATCTGTTTGCATGTATTAATTGAAATGGACAATAAGTACTCACATAATACATCAACTATGAACGACCATTATAAAGAAAACCGCAGCATGATAGGGTAAACAAATGGGTACCACCTCTTAGAGAACGTGCTTTGGGGAGACTTTTTCCACTTGGTGAACTTCAAGCAAGGTCTAATGAAGCAGGACTGAGCAGTATAGATACTGGAGTATCATCTTGGCTGATAGAGGAATCAGAGAGAGTGCAAGGCCTGAGGCATAGACATGCTTGGTATGCAGAGGAGCCTTTAAAATTTCATTACACCTTTGGCAGGCCAGGAAGCCCTAGCAGTGAGAGGCTCTGGGGGAAATGCAATCTACTACTGTGTCAACTGAAGGGAGGAGCAGGAATGTCCTGCGACTATGCAAACCTGGATGAGCTCTTTGTGGCTGCTTAAACACATACCCAGTTGTCCTATATGGAGTTGGCATGGAAGTCATGCTACACAAAATATACGATCAAGCAGAGGAATCCATTGGTGCAGAAATAGAGAGCAAACCCAGCACTCTTATTACTGAGGAATAAAGAAATACGTCCGTACCCTCACCTCTCAGATACATCCTCCAGGAGCAGTCTGGCTTAGAAGAAAGAGGAAGGAAATCAAATCAGGTTTTCTCCCCACCCCACCCCCACCATCTCTCTCTGGTGTGGGATCTCCTTGAGCTATAGTTTCAGGTGGTTCTGAGACATTCAATAGGGAATATGAGGACCAGATTTAGGTCCTCTGGAAGAGCACTGAGCACTCTTAATTGCTGAGCCATCCTCTCATCCCCATTACACCTTTCCTATAATGCATTGTATTGTGTTTTGCTTATATATACTGTATCCTCTCTCCTTTCAAGGAGGATTAGTGTGGGTTACAGTACCCAAATGATTGAAAAAATCTATGTGTTGCCTAAGATACTATTTATAGAATGAAAACCAGGGGTTATGGACAAGCGTGGAAACAGTGGAAGGCAAGAAGGAGGATTGTTGATTAGTTGTAGTCGAAGGGTCCAACAGGTATTGCAAAATGGATGAGGATAATCAATAGACATTCTGGAAATATTGCTAAAGAAATCTTTCTTATATGGGATATCAGAAAGGCCTTCCAGAAAAATTAAAACTTGGTCTCAGACTAAATGATAGAGTGGACATTGTCAAACAAATAGGAGAAAAACGTATTCCTAGAGCAACTGTATCATGTGCTAAGGTAGAAAGGCAAATGCATTTGGGTGGGGGTCTTTAGATATGTCCATATCTGCTCCTAAGTTCTCATGATGGCCTGGGAATTAAAATGCCTTAATTTAAAGCATACTTAGTGTTAGGATAGCAAGATGGCTCCCCTGTTAAAGGCACTGGCTGCCAAGGATGATGACCTGAGGTTCATGCCCAGAACTCACATACTAGAAGGAGAGAATGCACTCTCTCAATGTATCCTCTAGTGAACATACCTTCAAAACACCAGCTCATGGAACTTTCTTTATAATCAGCCGTGTTTGAGACACAAAACAAGTCTCCCTAAACTAGAGGTAAGCAGCAAGAGAAACTGCAGACGGCACTCAGATTTATGAAAACCAAAGAGCACACCACTGAATGAGAATTAAATCTATAAAAAAAATTTAAATCACTAGAATTGAATGTAAATGAATACAAAGTTTACCAATGCAATGAGACCAATTAAGACAATTCTAAGGAAATTTCATAGCACAAAGAGGTTAACTCACAAAATTTGAGAAATCACAAGCTAATACCCTAATGATCCATATAAAGGCCTTGCAAAAAATCAAAATTCAACACCCCAAATCAGTAGATGGAAAGATATAACCAAATTCAGGACTGAAATAAATAAAATATACACAACAACAGAAAGAAAGAAAAACAAATACAAAGAAAAAATGAAATGAATTGTTGGTTATTTTTTAAAAAAATAGCAATGCTGATAAACATTCAACCACATTAAGGTCCCAAATAAACCAGAAAAAAATTAATAAAATTTGAGATGAAAAAGGAGACATTAAAATAGACAGTGAGAAAATTCAGAGTATCACAAAGACATGCTTTAAAACACGTATTCCACTAAATTGGAAAATCTAAAATAATTGAAGTAATACCACCAAGTTAAACAAAGGTAATTCCATAATCTAAGCAGACTCATGCCAACCAATAGGAGCAGTAATAAAAAAAAAAATCTTTCTGCTAAAGTTAGCCAAGGCCAGATGGATTCATCAAAGAATTCTACCAGATCTTTCTAGATGAACTAGCACCAATATTCCTTAAGTTATGCTTCAAAATAGAAAAAGAAGGAAAACTTCCAATTTTAAAGAAAGCAACATTACTACAATACTTATACCAAATAAAGACTCCCCCCAAAATTATAGGCCTATCTCTCTGAGACACATAGATGCAAATTTTCTCAACAAAATACTTACAAACCAAATTTAAGAACACATCAGAAAGATCAACCACCATGATCAAAACAGTTTCACATCACAGATGCAGCGATGTTTCAACTTATGTAAATAAATAAATAATCTTCCACATAAATAGAAAGGCAGAAACATGATCACGTCATTAAAAGTAGAAAAAGTTTTTGACCAAAATTCAATATATTTTTGAAATTCAATATTTTATGATAAAAGTCCCTAAAAAATAGGATGCAAGGGACATGTCTTAACACAGTAAAACTAATACATAACAGTCATTGTTAATATCATACTAAATGGAGAGAAAAAATCAAAGCATTTTCACTAAAATCAAGAACAAGACATTGATGCCTGTTCTCTCAATTCCTGTTCAATATAGTAGTCTTAAGCAGAAAGAAGGTCTTAAGCGATAAAAATGAGTAATGGATATGAAGGGGATTCAAATATACCATGAAAATGCAAAGAATTGCCATTTGTAGATGTTATGATTATATAAAAGACACTCAAGCATCAGCACATTTCGACAGCTGATAAACACTTTCAACAAAGTAGTGGGATATGAAATTAACACAAAATAAATAGCTTTCCTGTATACCATCAACAATTGTACTAAAAAAATAAATAATGGAAACAATACCATTCACAATAACATCTAAGACAAACCAGTAAGTTTTCTAACCATGAAACTAAAAGCCTGCCAAGCTTCAAGTTTAAATCAGCAAAAAAAGAAGCTGAAGAAAACATCAGAAGATAGAATTTCTATCTCCACCATTTATAGAATAGTGTGAATGACCATTCTATCAAGGCAATCTGTAGATTCAGTATAGCCCATATGCAAATATCAATGCAATTCTTTAAAATTTTTTTTTGTAAAATTAAATCACATATGAAGAAACAAGATGCCCAGAATAACAAAAATAATCCTGAACAATAAAAGAATTGCTGAATGTATCACCATCCCTGATTTTAAGTTATTGTAGAGTTATAGTGTTAAAACATCATGGTACTAGCATAAAACCTAAGATTTTCGTCAGTGAAGTCAAATTGATGGTTCACATATAAGCATTCATTTCCAATGTTTGCCAAATAGATAAAAACCTTAGAGGAAAAAGGATAACACCAACAAATGTTGTCTATCAAATTGAGTAGAAACTTGTAAAAGAATGAAACTGAATATTTATCTCTCATGTTAAACAAAACTCAACTCCAAATTGGTCAAGGAACTCAACGTAAAACCGAATACCCTAAATCTTTTACAGGAGAAATTAGGCCATATGCATAGGAAAGGGCTCCTGACCTCTGGTAGCATGGATACTAAAGCCAATAATCGATAAATGAGACCTTACAGTACTAAAAAGCTTCTGCTTGACATAGGACACCATCATCTAAGTGAGGAGGCAGCCTACAGAATGGGGAAAGATTTTTACCAGTACTCTGACAGGATTAGTGTCTGTAATACACAAAGAGCAACAAGAACAACAAAACAAAACTAAGGATCAAGAAAACAATTCTATTAAAAATTGGGACGTAAAACTGAGCAGAAAGAGAAAATATAAATGGTTGAGAAGGTCAATACCAAATGGTCAGCCCCAAAAACATAGACATAAGTAACATTGTACAGACTGAGCAGGTTATACTTAGGTGTGTGTGTGTGTGTGTGTGTGTGTGTGTGTGTGTGTGTAAAACAACAAAAAATGAAAACAGTGGCCACAAACTTGAAAGAAACTAAAGAGGGATTTCTTTGATGGTTTGGAGGGAACAGGAAGAAGGAGAAATTATTTAATTATATTATAACCTCAAAAACAAGAAATAATCCTCAAAAGGAGAAAAAAATTAATGTTCAATACTCTTAGTCACCAGGGCAGTTAAAACAACTTTGACATTCCATCTTACCCTCGACAGAATGACTAATAGAAAAAAACACCAATCACAACAAATGCTGGCACGGATGTGAAGAAAGGGAAACACTTTTGAAGCTATACCACTTCCTTGGCATATATCCCCCCAAATAGGTAAAATAAAATAGAGAGCTATTTTAATACAGAAATATTTTTATCCATAATCTTTGATGTTCTAGTCACAATCACCAATAAAATAAAATAGCCTAGATGTCCATCAACTGATGAAAAACCGATAAAAATGTGGTACATTTACACAGTGGAATATTACTCATCTCTAAAGAAAGATGACATTTGCAAGCAAATGGATGCAACTGGAAAACATCATATTAAGTGAGTTGATCCAGGCTCAGAAAGAGAAATATCACATATAGTTTCTCATATATGGATGCTTGCTTTGATCTTTAGATGTGTGTATGTTTAAGCTGGAATATCCACAGAGGTCACAAAAGTAATAAGGGACCGCGGGAGTATTTCAAGGGAGAGGGTATACAGTGTAGATATGTTGAAAGAGAATAGGAAATAATAAAGCCAGAGGATTGATTGGTCTGGGGGATGGGGTATCAGATTGGAAGAGAGAGTGTGAGGGAGGATAACTAACATTAAATGCCTCTAAAAAGCCAATATGGAGACAAGTTGTATAGAAGATTCCATCTGTATGTATGAAATTGCCCAGTAACAGTGACACAACACCACACCTAGCTATTATGGGCTACCCAACAAAAAGCTCAGTGACAAGCATGAGTTGCCTTCCCTGGAGCTGTTGATCAATGGGTTTCTACAGAATCCCACACATTTCAGACTACTGCCTATGTTCTTGGTTATCTCCAGAACTTGATACTAGGACTCTATTGCTGAAGACACCACACACTTGAGTCATAGAACACGGAGCAATCAGGCTAATGCTGACTAGTAGCTTTATCACTGCTAGTTAGCTCGCATAGTAATGGAAGGTGATATCCACCCCATCAAGGAAGAAAAGTAGTCACCAGTCTTATTCAGCTATGAACTCTTTGCGTGAGCCAGATCAATAACTGCTCTGGCGAGTTTCATGGGAATAACCATACACTTAGATTGGATTTAAGGCCTGTTCTACATAAAGTAGTAATTCCTGGCACCCTTAACAGGGTGTTGTAAGGTATATCATAGACTGTGGGGTGAACCTATGGTGAATGATCTCCTAAACGGACTTAGAGTCACACTAACTCCCAATGACTTATCATTATACCTATAAAATAGTGCATCTCTCATTCCTCGTCAGACAAGTTTCTTTTTGTAATGATGGTGATTAGCATGGAGACCTGCAACTGGTCACCATGCAGAGGACAAGTTCCCGAATATTCAAGGGACATCGGAGAAGAGGGGGGTGTGAAAAGATTTTCAGAACTGTAGGCAGTGGAAAACAACCACAAAAAAAAAAAAACTTTCCAGGCTCAACAAGGGAGTTGCACATGTAAATTCACAGAGGTTCTGACAGCCTGCTGAAGACCTGAAAAACAAGGTCTTCATCAAGCCAGACAAAATGCCAGCACAGAAAGGGATGATGGTCCAGAATTCCCAAACCAATCTGAGGTTAATAATAATAGATTCTATTGTCACTGCAATCTATGCTTCTCCTTTGCAACACTTAACACTGCAATTATTAGGATAATGTCTTCCTTCCTCTTTAAACTTAAAGCCCGATAAACAAAGAAACCAAGTTATACTGTTCATTTCATTCCCAGAGTTTTTGACATAGGTTGGGGTTGGTGGGCACTCGGTAATTTACTACACTTTTCATCCACTGGGTAAACTTTTGATGAAAAACAATATATTGTGGGGTAATTGATTTCAACCACCAGAAGAAATATTATAGTAGAAAGAGCAGAGGCCCAACAAAACCATCAGAAATGAACCCCACGCTACTCAGAACTATGTCTCTAAGCATTTGGAAGTTCGTTATGCAATCATTGAGAGTCTTTCTATGTCCTTCCTTCTTTTACCTAGACTTCAAGCTAGTTCTGATTACTATGTCATCCAGAAAACAAAACACAGCCACATATCACTTAAATATTCAAGTGATGGAAAAATGAACATTTACATTGGATTTAATAAATATAATGCTAATATTCATTTTGAGTAAAGAGGCCTGAGATTTTCAGAAACTTCCTGGCAATGACATCATAACAGGAGCTGAGAAAATGGAGCTGATATGTACATAACAGTAGGGGCCTGGGGAGATGGTTGCATGGGTAAGTGTGTTATATGCAGGTGTGAGGCTTGCATTCAGACCACCAGAAGACCTGTAAAGCTCTGTGTCGTAGTACATGTCTGTCATCCCAGCTTTTTTATATTGAGATGGGAAACAGAAAAAGGAAAATGCTTGAAAACTCATGGACCAGCTAGCTTGCCATATGCAGCCATGAACAACAAAGGACACGGTCTCAAAAAAAGTGAGAGAAGATTAACACCTGACACTGTACTCTCCTCTCCAAAAAACAGACAGCAGCATGCAGGCACATGCACTTAAACATAAGTGTGCACCCACACAAACACACACACACACACATATACATATTATGCACAGATACGTATATAAAATATATAAAATACTAGCAAAGGCCACATCCTTTTATGTGAAACACAGAACTGCACTTCACACAAGGTTGGTTATGAAGAGAAGAGAATGGAAGGAAATTCATAAAGAAGTTCCGTTAGAAACATGTATACCATATGTGTGGACAAGGTCATGCAAAGAATGTGATACTGGAAATTGAAGCATTTTTGTCTGAGTCACCATCTATTAAAGATAAACTCTATTTTCAGGGCTAGGATTGGTTTGGAGAATTCAGATTTTACCTAATTTTAAAAGGGTGAGTGATCTAGTTTGTCGTGCGTATAGTGTCCCCTTAAAACTTGTTAAGAGATGCTTGGATTTATAAAATGCTAGAATTGGCAGGTATTGGGCAAAGGAGTCTCTGATTTGAAAGCAAGCTCTACCTTAGGGCCAGCGTGGCTTGTTGGGTTGGTGGTGCATCACCTGCGGAATGCAGTTAATGTCAATGAGAACTTCTCCCTGTAGTTTCGCTCTGTGTAGTAAGTGTCAGCCGCCTCCCCCATTCACTGACAGCTACTAATGAGAGTTCACTTCCTAAGATCATTACTGGAAATAAGTTCCCTTGTAAAAATTAATCTATTGGTGCAACATAATACAAAATTTTAATTATTCATTCGTCGTATTTATTACCCTGTATGTAGGGCTTTTAAGTATCTAACTGTCCTGATTTCAGAACGCATGCTTTTATGAACAGCAAGAAAGAAATAATACTTTAATATGCCTTTTCTCTGACATCTAAAAAGCCCTCTTTTAAAAAATACGAAACAAAATACGTTTTGTTTTTTTTTTTTTTATTTGGAGCATAAATTAAGATGCAGTTTTGCACAGTTATTATTCTAGTTAATTCAGAAACATGAAGATTGTTTGTGGGTACCAAATACTTCTTGATGTGCCCCCCCCCCCAATGCTTCGTGCTATGCCCATTTTCTGCTGTTTGCTCTGTTTCCTTTGAACTTTTAACTGACTTTGGTCTTTACATGAGGCCATGTATGAAGTTTGTATTTTAGAGAGAGAACATCTACCCCATAAGGCTAACTCTTCTAAGAACTTAGTCAAATTCTATTTAATCATACAAATACTTGTCAAGCCCATATTGTCCATACTACTGGGCCTCCTGAATTCTGAAGTCAAATAGCCGTCCCCTAAGTGTTTATCCAGGCCAGAAATGGGGCAAAATGACCAGAGATTGGCTTGATGAAAATTGTTCCTCACATTATTATATCATGTCCCAAGACAAGCATTATGTATCTTATATAAGGAAGAGATTAGATGACTCTGACGTTAATGACAATTATCTTTCAGCATGATAGCATTTAGTTTTGTCGGAGGGTTTAAAATTTTGTATTTTTCTTTTTCTTTTCTGTTTTGTTTTCTGCAAGAATTTATGTCATAGTCGTTACATCATCCACTTCTCTTTTTTTCTGAGTTTTCTGCTTGAGGTTAATCCTTAGTACTGTGGAGGATAGGATTTTACCTGAGTGACTCTCCCTTCTGCTGTGTGTTAACAGGGCCCCTGCTGTTTCCAGAGAGCAGTTCAGTCAGCTGGTTCTCTTGTCCAGATCAAAACATAAACAACATGTGACCCTTTGTCCTTGTCCAAAGTGGCTCTTACTAGTTGCAAGAACATGTTTAGACACTTTAGAAAGTGTACTATCGTGGCTGAACAGGTGGCTAGAGCATTAATAGCCCTTGCTGGTCATTCTGAGGACAAATGACCTGTTCCTAGCACCCACTTTGGGGAGCACACTATTTATAATCATTTTGTCAGAACCTCTGATATTGCTCATTTGTAAAACATTTTTTAATACTTCTTAAACATGAAACATTCAGGAAAGCATGGTTTATTTATTTTAGTCAGTGGGGTCTCATTTTAAATAGAACAGTTGAGTGTGGGGCCCCACAGAATCATCAGGACCAAGGAGAGTAGCCTCTGGAACATGACAGGAGCAGTGCTTGCCCATGAGTCTAATTTAATGTTTATTGCTATAAAATTATAGGCATCCATTAATGTATTTTCCCACTTACAGAAAGAAAATTGATAGAATAATCAAGTCATAGAAAGAGAGAGGTGAAGAAGGAGAGAGAATTGTAAAGAAAATATATTGCGAAAATCTCTAAGGACAATGAAGGACAATTTACTATTAAGCTATAATCAGGACTTTCTGTTAGCTATTCAATTTCTCATAATGCTTCGGTAATAACATCCCACTTACAAATGAAGAAAATGCCTAGGATCAGTACCTTGACCTCCACAGAAGTCTCAGAACAGTGTTAAAAAGAAGCCCATGAACTAAGAGCAAAGGATCAAGCAGACATTCAACACGAGTCACCCAGATGAGTGGTTCCAAGAAGCCTTTCAAGAATGACAATCAGTTCGAACCTGTTCCTGCGTGGATAAACTTTGAAAGGTCAAAGTCTCTCCTAGGTACCGGTCAAGCAAGTAAAATGAAATAAAAATTAACAGCCAAAGGAAAAACAAAGGTTCATGCTGACATCCAAGTGTGGATTTGACAAGGTCAAAGCAGACGGAGTTAGCAAAGAATATGTTTTAGATCCCAGGATACCTTATCATGGACTCGCTGGCTCTCTTGAAAATGATGGATTCTTTCCTCTTGCAATTTGGATGATTTTAAAACCATAAAGCAAAGTCATCAAATTCTCCAGTATTCCTTTTTCTTTGGAGGTTGAAAGAATCATTCTGTTTAACCAGAGAAACTGGCCGGTCATTTAAATTTTAAATTATTCCAGAGGACAATTCCAACAGAACATTCATGCTTGGATACTATTAAGTTTGATGGAGTGATGATGCTGTTGTGTATTTGAGCTCCTAAGCTCAACCCGAAATTTGGATTGAAGCATATACTTTTTTTTTTTTTTCCTTTTGGGGAAGCTGAATTCAGGGATTCTAAAAGTCATGCCTTCCCTAGGCAGTCTCATATTACATTACTTGGCTAAGGTCTAAAATCATCAACCCAGATACAGGCCAACATTCCTTCAGCTAGCTGTAGTACTCAGCACTAGGTTATCCGTAGGGCAATGTGGGGAGTAGCACTCTGCTTGTCTTAGCTCTTCCTGAGGACACTAATCTAACCATTCCTACTAATATGGAGAAGATATATGTTAGGTCATAGCCCTGGGGGCATTCATTGCCTTTGAGAAAGGGGTTCAGTATTAAGTAATCTGGCTGGCCACAGTTTCATTCTAAAACATCTACAGAATAGAAATATTCAAGCCAGAATAAAACAGGAAATACATACAGGAACCAGGAAGTGCTCTGACAATGGGTCAAGGGAATTTCTTAACATTAATATCACACAAATGAGCAGGAACACTACATAATATAGGTTACCAAGTGAACCCTGGTCATTACTCACAGCTCAGTTAAGTGGCACTTCAATCCTATTAAAAGTCAGTGGTGCCTGTGTTGGAGAAGTTTTTCTTTTTGTCCTCTTTACTGCTAAAGTATTAATAAGCAAATGCAATGCCAACTTTGTGACACACTATTCAAAATGAACTGTGTAACAACCTGTATCAGACTTTGAGTTAATGTTTGCATCATAGGCAAGCCCTTTCTGGTAATCACTAGATTTGGAGGAAACACAATATTAGTTTCAGATGTGTCTTTGTGAAGCTGAAAGGTTAGTAAGCCAAAATGACAACTTCTACGCCTCCAAGGCTTGCTAGGTCTTCTAGTAGATGGTCCCAACAGATGGACTGGTTGAAAGGAAAGCTGCTAAACTCCCCTTTCCTCCCATTTGCTTCCCAACTCCTCTTTACCCCCTACCTAGTAAACCAACCTTCAAGCACTGAAAACAAAACAGAAGGATTTAATGGCTCCTGTTCTGTTTCATGATTTATAGCCTTCTTATGCACCATACTAACCAAGGGATGCTCTTTGATGATTATATCTCCAAAGAACATTACTGTGATCACGGGATGTGCTGGGGAACCATAGATAATTAATCAGTCAAACTGAGAGAGATGGATAAAAATAACTTTCGTACTTTGCAAAAGTAAATTTAATGCATAAATCCTGCTAGGAACTGATTAACCAAATAGACCCCTAAACCCATAGCTAAGCAGTTCACTATACTAAAGCTGATTGCACACCTATGCCTTCAATCTGAAAAAGAATACATGAGTGTCTAATTTGTGTCTACACTAGTTACACATTTTATCTTAATTCCAAGAGCACTTGGATTTGAGAAAGAGTTTTTGGAGGCATAGTAATTTTTGTTATCCTAACAAATATTTTAAGAAATGAACTACCAATTTATTTGAGATAGTTTTTCACTTGTACTGTAACAAAACATTTCCAATATCTGCAAAGTGGAAGTGAGAAATTCTATATTCCTATGTCCACAAACCCATGGAAATCACTATAACTGTTCTTCCCCCACGTCGTTACAGGGTAATGATAATAAAGAAAAATTTGCATGATGTTAAGAACATTATCGTAGCATGGATTCTAAAGGAACCAGCCACCTTTGTCTTCTACAGCAGTACACTGCGAAGAATTCTGGGAGCTTAATGGAGAGGGAAAAGGAAGAGAGAATTGAATGGCCTTTTGTTTCTGGGGGTGAAAAAAGAAAGAAAGAAAAGGAGAACCAACAAAGACTTGTTGCCCTTCCCCTTTGTTAAATGAAAGCCCTTCCGAGCTGATTGAGCTCCTCCGTGCTACTGTTTGAGTTCCTGAGGCATGGTGTTCTGCGTGGCTTTGCTCTGACGACACCAAAGGAAGCTGCTACTTTTTGAAGGCTAAAACTACTTTGCAGTGCAGAGGGGACCTGTCGAAAGATTTCTGATCCTTGGGAAAGAACACCACACTCTCTTCTCTGATGAAACTTGCTTTAAGGAAACAAATTTGGATACTAGTTTACCAATTTGCTTTGGAGCAGTCAGGGCAAGGATATTTGGGAATAGATGTATTGAAACTAGAATTTTAAAAAAGCACACTTGTTTTGTGAGTGTGCAGACTTAATTGCCTTGTGTCTAGTCTTCTCTCACGTAATCTATATCTAAAAATATATAGATAGGTATGAATAGAGAACTAGAGAGATATAGATGAAGAGAAAGATAGATGATAGGTTGATCAATGATAGATAGATAGATAGATAGATAGATACATACATACATACATACATACATGCATAGATGCATAGATACATAGATAGATGATAATATTTTTGGGTGTTCCTCTCTCTTTATTCTTCATCTTGTATTTGAAAAGTTCTTTGAGAAACTGTTGCAATTCCTATGTCTGTCCATTCCTTAAGTCAACACAGAAGCACGAATCCCTTATCTCATTATCTATCTCTTCAAACTCACTAGCTTATCTTAGTTTAATGCTCTCAGAAACATGGGTCCTTTTACATTGATCTTGTAATGGAAGGCACATTGCAACCATTAGTCTATTTATTGCTATGACTAATAGAAGACAAATGGAAAAATGGTTATAGATTTTCTTGGTATTTTTTTTTTTGGAAGATTAGCCGAGCTAATCAGACTGCCACAGAGAAATTTTCATAAGATATTCTAATCATGTAAGAACATTTTAAAATCCTAAAAAGATAGTCACATAACTTTACTCATTTGGTATGTATATAGGAAGGTATTTGGCTTTAAAGAATGTTGCTCAGATTTCTTAAGATCTTCTTTAGCATTGATCCTAAAGCATCCTAGTTTTAACACTGTGATAGTTTAAGTATTAGACTGCATTTTCTCTGTATATGGAAGCCAGCTTTTCAAGTTACTTCAATGGACACAGGTTCTATAGACCACATCATACATGCTTGGTAGTACTAACGTCAATGGAGAAGACTCTAAGTGGAACAGTCAGCATCTAAGGAAATGATAATATAGCTTTCCGTTTACAGTGAGAGACTGGTTTAGTCACTGGGACAGTCTGATTTGAAACAGTTCCAATGTTGAAGCTTATGGCTGGGCCCAACATACACGTATGTCTTCTCACTGAATTTCAATTTCAATGCCAAGCTAGTCTCTTTCCTTCCCTGGAGGAAATATTGCTAAATAAAATAGGAAATTTCTGCATAAAATATGTCATTCACTTTATGTTATATTAATGTAGCTTCATGTTTTACTTTTTTCTTTAGACAAACTATTTCAAGTAATATAACTGCAGGATATATTAAATAACACACATCACTTAACAAAACTTATATATTTAGCAAGATTAAAAACAACTAATGGCATTCTAAAGAGTAGGATTTTTTTTTTTTTGGCCGAGAATAATTCATAAAGAGTAAGAGGTCAACATCTGGAAGGAAGAAGCTGCTGTGTTTCTCTGGGATGCCCAGATGCAATTGGCATGTGTATTCCAGGGCTCTGTTCAAGGGCTGTAGGATTTACTTAAGGAACAGAGCAGAGGTTCAGACATGAAGAGCTCTGTCTTGCTTTGGCCAAAAGCTGCCCAAACTGAACCTGTGATATCACCTTCCCACTAAAGAGAACTATGTTTCTGAGTGGTTGGGGGTTCTGGACAGACATATGCCCATCACAGAAACACATGTAGCAAGCCCTCTGGGAGTCTCCTTTATCCTACATGCTAATGAAGATTAAAGTGTAAGAAAGTGCAGGCATCAGTAGAACTGATAATTAATGATGATTGATGATTTACTTTTAATTTATGCCACATGATTAATTCAGGTAGAACACGCAGATGCTTAAAACTTCTGGGGCTGTGATATTGTTTAGTGTCCAAGAGGCACTGACAAAAGTACAATAAGAACACATTGGATCCCAATGTTATTTATAGAGTCATTTCCATCGGGTGAATATTGCAAGAGAAAATCTCAACCATTTAAAATAATAAACCTTATCTTCTAGGTTCCATGTTTACCTTGGTTATATTATTTTTTACTTCCTGAACGCCTTTGCTGCTATCCTGGGCAAAAAACTATTTAAGCAATTTCTCTTTTTGTTTTCTTACAAAAGCCATATGGGATTTGTTTTGTTTTGTGCTGTACTTATGCATACTAGTTTGGATAGTCTTATTAAAATTGTTTCTCACATTTTTCTCATTCTCATAAGAGAGAAAACACACAAACCACACACACACACACACACACACACACACACACACACACACACACAGAAATACCCCGACAGTGGAAATACCCCGACAGTGGCAACAATGCAATGGTGACAGCAGTATGCAGACAGAAATATCCCAAACTTCAGGCCGTAAATCCAGCAGAAGGAAACACATCAGCATTTCCTTCTGCCAGCGCAGCAGAGCTGTGGGCCGCGCAGGTTGTTGCTGTATTGTGCAGAAGTGGTGTGTCAGTACCACATCAAATGATAAGACTGTTTACAAGTGGTAAATTTGAGGCCTTTATGAGTCCTCGGAGTTTATCTCTCTATGGATGGCAAAGCTAGAAAAGAGAACAGGATTTGGGGCTTTCCCATCCCGCTGTAGAAAAGCTTAATGCTTCATTTGCTGACCCAGAACCTCGGCTGCACGTGAGGAAGCGGGCAGCCTCCTGGGTCCCAGTGCCGGAAGGGCATTTACTGCCACAATTATTGGGGAATAAGACAGAAATTGTGACCCGGGCAATTCTAAAGCTTCCATGTACCAAATGGGTCACATGGGCAGGCTTTGCATTTGGCTCCGGGAGTCCTTTACTAAACCTCCTTTCAGAGGTTAGATTCAACCGCCTTTGCTTATTGAGGTATTTCTATTTAGGGTTTTTTTAATAGCTCTCAGGCAGAGACATTGGGAAGTCAAAAGCTAACATTTCTCCCCATAGCCAAAAATAATAATAATAATACGCAATACGCACAAAAGTTACCAATGTATTACTTTTAAAACAATGATGTTTAATTTCTACAACTGTAAGATGATTACAAGGAACCCTGGGTTAGAAAACATAGCAATGAGCTGTGAATATCACATTATTAAATATCACCATCACAGTCTTGAGCACTTTACCTGCTCTAACTTAGGGACTGTATCAAAGAACTCTATGATGTTTTAAGATTAACATGCATGTCTAAGTTTTATATAAATAGGGCATGAACATACAACATTTGACTTTTGATAGAAGATAGAGCAAAGGGTATAAACGGCGGCCAATTTTTATGTAAAACTGCTCTATCCTAATTATGAGGAAAGTTATTAAGACCTCTATAATTTTTTTTCAATAAGGAAATAATAAACATACACTTTAAAAATCTTCATTTGTAAGTTACATCCAGCAGCTTGAGATACATGTTAAAGTCATATCACCTCTGCTTCATTCTCTCTCTCTCTCTCTCTCTCTCTCTCTCTCTCTCTCTCTTTCTCTCTCTCTCTCTCTCTCTCCCTCCCTCCCTCCCTCCCTCCCTCCCTCCCTCCCTCCCTCTCTCTCGCTTGCTCTCATTGCTGCTCTCACATTCTGGATCCTGCTGGCACAATAAGTTTTCACAGTGAGGAGGTAGTTTACCACTGGATGTGCTTGCCCGACTGCAGATTCCCAGATCCAATAGCTGGTGCCTACAACTCTCCCCCATCCAATCTAGCAAATATTTGCTTTCCTTCTGTATTAATCCCCCACTCTCTCTGCAGTTTGGAGGCTTAACACAAACATTAATTTTATTAATCATCTTTCCCAGTGTTGCATCTTCAGGAATTGCTCAACGTGTTTCAACAGAACCCTGTTACTATAATGATTTGGGCAATTAGGACCCGGGGACTTTGTTCCACAGCTGGCAGCCTGGATGGTAGAGGATAGTTCCAACTGTGTGGCTGCAGCCACGGAGTTCTGTAATTCATGGACGCAGAGAAATCCATTTATCAGCAGGGACTAGATGTGGCTAGCATAGAAGTCACATACACCCTTTAACATGCTAAAAAGCAAGCTTCACCTATGCTTACAGAATGGTATTAAACAAAGTACATATAACAGTTTGTCAAACTCTAGGTCTAATTATATCTTAAAAGATTTTTTTAAAAACCTGCTGCAGACAGTCTACATATCCTTTCGTGAGGAATATCCAGGCTGAAATTTTACCACAAAAGCTAATGACCCTATTAACTCCAATTTGTTTACTCACCAGTCTGGAACAGACTCTTCCACAGGTACCTCTTTGATGTTCAAAATTAAGCTTCCTAGAGGCTTGAGAAATTAAATGCTAAAGGAGGTCAATTATACAACAGTTGCCTTAAAGACATGGATCGCCACTCCCATGTTGCTTTAAATTGACTAATTTTTTTCCTTGATGAACAGATGAACACAAATACAACACGATTACTACTCACCACATGTTAAACCCTCCTCCTGATTTGCTTGGATGTGATGGAAAAGCTTTGAATGTGTGCACCTGAGCGTGTGGGAAAGGGCTTAATTAAAACCTGGCATGTTTTGCAAGGCTTGTTCCTTAGGTAAAATCTGAAATGTACACCCAAATGGAGACAAATCAAAGGGAAAAGGGCATGTTTGATAATACCGGAGAATTATTCTGTTATCACTTGTGAAGTCTCATATGGGAGAAATTGTTCTACCCAGGATAGGGCATGTGAATCATCTGGGCTCTCCCTGCGGTTCAGACATCAGCGCTATTATGAAATAGTTGTGATGTGGAAAAAAAGCATTCTGGTTATTGGAAAATAAATGAACAAACCAATTGTAATACAGCTGGAATGTGCTCGGGGAATAGACCCTACAACAGAGGTGTGTGTGCATAGAGATCTTTTTGTTAATATCCTGTGTCCTGTAGCTGATCTACAGTAATAATGAGGAGCAAAAGCATTTTACAGAGGTGGTACATTGCTCTGCAGAGGCAGAGCTAAGTTTTGTACTCGCTTTTCATTAGTGACAAAATTATGTGTGTGTGTGTGTGTGTGTGTGTGTGTGTGTACATGTGCATGCACACACATGCAGAGGATAGAGGAAATTTTCTGTGTATGATCCTATCTCTCCACTTTATCTTTTCCATTTCTTTTTGTGTACATATCCATGTCTGTGTGTGTCAGTGTCTGTGTCTGTGTATGTGTGTGTCACTAGACCCTTTTCAGCTGGACTTGTAAATGGATATAGCTGCTTAATATACAAGAGCCAAACTTGACTGTTTTGAAAATGCAGTATGAACTCATGACCACTGAACTATCTCTGTGATTCTGCCATGTTATTTTTGGCGACAAGGTCTCTCACTGAACCTGAAGCTTGTTATTTCCTCTAGAGTGCCTGGCCAGGGAGATCTCGGAAGCTACCCAGTCCTCCCCCTGCCACCACTGCTGTGGATACAGGCATACAGAGACACACAGGTCTTTCTGTGGACACTAGTCTTCCTAATCCAAGTCTTTGAGCTTTCACAGCAAGAGCCATATTCCCTGAGTCATCTCACTAGCTCCTTTGTGTGAGTTTTAGTGATTACTAATTCAGAAACGGGGATTGCACATGTATTTTAGGGTCTAGAGATTCCATAAGATAATAGAACTGCTCATAAATCAAGAAAATGGGTCACAGTGCTGGAGAGGTGGCTCAGTGGTTAAGAGTAGTGACTGTGCTTTGAAAGGATTTGGGCTCAATTTTCAGATCCCATTTGGCAGTTTCTATCAGTCTTTAGCTCCGGTCCCAGAGTGTTTGATATAAGGTTTTCTTCTGTGTGCCGTGGGAACCAGGCATGCATTTGGTGCACAGTCAGATATGCACAACATCCAAACACATTACATCTTTTAAAGTTATTTTTTTTTAAAGAAAATGGGCTACAAGACTAAATGTCCTAATCAGTTCTCCTAGGACAAGTTCATTCTTCCCTCTAAGTCTTACTGACCCCATAAAGATATTTGTGTTCCTCATTCTCCACCTTCCATTGTTTCCATCCAGGTTTGGATACCAAGAATATAACTGGATTTCTTTGGCCATGGAATCGACTGCACATCACTGCCAGAGGCCAAGAAGAGTGTTTGAGGGTGCTTTACAATGAGTAAATGGACAGAGCCCTGCTAATTGGGTAGCTATTAACTTTAGGCTTTTAACAGTGGAAAACATGTCAAAGCAGAGACTCATATTCACCCTAGTGCTGATGGAGGTAATTATCAGTCTTCAGCTCCAAACTGGGTATCTGTGCCATCTATTCTGCAGGCCAGGGAACACTTCGGAAGAAGGGGCAGAAAGATTGTAAGAGCTAAAGGATGTAGATGAAGTAAAATGCTGCCTTGTGGATACAAATAACCATTTCCATCATGAACACAGCACCCGTGGTCAACGGGATGAGACCCGAACAAAACAGCGGCTTCTTCAGTCATGGCGCTTCTCCTTCACAAGACGTTGGTACTGAAGTAACTGATCTCTCAGAGTCGGACCCCAAACAACTCCTTCATGCTGTCCCTGCCTGGCACTCTGGTGTCCCTTCTTCACCAATGTAGTCTAGATTCACTGTCACTAGTCAAAGGTTTCATGGGTCAACTCTGTGATACACTACACCACATGCCTCTTAGGGAAGGGCATGGAATTCTATTATTTTGCTTATTATCAGTCAAAAGGGACAGTAAGATACTTTGGCTTATTATCGTATTTATGATCCATCTTCTGCCATGTCCTTAGCATTTTTCATTTTAAAGAGCAGAGTATTTTAAAGTATATACTTCAGAAACTGATATATATATATATATATATATATATATATATATATATATATTATACTTTCATTTCATTTTTATCTACATTTTATAAGTCCTTTAAGAGTCTACAGTGATACTATTATTTCTAGCAAATAAACAGGAATACTTTACATCCTCTTATATTTAAATTTTTGTTGAAAAATGCCTTTTATCATTGGTTTCTTTGATTGTTCATTTTCTAATTTCTCTCTCTAACTGGACTTTTAGTGACATCTTTGCTGCACTTTTTTTTCTACTTTCCTAACTAGTGAGGATAATGGCAGGACATATGTGACTGTGTATTCATGGTTAAAAGGCAAGTTCTTTATTTTGATGCCTTATTGATACATTCTAACTTGAGTCATTAAAATATGTATAAATACAAACCGAAGTCATAACTTGAAGAAATAAGGTATACAAATAGGAGGAAAGCTACTTGGGAAAAAGAAGCTGAGTAGAAATGGGAGGGGAGGAGTACAGAGGCATGAGTCATAGTGCTTACAAGTAAGACCTCTCAAACTGAACGAAAACTAACTTAATGTAAGTGTATGGGAAATCGGTATTGGTTGAATGGAGGAATTCCAGAGTTGGGATTAAGAGACAAGAATCTCTCTTCTGTCACTTAGATTTGGCACTTTTTTTTTAATTTATAAAATAGAACTAGTAGTAATAAATCTCAACTTAAAAGTTTAATAAAGCAATCTACATACAATGCTTAGATTGTTCCATGGATTTCCACGAAAGGTCACTATGCACTAATATGTATTATCACTCTGATGAGTGGGCCTAAGCAAATAGCTGTTTAGCTTGTGATCTTGTTTCCATGTAGAATTGGTTTGGTGTCTGCTTTGATTGCAAGCAACACAGAGATGAATCTATTTGGATACCGAGGCAAAATGAAAAGTCATCGCTGTTGCTTCTGTGCTTATAATTATGATAGTGTCTTCATATTTTTGCATTAATTTTATTTTCAAAACAGTAAAATATTCAAATTGGTATGTCTTCTTTCCGTGGTTACCTCTTAAATATGGAGAGGGGAGATGTGCACACAATCCCATGCTAAACCATGCATTCATTGGCAATTGTTAGCTGCTGGGACTAGAAGACATATTTTTTTTTTCTGGGAGATATCCCTTGTAAGTAAACCACACTTAAATGAAAAATCATATATCCAAGACTTGGGGAAGGAAGGGTGTGGAAGGTGGAGAGAATCTGGGAAGATTTGATGGAGGAGTGTGTATATGGTAACTCTCAGACAGCTAATTTCAAAAGAGAAGGAAATAGTCCAAATGTCCGTTGCTGTACAGAAGCTTTTCGGTTTCATGAGGTTCTATTTATTAATGGTTCATCTTTGTGTTTGTGCTAACAGTGTTCTGTTCAGAAAGTCTTTTCCTGTGCCAGTGAATTCAAGGCTATTCCCAACTTTCTCTTCTATCAGATTCAGCCTATCTGGTTTTATGTTGATGTCTTTTATCCATTAGGAGTTGAGGTTTGTGCAGAGGCTAGGTATGACTCTCTTTGGATTCTTCTACATGCAGTTGTTCAGTTTGACCAGAACCATTTGTTGAATATTTCTGGTTTCTGTACTAAAATCAGGTGTCCATAAGTGTGTGGATTTATGTCTGGGCCGTCAACTTGATTCCATTGATAGATAATATCTGGTTTATGCCAGTGCCATGCTGTCTTTATTACTATAGCTCGGCAGTACAACTTGCAATCAGGGATGGTGATCTCCAGCAGTTCTTTTAAAGGTCAAGATTGATTAGTTATCTTGGGTGTTATGTGTTTCCATATGAAGTTGAAAAGATCTATGAAGAGCTGTGTTGGATTTTTGATGAGGATTGCATTGACTCTGTAGATTGTTTTTGGTAGGATGGTCATTTTTACTATATTAGTCCTATCAATTCATGAGCAGGGAGATTTCCATCTCTTAATTTTTTTCAGTTTCTTTCTTCTGTGTCTTGAAGTTATCACACAAGTCATTCACTTGCTTGGTTATACTTACTCCTAGATATTTTATGTTATTTGAAGCTGTTGTGAAAGGTGCTGTTTCCATGATTTCTTTCTAAGTATTTATTATTTGTAAATAGAAGGGCTATTGATTTTTGTGAGTGTATCGAGGTACTTTGCTGAAAGAGTTTATTAGCTGTTGGAGCTCCCTGGTGGAATTTTTGGATCACTTAAGTATACTGTCATATAAACTGCAAATAAAGGTACTTTGACTTCTTCCCTTTTAGCTGCATTCATTCTCTTGATATCCTTATGCTGTGTTATTGTTCTAGCTAAGACTTCAAGTTCTATGTTGAATAGGTATGGAGAGAGTAGAGAATTTTGTATTGTTTCTGATTTTCGTAGAATTGCTTTCAGTTTTTCTCCATTTATGTTGATGTTGGCTGTGGACTTGCTATAAACTACCTTTATTATATTGTGATATCTCCCTTGTAAGGTAGTCTCTGTAATACTTTTATCATATATAGATATTAAATTTTGAAAGAGACTTTTTGTGCATCTAATGTGATGATCATGTGGTTTCTGTCTTTTACTCAGTTTATATGGTGGGTTGCATTTATTGATATATATATATATATATATATATATATATATATATATATATATATTGAACCAACCCTTCATCTCTGTGATGAGGCCTACTTAATCATTGTTGTAGAAAGTCTTTCTGTATATGCCCCTTGACTGAAGAATGAATAAGAAAAATGTGGTACATTTACACAATAGAGTACTACACAGCAGAAAAAAATAACAACATCTTGAATTTTGCATGAAAATGGATGGAGCTAGAAAACATTACTTTGAGTGAGGTAACCCAGACACAGAAAGACAATTATCACATGTACTTACTCATGGGTGGTTTTTAAACATAAAGCTAAGAAAACCAGCCCACAAATCACAATTCAGAGAACCTAGACAACAATGAGGACACTAAGAGAGACTTACATAGATCTAATCTACATAGGAAGTAGGAAAAGACAAGGATCCCCTGAGTAAATTGGGAACATTGGGACATTGAGGGAGGGTTGAAGGAAGGAGGGGAGCAGAGAAAAATGTAGAGCTCAATAAAAATAAATAAATAATAATGTATAAATAAAATTACTCCAAATTATATGCTGCTCTACCTAGATCAGTGCCTTGCTCAGCCATCATCAGAGAAGCAGCTTCATGCAGCAGTTGGGAGCAAAACATTATTCAGAGTGAGACCTTGTAACACTCAGCTCCAAATAGGATGCCTCCATTAGAACCCTCACCTCATGGCTCAGGGTACCCATTCAAAGAGGAGGCATAAAGAATGTAAGAACCAAAGGAGATAGATAACGCCAAGAAAAAAAGTCCTCTAAATCAACAGGATGGATGCACATATGAACACACAGAGACTTGCAGCATTCAGAGGACATGCACAGGTTTGCACCAGATTGGGTCCCTAGAGCTGAAAAGAGAAGTGGACACATGTCCCCATCCCTAACCCAGAAGCAATCCCCAATGAATAAGCAATTGTGAATGAAAATTTAGTTTCTTCTAAAGGCGTCTCACTGGGGAAACAAACTACTCTTAAAGGTAGGCTGTATGCCAACTGTAGATAGTGAACAGAAAATGAACTCAGCAACATCTTTGGAGAGCTCTTGTTTCGTGATGTCATATCAAATCTTTTAAATTAATTTTATTTTTATTTATTTATATTCATATATTTTCTTTCCCCTTTTGACCCCAAAGGTCCTTTGTGTGTATATTTTGGCTTCCATTTTAGTGTTTTTATGGCATTACTGAGTGTGTGAATGAACAAGTTTCTATTTCTTGTACATTCTCTTGGACTTTTTCCCTCCGTTTGGTTCTTTGTTTTGTCTAGTTCTTATGTATAATTTTTTGCTTTATTTTATTATTATCCCTTAAAGCCCATTTTTCCTAATTAGAGACAGAAATGGGGGTAATCCAGATGATAGGGGAAGTGGGGAAGAACTGGGAGGAGCAGAGGGAGAATAAACCACAATCAGGATATATTATGTCAAAAAAGTTTCTATTTAAATAAAAGGAAGAAAGGAATAAATGTATAACATTTACTTAATTCATCTGGGTAATATTTGGATATTACATATTCAATAATGGTAATGATAATTTTAGAATGAAATCATTTACCATTCTTTTGTTCACCTTGTTTTCATTCTGTATATATGACAGTGTATCGATCAATATCATTACCCTTTCAAGGAAATTTTTAATAAAGTTCAGACAAATAAGCAGCTTCAAAAAGAAAAAGGAAAGAAAGGAATTGCAAATCTGACAGTCTTGTGGTGAACACAGCAGTGCCATCATGAGTTTCCTTAATACTGGGAGTCAATAGTTGTTTTGCAAAAACCTCACCTGGGCTGAGTTTTGGATGTGTTTTCAGTGTTCCTCATTTGCAAAATCTGATTACTTATTTCAGATTGAAACCCAGAGACCAGCTTCTCATGATGGGTTGGCAGCATCCGTGCTGGTGTACTTATGTTATTTATTTCTATCATAGTTTCAATACTTGGTGTAAATCTCCTAGTTGACAAGGAAAATCGTTTTCTAATAAAATATTTTTGCACCAGCTTTGTTATAAAGGAAAATGAAAAAAAAGAAGAAACATCACATTATCCCATGAAGATATATAATTATGGTTATGTATTAGTTACAAATAAATTTCAGGTGAATTTAGACATAATGAAACATGTTTCGGGATGGGATGTGGACTGGTCTTTTACTGAGTGCTTGTGTTGGGCTTGGAGGTGGTTGTATTTAGGAAACATTTAGGCAACGTACTTCCTAGAAAATGGCCACATAGACAAGAAAATTAGAAATAGAATTCAACGCTCTTAAAGTCCAGTCAAAGACAGTCAGGAGCAATTATGAGCAAAGGGGTCAATACTATGATGTGTACACCCATTGATAGAGCTTACCTGAGCCAATGGGAGCTCACTGATTCCAGACTGACAGCAAGGAAACAGGCATAGGACCAAACTAGGTCCTCTGATGTGGGTGACAATGGTTTGGCTGGGACAGTCTGTGGGGCCACTGGCAGTGGGACCAGGATTTATTCCTATTGCTTGAACTGGCATTTTTGGAGCCCGTTCTCTTTGGAGGGATACTTTGCTCAGCCTAGATATAGTAGGGAGGGCCTTGGCTCTGCCACAAAAGAATGTGCTAGACTTTGTTGACTCCTTTTGGAAAGCCTACCCTCTCTGAGGAGTGGATGGAGAGAAGGTGAAGGGAGCAGAAGGAGGGGAGGGAGTGGGAACTGAAATCGGTATATGTAAAATGATATGTTTGTTAATTAATTATTTTTTTTAAAAAGTACTAAACAAATAAAATGAAAGAAAAAGAATTCAAGGCAAGGAGTAGATCTTGTTAAAACCTTACTGTTTCCATATAAAGATGTATCTCTTTTCTTTGTGCTCAGCTTTCTGTTTAGTGTGAGGACAGAGATCTGAGGTTTTCATAACGTTTATTAGACTAGTTCTTTTCAAAGAAACACTCTCCTGATTGCTCTTCTTCGTGGCCTTGACTAATACAAACCTACCAGAACATTTTCTTTCATTGTATTGACATATTTCATTGTTATAGCTCATCCAATGGAATTCCATTTATTACTATTTGAGGTCTTTACAGCTTGATGTTTACATGTACGTGGACATGTAGTGAGCAAATCAATGCAATAAGCACATACAACTTTCAAACATTTATCTTTTCTTAATTTCATCTGAGTATTTAAGTAGCATTGATGGAGAAACTGAGGCAAGCTCTGAGGGAAACCAGTTAATTCTACTAGAATATGCTGGCTCAGTTGTAACTGACCTTCTCCTCGAGAATAAAATATATAATCTACATAAATTTATATTTACAAAAATTACGTGACTTAAATAGAATATAGGGCACTGGTCTTTTCTCTGTATGCGAACATTCATATCCTTCAATTAAAAATTATAGAAAATAAAGCAGGCAAGGGCAGCTTTCCATATATAAGAGTTTAATAAATCAAGATGCACTTCAGAACTAAGGCCAAATGACACAAAATACTATAATAATGTCCCGTTATGTTTTAGACAAATGTCTATGGCAGTGATTTTCAACCTTTCCAATGCTGTGACCCTTTAATACAATCCCTCAAGTTGTGGTGACTCCCATCCTTAAAATTATTTTTGTTGCTACTTCATAACTGCAAATTTAATAGTTCTAACTCATAATGTAAATATTTCTGGGGATAGAGGTCTGTCAAGTGGGTCACGGTGCCCAGCAGAATTGCTGGTCTACAGTATAAGCTGCTTACAGCCATGGCCCTCTTTAAAGTAGTTAGTTTTATGAACATGAAGGTAAATATTGTTTCATAAGAGAGGTTTAATGTGCCGGGCGATGGGGGCATATGCCTTTAATCCCTGCACTCAGGAGGCAGAGGCTGGCAGATCTCTGTATGTTTCAGGCCAGACTGCTCTACAGTGTGAGTTCCAGGACAGGCACCCAAGCTATGCAGAGAAGGCCAGTCTCCAAAAAATGGAAGAGCAAGAGAGAGAGAGAGAGAGGAGAGAGAGATGAGAGAGAGAGAGAGAGAGAGAGAGAGAGAGAGAGAGAGGTTTAATGCATTCTAGTACACTTACTATTTGTTTCCTTCCATTTCTGCTTCTCCCCCCCAAACAATTACAGTCTCAATAAGAAAGCATCAACACTTAATTAGTATCTTTATACAGCTGCTCCTTAATAAATCAAGATGATAAATATATGTCTAATACACTTTCTGGGCTATTTCTACTCTAAATGAGTCTAGACTTGTGCACCTGATGCATTGCATAGGAACCGGAGGGCAAATTAGCACCGTGATGGAAGAGTAAGACGCACATCACTATCTATTATTTATGTTTGCTTGTTTCCTAGAGAAACACTTTTAAGTACCATAGAAGAGCTGGTTCATAGACTCTGCTGCAGAAAATTTCTCTGAAGTGCAGGAGGCTGGGAGATAAATGGGAAAGTGGGTAGGTTAAATTTAGAAGTTTGTAAGCCTTGAGCCTTTCAAAAAAGAAGATGTGAACTTTTATATTTAAATGTAAAGAAGGAAAGCATGGCCCGAGCACTATGTAGTAAAAAAGGACTGAGTTACAGTAATTTATAAATATGTTCTTCAGGGAGTGACGATGTAGCCACTCCATACCTTTTATCACTCTTGCACGGAAGTAAGGAAAATGAAGGGGAGGGTCTTCTGTTTCTACTGGAGGCAACTACAACCCAAAGCATTGCGCTCTGGGACACAGAGGAAAAGATCCAAGGGCAGGTTCAAAAGAACAGGACAGACTGTTTTACAAAAGAAAAAATAGATGTGATAACAGTGCAAAAGAAACAGTACAACAGAGAGAGAGGAGAGAGAGAGAGAGAGAGAGAGAGAGAGAGAGAGAGAGAGAGAGAGGATGAAGTGGGAAGGGAGACGGGTGCTGCCATCACGGTGGAGGAAGCAGAGCAAGGCCACCACTAAAATAAGGAACTTGAGCTGCCAGAGAGATTCTGCTCATGAACAACGTGGACAGTAGAGGCAGAGGAGGAGGAGTACATGTAATCATTTTAAGTGCCTTGAACTTATTCCTTAGATTATTTGTTTATTTGTTGCTCTTGAATATATATACATATATATGTATACACACACATACACACACACACATATACACACACACACACACACACACACACACACATATATATATATATATATATATACATATCAAGAACGTACTTTAAGGAAAGAAGAATATATTCATATATAAAACATACACATATGTATATGTACCATTCATCATATAACAATATACATACATGTTGTCTTAGTTAGGGTTTTCTACTGCTGTGAGGAGAAACTTGAGCATGGCAACTGTTATAAATAAAACTTTTCATTGAGAAAGCTCGCTTACTGTTTCAGAGGTTCATTCCATTATGATCACGAAGGGGAGCATGGTGGCCTGCCACAGGCAGACATGGGTGCTGGAGCTGAGAGTGCTACATCATGCAGGCAACAAGAAGTCGACTGACTGTCACACAAAGAGATGCTTGCGCCAAAGAGACCTCAAGCCTGCCTCCACAGTGATACACTTTTAACTGGGCCAATGGTGTGGTCCAGATTAAAGGTGTGCCCTCAAGCCTCAAGGTCTGGATTAAAGGCATGTGTCATCCAGCCTCCTCCAGCAAGACTAGGCTTCCTCTAACAAGGCTATACCTCCTAATAGTGCTACTTCCTATGAGCTTATGGGGTCTAAATACATTCAAACTACCACACATGTGCCCCCCCCTCTCTCTCTGTCTCTCTGTCTCTCTGTCTCTCTGTCTCTCTCTCTCTCTCTCTCTCTCTCTCTCTCTCTATATATATATATATATATATATATATATATATATATGTGGGAATTAGCACTGGATTCTGAAACTTTAAGTCCCACCTGTAGTTAACAGACTTCCTCCAATAAGGCTTAACTTCCTGAAGAGTTTACAACTTCCCAAATCTGTACCACAAGCGAGGGATCAAGTGCTCAAACATATAAGCATTTGGGGAACCTGCCACATTCAAGCCTAAGTTTGGTGGATGGCTTCAGTAAAGGCTTTAAAACCTGGGTGCAATACTTGCTGTCCATCACAAAAACACTATGAGATCCACTCACTCTTAATAATTAACACAGAGCTCTGTATTATTGGGATTCCAGCTGATTTTATCTCTGTCTCGTGTGAATTGCTATGCCTCTATAGGATGCAGAATCCCAGGCATTTCTGACCCTTGGGCTGCCCCAAAGACATTCACTTCTTTGCTTCTAGTCTGCAGCCTTCCTATACAAGAGTCAAGTGTTGGTTCTTCTGAAAATGCCAATGCTCTCCTTCTCTGTTGGTCTCTCAAGCAAGTAAACGAATAAGTAAATCATAAGCACGAACAGTTTCACAATGCCAAGAGTCAGAATGAAGACACCAGTGAAGGTACAGGGAGTGCCAGGAGATGAGAAAGATATATTTCTGTTTCTAAAGAAGATTTTGACTGAGGGTGGTGAAGTCCTAAAAATGTAGGAAGAAGCCTTAGGCAGGGAAAAACTAGAGTACAACCCAGCCAGGCCTGCATAGTAAAACATGTCTCAAAACATCACAAATAAATAAACAGGTGAATAGGTAAGTAAATAAACAAACATGGAAAAGAGAGTGTTAACCCATGGATGGTCTGTAGGAAAAATCTGGCAAGGTGCACTTGCTATACCCGTACAATGTGCTCCTACCTTCCTGCTCATTTAGGCTTTCAACAAGAGCATAGGAACATAAAACTCTCTGAGACCCCAGATTTTACTAGGACACTGTAGGCAAATTTTTTCATCTGGAAAAATGGAGACGCTAAAGTATCTATCCATGCCTCGTATTATATGGGCTTGAAAATGAGCCAGTTTTCAGTGTAACTTGTTTTATTATATTGATGCAATAATTGCTTTGCTCATGATGTAAGATATTCACTGTCACAGAGCTAATGTATCTAGGAACAGTTCCTCACCAGAGGTAATGCATGGTCCTTTGATGTAGGATGGGGAGGTCTTCCATACTGCACTCTTTATTCTGCCTATTTTTAAACATTTATTCATAATCCTCAAACATCGCAACCTCAATTCCCCCCAGGATCCATGGAAGATTGGTTCAAGGACTCCAGCAGATGTCAAAACTTGTGGACAGTCCAGTTCCTTGATTAGTGGTATCATAGTTTCACAAAACTGCATATTATTCTGAACACTTTCAGACGTCTCTAGATGACCTATGGTACCCAATTCAAAATGATGCTGCTCAAACAACCTTTGTACTGTGATATTTAGTGACAAACAAGATTCTATAGACATTCAGTACAAACTATTTTTTCTGGGTGTTTTCCACCTAAGTTCAATTAAGTGCAGAGAGAGAGAGAGAGAGAGAGAGAGAGAGAGAGAGAGAGAGAGAGAGAGAGAGAGAGAGAGAGAGAGATTATAGTTCAGAGGGCCTTTTCTTTACCCTTTCTTCACACCCCTCTGAAAGCAAGCATGTATTGCTTAGCATGTATTGTTTAGCATAAGTTAGACTTTCTCACACCACACTGAGGGACCTGAAAGTTGACTCAAAAGCATTCCATTCCAGCTTTCAGCTCAGGATACATCTTCTATGTAGATTGCCAATCTAAGTACAAAATAATGAAGATAATTTAGGATGCATAGACTCAGTTTCAAAACAGTAGTGTCCAGTAAAACAAATAATGGCTTTAGGAATTCCCTCAGGGATTTTAGCTTTACCAAAACAAGCTAAACATACCTGATCTTCAAGGCACAAACTATTCCTTCAAACCTATTACAGTACACTTTCTAGAGGACTCTTTCTCTCTCTCTTTTCACATCATTTTTTGTTGATGTTTTATTTTGCATGCACGGAAGACTCTTGTTCACCACAGTGTATGTGTAAAAGTCTGATGTCAACCAGTGGATGGATGATTGTCTCCCTTGAAAGCTGGAGACATACATTAGGTTCAAGCTTGGTGCCAAGCACCCTTTCCTACTGAACCATCTCCTCGACAATATTTTCCTTCTTAAATACTGCTTAGTAACCAAACCCAAAGAAGTCCACAGTCCATTGCCACTCAGCTACTTAGCTTTCTGTCCTAGATTGCCTCTATCTCTGTTTCTCTGTCTCTGTCTCTGTCTCTGTCTCTCTCTCTCTCTCTCTCTCTCTCTCTCTCTCTCTCTCTCCCCTCCCTCCTTTGGCATTCTTTTTTAAATGTCTTAACAGATTAAATAATTTAAGTTCACTAATCTTTGATACGTTTTATTCATTTATGAATGTGTTGATTTGAATCTACTATAACAAAACTATAACTTTATTCTTCTGGAGATTCTAAGGCAGACAGACCAAAGGGTTACGGGTGCTCCACAGGGAACAAGGAAATCTCCCAAGACTAAATGCTTTTGATCTCAGACTAATTTTCCTACTTACTCAAAATGACCTGATTTATTGCTACGTATGAGTGTTCTGTCTGCATATATTTCTGTGCACCACACACATCCAGAGCCTATGGAGGGTATAGGATTCCCTGTAACTGGAATTACACACAGTTGTGAGCCTCCTTATGGGTGCTGGGAACTGGACTTGGGTCCTCTTGAACAGCAGAATGTACTTTTAGTGGCTGAGGCTTCTCTCCAGTCCCTTCACTAACTTTTAAAGGAAGCAGACAATTTGAAAAGATTTTTTTTGTTGTTGTTGTCAAAGTTCACAGCCACTAACTGTGACCTGTTTCTTCACTGTCTCTTGAGCTCCGAGACACTACCATGCCTCCACCTGCACTCCGTGTCACAGGCAGGGTACACACACCCATGGGAGACAGTTGTGCCACTATTGAACTCACTGAAGAACCGGTGCTCTGCTCGGAGTCAAATGGAATGTTGACGCAGATAAAGCTTGAAGGGAGGAAAGCGAGCATCTAATTAGGGGTTCTGCTGGCATCTGTTCTCTGGCATTCTGTTTTTGTTTTAGTTTACTATCCAACTATGATGCTCTCCTCCATCGAAATAAATTACAGGGTGAGGAAAGTGCCCACGTTTCCTTTCACACTTCTGATTTCAGGAGAGACCTCAGTCTGAACTTCCTATATGCGCTGTAATGAGCTCTACAGATTCCTCCCCTCTTAGCTACTTTGCGTCTGCTTTCTCCAGTTATCCTGGACCCCGGGCACCTCTCTGCAGCCACTTTTTTCTCGTGCTTCGCCTTTACCATGAGTGACACCATTTCAGTAGGGGCTGTAGAACCACGAAGCTGGGGAGTTTGCCTTTGTCTATGCTGATATTTCATTGTTACTTAACTAAAGCTACCAGCTGTGTGCCAACCACCCACAGGAGAGTCAGCCACTCCTCTGGATGAAATCTGTGAGCAGCAGTGGTCATTCTCCAGACCCAGAGGCTGAAAAGCTGCTTTGTGACAAGGAACAACTGCGTTGGAGGAGTCATTAAAAAGGAACTCCTCGCCCATACATCAGATTTGCTTCATCATCACTTTGGGAGATGCAAGATACGGTCCCTTCCAATAGGCCATCCTCCGAAGAGCTTAAACCGTTATCTCCATTAACAACAATTTATTCATCAAATTACTTCACTGAGGCTTGACTTCTAGAAAAGAGGATCACATAAAGATTTTGGGTTTTGGGTTCTCCAAAATAATTGTTCACACTACACCTTCCCTTAAAGTATATAAGTGCCGTATCCCAGGTAGAACTTCTTTTCTCTCATACCTTTGGGTTAACTACTTATTTTTTTTTTTTTAAAAAAGCATGTAAACAAATTTGTCATCCTTTTCTAAGAGAGAGTTACTATAGATGAATAGATAAGTGGGTGGCAGAAGGGGATAAATGCCTGCATTGGGGCTTGTTTTTGTTAGCCTTCCGCTCTTTTTTTTTTAAATCTTGGCCCAAAAAAGAAAAAAAAAAAAAAGGTGTTTGAAATAAGCCCCATCGTCACTCTTGATGTCAGAAGTGCTTTGGATTCACTGAAAGGAACAGATTAAGAGCGAGCCATGAGAGAGCAAGTCGGAATTTGACCTCTCTAACATCACCAGGGTAACTTGAAAATAGACCAAACTGTATTCACCCTGGCAAAAGTGGGGCAAAATAAAGGGCTGGGCCATATTCGGTATTTTTAGCTTTTACCCACATGACAATTAACAATTTAATGCAATTTTCAACGTCACCCTTTCTACCTGGTGGCCGGCACTTGTCCTAAATTGTATGCCCAAAGTCGGCTTTTGGGGCACACCATCAGCAACGCCGTAAACAGTGGAGTAAACAACTAAGAAGTTGAATAAATAATTCATTCCTTTCCCTAGCATCCTCCCTACGGTCAGCCTTAAAATACTGCTTGTAAGGCATAATACCCACTTCAATCACGTCAGCTGCTGATCATTAATTGCTTCAGAAAAAGACAATATTTTCTCCATCCTCTTTGGAGTTCCAGCGTGAATGGCGAAGCGAAAGCGAGTGAAACTGAGAGAACATGAAAAGCTTGATTTGTTAGGGGCCCCCGCTGTGTGCAAAGAGATCAAAGCTCAGAGGGAGGCTGTAGAACAGCCGAATGCACAGGGCTGAAACATGGCCTGTGGCAGCTGCTCTGGGCACTGGCTCACAACCCAGGTGTACCTCCAATTCCACTCTGCCAGCGGAATCTTGGGAGCGGGTTACCTCTCCTCTTCCTTCATTATTTCTACGGCAGTCACGGAGGAGACGCTGGCTCCATCCATCACAATGCACAAATTCACAGTGCGCAGATTCAGCACAGGCCTAATTAAAGCTTTTCCTTTCATTTGTGGAGATAATTAGACTTTCATCTCACCAGGAAGCTTCAGAAAGATCTATTTCTTTCTTCAATAAAAGCTACATCAAACAAAAGCAGATTTTAATTTCTTTTCTTTGGGGCACGAGTCAATAATGAAAGATGTCATGGGTAACAAAAAATGGTGTGTGGAAAAAAAAAAAAAGAGGCAAAAAAAAAAAAAAAAACGCCTAAGCAATGTTCTTTAATTAACATCATGTTTGCAAACACCATTAATTTCTCTCATTAAAATGATTTTTATCTGCAACTGATTGTTGATAAAACAATCGATTTGAGCGTCTCATCTGTTTCACCGCTATGCAAGAACCCATCTGTTGTGCTGTAAAGCACTCGTCATGCAGGCTGTTCAGCAACATGTGAGAACAATAAAAAATGCATGCGTGTGTGTCAGGGATTTGTGAGGTTGACTGCCGGGCAAGGGCCACCTTTCCACAGGACATGTATAAAAAATGACTTGGTGTCAAACGAAAGGACAAAATGTCAGAAAGATCAGAAGTGCATAAGTAAAAACGTAAATTAATATGTGCAGGCAGAAAAGGCTCCATCTGTGTTTAGGAATCATTTTGTAAACAGATTCCAAAGAGGAAGGCAGGGAATTTAGATGCATTGAAGAGTGTGCCATTGGCTGTCGTGATGTAATTTTAGATGACACACTGTGACTTGTCTCTTGTTTAAGACACTTGAAGGTTTTCAAAAGGAAATTTCTCTTGAATGTTATGTTGAGAAGTGGAAGTGTGGCTTCTGGGTTTTTTCTGCTCCCAACTTTAGCCTTGTGAAGATAAACATGCCTGAGGGATGCAGAATCAGCTGCAGGATCCAGAATGAGCTGTGGGATCAAGCTTTTAGGGGAAATAAAACAAGTGGCCAAATAAAAATAAAAATCCAGTCAGAGCAGAGGCTCCAGGACTGGGGATGGATAAGGGAACATATCTGGGTGCAGGGAGGGAGAATTTATAAAAATTCACATCAAAGAAGAGAATTTCTACAAATTGGAAGGAACATATAGCATGAAATTGTCCAAGTCCAGACATCTCTTCTATGAGCTATGAAACGGTGCCTGTTACTACTCTTTCTGGAATTCAAGTAACTGCACCCAAGGTCGCACTGAGGGAAGCAATGATTGTTAAGGTTCTAAGAGTGAGTCCCACCTTTCTTCCCTCAGGTCTGGATTCTTTCTTACTGACTCCTGCTCTTAGGTAGCAATTCTGTAGCTCAGAGAGGGAGTGAAAATTGGGGCTGCCCTTTGGTGGACGTCAGTCCTGTGAAGCTGGTCCGGGTAGACCCAACCCTCTAACTTCTTGATGATAAATACCCCGCCCTGCAGGCACTCTTCAGATGGTCAATTTTCCCTTTGTCCCACTTTTTTTTTTCTCCCATGATTCATACTCTTTGCCTCCAAATATATTCCAGGGCATCAGTTTACCAATTAAGTTATTGTAGAGAGAAGTGAAGAGTCTACCCAAGACATAAAAAGAATATGGCTCACGATGCATGTCATTGAGTTAAAATGTCAAAGATGTAAAAATGTAATTTTGTTTTCTAGGAAATAAATTATATCTAACATGGGTTTTTGCGAGAGGGTTTTCTAATGTAGCCCTGGATGTCCTAGAATTTGCCATGTATAGCCGGCTGGCCGGAAACTCACAGAAATCTTCTTATGACGAGTTGTGGGGTTCAAATTGCCATCACACCCAATGAGAGTGATTTTTCAATCAAAAAAAAAAGTTCTAACAAAAAAATCCTTAAACATTATGGCCAGAGGAGAGTTTAGAATTCTCAGGAAAAGTATTTCCCTCCTCTGGTGTTGTCAATAATTTAATATTAATTCATCAGTTCTTTACTTTTGTTAACTATCCTGCCTCTTGAATTCCTGTATTATGGATGCCTTACAGCTAACAAAATCTTATCTTCACAGCAAATACTCCAACAGTTAAAAAGATAAAAAAAAAAAGATTTCTCATTCAGTCAACAATAATTTGTTCCCATGACTGGAAACATTTGTTCAATTTAACAAATATATAAGTTACAAATAAAATGCATGACTTTAGGGTCTCATACGTTCAAGTAGATGTATGAAGATACATACCCATTTGTTACTTTTAGAATATAGGAGTATGTATGTATGCTTGGCAGACAGTCTCACAATACCTGACATTTAAAAGCAAATATAGATACAGAGCAAAATCAAATTTGAAATTTGGTAGAGTTTCTTAAATGAATTCTTCAACTTCAAAAAATCATTTGATTTTAGATTATTAAATATAGAGAGAGTCTTCTTTTTTAACATTCTTTCTCAGTAAGATTTTAAAAAGGCACTTTTCTCGCAGAGCCTCTCTCGTTAGATGCTGTAGAAAGTTCAGTTGAAATCAACCCAGAGATTGCATTTCATTGTTATTTGCTGAACAGACAGTATTGCACAACTAACTTTATCTTTCCAGGTTTAACCTATGGAAAATAACAGCTTCTCGTAAATATAAATAAATAAATAAAGTGTTTCAAATAGAAATTAAGCTCTACCCTTGTGCAATTGAAGGAGCTGGGAACAGTATTATTTACTGCTGGATGCCGGAGTCTCAACTTTAAAAAAAAAAAAAAAAAGCCAATCTTTTCAATTATCTACTCAGGAAGCACGGCCACACCTGCTGCCTGATAAAGCGCCCCGCATTTGTAACAATTTCTTCCTGTTGGAAGAGCAAACAGGGCCATTTCCATGAGATGTGCTGTCCATTAGCCCGCAGATGGGAAGGGCTGCAAAATGGTGCCTCATGTTCCCCAGAGATGGGGGCTCTGCGCGGCACACCTGATATTGAGCCCGGCAAATTGGTGTCTCGAGGTCATTGCAGAAATCAGATTATGTGCATGACAACACAAGGCACCACTGCTGTGCCATCTGCCCGGCCCACACCTGGCACAATTTAACCCCAAATGCTTTTTTCGCGGAGTCAAGAATCAGTGTGTTGTCTTGAGCCGGAGCTTCAGGCGTGTGTCAGACAAAGATCAATGCATGTCATCACTTGGGCTAGCAGGGCTAAGTAAACAAATTTATGATTTTATTAGGGATTAATATGACTTAGGAAAGCATACAGCTGCTTAGTACTGTAATATACATCAGGGATCAGCTTTGATTTCTTAACTACATGAGACAGCTTCTCAAAATACAATAATATTAGCAGCACCTAAATAAAAATGGGTAGACATGTAAGGAGATTTCTTTTTCTTATTTTTTTCTTTTGTAGAACAATTGACAATTTATTTTCAAGTAAACACCTGGAACAAAATTATTTAGTTGAGGCTTTCCTGCAAAGTCTTATCTAACCACTAGTACAAGTGAATTAACGTGTGCTCTAGATCTTGAGGTCATATAGGAAAGAGGAAGGGTAAGGGAGAAATATAAACTGATGGAGAGAGAGAAAGAGAAAACGGGAAAGGAGTCAAGTGGGGGACAACAAGATGTCTTCTTTTCCTTTCTTAGGAAAGCAATCCAAACCGGCAAAGTTGCCCACTTTTCGAAACACTTGACCTTTCAGTTCACGCACAAGGGATTGCTGTCACGAGCTGTGTGACAAAGTGGGGACAAAAGGAGAACAGAGCGTGCAGAAGAGACAAGCGAGGCTGCGAACTACAGCTTCTTCAGAGGTGCAGCCCACATATCCGAGCAACTGGTGAGTGGTTGGGGGGGTCTTCTGAAAGGTTGCTGTTTCTAAATCCAGCCTGGCTTTTAATCAGGATCCAATCTCATTGCACTCGACAGTAAGCACCGCAAGGACACACAGCGAAGGGACCTGGTTAACTGCCTCCAACCTCCTGCCTATGTGTAAACCAGGTTGACCTGAAGGCTGACGAAGGCACAGTGCCAACTTGGGGATGGTTTTGTCACTAACCCCTTGGATTTAACAGCAGGGAAGGTGGAAGTGCTGCTGGCATTTAGACAAGAAAAGGAGATAAGCAGTCTTCTCCGGGGCTTTGAGACATCCCCAGCCAAGAAGCGCGTTCCTGAAGAACATAGTGTCACTTTGATAGGGGCAGCTGCTGTGTTTGGGTTGAGAGCTGGTGCTCCCTGCAAGGAAGGGATGGACAGGATTTCAGAATTGAAATCAGAGCTGAGACACCCGGAATGAGAGAAACTTCTGTCCCCCCTCCTCTGGACAGATCCTTGGGCAGATGCTGACATTGGAATTAAGAAAGCTTTCTTTTTTCCCCTATAAGCAAGTTGAGGAGATAAAGCCCCAAGGTCAGAGTTCTCATCAGTGGCTTGAGACAAATTCTTTTTCTGCTTTGGGTCTGATCTGAAGAGTTCCTTTGAGGAAGGTGAGTGCTTACACATGCTTACCTCACAATCTACATGAAGACTGTGTGGAGCCTCTGTATTCTTCCCAAACTCTCTGAGTGTGTATAGTATGAGCCTGTATGCTACTGTGTGTGTGAACACACAAACACACATACAGAGGCTGCACGGAAACCTCTTGAGTCTTCTATAGATTCCTACCTTAGTTTTGAATAAAGTTCCTTCACTGAACCTGGATCTGGGGAATTTGGTAAGACTAGATCTCTAATAATCCCAGGACCACAGTGCTACCATGTTCAGCTGTTTATTCTGTTGAACAAAACTCAGGTTCTCGTGTGTGAGAAACAATTTTGGTCTGTGCTACCCCATTTCCCTCTCTCTCAACTCTTTCAAGACTCTTTCTGAGAGAATATTTGGTCACTAGATTTTGCAAAGCACCAGTAAAACTCAAGGTAGTATAAGACCATCTGTACGTGTCACAGTGTACTTGATTATACAAATGATTCTCTATTTAAAGTTCATGTTAGATTTTTCCAAGGTATCTTTCCATCATTACAAAGAGACAAGTTCAGAGAAAGGAATCTGGAAGTGGTTGAAGGGTAATGAACGGCTCAGACCAAATAGGGATCTGAAGTCTTAAGATGGCAATCACCACATGCTATTCCTAATATTAATTATTAATAGGGGTCAACACTGTCAGAAATCTCTCTGGGTACTTTGTGACACCATTTCTTTGCCTGTTCAAATTCCTACCACATTACTTTACCTTAGCACACATGGGAGGCAAACTCACCTAGTTCTGGCCTTTAAGGACATCTATTAATATCTTCCATATTCAGTTTGTTGAGTTTGTGGATGCAGGACCCAGTTGTAGAAGAGCAACTATATTGTGGACTGGTCTGGAAAGTGGGTCCACTAAAAAGCCTGGTTTTCTTCCCCTTTCCCGTGTTTGTTCCAAACACTTCCTGTTGCTAACCCACCATTGGTTATGACAGCTTTGTCTTCCAATGCATGCCATCAATAAGTGAGTTCCCCGTCATAGACTGACATTTGTTTGTGTTAAACTCTCTGATCAACTGTTTACACTGATCTGGCTTTCCTCTTGGAGTTCACATTCTTCTAGGGAGATATTTATAGTCATTACTGTTTCTGGACATAGAAAGAAGAATCACTCTGTGTACTATTATATAGATATACTCTTAGGACCTGTTGCTGGGACATTACAATCCATTTTGAATGAGTTGGGACACCTTCCAGATCTTGGCTGCCTGTGGAACCTAAAACTATTCTTATTCAACCTCCATTTACTTCCTCTTACCATCAACAAGGCCCAAACCTAGTGCCAACCTTTGAAGTTATCGCTCACATTCTAGTCTCTTTTCTGCTGTGGTAATGTCTTTTCTTTAATTGGCCAAAAGAGGAAATCTGGTGACACTGTGAGATGTGACAGTCAAGTCATTAGCTATGAGGTCCTCAGGTTAAAAAAATAATATCAATAAGAGGTAACTCAGCACCAAATGGTAAGGCATGTACCAAACTGCCAAGCAAAGGTTGCACATTGAGATTTGGATCTGAAAAGAAATTCATCCCCAACGACCAAAGTAAATTCAATCTTGGACAGATGTCATGGGTTTAAAAGGAAAGCCAGCTGTTACCAAGGAAGATCCTGAATGATTCAGGCTAATCGTTTCAAAGAGAATACAATCATATCCTGAGGTAGGAGCTGCCTACTATTACCCATAAAAGTAAATACAAAAGGGGATGGAAGACATAAACACATGCATCTGATATCTCTGAGTGCAAAGCTGATTATACTAAGTAACTCAGAGAGAACAATTTTTATACGTTTCCACTCTACCTGCATTTTCCAGTAATATATAATGGCCTTTTGATTTGCAAACTGAAAGTGACTGAAATTTATAGAGTGCAAACATCTCAGGTGTGTGAGCCTCTGACTGATGACTGGATGATCATCCTGTCCAGATCTGTGACATTTCCAAGTAACGCCACAAACAACACAATGGGTTCGGAGGGCATCTAGTTTTCTTAAAGAGGTATCAAAACTTTTGATGGGAAACAATGTGTGAGTAATGATCATTTGATGTGACTGGACTACCCACAGAAGCAACTTAAAGGAGTGAGGGGCTGCCTATACTTGAGAGGGTCTGGTCCTCCGGAGTGAGAAAGGGCAGGCGAGTGGAATGGACATTCTGTCCACGGGAGAAGAAGCAGCCAGTTTGTTTTTACGTTGGCAGATCAGAAAGCAGAAAGCGCCAGAACAGCACTAAACCACATAGTCTTATAGAGGTTTCTTGAGACCTATGGCCTCCAGGAGCTCTACCCCATTTGCAAAGGTTTCATAGGCCTCCCAACAGTGCCACCATGTGGGGACAAACTGTTCAACTACATGAGTAGGTAAGGGGCATTTCATATTCAAAACATGCCACATGTTGATCTAAATGCTTTATAAAAATAATCAAAAGAATCAACTCTAACTGAAATTTGAAATCATGTATTCAAGTGGTATAATGGACTAAATTTTTATTGAGACAATTTTTTTTACTTTTTTCTCTTCCTTATAAGATGGATATGAGGTAGGCAGTGTATGGGTTAGTGACCCAAGTTGTCTAGCTTTTTTTTTTTTTTCCTTTTAATTAAATTTTGTAAACTTTTTACTGCTTCTTTGAGGATTTCACCTTGTGCACCCTGATCCCATTCATCTCCCTCTCCCTTCATATCTTCCCTCTGCCCTTGCATCCTCCCCTGCCAAATAAAATGAAATAAAATTTTAAAAGAAAAAAAATCTTGTCATCTAAGCTGTAGCATGACACGCTGAGTCCATTCATCTTTACTTGTGAGTGTTCATTGCAGTGAGTTATTGGTCTGGTTTCTGAACTGGCTCCAGCAGTTCATGGATGCGGTGGACGCTGATGTGGGTCACTTTTTAATCTTGGTTCTGGGCCTAGGTAGTAGATGGTTGAGTCAGCCCTCTTAGCATAGTGGGCTGAATCATTTTTTTTTAGAATGTTTCTTCTAACATTCTTTATTTATCTTTTTGTAAATTGTTACATCTGAAAAAACAAAGTCTATGAAAGACCCACTATTGTTTATAATATAATTTTTAAAAATTTTTATATGTACGTGAGTTTGTGTGTAGGTCAAAGGCCAAGAATCAGGATGTTTCTCAGTTTTTCTCTACTTTATCTTTGGATACAGAATCTATTGCTTAACTGAGTTCATTGAGTTCCTAGGCTGCTTGCCCAGAGAGATCCAGTGATCCATTTTCATATAAGAATGCTGGGGATCTGAACTTAGGTCATCTTGCTTCCGCAGCATGTACTTTATTGATTAAGTCATCTCTCCAGTTTCTGTTTATAATGTACTTAATGTGGAATAATATTGTCTACAGTCTACAGGGCATGCCCTGTTATTCCATCTAGCCTCTTCCTTACCTAATGCATAAGATTATGAATATCGGAATAATGTTTGCAAATTCCTGGGTACTGGTTTGGAGAGAGCATAATTCAGACATAATTCAAAGGCTTTTATTCTCAGTCTTCTCAATTTGTCATTCAAATAAGAGCTGCTAGGTACTACTCAACTCCTACCCATTTGCTTTCTCGTATCTACCAGGAACATAGCTGCCACATTTTTCTTCAGAGTAATTAGATCCACTATAGAGAATTATCAAACCATTGTCCAGAGTGAAGTTTATTGCCCAATATTATTGTTGGCTAAATCATGTTATATGTGCATGCATGTGCAAATGACCATGCACCACAATTTAATGTATTCATTGCTGTAGTTCTAAATTTCTGTTCGAATGAAGAATGAAATGAGCCACAAGAAAATAGTAAGATTTCTCTGTGTTTGCCTGTTACTGTCAATCTTCCAGGGGCCACGTGTTTCTAACCATAGAAGATATTTGCCCTAATCAGTACATTGATCACAGTGATAGTCACAGAGTTTCCAAATTGTGGGTCCTGGCTTACTGTAGGGGTATGACGTCAACCCAGGTAGGCAAAAAAAAGGGTGATAGTGATACACAGAATAGAACATATGAAGACTGTTTAATAATTACAAACATTATTTTGGGACCATTTTCTTTCAGTTATGTATACTTTCATGTGTTGACTATGCCTAAGGTGAAACTCTTCATCACGTGAATCACATTGAAACCCCAAACTGGGAAGTCAGTGTCAACTCCACACCTCTGTCTAATACTTCACTAGTTAATACTTTCTTCTTAGCAATCGTAATACTACTGACTTTCTTCTCCTGATATTCAGTAAGCAGACATTTAGACACTGTTCTAAAAGTTGTGATAAATATATTCTCTTCTAATGTCGTCACTCTGTTCTGCTCTATTGTTAAAGTCTGGTTTTTGTCGGGATCTAATATTCTGTGTCTACATCCTGTCAGGGATGGTTTTATTCTTCCATGAGCCACAGACGGATCACTTGTCTCTTTTACGGGCTAGTCCTGTAAGTATTTGATCATTGCTAAGGGCTCCTCACAGGATTTTATCATTATTTTCTTGGCACCTTCTCATGTGGCATGTGTTATGGCACCTCAAGCACACTGCTCTTTAGTCTCAAAGAGACAAGTGAGGAAGTGTCTTGTGAGATGGAATGCGTTGATCTGAGGGAAGGCCTCCATGTTTGATCTACCAAACCAGACTCCTAAGGCATTTTCTCCTTCCAGACTTTTGAATATGATTCTGTCACCATGATCCAAATATTTCTTCATATATCTAAACATACCGTAAAGTTTTTATGTTGCAGAACTTACAGTCAACTAAATGCAATTTCTATAGACATTACGACAAAGCCCTATTGACTTTTCCCTTAAATTTACCTAAATTCATTGAATGGGAAGTTTGATAGCCAGGATTATTCTTGTTAGAGTGTGTGTCTTGTCTTCAAGGCTATGAAGACCCGTTCAAATAAGGATAGCATCAGCCTATAAATTTTTAGTCAGTTTCATGTTATTTAATAACTTCATGAATGCACTGTTTATGATATTTAGGTCACTGCATTGAATTCTGGGCAAAAGAGAAACACCTACTCTTAATTAAAACTGGCTGTGTTGCCAAGTGTGCTGTTAGCTGTCTTTCACTCTTTAAATGTTTTCTCGTAGAAAACCCATTATACATGATACTGGATTTGCAGACTATCTATCACTGAACAGAAATCCCACTGCAACCCTTACATAGCAACAGGAACTCAGAATACAACAGGAAGCCACAGTAATGACTACCACTCAAGGAGAGAAGCCCCAGACTTACAATGATGGAAGATTAAAGGGAATAAGCAAGTCAAGTATGGTGGCACATATCTGCAATGCCAGAGTTTGGAAGTGGAACACGAATTTATCTGAGCTCAAGGTAAACTGGAGATACGTAATAAGACTTGTCTCACAAAACAAAGACTTTGGAACTTATTGCCTACCACACACCATGTGTCCTTGCCCAATACTACAAAGGAAATAAAAAGCAAAAGCAAACAAATACACCCATCATTTAATAATGCTTAAAAGATATTGGGTATTGATGTTTCAAGACAAACCCGACACTGTTCACTGATGTCTTTTTAATGGCACTCACAGGCCATTGCTGCATCTTTCTCTTATTTTATGTTTGAGGTTCTAGCCTGTTGCTTACTCTAGGCATTAAATGAAAATTGTTCATTCCATATTCCTGAAGCTGTCTTTTCTTTTTCATCAATGCCAAAGCCTCTTCATCTATCCCTCCAACCATCTCTACCATGTTTGTGAATGGAATAAATAAGAGAGTCTTTCATATGTTAGTGTCCAAGTGGTTCAGAACTTGTAAAAGTGGGTGATCAGCCAATGAGAGTGAACTGTCATCACAAACAGGATAAAACCTGAGTCACAATGAATCAATGTACTTGTATGTGTACCACTGGGTGCTTTATTATCAGATTAAATAAAACATGTGAATGTGTATGTCCGTTTATTATATACTATATACTCTCAAGGGTAGAAAACCATAAAGTCCTTAAAAATCCATTAATTTCAATTCTGTGTTTCGAATAGTGCTCATAAAAATAAGTCTAAGAGTGTAAGGTTGTAGTGAATATGTGGGAAACATAATATAAATGTCATTTCTAATTGGAATCTAAAATATTGAAACACTTTTCACTGGAACTTATAAATAATAGTGATCTCTCTGTGTTCAGGGGGTTGGAAATTTTTACTGCCCACAAGATTGCTAGATCAACCTTTGATTATGCAGCTACAATTAACATACAAGCATAATATGTGAGTGTCATTTATCCTCAGGGCTCATAAGGATAAAAACAGTAACACACTGTGAAAGCAATGGTAACACTTAGAAGTCCCATTATTATTAATTCATTTGACATTCACTGTAATCACACCAGTCTTAATGAATTCACTTAGCATGTGCATATTATGTGTACTTCCAAGCAGAAGCCATTGTAAACCATTGCTCATGGATAAATGATGACTATTTATAAGTAACACTTAAAATCATACAATAAAAAGTTACAGATTGACATCTTAGTCTGTTGGCAAGAAGCAGTCTAAATAAAGAACAGTGATATAATTTTAGGACATCACTAAAATTTTATTTTACTGTTATTTTATTTCGGGAGGTGGAGGTTGATCCTAGGGATTTGTTGCTTGCTTACTAAGCAAGTACTTTATCCCTGAACTATCCTCTTAGCTTTGCGTTATCTGTAATTTTCAATTATATATGGACTGTGGGTAAACTGATCACTAAGGAATACACTTAGGTGTACATGTGCAGAATATTCAGGAAAAATTGAAACAGCACATGGATGAATAAAATTGAAATCTATAAATTATTACTGTAAATTATTATTACTAATTTTGGTAAGTTAACAAGCATGGAAACATTAGAGAGAGGAAATTACCAAATACCCTTATGTAAGTAGCTTTCAAATATTGCATCATCAAATAGATAATATTATCTATAAAATAAGTAGCTAGAATGACATCTGCCAAACCTGCTTCCTTTTGTTCTGACCATATTTAGGTTCTACTTTCTGTTCCCCCAGTTCCCTCTTGGCTGTTATGGTGCTCTGAATCCACATGTTCATTTCTGTCAAAGATCAAAATGATCACAAAGTATATTCAATACTTTCTCATTAGTGACTGGACTTAATCTCCATGGTTGGTAGTGTTCTGACCACTCCTTCATAGCATGTTATTGTTTGGCTGGCAGCTTTTTGGAATTTAATTGGAGGATACTTCTTCGCCAGGAGTACATGAGATAAGCAATGTTTCATTGTCCTGCTTGATCACTTTGTCTTCTGTTGTTCTTAAAAAACTCCATTAAGTACCACAATTTTCCCATGAAAAAGTCTTCTCATGTTACCTGCACATACAGACATACACACAGGTTCTACCCTCTTGTATAACATGACCTTTATTTTCTTTGTACTCTCCATTGCATTTTTCAGAGTAAATTTGTTGCACAGCAATGATAAAATCTCAAGATATTTAAAATATATATGTATATATATATTATACACACATGTATGTATATATATATATATACATACATATATATATAGTCTCCAATACATTCTGAAATGTTTTCAATTGTACTTGGAATTTTGGTGCTCTATTAAGTAAAATATTCCTTATTGTGATCGTTATCAGGATAGAAGCACAAGGTATTTAGACTCTCACTGGAGACAGTAGACAGATATGGAGTTTTCTAGAATTCTTTTATTTCTTAACACAACTTTTTTCCTGCTATATAGAAGCACCTAGAACTGTCTGTACATTGTCCCTGATACCTGTAGGACTGTTTCTTATTCTGAATAAACTCCCATTCCTTTCTAGTTTGTAGCTAAGACTTGTCAACACTTCTGGTTGTCTCTAGTTTCTCCATTTAAATGCCTATTTAAGAAAATAAACCTTAGCCGGGCGGTGGTGGCGCACGCCTTTAATCCCAGCACTCGGGAGGCAGAGGCAGACGGATCTCTGTGAGTTCGAGGCCAGCCTGGTCTACAAGAGCTAGTTCCAGGACAGGCTCTAAAAAAGCTGCAGAGAAACCCTGTCTCGAAAAACCAAAAAAAAAAAAAAAAAAAAAAAAAAAAAGAAAATAAACCTTGTAGCTGCTATTTTCTTTAAAAACAGAATTGTTTTTCCAGTGAACTGAAGACAAGCCCTGTGTCTAACAGAGATCATTCTAAAATGGATCCTGATTTTTGAACTCAATGCATAAAACGTGGTGTCTCCTCAAAATGCTATGAGGGATGCAGGAATAGATTCAGTGTTTGTACTGGAGATGGACAGCTAAGAAAACCGAAAGACGCTTGGTTAAAAATGACAAAATAAGTTTTGTTGAGGACAGAGGAATCTAGATTAACTGTGGAAATAATTTTCTAAGATAGCCTTGGCAGGACAAGCAAAGATCTATCGTGGAGAGTTTCAACAATATTTTGAAGACTGAGAACCAATAGAAGATTTTAATTGGGAATGATTTCAGATTTCACAAAGACAAGCATTGGACATCTCATTGGGAGAAAACAAGTGAACTGTGTAGTAACAAATTTTACATATGTTTTACTAGTTGTAAAGACTTATTAAGATATTTATTTTAATTGTATGTGAGATTATTTGCCTTCAGGCAAGCTTGGGCACCATATGTGTGCTCTGGTGCTCTAAGAGGCCAGTAGAGGGCGCCAGATACCCTGGAGCTATAAGAACAGAGTGTTCAGAGCCACCGTGTGGGTGTGGGAAACAGAACCCGAGTCCTCTGAAAATGCAGCAAGGGCTCCTCTAAGTCACTGAGTCATCTTTCCAGCCCCAGTCTGAAGCTTTTAATGAAGAGGCAAGTGCAGAGAGAAGATAAGACAGGATGGAATTCTGCCAGGGGAAACTGATGAGATGTGGAGGATAAGGATGAAGGGATGTAACATCTTAGCACTAGGATACGATGAGAAGGAAAATAAGAACAAGGCGGGAGAGCAACTTGCTGAGCTTTAAGCTGTGTGTGGCAGTTAAAGGAAGCAGCTGACACGTGGGGGAGATGGACACAGCCGCAACATTGGTAGAAAACACCCTGGGACAGACCATTAGGTGTGATTCAGGATGCCATCACTTGGAATGTATAACCGTGGGCGAGTCACCTAACTGTACCATCCGGATATGGTGAGCTGTGGACAAGTTCACTTTATATGTGGTCCCCTGAATATGCTTCAGCTCTCTGAACTACAAGTTCACAAGGTCAAAAAATTTGCTATTATTATTGTTACTGAGGTCACTTTTATAGCTATTATTGTGACCTAGAGGAAATGAACCCTTAAAAGAGATAGGGAATGAACTCAGACACTTGGGCATATTGGAAAGATAAAGAACTATAAAAGCTTTAGCAGCCGAGTAAATAACAATATTGCACACACACACACACACACACACACACACACACACACACACTTGGGTTAACAGTAGGATTCTTAACATTTCTCTATGGAGATATTAAAAACCATGTACAGGACTCATCTAGGAAAATTTGATGCTTATTCTCTGATTTTGGTAAAGTCATTCTTAAACATTTAGACCAAACCTTCCACTGTTTATTTTTAATTATATATTATTTTCACTATTTAGAGTTTGGCACCCAAGAGTGATCTGACATAGGTCACCTCTGCTTCTTTCCAAGTTTTTAAAGAAACTTGAAATCAATCAAATAAAGTGTGTGGGTATTTTTTTCTTATTCAGTCTGCTGATTATCTTCACACAGACACACAGACACACACACACACACACACACAGAGAGAGAGAGAGAGAGAGAGAGAGAGAGAGACATACGCAAGCACACAGATATACACAAAGAATTAAATCTCTGCACCCACTTTCCCCATATCACTAAGTTGGTTATATGTGGAAAAGAATAATTCAGGAAAAGAATAGATTCTCTAGACTACTTCTCTCATACAGCAGATGACAACAAGGAACCAAGAAGAAGAACTGATTTGTCTAGGAGAGCACCAGAGTTTATTTCCCTATCATTTTGACAGCATAGTTTAGCTGGGATACAAAATCAGTGACCAAAGTAGGGAGTCTCTCTCTAAAGTATGAACAAAGCTGAAAAGATCACACAGTAGTTATTATGTAACCAAAGAACAAAGTATTTACTAACTTTTATAATCATAAAACAAATAATGGAACTTGCCAGAATAAGATTACTATATATTTTCTTCGCCATTTCATGCCTCTACATACAAAAAAGTATTGCAGCAATTAGTGGGTTGTATTTGTGTTTTCAGACAGTCAATACTGTCTATATTCACTACTTCATTTCAGAAAATATCTCTGCTAGGTTCAGACAGTTCTTTCTGAGAGTTGTTGAAATAATTGATATTTTGTGGGGGAAAAACCAGAACAGGTAACAGTGCTTAGCATTTTCTTAAAGTATGTTCAAATTTGATTTGATCACACCTTAAAAAGTTTTTAAATTACAAAAGTGTTTTCAGTAATAGTGATACAGTCCTTTTTAATGCACTGAATGGTCCCTCTAATTTAAGCATCAAATATTATTATGATTATCTAGCCAGTGCAGAAACAAAACAAAATGATGCTTTCACAGGAAAAGATGAAAATAATAATAAAAAGACATGATGTACCTATTTCTCCCCTCCAATGCAGAAAAACTTAGCCTCATTTGAACAAATACTATACTTCTAAGTTTCCATTCATTGGATCAGCAAAGGGATGAAGGTCACATTTTCAAATTATTTCAAATTTTGAAAATTTGGATCGAATGGTTAGGAAGTGGGATTCAATTTTTTATTTTGTAAAGACCTAATTTCCAGGATATATTAAGTGAACTTAATGCCATAAGGAGACAAATTGTTAATGCAGAAAACTACAAATTAATGTTCACTTTCCTGGCTCAAAGCAAGATCTCACATAGAATAGTAGATTGTAAAAGAACTCATCTTTGGTATCCTTCCACAGTGAATTGGAAGAGAAGCATTACTTACCACTATTCAGCAACCTTCAAAAGTGATTAATTCATAGGGCTATCTCTATTTCTCAAAAACGTGCTAAAATATAGACCCCACATAGTGAGAATTACTCCCTGTTTCTTGACTAGTTAGACATAATTTAAAAACATTTATGTCATAGTAGATCAGGAGTTTGAGGTGTAACCTATTTCTCATTATCAGTTCTTAAAAATTATTTCTGAAGTATGAGGTAAGTGGGATGGTAGAGGACATAAAATATATATGTATTATATTATATATGGGAAAATTATTTTAAGCCAGCTCCACTTTATTGAAGTAAACATGTTTACTCATTTTCTCTTTAAGCTATTTTATAATTACTTTTATAACGTGAAGATGAATAATCCCATCAAATTATTATTGTTTCTTTTATTTCTATTCTATATAAAAAGAATCTAATAGACTATAAAAAATTAGGTTTGAAATCTCTGTTTCTCCCTTCCTCTCCCTCCCTCCCTTCCTTCCTTCCATTATTCCTTTTCTGGTGTTGTTCCTGTTGTAAGACATCTTACACTATAGCTCTGTCTGCTCTGAAACTCAGGAAGGACCTAGGCTTGCTAAGCATTGATGCTCTTCATGCCGTCCTTTCCCAGTACTGGGTCACAGGAATATACCACTACATTATGTTTTCCATTGCTTTACAGTTGAAGGACAATAAATTCCAAATCTACATACAACTTAAAAATTATTTCAGTTAATCTATAGCTTATTTTCTTAAATTCCAAGCCTCTGACTATATCGCCGAAGCCCAGCTCACAAATAATGGTCACAATTAATCTGAAAGATATTACAAAGTAATTATAATTTTAAGATTCATTAAATAGCCAGCTTGTTTTATGGAAGAAGAAAAAACATAAAATTGCAGGAGGGTAGGGATGGGATGACGGGTGTCTAGGAAATTTCAAGTCGCTTGAGATCGTGCTACTTGAAAATCTGAAGACAGATGGGGCATTATTTGCTCCATAGCACAACCCTCAGGAGACTCATCAAAGGCTAAAAGTTCTACACAGCACACATCCCATTATAGATTCTCATAAGATAAAATACTGACTTGTGATGATGTGCTGATAATAGCAGCAACCATTATGATTAAATTTATATTTGTATATTCATAAAACATATTCATAATACAATTATATTTCTATTATATTGATATATTCATATTACTATTTATAAGTATATATTTATAAATTTATATATATATATATATGCATATTACTAATTCAGCAGGGTGCTCCTGCTGAAATAATTTTCTGAACTGTGGATGGAATTATGATAAAGTAGCCAGGATTTCTGTAGCTCTTTCTGAAAAGTCATTTGTGGACTTCTGTCAACTCTGTCCTCTTGCCCCAGATTAGGGCAATCAACAGTGTGGTTTTTCTGAATGGGATGCTCTGCCTTATCCTCTTCAGCTTTGTCAAGGTAATAATAACGGATGCTGTTTAAACTCATGAAGATGTTCACAGTGTTTGAATTGTCCCAGATACATTATTGACTGGATGGATGCCTTGGCACCTCCCTGTGGGCTGTCACAAACTCGCAAAGCAGGCGAAGTGGAGCCTGTAGATGGCAAAGTACCATCTGGTGTCACTGAGTGTCCCCAGGTATATATTAAAATATTCTCTCATCACACTGAAGGCAAAAATCTAGCTTCTTGTGATATAAAAATATAACCATCGCTCCATGCATGCTACATTACAAGCTATGAGGTGGTGAAGAATTGTATTGAACTTCTTGTCAGATAGAATGGGAGTGCTACAAAAAGCATTGCTGAAACATATGTGTGCTCTGTTGGATAATACAGAGATGGAAATTTAACTAAAATCTGTGCTATGTTAAGCTGAAAAGATGCCCCTCTAAGATATTTGCTGTTTTTATTACTCTCAGACCAGGTTTTTTAAAGTAAACTTAGCTACCTAGGAAATCTTCAAAGATGATAATTTGCAGTATGTGGCGCTCTACTTGTGCATCCATATATTCACAAGCATAAACACGTGTATGTATTAACTTCCTTCTGCGGTTACCCTATTTCGTTGATGTAGTCAATGATTTTATATAGTTTTTCTAAATAAAAACTAGGATTTTTCTAGATGATAGGAATGGAGGCTAGATCAAATGTTCAAGTATCTAAGGTGGGGTGTAACTAAACAAATCATGAAAAGTGAGAATAATATGCAATTTTTATTGAAACTATTTAAATCTCATGCTTGTCTGAATTTGCCTATCACACACTCACAAACATACAGAGCAGCCAAATATGTCTACATGTACAAGAGTGCTTTTGTGAGCCCAACCTGGTTTCTCTATCTAAAACTGCATCAGGAATTTCCATAGAGCTTTATAATAACTGCTCCTTACATGAAGCTTGCCTAGCGAAAGGAAACTCAGAATAACTGTAATTAGGGATTTTTTTCTAGAGACAGTAAAATCCTAAGATTTCAGTATTGTTCACGGAACAGCGAAGTCATCAGATGAAAGACGGCTGTGCAAGCAAACTCTGAGCATTCACAGAATCACGATACAGTTATCCCCAGATGGATGAATGGCCGTCTCAGCACCCTGTAATGTGTAGTAAGGGTCCCCTCTGGTCACTTCCCACTGGGTCTGGCAGAGTTCTCAAGAGTATATTATTGTCAGGATCTGAGGACTTTGATCTCACCATCAGTGGCTGTGCTGAGAAGGTACCGCTCCTGGTTCTTCATCTTCGCAGTTCAGAGAATGATAGAGAGACCACTCAGTAAGCTTCCTGATGAGGCCACTGTCACTATATGGCAAACATTTCATCTTGAAAAAAATGTGCTGAGGGTAATTTGGTGGTTCAAAAACTGTGCTCTCTATGTATAGCTTGCAGAATAAGGACCCTGAGTGTTAGAATGTGCTTCTATTTGTGAGACTACACAAACAGCTAAGTACTAGCAAAACAGAAATCTAACCAGCAGAGTTGGCTGTACGTTTCTGTGGCATGCAATATAATCTATTATGTTAGTCAAGATGGCCATTGTTTTTAAATTTAGGTGACTACAAATTACCACACCTTAAAGAAGTTTTGAAACTTAGACTAAATTATCTTAAAATTGACATTTTCTATAGTTTTTTTCTAATTCAGAATTAATTTTCTAAGGAGTACTCTTTATTTACTCATAAAATGAATCTCTTAAGGAGGAATATGATTTTTAAACTTTATTTTGGTGCTCAGAAATCTCTAAAATCCCATTCAGATGAGGATGTAAAGGGATAAAGGATCAGAAAGGCTTGGAGACGATCGAATGGGAATATAAAGATTTACCATTGTACTGGGAATTGAGCAAATGCACACACAGCTTGACTTGTCTCCTCACTTATTGTACCAAGTAGGTAGTAAATTATATGAAAGTAACATTTTATCTAGACCCACAAAATCACCAGGCAAGGCTAATAGCATTTTCCACACTTATAGAAAAACAGATCTCAGTCAATTTAAATATTATTTCGGTTGGAAAACTAAGAATTCAACAGGGTTCTTACTGCCATGGCCAAGTGTACTCCCCATCTTTCATCTAGAACTCCTCTACTATCTACAATGATCACGAAGTCCTACACTGGCATGTAACTCAAATCTTCGATCACTTTTCAGAGTCAATATTGCCGCAGGAGGTTTAGGAATCAAACTATCAGAATATGAAATCTTTTGTCCACATTGTTTCCCAAAGACAAACCCATAGAAACACTTTGCATATTTGGACACCATACTTCGCTTGTCCTAGGGCCCTGAAGGAGCATTTAAGAATAAAAATCTGGATACGTTAGGTTCAGTACAAACTGTCTGAAATCAGTGATGAATAGAGCCTCCCAGCATCAATTTTAAGGTCAGTGTCTTCAGCTGACGATTGCTATAAGTGCCAGATACTTTGAGAGGTTTACAGTTTTGTTATGGTATTAATGCATATCCCTCCATAAAATTTACATGTTGTAGTTCTAAGTGCAACTGATATAATATTAGGTTGGTCCTTTGGGACAATAGCTTAGGACTAGGCTGCTAAGCCCTTATGAATAGGATTAGCGCCATATGAAAGAGACCCGGTAGGGTCCTCTTACTCATATATCGCTAAATGCATACAGCGAATGTGCTCACTATTAATCAAAAAGCTGGCTTCATCAGACCCCGGACTTTAAGCTTTGGTTTCCCAGCTTATAGAAGTGATAGACCTTCTGTTGTCTATAGGACACATCAGTTTGTGTCATTTGTGACAGCAGCCCAAAAGGGTTAAGACTGGCGTTTATCAGAGAGCCTCCTGACAGCTCAAACGCACCTTTGAAAAAAAATAAGTTCTCAAACAGAAAAGGACTGTAATGTAATGCAATGAGTTGTGTTTTGCCTGTAGATATTACAGTCTTGTTAGTATTTGATTGTCTATCTTCTGGTTAAAAATGTTTTGTATACTCTAGCTGTATACACACACACACACACGCGTACACACAGCAAAGTTTTTGTGATACATCTTTCTTTATTCATAATATTTATATGCTAATAAACTAATTCATGCATTTGAGGTAACCTATAAATGTGATTTTTAAATTATTGTCAACATCTCCTTGTTTAGATAAATTTCATCTATTGTGAGTCATATTTACCTTTTTGTTTTGGTCACAAATTTTAAAAACAATCTCAAAAGGATATATTTCATCAAAATACACATAATTTCCTGTTTGCAGATTATATATTTACAGCCATCTTAAATCGTCAACACACAGCAGATGACATTGTAATTTTCCATTACCTTCAAATTTTAATATTTAAGACTTATGCGGATGCTATTTTCGGACTTCCATTCTGGATGTACTCTACCACAGTGCTTTTTTTTTTTAGTCTAGAATACAAACGAATGTGAAAGAAGCCGTGCACCTTTGGAAACAGCCGCTGGTAATGGCAACTGTGACAGTATTAGCTGCAGTATTGTAAACGTACGTACTTTACAAAGACCCTTCTAACATAAGCACACAAGAAAGGGCCCCAAAGCTAAAAAAGGCTTAACTTATCCGATCTGATTGTATCTGTGATACATTTAGCTGAAGATAAGACAAGAGCCGGCTAATGACCTCCTTTTTTTTATATATCTAATTTCCAGTTATGGTTCAGTATTATCATATACACTTCTAAATGAGCCATATTCTTCACAGCTAATTGGTGGGGCCAGTGAAGTGGATCAGCATGCTACAGTACTTTGTCTTCTTCCCAGTTTGAGTCCTTACTGGGTATTTAAGCTGACAATGTGAATGCGGCAAGCCTCCAGATATCAGCTGTGCTGGCAGCGAAGGCCACTCTGAGAGATGGGCAGCATGGCTCCTGTGTGTGGCATTCATCAGAGGAAGCACTAAAGGGAGCCGAGTGTGGTTTTCCGCCTTCTGTACCTGGTGTGGACTGCCTTCATGCTGAGGTGTGTTGGGGACTGAGGACTGAGAACGATGTATTGGCAAGGTGGTGGAGTCTGAGTCGGGTACCTCGTCAAGGAATGAAAGGTTGCTGATTTTTTTTTCTGTTCTGCGAAGTCTTTCACAAAACAGTGTCTTGAATAACCTCACACACACACACACACACACACACACACACACACACACACACGTTTCTTCTTTCAAATGGCATCCTAATGTCTCTTCATAGTAAGAGTTGTAAATCTTAGAACAGAATTCTTCACTCATGGCTCTGTATATAAATTAAACTTTCCAAATGAGAAATCTTTCAATCAAACATTTTTTTAAATTTGAGTAAGAACTGGTTTATTTTAAACAGATCTCTCAATCGTTTGGAGTAATAAAGAAGGTTCTATCTTTTATTGTTATTCGTTATATTTGTTTGTTATATTCATTGCTTATATACTTGTCAATGAATTCATTGTCGATCAACACTAAAATGTTCCGTTCACCCACTGTGACTACGCATCTATGCTGTATTAACTATACTAATTATCTCTTCACGCCAATTTCAAGGGTTAATGATGTTTTCCAGATTACATACCTAAGATGTTCTCCGAAATTGAAAATAAGCATTGAAAGAGTTCAAGTTCCTACATTTAAAAACAAATCTCTTCTTCTGTTTCTGGTTATCCAATAAATTTTAATTAGTTCATGTTTTACAAAACTGAAAAATAAAATTCATAGTTAAAAAAAAGTCCTCCATTTTGGGCCTTCAGCACATCTAATATAAATTAGACATGTGACAAATAACAAGCTAGCAAAATCCTTCCTTCATCATTCATCACTATTTTATACAGAAGCGTTACGATTTCTAGTTTTGGTAAAAATGTATATTACAGAGCTGCTGGAGTATAGACAAGTTTGCATGCAGTTTAAAACTGCCATTATTTCAATGGATATTATACTACTTGGAATAAATGAGAAAAACTAACAATTAAAATTTAAAAGTGTGTTCTGATTTAAATTTATAGAAAGAGGATATCGGTGATAGTATTTCTAATAACTATGATTAGTTTGAAACTGGGTTTAAAATTTCACTTAAATTAATTAACTTTGCTGAAAGTCAAGCTTTTGAGTACTGCTTAAAATTTAAAGAATACTTTATTTGGGGTAATATTTCGGTTTTCTTTCTGTGAACAAGATATGGGCTTTAAGATAGGTATGCTGTTTTTGTTTTCCAATTTACTAAATAATCCTTGTAGAAATACCATTCCCTTTTAATTTTCATAACACTATGTCAATATTTAATAGGCACAGGCAATCATTTCTAGCATGGCTAGCTTGGCCTTACATGACAATAGGCATGGTAGGAAATTACTTTCATTACCAACTCTTTTCTTTATCCTTTTCAAAGAGGAAGGAATTAATTCATCTGTTAGGCTACATATAAAAAATTAGTTCGGATCTTTATATAGTTGTGTAATTTAAATTAGTACCTGATTCTCTAAAGTCCACAATTTAGGACAGAACAGAATCTACTACAGCAGCCAATTAAACACTTACTGTAAGGTTAAGTTTTTCATTAAATCAATAGGCCCCCAGTGTCAGTTACGAAGCCCTAATTACTATGCAGTAAATTTAGATTGAATTTGAATTAAGGACTGATTTCAATCTAACCGCAGCATGTAAATATTGTAAATTACTAGAATTACAGTTCAATAAAATTGAATGGATTTCACTTTAGATAAACCAAATGCAAATGAGAAGAAAAAGACCTGATGAAATTCCTCCAAATATCTTGCCAACAAGCGTTACACATTGGATGGAAGAGGTTGTTTTGGCAATGAGGATGTCACAGCTCAATAATTCCACCTCCCTTTCTTTTAGCATGTTTGAATATTTGATTATCTATAGTAAAAATGAATAAGTTTAATCTCTCCCGAGTGATCAAGTAAAATGATGGTAAATGTGACCGCTTACTGTGTTGTTTTAGTTTGATGATGGTATTACTGTGTTAAAGCACAGTATGATATCAGGTTATCAGGATATAACTAGCTGGGATAAAACACACACATGCATGCACGCACGCACGCGCGTGCACACACACACACACACACACACACATCAGAGCAGGGAAACACAAAACAAGCCATAGTCTAAGCACGTCAGATCATTTTAAAGTTAAGAAAAAAAAAAGAATGATAGACAAAAATGTGTCCACATGAACTCTAATTTAAACATAAAATTGAAAAGAGTTGGCAGTATTTGAGCATTGTTGTCTGTGTGTGTTTTATAAAGAGAAAGTAGACATTAAAAAGATAAAACCAAGAGGTCAGGACAAGCTTTGACTGTTTGGTGTCTATCTTTTTGTGGTTAGTTATGATGAATAAAGGTTTGCAAGGTACAACAATCACTTTTAGAAATATATTTTAAAAATGTGTAATATAGGGTAGACTTATGTAGACACCTCCCTTAATTTAGCTCTCCTGGCATTTGGTGGCAGGAGAAGAGTTAAATCATCAACAATCAGTTGTCAGATTTCTTTTTAAGAACCTCTAACGACAATATTTAGGGGATGTCTCACATACTTCATTTTTCAATTCTCTGTATACATTGGTGAAACTTTAAAATATCTTACAAAAACATGTGTAGGGGGAGTCTGAGAGAATTTCACTTTATGATATTTAAGGTTCTAATCCAAAACAACTATTTTTTTCTCTTTTTAATGAGGTTTAGTTGATTAACGTCATAGAGTGAACACACTATTTGTACTCACAAATGATAGGACTATGCTTTTGATCACATGGAATGCCACAGCAATTTGAATGCTGAAGCTAGTAATTAAAATACATCTCAAAAAAGCAACATTAACTATCAAGGAAGATACAGTTTCTGGACAATTTAGTCTAAAAGTGCCAGAAAGATATTTGCTCAATATCAGCCTAACAAAGAAATCTTAATCTTTTGAAGACAAAGCAAAATATCTTTATACAAACAAAAAAATTACGATTCACATACAAATTTAGTTTCACATTTTTGTAATATTTTGTCTGGGAAGATCAATAATACAAAGAATAGTGATTAATATTTTTGGCTATAGGGATACTCTGTGGTTTTTTGCTGTGCAAGGTAGATATTTTGTAGGTTAGGTATTGGATCATCAAAGCTAGAACAATCTTTGCTTGTGAACGGCCTTCCTCTAATTCATTTATACATTACACTACTCCTTTAGATTTCAGCCAATGGATGATAATACATAGAATCATAAATTGTGCAGACATAAAAATAAAATGCGAGTAAATCATAGAGGCAGAAAATATATATTAGATCTTCAAACAAGAACATGGTAAAGGGAAAATAACAACAAAAGATGGGATTGTCTTTGATGTGAACAGAAGCTTATTATAGAGAGCTAAAGGGAGGGAGATTTATGTACCATCATCAACAAAGCAGCCATCTAAGTGAGAAATTATATATATAATATATATATGTATGTATATACATATATGTATATATATATGTATATATATATACATATATGTATATACATACATACCAATATCTGGCAAGTAGGAACTCACAATGTGAAGCAATCACACATTTCTACATCCAAGGTGCAGCTAACAGCCTGGCTTCTGTTACTTTCAGTTGTTCCTGCGCAGTTTCTTTATAAATTTGAAGACAGCTGTACAAACAATAACTTATTTACTGGATATGAAAACTAAGATGACTTCTTCACATTAATGAATGAATTAATTATGGGACAGTTAATCTCTGTAAACCTGTCGACATTCAAGAAGGATAGACTGGTGTTTGTTTTTAGAATTCTCTATCATATTTCCTCTGTCAGGTCAAAGAATCCAGTTGAATTTCTTAAGGACTTGTTATCAATCAATGCTTTCTAGCTTCTTTGAGGTTCCTGTAAGGGGGCTTGGTAACTTTTCTTTGAAGATTGATATCAGAGTAAAGTAGACAATATGAAATATTGTGGCCTGGACACATTGCTTGTAGGGATCTGTTTACTGGACATTCTTGAAGGGATACACTAGTCTCTCTTTATTCCAAAATGCAGTGCATTCCAAAACCCTAGTAGATGCCTGAAATCTTAGAGAGCAGTAAGCTCTCTATAAATGATATTCTCCATATTCTTAACCATGATAAAACTGTAATATAATAAATAGTAAGAGGTCAACCACAAAAAGCAAAGTAAAATAGAACAACTATACTAATAAACTAATAAAAGCTGCAAACTTTTTCTTTCTATTTTGCAGACATACATTATATAAACTTGTGTGAGGATTTTATGTGTGTAGTGTATCATTTTGTTTTGTTAGTTAATCTTTTGGGCTTGTTGTTTGGTTGATTTGGGCTCGTTTGGTTTCGTTTGAGAGCAAGTACTCTCAGGTAGCTTGGAGCAATAGGATTGTTGGTGCTGAGTGTGCAGGTGAAGTCACCACACCCATGTGTCTCTTTGCCTTGAAACTCTTGAACCTAGTATTATTTCTAGACTGTGGTTCACTTTAAGTATCAGAACATGGAGAACAAGGATAAGGAGAGCTACTATACATGAAGATAAGTGCCAAATTCAACTGGACAAGTCAACATATGTCTTAATCCTGGATTTTGAGTGGCAAATCAGGACTGAGTTTAAGTGGCTCCAGAGTGAGTTCCTGAACAATGCCAAGGTTTAAAGATAAAGTCAAGTTAATCATAGGAATAATGAAAGCTACCTTTCCTTGACGCTTTTGCTGTGTGCTGGATATGAGGGTTAATGATAGGCTGTTTTTGCACACCACAAGACTGTGTTTAGAGTGAAGGGACAAGCGGCGTCTTTAAAGCCACTAACGTCCTCATGTTACAACCCCGTAGCAGAAGAGAACACTTCCTAAGAACACAGATTCTAGAATCGCATGCTCTCAATCTGCCTCTTTTTGCTTATGAATTTACAGGAGGTAGTAAATCAAACAAGGAGGAAGTACCTGTACTTCTTCACTGTAAAACTTGGAGGATCAATATATGAGCAGATTTCAGCCCACAGGCATAGAAGGTTCATTGCTGTGGATAGAACGCGATTCACTGGACACATCTTTAAAGTAAAGATATCACAAAGAGGAAGTACCTTCCTCCATGGCTATTTACACAAATGGAAAGCAAAACCTTAACATTGTCACATCAAGCCATCTATTCAAAAGAGGGGCCAAGTCAGATGCACTTAGATTCTTCCTGTGTCTTATGTTATCTTTGAGAATAGTAGCACATTTGTGGTGGGAAATATGTCCTTTCTATTGAAAATTTCATTCTGTAGACTATTGTTTTTGATATTTAAATAACAATTTACCAAAATGAGTCTTAGTAAAAGAAAATCCACTAGCAGTTCCTTTTTAGGTTGTCTCATAAGCTATATTTTTAAAATTTTAAACATTGTTCCTAAAGTATTCATCGTTTTACCAAGATACTTAGTTTTGCCTACTAATAGAGAATTTTTAAAGCTAAATTTATTGTACCAGTTTTGTAGTACATAACTATTACTATATAAAATTTCCAATTTTGAATTACAAATATTTATTTATGATATATATTTATAATATATATTTATTTATGTATTATGCATAGTAAATTATGTGCTATAAAACTATAAAGCATATTTATATTCAAATTATATGTGGATCAATAGTATATATCTTTATGTCTATACTTCAATAATTTATATTCAACTTATATGTGGATCTATAGTATATATCTTTGTATCTATACTGCCATAAATATAGCCTTCTCTATATAATTCTAAAATTGTATAACTTGTTCTCCATTTATCTGCATAAAGTTTCCACTCAATTTATAATCTTACACTAAAATATTTGAGGGCTCTTTGTACATATGTTAATTTTGGCAGAAAGAAATTTAAAACCTTCCATTTAAATAATGAAGCCAACTTACTAATAGTAGCTATCTATTCTAGACTAATTCCAAGAAATTGCAAATTATCATCCAAATAAAAACTGAATTTTATGTAGCATTAACATCAAGCATTGGTAATAGCTACCAATAATAGGTAAAACCATTTCTCAGTTTCCTTGTTCATTTCTAACTTTGTCCCACTAATTTGTTAAAAAAGTACATTTCACCTTTATACACAGAAGGAAACAGCATTAGACACCATATCTTCTCTTTTTCTCTCTCTTTTTCATATGTGTGTGTGTGTGTGTGTGTGTGTGTGTGTGCGTGTGTGTGTGTTTATGACCTTCTGAGTAAGGAACTACTTTTTGAAGGAACTCTGAGTAGACAATACATATAAGCATGCCTGGTAGTGCATATCTTAAATCCCAGCAACATTTACGAGGCTGAGGGTAGAAAACAGGGTCAGAGGCCAGCCTAGGCTATGCAGCAAGTCTGTGGTTGTAATAAAATACCCAACCAAGAGAAAGCATCAAAACAAAGCAAAGCCACCAGACAGCAACCCCCCCATAAAAGCATATCTTTATTATAAATAGCAAACTGAAAAATAAATAAATAAATGAACATAGGTGGCAGGTGCCTCAACAAGGTAACAGCAGTTAATTTCTCTTTGATGTAAAATAATTCTCACAAAGTCATAGCGGGGCCTGTAGGAATCTCAAAATTAGCTCTAAATTGATTTTATTTGCGTAAACAAACGTAGATGTTTATAAAATGAAAATGTTATTAGTTATTGCAATCACTGAGTAGAGTTTCAAACCCATAGTGACACTGAGCTCGGATTTTACAAAGCACATCCCTCATTCACTTGGTCTCATACTCACCCGTGAGACGTTTTAATTACTCCCGTACCATAGCTGAAGAAACCAAACTTGTATCCTGAAATGTAATTTGTTGTACATAGAATACACAGTCATAAGAATAAAAACTATAAGTAGAAAATTTGCCAAATGATATCTTCTCAACATTTACAAAGTAGGGCAAAGGATGATATTACAAATCCTATTAATTATTTTCATATGAAATTACACGTCTATTTGCTTTTTGTCAGAATGTAATAAAGCACGGGAACTTTTATTTTTATTTTAAGAGGAAGGGAGCTAGGGAAGCCGGTCTGATAGTATAATGACTTTTTATTTTAAAGGGTTTTTATTTCCTTCTGGCAAAGACTGCAGGGTTTCTCTCTAAAATCCTGTTCCTAGTATTCAGAACCATGCTACATGTAGGTAATTTGTTATTTGCTTTGTGATGCGTGGTGAATTGAAGCATGGGGTTCTCGGAGAGAAGGCTTCCTAGGAACCTCAGCCTTTCGTGACACTTCTACCAAGGCAGATAGTATCTACTCCCCCAATTAGCATTTTCCAGGATATTCACTTTGGTTACCTAACATGATATTTGAAAATGTCATGAGCTCGAAAAGTACCACCAAATAAGATGTTAATATTAGGAAAGGCTTATTGGACAAATATATTTAAATTTGGCTTTGAAATTGGTTTTGAAATGAAGTATATTAATTGGATAGTATACAACAGCAATTATTTATTTAATAACAATGCTTTTGGCCATCAAATTCCGAATCTTTTCAAATTTCCCTTTCTCTCTACTGTACACAAAATCTAGAAAAGATAAACTTGCACAAGCTTGCGGAGGGCATTACTTATTTATATGTAAAACCTTTATTCTATTTTGTTATTTTAGATTAAATCCCGTTTCAATTCTATTCTCTCAGGGAAGCATTAACAGTTTGAGCTCAGCGTGAAAACCATCAAACACTTGAGCTGAAATTTAGATTGGGCAATTTTGCCTGGTGAAGTAGAAAAGGACATGTGGAATGGCAAGGAACAGAATGGCTTATGGGAAGGCAGATGTTTTAATAATGTGTCATCTAGTGGGAGCTTTGGATATCTAAATTTAAATCTCTTGATATATTTAAAGGAAGTGTGCGGAAGAGAAAGAAGCTTCTTTCACTGCAGAAAGTAAGGGAGAGTGGACAATTGAAAATGGACAGCGTATTTCCACACACAAAAGTTAAAACCCAAGGCACTTATAGCCTGCATCTAATAAAAATGAGAGGCCAGTATGGCTCAGGGTTGTCAGGTCTCTGATGTTTGACAATCAAGCCCCAGGACCTTGTTGCAGAAGGCGTGGGGATAGTTGCTGGACATCCAATGCAACAAAGACAGTCGGTAAAATTACAAAAGAAATTCCGAGTCCACTTGAAAGATGACATTTTAATGAAATGCCGCACTAATGGATGTCTTGAAATGATTGTTTTTTATAGCTTTTTCAAAAGGAAAGAGCGAGGTTATTATAATACCGTATGATAATGTTACATTAAAATAAAACTCCAAGATTGTAGCACATTTGCATTTTATGAACTGGTTTCCACCACCAATACTATAATTGTTGCTTTTTCCAGGAGAACGGCTACCCATAAAGTACAAGTCATCTCCCGGTCTGCTCATTTATAAGCTCTGTCCCATTAAGGATAATTGAAATATTTGCTAGTAGCATTTAATTGATATGATTATAATTTTATGGAATGTTTGGAGATAACTCCTAATGCATATCCAGTCCATTTTTCATGTATAAGAGCAAGCTGCAAACATTTTTTCCATCATTAATGGCTTGAAGCTTCTCACCCATTTTCCTACGAAGGCTATTTCCTAATCCCTTAATCTACGCTCAAACACACAACACCCAAACTGGGGACTCTTTTGTCCTTGGAAACATTCAAATAATTCAGGACTAGAAACACTCGTGAGGGTTGGACCTTTCATTAGTGACAGTGACCCACACGCAGCTGCTCTGATGTTTTGCTTTTCCAATTAGTTGGATCTCTCTCTCTCTCTCTCTCTCTCTCTCCCTTCCTCCATCCCCCCCCCCTCTCTCTCTCTCTCTCTCTCTGTCTCTCTCTTTATCTTGTGATCTCAGACAAATTACCCAACCTTAGTGAACCACAAATTTTTTGTTTGGCAGTAATTTCGTGAGTAAAGATTCAAAATTCTGATTAGAAAATATTTCACCTGTATTAGACAATCCTCCATGTAATATTTGCTCCAGAGAAGAAATGCCTGATCATATTGTGGGTGACTTTAAATATCTAGCCACAAGAAAAGTTATTCCGATAGCCGAAATGTGCGTTCATGGATAGAGGTGCTTTTAAAATATTTTGTCCAAGTATCCCAAGAAGTGTGATGTAATTTTGTCTTAGTTTTATTTAATTGTCTGCTGCAGAATTAAAGGAGGGAATAAATGCAACTCTGTTAGGTGCTTGCCAGTGAATGAATAAATAGAAAAAAGGAAAATGAAAAATTGCAATAGGCTATCATGCACAACGGATACTGTGATTACAATGGATTTCAGAAGATAACTTACCGCAGACCCTCATTTTTAAGGTTTTTCTAATTTCTAAACCTTCCTCTTTAGATACTTTAAATTTTTGTTTTTAATTTTAATATTTTGGAGGTAGGGTCTTCCTGTCTTTCTTAGTCTGCCCTCTTCTCGATTTCTGAGATTATAGATGTGTCCCTTGATGTCCAAGTTTCCTCTCCACTTTCTTTTTGAACTGGTTGGATTACAGAAAGGTTTCAAAATTTGCTAAGAAGTCACACAACTACCCAGTTGTAGAAGAAATATTGCGTCTGCTGCAGAATGGAATGGATAAATTTTCTTCGAATTGGTTAAATGGATGAATGAATGAATGAACAAATTAATTAGACTTTACTGTCTTCTCTTGGGAAAATTACCTGACCTTTGCAAATCACAGTTTTCTTCTTGGTAAAATAAGGCAAATAATGAGGAAGCCCCAGTGGCTTCTTAATTCAGACAGAATGAGGAAGTGGGTGGGGGATGGGAAGACGTAAGCATGTTTCTATACTGGGCCGTATGGAAGTAGTAAAGACTGTTTCATCTCTATTTCAGGGATGGATGAGTACAAAGTCCCAGGTCAGGACTGTCTAGCTGCAAATGCTTCCCAGAAACAAAAGACTTCTGTGTGAGGGTTTATCTCATCTTCTCCACGTGAACCGAAGAGGTCATTTTGAAGGTTCAGAAACTTTTAGTGTGGCCATCACCAACTCACTCAAACGGCGTTTATGGGTTTATCCTTTAAGAAAGGGTAACGAATCGTTCTCTGGGATGGCCTGCACATTCTTTTAGGCTTAGCACATCATTCTCTTCCTCCTCCTGAATAGGTTGTATAATTTAAGAGCATTTCAATTTAATATTTGTTGTGCTATGGTTGCCTATATTATCAATGTAAAACAAACAAACAAGAAAAAAAAACACCAAAAGTCTTAAGTCTTATCTTTAACTTTCATTCCAAGGCTTCAAACAAGCTTTGAATTTGCATCTTATTCTAGGGAAGATATAGCTTAAAAACATTTTTGCTGAGATTGCTCCATTAATTTCTGAGGAAAGTGTACCCAGTGCTGTGACTATGACACTTCTCAAACTTGTTGTTTTTACAGGATGTCCCTCCCCAGTGAAAAGCCCGCCTCATTCTGACTTCCCTTCTGAAACCAAATAGCCTGCTGGGTAATCAGTTTGCGCGCTGCGAGGGAAGACCTCTGCAATATGAACCCAGTGCAGCAAGGGTGTTAGGGCAAACCAACAGCAGAACACCGCTGGGCTTGGCCACGTATTTTTAGTGATCACCTACGTTCAGTTTGAAGGATAGTCCACTGGCACCTTTCGTAGCTTGGTTGTTACAAGCATTTAGTACTTTTTTGTGTGCTAGACAGGTTTAACTAAGGGAATCTTCATCATAGCTCTGAGAGTTTTTTTCTTTCAATTACTTCCACAGAATTGGGAGCCAAATTCACTTTGTAATGATTACCCGACTCAGGTAGAGCCGATTTCCTATGACTCTAGGCTGCAGCCACTGACAGGGGCACGAAAAGGATTCGTTTTCGGCAGTTTTCAGCCCAGCTAAAGCAGCAGATAAGGGCTTCTATGACGCAGAGTATTTCTGACCTGAAGCCCTTCTCATTGTTAATGTGCCTCTCATCTCCAGTACACCACACAGGCAAGACATACTCTACAGACACTCTACTATGTCGAGAGAGCAAAGGGCCAGACTCAGGAACTCCTGATTTTTATGCATTCAGCCAATTACATGACGGAAGTGCTCAATAAATTCTCCAAAGAATCCTGCTCGAGTCTTCACAGAATCGCCACGTGGAAGAATACAGGCTACTATATAGTTGGGCGGTGGGCTTACTTGTATGACTTTGTAACATCAGCTCCTAACAACTGACAGAGTCCAGAACAGAGAAAGACACCAGATGAAAATGAATCACTAGCAAGGAAAAGAGAATGCTACCACTCTCTGATGGTAGAGCTTATTCTAGGGTGAACCTGTATCTGTTTCAAGCTTTACCACCAAGTGGAGTAAAACTTTAGAACACAGCTAGACTACATTTAAAAATAATATGACTTTCTTAAAAATCTAGGCATGAGGTAAGCATACACATTTTTATGGTTTTTTATTGTTATATATTTTCAGATATTTACAGGTATGCATTTGTTAATAAAATGCCCCCTCCCAAAAAAAATTTGGAGTCCAGAGATCCTTTAGGCTGAATATGTACATTAAGATACAGAAATTGGGTATGAAATGGGATTCCTGCCTCTGTTTTAATTTTAAAAACTCAGAATTTTAAAAAACAATCTTAATGCATAAATTTGTTTATGTGTATATTCACCGTTGAAAGGTATTTTCAAAATATATTTTAAAATTTTTATTCATTATCTCACCTCCTCCTGGGGAAGGAAGTTTAAGTTGGGAGAGAGGTGGGAGGGTAGGGCAGGTGAGGGGTGAGGAGAAAGCTAACAGATGCTTAGGATGTTTGAAAAGGCTATATGGAGACTACTGTTTTATAAGCTTCCAAATATATATATTTGAGATATGTGTAACTATATATACTCACATAAAAGTGTTTAAGTGGATTTACTCTACATGGGGAATAACGCTCCTCCTGGAAGTCAAATAAAGAACCCAGTGTCAAGCCTGAGCCAGTCCCTCTTGAATTCTTGGTCCCAAGTGTTTCAAAGACCCACCAGACTCTACAAGGTATAGCTAGTGATCCTGTCTACCCATTGTAACTTGACAGTAAATCGCTGTTGCTGAAGACACAGCACACTTTGGTTACTTGACTTGAACAAAGCAGATTGGTCCTGCCCAGCAAGCTTACTCCTGCAGGCTAAGTTTCATAGTACTAGAAGGCACTCTTTGGTTGCTAAGGGAAAGAAATCATCAATAATTTTACTCAGCTGTTAACCCAATGAACTATAATAGTGCTTGGCTTGGCAAAATATGCCCATGGGTGCACTACTGGCGTCAAGATTATGGGGGTAACAAACCACTTTCTGGTTGGCTTTAAGGAGTGTTTCACAGGAGGAAATGCATGTGGATCTGGCCAGGAGGCCATGATAAGGGAACTCACAGACCGCAGGGGTGAAACAACAACTATTATTCTGCTAAATGGACATAATAGCAAACTGCCCTCCACATTCGTGCCTCTCTAGCTGAAAACTCGCATTGTTCTCAGACCTCATTGAGGCGTTTTCTTGTGCAATAAACACTGGTTAATGAAGAAACTTACACCTAGTCAAAGTGCAGAGAATAACTATCAGTGGGATGCTCAATCACAGATGGGATTGCTTACGACTCACCCTAAACCTCAAAAACCATTGTAGAAGAGGGACTGGAAAGACTGTAATAGCCAGGTGTCAGAGAGTACCAGAACGAAACAGTGTTCTCTGAACATGCTAAATGAAGTATGCTTATCGACTCAAGACAGCTGTGGTTGTTTTTTTTGTGCTACAAGCCACTCCATATTCTGAAATAGAAAAATGAGCAGCTCACAAATCCTAACTAACTAAGGGACTACTGACAATTGATGGCTCCGAGAAAGGGAGAATCAGTTATTCTTAATGGTGTGTCTCCTGATTATGTACCACACCCACGAATATATGGTTTGTATATAATAAACTCAGTAGGTTATTTTTTTATAAAGTGCATGAAGTTGGAAGGGATAGGGAAGATTAGGGTGAATCTGGGAGGAGTTGGAGGTGAAGAAGTGAATATGGTCAAAATACATTGTGTGAAATCCTCAAATAATAGAACTATATCTTCTATTTAATTTGTTACAGTATCCTATGGTAATTGTCATTTTGAGTAAATGTGCGTGCGCGCTTGCACAGTCACAACTGTGAACATTGTTAAGTGATTAGGGAGATGGACCACACTTCTCAGACAGCAGGCCAGTTTACTCAGAGCATCTTGCCCATCTTACTCTTGAAGAAGGATATCTTGGGTCCAAGAGATGGTTCAGTGAGTAAGTCTTTTGAACCCAAAGCCAAAGAGAACAGTTCAGTTCCTGGAACCTACACGAAAGAAAAGGAGAACTCGCTACTGTAAGTGGCTCTCTGATATCCACATATTCCACACTGGCAACTATGTTCCTACACAGACAGCATATGTGTATGTATAAACACACTAAACAAAAACCAGCTAAAACTCACAAAAATATTTAAAGGGGAATGGCTTTCTCATTCATTCCTTCATCTTGATGTGTAACTAAGCTAAGCATTTTATTTAAATTTTTATTTTCCTTCTTTGTCTTCATTTATAATTTAGATGCTTTCCCAACATCAATTTTTGTATGAATTTTGGCTTTTAAGTTTATTTTATTAAATGTTCTTTATCCTATGTCATAGTGACTTCTCTCTGGTTATGAAGAAACACCACAACAAAGGGAACTTACAGCAGAATGAGTTCATTGAGAGCTTACAGTCTCAAAGTGTGAATTCATGAGTTCATCACCATCATGGCAGCAGGCTGGTAGGCATGACATTGGAGCAGTAGCTGAGAGCCTACATCTTGAGACATAAACCACAATGCAGAGAGAAAACACTAGAACAATTGTAGGCTTAGGAAGTTCAAGTCCACTAAAGTCTGTCTCTGCTGAGACATTTTCTCCTATAAAATGGTATCTCCTCTGGGGATCAATTATTCCAATATATGATCCTATGGGTGCCATTTCAGAATACCAGATCATGATTACTAAATTAATGACACTACTCTTTCATTTTTTACTTAATACAAGCACTTCAATTACAATCAAAAATAAGCAAAAATGATTTCTGGATTGGTTACAACCTAATTGTTATTAATATGGTGAAGATTTGTGAAAATGCTCTTTTAATACATTAGAACTCATCTAATTTCCTTAATGACTATAGGCAATATTTTATTACAAGGAAACTTAGGCAAGAATATATACATAACTTCCCAGAATACATATATATATATATATATATATATATATATATATATATAATTAGTAGGTAGAAGTGGTCAGATCCAACAAAGAAAGGCAGATGCCAGACTTATGATATTGGCTGTTTCGCTTGCATAATACTCCAAATAAAATTATATAAACAAACAAATAAACCTGTGGACCAATAACTGAAAAATGTTTATTCTTTCACTTACATATCTAGAGGATTCTTTTCTTCTCTCTTTAAATTTTGGAGGTCACATCTCCTATGCTCAGAAAGATGGTTTATAAGCACTTGCTTTAGCTTCTCCCCAAGAGGATGTTAATATTATTGCAGAGGGCTGTTTGGGATTCTGCGTTCATGTTCTCCATTTGGGGTTGAACATGTGTAATTAGAATACTCCTTTGTTTAATGGGAGACCATACTTTCCCCTTAGGTGCCTAAATTCCCAGCCATTTGCCTATCTTGTTACAAGGGCCCTCTCACCTTTATGCCATAAAATACTAGTATTTTATGCCTTTTACTTTTCTCTTAGCTTCCCAAAAGCTCTTGTTAATAATCCCCTTATGAATCCATACGAAGTAGATAAATAAACGAACTCTCATGTCTATCAAGTTTTGATAGATGCTTGTAGAGAAAGGCAAGGCCCTTGTCAAGGCTCAGAACCTGATTTTCCATACTCCAACCCATTGGAAAGTGAAAAAAACAAGAGAAGGAGATCATGTTCTGGCCTTATTTTTTACTGTGAATACTCTCAGAGAGCAAGTGCAAGGACTCTTGTGCTTTTGTGCACTGAATGGGAAATGGCACCCAAATGCTCATATGTTGCAATACATGGTCCACAACCAGCGACACAGTTTTAGGATATTGAACATCCTTTAGGGATGGAGTCTAGCTGATGGAAGTGAGTCATGGAGAGTCCTTGAGGTCTTATAGCCCAGCCTTACCTGTCCCCTTTCTGCTTCCATGGCCAGTTGCCTCATGTTCCTACTACCGTGCCTTTCCTTCCCCTGGTGGACTTTATCCTTTCATGAATGGCGAGCCAAAATAAATCCTTCTTTTTTTTAAGAATTGTTTGTTTGTTTGTTTGTTTGTTTTTTGTTTTTTGTTTTTTCGAGACAGGGTTTCTCTGTAACTTTGGAGCATGTCCTGGATCTAGCTCTTGTAAATCCAAGCTGGCTTTGAACTCACAGAGATCCGCCTGCCTCTGCCTCCCAAGTGCTGGGATTAAAGGTGACCACCACTGCCCAGATCCTTAGGTTGTTTTATTTGGGTATTTTGCCGTAACTTCAAGAAAATCAAGAAGGAAACCCCCAAGGGGAGTCAGGAAGCCAGGCTGCCCTACATCCCCTCTAGTTTGTTGTCATATCAGGCACTTTCATTTGCTTTCACCTCTCACGTGGATGTCAATGAACGTCCCGTCAGACTTAGGTTCTTCTCTTGAGTCTTAGGTTTATCATTTCTAAAAGCTCCCATGCTGCGTGAACTTTAGTTCATCAACTTCCTTATTCTCAGATCTTATTAATCTGTTATTACAGGGTACCAGTCATGAATCCTCTGATAGGTGAGACAACATATATTACTTTTCTTCCCTAACGTCTTGTATACCATGCACACATTAGCTTAGCTGGTGTCTTCACCTGCAAACACCTCAAACAGGGTGAGGCCAGGGCACTTGGAACGGTACTGACATTCAAAACTTGAAAACAGGTTTCCACAAACCATATTTACACTTCTTTTAGTCTTCACCCCACCACGACTGCATGGACATATTTAGCCCACACAGCTTCCTATTCAGCAGCTGAAGGGAAGGGAGGATGGCTCTGAACTTAGAATTTTAGAGCTGCCACAAGACAATGCTTCTCATGTAGTACTGTAAAAGGGTGTGAGAGATCTAGGAAATAGATTCATCTCTTTACAAAGTAGATATGGGATTTGAGGTTCTTATTGAATTATCCATTTCATATCCACCGGTTCTATACATATAAGCATCTTATGTTACATGGAGTACCAAGCTCCAAAGAAGGGTGCTAAAAACAGAGTCCAGGATTTTTTTTTCTTTTTTTGAGGTGGCATTTTTATCAGCCATCAGGAGATGTAGTACCTACAGTACTTTAAAACAGAAGGGATGGATGCTAATGAGATCATCTTGTATGCTAGTTAATTAATGGACCCAGGGAAAAAACATGCAATGCCTCTGCTTTAGTTGTCTGTAGTGAGGAATCATAGAATATTTCATTTTCTTTAAAAAGTAAACACAAAAGCTAAAATTATGTCATACCAGAAGAAATCAATAAGATCAAAGTTATATTATGGTACAAATAAAATTAGTTTTGCTACATCAAAGAGGGCAAGTTATCTTTTCCCTTTCCATCCACTATACTGCCACATGGTCAGCATGCCCTCTGGATATGCTGGTGTAGAGGAGATTTACTTAATACAGTATTTGCAGATCTGAAAAAACAGATAATGATTCCAAAAACTATATCACTATAACTTGTTAATTATGGCCTATTTTCAAATATTAAAAGTTAAAACTTTAAATCTAAGAATTTTGGCAGGTAAAAGAATTTGTCCCTAACCTCCAAATAAAAATGTGTGAAGAAGTTGGTATGTTGGCCCTGATTGGAACACCGTACCAACCACCCACCTTTGGAAGCTGCACATTTTGCTCTAAAAACAGGATTATCACTGTTATATGAAGCTTAAAATTAAACTTAACTTTAAAAAAATGAGATGAAAACCAATTTGATGTAAAATACTTAAAATGACTAATAGATTTCCTTTAAAATAATGCTTTAGACTTTCAGAATTGAAGCTACCTGTCACGTTTTCTCAGCCAGTAAATCTTGCACCACGAGTAGGCAGAAGTAAGACGGTCACATATTGGTATAAGAGTTTTTTTTTTTTTTTTTTTTTTTTTTTTTTTTTTTTTTTTGGTTTTTCGAGACAGGGTTTCTCTGTAGCTTTGGAGCCTGTCCTGGAACTAGCTCTTGTAGACCAGGCTGGTCTCGAACTCACAGAGATCCGCCTGCCTCTGCCTCCCGAGTGCTGGGATTAAAGGCGTGCGCCACCACCGCCCGGCTGGTATAAGAGTTTTTATCACCATTGTGATATCTCTTGAGGTAATCATGTTTAACAGATTGATAAGTATGCTGTGTATTTAATAAGATGTAATAATAATAATATATTGAGGTTAATATTTTGTACTATATATGTTTACATAATGATTCTGAGGTTATAACGAAGTCATATTGTAAGCATATAAGAGTACAGGTTTCGGGCATACCATTTATGAACAGACTGATTAGCTAGCTTGTTATGGGATGAGAATAATATTGCTGAAAGGGAAAAATGAAGCATAATGCTATTTAAAGCCAAAAAGGAAAGAAAGCAGACAAATTAGCTTTTTACTTAATTATTCACAACAATATTCTGGAACTGCTATTTAGTTATAGTCACCCAAAACTACAGTCATTTAGGAATGGTTTCCATTCTTTTTCTGTCAGCTTGCTCTTCTGGCCATGAACCATGGCTTTCTACCCTGAACTATAATACTATGGGAAACCGTGTGCAGGCCCAATTTCTAAAATCAAAAACATGCGAGTGTGCTTCAAATCAAAAATGTAAATTGACTGGTTATAAATAAGCTTTCTTCCTGTCCAAATAGAAATATTATAACCCAGTTATGCCAAAGTTAAAACATTGTCTCCTAGATGCCATAATAAGTTACAAATTTAGAAGGATCTCAAGGCAAATGATATATAAATATACAGAGCAAAAAGTAAAATGACAGCTCTGTTTATGAGACTTAATGTAGCTTGTTGCTGTTCAAATATAAATTAGATTATATTGTGCTATGATGCCCGCCAGAGTATCATTGCACCCCGAGTCTACAGTATTAATAAAACCGATGGGTAATGTGTGCATTAGGGCGGAGAACAGGAAAGATATGTAAATAAAATTCTTTGTGTCTAACACAGACCAACCATGTTCAGCTCTATAAAGATAAGGGCTAAATGGCTCTTTATATCTTGCAAACCATCTTGGCATGCCGGCCAATGTCTTAGATTTATAAATTAAGCGTCACAAGGACGCAAAAGCAATTTTTACATGGGCAAGTCAAATAGGGTCGTCAGAATTGAGAGGCTGGTGAAGCATAGTAACATTTCCAGAAGCCATGTTCGTAAGGAAAGCGAAGGATTCCCTAGGCAAGCATAAGTCAGAGAAGGCAAAAGCAAGAGCTGGCTAAAAGAAAACCCATCAAAAGCTGAAATTTAGATTGGAATGATAAAGAGAGTAGGCTTCCATATCAGAAAGCTGGCAGAAGCCCGGAGTGAGAAACAGCCCTAAGCCTTCATTTGTGTGCTATAGAGCCCGGGCATACAGAGAACCTCCGTGCTAACTCCATCCCCCACAGCACTGGTGGCCAAGCCCACTAGGAAACAGAAGCTGCAGCTAGCACAGGCACAGTGTGGTTGGTGGCCAAGCAGACGATATCGGCACCGCTTCAGTTGCCTGCCATTCCTATCCAGGGATGACGGGTACAGAAATGGAAAGTGCCTCACGTTTGTGCTTTATTATAGGAAACGAAGTACAGAAAATCTAGGCACATTTGCAACAAACAGACCAGCTATGAGATGGTGAAGGCAAGGAAAACAAAAGCCCAAGGCTAGCCGACTACATTGTTATTTCATTGCGTTTCTAATCTTACAAACTTCTATGATGGTATAACCAGCCATAATCAAACCCAATGATGGACCAGTCTCAAGTTTTTTAACATGGAAAAAAAAATACGAAATGTAGAATTAATACTATTTCTTGAAAATAAGGATAAAAGTACCGAGAACAATATTTTGTTGCTTGAAAACATAGACGTCATCTACTAGTTTCTATAATCATTTGCATCAAAACATTTTAAAAGTAGAAACAAATGCAAGTGTGCCCCCAGACTCTCTTTATACTCTGTTCCTTTAGACCATTCATTTTACAGTCTCTGGTGAGGGCCACATCTGTCCTCATTTCCCCGTCTTTTACTCACCCTTACAAAGTCTTTTAAAAACGAAATAACTCTAAACTTGTCATTTTCTTTTCCCCTTAAATTGTCTTTCATCTGTTACTAAATTTTAATTTGTTGCAGTAGGACCATTAAGGAGTTGAATAGTTAAGGGTCTAGGGTTTGTCTTTTAAGCAGCCTCTACCTCAAAGGTGGTGACAATATAAGCCCGGAGCAATAAATTTTCATCCCATGTTCACGTAAAATAGAACATGTTGGGAACTTTTATGTAAGACTGATTGCAGGAAGATAGAATGTTATACATAGCAAAACTGATAAATGAAATCAATTGCAGAAAAAAGACAATCTCTTGTTTTCTCTAAATTAGAATAGCACCATAGAAAATTTTTGAGAAAGTGACTAGAGATGAATTACTCTATGAATTACAGACATGTCACAATTATATAATAAAATGCAACCATTGTGTTAATATTAAGTATTTTGTAAATATCACTGATAATACATATGAGACTATTTACTTCAACCTATGAATGTTTAAAGGGCAGTGTTTCATATTTTAAGCAACTATTTTCCTAAATATCAATACTGAAATATATAATAGCATGGTCGTTCTCAATTATGAAGCCAGAAAGGCATATAAATGTATAAACTACATAACTGTAGAGGGTTTATTTGTCTAATATAGAACTAGTTGGGTGATTTAAAATAGTCTAAATAGTTATTACCATCTAACTGTGAAATGTTCTTCCTTCTCACTCCCTAAGAATTCCTTGCATTATAATAATGGATTCTAAAGGAACAAATTGCATACACACAATCAGTCACTGCAAAGTGTAGGTGGCCCTCACAGCATGACGTGATCACACTGTCACACGGGGCTTCCTGTTGACATGAAGTTCCATGCGACTCAGTAGTCTTATACACGAACTTGGCCCACCCACATGTTTAAGGGGATGTCAAGGATTTCAAGTAATTGCTTGGAACAAACTCTGGCATGTGGGCTGCAGCTGATTCACCATCTGAGGGGAAAATGTGAGCTTACTGAGGAGTTTTAAATGAGGCATTTAGAGAGGAACGTGTAATTAATTACCCAAGTACATCCAAGAAGCACAGTGTTACAGCAGAACTTAGTCCACCTGTGGCTCCTCCCCCCACCCCACCCCCGCCTTGTGGACTGACCAGCTGCAATATCTCCAGAAGGTCACTTGCTTGGTGACATCCCTCCCTCTGTGCTCAAGGAAGTTTCATGCTGGAGTGACGGAGAGACTGACATTTCCAGACTGTCCGGATGCCTTCTTTCATATATGGATCCCACTGTGCTTTAAAACATTTTAAAGATGTTTGCCCAAAAAAGCAAACATTTAAAAGTAGAAGTTCTATGGGATCTAGAATTTGTGTTTTCAAAATGAACGGTTCTTATATAAGTATTCCTATATTTCTATGCATTGTTATAATAAATACTTTATATAGTGTAGCAATTTTAAAATTGTTAATTTATTTGGGTTTAGCATTACCTGGCAATATCTTTGCAGCTTATTACATTTCTTGGAAAGAAAAGAAGAAATCTAATAAAAAGATCGTTTCTATGTAGAAGCATTCTACTAAATAGAAATGCTTGGATGACCATTGTCTGGGAAAAATTTTGTTTAATCTATGTAAATAAATTATAAAAATATATTTAAATAAAAAGTGATAAAATGTAATGATGCCTTTTTTCTTCCTATTTGCGTTTTATCTGATGAAATTATAATAAATATATTTTAAAAACAAGGCTGTATGGAAAGTTATTTCTTTCAGGGAACATAGCTTTAAAAAGTTGGGCTCTTTTATTAAAAATAAATAAACTCAAAATGGGCCATGGTCTTGAATTTGTAAGTTAAACATATAAAACTTTTTTTTCCCAAGACAGGATTGGTTTTCTTGTGTAGCCTTGGCTGTCCTGCACCTTGCTCTATAGACCAGGCTGGCCTCGAATCCACAGAGATCCACTTGCCTTTGCCTCCTGTATACTGGGATTAAATGCATGCAACACCACTCTCTAGTTGTATAAAACCCTTAAAATAGAAAAATTTCGATTAGATTTTAAAAAATCCTTATTTAATATTTATGGTGTTGGAAGTTAATCATGGGACCAAATACACACCATGCACCCACTCCATCATGAATTAAAGCTTGATTTTGTATCAGGAAACAGTTTCTTAGACATGACATCAGAAATATCAGTAAAAAAAGTAACTACAATTTGTAAAGTTTAGAAATATGCATCCAAGGGCATTACTTAGAAAAGGAAAAGATAGCCAACAGAATGAAAAGCAAAATTTATTTATCATGTATCTGATGTACAACCTTGTCTAGAATATGTAAAGAACTTGGACAAGCCAACAATAATATACAAATGACCCAACTAAAATCTTAATAATTTTTGAGGGGATATCTCTCAATAGGATATAGATCGATAGCCAATAAGGCTATTTTATTTGTATGACAGAAATATCATGGTTTTATTAAATAAATTATGAGATAGTAAATCCATAGCCATAAAGTGGGCTGAAGGAGTGGGGGACTGAGGAGCCATGGCAGAAGAGTATAGAGGTTTTGGAGGGAGATAATGCAAATGTTTGAAAATTAGAAAGCTGATAATTGCAACTCTTATGGACCTTAAAGGCTCTTAGTAGGCATACTTTAATTTTTTTATGATATCCTGGCAGCGGTGGTGTAAGCCTTTCAATCTTAGCTGCTGAGAGACAGAAGTAGGTGGACCTCTGTGAGTTCAAGGCCAGCATGGTCTACAAAGTGAGTTCTAGGACAGCCAGAAGTGTTACACAGAGAAACCCTGACTCTGTGTAACAAAAACAAAAACAAAACAATAAATCATGGTACATGAATCATATCTTGATAAATTTGCTTGAATAAAATTGTTCTGGAAATTACAACTATCAATAATTTTCATTTCTTGCTTTCCTAATTTACTCAGCAAATGCTTATTTGATATTTATTCTTAAGCACAGGTTCAAAAGAACAGCAGCAGACACCTTTTCTCACTCAAAGAGACATAAAACAGCTAATTAGGAGGGGACAGTTGGATGGGTTGTTGGTAGGCTATCATAGATGAGGAATGATGTGACAGAAAATAAAATACTTGCAGAATAGGACACACATACCTTGTGAGAAAATAAGTGTAAATGTACTCAATGAAAGGCAAAGTCTCTAGGATTGGCCCAAAGCTTTGGGGAGAATGTATTTCACACATGTTGATGGGCCATAGAATTTTTTAAACATGGGGTTAATGGAAGAAGAGATTTTAGGTAGAAAGTCTTTTTAGTAAGATTCAGAAGCAGAGAACTCTGAGTTCTTAGAATTGTTGCATTCCCTCAACTTTGCTTGACTACCTGGCTCTTACAGAGAAGAGTGTACGGCAATATAGAATATTAGCATGGCATGAGATATATAGCGCTAATATAAAGACAAGGCGGAATAATTCCAGCGGTTCACCATAGAGCATTCAGTAAAATATAGGTGGTGTGTTAGTATACAGAATATGGAGATGAATAATTATCAATCCCTACCCTCATGGGTCGCATTATATGGTGAGGGAGAAAAGTAAATCAACACATGGCTTGTGATGTAAAATAAATGTCAGAATTGATGGAATCGGTGTGCATAGAGATACACTCAAGAGGAACGTGTCTCAGCAGAAAAAAAAAGGAGGGGAGCAATCGTAGTTTCTAAGTAGGAATTGCAAATAAATTATGTCTCAAAAGAAAAGAGAAAAGGAATAAAGAAACAAAAAATATCTACTTCCAGGAATAATTTTCTAATATGGAATAATAGTATCCTGACTTAAAAACAAGAAGGAAAATAAAAATCAAACTGTAAACCACTTAATATTTGTAAAGAATTAGGAAACAATTCTTGTTTGGGAAGGAAGTACTGAATTCTATTCCCCGAGAGATGGGAAATAAGAAAGGGAATCCTAGATTGGCCAGATTTCCTGTCTCCAAGCATTATCCATCACAAAACAGAGAGAGAAATAAAACAGCCAGCTCCCTTCATGAGAACTGAGGTCAGAGTGTCCCAGGTATTTGTAATACACACTAGAAAAACTCAGAGAAGACTCAGGATGTCTGCCTACAAGCCTGGCCTTCAGTCTTTAATTTGTATGTTCAAGAGAAGAAATTACCCAAATCTGGTGAAAGAGTGACTTCAAACCCTCAGTATTAATACTGACAAGACCCAGAAATGTCACAACTATGCATAGAGTGCATGTTCCTGTCAATCAGATTAGAAAGTCACTGCAATACAAAAAGCACTTGTTGGATTTTTTTAAATGACGTTGAATAACACAATGTTACCTTCAGTGGCCTGGGCTCTGTTTAAAGGTGGATATAACAATTCATAAGTATGCACCTGTGGAGTCACAAATTATTCAATAAAGATCATATTTGCATTTTTCCATGTCCTGAGAAACAATGATACCCCATGGAAATATGAATGTTCTTAACTGGGCAGTAGTGGTGCATGCCTTTTATCCCAGCACACGAGAGGCAGAGGCAGGCAGATCTCTGTGAGTTCAAGGCCAGCCTGATCTATGAAACAAATTCTAGCAAATCCAGGGATACACGGAGAAACACTATCTTGAAAATTAAAAAACAAAACAAAAATCAGCCCAGATCATAAAGTTTTAAAAAACGATGAACTTAAAATTTCCTTTCTTAAAGTTGAGGACAGAGCTCAGGGATAAGTAGCAGAGTGCTTGAATAGCACATGTGAGGACATAGGCTCAGTTTGTCCAGTGCAGCAAAATAGAAACTTAAGAAGGTTTTATCCCAACTACACAAAGCTTGAGGGAAACCTAGGGTACAGGAGACCCTGTCTGAAAACAAAAATCAAAGCAAATATGTGCACTTTAAAAGATACTATTAAGAAATTGAAGAAAAACATGGCACTTTAAAAGATACTGTTAAGAAATTGACAAGGAAGATTATTCAGTGGGGAAAAGTATTTGCAGTATTTTTATATGAGAAAATCATGGAGGTGAGAGCCAGGAAGAAGCTATAAAAGTTTATTTTACAAACTAGAGAATATTAAAATGGAATGTTGGGAACAAAAACAACAACAAAACCATATTCCAATAGCCAAGACATATAAATCATAATCTACTGGGGCTATCTAGTCCTGCAAGCCCCATAGTAGCTAAAATTAGAAACACTGGCAAGTCACAAGACATGGAGATAAGGGGCCTCGAGTGAGTTCTATGTGGCATCATGCAAATAAAAAGGTACCAGCTTTTCAGGAAGCGATTTGATAATTTCATAAAAGCAGACATATACTTAGCATGTGAATTTCAGAAGAAAACTAAAGACAGAGAAACCCTATTTTGTAGATATTTCCCAAAAAAGAATAAAATATTTTTCCACATAAACTTCGTGCTTTAACACCCACAGCATCTGTACTCAAAAAAAAAAATACCACACCAAATCTCAACCAAATAGTTTTCCCTTTGGTAAATACATCAATATATTTATAGCATATTGTTATTTAAGGAAATACTGTCAAGGATACAATGTTATAAAGGCACCCATGCTCAATAAGAAATAAAAACTCCTACTGAAGCTACAAAGGTATCTGAGCAACCCATTAGTTCAACTGAGTGATGAAGAAGTAGGGAAGGGATGTATACTCCAGGTGGTTGCAAGATGTTAAAGAAAAGCTAGGTCAAAGAGAGCATATTGACAGTCTGTGGCCATTAGAGTCAATGCTGAGTGTCACCATGTGTTTTGTCTTTTGATTGTGAAGACTCTATTTAGGTGTGTAATTATGTATTTTAGTGTATTTGTCCGTGTGCTTGAGTGCCTGGTCCCATCTGTGCATGTATAGGTCAGAAGAGAGCATGTATGTCCTCCTGTATCATTCTCTGCGTTACCTTTTGAGACAGGGTGTTTGCGTTTCTTCTGCTAGGCTGGAAGTCTGAAAGTCACAATGATCCCCCAGTCTCCACTCCCCACAGCATTTATGGGAACACCTGGCTTGTAATGAGAATACTTTCACTCATACTCATGAATGTCAAGAGCAAGAACATCTACCCACTAGGTCATCTCTCTAACCCCTAAGTTTGTGTTTGTTTGTTTGTGCACCTGTCTTGGGTGGAGGGGAGGGGCATGTCTGTCGCAGTGTGCATATGGAGATCTGAGGAAAACTAGCTGGAATGAGTTCTCTTGGCACCTTGTGGGTAACGAGCACAGAACTCAATTTGTCGGACTTGAGCCATCTTACCCACCCACAGATTAAATTTCTTCTGGCAATAGAGGAGGGTGTTTTCTAAGCATCTATAGTAATAAGCTGTGTCTTTCATGATAACATTATAATGATACACTATTTGGTTAGATATTGGGTAAAATGTACAAATTATGACCTAAAGGGCTAGATGTCAGAAAACAAAACTGACTATTGAAATGGAAAATCTCATTTACAATTCATTTCATCTTTTTTTCTCTGATTGAACAGTAATATTTTATCGTGTAAAACAATTTAGAATGTGTTACACCAGATTCTTTGTGAAATAATGAATAGAATATTTTGCCTTAACTTCAAGCTAGCATTATATATGAAGATAAAGATTTTCATGAATAGAAAGCTATTATTCTTTTTATGCATCGATGGTTTGCTGTTGAGTAGGATTTATTTTACGTAACTTTACAACATGAACATCGCCATTTCTTTCATATTTTCTTTAATACAGAAGTATGTAGAGCTCAAGATATACTAACTAGGTATATTTATTCTCAAATGTTATGCAGTCATAATAGGACCACTAAATGAAATTGTTTTTTAAGCTTCTGTTTCACACAAGTTAATACTGAAATTCACACGTAGAATCTTGCATTTTTATGTCAATCAGTCCTGCCATATATATCCTTGCAGCAGCCAGCAGCTCTCTAATTGAACCGAACATCTGATCAACACTGTGGAAGTCATGCCTAGTACTGGAAATCTAGGCCACTGTCCAGGGCCAGTGAAGTCATGGATATTGGAGGAGAACCTATGAATGCTACTTTACTAAATCAACACAACCCCTGTGTACATTATAAGTATTTGTTCTTATACCTACAGATAACTACAGTCTTCACCCTCACCAAGGAAACTTCTCTTTTCAACGGATTCAGCAGACAGAGACCAGTATAGAAAACCACAACCCATCAAAGTGCAGAGTTATGGAGCTTAGTGCCAATAGATACATCTATGATGCAACCCTTGCATCTGAGACTCAAAGACCATTTCAGAAGAGGGGACAAAAACATGGGAAGAGCCAGAAGAAACACGAATTTGCTGCGAGACTGGTTCTCCTTGGAATGTCATAGCTGCACATAAAAGTCCAGCACCAGGAGTTCCTAAGCATGAGCAGGACCAGAGCAACACAACAGACAAGCTAAAGTGCATGTGAAAAACCTTTGAGTCTTTAACCCCAGACAAAGAACTAAAAAATGCTGGCAACATGTCCTTGTCTTCTCTAGGATGAACACACCAGTTGGCTGTCAAGTACCAAATGGCCAGCTCTGATAACACATATACAAGAAACATTACACAGAGTGCACTTATGTATTTAGGAGTATATATGTATATACCTACAACATAGTTGTTTGTAACAACAATTAATGAAAAAAATGTCCATGATTTAAGAGCACAAGGGGAGAGGCTATATGGGGAGAATAAATCATAAGAGGAAAATGATGTAATTGTAATCTCAAAAAAATTTCAAAAAAGGTTGTATCATTATATCTGTGGAGAGCATTACAATAAGAGGGTACCATATTAAATTCAACGGATTTTATCTCCTTTCACAAATTTACATTCCATTGTTTTCTTTATAATTGAACATCTCTGAGCAACTGAGTCCTTTATTTTCAATAACTCTTGTATCAAGTATTGAGTATCTGCCATGTCGTCCAGGAGAAAGAAACTCAATGAATGTAGCATGAGGAGTCCCAGGGAGTCAGTTTTTGATGAATTATATTCCTAAAGATATACTCTGTATGCGGTTGAAGCATGTATTGATTAGTAACAACTCTTTCTGTAATGTACATTCTCTTTAACTTCCTTTGAAGTGACAGGGTTTAATCAAGAGTCCTAAAGAATTGACTACCAAGAAGTAGATAGTATAATGGAGTTGGCCAAAACCTCCAAAATAAATGGTGATTTTAAACTCACATGAAACATATTGATGTCTCTGTTTGCATTGCCTCCTTTGATTGGTATTATTCATAATAAACTTCTTAACAAAGTGATTTTTATGTGACTGGCATAAAGCTCCTATCAAGTCCTTTGCCATTTAACTTTCTGTGTGCTATTGAATATTAAGAAATTAATATGTGCAGAAAGCGTTTTGAAATACCACTTGCACTATTTTAAAATCTGAGCTTCTTTTCTTTTGTCAAATATGAACTCTAAGTAAACCCTCTTCATGAAGCTAAAATCTCTCTGGCTTTGGTTTGCCCCATCACTGTGGCTCAAGCTGTTAGAAACTTCAATACCTTCAGCATTCCTACATGGATGCCATCTATTAGACGTGAATTAGTTTCTCTACTAAATATACAGATGAAATATGAAGTGTCCCCTACATTGAAGTGAGCTACGTGTAGTCACATGCTTCTCAAATGCACAACACTCTATGGATAATTCTTAGAGAAATTTCTAACTGATTACATGGATACTACTGTGATGTGTAGTCCTAAAAATCTATCATGTTTTTCTTCCTAAATATTTTAAATAAAAGTAATAAATAATGTGCTTTAAACAATTTACATCATAACTTTTAAAATCATAAAAAATTAAACCATAACTTACAAAACTATATCAATAACTTTCAATCACCAGTAAAATTGAATATTTAATCTTAATACTAGCATGACTCGCCTGTTCTACTTCTCAGTTTATATTGAACCCAAGTTTACTCTGAGGGAAGCTTTTCTGTATGATCTTAGACTCTTGCCTTCTCGTTTCCCAGTCTAAGATCCCTCCAAAGAAAATGACAAATTTTGACAAAATTTGCCTTAGCTGCCTGCATTTCCCCAGACCTCATAAATCATTTGTTCATGCCTTGCTTTTAAACTCTTAACTATGTCACCTTCATTATGTCAACATCAGAACAAATTGGTCAAGAACATGCAACGAATAGGCTAATGGTTCAGGCATCTCTAGACAATCCAAAAATGAATTGAGTTTTCATATGTCAGCGATTACACTGGGTGCTTTGCTATTCCAGCCTCAGTTCTGTGATTTAACCGCTAGCTGCCGACCTGAAGGTTCAAAATCAGCTTCATTTTGTGCCTTTTTTTTTCATAATATAAATCTCAGAACAATAGGGAATGAATCACTATCAAATGAGATATGCCTTGTGCAGTATCCACATGCCTCTCCAATACAGGGATATATCCAGGGAAAACTTTCTTTCCCTTCCCTAATGTTATAACACTGTTATTATTGCTGGAAATGCCCACATTCTAAAATATCTTTTATTATATATATTATTTATTTTTAAGGTGAGCTGTATATATGTGTGTATATACACACATATATATGCAAACATGTATATATAAGCATATTTGTACAAATATATATGCATAATGTGTGTCTAGAAGTTAAACCCACTGCTTTCAGACTTCTGAAATCTTTGGGGAGTTTAAAAAACTTCAATGAATACCTTTTACAAGAATAAACTAATTACACTGTCTTTCATTCCCTAATGCTTCCTCATGTTAGATTAGCACTGATGATAGCTATCGATATGCAAGTAACTAGATATTACTCATTTTAAGTATAATTTTAAAAGGCTGAATTTTTGCTCACAAGGATCCCATTAGGAATAGCAACTTAAAAGGTGATTCATTTAAATAATAATCCAATTATTAAACTTTGAAATGTTAGGTCTTTTAAATGTTTCCATGGGATTAATGTTTTAGAGGCCTTTTTCTAATCTTATCTGAAGATCTTTTTATTGTATTTAAAATGTTGCGAGATGAAGACCTCTGCCCAGCAGGCATCATGTTTGGGGGCTGTTAGAACTTTCCCGTTTATGAGACTCATTGTGGTCCTGATTTTCTAACTTCCTAGTCCAAAATACCAGAAACAGGACTTCAAATGAATGACAAGAAGAATCTTTCCCTTCTTGATCAGTCTAGATAGCAAGATTCCCTTCTTATGCTCTGGACTTGTGAGGATGTAAACAAAATTCTACATTTTAAAAATAATGTACTGCAAGTTCTTTTTGGTAAAATTGTAAGTAAATTTTGTTTAGTGGCTATACTGCTTCAGGTTCTTTTCAGGAGTTTCAAAATCACTGGATAAGGTTGTCTGTGTAACTAGATGTTAAACAGATAAATATTTGGTACTGAAAGAACTGTGGACAGGTTTAATTTGGTGTTCCAGCCAGATTTTGATAAGAGACCCTTTGATGGCATCATAGTATTCATGACAGCATGAAGGCAGGAGACAGTGTAGTTATCTTGAGGGATCTATTTTGAATGATTTTTTGTAACATATTTGCATAGTAGATATATGAGATGCACATCAGATTAGTAATAGAAACATTCCCATTAGCATCGACTTGCTAGATACCTCACATATGATAGCTAACGTCACCATCCTCTTCCATTCATCAAAATTCATTATCTCACATTAGAATCTTTTACGTTTATTCCCATCATACAAGTGAGGAATTTCAGGGATAACTGGATTCTTAACATTTCCATGAGGAGTGGTACAACCACATTTCAAACCCTAGACTTCTTGATCACTCAACCCAAAGAGTCAGCTAGACAATTCTACTAAGACTGCCCAAAGAGAGTTGGTGAAGAACTTGACACCCGTGATGAATAAGACGGATAGGCATAGTCAGATGAAGTTAAGACTCATCAGCATAGACATACATGTAATTAAGAAGACAGGGCTTTATATGAGAGATCCTACTCATGCTTGCTAATGGACAGGATTTAGACTGTATGTACTCTATGTGTTTTCTTATGTCAAACCGGGCTACTATTTAAATAACTTTCCAGTTACCCATGCCTCCCTATGCTTCTTTTCTTTGCTTTCAGCAACCACAGGTAACTTTATGACCTTAAAGTTTTAGTAACTGGCTGTATCCGTGCCAATCCTGTCATCACTGAATGGCATGATTTTATTTTTGTTGTTATTGGAGTTTTTTTTTTTTATTTTTCTTTATTTGGTTGGTTGATTGTGGAGCCAGGGTTTTGCTATGTAGCTGAGAATGAATTTGAACTTCTAATTCTCACACCTTTACCTTCTGAAGTCTAGGACTACAGGGTTATGTAGTATAGAGGATCAAACACAGGTCCCTGTGAATGATATCCTGATACTTTACAAATTGTTCTAAAATGTTAGCCCATTTTTTTCCTGAAGGCTACGTCGTTGTTGGCATTTCCCACCATTCCACCTTAGGTACTTTCGATATAACAAATCCAATTGTAGCTACCAATTTTACTCTGTAGTATTAAATTGGGACATCTTGTGGAATCTTTCAAGTGCTTTTCTACCTTTCTTGTTTGCTCCCATTCTTTCATCTACCCCTATTCCTGATCCCATCAGAACTTTCTCACCGGGTGCTCTAGAATTTCTTTCCTATTATGTTAGTGTTTCCAGTCAATCACGCTCTTGTTACCTTATCCATTCGTATGTCTTCTCATTCCCACTCTAGAAAAATAGATCCAGAAATATGGATAAAACCAGGAAGATGAACACATAAACATTGCAAATTCTGTCTTTTATTTCACACCCAATTTTAGAAAACATCTAAATTTGTTGATCCTACTTCTTCCTCTGTCATGCATCGACTAATGTCTTTCAATATGGATTTTGGCCACATTCTTTTACAAAAAACTCTGTTGCAGAGGCAGCTAACGGTGCCCTTGTTTAATATGAGAGATCCCATACAGCTCAGTGTGCATTGTAGAACCTCTTTGGAAATATTATTCTTCTCCCCTTGCTTTCCACGATATCTCTTCACTCCATATTTCTCCCTTTACTTTGTCTATTCTCTCTCAGCTTTCTTCACAGTTGCTCCTCTAACTAATAATGAAAGAATAGAGCCATTCATAGGTCATTTTATTCGGGACATTATCTTTTGTCTTTCTACCATCTCGCCTTTCAAAATCTCACTCCCCATCTTGGTTTCAGTTACCTTCTGGAAGCCAATGATTTCAAAGTTATTCATTTAGCCCAGATTTTTGAGGTTCATGCTGCAAATAAGATACTCCTATGGATATACCTAGCGTGACTAACTTATAGCCATTCAGGGTGAACTTAACTACAAATATCACAAACCGGGTTCAAATATATGAAGAGTTATCCTTGGGCCTCGTTGGTCACGTCTTTATTGGTTCTGGGAAGTTATTTTTATGAAACAATAGTGGAATACAAGTATTTGTCTCCATCTCATTCTTGGACCCACACACCTTTACCCTCTTCTCATATTGGACATGTCCTTCTCTATGCTCTGCTCTTTTCCTATCAGCCCATCAACCACAGGTTGTATTATTAATGGACACCTGGCTACATCATTTCCCATCTAAGGCCCCACGTGGTTTCCATTGCACTTAGATGGGATGTCAGATTTCTTTCATTAGGTCACTAGAACCCCTTGCGACTTTCTCTTCCCTGTTGCACTGGCTCCACCCTGATTCATTCTCTTCTCCACTTGCCCTGGATGCTCCAGTCACCACGCCATGGGCCTTTTAGGTCCCCAATCATGCCAGCTAGTTCTCTATCACAGGAAATTGCCCATGTATTTTTGCTTTCTGAATTCAAATGCTGCCTTTGGTGCATCTCAGGGTTTACATTATCCTTTCCTCTTCACCTGTATGATATTGGGAAAGTTTTCTGCTACATATAAGCTTCGGGGAAATTTGTGCTTTGCGTCTTCTAACACTCAGAGTCATTTGCAATATATCACTGTGTAGCTGCAAACTCTCGGACCTCGAACACCCACCAACAAGATTCCGGGCCCATGAGTGTTTGCTAAGGAGGAAGGTGATGCTTACATTAAACTTCTTTTCACTAAAGACTAAAATTACTTTTCTCCAGCACTCCCTTTGTTACCATTATTCCTATTAATTACAGTTTGTAACTAAAAATTATTACAGCAATGCAAAGTGAGATTTTCTTTCTTCCCAGTGACACCACAGATTATAGCAATGTTTGCTTTAGAACTGTGCATCTGAGCTTCAAAATGAAGATTCTAAGAGTACATTTTGATGTTTTCTCTACTGTCTAACAAGGGAAGATGTCAAAATATGAAATGGAATTTAAATGATGATAGAAGAATATGAAAGCCTGTGTCTTCTTAACAAGCTCCATCTCCTTCTGCACTGGATATTCAAACTCCCAGGCTGGCAAAGTGAAGCCGCACTGTGCACCACCTGCCCTGTTCTCTATAGGGAAATACTAATATCCAGGATAAAATGAAAATCAGCTGGGAAAAGGGTAGTTTTGCTTTGTGTTTTAAACTTTTTCTGTCCCTTGAAAGAAAACTGTTGTGTGTCTCTGAATGTTATTTAACCTCTGAAAATCTAGAAAGTGCATGCTTCTCAGAGAACTAACTAAGAAGACATTGTCACAAATACTAGGACCCCTTGTGCTGATACACAAGCACATTTATATAAAAGGAACATGCATCTGATGAGGAATAATTACACACCCCATCATAAACAGACAGATGTCCAAGGACTCTGTGGAAGTTTCTGCCTTGAAAGGGGTACGTTTTGTCTGTGTGTTGTTAACTTATTTATGTATTCTTCGAACAAACTGTATCATTTGAAGGCAACATTCCCCTTACTTGTTGCTAATTTGACGACTCATTTGACTTCAACTGCGGAAGAATATATTTTATTCAATACGTTGACCATAAATGTACTTTACTTACTCATGTATCACTTTGTGCAGGAAAATTTCCCCTCCTAATTTTCCTTCAACACTCTAAAACTTGGATTCCAACAGTGGGGGAAAATGTGAAGGTTTTATTTTTATGATAAAAAGTCTATAAAATGTCTAAAGAGATGGAACAACACATAGGAGCACGTATTTCTCTTTTAGAGACTTGGGTTTGACTTCCAGCACCCATGCTGAGTAGCTAACAATTGCCTGTAATTCTAACTCCAGAGTTCCAGAGAATCTGACTTACTCTTTTGCCTTCTGCTGATACCACGCTCATGGGTGCAACCCCCTTATTCACACACATACACATAGTTAAAAGCAACAAAAATAAATCTTTAGGAAAGGACACATGAAATGAATCTCTTCCCTAACTATATGGTTTTCCTAATTTTGAACTTTTTTTCCCCAGTGACATTTTCTTTCCCTCTAACAATTTTATTACACATTTCTCTTCCCTTCCTTTTTGAAAATGATTAGGCTGCCTGATGTACTTGTTTCTAAAATCAAATCAATTCTCCGTTTATTAGTTTGGCTCAATCCACCGGCAATATTGAAAGTGACATATACCATATTTTTTAAAGATAGTAGTGAACCTGAACTCGGTGCTTCTGCCAAAGCACTCCTGCTCATAATTTCATGCTGGTATTTTTAGTTTCTAGTAATTTGGGGAGAGGTGATATAGGTGACAAGTCAGAAATAAAGTGGAGAAATATGGTACCCAGCTCCATCTATATATAGCACCTAGAAAATGTATAGAAAAGTGCATTTCCATTCCAATAACACCTGCGACATTTAGACAGTCTATAGAATTTCTGCTTTCAGTCTTTGACTATATCATATGCAGGAACTAGTTTTCTCTGAATATAGTCAAAAACCTGAAACTAGTCAGACTTTCAGAACTGATATGGTGCAGTGAAGCATAAATTTGCGTGCGTTTATACCTTCTATAATTCTTCTCCATAAATGGGTTAATAACACCAGTGTCATATTTAGAAAAACTTAGACCCCTCAAACCAAGAAACTCGATGGCAACGTGAGCTACAAAAATGTTCACTTTAGAATAAATTCATGATCTTTGTGTGTAACAATACTCCACCACTAAAGGCTATATTTGCATGATTTACATGTCATGTCTTCTGGGATACACTTCCCTTTATGTAGTGGGAGGCAATTTACTCATTAGCACAGTAAATATCCTTGATTTACATTTAACAAGCATGCTAGCAAATGCCAGACTTTCATTCATACAGTTCACGGCACATGGCTTTTTCTCCTGGCAACATTTTATCTTTGCTTTTTAGGAAGCAAACCTCTTCTACCTATTATAACTCTTTGATATAAAACATTAGTAAATAAGAACAGAGTCTCAAAGCCCTTGGCAACTGGACCCTGGACAATAGCTGTGTTTAAATAATTTGAAAATAAACATTATGCTCATTTTTAAATGGACAAAATAGACCCTCTCTCTCCTTGTGTCTCTCTCTTTCATTCTGAATTTGTAGTTGGCATATCACACACATGCTGAAAACAAGGCAATGTGAGGTATCAGTTCATTTCTGTAAGGAGAGTGGTTTTGCAGACAAGGTATAGAACAAGCGGAAAGAGAAGAGGCAATGTGTTGACAGTTCCTGTTGACGCAAATGGCATGATTGACTGGAAACTCCAGTCAAAAGCTTGCCCAGAAGACGAGTCAGTCAAAGCACCTGTCCACAAACAGACACTTACCCCTGAAGACCTTCCCTGGAGAGCGCGGCTGAGCTTCAGGGTAGACTGGCTGCCAGCAACCTCAGCGTGCTGTGCCGCAGTCTGTTGGCATGTGACAGGTGGAGACTGGTGGCCACTTGGTCACTTAGCCGAGGGTATTCTTTGTAGGGAGCAGATTTTCACCTGGAGAGAGGAGAACATGTCTTACAATAGGAATCACGACTTCAATATCTTGGTTAAGAATAATGCGCCCATAAAAATTAAAGGGTTATGGCCATTCTTAGGGGTCTGTATCATAATTTTCTGAGTTTTGATTTTCCCGAAATATAACTGTGCGTTTGTAGTTTTATACATTTTTCACCATTTATGAAGAAAACATGCCCAAAGCATATGCTTGGTGGTAGTTAAGTAACAAATCCCTTAAGACTGTTTCTTATCTTTTTGGCGGTGGAAGGGATCGTGTTAGGATATTCAGGTGGAAGTGTTAAGGTCTAATAGGAAGAAGTGTTGTGAGTAGGTAGCCTGCTCACTTTATAATAATACTACATTGATGATTCTCAGGGAAGGGGGACACCAGAATGAAAAGAAATTCAACATAGCACACAGGATTTTCCTCTTAGAAATGATTATTACTCTATAAGAGTAAGGGGCAGTCACACTCCAACATACCAGAGAAGTCCCTTCTTCTCCTCCTGTATTACACTCATGGTTTACCCCATTGGTACAGTAGCTCAGGCTACCTCTGCCCTCTTGCTTTTTCAAACATAAGGAAGAAAGAAGGAGTTGTCTGATTGCCTGATGAATTTTCTTAAAATGCAAATGATTCTAAGACAAGAGTCTTTTTTTTTTTTCACCTTTTCCCTGAGGGCTGGCTTCAGAACATATACACTCTTTGTTGGTTTTCCTTATGGCATAAATACATTCATGACAAGTACTATTGGTAATAGCTGGTGAAAATGAATAAGGGTAGAAGACAGTTGTTGGCATACATTCAGCTCATGGGAGAATTGGAGATGGCCAATGTCTGATTTCACAGCCCTGATTCTCTCTCTCTCTCTCTCTCTCTCTCTCTCTCTCTCTCTCTCTCTCTCTCTCTCTTCTCCTTCTCTCTTTCTCCCTCTTTCTCTTTCTTTTGCATAGGTGCATGCGTGGTTTTTTTTTTTGTGTGTGTGTGTTGTATGTGCACATGTATGTGCATGTGCTCTTGCCTATGAGGGAATGTGGACTAACCAGATATTAACCTTCACGACTCCATTCCATTGCCGTTCTACCTTCTTTTTTGACATTGGGTCTCTCATTGAACTTTGAGATTGTCCTTGGCATACACTGGTGGGCCAGCATGACCCCAGGATCTGTCTTTCTTCACACCCTCACTTACAATGTGTTCACAGATGCATACCTCCAACTATGCAGAGTTTGATGTAGGTTCTGGGTACCCAAACTCGTGTCCTTAAGCTTGCACAATAAGCACTTTGCTCATTGAGCTCCTAAAACCTTCTTTTCTCCAGATCCTTAAGACATTTGTGGAGGGTTTACACACATATTAATATATATTGTTAGCCAGCTCCTAATAATATATTCTGAGATAGTGTCTATATTGATAAATGCACAAAATAATGGGTTTTCATTTTAGTTACTATATATATCCCTTTAAATATGAATAACTGCCTATTTATTAAAACATTCAAAAATTTTTTATTCCAGCTATTTTGAAATATACAATATATTATTGGCTATAGTCACCCTACTTTGACATAAATCTCAGAATTTATCACTGTTATCTGTAACTTTTCATCTGTTTGCCAACTTCTCTCTATCTCCTCCCTTCACCCTTTTATAACTTGTGTTTCCAGTCTTTCCTGAAAATAAAATACATTTTCCTGAAACTTAGATGCATTGTAGCTATGCACTTCAGCTCCTCAATGCGCCCTTCCTTTCCCTTTATACTGGAAGTGAATAGTCCTCAACAAGCCAGCACCAAAGAGTAAGTAGATTGGGGCAGGTGGGAGAGCTCAGTCAGCACAGTGCTTTCCATTGCAAGTACGAGAACCAGACAGAGTCCAGTGATCAGAACCCATGGAAAATTCCAGATATGGAGGCATGTTCTTCTAAATAGGGACAAAGCTAGCCAGGTAAGTCAAACTGGCAAGCCCAAAACCAAAGGGGAGAGAGAGAGAGAGACAGAGAGAGAGAGAGAGAGAGAGAGAGAGAGAGAGAGAGACAGAGAGACAGAGAAACAGAGTGAGAGAGAGACAGAAAGAGATAAAAAGGGAGGGAGAGAGACAGAGAGAAAGAGAGACAGAGGGAGGGAGGGAGGGAGGGAGGGAGGGAGGGAGGGAGGAAGAGAGAGAGACAGAGGGAGGGAGGGAGCGAGGGAGAGAGGGGGGAGGGAGGGAGGAAAACCCTATCTCAGACAAACAAACAAACAAACAAAAACAACAACATGGTGAATGGTACCTGAAGAGAAATGACACCCAGAGTTTTCCTCCGTATTTCATACTCACATACAAGCACACAAGTTTCCGCATACCCATACACACCTGCAACTGCATACACGCAGAAAAATGCCCTTACACATACCCAACTCAGCAACAACAAACACAACAATTGCATCAATAAAACCACAAAATTACCAGCTTCAAGTTCATACCAAGTTTTCGCATATACTAGCTTTAGTGGAACTTGTTTTGGAGAAGGGATTTTACCGTGCTGTCGGTTTCCCTAGTAGATGCGCATGTGCATAGACAAAAGTACCTCACTTTTCTTTACTTGCAGAGTGTGAATTCCTGGCCCAGATTGCTGCTCTCAATCTCAGTGTGGCAATGAAATATTTGGGCTTTCATGTCATTTTCTTTTTCAGAGTGTGGGTACATTGCCAGCCTGTAATGAAGATTATAGCTAAATAAATGGCTCAATAGTCAACCTCCAAGTAATGGTTGTATTTAGCTTTTAGGGTAATCGTAACTTCACTGTGGTATTAGTAATCTCATCAACTTTTTGGTTAGGGATGGATAAATAACTAGCTTTTAGTATGGAAATTACCAACAAAAACGTTTTGCAGAAAATGGGTCAGGTTAGAGATGTAAATGAGGCCTAAAATGTCTCATTAGGTTTTGAATTGCCTTTTTTTTTTTCTCCCAAGCGTTATAAATCTTGTGAGCTTTTGGGGTAATTTTCTTGCTTGAATAAGTTAGTACGGTCTTTTCCAATAATAAATGAACAAAAATACCTCTAAAACTAATTCTGCTTGAGAAGACAGAACAAATTGAAAGTTGAAGTATCATTTATTAGAAAGTTACCCAATATTTCTGTTTCCTAGTATATTCCGATAATAAAGTGCCCAAGGCACGGGCAAAGATGCCCAGATTTCATGTGCATTACAGTGCTCAGGTAGGAAGAGAGATCACTGTCAATGGCTCCTGTTTAATGTTAGCTGTCCAGTTGAACTTCGCTTATCAGAGATGGGTATTGATCAGTGAGGACAGAATCTTATTTTTGGCGAGGGAATAGAGCATCTTTGATTGTGGAGAATGTCTATTTGGTTGTTTTCGACTAGGTACCATTTTTAATGCTCAATACTAAACCGTGTTTTCAGAACAAATGCTGAGTAAAACTGTGATCTCCCTGAGAGTCCAACTTTTGGACCAGGGTACTCGGTGAAGTGACAAGCGTGGATGTACAATCCAGGAGAGTCTTAATGAAACAGTGCCACATCACGAGTGAGACCTCAGCAGGCTGTTTAACACATCCTCTTTCAACCACACTCCTTTCTTCTCTACAGACCACTCATGTACAGCAGTCTAAATTCGCTTCGTGTGACGAAAGTATGAAGTGTTAGTTGGATATGTGCTCATCTATCACAGCATTGCCAATGTTTAGGACAGTTTAACATATCGAACGCATGACAAGGGACTGGAGTTTTGGGGACCGTGAAAGCTGTAAATGTGAACTAGTAAATACGCAGTTACAGCAACTACCTATATTTAACAAACTTTAAAACTATCTAAAAGAGAAATCTATAGACCTGCTGTCATCATTTGGTTTGATTCTGTGCAGGGTGAGTTGAGGATTAAAAAGTCTATGATTATGAAATTATATGAAGAGAGTTTTCATTTGTACTGTTGGCTAAGTCAGTCCTATTCCTCAACTCTTAAGAAAACCAGCTCTACCTGAAATGCCCACTACAGGGATTGCCCACTTTGCCAAGCATCTACCTTTCTATTTCCCAATAGTGAGCCTTATAATGAATCTTTGCAAAAGAAGTGTGGTGGTTTAAATAGGAAAGTCCCCGACAGGTCATTAGGGATTGTCACAATTGGAGAGGAATTAGGAAGTGTGATCTTGTTGGGGTGGGTGTTGCCTGATCAAAGGAAGTGTGTTAGTGGCGGTGAGTTTTGAGGTTTCAAAAAGTCAAAGCCAGGCCCAATGTGTTCTTCATACTGCCAGTGGCTTGGAATACCAAACTCTTAGCTCCTTCTCTAGCACCATGTCTTCCTCCATGCCTCTGCGCTCCCCATCATAAAGCCTGAAACTCTGAAACTGTAAGGAAGCCCAAACTAAATATTTTCCTTTTGTAAGAGTTACCAAGGTCATGGTGTCCATTCACAGCAATAGAATATCGCCTAAGTCAAGGGTTTTTTTTTTTCATTCTTTTAAGCAATCCAAATTTATATATCTTCATATATCACATGTTCTTATAGATTTCATTGTTTCACCTTTTTATACATGAGGAAAAGATAGGAAATAATATTCTTCACAGAGTCTTTTAATTATAATTGGCTTGTATTGCCTATGAAAGTTTTGTAGATAAATGAGTGATATTGGCATGTGGTTTCGGATAGGACAAGGGAGGGGATAACAGAAGGCACAGGATATCCAGAGCCATGTCAGTGGGTTAAACAAGAGAGCTACTCAGGTGTTCTATAGCCATGCCAGGGTGTGTGCTTTGATGGAGACAGTTACTTCAGTAGACAGGACGGATAATTTGAGAGTGAACTATGCACTCCAATATGTACTTATTTATATGGTCTATATACCATCATGTCATCTTTGATTCTCTTCTCTACTAAAATGATATTGTTGGCCTCCTGAAATCTCATACAGATTTACTTCTCAATTTTGAACCCTCAAAGTATTCTCTAAGTTTTTATGATGGTTCCATGTTTCAGATGATTGGAAAGCTCTCTATCTCGTCAGCATCTCTACTCAAAGTCGAAATTTCTAGGCTTCAAGGGAGCAAGAAGCACAGCTTCTGATTTGTGACTCACATTCTCCAGCTTACCTCTCTTTCTTTTTTATTAATTTTAAAGTTTTTATTCATTTTACAGGGAAAATTAATTTCAAAAATGAACCACAGTTCCCTCTCCCTCTCCTCCTCTAACTCCTCCCACTTCTTCCAAAACCCACCCTGTATCCACTCCTCAGAAAGAGTAAGGCCTCCCATGGGAAGTCAACAAAGCCTGACACATTAAGTTGAGGCAGGACCAAAGGCCACCCCTCTGTATCAAGGCTGAGCATGGTAGCCCTACATAGGGAATGGGCTCCAACAAGCTAGTTAATGCAGGGATAGATCCTGGTCCCACTGTCAGGGACCCTCAAACAGTCCAAAACACTTAACTGTCACCCAAATGAGCCTAGTTAAAACCCATGTAGCTGTTTGTCTAGAGTCTGTGCATTCCCACGAGCATGGGTCAGCTGTCTTTCTGAAATACAGGAGAAGTAATTATTTATGCCATTTACTACATACCGTATTCTAGACATCCATTGTATCCTCTAAACATTCACAGAGTAGGTTTAGGATTATTAAGCCCATTCTGTTCATAAGCATAATAAGATACAGAGAATGTAGGTCCTAACCAAGTCCTTGGAACTGGAGTTATAGGCATCGTGTGGGTGCTGAGAATTGAACACAGGTTCTCTGCAAGAAAATTAAGTATTCTAACTGTTGTACCCTTTCTCTAGTCCTGTAACCCAAATCTTATTTTTTAATTGATTTTTATTGAGCTCTACATTTTTCTCTGCTCCCCTCCCTGCCTATCCCCTCCTCCTCAACCCTCTCTCACGGTCCCCATGCTCCCAATTTACTCAGAAGATCTTGTCTTTTTCTACTTCCCACATAGATTAGATCTATGTATGTCTCTCTTAGGGTCTGCATTGTTGTCTAGGTTCTCTGGGATTGTGATTTGTGGGCTGGTTTATGTTTAAAATCGTATTCTCATTCTATTCCTGTGCATATTTCTCCTCATTTTTCAGAATACAGATTAGATCACGGTTAGGTGATATATGGCATTAACAGTACATGACATATGTCTAGGGGTGTTCCATTTTCAGAGTAACACAGTTTAGTTTCATTTCTCAGTAGAAATGTTTGTGTGAATGTATAACTAAGTTATTTTCCAGAGATATTTTAGTTTTCACTAAAAATACTAATGCTTTAGGTATATTATTAGATTAATTGCACCCAATTTTTTTTCCTTTGAAAGATTTTAAGTCCATATTTCATGCCTTACTGTAAAGGGGGTGCTTTATGGTTCTCCTTTCTTAGATGCCAGGAACTCGTGGATGAATGGTGATGGGGTAGCCCCTGGGAGCTATTACAGTCAGTTAAAGCAGGAAGAAAATATGGGCCACGACTGGACAGGACAGCAGGGACTCTGAATTTGGTCCATTGAAGTTTATGACATGGGTTAAGTGATTTAATTTTTCCCAATGTCAGGTCCTTCATCTAAAAAGTAGGCTGTTAGACTTGTTATCCCCAAGGTGTCTGCTAATTTGAATGCCCCACTGTAGGGGATTCCTGCTACCACAAGGGACTGGAGATTGTTAATTGCTTCAGAACTATGTCCACAGACAAACTAGGTCACCTGGGACCGAGAACGCAGCTTACTCCACTCGATGCCGTTTGCGACTGTTGCTTTTTTGTTTTCTACGGTGGCGTTTAAAGAAGTTATTTTGATGGGTGCATGTCTGCTTTATCAGAATAAGTGCATTTGCTATCAAAACAGAGAGGAAACCAAATAAAACATAGCAAAAAGAAAGCCCTGCACTGAATAAACGTACTGTAAGTCTGACACGGTGATTTCAGGTTTCAGCCAGAGAAGTATCCCCAGTTTATACGGCAGGGCAACTTTTGGTGAGAGAATAAATTCAATCATATGCCTGTTCTGGTACCCCAAAATGCTTTTCTTTCTTGTAATCATTTTAGTGAGAGAAGTTAAGAGTAACCATTTTATAAGCTAGTTTGTTTGATACACATGTGTGTTTGCATGCTACAGTGAAATGTTGAGTTTACCTTTTATATTTTGGGTCTATAAATTTATTTTAAAATTTAGTGCAAAAAAGCATGAGTCCTAAAATACTTTAAATGTTTCTATAGGAAAGGAATTTGCTGAGCTTTATGGTCCTTACCTTTTACAAAACATTATACTTATTTATGTTTTACATTTTAAGAGTATTTTGATTTTTATGATTCTATTTTCAAACTCAGCAATTTTGCAGTGTCATAGATTGGGGTAAAATGTATGTCAGATTACACATATACATTCTGGAATACTTAAATTTAAGTTTTAATTAACTAATATTCTTTTTAATTTTAAGTTTTTATTTATATAATATATTTTGCTGATATTCTTTTCCAAGCAGTATGTCCCCTGGTACAAGTTAAAGTTAAAAAGTCATAGAGTAAGTAGAGATGTATTCATGGCTGTCTTCTGGCATCAGTGATGAAACATCTATCACTTTCTGATGATTATAATTTTAAAAAAGATATATTCTATTTTTTACAGATTTCTGAAACCTCAAAGATTATAGATACACTTGTATACTATCCAAGATTATAGATAAACTTGTATACTATCTATCCCAACATAGGTCAGATTAAGAGGCTCTGTGTGGGTTGGACTGAGTGAGCAGAGAAAGAGAGAGGCAGAGACAGAGTGACACAGAAAGAGGGAGAGACAGAGAGACAGAGAAAGAGGGGGAGACAGAGAGACAGAGAAAGAGGGGGAGACAGAGAGACAGAGAAAGAGGGAGGAGACGGAGAGACACAGCGCACAGAGAGAGAATGAGTCCATTAAAGTATTGTAAAGTTACAATGAGTGCATAGCTAGAGAGGAAAGAAATGAGTGTACCTTTAACAAGGAAAGAACTGAGAATTCAACCCCCCTGGATTATGCTAATAAAGCCCTAACAGTCTAAACTCAAAACTCCCTTTTCATTAGTAACAAAGTTTTCTCTAAAGAGCTTACCAAAATTTTAGTTCATTTACCTAAATCTCTTACCTCAGAATGTAAAGGGAAGCAGGAGGGAGGGAAGGAAGGAGGGAGAGAGGGAGGGAGGGAGGGAGGGAGGGAGGGGGAGGGAAGGAAGGAGGGAGGAAGAAGGGAGAGAGGGAGGGAAGGAGAGAGGGAAGAGAGGGACGGAGGGAGAAAGGGAGGGAGGGAGGGAGTGAGGGAGAGGGGGGGAACAGTGGGAGGAAGAAGATAAAAATGGCTTCTTTTTGGTAAATCACCCTTCAGTCTTGGACAGAAATTAATAAAAACAGATACAGTTCATGTCCTGGTAACATGATTGCCTTTTGCCAAAATCATTTATATGTTATACACTAATTCTATCACCCTAACACATACATTCCCAGATCTTAAATATTGCCTATGACTGATGCTATCCATAAATGCATTCTTCATTCATTTGGTCAAGAATATTTTCTATAGGGAGTGGGCTTCAAGAAGCCAGTTCATGCACCCATCTTAAGTCCTGGTCCCACTGCCAGTCCCACTCCAGCAGTTCAAGTCACATAACTGTCACCCACATTCAGAGGGCTTAATTCCGTCCCATGCAAGATCCCCAGCTGTCAGTTCAGAATCCATGAACTCCCACTAGCTCGGGTCAGCTGTCTTTGTGACTTTGCAATTGTGATCCTGTCCCCCTCCCTCATGTGATCCCTCTCTTCAACTAAGTTCCAGGAGCTCAGCCCAGTGCTTGGCAGCCCCTTGTTCTACTGTCTTTTCCTGTTGTTCTTGCTCTTGAGGACTGTTCATTTCAGGTACATAATTCTATGAAACATTTTTGGAGTCATAATATGTATAAATTTCTAGGAAACGGACCAAACATAACAAAAAATGCATAATAAGGAAAAAAGAATTTTTTGCAAAACTTTGTAACACTTGTCACATTGGCTGATCAAGCTTCAATGAGACATCAGGATTCACCAGATCTCTTTTTCATAAAATGTATATTGCTTCTGCTGCTAGACAAATATATAGACAACCAACTTTTTCAATTGTTGCCTAAACTGCAGTGATAACATCCATGTATTCAATATGTCTGTGCTTACTCCCTCACCAAATGTTATTTACTGACTTTTTTTTTCAGTTATCAGAACCAATGTCTAAGATGCAAAGTAGAAAAAATACCAACAAGTAATATTTTTAAATAATTATTTCCCCTTGAGGATATGTTGTGAATGAATTAAGAAAAGTAATTGCATACATATTAAATCTTCTAAAAAATTAAAAATAAGCATACAAACATCTCAAAGAACTAGATAGTGGTTATTAGCCCGTAGGATATTTTCTACTTCAATATACTATATTAAAATAATAAACTCTTCTTTGAAATAGCTGACCCTATTTTGTACTCCTTTTTATTATTTTATTTCCATGATCTTCTATCTGCTTGATTTTAGATTGAGTTTATTTCCTCCACCCTAGCCATCAAGGCATATCGTGACCTCCATGATCTCAAGGATGCGAAGGCACTCACTCATAACACCTGTGTTCTGTGGAGGTCCATGCTGGGTAATGCACTTTACTAACGGGCTAACACCAAACAGGACGACATGTTGCTCTCAGGCCATCACTGGATCTGGGTCTTGTGAAAACTGAAAGCACTATCTAGCAGGAAAGTGAGTACTGCTCTGGACACTAATTCGCACCCAATATGATAAGTGGCCGCCCTGAAACTTGTCACTAGCTAAGGTGGCAGTTTGCTTAGCTGACACAATGCCAGCAAGGAGGAGGACAGGCTTGCTGGGAGAAAGGAAGCTGATGGCTATTCTCTACGGGCAGGGGAGAAAGAGAAAGTAAGGAAATTGAAAATAAATAATACAACACGGTTCTGATGTAAATTCGCCAAAGATGTCAGCAGGGAGTGCAAATGGAGCACAGACGACCTTAGTTTCCAACCTTCGCGTTTTGACATTTCGATTCCTCTACAACCTCAAATCATCAGATGCTGCAGAGTGCGACAAAACTTTCTGAAAAGGCACTTTTGTTTGATTTTCCTTTCAGTGCATCGCAAGGAAAGCCAAGTTAAAAAAAAATTAATAGTCATACTACAAAGAAACAACATAATAATAAAGTACTTTGCTCTACTATTATAAAAATAATGAGGATAATACTTAACTTTTACAAATTAGATAACTGCATTTATAATTAAAATATAACTTAGTTTGTGCTAATACTGCAACAACAATGGGGGGGGGCTACTAAATTTCAAGTGCCTCTAAGTGTGAATTTGTCACTGTCAGAAAGGGTCCACCATCATGCATTGGGGGGAGGTAGTGCATAGTACACACTTGAACAATTGTAACTTCATAGAATTCCAAGCAGTGAATTCCTAAGGCATGAAAACATGTTTGAAGGATAATTCTAAGTGGCATGAGATATAGTTTCCAAAGACTGCACAATCAAGGATCTAAGAATAAAGAAATAAAATTCAGAAAACAGCATGCTAAAGCCTGTTTCCTCTTTGGTTGTAGCAGAATTATGAGGCTGGGGTGGGGGGCGATAGAAGGAAAGAAAGAATGAAAGAAAAAATAAAAAAACAGGAAGGAAATTAAATTTCTATTTTCACAGGCAATAACGTGTCGTACAATTTGCAATTAAAAATAAATTAGGCACAAAATCTGCAACAGATTGTTTTTAAACTTTCATTAAACCTCTTGAGTTATGCTGCTAGATGCAATGTGTTAACAGAAATGCTAGGGTGAAATGAGTTTCTGGCATATGAAATAAAACTATGTCTTCAATCTAAAAAATTTAATTTACAGCTTAGCTGATTGGATGTAGCATTTTAACACCACTTTGGAGGTTGAAGAACAGCAAGCGCCATAATCCGCTGAGTATTTTGATCACTACCACACAAGCATGTAACATACTTTGTGTTCAAGGGGAACCTTTATCCAGGAGGCAAAGCTGGTGCTGAATTATAATCACATTCACAAAGATTGCAAGCCGGTGGGTATTAAGCTGTGCACTCCCAAGCTTAGCCGGGATTTAAGCAACCTACTCTGGGACCACACAGTTGATCTAATAAGAGTACTCTGAGACCTTGAAGTTTATTTTTATTAGAAGTTTTGCATTCAAGGTCTCCAACATTAGACCTTTTTAGTGCTAATCAAATGTGGTTTTGTGCAAGCTCCAGCCATGACACTTATAAGCAGATGGAGAAAGAGAGAGAGAGATAGAGAGAGAGAGAGAGAGAGAAGAGGCACAGACACAAAAGTTTGCTGCCTGAATGAGAGGAAATCTTGAAGGTCCAAAAACAACTTCTGATGTCTTTGATGTTATTCCTGATTTTTTTTTTGGAGTATTTGTCTGAAAAAGATTTGTCAGATATTTCCCCTACTGATTTAAATAACTTATTTAAATGACAGATGCCATCTGTATCAGGAAGCGCTCAAGTCTTTTGCTGAACTTTTTCTGTTCTGATGAATCAGGGAGTTATTTCTGGAGCAGGTGCTGCTCACATGCAGTCTCTAATGTGTGATAAAAGGGTGCAACAGAAAGAGAGAGCTCAGAATTCAGTTTCATATACTCTTTCATAAAATGATTATTAAAAATTTCTGCATGAAATCTGATTGAAGAATAACATTAAATAACTATACCTAGGTGATTCATGCAGGAGTCTTGAGCCTAACATCTGTGTTCTTTCTTTAATCTTTAATATCTACTGAGTATTTGGGGACTTATTTCCTTATGCATGGGTCACTACGATTGAAAAGTTAAGAGTTTATGAAAATTTCA